>NC_037330.1:82714639-83964639 GCF_002263795.3 Bos taurus | reverse complement strand
CAAGAACACTGGAGTGGGCTGCCATTTCCTTCTCCAATGCATGAAAGTGAAGTCGCTCAGTTATGTCCAGTCCTAGTGAGCCCATGGACTGCAGCCTACCAGGCTCCTCCGTCCATGGGATTCTCCATGGACGGAGATTCTCCATGGACTCTCTTTCGAGTACTGGAGTGGGTTGCCATTGCCTTCTCTGAAACATACAAGACTACTACTCATTCACTAAAAAAAAAAAAAAAAAACCTTGCCATTTGTGACAACATGGACAGATCTTGAGGACATTGTGTTGAGTGAAAGAAGTGAGATAGAAAAAGACATGGCTCATGGCTGGGCCTGAGCCTTGCAGAGACAATGGGACATAGTCCATGCTCATGCTCAGTTATGTCCGACTCTTTGTGACCCCATGGACTGTAGCCCATCAGACTCCTCTGGCCATGGGATTTTCCAGGCAAGAATATTGGAGTGGGGTGCCATTTCCTCCTTCAGGGCATCTTCCTGACTCAGCGATTGAACCTGTTGTCTTCTGTGTCTCCTGCACTGCAGGGGGATTCTTTACCCACTGAGCCATCAGGGAAGCCCATTTTGCTCATATGTGGCACATATGAAAAATAAGTAAATGAACAACAAAAAAATAACATGAAAAAAACCACACTGAAACAGAAGATAGTGGTAGTCCCCAGAGGTGAAGGTAGGTGGGAGGTGGATGAAACGGGTAAAGGTGATCAACTGCAAAATGATGGATGGGAACTAGACTTGGTGGCAAACAGCCTGCAGTATATATAGAAGTTGAATTATAATGTATACATGAAACATGTTACAAGCCAATGTTAATTCAATTTTAAAAAGTTGGAAAAAAACCTAAAGAAAAGCATAGATAATCCTTTCAAGGAGTTGCTACAAATAAGAGTAAAGAAATAAAGAGGTAGCTGGAATCATCATTTTAAAGTCAAATCTGATCATGTCTCCTGCTTATAATCCTATTTTTTGCATTGCACTCAAAATTAAGACATTTTCAGGGAGTTGGGGGAGATAGTAAACAGCCCAGAGATCCTGTCTATGCAGCCAATATTACAAGGATGTCAGACTTTGCCCTGAGGCAAAATACCTACCAGAATAGCGGTAGAGAAATAAACTGGGAGACTTGGTAGAAACTCAAGTGATAATCTACTGGCTACTAGCAGTGGAAGAGAAAAGGAAACAAAACTGGAAAATATTAAAGGCAGAAGCAGCCAGACTAAATGTGGGGAATGAGTCATTCTTTGGAGAATGACTCCAAAGTTTCTGCTTAAGGAACTGGATAGAACAGCTGCATTCACTAATACAAAGGAGGAAATGATTGAAGGCAGAGACAATAGATTCAGTTTGGGATCTTTATATAAAGATGGTATGAGAAACCAAAGGGGTGGATGAATGAAGAAGAGAAGAGGACCAAGGACATAATCTTGTGAATATCAAGATATAAGAAAGAAGGAAAATAATAGGAATCAAAGGAAATTGAAGTGTGTTTTATACTGTAAGCCAAGGAAAGAAAGTATTTTAAGAAACAGGAATACCAAATGCTGTAGAAGGATTGTAGACTATAAATATCCATTTGATATAGCAACAAAGATCACTGGCAAATTTTAGTATGGCCAAAAGCTATACTGCATTAGACTAAAAGTTCATACAGAAACAAGCCTCTCAAAAAGCTTGGCTAGTAAGGGGAATGAAATTAGAAAAGCAGTGATCTATATAAATAAATCACCCTAAAGAATACTCTAAAAACTGGTGGTGCAGCAAAGATTTATCTAACTGTCCATCAAATCAGGTTCCTTTTTCTCACAGGCATACGGCTAAACTATACACATACCTTGTTTTGATGTGCTTTGTGTTATTGCGCTCTACAGAGAAAATGAGGTTTTTTACAAATTGAAGGTCTGTATCAACCCTTCACCAGGCAAGTCTGTCAGTGCCATTTTTCCAACAGCATTATTTTTAAATTAAGGTACGGTTTTTTGGACACAATGTTATTGCACACAATAGACTACACGTAGTATAAACATAACTTTTATATACACAGGGAAACCAGAAGATTCGTGTAACTTGCTTTATTGCATTGATCTGCAACCAAACTCATGATATCTCTGAGGTATGCCTGTGTATTAATATATTCTAGCTCACTTTGCAGTTAAATGCAGCCATCACTTAGTTCTGGCCAATAGAATGAGGACAGCAGTGATGTAAGCCATCATGTATGCCATGTCTGGTCCATGAAACATGTCTATAGGTGTTCCATCTCCTCTTTCCATCTGTTGGCTGAATGGAAAAGACTCCAAGGACTAGAGGAAGTAAAGTCACAAGATGAAAGGTACAAGACCCCTGCATGTATGCATGGAGCAACTATCACTTCCTTCACCCCATGCAGACCTCCAAATCAAAACAAATTGGATTATGATATGAGTGAGAAATAAAATTTACTGGGTTAAGCCACTAAAATTCTTAAGGCATCTATTACAACAGGTAGGTTGCTCCAACTAGCGTAGATGGGCAGGATAAACAGGTGTGCTTGGTAACTTGATTAGACATAGTTAATAGACTTCAGTTGCTAAAGAATACATTACAGAATGGCCACATCTGTGATAGTAAGATGGAGTTTTAATCAAGTATCAATATTATGAAAGGATATGCCAACAGGAGAAGGAAACTATGTAAACTGGAAAAGGGAGCACTCAATGAATTAACAACTTGTCAGTGAGTCTTATTCAGTAGCTGACCAGCAGGTAGTTGTTTGAAAGGCACATACTGAATATTCTGATAGAGGAAAGTAATGCACTAGGTTATCTTACTTTTGTGATTTATCATTAAAATTATCCATCAACCTAACTCCTTTTGTTCTGATTCAATGCTCATCAAGCAAATCCTATTTTGGAATTTTGGACTTTACTATAGGAGAGAAATAAGTTGGCCAGTAGGCTTGGAGTATCTAGTTTCCTTGATAATTATATTTCTTATCACAATTGACATGAATGTCTTGTGAGCATGATTAGTATAGCTCAGTTGTATTTCAGTCTAATCTACTAAGAGACATTAAAAGAAAAATTAGAATTAACTTGGAAATTAAGTGGCAGATCATTGTGATGTGAACATTACAGGTAAAATGAATCTGCAGTGTCCAACTTGAGTGGTTCTCAACAAATGTTTTCTTGGACCACCAACACTTAACAAAGTATTTGTCATTTGGAAATATCAATCTATAAATTTAAAAACTGACTAAACCATATCTAAGTACTTTGAAAATAATTCCTCTTAACAATTATTATTTTACTAATGAGAAATCTTAGAACCCAAGAAGCTTAAGTGATTGGATTACACAGCAAGATAGAATCGAAAGCTCCTCATTAACTTTGTAAAGTAGGGTCAAAAGAAGAGAAAAAAAGACTCTAGTAGTAATTTCTAAGAATTCTAATGGAACTTGCAGAAACGAATAGTGGCCTTTCTTTATACAACTGCAAAATAGGTACCATTATATAAAATGTAACAACATACAGTAAAAGGTAAAAATACAATGCCAGGAATTAATAAAAATGGGTAAAACTAAATCATACTTTCAGTACAAAGTAGCAATATAGGAATAAACTGTCAGCTTTACTGCAGCAAAAATAAACAGCCAACTTAAAAGTTCTTTAAGAATATTCCCAACAAAATAAAGTCATTTGTCTTAATATAAAAAAACTAACTTCTGAATTGTTTAACATTATCACTCATCATCCAAACCAATTACAAAGAATGAAACCAAGTTTCAAAATGCAAATGATTACTAATTAGCATTCTTTTAATAATGTAGGTATGTAGTCCCTTATTTGCACTCCAGAAAGTCCCCAAATTTTTGAAACAGAATTTTTTCATAACCCATTTTGTAGCATAAACTGACTGAATGACATGACCTGAAGCCACTCAGTCTATTTATCCCATACAGTGAACTACTAAACTTTACTTGGTAAACTTCATTTTTAAAACAATACACACACTTAAAATAGAGGTCTTCTGACAAAAGCAAAAAGATAAAAGTTATATTAGTCCAGGATTCTCCTTATAAATTAACTCTTTACTCTTCATTCCACCCAGCTGAGATTTAACTCAGGCAAGTAGATCTGAAAATTTAGCTTCAGTAATATACTTACACATTTCGGCAAGATATAGGCTTGAGAAAACCAACTTCGTTTCCAGTAAAATGTGTTTCGTTGCCACCAAAATCCTTACAAGTTATGTTAGGTGCTGGAAAACACTGAACTAAAGGCAGAAAAAAGCAAGAATCCATTATTTCTTTTTCCTGTGGAAAATTATGTAATTATGCTTTTTTCCTAAGGCTAGCAATGCACACAAGAAAATCTAATGTTCAAACCAACTACCTCCCCATGCTGCTGCTGCTTCCCCATATGAGATTTTAATTTAGATAGGAAAAGCTATATTATATATATTCATGTACAAGATAAGATAAAGATAATGTTCAATCTCCTGCCCCTGACAAAGATGACCAAGGAAGAACTGCATAGTATTACTGTTCTTTACTTCATCTCTACGGTGAAGAATACTTCTTGAATTTTTTGTTGGTAACCAATCAGGCAATTCATTACATAAAACATAATCTAATTTTGTATTTTCAGTTTATAAAATTCTTATAGATGATACCTACAATAAACTAAGATTCTTCTTTATTCTAAATAACTTTTTATTTATTCTAAATGGGTTTGCTTCTCCATTCCCTCTAGGATTTGATGTATATGTTATCTCAGCATTTAGTAATTTGATCTTTATTCATAACCCAGATGACTTAATAAGAGGAAGTAACACTTATAGAGCTTACTATGTGCTAAGCAAGTACTGTCCTGAAGCTTTTATGTCCTCATCATATAAAGTAAGAACTTTGGAATGAGAATCACCTATCTATACATTGCCTCTTTCAGAAACTTGGATTCCATGTAGATAAAAGTAGCACTAAGATCATAAGAAGATTATTGTGGGGATAAAATGTGATATAAATTATCTAGCATAAAGCAGAGCACTTAGTAGGCAATCAATAAATGTTAGTACTTTTTACTCCTTCACCATTTCTGACTAAAAGGTACTAATTCCTTTAGGCTAGTTTCAGGAAATGCTTATCTCTATGCTTAACATCAATGATTACAATTTTTTGAGAAAATGAAAATAGAACTTGGTATAATAGACTTAAAAAAAAACCCACAGTGTTTTATTATGAAAAAGAAATAAATGGCATTTATTTTACATCTACTTTATAATTACCTTAAGATTTCCAACAAATCACTGTCCTGTTTTAGGCCAGAGTAGTACACTGAGAGAATGATGCTAGGAAAAATATCCTGTAATGACTTTGCACTCTTTGGTTGTGTTACTGATAGTTCAAACTATACCATCCCATAAACTTTACTTATCTTTTTAATGTACTTACATTTCCAACACAAGAAGATGCTCATGCTAAAGAGCACAGATTCAGTAAAACTGACCATTTAGACAAGAAAGAAGGTAATAAAATAAAAGGAAGAGAGAGAGTGAAGAAATAATTATCCTAGGAAACAACTAAGGGAAGACAGTGTAATTGACCACGAATTTAGCTTAGAGGCTCCTGGTAGTAAGGCAAAAAGAGCCACAGAGCTACTGTGATGTAACTGAAAGCATACCAATTCACCTCTAAACCACTGTGTGAACTTGGTTTGGTACATGACGTAAGAGTAAAGGAATGTAATAGAGAAGGTCCTTAATAATAAGAACCTTTACAAAACAATAAACGTTTTCCACATAGCCTTTTCTCACACTGACTCCAGACATAAGCAAGGGCTTATAATGTTAGGATCGACAGAGATGGGGCAACAAAAGTCAACAGATGATTTATATGTAGCTGTTTGGCCACCTGCCTTGATACAGGGACAAAGCTTACTTGAGTTTTGTGAATCAACTATTATCATGCCCCTTAAGGTGTATCTCTTGGTCTGCCATCTTAGGTCATGCTTTTGACTGGAGCTATATGGCAGACAGCTTCCCAGGTGACACAGTGGTAAAGAATCCACCTGCCAATGCAGGAGACATGAGAGACGTCACTTCGATCCCTGGGTTGGGAAGATCCGCTGGAGGAGGGCATGGCAACCCACTCCAGTATTCTTGCCTGGGAAATTCCATGGACAGAGAAGCCTGACAGGCCCCAGTCCATGAGGTCACAAAGAGTCGGACACAAGTGAGCAACTGAGCACAAGCATGTGCATATAGCAGACAACTCAAAACTGAGGTCAACAAACATCTTAAATGCTAATACATTTTCTATGTTACCAACTGAAAGATGAGTATGCTCTATTTAAATGATGGAGGAATGACAGAAAGTAATTTTGCTTTCTAGGGGATATTTGGCAATGTCTGGAAACATTTTTGGTTGTCACTACTGGGAAAATGCTACTGGCATCTAGTGGATGGAGGCCAGGATGCTTCTAAATCTTCTACAATGCACAAGATAGCCTCCTCACAATAATTATCTAGCCCCAAACATTACTAAGGGTGAAAAACAATGCTCTAGATCAGCTGTGTTCAAAAAATTTTGCTCACATACTCCCTAAAATTTTTTAAAACTATATATTCCCTCACACATTTTTAAGTTGACATCTAAAATTTTTCACCATGGATTTAAATGGCTGGGAAAAAATTTATTTCCAGCATACTGTAAATACTGCCCTTAATATTGAAATATTATAGCATTCTTTACAGTGGAATCTAAACACAGCAATTTCATATCATGATCCAACCAAGAATATGAAAGGGCTCTTCTTTTAAATGCAGAAAACTTTACATTAATTGTAGGAAAAAATACACATATAATAAAAACTGATTCTCGCTGATGTATGACAGAAAACCACAAAATTCTGTAAAGCAATTATCCTTCAACTCAAAAATTAAAAAAAAAAAAAATGAGGATCTGGAAATTGATTATTTTAAAGACATACTGTGGGCTGAATTGCACTCTCCCAAAAAGATATATTGAGGTCCTAACCCTCAGCACTTCACAATGTGACCTTAATTGGCAATAGCATCTTTGCAAATTTAAGTTTGCAATCCAACTTTGCATCCAAGTTAAGATGAGGTCATTAGGGTGGTGGGCCCTAATGCAGTAAGATGGGTATCCTTCAAAAATGGGAAAATGAACATACACAGGGAGAAGACGATGTGAAGACATGCAGGCAGGATGCAGTGTGAACACAGAAGCAGAGATCAGACGATGTGGGGCTTTCCCTGCTGGTCCAGTGATTAGGCCTTGGGACTTCCACTGCCAAGGACCTGGGATGATTCCCATAGAGGCTTTGTCCAATATACTTTGCTTTAGAGAAATGCACTGTTTTTTGAGATTACAGCTTCCTTTACAAAATTTTGAAGGATTAAACATTTATGGAGGTGGGCATGCGTGCTTGTCAGTCATGTCTGATTCTTTGTAACTTCATGAGCTGTAGACCAACAGGTTGCTCTGTCCATGGGATTTCCCAGGCAAGAATACTGGAGTGGGTTGCCATTTCCTCCTCTAGGGAATCTTCTCAATTCAGGGATCAAACTCACGAATCTCCTGCGTCTCCTGCATTGCAGGCGGATTCTTTACCACTGAGCCACCTGGGAAGCTCTCAAACATTTATAGGTGAGTTGTAAAAATGCTTTATAAAAATATGAAAAACAAATAAATCGTAATTTTTTCAGTTACATTCTATTAATTGTTCAAACTCCCAAATTTTGACAACTTTAGTTTTCAATGTGTTTTATCATTTCTAACATAAGAAATGATCTGTATTCAATATGAGCTACTTCGTAGTCAATGAGACAGATAAGGAGAGAAAAATGCCCAACATTTCAGGCTTAGAACCTCAGGAAAGATACAATTAGTAGAAGTACCAGAGTGAAGGGGAAACCATATTGCTACAATATTTCTAGAGAAGTCTGACAGAAGTATGAGCTAATTATTTCAAGGGACAAAAACTACATACTTTAGTGAGGATAGATGAGGGGCTGCTCTCATTATAAAGTGAGATGACATGAGAAAATAATAAGAGAAACATTGAGATGGATCAGATTTGTTTGAACTGACAGAAAATGCCAAAATGCAGTACTTCAGAATGGGGCAAATTTAGGTTTAAGTCAGAACTCTGTCACTTAACTAGTATGTTCTTCTGGTCAAGTTATGAAATCTCACTGAACCTTGTTTTGTAATCTGTGAAACAAAAATAAGACCCTTGTACTACCACTAGCCAAGTAGTAAAGGCATTTGGCATGTAAAGCATGGTGCCTGGCTAGAGAAAATGTTCAACTTAAACTCTAAAAACGTAGAGAACTTCAACACTGAGAAGACTGAGAGACTGAACCTGATAGGAATAAATTTAACATGTGCGTGATCTGTAAAAGTAATAAAAGACTGTGAAATGAAATCAATTCAATGGATGCCTACAGCCCTAGAACTTATTCATTTTTACGTATTTTATAGTGACTTCATTTGGTCCTTATTTAAAAAAAAACCTGTTATGTAGACAGAACTAGTAATATGCTCCTTTTTATTTTTTTTCCTATACAAACAGAAAAACTGACGTTCCAAGAAATTAAACAAGCTGACCAAAGTCTCACACTAGGTAATATTCTTTAAGTCCTAGACCAACATTCATCACTTTTAATCAACACCCTTTTCATTACACCACAATAATGCCATGCTTACACTGATTTCAGAAACAAGTAAAAATGAGTCTGTATGATGATTTAGGAAGATTTAGGAAGCCAGTTACCCCTAAATGTTAACTAATGGACAAAATTAAGCAACATGCTACAATCCTGAAAATTATTCCATTTGCAGTTTTCCTGCAAAATGTTTGTCTCTGGCCAATGACTGGGATTTAAATGGCATCAACTTAAGTCATCAACGATGCAATGGACATGAACTTGGGCAAACTTCGGGAGATGGTGAAGAACAGGGAGGTCTGACGTGCTGCAGATCATGGGGTCGCAAAGAGTCAGACAAGCCTGAGTGAGTGAACAACAACTTAGCATTGATAGACAGTATTTCTTGATTATATAAAGCAGAACTATTTTTTTAAGCACAAAAAAGCTAAACTCAAAATAAAGTAACCAATGAAGTTTCATAACAGTAAAAAGGAGTGACCTAGACAGGAAATGGTATGGGATTCTACTCTAGTCATAAAATTAAAAGACATTTGTTACTTGGAAGAAAAGCTATGACAAACCTAAACAGTGTATTAAAAAGCAGAGACATCACTTTGCCTACAAAGGTCCGTATAGTCAAAGCTAGGGTTTTTCCAGTAGTCATATATGGATGTGAGAGTTGGACCATGAAGGAAGCTGAATGTCAAAGAACTGATTTTTTTGAAATGTGCTGGAGAAGACTCTTGAGAGTCCCTAGGACTGCAAGGAAGTCAATCCAAAGGAAATCAATCCTGAATATTCATTGGAAGGACTGATGGTGAAGCTGAAACTCCAATACTTTGGCCACTTGATGAGAAGAACTGACTCTTTGGAACCTGATGCTGGGAAGGATGCAACACAGGAGAAAGGGATGACAGAGGACACGAGATGGTTGGGTGGCATCACTGACTCAATGGACAGGAGTTTGAGCATGCTCCAGGAGATGGTAAGGATAGGGAGACTTGGCATGCTGCAGTCCATGGGGTCACAAAGAGTCAGATACGACTGAGCAACTGGACAACAACAACAACATTTAAGTGTATGTTTCCATAAATATATTTCAATAAAACCTTAATAAAACAGACCTGTGTCAAAGGACCAGAGCAAAATTTCTGGAAATGGTTTTTTAATACCTTTGTATTTTACTGATTGGAAAATTGAAAACACTTGCTATATATGTCAAATATGTATATATACGTACTAGACAGCACACTCCTTGAGGGCAGAAATTTGTCTTTTTTAATGTATCATCTCTACCACTTAGCAGAATGCCATATAATAACATCTTAATAAATTAAATATTTTCCCAATAATAGACAGTTTTGGGTTTCCCAGGTGGTACTAGTGGTAAAGAACCCACCTGCCAATGCAGGTTCGATTCCTGGGTTTGGAAGATTCCCTGGAGGACAGAACAGCAACTCACTCCAATATTCTTGACTGGAGAATCTCATGGACAGAGGAGTCTGGTGGGCTATGGTCCACAGGATCACAAAAAGTTGGACCTGACTGAAGTGACTTGGCACAGCACACATAAGACAAGGACATAATAGAAGCAGATATGATTAAGAAATTGTGGCAAGAATACACAGAAGAACTTTACAAAGAAGTCTTAATGACTAGGATAACCACAATGGTGTGGTCATTGACCTAATCAGACATTTTGGAGTGTGAAGTCAAGTGGGCCTCAGGAAGCATTACAACGAACAAAGCTTGTACAGGTGACGGAATTCCAGCTGAGCTATTTCAAATCCTAAAAGATGATGCAGTTAAAGTGCTGCACTCAATATGCCAGCAAATTTGGAGAACTCAACAGTGGCCATAGGACTGGAAAAGGTCAGTTTTCATTCCAATCCCAAAGAATGTTCAAACTATCATACAACTGCACTCATTTCACATGCTTGTAAATGATCAACATCCTTCTAGCTAGGCTTCAACAGTTCATGAACCAAAACCTTCCAGGTATATAAGCTGAGTTTAGAAAAAGCAGAGGAACCAGAGATCAAATTGCCAACATCTGCTGGATCATAGAAAAAGCAAGGAAATTCCAGAAAAAGACCTACTTCTGCTTCATTGACTATGCTAAAGCCTTTGACAGTGTGGATCACAACAAACTGTGGAAAATTCTAAGAGACGGGAATATGAGACCACCTAACCTGTCTCCTGAAAAATCTGCAAGCAGTCAAGAAGTAACAGAACTGGACATTGAACAACTGACCGCTTCAAATTTGGGAAAGTACGACAAGGCTGTATATTGTCACTCTGCTTATTTAACTTCTATGCAGAGTACATCATGTGAAATGCCAGCTGGGTGAATCACAAGCTGCAATCAAGGTTGCCAGGAGAAATATCAACAATCTCAGTTGTGCAGATGATACTACTCTAATGGCAGAAAGCAAGGAAGAACTAAAGAGCCTCTTGATGAGGGTGAAAAAGGAGAGTGAGAAAGCTGGCTTAAAACTCAACTTCAAAAAACTAAGTTCATGGCATCCAGTCCCATCATTTCATAGCAAACAGATGGGGAAAAAGTTATAGATTTTATATTCCTGGGCTCCAAAATCACTGCAGATGGTGACTGCAGTGAAATTAAAAGATGCTTGCTCCTTGGAAGAAAAGCTATGACAAACCTAGACAGCATATTAAAAAGCAGGGACATCACTTTGCTGACAAAGATCTCAATAGTCAAAGCTATTTTTTTTCCAGTAGTCATGTATGGATGTGAGAGTTGGACCATAAAAAAGGCTGAGTGCCAAAGAATTGATACTTCTCATTGTGGTGCTGGAGAAGACTCTTAAGAGTCACTTGGACAGCAAGGAGATCAAACCAGTCAATCCTAAAGGAAATCAACCCTGAATATTCCTTGGAAGGGCTGATGCTGAAGCTGAAGCTCCCATACTTTGGCCATCAGATGTGAAGAGCTGACTCAATGGAAAAGACCCAGATACTGGGAAAGATTGAGGGCAGGAGAAGAAAGGGGTGACAGAGGATGAGATCACTGGATGGCATCACAGACTCAATGGACATGAGTTTGAGCAAACTCTGGGAGACGGTGAAGGACAGGGAAGCCTGGCGTGCTGCAGTCCATGTGGTCAGAGTTGAATATAACTTAGCAACTGAATAACAATAACGGATAGTTTATAATATAAATTTGCACTTTTGTTTTGATCCATTTAATTATTTTAATTATTAAACTATTTATTACAAACCATTTCTCAAAAAATAATGATGCTTGTTAACTGGTATTGGGCTAACTGACAACCATTTAAAGACCACAACAGTTTACTGTTATAACTGAATCTCCTTTGCCTTTGGTCCCAATTCTTACTCTATACTCCTAAACTTCCCTCTCTGTAAAGCATTCCATCCACTAATCCCTTACCAAAAAGTATAGTTTAAGAAAATTAAACTTAGTTTGAAGATTCCGTGAGTCTATCATATGCTCAATGAAAGAAACAGAAGAAGCATGTTTCAAGGGTCATTTTGATGTCCTCTCAGATCAGGACTCAGAAATAATTTACAGCCACTCCACTAGTCTTTTCATGTTTTAAAAAGGAAATTTTTAAAAAAGCAGCTTGTGGACAAACATAGTTTCCTGATAGGGACAGGCTGGTAGAATCTACCCCAGATCTTGGCTGAACACTTTTGGGTCATGCATAAATTATATATTCTTATGTAGAAGCCTGGTGAGTCATATTGTCTCAGAAACTTTATTTTCTTTTTAAAATCACAACAACAATCTAAAGTCATTTATTTATTGATTTATAACATTTTATATATGTGTTCCCAGATTTTTAGGCACTTATGGTTTATTGTCTCCAAATAACCATACCATTCCCTTATATAGAAAGCCTTCCTTTTATTTCTCTGCAGCTCTCCATTTACATCATCTATGCTTACTTACCTGACAGGCCATGGCAGGACCATAACACCTCTAAGTCCTTTTATATTTCCTAGCAATCTGATCATTTGATTTTGTATTTGTTTATAAACTTACTTAGTGATAATACTTAAGTGGATTCAAACTTATTTTACAAGAGACACCTAACTGGAGGGCAGAGGTCTTTTTGGTCAGAGACTATTCTTTTTAGTTGTAATTTCCTTCAAATTTATTCTAAATTTCCTTTTTAGAATAATTTCCTTCAAAATCTCCATACCTACAAAGAAATCTGCAGACTAGAAAAGGCATGAGATAGCAGGCTGTCTCATTCCAAGTTTAATGTTACCTAAGTCACAACAGTACTCAAAGACTTCCAACATATATCACATAAGTGGTTGGAAGCTTATTTTTCTTATTTGAAAGCTCATTCTTCTTTATGTATGTCAACAATATTCTCCATTCTGAGAGCACACTATAAAAGACTGAACTCTAACACAGGAAAGTCAGTGTATACTTATAAAGCAATTTTAAAAGGAGGGAATTATGTGCAAAGTTCCTTTAAGTCTAACATATCTAAATTAAACAAATGTACACATATTGAGCAATATTTACTATAAAAATCATATATATATTACCTATTACTGTTTATATGATAAATTCCATTACTCCAGAATACTAGCAAAATATCTGCTAAAAAGTTTAACACAACTTACTTTCAAATATCTTTGCTCATTAGAATGGGGTTAACAGTGTATCAAAATGTGAAGAGATAAAGAGAAAGGAGATCTTTTTAAAATATATACAAAGTCATAATCAATAAGTCAATTATTTGACTATAAGATACTTTATAAAAACAAAGTTTTTTGCAGTAAAAAATAATTTTAATCTCATTTCCATAATAAGTCTGTTTAGCAGCTTTCATTATAAAGAAAACATCAATTATTGCCTTATCTTCTGTCTAAACAATAAAACAATCAGTATATATTCAATAGGTATTCTTTTCTCAAGATAATACTGTATATTAAATGGTAGATATTACTAGATATTAAATACTAGATATTAACCAACATTATGTACTATGCCAGATATGAACGCCAAATCCAAATAGCTTCAGCATACATCTACCTCCTTTCCAACATATAACCCTTCAGAAGAAAAGGCTAAACAAAACAATTTAGTAATCTTTATCTGGCATTAAATACTTTTTGGAATAACAGAAGCTCCCCCACATCATTAGGTTGAGGGTGTTATCCATTATCAAACCATCTCGCTAAAATACTGATGTGCAATTAAAATCCTTATCATATTATTTTCATACTTAGGATGCACCTAAGTATCTTTTACAAGTGCAAGATAGAGTGATATATTACTAGCTCCTCGCTGCACATTATTGAACTGTAAGTCTCCTTTCAAGTTCTTTCTGAGTAATTAAACTCTAAAGAGGCATCTTTGTAAAACACAGCATGATAAATACAGGGCATCAAGAAAGCTATATAAACTGATTCCAAAAGCTTTAAAAAAAAATGAATGAAAATAAAAAATTTCTCAATTTATATAATTATTTAATAGAATAAGATTCTTTTTATAAAATATTAACAACCCCTAGATATTCTCTAATATTAAGTTGTTCTGGAAACAGAAGGATGAAGTAACTCAAGAAAAAACACATTTATTAATTACTTTTAGCAATCACACATATATCTATGAAATAATGTTTTAAAAATAATTAAAAAAAACATGTTTCTGGAAGTCTTACCATAAGCTGTGTAGTTTGTACAGTTAACTGGTTCTTGTGTAGCATCATTTATTTTTGGATCTTTACAAATATATGTAGAAAAGTTAAGGAAATATAAACAACATTCCAATACAAAACGTTATCATCTTGTCTTTAATATGTCATATATTTATATTTATAATTACATGTAAAGAGAGGATGTTAGTTTGTCCAGGTCAACAAGCACAAGCACAGATACACTTTCAGTGTCACTAAATAATATCTGAACATTAATTTATTTAAGGAAAAGTACATTAAAAGCTCTAGCAGAGGGTGCCATCCTTAAAGAACATCAGTCAGGGTTTAAGCACAAAGCACAAAGAAAAAAATGAAAGTAAAAATCTCTACTAAGTATTATGAGAACTTCAGGTTAAAAAAAAAAAAACACATCAGTTTCCAGATGTCTGATGAAATTATTCACATGGCCCAAGTATTACCATACATATAACTTCATGCAACACAAATGGATACTATTATTTCCACATAAGTGAAGCAAATTGGGACTCAAACTTTGAGTGACTCATGCAAAGTGGAGTAAGTGATAGGTAGTAATATCACGTTTCCTGATTCCAAGCCAAAGGTAAATTCCACCATACTGCAAGGAAGATGGTTATTTTAGGTGGGTCTACATGATCTTCCCAACAAGGTTTTAAGCTTTTGGAAACATATAATATTGATCCTCTAATAGATGTTTACAACACTCAGGGCATGGGGGCGGGGGGAGGGGTGTTTTTCTGTTTCCTGAATATTTCATTGACACAAATATGAGCTAAGTAAGGTTTTCACAAGATGTCTCTGTAGACAGAGTTTGACACTTGCTTCGGGTTTCTGATTCACTACCGGAAATCTCATCTTTGTGCCAGGAATAACATTTTCCAGTTCAGTTATGCTCAGTCACTTCTAAGGTTCAAAAAGCACAACTCAGACTTTCCTAGTAGTCCACTGGTTAAGATTCTGTCTGCCAGTGCAGGGGACATGGATTTGATCCCTGGTCCAGGAAGATTCCACATGTTGCAGAGCAACCAAGCCTTTGCATCTTGAGCCCATGCTCCATGACAAGAGAAGCCACCACAACGAGGAGCCCTCACAGCGCAACTAGAGAAAGCCAGAGAGCAGCAACAAAGACCCAGCACAGCCAAAAACAAAAATTAATTCAAATTTTTAAAAATGATTAAAAAAAATTTTAAGCAAAAAAATTAAAAAAAATTTTTCTTTTCTAATTATTTTATTAGAAAAAAAAATCACTGAGACATTTTTGCCAAAAAAAAGGACTCAACTTACCAGGTTAGTGATTCTCAAACCCCTAGCATAACAGTAATCAGCAATTAGAGCTATTCTGTAAAAATTTAGTAACGGTGGCCTCTCTTCAACTCACATTAAAATACTATACAAGAGAATTTTTTTAATTTTAAGATTTCCTCTTATAGAATCTTTCTTGCATCTCTGGCTTATGTTCTTAATTTTTCTGTTCTATAATTGGTATGAAATTATCTAATTTTATACAAAAGTACCTATTTTGATTTGAATATAACTCCCATTTCATATTCCTCTTCCCTTTATCAGAGCCATGACAACGAACTGATCTATTTAACTCCTCCAGCCTCAGTTTTCTCATCAGTAAACACATGAGAGCTAAACACATATAGCCCCTACTATATGCCAGGCACTGTTCTAAGTGACTTACTGGTACTAATTTAGCACAACACACCTTTCAGTTGGTACCACCGTTATTTTCGTTGTTCGGTAGCGAAGTCGTGTGGGACTCTTAGCAATCCCCAAGCTCAAAGCTCAAATCGGTTACAAAGTGGAGCAGGAATTTGCCCCAGTACAGTCTGGGATCTCAAGGAGAGGTAAATAAAAGTAATAAATGCAAAGTTAATAACAAATTGGCAACATACATTGGCTATACCGTTCTTGCCTGCGTGCTAAGTAGCTTCAGTCCTGTGCCACTTTTTGCAGCCCCATGGACTGTAGCCCGCCAGGCTACTCTGATGGGATTCTCCAGGCAAGAATAATGAAGTGGGCTGCCCTGCCCTCCTCCAGGGGATCTTCCTTGTCTCCCCCTAAATCGGCAAATTTCCAGAATCGGGTCTATCTTTTAACTTAATTCTAATGCCTAACAACATGACCTGACAAACTTCAGTATCTACGTGTTTGTTGAACAAACAAATCCACTGACTAAAAAAATAAATTATATTAAAGAAAGAAAAAATGTGGATCAAAAGAACAGCTAATGATCAGTAAAATCCCAAGGAAATCTCACAGGCTAGCCTCTGTCCTCTCATCCCCAAATCTCTGCACTCCCCGCCCCAGGCTCCTTCGGTCATTAGAGGTCACAGGTCACCGTTCCCTTCAGTACAACCCTAGCCCGACCTGAGGGTTCCTATCCACTCTCGACTCCAAATCTACCTCACCCCCATGGGGTGCTCCTCACAGAGGATATTGTCCCACTTTGAGGTCCTCGCACTTAAGTGTTTCTTCGCCACCCCCGGCAGCAGCTCCCCAAGGTCCAGTGGTGACTGATACGAACCACAGGGCACCCAGGAGCCGGGCGGCAGCAGTATCGGGAGCAATCGGCCTGCAGGGACAGGCGGCCGCCATACTGGGGACCGGCGCCTTCCCTACAACTTCCGGTTCCGCCTACGCCTAGACCTAACCGGGAGTCTAGCAGAGGGAGGGAGGCTCTTAAAGGGACAGTGCATCTGTTAGAGGCGGGTCCTTCCCCTGCTGCTGCTTGCTGCTGCTGCAAAGTCACGTCTCCCCTAGACCTGCGGAATTGCTTTGGAGAGCTTCCATTGGTCATTGAGAACCGCAGGAAGGCTTCTCGCTTGGAGAACCAGCTGTCCTCCGTGCACGGCTGACTCCCAAGCTAATCTTGCTGTGACTTTTCCATCTGAAAAAGTGCCGGCGGCGCCAGGCGATTAGATAAACACTTTACAAACATCTCTGTTAGTCTGGTAGGACTGGGGTTTACAGATAACGAACCAAACTCAAAGGCGCTGAAGAGCATGTTGACTTTAGTTACTGAGTTGGAATAGAACTGATGTTTGCCTGATTTCAGAATATGTGCTCTTAGATGGCCTCTTTCGGAAGGCTGCTACGAGTAAATCTTGAGGACTTTGTATCACAACAATAAATATTATACTTTTCTTTTTTAAAAAAAATTTCATATCTTGGGGGTTTTGATGTTTTAAAATTTTTAATTATTTTCACTTTATTTTTACAGCGAGAATTTAGATGAGGGAAAGGGCTTAAAACAAGAGGAGACCAATGGGTTTACGACTAAACTAAGTGAAGAGTTGGAGGGTTTTTCCATATCTTTCTAAATTTCCATGTATTCTGAAAAGTTCTGTAGTGGGGTTATCTTTTATACTGAAAAAACTGTGTACTTTTTTTAAAGTGATAATTTAATCATTTTTCTCTAACCTGAAAATATTCGAGTCTGAGTAGTGCCTCTTCATCAACAGCAGGACCAATTTTGAACAGTTATGATGTGGTTCTCAAACTTTAAGAACCATCAGTATTGCCAAAGAAATGCAGACGACTGGGCCCATCTCAGTTTCTGACTCTGAAGATCTAGTATTGTTGTTCAGTTGCCAAGTTGTCAAGTCCGACTCTTTTTGACCCCATGGACTGCAGCAAGCCAGGCCTCCCTGTCTTTCACCATCTTCCATAGTTTGCTCAAACTCATGTCCATTGAGTAGGTAATGCTAATCAACCATCTCATCCTCTGCTGCCCTCTTTTCTTCCTGCCCTCAATGTTTCCCAGCATCACGGTCTTTTCCAATGAGTTGGCTCTTTGCATCAGGTGGCCAAAATATTGGAGCTTCAGTTTCAACATCAGTCCTTCAATGAATACTCAGGATTGATTTTCTTTAGGATTGACTAGTTGAATCTCCTTACAGTCCAAGGGACTCTCAAGAGCCTTCTCCAGCACCACAGTTCAAAAGCATCAATTCTTTGACACTCAGCCTGCTTTTTGGTCCAACTCTCACATCTGTACATGGCTACTGGAAAAAAAAAAAATAGCTTTGACTATATGGACACTTGGTGACAAGGTGATGTCTCTGCTTTTGATATGCTATCTAGGTCTGTCATAGCTTTTCTTCCAAGGAGCAAGCATGTTCTAATTTCATGATTGCATTAACTGCCCAGAGTGATTTTGGACCCCCCGCCCCCACCCCACCAAAATAAAATGTCACTGTTTCTACTTTTTTCCCTTCTATTTGCCATGAAGTGATGGGACTAGATGTCACGATCTTAGTTTTTTGAAGTTGAGTTTTAAGCCAGCTTTTTCACTTTCCTCTTTCACCCTCATCAAGAGGCTCTTTGATTCTTCTTCGCCTTCTGCCATTAGAGTGGTATCATCTGCATATCTGAGGCTGTTGATATTTCTCCTGGCATTCTTGATTCCAGTTTGTGATTCATCCAGCCTGGCATTTTGCATGATATACTCTGCATAGAAGTTAAATGAGCAGGGTGACAATATACAGCCTTGACATACTCCTTTCCCAATTTTGAACTAGTCTGTTGTTCCATATCTGGTTCTAACTGCTTCTTCTTGACCTGCATACAGGTTTCTCGGGAGACAGGTAAGGTAGTCTTATATTCAAATCTCTTCAAGAAGTTTCTACAGTTTGTTGTGATCCACACTGTCAAAGGCTTTAGTGCAGTTATTGAAACAGAAGATGTTTTTCTGGAATTATATTGCTTTCTGTATGATCCAGCGAATGTCGACAATTTGATCTCTGGTTTGTATGCCACTTCTAAACCCAGGTTGTACATCCAGAAGTCCTCGGTTCATGTACTGCTGAAGCCTAGATCTAGGATGTGGCATGATAATTTGCATTTCTAATCACCTGACAAGTGATGTTGATATTACTGACTCAGAAACCACACTTTGACAACCTGGAGATAATGTATTACAAGATACATCATTTTTGAATGAGAAGACATGAAACTATTTGTAATAATACCTTAGTATTATAACTGCATTTAAAATTTTTCTTAAACCAATTTTGCAGCATTACTATACTATTTTAAAAATTAAGACATTTATGCCTAAAGACTTATGTGATAAGGAGTTTGAAGGTTAACAGTTCAAATTTTAAACTTCCTGTTTTAACTGGACTTACACTTTCCTTTTCCCCCTTTTCCTCCCTCTCTCTCTCACTCTCTCCTGTCCTCCTTTCCTTTGTTCTTTCCTTCCTCCCTCCCTTACTTCTTTCTTTCTTTTCTTTTTTCTCTGTCCCTCCTTCTCCTCCATAAAGATATTTATCAAACATTTACTTGTATCCAGTATAAGACAAGGCCCTACAGACTGAAAAAAATAGACAAAAATCCAGCAGTTAAACACTTTGTGTTTACTGGGGGGAAGGACAAACAGTTAAAATAGTTTGGTAATTGCTACAAAAGAAGCATGTACTAAGTAGTAGAGGGTTTTGATAAGATAACTCCCAAAGAGTTCTGAGAATGTAATATTTTGCCACTGGCATCAAAATATTTCAAAATCAAGGCCAAACTGGGGGAACAGGGTTGTTTCTTCATAGAATACATGACCACCTAAAAATGTACAACCTAAAAAATTTACCATTAACACTGAGTTTAAAAAATTACCAATAGTATGTATAATATACAGCTCACCACCATCCCTCAACCTTATCCTGTGATGAAATTTAGGAAAGGGGTTGGGGCCAAGGATCAGATAAAATTCAAGGATAAAGATCGGAATGTCTGTTATACATAGTATCTGGTGACAAAAGATTGTGACTTTGCATTTTGACTACTTTCAAAAAGTTCTGGGGAATTTCCTCAGATATTAGAATAACCACTAATTTCCAGTGGTTAGGACTCTGTGTTCTCACTGCATAGAGCCTGGATTCAATCCCTGGTTGGGGAACTAAAATCACAGAAGCCAGTGGCTTGGTCAAAAAAAAAAAAAATTCTGAATTAATTTTCAAAATACTATATAAAGAAAATCAGAAGGTGAAAGGAAGCATCTTTCTAACTTGTTTATTTAAATTATGACAAAATTAGATATTTTCCTGATGATTGCAGGAATATTGCTGATATTTGTGTTATTTTTCATATAGATTTTGAACAATTAACTGTTTAAAAATGCGTGTGCTTTGTTAATCCTATTACAAAATCTATTTTTATGATTCTAATGATTATCTTTGTTCTCCCCCAAAATACACAAACTGAAAAAAACAAAACTTCCCATGAAAGTAAAATACTTTCTTAACTTTCTTGATTTGATTACAGGCTACTCTCTCTTCTAACTGTACTTTAATCTATTTTCTCATGGCTCAGTAAAATATGTTACTTTACATTTTTGCAAGTATAGTCTCTGATTATAGGATTACTACATTGTCTAATTTTAGTAAAAAGGTTGTTAAATCTCAAACTTAGGCATGTTTTCAATGCAAAAATTCTTTGTCATATAAAAATTCTATAGGATTCTTTGGAAATTCTACAGAAAGTAAAGGACATGAATAGCACAGCCCAATATAGAAGTTGCTATGTAGAAACATTAGGAAAGAGGACTACCAGTGAAGCCTGAAGCAAAGCTTCCTCTGGAATTCAGGGCTCAGCAACATTGGATCTTTTCATTCCTAAAATTCTAGTATACACCTAATTACATTAACACATGCTTTTGCCCAGAGCAATCTCATTCCTATTTCAAAGATTAAAACAGAATCATTGAGATAAAAGATCATTCAGTTCAGTTCAGTCGCTCAGTAGTGTCCGACTCTTTTCGACCCCATGAATCGCAGCATGCCAGTCCATCACCAACTCCCGGAGTTCACTCAGACTCACGTCCATTGGGTCAGTGATGCCATCCAGCCATGTCATCCTCTGTCGTCCCCTTCTCCTCCTGCCCCCAATCCCTCCCAGCATCAGGGTCTTTTCCAGTGAGTCAACTCTTCACATGAGGTGGCCAAAGTATTGGAGTTTCAGCTTTAGCATCATTCCTTCCAAAGAAATCCCAGGGCTGATCTCCTTCAGAATGGACTGGTTGGATCTCCTTGCAGTCCAAGGGACTCTCAAGAGTCTTCTCCAACACCACAGTTCAAAAGCATCAATTCTTTGGCGCTCAGCTTTCTTCACAGTCCAACTCTCACATCCATACATGACCACAGGAAAAACCATAGCCTTGACTAGACGGACCTTTGTTGGCAAAGCAATGTCTCTGCTTTTCAATATACTATCTAGGTTGGTCATAACTTTTCTTCCAAGGAGTAAGTGTCTTTTAATTTCATGGCTGCAGTCACCATCTGCAGTGATTTTGGAGCCCAAAAAAATAAAGTCTGACACTGTTTCCCCATCTATTTCCCATGAAGTGATGGCACCAGATACCATGATCTTTGTTTTCTGACTGTTGAGTTTTAAGCCAACTTTTTCACTCTCCTCTTTCACTTTCATCAAGAGGCTTTTTAGTTCCTCTTCACTTTCTGCCATAAGGGTGGTGTCATCTGCATATCTGAGGTTATTGATATTTCTCCCAGCAATCTGGATTCCAGCCTATGCTTCTTCCAGATCAGCATTTCTCATGATGTACTCTTCATAGAAGTTAAATAAGCAGGGTGACAATATACAGCCTTGATGTACTCCTTTTCATATTTGGAACCAGTCTGTTGTTCCATGTCCAGTTCTAACTGTTGCTTCCTGACCTGCATACAAATTTCTCCAGAGGCAGGTCAGGTGGTCTGGTATTCCCATCTCTTTCAGAATTTTCCACAGTTTATTGTCATCCACACAGTCAAAGGCTTTGGCCATAGTCAATAAAGCAGAATAGATGTTTTTCTGGAACTCTCTTGCTTGTTCCATGATCCAGCAGATGTTGGCAATTTGATCTCTGGTTCCTCTGCCTTTTCTAAAATCAGTTGAACATCAGGAAGTTCATGGTTCACATATTGCTGAAGCCTGGCTTAGAGAATTTTGAGCATTACTTTACTAGCACGTGAGATAAGTGCAATTGTGCGGTAGTTTGAGCACTCTTTGGCATTGCCTTTCTTTGGTATTGGAATGAAAACTGACCTTTTCCAGTCCTGTGGCCACTGCTGAGTTTTCCAAATTTGCTGGTATATTGCTGGTATATTGGGTGCAGCACTTTCACAGCATCATCTTTCAGGATTTGAAATAGCTCAACTGGAATTCCATCACCTCCACTAGCTTTGTTCATAGTGATGCTTTCTAGGGCCCACTTAACTTCACATTCCAGGATGTCTGGCTCTAGGTCAGTGATCACACCATCGTGATTATCTGGGTTGTGAAGATCTTTTTTTGTACAGTTCTTCTGTGTATTCTTGCCACCTCTTCTTAATATCTTCTGCTTCTGTTTGGTCCATACCGTTTCTGTCCTTTATCAAGCCCATCTTTGCATGAAATGTTCCATTGGTATCTCTAATTTTCTTGAAGAGATCTCTAGTCTTTCCCATTCTGTTGTTTTCCTCTATTTCTTTGCATTGATCGCTGAAGAAGGCTTTCTTATCTCTTCTTGCTATTCTTTGGAACTCTGCATTCAGATGCTTATATCTTTCCTTTTCTCCTTTGCTTTTCGCTTCTCTTCTTTTCACAGCTATTTGTAAGGCCTCCCCAGACAGCCATTTTGCTTTTCTGCATGTCTTTTCCACGGGGATGGTCTTGATCTCTGTCTCCTGTACAATGTCACGAACCTCAGTCCATAGTTCATCAGGCACTCTATCTATCAGATCTAGTCCCTTAAATCTATTTCTCACTTCCACTGTAGAATCATAAGGGATTTGATTTAGTTCATACCTGAATGGTCTAATGGTTTTCCCTACTTTCTTCAATTTAAGTCTGAATTTGGCAATAAGGAGTTCATGATCTGAGCCACAGTTAGCTCCTAGTCTTGTTTTTGCTGACTGTATAGAGCTTCTCCATCTTTGGCTGCAAAGAATATAGTCAATCTGATTTCGGTGTTGACCATCTGGTGATGTCCATGTGTAGAGTCTTCTCTTGTGTTGTTGGAAGAGGGTGTTTGCTATGACCAGTGCATTTTCTTGGCAAAACTCTATTAGTCTTTGTCCTTCTTCATTCTGTATTCCAAGGCCAAATTTACCTGTTACTCCAGGTGTTTCTTGACTTCCTACTTTTGCATTCCAGTCCCTAATAATGAAAAGGACATCTTTTTTGGGTGTTAGTTCTAAAAGGTCTTGTAGGTCTACATAGAACCATTCAACTTCAGCTTCTTCAGCATTACTGGTTGGGGCATAGACTTGGATTACTGTGATATTGAATGGTTTGCCTTGGAAATGAACAGAGATCATTCTGTCATCTTACAAAAAATGACCTGTCTTACAAAAGATCATTACTCTCCCAAAATTTCTTTTTTAAGTAAGATGGGCATTTTTTTTTCTCTTGTGGTAAATTTATAGCACCTGGTCTTGTTACATCTTTTGGAATTTTTCTACATCCATGCTCTCAAGTATTTCTGTATCTTCTCTTTGATGCACCAGTCTAACTGCCCACCATCCAATTAAATTAACCTTGACTCATCACTTAATAAGTTATACCCTATGCCAAGTATATTTCATGTTGAATGTCAAATGTAGGCTGTAAAACTGATTTTTTATCAGAGTCATACTTCTCAATAAAACAAAACTGAATGAACTGGCTTTTCTATTAAGTAAGTTTCACCATCAGTATCCCTTTTATTAGGTTCTGAGCTTAAGATCATCTTTGCACTTAAGTTTTCTCCTTTTTCTTCTTTAATCCTTTTATCTAATCAGTACGCAACTGATACTTTTAAGTGCTCTTTTTTTTTTTCCGGTCATACCATGAGGCATGTTCCCTGACCAGGGATTGAACCTGTGCCTCCTGCAGTGGAAGTGCTGAGTCCTTACCACTGGATCACCAGGAAAGTCTCAAGTTCTCATTTTTTTCTAATTCTATATTCTCACCCTGTTTCAGGTATTTGTCATTTTCTACATACCTTGCTATAATGCCTTTTTCCTTCCTCTTTTTGATTCTAGGCCTTCTCCCTAACTTTGTCAACCCATGTTTCACACTGCCTCCAGATTAATCTTTCATTTAAGCAAATACAAAACCTCTATCATATTCAAAATTTTATTCAAAATCTTATTTAAGTTCCTTGGATTTTACCCAAAGGAGTTGAAAACATTTCTCCAGACAAAAAACCTGAAGACATACTGAGAGCAGTTTTATTCATAATTGCCTAAACTTAGAAGCATAAGATATCCTTCAGTAGGTGAACAGATACATAATCTGTGGTCTATCCAGAAAATTGAATATTGTGCAGTGCTAAGCTATTAAGCCATGAAGAGACATGGAAAAACCTTAAATGCATGTTACTAAAAAGCCAATCTGAAAAGGCTACATACTGTATGATTCCAACTACCCAACATTCTGGAAATGACGAAACTATTGTTGTTGTTCAGTTGCTCAGTTGTGTCTGACTCTTTTCGACCCTATGGATTGTAGCACGCCAGGCTTCCCTTCCTTCACCATATTCCTGGGCTTTTGCAAACTCATGTGCACTGAGTTGGTGATGCCATCCAACCATCTTATCCTCTTGTTGTCCCCTTCTCCTCCTACCTTCAATCTTTCCCAGTATCAGTCTTTTCCAGTGAGTTGGCTTTTCACATCAAGTAGCCAAAGTAGGCAATGGCACCCCACTCCAGTACTCTTGCCTGGAAAATCCCATGGACGGAGGAGCCTGGTAGGCTGCAGTCCATGGGGTCGCTAAGAGTCAGACATGACTGAGCGACTTCACTTTCTCTTTTCACCTTCATGCATTGGAGAAGGAAATGGCAACCCACTCCAGTGTTCTTGCCTGGAGAATCCCAGGGATGGGGGAGCCTGGTGGGCAGCCGTCTATGGGGTCGCACAGAGTCGGACACGACTGAAGTGACTTAGCAGCAGCAGCCAAAGTAGTGGAGCTTCAGTTTCAGCATCAGTCCTTCCAATGAATATTCAGGATTGAATTATAAAATTATAAAGGAATTTAGGATTGACTAGTTTGATTTCTTTGCAGTCCGAGGGACTCTCAAGAGTCTTTCCAATTCCAGTTTGAAAGCATCAATTCTTCAGCATTCAGTCTTCTTTTAGTCCAACTATGGAGACAGTTAAAAGGTCAATGGTTGCCAGGAGCTGAAGGCAGCACTGGGGTGGGGGCTGGGGGATGCATAGGCAGAGCACAGAGGATTTTTAGGACTTTGAAACTGTTCTGCATGATATTACAATGGTGAATACATTATACATTTGTCCAAATCCATAGACTCTACAATACCAAGTACTTTGGGTGATTATGTGATAATATAGGTTCATCAGTTGTAAGAGATATACGACTCTGGAGGAGGATGTTAATAAAGAGGGGAGCTATGAATGTGTAGGGAAAGGGGTACATGAGAAATCTGTTCAATTTACATCCTAAAACTGCTCTAAAGAAATAAAGCATTTTTAAAAATTAAATAAACACCAATCAAATGTTTTATAAAAAGTAAAAAAAAAAATCCTATTCAAAAATTTTCAGTGGTTCTTTAATTTCTTAGAGATGAAGGATAAAATCTTATAACTTAAAGTTCTCTGTAGTATTTTCAGGCCCATCTGCTCTGGCCTCACTTTATTTACTCCTACTCCTTGGCTTTCTCCTTGCTGTCACATGTATCTGTCATGTTCATGCCATTTATGTGCTGCTTCATTTATTGAGCACTTTCTATGTGCCAGGTGTATGCAAGACATGTAAATTCTTCATTCAACTTTCAAAAATACCACGTGAAGTAAAAACACTGTTACCGAAATTTCACCAATAGGAATTAGAATATTTAAGTAACTTGTCAAAGTCACATATTTTAGGAAATGGTGGAATCAGGATCAAACTCAGATCTTTTGACTTCAGAGATATATTCTTAAAAATTGTGCTCATCTTCATCATTCTATCAACAAGATATTCTTGAGGGTTCTCAGAGGTAAAAACAACAACAAAAGAAACTCTGTGCCATATGCATAAATGGAGAAGGAAATGGCAACCCACTCCAGTATTCTTGCCTGGAAAATTCCATGGACAGAGGAGCCTGGCAGGCTACAGTCCATGGGGCCGCAGATGTTTGGCCATGACTGAGTGAGTGAGCACAATGCATGTATATGGAATCTAGAAAAATGGTACTGATGAACCTATTTGCAGGGCAGGAATAGAGACGCAGATGTAGAGAATGGACTTGTGGACACAGTTGGGGAAGGAGAGGATGGGGCAAGCTGAGAGAGTAGCATTGATATATGGGATATTCCAGGCGGCACTGGTGGCAAAGAACCCACTTGCCAATGCAGGAGACATGAGAGACACGGGTTTGATCCCTGGGTCAGAAAAATCTCCTGGAGGAGGGCACGGCAACCCACTCCAGTATTCTTGCCTGGAGAATCCCATGGACAGAGGAGCCTGGTGGGCTATACCATGGGGTTGTATCCAACTTCAGCTGCATGCACACAGACATGCAGCATTGATATATATATAAACTATCATGTGTCAAATAGATAGCTAGTGGAGAGCTGCTACATAGCACAGGGAACTCAGCTGGGTGCTCTGTGATGACCTAGAGGGGTGGGATGGGGCTGGGGTGGGAAGCAGGCTCATGAAGGACGGAATGTATTTTTACAGAACAGCTGATTCACTTTGTTGCATATCAGAAAGGAACCCAACATTGTAAAGCAATTATATTTTTTAAAAAAAGTAATTTGTATTTTAAGAGGCAGAGGCCATGCTGAAATTGTGTATCTTTTTACCAGGCCTGACAAGTGATATTTTTCTAAAAAAACAAAAAAACAAAAAAAACAATAAAAAAACGAATGGTAACACTATGAAGTGTCAAGCGTATGATCTTGTAAAGGCTGTTCTTACAATTGCAGTGGTCTTTTATCTTCCTTGAGGAGAGGTGTCCCCGTAGTTAACATACAGTCAATCACACTGCTTAACAAATACTAGATTTATTTAATGAACAAATACCTGAAGAATCAAAATTCTAGTTAGTTACATTAGAGAGAGTGGAATAAAGCCCTTTTAGATTTTACACAGTATTTCTCCAAGTCAAGTTATAGTATCAAGAATAAAAACCTTAAAAACATAGGGAAATAAACACTGACTTCGAGTCAGAAGATCCAATCTGGGTCCCAAATTTTGGGCAAACTACTTAACCTATAGGTGCACAGTTTCTATTGGAGAAGGAAATGGCAACCCACTCCAGTGTTCTTGCCTGCAGAATCCCAGGGACGGGGAAGCCTGGTGGGCTGCCGTCTATGGGGTCACACAGAGTCGGACACGACTGAAGTGACTTAGCAGCAGCAGCACCACAGTTTCTTCGTCAGTTTTTTCACAGGGCCAATGAGGTAATGTACAAGCTAGCGCTCAGCATATCGCAGGCAAATACTGCTACACTGGTTTCTTTCCTCAACTAAATGAGAAAAAAATAACCTCAGTAATACTTAGAATTTTACGTTGGGTCAACAGATGAAGACGCTAAGGAGAGATGACAGAACGGGAAAGGAGAAGTACAGAAAGGGACCACGCTGCAGCTGCTGCCAAGTCGCTTCAGTCGTGTCCGACTCCGTGCTGCCCCATAGACGGCAGCCCACCAGGCTCCCCCGTCCCTGGGATTCTCCAGGCAAGAACACCAGAGTCGGTTGCCATTTCCTTCTCCAATGCATAAAAGTGAAAAGTGAAAGTGAGTCGCTCAGTCCTGTCCGACTCTTCGCGACCCCATGGACTGTAGCCGTCCAGGCTCCTCCGGCCATGGGATTTTCCAGACAGGAGGACTGGAGTGGGTGCCATTGGCAGATTCGACCAAATCCTTTCATCAATGTCCTTCTTTAGTTTCCTTGATTTCAGGTCTTCTCTCAGCCCAGCCCTCCCACACCGGCCCAACCAGATCTCCCCACCACTTGGCTTTTCGTCTACCCTCTTGGCCCCCAGATCCCACCTTTTTCTGGCTGCTTAGCACTCCCTCGCCCAGTAGAACCTCACCTGCTGAAAGTAGAGAAGCCCACCGCCCCGGCGCTACCCCAGCAGTCGGCCTCCAGCAGCCCCAGACTCGCCCTCCAACCCCTCCCGCGCCACCTCGGCGCCCCGCCCCGGCCGGGGAGGGTAGGAGAGAGGGGAGGGCCTGCCAGGTGAGGCGCGGTCGCCCTGGGCTTCTCACTTCCGCCCAGGTGAGGGAGGGCTGACGCCGAACCTGCCCGCCTGCCAGCTCCGGGCTCCCACCGGCGCCTCCGCCGGATCAGGTAAAGCGGGGGGCCAGCCGGGCAGGCGCGCGCTGCGCCGCGGGGACCCCGCGCCTCGAACCGGACGGGGCCGCTCTCCCCGCGTCCGGAGCCTCCTCCCCCGTCCCGGCGCGCTCTCCGTCAGTCGTCCGGGAAGAGTGGGCACGGGAGACCCTGGGCGCCGCTGGGCGCTCGGCCAAGACCGCGGAGGGCACGGGGTGCCGTCCTCCTGCGTGGGGCACTGGGACCCCACCGTGATCCCCGCCCCTCGGTGCCGGACTCGCCGGAGGCCGCGGGCCGCGCAGCCGCCCCGCCCCGCCCTGGCGGCCCTCAAATCTCGGCCCTGGTCTGTACCGGGAGAGGCCGGGATCAAATTTTGCACCCAGATGGGTGCCTGCGCTTCGCCCCCAGAGCTGGGCAGAGTCGCCCCAACTGGTGACGGTGAAAGGAGTGAACAGGTGGTGGCCTGCTCGAGGTCCCGGAGGACGGGGTGCCCAAGTCCCCATCTGGTTGCTGGTGGTCACGTAGCCGACTTCCTAGGCCGACGGTCAGGCCTAGGTTCTGCTAGCTTCACTCTTTAAATGGGGAGGACCAGGCGGAGAGCGCTGTGCCTCCAGCCTTTGGGGAAATCGCAGGACTCCTGCTCTAAGTCAAGCTCAGGAAAGCATATTCACATTCTTTCCCCCTACCTCCTACAAGTATCTCAACCCTCCAGGGACACCTAGCAGGCCGAATTAATCTCCCCCTGAAGTGTTGTCTTGGCAGTTTGTCATATCTCCAGATGGTTCTTATCACTTTGGATTTGAATTAGTTGTTTACTGGTTTGTCTGCGCGATTGAGAGGGTGGCCTTTAAGGACCTTCTCAGCTGCTTTCAGAGTCTGGCCATTGGTAGGTGTGCAATAAACAAATGTTTCTTAAAAGAGCTGAGAAGACTTCTGGAGACCTGGAAAATAAAGACGTCTGTTACACCGAGTATGTTAGTACCACTTGTAGGCAGTCTAAGATCCTACTGGTCTGTCAGTTTATTTGCTCAAAGCTTTTGAAAGGTAAAGCTAGGGAGGAGTGAAGGTAAAAACTCATATCGGTTCGTTTTGCAGCATCTGAAAAAGTTAGGCGAGGTACCGACTTTTAGCTATAGTGAATTTGTTTCTAGGCCCCAAGTGATCTTCATAAGGATTGTTTAAAATTTAAAATAATAAGAAAATTAATAAGTAAGAGAACTGGATGGTTCTTTACATATAGAGTTTATAAATTGTGTTCTAAGGAAATTTGCGCTTCTCTAATTGAGATCCTATTAAGGGTTGCATAAGGTGAGCTTGGTATATCAGAATAATGGCTGTGTTTAAAGTTGGAAATAAATTATATTAAGCCCTCATTTGTGTTTAAAGGTGCTTTAATAAGTTCTGGTCCTGTAGCAATAGTTTTTATAACTATGAAAGTGAAAGTGAAAGTCACTCTCATGTCCAGGCCAGAATCCTGGGCAGTCTTTCCCTTATCCAGGGGATCTTCCCAACCCAGGGATTGAACCCAGGTCTCCCGCATTGCAGGTGGATTCTTTACCAGCTGAGCCACAAGGGAAGCCCCTTATAGTTCATAGTTTATAACTATAAAGTTAATGTAGTTGTTGTAGAAAAAATGGAGATAATTTTCAGGAAAGGAACTAAAAGCACACACAAACACACCTACCATTGAAAGTAACCACTGATAACATTATGGTATCTTGCCTTTCAATGAGTATTCTTTAAAAGAAAAATCTGTGTATTTTCCCATGATGAATTTACCTTTTAGAACCTCGTGATTTTTAGACAGTGGCTCAGCATTCAGTAATCCTTGTAATTGCATTTGTATTTAAGAGCACTTAATAATTAAACAATCAAGCAGTCTATCTCTGCTTTGTTAAACTTTAACAAAAATACATTAGGTTGGGGAAACTAAAGTGGGTTTCATTTGTTTACTCAAGATTTTGCTCACCTTGGTATTAGAATAAACTTTTTGAGAAACAGGTCTGCTGCTGCTGCTGCTGCTAAGTCGCTTCAGTCATGTCTGACTCTGTGCGACCCCATAGATGGCAGCCCACCCGGCTCCCTGGTCCCTGGGATTCTCCAGGCAAGAACCCTGGAGTGGGTTGCCATTTCCTTCTCCAATACATGAAAGTGAAAAGTGAAAATGAAGTCACTCAGTCGTGTCCTACTCTTAGTGACCCCATGGACTGCAGCCCACCAGGCTCCTCTGTCCCTGGGATTTTTCAGGCAAGAGTACTGGAGTGGGGAGAAACAGGTCTCAGTTCAGTTCAGTTCAGTCGCTCAGTTGTGTCAGACTCTTTGCGACCCCATGAATCGCAGCACGCCAGGCCTCCCTGTCCATCACCAACTCCCGGAGTTCACTCAGACTCAGGTCCATCGAGTCAGTGATGCCATCCAGCCATCTCATCCTCAGTCGTCCCCTTCTCCTCCTGCCCCCAATCCCTCCCAGCATCAGAGTCTTTTCCAATGAGTCAACTCTTCGAATGAGGTGGCCAAAGTACTGGAGTTTCAGCTTCAGCATCATTCCCTCCAAGGAAATCCCAGGGCTGATCTCTCCACCTTAATTTTTGAGATCGCTTGACTATTGCTGTTTGCCGTAACCCCCCCTCCCCACCCCTGCCCAATTCAGATGTTTTTGAGTAGATTTGGATGCCTTTTTAAAAAGCATTCATTCTAGGTTCTGATGCTAATGGAGAGAAAAAAATGAAAAAGGCCTGCTTAGTTTTTGCGTTTGCACATCTGTGTAGCCTGCAGAGTTTGTAGACAGTGAATTAAGTCCACCTACCATATAACTCTTGACAAGTCACTCGACTCTACCCCTGTTTTCCCATTTGTAAATAATATACCACACTGAGTTTGGGGAGGTTGAAATAAAATAATGTTCAAGAATGTGTCTTGTAAACTGTAAGACATTCTTCTCCTGCTTTTTGCTCATCCACTGAGATGTTGGCTTCTGATAGAATGAAGGAGTTTATTGTTTTTACTGGGAGGAACTCTAGTTTTAAAGTGGTTTCATTCTGATCTGCTCTGCTCAGTGCTTTGGTCATGTCCAACCCTTTGCCACCCAATGGACTGAAGCCCGCCAGGCTCCTCTGTCCGTGGGATTTTCCTGGCAAGAATGCTGGAATGGGTTGCCATTCTTTCTTCTGGGGGATCTTCCCAACCCAGGGATCGAACCCCCGTCTCCCACATTGCAGGTGGATTCTTTACTGCTGAGCCACGAGGAATGCTCCCTCATTCTGACAGTTACTTTGATAAAAGGTGTTGAGGCTGTATTAGCTGATGAAAGTTTTTGCTAAAAACACTATACAGAGATCTTTCTGAAAAAGCCTAGTTTAAAACTGCCCTGACAGCCTGGTTAGCCGCTTGCTTTTGTGACTAAGCACTTGAAATAGGGCTAGTTGGGGTTGAAATATATAAATAGACTGTAAGTATAAATAGACATCAAATTTTGAAGACAATGTAAAAACCTAAATACCTTAGTTTTAACATTATTTACATATTTAAATGATAATTTATATATATTAGAATAATTAAAATCCCCTGGAGAAGGAAATGGCAACCCACTCCAGTATTCTTGCCTGGGAAATCCCATGGACAGAGGAGCCTGGCGGGCTACAGTCCATGAAGTTGCAAAGAGTCAGACATGACTTAGCAACTAAATGACAACAAAAGGATAATTAAATATGTTATTTAGATTAATTTTACTTGTTTCTTTTTGCTTAACATGTGGCTACTAGAAAAATTTCAAATTACATATGTGGCTCACACTATATTTCTATTGAATAGCAGTGGGTTAGGATTCAATATATGTTTATTCTTAAGAGGGTTTGGTTTACTGAAACCCTTACATTTTGATTTATAAATTGATTTTTTTAAACTCCCAAATTTAGGCCTCCCCACTCCCACCTCCCTTGTATTCATTGCATTGGTGAAATTTTTTGTTTAGTTTTTTGAGAAACAACTACTATTGACTACAGAAGAAAAATTGCAGCTAAAACAATTACTTGTTTTTTTGAAGCCCCCAAATAGCTTCGATAATTTTGACTGAAAAGAGATGTTAATAATAATAATAGCGTATGCTCAGTTGCTTCAGTCTGACTCTTTGTAAACCTGTGGACTGTAGCTTGCCAGGCTCCTCTGTATATGAGACTCTCTAGGCAAGAATACTGTAGTGGGTTGTCAGGCCCTCCAGGGTATCTTCCCGACCCAGGAAGATACCTGGGTGTCTCCTGCGTTGCAGGTGAATTCTTTACTGCTGAGCCACCAGGTAGCCACCGTTTGTTGAATGTTCACTGCATTCAGGCTGCTTTATAACTCTTATTTAGTCCATCCAACTATAAATATTAAATACTTTTATTAATTACTTTATAAATAAGGAAGTTAAAATATAGGAAAATTTAAGCAATTGGCCACAAGAACACAGAGCTGGTTCCAGGAATGGAACCCAGGTCTCTATGATTTCAAAGCTTGTAAACTATAGATTCTCCTGTATTTTGAGAATTGATTATTGAATCATCTGGAAAAAAGTTGGTTATCAAAAGAGATATTTAGTTCTAATCCCTTGTTTGTATTAGTGACCAGTAGGGAATGCTCAACAGGAGATTAGGTGAATGAATCATGAATTCCTACTAATCATGTAGTTACAGTGAATGAAAAGGAGTTTGTATATCATCATGACTAAATCTTAAAAATGTAAAATTAGATAAAGCTGAAGGATAAACATATAGTATAATTGCCATTTGTATAGTTTAAAACTCTGCCACCCAATAATATTGTAAGCAAAGGTAGTTTGTGTTTTAAGAATTTCAGATTTGAATTGTCTCTATATTGATTGCATGCCTTTGTGAAGCTGCCTTGTGGTTAAATGAAGTTAGTAAAATCTCTGTGAAATAAGCATTCTCTAATATTGATCTTACTCTTAAAAGAACAAACCAAACCAGTGTTGCCCTTTGCTTCGATGCTGTGCACGTGTCTGGTTAGTAGATAGCTTTGAAGCCCAGGTGTGCAGCATTTCAAGGACAGACAGACCTGTTTTCATTTAACTTTAGCCCTTAATTGATAGGCATGACGTTGATAACAGCCTGGGTAAGGCTTCTGCAATGGGAAAGGCAGTCCCTCACTGTATTATTTTCTGGAACTTGAAGCTTCAGGATGGAGTGTGGTAGGAGAGGAAGATGAAGTAAGTAGATGTTGATGGTCAAGTTTACAAATGTTCATTCCCTCCCTATTGAAAATTTGAAATCTCTGACTCTCGTTTTTAAAGTAGTTAGTTGCTGAAAAAGTCTTTAGCAGTTGACCTTCCCTCCCCACAAAGTGAAATTAATTCCACTCAGTGGCAGTTGCAGTCTTCCTGTCATTACCATTTCAAAGTGCTTTCCCCCTTAGTTTTTGAAATTATAAGATCTTTTCTACATTTGCAAAAAGATGATATATTGTTAAGATAAATGAGATGTTATACAGAATGATCCTGCAGTGTACATAGTAGGCACCCAAAAACTGGTTACATGATTTAATGCCAGATGAAATGGATTTTGGGAAAAGGTCAAGAGAAGGGTGAACATTAGTGGGAAAGGTGTCTAAAGCAAGTGCTTAGTCACTCAGTTGTGTCCTTTTTTCGACCCCATGGACTGTAGCCTGCCAGGGTCCTCTGGACATGGGGAGTCTCCAGGCGAGAATACTGGAGTGGGTTGCCATGCCCTCCTCCAGGAGATCTTCCCAACCAAGAGTTCGAACCCAGGTCTCCCACGTTGCAGGTGGATACCTTCTGAGCCACCAGGGAATAATTTGGCCTATTTTGCAATTTGTTCGGATTGTTTTGAGTATCACAAACATCCCAAAAGTGGCATGACTGTGTTTCTGGGAGAGATTAAGGGCATACAGTCTGCAATGTGGGAAGAACTGAACAGAATATTTGAGGTGGAAACTAGCCATTAACGAGGAGTGTGAATGCCTGGTTCTTTCAGAGTGACTGGCTACACACCAGAGATCCATAAGTGAAAATTGCCCAGTTCATAATTTTTTTTTTGCTGATCATTGGAAAAAAACTGCCACCAACAGGAAAAAAGAGCACATCATAAAACAGTTTAACTTTGTTTATACACAGTGGACAAGTTATAGGCAGAAACTGATATGCTTTGGTTAATTATGAATTGTTTAATAAGAAAAGTTAGTATTTATCTAATTGAATTATTCTGATAAACTGACTTAATTTTCAGTTCTGATTCTGAGTTTTACATGGAATCTTTCAGCTTTGACTTCAACATGTCCTCCTAAATGTCCAGTATTAAGTAGACTTGAACATTGCCTGTGGCTTAGGCACATCGCCCTGAAATATCAGGCTCATTTTAGAATTTATATATATCTGTTTCCAAAATTCCAGGAGTATGGTGTTTTGATGGCAGCCAAAAACATACTATTTATTTATTTTTTTTAAACATCTAAGGAGTTTAGAAGATACTTTGCTGTTTGATAGGGATGCAGGCTAGGAGACCTGTCTCGACTCTACATTAGGATGACAGCAGATGTGTTTATCTGTAGTTTGAGTGAAGAGCCATTGTTACTCCCTGAAAAGGAGAGTTTGTTTTCCATTTAATCAATACCTCATAAATGCTGAGCTTTGAAGACATGGCCATGGCAACTAGACACAACTTGAGCTTTGCTCTGCTAAGGAAGCAATAGAAATTTAAAGTTGCTCATGTATTCCAATTTTTGAATAATTTCTGAAATCGTGACTTCATCTGTAGTTAATAGCATTTAGATTGTTCAGAGTCCCCAGTTTCCTTGAGCTCTGGGGAATTGCCATTGAAGAGTAACATGCAGTCTAGCTGTAATATGCCCAATTCACACCTGTAGTAAAAGGCTGACTACCTGTCCCTCCCTATAATGGTTGCCAGTGATTTTTTCTTTCATTTTTTTGAGGTAAAAGTATAAGATGTCTTGTTAAACCAAATTTTCAAGACATGAGATATCTTGCTCAATTTAAGAAAGAAGCTACAGTCTTGTGTGCTACTGGGAATCTGCAGAGTATGTTTCTCAGGGTCCTTAATTGGCCTACATTCTTGAACTAAGGCAGTTAATAAATCTTTTCAATAAGTTCCCTCCACCTAGAAATTTAAATCAAATTAAATTTCTAACTCTGCAGCAGTTTTTCTCAAATATTGCATTAATTGGTAATGGCTAAGGGCATGGGTATTTTTGAAAAGCCACAATATTATAATAATTTCCTTCAATCAAATCCCACAGTGAACCAGACATGAAAAATTCATGGCACAAACTCTCTTGATCAATGATGGAGTGGAAGCTGTTAAACATAATAGACTACTGGTTCTCTGGAGTCTGTGCAGCTCTGAGGAAAGCAGCACTCTGTGGCATTTTAAAGCCTGGCCTCTGACCCATTGTAGGTAGCCTGTCTACCACAAGGTAGACTCAGCTTTACCATGCCTAAACAAACTTGAAATTCCTTGCTGTAAACCCTGTCAGTTTCTCTGCCAGGCCAAATAGGTCAAAATTCTTTGGCCAAAGATTTCCTACGACCATAAAATGAATGAAACATGGGTTCCGTTTAGTGTACATGCTACTTCCTGGATGGTCAGTTATACAGTTATTGCATTTCTTCCTTCTGGCCTCATATACTCTGAAAGCCCTAGTGCCCTTCCCTAGATATTATGTAACATCATGAAGTTGTGGTAATTATCCAGGTATGTTCTGTGGACATAGTTGAGCTTTTAATAAATATGAGTCGTAGGATTAGATGGCTGACCAGGTTCTAACCTGAATCCTTACTGAAAGATATTGACCACCATGCTTTTCAGAATGTGCAGGAAGATCTTTTGAGAGAGTAAAAAAGGACAATAAAATTTTGCTTTTTATTTTTTCTTTACTCTCATGGTGCTTCTATTTTATGTATATTTTAAAACACATATAATATGTAAATATAGTAATATATGTTTATAATGATGGTAAGGGGAGTGGTCAACATATTTTTAACTGATGGGAATGTGTGTTTCAAAAAGTTTGAAGACCACTAATCTATCTTGTTACCAGAATTACCTTTTTAAATAGAAATCTGGACTCAATATTTCCCTACTTAAAAGCCTTTGATTGCTTCCTGCTGCTCACAGGATAAAGAGTAGTCTACTTAGCATAATTTACAAGGACCCTCTCAAAATAGTCTGTCTGAACCAGTGCTTCTCAAACTCTGATGGAAGATTAGGTTTCCCCTCCCTTAGTCTTTCAAGGACTGACATTTTTATGAAATTATTAGAAAAATGAATTGTTAGAAAAAGGAAATTAGAAAAATAAACACAATGTAAGCTGTGTTTTTTATTACTAAATTCAATAGACCTACACGACTGCCACATTCCATGGTTTCTAAATGCTTAAGTATCAGTTTTGGTGCTTATCTCTGTGGGTGAAGCATCAATCCACGGTCTACATGTGTAGTAACACTGGTCTGAATTACTTTTTTGCCCTTTCTGCTGCCTTTAGAGACCTTATAGTAGTACATTTAGAGCTAGTTACTAGTCTCACTGAGAGTCATGCACTTTTATACCTGCATGTGGTAATTCTCTGATTGTGGTCTCTAGACTAGCTGCACTAGGATTACAGGGGAACTTTGTTAGATATGCAGATTCTCAGGACTTGGCTTAGACATACAGGATCAGAAACACTAGGAGTGGATCCTACAATTTGTGTTTTAGCAATCCCTCAGGGTGATCCTGAGGCTCACTAAAATTTAAGAAGTCCTTAACTCAGGGTACCCTATATGTCATTCAAACTGGAACCCTTCTGAGAATGAAATGGACTGCTATTAATAAAGATGCCGAGTAATCTGAGACTGTTTTAGGCAAATGAGGACAAATCGTCACTCTGCTTTTATACTGCATTCTTTTTCTGAGAGAGGTCTCTGGTGTGTTCTCATTCCAGCATTCCCAAACTTCCATGGGCAGGGAAGTCACTCTCCTTTTATGATTTCTCTGAGCATATGGTCCAGTTCAGTTCAGTTGCTCAGTCATGTCTGACTCTTCGCAACCCTGTGGACTGCAGCACACCAGGCTTCCCTGTCCGTCACCAACTCCCAGAGCCTACTCAAACTCATGGCCATTGCGTCGGTGATATCATCCAACCACCTCACCCTCTGTTGTCTGCTTCTCTTCCCACCTTCAATCTTTCCCAGCATCAGGGTCTTTTCCAATGAGTCAGTTCTTTGCATCAGGTGACCAAAGTATTGGAGTTTCAGCTTCAGCATCAGTCCTTCCAATGAATATTCAGGACTGATTTCCTTTAGGATTGACTGGTTGGATCTCCTTGCAGTCCAAGGGACTCTCAAGAGTCTTCTCCAACACCACAGTCCCAAAGCATCAATTCTTCTGTGCTCAGCTTTCTTTATAGTCCAACTCTCACATCCATACATGACAACTGGAAAAACCATAGCTTTGACTAGATGGACCTTTGTTGGTAAAGTAATGTCTCTGCTGTGTTTTTTTTTTTTTTTTTTACTTTACAATATTGTATTGGTTTTGCCATACATTGACATGAATCCACCACGGGTGTACATGTGTTCCCCATCCTGAACCCCCCTCCCACCTCCTTCTCCATCCCATCCTTCTGGGTCATCCTAGTGCACCAGCCCCGAGCATCCTGTATCATGCATTGAACCTGGACTGGCAATTCATTTCACATATGATAATATACATGTTTCAATGCCATTCTCCCAAATCATTCCATCCTCACCTTCTCCCACAGAGTCCAAAAGACTGTTCTATACATCTGTGTCTCTTTTGCTGTCTTGCATACAGGGTTATTGTTACTATCTTTCTAAATTCCATATATATGTGTTATTACACTGTATTGATGTTTTTATTTCTGGCTTACTTCACTCTGTATAATAGGCTCCAGTTTCAACCACCTCATTAGAACTGATTCAAATGTATTCTTTTTAATGGCTGAGTAATACTCCATTGTGTATATGTACCACAGCTTTCTTATCCATTCGTCTGCTGATGGACATCTAGGTTGCTTCCATGTCCTGGCTATTATAAACAATGCTATGATGAACATTGGGGTACATGTGTTTCTTTCAATTCTGGTTTCCTCGGTGTGTATGCCCAGTGGGATTGCTGGGTTGTATGTCAGTTCTATTTCCAGTTTTTAAGGAATCTCCACACTGTTCTCCATAGTGGCTGTACTAGTTTGCATTCCCACCAACAGTGTAAGAGGGTTCCCTTTTCTCACACCCTCTCAAGCATTTATTGCTTGTAGACTTTTGAATAGCAGCCATTCTGACTGGTGTGAAGTGGTACCTTATTGTAGTTTTGATTTACATTTCTCTGATAATGAATGATGTTGAGCATCTTTTCATGTGTTTATTAGCCATCTGTATGTCTTCTTTGGAGAAATATCTGTTTAGTTCTTTGGCCCATTTTTTAATTGGGTCTTTCATTTTTCTGGAATTGAGCTGTAGGAGTTGCTTGTATATTTTTGAGGTTAATTGTTTGTCAGTTGCTTCATTTGCTATTGTTTTCTCCCATTCTGAAGGTTGTCTTTTCACCTTGCTTCTAGTTTCCTTTGTTGTGCAGAAGCTTTTAATTTTAACTAGGTACTATTTGTTTATTTTTGCTTTTACTTCCAGTATTCTGGGAGGTGGGTCATAGAAGATCCTGCTGTGATTTATGTCGGAGAGTGTTTTGCCTATGTTCTCCTCTAGGAGTTTTATAGTTTCTGGTCTTATGTTTAGATCTTTAATCCATTTTGAGTTTATTTTTGTGTATGGTATTAGAAAGTGATCTAGTTTCATTCTTTTACAAGTTGTTGACCAGTTTTCCCAGCACCACTTGTTAAAGAGATTGTCTTTTCTCCATTGTATATTCTTGCCTCCTTTGTCAAAGACAAGGTGTCCATAGGTGCGTGGATTTATCTCTGGGCTTTCTATTTTGTTCCATTGATCTATATTTCTGTCTTTGTGCCAGTACCATACTGTCTTGATGACTGCGGCTTTGTAATAGAGCCTGAAGTCAGGCAGGTTGATTCCTCCAGTTCCATTCTTCTTTCTCAAGATTGCTTTGGCTGTTCAAGGTTTTTTGTATTTCCATACAAATTGTGAAATTATTTGTTCTAGCTCTGTGAAAAATACCTTTGGTAGCTTGATAGGGATTGCGTTGAATCTATAGATTGCTTTGAGTAGTATACTCATTTTCACTATAGTGATTCTTCCGATCCATGAACACGGTATATTTCTCCATCTATTAGTCTCCTCTTCGATTTCTTTCACCAGTGTTTTATAGTTTTCTATATATAGGTCTTTTGTTTCTTTAGGTAGATATATTCCTAAGTATTTTATTCTTTTTGTTGCAATGGTGAATGGAATTGTTTCCTTAATTTCTCTATTTTCTCATTATTATTGTATAGGAATGCAAGGGATTTCTGTGTGTTGATTTTATATCCTGCAACTTTACTATATTCATTGATTAGCTCTAGTAGTTTTCTAGTGGACTCTTTAGGGTTTTCTATGTAGAGGATCATATCATCTGCAAACAGTGAGAGTTTTACTTCTTCTGTTCCAATTTGGATTCCTTTTATTTCTTTTTCTGCTCTGATTGCTGTGGCCAAAACTTCCAAAACTATGTTGAATAGTAGTGGTGAGAGTGGGCACCCTTGTCTTGTTCCTGACTTTAGGGGAAATGCTTTCAATTTTTCACCATTGAGGATAATATTTTCTGTGGGTTTGTCATATATAGCTTTTATTATATTGAGGTATGTTCCTTCTATTCCTGCTTTCTGGAGGGTTTTTATCATAAATGGATGTTGAATTTTGTCAAAGGCTTTCCCTGCGTCTATTGAGATAATCATATGGCTTTTATTTTTCAATTTGTTAATGTGGTGTATTACATTGATTGATTTGTGGATATTGAAGAATCTTGCATCCCTGGGATAAAGCCCACTTGGTCATGATGTATGATCTTTTTAATATGTTGTTGGATTCTGTTTGCTAGAATTTTGTTAAGGATTTTTGCTCTATGTTCATCAGTGATATTGGCCTGTAGTTTTCTTTTTTGGTGGGATCTTTGTCAGGTTTTGGTATTAGGGTGATGGTGGCCTCATAGAATGAGTTTGGAAGTTTACCTTCCTCTGCAATTTTATGGAAGAGTTTGAGTAGGATAGGTGTTAGCTTTTCTCTAAATTTTTGGTAGAATTCAGCTGTGAAGCCCTCTGGTCCTGGGCTTTTGTTTGCTGGAAGATTTTTTATTGCAGTTTCAATTTTTGTGCTTGTGATGGGTCTGTTAGGATTTTCTATTTCTTCCTGGTTCAGTTTGGAAAGTTGTACTTTTCTAAGAATTTGTCCATTTCTTCCAAGTTGTCCATTTTATTGGCATATAGTTGCTGATAGTAGTCTCTTATGATCCTTTGTATTTCTGTGTTGTCTGTTGTGATCTCTCCATTTTCATTTCTAATTTTATTGATTTGATTTTTCTCCCTTTGTTTCCTAATGAGTCTGGCTAATGGTTTGTCAATTTTACTTATCTTCTCAAAGAACCAGCTTTTGGCTTTGTTAATTTTTGCTATGGTCTCTTTTATTTGTGCCCTAATTTTTAAGATTTCTTTCCTTCTACTAACCCTGGGGTTCTTCATTTCTTCCTTTTCTAGTTGCTTTAGGTGTAGAGTTAGGTTATTTATTTGACTTTTTTCTTGTTTCTTGAGGTATGCCTGTATTGCTATGAACCTTCCCCTTAGCACTGCTTTTCAGTGTCCCACAGGTTTTGGGTTGTTGTGTTTTCATTTTCATTCGTTTCTATGCATATTTTGATTTCTTTTTTGATTTCTTCTGTGATTTGTTGGTTATTCAGAAGCATGTTGTTCAGCCTCCATATGCTGGAATTTTTAATAGTTTTTTCCCTGTAATTGAGATCTAATCTTACTGCATTGTGGTCAGAAAAGATGCTTGGAATTATTTCAATTGTTTTGAACTTACCAAGGCTAGATTTATGGCCCAGGGTGTGATCTATCCTGGAGAAGGTTCTGTGTGCTTGAGAAAAAGGTGAAATTCATTGTTTTGGAGTGAAATGTCCTATAGATATCAATTAGGTCTAACTGGTCTATTGTATCATTTAAAGTTTGTGTTTCCTTGTTAATTTTCTGTTTAGTTGATCTATCCATAGGTGTGAGTGGGGTATTAAAGTCTCCCACTATTATTGTGTTATTGTTAATTTCCCCTTTCATACTTGTTAGCATTTGTCTTACATATTGAGGTGCTCCTATGTTGGGTGCATATATATTTATAATTGTTATATCTTCTTCTTGGATTGATCCTTTATCATTATGTAGTGTCCTTCTTTGTCTCTTTTCACAGCCTTTGTTTTAAAGTCTATTTTATCTGATACGAGTATTGCTACTCCTGCTTTCTTTTGGTCTCTATTTGCATGAAATATCTTTTTCCAGCCCTTCACTTTCAATCTGTATGTGTCCCTGGTTTCAAGGTGGGTCTCTTGTAAACAACATATATAGGGGTCTTGTTTTCATATCCGTTCAGCCAGTCTCTGTCTTTTGGTTGGGGCATTCAACCCATTTACATTTAAGGTAATTATTGATAAGTATGATCCCATTGCCATTTACTTTATTGTTTGGGTTTGAGTTTATACACCCTTTCTGTGTTTCCTGTCTAGAGAAGATCCTTGAGCATTTGTTGGAGAGCTGGTTTGGTGGTGCTGAGTTCTCTCAGCTTTTGCTTATCTGTAAAGCTTTTGATTTCTCCTTCATATTTGAATGAGATCCTTGCTGGATACAGTAATCTGGGCTGTAGGTTATTTTCTTTCATCACTTTAAGTATGTCCTGCCATTCCCTCCTGGCCTGAAGAGTTTCCATTGAAAGATCAGCTGTTATCCTTATGGGAATCCCCTTGTGTGTTATTTGTTGTTTTTCCCTTGCTGCTTTTTAATATTTGTTCTTTGTGTTTGATCTTTGTTAATTTGATTAATATGTGTCTTGGGGTGTTTTGCCTTGGGTTTATCCTGTTTGGGACTCTCTGGGTTTCTTGGACTTGGGTGATTATTTCCTTCCCCATTTTAGGGAAGTTTTCAACTATTATCTCCTTAAGTATTTTCTCATGGTCTTTCTTTTTGTCTTCTTCTTCTGGGACTCCTATGATTCAAATTTTGGGGCGTTTAACATTGTTCCAGAGGTCTCTGAGATTGTCCTCATTTCTTTTAATTTGTTTTTCTTTGTTCCTCTCTTTCATTTATTTCTACCATTCTATCTTCTACCTCAGTTATCCTATCTTCTGCCTCCATTATTCTACTGTTGGTTCCCTCCAGAGTGTTTTTGATCTCGTTTATTGCATTATTCATTATATATTGACTCTTTTTTATTTCTTCTAGGTCCTTATTAAGCCTTTCTTTCATCTTCTCAATCCTTGTCTCCAGGCTATTTATCTGTAACTCCATTTTGTTTTCAAGATTTTGGATCATTTTCACTATCATTATTCAGAATTCTTTATCAGGTAGATTCCCCATCTCTTCCTCTTTTGTTTGGTTTGGTGGGCATTTATCCTATTCCTTTACCTGCTGGGTATTTCTCTGCCTCTTCATCTTGCTTATATTGCTGTGTTTGGGGTGACCTTTCCGTATTCTGGCAGTTTGTGGAGTTCTCTTTATTGTGGAGTTTCCTTGCTGTGGGTGGGGTTGGAACGGTGGCTTGTCAAGGTTTCCTGGTTAGGGAAGCTTGTGTCAGTGTTCTGGTGGATGGAGCTGGATTTCTTCTCTCTGGAGTGCAATGACGTGTTCAGTAATGAGTTATGAGATGTCAGTGGGTTTGGTGTGACTTTGGGCAGCCTGTATATTGACGCTCAGGGCTATGTTCCTGAGTTGCTGGAGAATTTGTGTGGTATGTCTTGCTCTGGAACTTGTTGGCCCTTGGGTGGTGCTGGGTTTCAGTGTAGGTATGGGGGCGTTTGATGAACTGCTATTGATTAATATTCCCTGGAGTCAGGAGTTCTCTGGTGTTCTCAGGATTTGGACTTAAGCCTCCTGCCTCTGGTTTTCAGTCTTATTCTTGCAGTAGCCTCAAGACTTCTTCATCTATACAGCACCGATGATAAAACATCTAGGTTAAAGATTAAAAGTTTCTCCACAGTGAGGAACACCCAGAGAGGTTCACAGAGTTACATGGAGAAGAGGGAGGAGGGAGATAGAGGTCACCAGGAGGAGAAGCGGGGGAATCAAAAGAGGAGAGAGCAATCTAGCCAGTAATCACTTCCTTATATGCTTTCCACAGTCTGGACCGCTCAGAGATGTTCACAGAGTTGTACAGAGAAGAGAAGAGGGAGGAAGGAGACAGAGGTGGCCAGGAGGATAAAGGGGGGAATCAAAAGGAGAGAGACAAATTCAGCCAGTAATCAGTTCCCTAAGTGTTCTCCACAGTCCGGAACACACAGAGAGAATCACAGAGTTGGGTAGGGAAGAGAAGGTGAAGGGAGGAGATAGAGGCGACCTGGTGGAGAAAAAGGAGAGTCCAGACGGGGAGAGAGCAGTCAAGCCAGTAATCTCGCTCCCAAGTAAAAATGGTACTGAAGATTGGGTTCTTAAAGGTACAAAATTGATAACAAATACCAAAAGCAAAGATTAAAAATCTAGAGTAGAGGTTGGATTCTCAAAAATACAATATTAAAGGAAAAAACAAAGTCACAAAAATTATAAAATATGTATATATGAAGTTTCTTTAAAAAATAGGGTCTTTTTTTTTTTGCAAAGTAATAGTAGGTTATAAAAATGAAATTAAAGGAGTAATAGGGGACTTAAAAATAAATTGTTTTTTTTTTAATTTAAAGAATGATAATAGTAAAAATATATCTAGGACTTTCTCTGGTGTTGTTGTGGACAGTGTGGGGTCAGTTCATTTTCAGATAGTTCCTTGATCTGGCTTGTATTTCTCAAGATCTATAGGCCCCTTTCTGTGTAGTCAGTGCTAACTACAGGGTTGTAATCTATTGCACCTGTCACTTCCAAAGTGGTTCCCTCTGTTTGTTTTAGCTTCTTCTGTTTGCTGGTCTCTTCAGTGTCTAATTTCTGCCCTGACACACGGAGGTGGTGGTGGACACTTTTTTAGGCTCACTTGTTCAGTTGTGCTGTGGGGAGGGAGGAACACTGCAAACAAATAACACTGGCGTGTGCTCGCAGTATCTCAGCCACACTGGGTTTGCCCCCACTCACAGCGTGTGTGCTTTCCCTGTCTACACTGCTTAGGCTCTAGGTTACTCTGCTGGGAACTGTCTGGGGCTGGCCCTGGGTTGTATGCACTTCCCAGGTCTAAGCCGCTCAGGTTCAGGTACTTGGGTGCTTCACAAAGGTGCAGACTCTGTTGGGCCTGCGTTTTGTACCCTTCCCGGTTCCAAGCATCTCAGGTGACCAGGTGCTTGGTGAGCGCGGTCGCTGTGACTTATCACCTCCCCCGTTCCTGCCGCTCGGTTTTCTGGGTGTACAACCAGTGCACCTTCTCAGGTGTGCCGTGTGTCTGTTCTGGGGAGCTGAACTCTGGCTGCAACCCTCCCGGCAGATATTGACCGTCCTGAATCCCAAGAAGCCTTGGTTAGCAACAAAGCCTGCTTGCAGTTTGGTAGATGATGCCTCTCTGGGGCCGCAATTGCCCCCTTCCAGCTCTGGCTGCCTTCGCCTGCCTGTCTCCGTTGGGGGATGGGCCGGTCCGCAGCTGGCTAGCTCCGCTAAGTCCTTTGTTCTGTGAGCAGGCCTGGCCGTGTCTTAGGTTAGGGCTTTTCGTGTGGTAGCTATCCCACAGTCTGGTTTGCTAGCCCAAGTTAGTTTCCTCAGATTGCCCTCAGGGCATTCAGGCCCGGTGCTTACTCTAAACAATGCAGCCCATGCCTCCCTGCCCAGCCCCCGCTTGTTAGTGGCGGATGTGGGCATCTGCGCTGCTTCTCCGCTGGGAGTTACCGTTGGGCATGTAATCTGTGGGTTTTAATTATTTATTTATTTTTCCTCCCGGTTATGTTGCCCTCTGAGTTTCCAAGGCTCACCGCAGATTTGCCCGTGAGAGTGTTTCCTGGTGTTTGGGAATTTCTCTCTTTTTTAAGACTCCCTTCCCAGGACGGATCTCTGTCCCTACCTCTTTTGTCTCTCTTTTTATCTTTTATATTTTTTCCTACCTCCTTTCGAAGACAATGGGCTGCTTTTCTGGGTGCCTGATGTCCTCTGCCAGTATTCAGAAGTTGTTTTATGGAATTTACTCAGCGTTCAAAGTGTTCTTTTGATGAATTTGTGGGAGAGAAGGTGGTTTCCCTGTCCTGTTCATCCGCCCTCTTAGGACTGCCCCTGTTTCTGCTTTTTAATGTGCTGTCTAGGTTTGTCATAGCTTTTCTTCCAAGGAGCAAGTATCTTTTAATTTCATGGCTGCAGTCACCATCTGCAGTGATTTTGGAGCTCCCCCAAATAGTCTCTCACTGTTTCCATTGTTTCCTCATCTATTTGTATATGGTACACACCCTTGCTATTGTATGTGTATGCCTTACAATATAATTATCCTATTGTGTTGTCATTTTCTTGCTATATATCTATCTTGATATCTCATTGGGCCACCTTAGCCATTTTGTCCCTTTTAGTTTTCAAGTTATAAACATAATACATTGCTTTTTAAATTAAAAAACAGCCCTAGTATTTATAAAGTGTAGGTCTAATTTTTTATCTCCCCTTCCTCACTTCTTCCCATAACTTATCATCATTATTATATTGACTATCTTTCTAAATCTAGAAAACAATACATACACCAATATATATTATTTTCTTTAAAAAGGGGAAAATAGTTCATATATTCTGAAACTTATTGTTGTTCTTATTCGGTGTGTCTATTAGATAATGGGGCTTCCTAGGTGGTGCAGTGGTAGAGAATCTGCCTGCAAATGCAGGAGGCGTTAAGCTTTGATTCCTTGGGTCGGGAAGATCCCCTGGAGTAGGAAGTAGTAAGCTATTCCAGTATCCTTGCCGGGAAAATTCTGTGGCCAGAGGAGCCTTGTGGGCTACATACAGTTCATGGGGCTGCAGAGTCAGACACGACTGAGTGACTGAGCACACATGCATGGATTAGCTGATATTCCTGTGTTAACACAAAGGGTTGAATTGCCCTCCTGTGAATGAGAGCTCTTACCCAGCACCAAACCTTAATCGTGATTCTGAGGTTACAGGCAAGAAAGAGGAACACAGGAACTAGGCACAAAATTCCTTTCTGGAGGAGCCCCCAGCCAGTAGACATAGCTTCCAAAGAATGTCACCTTTTTATACTAGGACGTATTATCAGATCAGATCAGATCAGTCGCTCAGTCGTGTCCGACTCTTTGCGACCCCATGAATCGCAGCACGCCAGGCCTCCGTGTCTAACACCAACTCCTGGAGTTCACTGAGACTCACGTCCATCGAGTCAGTGATGCCATCCAGCCATCTCATCCTCTGTTGTCCCCTTCTCCTCCTGCCCCCAATCCCTCCCAGCATCAGAGTCTTTTCCAATGAGTCCACTCTTCACATGAGGTAGCCAAAGTACTGGAGTTTCAGCTTTAGCATCATTCCTTCCAAAGAAATCCCAGGGCTGATCTCCTTCAGAATGGACTGGTTGGATCTCCTTGCAGTCCAAGGGACTCTCAAGAGTCTTCTCCAACACCACAGTTCAAAAGCATCAATTCTTCAGCGCTCAGCCTTCTTCACAGTCCAACTGTCACATCCATACATGACCACAGGAAAAACCATAGCCTTGACTAGATGGACCTTTGTTGGCAAAGTAATGTCTCTGCTTTTGAATATGCTATCTAGGTTGGTCATAACTTTCCTTCCAAGGAGTGTCTTTTAATTTCATGGCTGCAGTCACCATCTGTAGTGATTTTGGAGCCCAGAAAAATAAAGTCTGACACTGTTTCCACTGTTTCCCCATCTATTTCCCTATCAGCATGCCTAAAATACCTCCTTACACATAGACTGATGTTACGTTACTTGTAAATGTATTTCTAACAGACTTTTACTGCGATTTTTAACAGACTTTTACTGATATTTTTAATGTGTCGAGTAAAATTCAACCTAGGAACACATTATTTTTTGTTTTGTTTGGGGTTACCAGACCAGTTGTGAACAACATATACAGAAACATTTTCTTAAAGGAAGCCTCTTCGGGTTGGGGAATCCCAAGATTTATACTCCATTAGTTCCCCAAATAGAAAATGTCTTTGTGATTACCTCCCATCTTTCAGCCAGCTATGCTCTGTAAATCCATATGTTCTCATATTATTTACAATATCAATTAAGACAGATCAGGTATTTCCTGACATTTTAAAATTAGAGACTGTGTTATCTATTAAAACCTTTTAGCTTGTTTGCACGGAGGAGGTCTGGCATCAATCTGGGAATCCCTCGATGAAGGATTGAGCCACAGGCTTGCTGATAACCATTACCCACTCATTCCTGTTTCAGTACATTTCAACCATATTCATTATTTTAATGACTGATTTTGATAGTTTAATTTTTCCAGGAGTTTTATTGTTTAAAAGCAATGCAGCAAATGTGCTTGTACATCATCTGTGTGCCTTTTTGTCTCTCCTTTCTTTAGAAGAGACACTCAGAAGTTAATATTCTGGGTAGAAGAGAATATGAATTTAATATATTGATAGATATTGCTCAGTCACTCTCCTAGAAGATTGTGCAGATTTGTTTTCCCACCTGTTTTTCTATGACATCTGGGGTACAAGCTATTATTAGAAAAAAATGCCAATCTAATATAAAAAGTAGCACTTCATAGTTTTAGCTTGCTTTCTTTGATTTTGAGAGGTTGATGTACAGTATTAATGACCACAAAGCTGCTCTTGTCCACTCTTGGGCTAAGTGCTGCTACAGAAAAGGACATTGTGACTACCCTTCCATTATTCACATTTACCTGTCAGTGGGTAGTTTTAAGGGCTGCATAGTTGAGATGCTGAGCATATCAGAAGTTTTTCTGTGATGTTCTATTCACATGGAATCCAATGAATGTTTGAATGGAATATAGGAACCTTTTATCAATGCCCAAAGCATCTCTTACTGGTTTTTCATATGCTTTCTTGCTTAATGATCTTGAGTTTGAAGATAAAGATTGTGTTCAGAAGTGTATTCAGAGATGATGTAAGAACAGTTGGATTGTGTAGCACTCATATTTCCTAGATGGTTCATTTACAACAGTGTACCACTGTGAAAGTGATAAGCTTTCATAGTGTATGTGATATGAAAGTATCACAGTGAAAGTGATCGCTAGGGTTTGTTTTGTTTTGTTTAAGTGACCACTGTGAAAGTGCCATTTTCAACAAAGAAAAGGGTTTGCTAAAATCTTGAGGGTTTTTTTTTTTTTTGGCTGTGCAGAATCTTTGTTGTTGTGCGGGCTTTTCTCTAGTTGTGGTGAGCAGGGATTACTCTAGTTGCAGTGGGAGAACTTCTTATTGCCATGGCTTCTCTTGTTGCGGCGCACAGGCTTCAATGGTTGCTGCGTGTGGGCTCAGAAGTTGCACGGCTCCCGGGCTCCAGAACACAGGCTCAGTGGTTGTGGTTCATGGGCTCAGCCACTCCAGGGCATGTGGGATCCTCCTGGCCCAGGGATTGAGTCTGTGTCCCTGCATCAGGAGGTGGACTGTCCACCCTGAGTCACCAGGGAAGTATATATAACTTTTTGAGTTTTGATTACATTTTAGGCTAGTTTGAGCAAATCATTGGAATTAAAAAAAATTATCCATGGACAATGCCAGATTGGGTGATTATCATTTGATGACTAGTTTGGATTTTTTCCCCTAGTCTCTCTAGTATCTTCTTTATACGTTATTTGGATGTTCTTTTCCAGCCTAGGATCTCTCTCTCTCTCTCTTTTTTTTTTTTTAATTAACTTTCTTTAAGTATAACTTACATACAATAAAATATAACAAATATATAGGTCAATGAATTGTAATAAATGTACACATTTGTTTAAGTAATACTCCATTCAAAACATAGAACATTAAAAAAAAAAGGAACATTTCCATCACCCCAAAAAAGCTCCCTCAGATATTTTCCTAGTCAACTGCTTTCCACTGTGCCCAGGCAATCATATCCTTGTTGGTCTGTTTCTTTTCCCTCAATACTGTTTTTGAGATTCATCTTTGTTGTGTGTGTCAGTAATGTTTCTGTTTTTATTTCTGGATATTCTATTTTGTTTACATATCTTAATTGATTTATCTTTTAGTCTGTTATTAGACATTTGGGTTTTTCTGGTTTGGGGCTTTTATAAATAAAAATGCTATGTTGTTGCTGTTTTTCAACCACATCCTACAACTTGTGGGATCTTAGTTTCCTGACCAGGGATTGAACCCCGGCCCTTGGCAATGAAAGCACCGAATCCTAACCACTGGACCACCAGGGAATTCCCTGAACATTTTTGCATAGGTCTTTTGTGGGCATATATTTTCACTTTTGGGTGAGTGTTTAAAAGTGGAAAAGTACTGGGTCATATAGTAAGTGTAGTTTTAACTTCCAAAAAACTGTCAGTTATTCAGAGTGTTTGTGCCATTTTACATTCCTACTAGCAATGCCTCAGAGTCCCAGTTACTTCATATTTTTGTCACCACTTACAATGATCTGTTTTGCTTTCTAGTTTTAGCCATTTTAGTGGCTGTGTATGGCTTTTAATTTGGATTTCTTGAATGAAATATTTTGATGGAGAATGTTCTTGAGGTTTTCTTTGACTTTTTTATAGGACTATAGAATTGTATACACTAATGGAAAGTAATTTTTCTGTTATATTTAAAATTTTTTCTTTAGGTTTCTTTAAAAGTGATTGAAGACAGTAATTCAAAATGCCTGAAAATCCTGCTACAGGTAAACTAGATATATACTTCTTTCACTAAATTAATTATTCAAAAATGGAATGTAAGGTGGGATTTAACTTGTACTCATTATTCTTTTTAAAAAAGATAAACTGCAGGTCCTGCAAGTTCTTGATCGCTTGAAAATGAAATTGCAGGAGAAGGGTGACACTTCGCAGAATGAAAAGCTCTCTCTGTTTTATGAGACCCTAAAGAGCCCCCTTTTCAACCAGATACTCACACTTCAACAGTCCATCAAGCAACTAAAGGGGCAAGTAAGTTACCCATCAAGGTTTTACCTGTTGCTATTATTCAAACCAGCAAGGAAAGATAGAAGGAGATAGATACAAACAGTCTACTCTTAATTCTGCAAAGAGGCTGTACTGGGACTTGTGTGCAGGTAGCATTGGCATAGATAGTTTAAAAATGTTGATAATAAGTTTTGTGTTTGGCTTTGGATTCTAGTTTTTATACTTATTTATGTAAAGGTCAGATGCTTTGAAAATTCTCAACATTTTCTTCAGAATTACAGGACACATAGCCCCTCTGCTTGGAGTGATGTTAATTAAGAGTTTTACCTACTCTCCTGGTTGTTCTATTTTGGGGTCAGGGATGGCAATTTGGTTTTAAATCGTCTATTCTAGAAGCTGAGCTTGAATAGTAGCTATCTTATAGATTAAATATTGGCAGAATTTTAAATGTAGTTAAAGATAATGTAGCAGAGTTGTTATGTGAAAATTAACAAAATTTGGGGAAAAAAATGCGTTTTGCTGATAAACCAAAATGCCTATCCATAAATATTTAGCAAGTGATTTTTCTATAACTAACTAAGGATTAAATTCTGCACATATGTCTTTCTGTGAATTACTTTCTCTAGATCAAAATTTATACCAGAATTTTAGCACTCCCCATACTGAAGCTTCTATATTCTCTGATAATGGAATGAGTACATCACAGCAGTGAATGCTATTGGTGGCAATAGAAGTTGGGAAAGATCACTACAAATCTATCACTCATACTGGACTAAAATTGGACTTAAACAACTGTTCCATCATAATAACAATCTTTTATGTTTATTTAGTGTGCAGTTATTACATAAATAATCATATTTTATTCATTCAGCTATAAACTCCATGTGATTTTTCATATCTGTGTTTTCATAGAGTTTTTATGGGTATTGATTATTTTCTGTGAGTCTTATAACATTTGTTCCTGATATTTCTTTTGTTCTATTGTGTTGGTACTTGTATCAGCCAGTGGTATTTTTAAATCAATCAATTAATCAATTTGGTTGCACCATGAGGCATGACAGATTTTAGTTCCCTGTCCAGGGATTGAACCCATGCTCCCTATATTGGGAGTGCAGAGTCTTAATCTTAACCACTGGACCAACAGGGAAGTCCCTCAGCCAATGGTATTTTAAAAATTAACCTCTATTTTTCTTTTTTCTTAATTACTGAATCCCCCCAGCTTTTTTTTTTTTTTTCCCCAACTAGTGTTTAAGTGGCTTTGCAATACATTTGCTACTAATGGGCAGATTATTTAATCCCTGTATGCTTCAGTTTCCATGTTCACAAAATGAAATAAGAGTATTTCTAGGGCTATTGTAAAGACTAAGTGAGATACTGTGTAAGAGTTTGGGTATAGTACTTTACTTATAGCAAGCACTTAATAAATGCTGAGTTACCTTTGAATATACTACCTGCAGATCTTTTGTGTTTCCCCACACGGAAATGTATGAAAGTGAAAGTCAGTCGCGCAGTTGCCTCCAACTCTGCGATCCCATGGACTGTAGCCTGCCCTACTCCTCTGTCCATGGAATTCTCCAGGCAAGAGTACAGGAGTAGGTTGCCATTTCCTTCTCCAGGGGATCTTCCTGACCCAGGGATCAAACCCGGGTCTCCTACATTGTAGGCAGATTCCTTACCAACTGAGCCACTGAAATGTATAGATAAATGCAGAAGGGCTCAGCGTCTCACATGCATGTTTATGTGACTGGACATGTCTGTGTATGTAAAGTATAATGAGCTATATTACATGCTATATTAACCTGAGGTAACGGTAGAAGGCAGGAAATGAGAATAAGTTAAACATTTCGTATAATACTAAATAAAACATTTATAGCCTTATAAGCACAGATTCATGTATCTGTATCTTATTTCACAGGTATATATTTAGCATGCCATTATACATGTGAGAGATAAAATATAATATTTAGTAAATAGAAATACTTCTTGTCTGTAGGTTTCTGTTGATAATTCTCCCTTTTTTTCTCCAACAGCTCAGCCATATACCCTCAGATTGTTCAGCCAACTTTGATTTTTCTAGGAAAGGGTTATTGGTGTTCACGGATGGTGCCATTACTAATGGGAATGCCCACAGGTCCTCTAATAACTTGACTGTATCTGGGTTATTTTCTTGGGCTCCAAAGTCAGGAAATGAAGATTTTAACTCAGTCATCCAACAGATGGCCCAGGTAAAGTTATATCTTGTCAAGGGACTATTTAGCTTTATTTCTCTTGTTGGAGGTTAAAAAAGAAACCTACACTCACACTTTTTGCCTCTAAAATGTGTTACTCTGTGTTTTGTTTGCTTGTGTTTTTATATTGTTAGGAGGAGTTGGTACTATTTTCTAATCTGTGAGTTGGTAATTTGTTTAAAATTACATAAGAAAAATATCCGCGTGCCTGGTGAGGATAGTTTTTAAGACAATGACTCCAGTCTGACACATCTGTACACTTGTAAGGAAAGAGATTCTCACAGTTTTGCTCATAGAAGGAAAAATAATGTGTGTGCTGAAGTGATATAATTCCTTTGAAATTATTTAAAATTTTATATCAAAACAGAATTAATGGGGGTTAGAACTAATATAATTTGGAAAATCTAGTATATATAATTTGGAAATCTAGTATATATAATTTATAGTATATATAAAATCCAAATGTAATTTGGAAAATTATAATTTGGAAAGTCTAGGAAAACATTTGAAAGTGTAATCCCATTTCATCCTTAGTATCTATTAAAATCAAATGATAGACAGTTGAATTTTTAGATGTACTAGTTTCCTTTATTCACCTTGCCTTCTAACAAGTACCCTAAAAAATGGAACTTGAGTTTGAAAGTTAAAAAGAATCTATTTAAGGTGTGATAGTTAAATAATGTTCTACACCTAATTCCTTTTTTGATCTAATTGCTCTATCCCCTTAATATGACTAATAATTATTTTTATGTGATGCTTTTATTAGTTGATTATGTTTATGAAGTTCTCATTTAATAAATGCAATTAATTATTCAGTAAAGCAATAAAATACTTGTTTGTCATAGGTAGCTCCATTTGAATGGTGGCCTTTCTGTAATCTTTTGAATTAACCTAATAAAATATTAATTTATCACAATAGAATTAAAAACAGAACCCTAAAAAATGCAGCTGATTCTGATTTAGGTCTCAACACTAGAATATTTTTTGATAAGTCTAGGTTACTTTTCTTATTTAAAAAAGAATATTTTGCTTCAAGAGAATTTAGAGAAATTCATTATAAAAAGTAATTTAGAATTTACTATGGGAAAATACATTTTTTCTCAGGAATTTTCATCTAGCTTGGGATTCATCTCATACTGTGAATGAAGTGTGAAAATATCTCTCCAATTCCCTGAGGTTGCAGAACAGTGCACATGCCCCCTTATGTTCTACTGAAAATAATCAAGGGAGAGGATTTCCAGAAATAAATAATTTATTACTGAAATGCTGAGTTTATTTGGTTTCCTAGAAATGACTTAAGAGAAGCTGTTTGGGGGCTATTTACAAAATAGAAATGTTAGTTCCTTAGAAAGGGCAGGTTGATTAAATGTAAATTTCATTGACTTTTTTTAAATCCCCCTTCATTAGGGCCGGCAAATCGAATACATAGATATAGAACGGCCTTCGACTGGAGGCCTTGGATTCAGTGTGGTGGCCCTTAGAGGTCAAAATCTGGGAGAAGTGGACATCTTCGTGAAGGAAGTGCAGCCAGGGAGTATAGCTGGCAGGTGAGGAAGCGTGTTCATTTGCTTTTTGCTAATTTTTTCCTAACAATTCTGAAAACATTAAGGAGAATAAGGAACTAGTCATACCAGAACAGTTAATGAGAACAGTTAACGCTTTCCTCTTCTTATGCATTTTTCAGGCCTTTTGCATATATTCTCACATATACTTGTGGCATCAGTGTAGCTAGCAGTATCATTATTCCATTTTATAGATGTGAATGTTCAGAAGTTCAGTGGTTTCCCTATAGTCACAGAGCTATTAATGCTGGAACCATGATGTGATTCTCAGACTGTCTGATGGCAAAGCTCATGTTCTTTCCGTTCCATCACACTCTCTCACAACTGAATGTGATACAGCAATGGTTTGATCAGTAAGATGGACATATTGAAATTTACATTCTACATATTATGTTATTTATTAAACTTGAGATTGTAACAACTTTTTTATTGGTCATAACATGCTGTTTATTTCACTTATTGTCAACAAAAATCCCTCTGAAGTCTATGTGATTTCCCCTCCGCACTTGTGCCTGAGTTTTATTTTTTTAAGTGTTATGTGTAAGACTTGTATTTTGTCTGTACTTGATTTCAGCTCTTTTGTTTATTACTTATTTAAAAAGCACACTATTCATTATATTATTACTTTAAAAAATATATATTAGTATTACTGTTGCCTGTTAGAAAGCTAGCAGCAGTAGCATAACTATTACAGAAAATTCAGTCAATAATATACTTTTGGATTCACGTTATCCATGTATTGGGGGTCAGTTCTAATTTCCTCAACTGAAAATTCAGAAATGATGGATTTTTATGACCTTTGTACCTTTATTCAACAATCTAATGGAGCATTTCCTGAAGTTTGTTGTGAGAAGTTATAGCAGTAGTCAGCTATATATTTATTTTATAATATGCATTTATTTTTGTCTGGCTTCTTTTGTTCAACATTATGTTTGTGAAATTCATCAACATGGTCGATTGTAGCACTTCATTCATTTTCATTGTTGTATAGTATTCAACTATACAAATACACCGTGATATATTCATCCATTACACTTTTTTTTTTTTTTTAATTTGTTTTTCATTGTGCTGGGTGTTTGTTACTGCATCTGGGCTTTCTCTAGTTGTGGCGAGCAGAGGCCGCTCTTCATTGGGGTGCGTGGACTTCTCATTGTGAGGGCTTCTCTTGTTGCAGAGCATGGGCTGTAGATCACACAGGCTCAGTAGTTGCGGTGTACAAGCTTAGTTGTCCTGACATGTGGGATTTTTCTAGACCAGGGATCGAACCTGTGTCCCTGCATTGGCAGGTGGATTCTTAACCATTGGACCACCAGTGAAGTCCAGTTGTCAGTTATATTTGAGATACAATCCTCTGTTTGGAGATTAGATATACATACTTCAGTTCAGTTCAGTTGCTCAGTCGTGTCCGACTCTCTGCGACCCCATGAATCGCAGCAGGCCAGGCCTCCCTGTCCATCACCAACTCCCGGACTTCACTCACACTCACGTCCATCGAGTCAGTGATGCCATCCAGCCATCTCATCCTCGGTCGTCCCCTTCTCCTCCTGCCCCCAATCCCTCCAAGCATCAGAGTCTTAGGATAGTCATATAATTCATTGTCCAAGTTGGGACATTTTGGAGAGTTAGAGGCTGTGCCATTAATATGACACTGAGACAGGAGGTATAATTAGGACTATTCTGGCAAAGCTCGGCAATCAGGGTAAACTGGACTTAGAGTCACTTGACAGTGGCTTCTTTAAGGCTGTGAAGTCCCTTGATAAAAGCCTACTTAACTTTGATTGACTCAGATTTTCTTTTTAATTTTTTTTGACTTAAGAATCATTATTGGGATATAATTCATATAATGTAAACGTCACCATCTTGGGGTATATAATTCAGTGGTTTTAGTGTATTTTCAATGTTGTTGACCATTTTGTGGTGCATTCTTACGTCTCAATTACTCTGTACTAATAGGTCTGTAAGTACAACATGAGGTGAGCACTTCAGAAAAGAAGAGTTTCATATTTGAGTGTGTAAAGACTTGTCACCACAGCTAAGTAGTCAGGGAGCTTCCCAGAAGCAATGGTGCTTAAGGGAAATTTGAGAGGCAACAGTGGAGTCTCCAGAGCGCAGAAGGTACCAGGGAGAGGAATAGATACTTTACCTGTAGCCCTGAGAAGAGGTGGAACACAGCTCATATCTTAGGAGTGTGTCTGGTGTTTATCTGATGTGGTAGCTTAGTGCAAGGCAGTGCAAGAAATTGCTAGAGAGAGGTAGAGGCCAGCCATGCAAGACCTTCTGGATCATTTTAAATGGTCTTTCTTTCCTCTGAGGATTCTCCACATAGAACTGTGTTATATCAGGAGCTTGCTGAACATCCTTTGGCTCTTGAAGTCATGGAAATCCATTATTTCTGAATGTTGCAGTGGAGAGAAAAGAACTGGTCTCACCTCAAACGCAAAGTGTGAATTTATTTATATATATAGTATGAGAGAGTTAAATTATAAATAATAGTAGGAGTAAAGTGAGTTGAGCTTTAGAATGTATCAAAATAATATTTTCCAGAAGACTTCTGCAGTTTGTTTATTTTGGGTTAAGTTTATATTCCCTAGGCAGATACTGACTGGAAAGAAATGAGATGTCCTAGAAGTCTACTGGGTAGAGGAAAAGGTAGATTAAAACAGAATTGATTTCCAGAAAATAGAAAATTTTAGTGTGAGTAAATTAAGGACCAACGTATTGTAAAATGAGTTAATAATATATCAGGGTCAAAAAGATTCAAGAGTAACTTGTTCATTTGGGATTAATTAAGAAATTTCCCTTAATGAGTAAGCTGTGAGTAGGAATTTAGGTGAAGAAGTTAGACGAAGGAGGATGTGGGAGATGGGAAAATGGAAGGTGATTCCTGGATATTGTCCTGGAGTGGTCATATTTAAAAATAAATGTTCCCTAAAAAAAAAAAAAGATTTCTTCAGGACTAGGGAGAAGTTCACAAGCAACATTTTCAATGTTAAAAAATATATATTTCAAAATTATGAAAATCATTATGAAAGTAATACATGGCTATAATATAAAATATAGAAATATATTAACTCCTCCTACCCACCAAAAAGCTCCTGGACTTTGACTACCCTGAGAAAACTGTAGGAAACGCATTGGAATGTTTTTTTGGGCTGCACCGTGTCACTTGCGTGATGTTAGTTTCCCAACTAGAAATTGAACCCAGGCCACAGCACTGAAAGTGCTGAGTCCTAACCACTGGACTGTCAAGAAATTCACTAGAATGTTTTCTTTTTCATAAAGACAAGGTCTTAAAGTATGTACAATTTTATATCATATTGTTGTTCTCTAATATAAACCTTTCCTAATATAATAAAAGGATATATATAAGCAACATTTTTAATGCAATGTGACCTATTTTAAGAGCCACCCACAATTTTGGCATCAAAAATGAAATAACTAGTTAGTTCCAAGCTGCTGCTGCTGCTGCTAAGTCACTTCAGTCGTGTCTGACTCTGTGCGACCCCATAGACGGCAGCCCATCAGGCTCCCCCGTCCCTGGGATTCTCCAGGAAAGAACACTGGAGTGGGTTGCCATTTCCTTCTCCAATGCAGGAAAGTGAAAAGGGAAAGTGAAGTCACTCAGTCGTGTCTGACTCTTAGCGTGTCCGACTCTTAGCGACCCCTCGTACTGCAGCCTACCAGGCTCCTCCATCCATGGGATTTTCCAGGCAAGAGTACCAAAGGAGAGTATAAAACATCTCAGTCCCTCTTCTCAGGAAACTTAAAATCTAGTAGGGAAGGATGTAGCTAGCTCTGTGGACAGCTAACTTAGTAAAATGAATGCTTAATGAGTGATAAGCAAGTAGCTTGGAGCATCATGATAATGAGATGAGTGATGAAGAGACAGGAGACAGAAGCAAAGACTTTGTTGCAACATGGAGGGTGGATTGAATTTGGCTGAGTGGAGTGGAAGGGCATTAGAGATAGAGAAAACCATTTACACAAAAGCAGAAAATACCAGACATGTTTAAGAGGAAAAGAGTAGATCAGATAGTTAGAAAAGGGGTTTATATATAGAGAGAGGAAGCCAAGTTGGAAGAGTACTTTGGGGCCACATGTAGTGGCCTTTGAATACCAGTCAAGTTTACACTGTGTCCTAGAGGTCAGGAGCTACTGAATTCTGGTCCTTGATGAAGTTTTGCTGAATCTGCTGCTGTGACCTGAGAAAAGCATAAGGGTGATATGAATTTTCATCATTCTAAATTCATGAATTATACTTCTCTGTTCTGAGATGATCCCTTCTCAGAGAGATTTTTACTTTTGAAGGTTAAAGAAGTTCTTTTATGAAACAGTCATGACAAAGTTCTTTCCTTTGACGCTCCTTCCCTGGTGGCTCAGATGGTAAAGCATCTGCCTATGATGCGGGAGACCCGGCTTCGATCCCTGGGTCGGGAAGATTCTCTGGAGAAGGAAATGGCAGCTCACTCCAGTACGCTTGCCTGTGGATTGAGGAACCTGGTGGGCTACAGTCCATGGGGTTGCAAAGAGCTGGACACAACTGAGCGTCTTCGCTTCACTGGCCAACAACCACAGACAGTCATTATATACTTTTGAGATGAGAAATACCAGCACAGTTCAGTTCAGTTCAGTCTCTCAGTCGTGTCCAGCTCTTTGTGACCCTATGGACTGCGGCACGCCAGGCCTCCCTGTCCATCACCAACTCCTGGAGTTTACTCAAACTCATGTCCATTGAGTCAGTGATGCCATCCAACCATCTAATCCTCTATAGTCCCCTTCTTTTCCCACCTTTCCCAGCATCAGGGTCTTTTCAAATGAGTCAGCTCTTCGCATCAGGTGGCCAATGTCTTGGAGTTTCAGCTTCAACATCAGTCCTTCCAATGAATATTCAGGACTGATTTCCTTGAGGATTGATTGGTTGGATCTCCTTGCAGATTCAGCACAGGAGAGCCTAGAAAAATAAACCTTGAGGAATTTTGCAAGTCAGGCTTTAGGTATTAGATATGGATCTCAGTTGGATGGTTGACATTGAGAATAGAAAGGAGAGATGGGTGGATACAACAGAGATAAAGATAAGGAACTGTGGAAATAATGAAGAGGATGTGGGGTGTTTAGGAGATAATGAAGTCATATATTGTAAACCAGAGTAAATCCTACTCTTAGTATGTACTTTAAGAAGTTACAGAGTATGGTTTACAGTCAGACTCTTTAGATAAGATGCTAAACTCCCTTTAATTTCTTACATGTAAAATTTAACTAAAGTACTTTAAAAGGTGATTATAAAGACTAAAGTAGATAATGCCTGTAAAGCATTTAGCAGAGTTTCTGGCTCCTAATAAGTGCTCAAAAAATATTAACTATATTGAACATTTCTGGAGGACGGCATGGCAAGCCAGTCCAGTATTATTAGATACTTGAGTATTCAGGACTGATTTCCTTGAGGATTGACTGGTTTGAACTCTTTGCAGTCCAAGGGACTCTCAAGAGTCTTCTCCAACACCATAGTTCAAAAGCATCAATTCTTTGGTGCTCGGCTTTCTTTATAGTGCCACTCTCACATTCATACAAGACTACTGGAAAAACCATAACTTTGACTAGACGGACCTTTGTTGGTGACCAGTACTCTTGCCTAGAAAATTCCATGGATGGAGGAGCCTGGTGGGCTACAGTCCATGGGGTCACAAAGAGTCAGACACGACTGAGTGACTTCACTTTCTTTGTTGGTAAAGTAATGTTTCTGCTTTGTAATATGCTGTCTAGGTTTGTCATAGCTTTTCTTCCAAGGAGCAAGTGTCTTTTAATTTCATGGCTGTGGTCAACATCTGCAGTAATTTTGGAGCCCAAGAAAATAAAGTCTCTCACTGTTTTCATTGTTTCCCCATCTATTTGCCATGAAGTGATGGGACTGGATGCCATGATCATAGTTTTCTAAATGCTAAGTTTTTAGCCAACTTTTTCACTCTCCTCTTTCATTTTCATCAAGAGGCTCTAGTTCTTCATTTTCTGCCATAAGGGTGGTGTCATCTGCATATCTGAGGTTATTAATATTTCTTCCTGCAATCTTGATTCCAGCTTGTGCTTCATCCAGCCCAGCATTTCGCATGATGTACTTTGCTTATAAGTTAAATAAGCAGGGTAACAATATACAGCTTTGACCTACTCCTTTCCCGATTTGGAACCAGTCTGTTGTTGATGTCCAGTTCTAACTATTGCTTCTTGACCTGCATACAGATTTCTCAGGGGGAAGGTCAGGTGGTCTGGTATTCCCATCTCTTGAAGAATTTTTCAGTTTGTTGAGACCCATACAGTCAAAGGCTTTAGCGTATTCAATAAAGGAGAAGTAGATGTTTTTCTGGAACTCTTTTGCTTTTTTGATGATCCAACGGATGTTGGTAATTTGATTTCTGGTTCTTCTGCCTTTTCTAAATCCAGCTTGAACATCTCAAAGTTCATGGTTCATTGGTTCATGTACCAAGCCTGGCTTGGAGAATTTTGAATATTACTTTGCTAGCGTGTGAGATGTGTACAATTGTGCGGTAGTTTGAACATTCTTGGACTTTGCCTTTTTTTGGGATTGGAATGAAAATTGACGTTTTCCAGTCCTGTGGCCTGGAATTTGGCTGAATTTTCCAAATTTGCTGGCATATTGAGTGCAGCACTTTCATAGCATCGTCTTTTAGGATTTGAAATAGCTCAACTGGAATTCCATCATCTCCACTAGCTTTGTTTGTAGTGATGCTTCCTACATAGTCTACTGGAGAAGGGAATGGCAAACCACTTTAGTATTCTTGCTTTGAGGACATATGTATACCCATGGCTGATTCATGTTGATGTATGGCAGAAACCAATTAAAATAAATTAATTAAAAAATATTAACTATAATAGCACTTTTTTTCCTTAAGATTTTGCTGATTTCTTTTTTTTTAAAAATATCCTGTTTTCCTTGGTTAGCAGCTGGGGATTGGTGATGGCAAGGAGATAAGGTCTCAGATATAGATTTGGAAATAATCTCTCTTGCCTTTCAAGGAGAGTTTAGCTTCTATTGACAAATGTTGGAGAAGTAAGGGACAATGGAGACGGGGTGAATCTGCTAGAGTGGAGGTTATTGGTGACCATATAGCCCTATATTGGTACACAGAGAAGTCAGATTGGAAGGAGTTCAGGGGTACAGGGTGGTGCCGCAATGAGGACAATGCCTATACTTGCAAAACTTTAGCACTGGGGCCCTATACATTCTTTTTGCTTATTTTCCAGCCAAATGGCTTTTAAAATGGTGTGGTGTGTACGGATGCACTACTTAATTGCTTTATTAGCTAATAAGTGCTTTGATGAAAAGCACACTGAAGAGCTCTGTTACATTATGCAATTAAATATTTCAATAATTGTATTAAGTGAAGTAGTACCATAAGGTATAAACTACTTGAATAATACATCTTGAAAATCAGGCTATTTGGATGGGAGGGGAGTTTGGGGAAGAATAGATACATGTATGTGTATGGCTGAGTCACTTTGCTGTCCACCTGAAACTATTACAACATTGTTACTTGGCTGTACTCCAATATAAAACAGAAAGTTAGAAAATTCTGGCTGTTATATCACTTAATATTTTCTTCTATCATCAAGGGATCAAAGGTTAAGGGAAAATGATCAAATATTGGCTATTAATCACACGCCACTGGATCAGAACATTTCCCACCAGCAAGCAATTGCATTGTTACAAGAAACCACTGGATCTTTGCGTCTAATCGTGGCCAGGGAGCCAGTCCACACAAAAAGCAGCATTTCTACCAGCCTACCTGATGCAAATCTGCCTGACACAGTGAGTTGCAAATTTGGAAAAATCCTTAATTTTGAATCATACCTTTGTTTTTTAATAAGTGTAAAGATATTTAGAAGATGTCATTTTACTTGTCGTAGTTCAAGAAAGATTACATCTCCAAAGACAGCATTAGCATGTTAAACAGGATAGTTGATGAACAGTTTTTGTCGTGTTTTTCAGTGTCCTCTGATTCTCCTTGTTTAAGGTTTTTATTTAATGTAGGGGGTAATTTATAGTATTGGGTGTAATTGTTTGGTAATAGAAAGAGTTCCTTGGTCATATAACCACTTAACTAATTAAGCTAGGAGTTTTTATTAGAGATTTACTATGAGTATCTTAAGATTTGGTTATTTGCTTTAAAAATATTATATTTATAAGTTGGATTTTTTATGGCTAGATTATGGATACTGCAAAATTACAGAAGTTTTTTTTTTTTTTTTACATATAAGGATGTATACTGAACAATTTAAAAGAATAAAAGTTTAAAAAAAAAACCAAAAGTTTATGTTCCTTTGGGAATCTTTAAACTTGCTTTGTAACATTTCACAGATTTTGACCTGCATCTTCAGAACACAATCTAATAAATCTTATTTTCTTATAACACTAAGTGCTGGCTGATTTATTTAATTTTCATTCATTAGGAAAAAGAAAAAATAGACTTTCTGGGTACAGTACAAGGTCACAACACTAATGTACAGACATTTTCCCTATTGTAATCAGTAATATTTATGCAACACAATTTACATAATAAGTGGAATGAACAAAGTGGGAAGTTGCTTAGCACAGTGGTTAAGAATAAGGAGTCCGGTATCAGGCTAAGGTGGGTTCAAGTCCAGCTCTTACTTCATAACTGAGTCTTACTGGGCAAATGCTTTGAGTTCTCTACACCTCAGTTTCATCATTTGTTGCTTGCAAGTAATAACAAAGTGTCTAGTTCATAGAGATGTCATCTAGTTCACAGAGATGTTGTGAGGATTAAATGAAACTGCATTAACTATGAGGCTTAAATGAGAATGCATATTAACTGCTGTCCCTAATTCAGGCATTTTTAGCAAACATTGTTGCTTCCTGGATACTAGATATTGTTCCAGGTGTGAATCTACTAGATATTCCTGATAACTCTGGTTATTTTTAACATTGTGTAATAACTTTCCAATTTAGTATAATAGAAAAACTAAGTATGTCCTAATGTCTTGAGGGGTAGACTTTTGCCCTGCAGGTGGATTATGTGGATTTAATGTATACTTCTGATGGAGCCTGCTGTTAGAGGAAAAATGCTTATGTCTTTTAGTCTGATTTGTATAATCCTTTGCCAATATCTTCAGTTGGGTCTACATTTCTTCTTCAGAGTCTCTTCAGTCGTTCTGGTCACTCTGTCCTTCTCACCATCTTATGCTTCACACTGCTGCCAGATTCTTTCTAAATCACTGTTTTGCTCCTGTTGTTTCCTCTTCTAAAGCCTTCATTTATTCTCCTTATCTAAGCCTAGCTTTGTTCTTAAATTTCCCTTTTGCTTGAATGTATTTTTTCTTTGTAGAGCAATTAAAATGCTGCCTTTTCCTTGAAAGTGTTAGTCGCTCAGTCATGTCCAACTCCTTGCTACTGCATGGACTATAGCCCGTGAGGCTCCTCGGGCCATGGAATTCTCCAGGCAAGAATACTGGAGTGGGTTGCCTTTTTTCCTTGAAGTCTTTCATAATTTTTCATTGGATTTGACCTCTTGTCTCTATAGCCCTCCCATCTTTATAATATTTTATTATTCTTTTTTAATTCAGATAAACATGTGTTTATTGGTTCCTACTAGGTGATTGGCACTGTGCTAGGTATCAGACATAGACAGGGGAATGAGGCAATGTGTTTCTGTCTGCTTGGAGCTACAGTGTCTTATGATCCAATATTCTGTCTTATATTTTAATTGTTTATGTTTTAGTTTACCTCTCCACCAGATTATAAAATCCTTAAGAGGATCTCTGATCCTATAGAAATCATCTCTGAGTCACTAGAAAGTTGACTTGATTAATTACATGAATGAATATTAATTTTTTTTGGTGTACCTGTTACTCTAATAATTACTGTATTGGTAAGCAATGAATGTATGTGTTTTTACTAAAACTTTGGTTTTTGCTTGCTATTACTTTGTAGATTCGTTGGGGCCATATTGAAGATGTTGAGCTCATTAATGATGGCTCTGGATTAGGTTTTGGAATCGTTGGGGGAAAATCAAGTGGTGTCGTTGTAAGAACTATAGTTCCTGGAGGATTAGCAGATCGAGTAAGTTGACCTTCTTTGATTTCATTTTGGTTTTATACAATTTAAATTGTATGGCTTAAAATGTAATTATGTAACATGGGTTACTAGAATTATGATTCTGTGACCAGAACTTAAGGATAGCTAAAAATGTTTTTTTCTGTAAGTGTTAATGTGTACTCACTCTGCTTTATTTTAAAAAGCTCCTAAATCAACATTTTTGGGTGTGTCTGTATGGGGTTTTTTTTTGCCCTGTGATTGACAGTCATCTTGACTTGATCAAAAGATAATATTTTTTATTGAAATATTGAAAATAAATCATTAATGGGTATTGCATTCAGAGTATCTATTTTATTTTCTCCCTGTGTATCTCTCAAGGGTGTAAATGTTAAGATCAGATAGTACAATGATTACAAAATTTTATCCCAATATTGCATGAGATAAATTTCACTAGAATTATAATTTTTTGATATTATAAATAAAAATACTACCCTTCATGATTTAGCAGTGTTTAAGCTGAAAGTGGGCCATTATAAAATTTATCAACTATTTCTGCTTAGTTTTACATTGAAGAAAATGTTAAGTACTGCATTGAATTTTTAAAAAGCACTTTAGAAATCTGAAGCTACTTAATAGTGAGTTCATGTTACGTAGACTGTCCATGATAGTCAGTATGACGTATAAATTGTATGGGTTCACGTCTTTGTTGTTGCCGTTTAGTTGCTAAGTTGTGTCTGACTCTTTTGCGACCCTGTGAACTGGAGCCTGCCAGGCTCCTCTGTCCATAGGATTTATGTCCAGTACATGGACATTTATTCCTTCATTAAAGTATTAATAAAAACATATAAACATAAAAGTATCAATAAATGTGAACATACAGAGTATTAGTAAAAAACATATAAAGTAACAATAAAAATGAACTTCCTGTGCACGTATAGCTTTGAGGCAAACTTCTCAGCTCCCTATTTCTAGTCAAGATTGTTTCTCCTTATACAAACTGTGGAGCTACTAATATTCCTATTATTCTTTCAGCAGCTAAGTTTATTTATTTAGCATAATGGCTTTCAGAGTTTTGTCTGTGGGCCCTGAGGGTCCCTGAGTTTCTTGCAGGGGGTTTATAACATCAAAATGACTTACATAATAATACTAAGATGCATTAGCCTTTTCACCATGTTGACATTTGCCCTGAAGATGAACAAGCAGTAGTAGACTAGGCCTGCCGTTGCCTTTGTATGTATTTGAGCAATGGCACCGAGCTGCACTAGGAGTCATCGCTTTCTTCTTTACCATGTGCTTGCAACAACAACAAAAATGGCAGTTTCACTTTAAAAAGTGCAATAAAAACTAATCTAAGTAAAGTTTGACCTTTAAATGCATGTCTTTGTAGTATTGTGTTGCAGAATGGAGTATGGCATATAGCACTTCTGCCATATACTAAAGTACCTACGGTGGTTGTCTTGAGGAAAAACATTTGTGAGACAAAGTGGCCACTTTTTAATATGGAACAGCATTTTAATTTTTAAAATTTACTCGAGTTTTTAGTTTTTGGCCTTTATTCACAAAACTTTTTGAGATTTGATTTTTTTGAGATACATTATTTTAGTTTTAGTTGTACAGAATAATGATGTGATACTTCTGTATATTATCACCACACTGAGTCTAGTTAACATCCATTACCACATAGTTACAATTTTTTTTCTTGTGAAAAGACCTTTTAAGATCTACTCTCTTAGCAGCTTTCAGGTATACAGTACAGTATTTTTACCCATAGTCACCATGCTGCAGTTTACATCCCTATGGTTTACTTATTTTATAGCTGAAATTTTGTTTCTTTGACCTTCTTCATCCATTTTGCCCACCTTGCACCCTGCCTCACCAGCAGCTGCCAATCTAGAATGTTATTTTTATTTTTGAAAGAATAACTGATAGAAAAATTATTATTCAGGCTTGGCTCTCTGGTAGTTTCCTTGAAATGAATGATGTAAGCCTGTTACTTAAAGGAAAATAGCTAACAGCATTTGTTACTGATGATAATTTGAATTTTCAAGCAGAAATTAGAATTTTGGAAAATATTCCTCTGATTAGATTCTTAGTGATATTCAGTTCAGCTCAGTTCAGCCACTCAGTTGTGCTCGACTCTTTGCAACCCCATGAACTTTAGCATGCCAGGCCTCCCTGTCCATCACCAACTCCCGGAGTCCACCCAAACCCATGTCCATTGTGTTGGTGATGCCATCAAACCATCTTATCCTCTGTCGTCCCCTTCTCCTCCTTCCCTCAATCTTTCCCAGCATCAGGGTCTTTTCAAATGAGTCAGCTCTCCGCATCTGGTGGCCAAAGTATTGGAGTTTCAGCTTCAACATCAGTCCCTCCAGTGAACACCCAGGACTAATCTCCTTTAGGATGGACTGGTTGGATCTCCTTGCAGTCCAAGGGACTCTCAAGAGTCTACTCCAACACCAGGGTTCAAAAGCATCAATTCTTTGGTGCTCAGCTTTCTTTATAGTTCAACTCTCACATCCATACATGACCACTGGGAAAACCATAGCCTTGACTAGATGGACATTTGTTGCCAAAGTAATGTCTCTGCTTTTTAATATGCTGTCTAGGTTGGTCATAACTTTCCTTCCAAGGAGCAAGCGTCTTGTAATTTCATGGCTGCAATCACCATCTGCAGTGATTTTGGAGCCCAGAAAATTAAAGTCAGCCACTGTTTCCACTGTTTCCCCATCTATTTGCCATGAAGCGATGGGACCGGATGCCATGATCTTCGTTTTCTGAATGTTGAGCTTTAAGCCAACTTTTTTACTCTCTTCTTTCACTTTCATCAGAAGGCTCTTTAGTTCTTCTTCACTTTCTGCCATAAGGGTGGTGTCATCTGCGTATCTGAGGTTATTGATATTTCTCCCAGCAATCTTGATTCTAGCTTGTGCTTCCTCTAGCCCAGTATTTCTCATAATGTACTCTGCATATAAGTTAAATAAGCAGGGTGATAATATACAGCCTTGATGTGCTCCTTTTCCTATTTGGAACCAGTCTGTTGTTCCATGTCCAGTTCTAACTGTTGCTTCCTGACCTGTATACAGGTTTCTCAAGAGGCAGGTCAGGTGGTCTGGTATTCCCATCTCTTTCAGAATTGTCCACAGTTTCTTCTGATCCACACAGTCAAAGGCTTTGGCAGAGTCAATAAAGCAGAAATAGATGTTTTTCTGGAACTCTCTTGCTTTTTCATTGATCCAGCAGATGTTGGCAGTTTGGTCTCTGGTTCCTCTGCCTTTCCTAAAACCAACTTGAACATCTGGAAGTTCACGGTTCACATATTGCTGAAGCCTGGCTTGGAGAATTTTGAGCATTACTTTACTAGTGTGTGAGATGAGTGCAATTGTGCAGTAGTTTGAGCATTCTTTGGCATTTCCTTTCTTTGGGATTGGAATGAAAACTGACCTTTTCCAGTCCTGTGGCCACTGCTGAGTTTTCCAAATTTGTTGACATATTGAGTGCAGCACTTTCACAGCATCATCTTTTAGGATTTGAAATAGCTCAACTGGAATTCCATTGTCTCCACTAACTTTGTTCGTAGTGATGCTTCCTAAGGCCCACTTGACTTCACATTCCAGGATGTCTGGCTCTAGGTGAGTGATCACACCATTGTGATTATCTGGGTCGTGAAGATCTTTTTTGTACAGTTCTTCTGTGTATTCTTGCCACCTCTTCTTAATATCTTCTGCTTCTGTTAGGTCCATACCATTTCTGTCCTTTATTGAGCCCATCTTTGCATGAAACGTTTCTTTGGTATCTCTAATTTTCTTGAATAGATCTTAATGATATTAATAAGTATGATTTTTTAATATTAAATAATGTATTGATCATATGTCAGTATTTAGAAAATCTGCGTAGCTATGAGTCATTTTTTCCCAAAGATCAGTGTATAGAATGCCAAAATAATATATAGGTAAAAAAATCCATTCATAATTCAAGATTGATGAATAGATTTTAATTAAATGTTATCTGAAAACTTGTTGATATTTCAGATTCCACATTGCAGCTAATTTTTAAGAAATCATCACTTGTCAAGTTTTGGTGTGTTATCAAAGAATTAGGCTGAAAGAGCTATGGAAATACTCTCCCATTTTCCAAATATATATCTGATGAAGGCCAGAGTTTCTTTGTATACGTCAACCACAGCAACACATGGCAACACACTGAATGCTGAAGCAAATATGAAAATTCAGCTGTCTTCTTTATACCAGATACTAAGGAGATTTGTAACAATTTAAGAATGCTGTTCTTAAAAAAAAAAAAAAAAAGAATGTTGTTCTTCTCGCAATTTTTTGTTTGTTTTAGAAAATAGATTTTTTATATAATTGGGCACCAGAGTTTAACCAAGATGACACACAAAGTGTAACCATGGTACCATCTGTCACTACAGTCAAGATAATGAACATATTCATCACCCACAAAGATCTATGCCCTTTTGTAGTCCCTATTCCTTCATCCTCAATTATTTTTGAGTGTAAAGGAGATCAAGAAGGTTGAGAATGGTCATTTTATGGGTGTTCAAAACATATCTGTGGCACGAAACAAATAATAATCTTTAAGAGTTTTGTTTTTTTTTTTTGAAAAATTTAGCAACTTAGAAAGAGATGAAATATTGTGGAATATTTTGGCATCTTTTCCCACTCAACCCCCCTCCTTTCAGTTCAGTTCAGTTCAGTTGCTCAGTCGTATCTGACTCTTTGAGACCCCATGGACTGCAGCATGCCAGGCTTCCCTGTCCATCATCAGCTCCTGGAGCTTACTCAAACTTATGTCCATTGAGTTAGTGATGCCATTCCAACCATCTCATCCCCTGTTGTCCCCCTGCTTTAGCAATTTTAATAGACTTATTTGCTAGAGTAGCATTTTTCAAGATGCAAAGTGGTTATTATTAAAGAACAAAGGGTCAAAGAAATTTAGAAAGTACCAAGTTAAAATCAAGTAGATTTCTTTACTGTAAGAATTATAAGCTATTAAATACTGATGTACATTATGAATTTTCACAAGGAGAATGTGATATGCAGATTTTCCATTGGTGGCACTGTTAATAAAAGCCCAGGTCTGATTTTCACCCTTTCCTGGAAGGAATTGTTGCTGTTTCAGGTCTTCAGAATGGGGTGGTCATGTGCCCATCAGAGTCATAATGTAGAAGTGAGTTTTTATGCTAGACTTTGTTATCTGCCTAATATACAGTATTCTTGTATAATTCTTAAAACAGTCATAAATTTTATTACCAAATTATAGATATGGAAACTTAAGAAATTGCCCAAAGCTACACAACTTAAAAATGGCAGAGTCAGAATTGAGCCCACATGTGGCAGATTAACTGTTTAAATCTACTTATTCAGAGTCGATCCCAGTGTTTTCATTTTCTTGTGTACACCTGTCCAGGGTTGGTCATGCCTATCAGGGAATTGCCAGCTCTAACAGTAATATTGCTGTTGGCTTTCTTATATAAGGAATATGTGCTGTGCTGTTTTAGTCCCTCGGTCATGTCCAACTCTATGGGACCCCATGGACTGTAGCCCACCAGGCTCCTCTGTCCATGAGGATTCTCTAGGCAAGGGAGTGGGTTACCATGCCCTTTCAAGGGGATCTTCCCAATCCAGGGATCGAATCCGGATCTCCCGCATTGCAGGCAGATTCTTTACTGTCTGAATCACCAGGGAAGTCCCAGAATATTGGAGTGGGCAGCCTATCCTTCTCCCAGGGATCTTCCTGACCCAGGAATCAAATCAGGGTCTTCTGCACTGCAGGCAGATTCTTACCAGTTGAAGTACCAGGGAAGCCCATGGTGAGACCTAAATATAGAGGACAGAGCAGTATTCTCTTTCCTCTCCTCCTCATCCCAGCTAAATGGCAGATCAAATCTCTTCAACTAACTCTGTGTTTTGTTGCTAAATCTTTAGAGTTGTTGCTTATGTAGCCTGATTATGGCTTTAAAATTATTAAAGGGAACATTGTTTTTCATTAAAATGTGCTCATACTTTTGACTATTAATACTCACTGTTGACTATGGCAATCTTCATGGTAAGGGAGTATGAATGTCTTAGGTCCTTAGTTAGATGTGGCTGAGATTGATCGTGAAGTGATACTTACATTCTGCTAAAGGGATTAATTAATACTAAATACTTTCTTTAAAGACTATAAACTTGTGTAACAGAAAGTTAGAAAAGCAAGTCAGTGTTTCTTATTTTAAAAAGTTCATAAAATGGCCCCTTGTCTTTCCTTTTGTGTACATATCAGTCAGTATGGGGTAGAGTTGGGGGTTATGGCAAAGAAAACCTGAGTCTACAGAAGTATCAGAAATGGATGCATCTGAGAATGCTGTAAGCAAGACACTAGGCTAAAGCTTTTGACATGTAGTATTGAGTTTAGTGCTTACAACTCAACGAGAGGGGAATTTATCCCCATCTTGCTTAAAGAAGGATCTGAGATTTATGTAGGATCAGTAACTGATCTGTGGCCCTACACCTTGACCAAAGTAGTGCTAGGATAAACTTGGATGTGTCTGACTCCAATGCCTTTACTTGTCATTTTACTGTTTACTGCCTCTAATGTTGTAAATGAAAAGAAAAAATATTGATTTATATGACTTTTTTAGAAATGTTCATTGGTACATAGTTACAGTGAGGTGCTTCCTTGGTGGCTCATTGATAAAGAACTTGGCATACAGAAGTGAGTTTGATCTTTGGGTCAAAAAGATTCCCTGGAGAAGGAAATGGCAATCCACTCCAGTACTCTTACGTGGGAAATCCCATGGACAGAGGAGCCTGACAGGCTGCAGTTCATGGTGGGGTCTCAAGAGTCAGACAGGGCTTATTGACTAAACAAGAACAACAACAAGTTACAGTGAGCAATCAGTGGATGTTATTAGGGTCAATTCCATGGATAGGGAAATTATTTGATATTGTCCCAAGGTACTCTCCAAAATTCACAGTACCTGAAATATACATCTTTTGAGAATTCTGTTCAGCTATTTCAGAAATTTTCTGCAGTTAGAAGTTTTTTTTTTTTTTTTTTTTAATTGGTATAGGCAGTGTAAAACTTCTTTGTTTTGTAGAAATCTCTTTCATGTGCTGTGGAGAAATTCTAGGGACATCAAATATATTGAGTTACCCTGTTTTCTCCCAAAGGTGACTTGTAGAGCACAACCTATTTAAAAGTTGTCATGAATTATTGACTTTTTGGTATCAGGCAATTATGAGTCATGTTATAATAGCTATCCATAATGGGACCAGCCAAGGATTAGAGAGTGGGCGTGAACTATTGAGGAAAGTGAGGAATTTTCTTTCTAGAATAATCAAGCATTCCCTGGTGGCTCAGATGGTAAAGAATAATCAAGGCCCAGCTTGAGGCCCCTGAACAGTTGGTTATTCCCAGTAATTTTGCTTTATGTCTATAAACTGGTATTTTCCCTATCCTTCAAAATTATCGGTGAGGGCTCTGGAAATTTGAGTAGCATAGGGTGGACGTACTTATTTTGGTTTGGCCAAAATTTTCATTTGGTTAGTGAATATGTTCAGTAAAATTCTTCGTGAAAATGAAAATGTCTTTTATTTTTACTTAAAACAGTGTAAACTTTTTGGCCATCCAATACTTAGTGCCTCCCTTTAATTCCTTAAGGGAAAGAGCATTTATTTTATGAAGTCATTATATTCTCAGAGAAGGCTATGGCACCCCACTCCAGGACTCTTGTCTGGAAAATCCCATGGACGGCGGAGCCTGGTAGGCTGCATGCCATGGGGTCGCACAGAGTCAGACATGACTGAAGCAACTTAGCGGGAGCAGCAGCAGCAGCATTATTTTTTGTCAATGACATGTTGCCTTTTAATTAAAGACCAATGATAGAAATAGCTTGGAATCAAAAGTGGTAATAATTTCATTTTCTGAATTGGGTAGGTATTTAGTGTTATTTTTTAATTTTCAGAGAAACATTTATTTCTTTTGTAGCTCAGACCTAAAATCCTTTAGATTTTCAAATAGTTTTTGAGTTGAAATTATCATGTATAACAACCTAGCAGAGAACTTACAATACAGAGTAATAAATATTTTTTAAACCCATAAATGCTATGGATTATGCTAATTCAGCATGGACATGCTAACTTGAATTAAAGTATTTTTTTCTTTAAAAAAAAAACTATATAAATGATACTGTTTTCTCTGTAATAGTGTATTACCTCTTCCTCAGCTATTTTAATTTTTTGCCTTTCATACTATCTTTGCCCTTATGCATAATTTTTTCTTTCTTTTGAAAGAATCTGTGCATTAATAAACTTTTATATTTGAACGTGTGATTAGCATGCTATGACTTTGAATTTTGGCATAGCTATTTATTGGCTATCATTGATTTATGATTTCTGTTAAAGAACAAAAAGGACTTTATACCTTTTAGTTTCCTTCTACAATAGACAGGCTATGAAAGGAGAATGTTAATCAGAAAGTATCAGTAATATGCAGTATTTGGGGCCGCCGGACTTTAAAAGTTAGCTGTCATTTTGGTGTCTTTCCTATCAATCTGATTATGATTGTTTTTGCACTTGTGAATTCTGTATAGCACCTGTTTTTCTGAAAGAAGAAAATGTTTGACTTTCGGTGACAGGTGCAAATTATCCGCATCATTTTAAATTGAGTTGAGGTAAAATAGGGAAAAAAATAATGCTTAGGAAATGACTAAATATGTACTTAGCATGAAATGTCCTTTGTCCAAGTCAAGTATGCAAATGCTTATCTCCATATTCTTTATTCTGTGTTCAGGGCATAATTTTGTTCAAGAATCATTTATTCACAGAAGCATCTTACCCTTATTTTTCATGAGTACTGACTGTCAAGTAGTTGGTTATTTTATTTCATGTTTGTTGCATTGGTAAAAATAGAATATCAAATTATCAATGCTTAAAGTAGAAATCCAGCAAATAGTTTTTTCTTCTTCCATAATAATTTCCTCCTTGCACCTATTCCTTTTCTCTAAGTCTTTCCAAATGTTTCTGAATTGAATTGCCTTTCTGTTTCACAACTTCTGTTTGCTTGCAGTAGCTTCTAGTGCCTTCTGCAGAATTCACAGTAAAGCATATAGTTTTCTCCTCATTATTTTGATCTAACACCTTCTTTCATACAGGTTTCTACAAAACTGGGGAAAAGGAAGGATGGGCAATAGACTTTAGTTTTAAGGCCTCTTTTCTTTCTCCTGCTGATGAATTGTTATTAATGAGTGAAATTAGATCAATGATTTCTCAGAATAGTTTTGTTTTTCTGTTTTCTTGGATTAAAGGATGGAAGACTCAAAACAGGGGATCACATCTTGAAGATTGGTGGCACAAATGTGCAGGGAATGACCAGTGAGCAAGTTGCGCAAGTGCTAAGGAACTGTGGGAATTCTGTCAGGATGCTTGTTGCAAGAGACCCAGTTGGTGAAATTTCCATAACCCCTCCTACTCCTGCAGCCTTGCCTGTTGCTTTGCCTGCTGTGGCCAATAGGAGCCCTAGTTCTGTGAGTATACAAATTATTCTTTCATCATAGATTCAGTACTGGGTGTGATACATTGCCGGATTAGAAATGCTTTCAGTTCCAAGTGCTGTGTGGATGTGGGTCATGTCTCAGTGCTCAACAACGAAGCAGAGGAGAGCCCAATTTGGAGATACTAGACAAGTTTGATTTTCTTCTTTGTCATTTCTCAGGGTTAAGGTTTCAACTTCCCTGAGCCTCTACTACTCATCTGTAAATTGGAGACTATAATACCTGTCATTCCTATTTCATTAGATTGGTGAAGAAATATCCAGGTAGTGGAGGGGAAATTTTAAATACTGGTCAATGTATGAGTATTATCATTGATAAGACCAAACTGGCCAAAGGCAATAGACACTAGTAATAATAATATTCTGATTGCTAACAATTGTTATAGTTATATAATAATCATTATTATTAATCATTCTCAAGCACCTAGATTTATCCAAGTCATCTGAATTCTTTGGAAGAATTCTGCAAGATAGGTCTTATCCATTCAATAGATGAGGAGATGGGAGTCCAGATAACTTATTAAAGGTCATATAGGTAGTAAGTTGCAAACTGGGGTTTGACTTTTTGGTCCCTTTTAAGCTCTTTGTTTGTTTGTTTTTTCCTTCCAGTCTTACTGAGATATAATTGACATATAGCACTTTATAAGTTTAAGGTGTACAGCATAGTGATTTAATTTATATACATCGTGAAGTAATCATCACACAGTAAGTTTAGTGAACATCCATTATCTCTATCTGTATAGGTACACAATTAAAAAAGTAGAAAAAAATTTTTATTGTGATGAGAACTCAGGATTTACTCTCAACTTTTATATATAATATATGATGCTAATTATACTTATCATGTTGTACCTTACATCCCTAGTACTTATTTATCTTAAAACTGAGAATTTGTAGCTTTTGTACACCTTAATCTGGCCCCCTCACCCTTCAATTCCAAGCTCTTTCCAACCATATCACAGGCTCTGAATCAGGAGATAATGAGGTGAAAGGAAATAAATAGTTTTTAAAAGGAGGAGCCAGGAAGAAGAGGAAAGAAAAGAGAAGTGATTATGGCAGAAGAGGGTGGAAAGCCACCTCTCATATTCATTTGAGGAACCATTTGCTGTCTTCTGGAAAGGCTTTCCCTAATGGGAACCACAGGAGAAGAAGTTTTCTGTCAGAGATATTAGAATCTGTCAGAGGTAATAGAATTAGATATATAATTCTAATATCTCTGACAGATTTTCTTCTTTTGATTTCTTCTCCAAACTTGTTAGAACCATTTTCTTTTCCCTCCATTACTTTGGATCTCTGAAGACTTCTACTTTGTAATGAGGGACCAATGTAGCTGTGTGGTCAGTGAGAATTTGATGCAATCAGTTATTTACTTTTTATTGTTAAAGGTTCGAATTGAAAGCAAGGTGTTATGTTTTTAGACACCTTGAAGTTCAAGCTGGTTTTAGAAAAGGCAGAAGAACCAGAGATCCAATTGCCAGCATCCGTTGGATCATTGAAAACGCAAGAGAGTTCCAGAAAAACATCCATTTCTGCATTATTGACTATGCCAAAGCCTTTGACTGTGTGGATCACCACAAATTGTGGAAAATTCTTAAACACATGGGAATACCTGACCTGCCTCTTGAGAAATCTATATACAGGTCAGGAAGCAACAGTTAGAACTAGACGTGGAACAACAGACTGGTTCCAGATCGGGAAAGGAGTAGGTCAAGGCTGTATATTGTCACCGTGCTTATTTAACTTATATGCAGAGTACATCTGGAGAAGGCAATGGCAGTTCACTCCAGTATTCTTGCCTGGAAAATCCCATGGATGGAGGAGCCTGGTAGGCTGCAGTCCATGGGGTCACTAGGAGTCGGACATGACAGAGCTACTTAACTTTCACTTTTCACTTTCATGCATTGGAGAAGGAAATGGCAACCCACTCCAATATTCTTGCCTGGAGAATCCCAGGGATGGGGGAGCCTGGTGGGCTGCCGTCTATGGGGTCCCACAGAGTTGGACACGACTGAAGTGACTTAGCAGCAGCAGCAGCGGCAGCAGAGTACATCATGCGAAATGCTGGGCTGGATGAAGCACAAGCTGGAATCAAGATTGCCAGGAGAAATATCAATAACCTAAGATACGCGAATGATACCACCCTTATGGCAGAAAGTGAAGAGGAACTAAAGAGCTTCTTGATGAAAGTGAAAGTGGAGAGTGAAAAAGTTGCCTTAAAGCTCAACATTCAGAAAACTAAGATCATGACATCTGGTCCCATCACTTCTTGGAAAATAGATGGGGAAACAGTGGCTGACTTTATTTTTTTGGGCTCCAAAATCACTGCAGATGGTGACTGCAGCCATGAAATTAAAAGACGCTTACTCTTTGGAAGAAAAGTTATGACCAACCTAGATAGCATATTCAAAAGCAGAGACGTTACTTTGCCAACAAAGGTCCGTCTAGTCAAGGCTATGGTTTTTCCAGTAGTCATGTATGGATGTGAGAGTTGGACTATAAAGAAAGCTGAGTGCCAAAGAATTGATACTTTTGAGATGTGGTGTTGGAGAAGACTCTTGAGAGTCCCTTGGCTGCAAGGATATCCAACCAGTCCATCCTAAAGGAGATCAGTCCTGAATATTCATTGGAGGGACTGATGTTGAAGCTGAAACTCCAATATTTTGGCCACCTGATGTGAAGAACTGACTCATTGGAAAAGACCCTGATGCTAGGAAAGATTGAAGGCGGGAGGAGAAGGGGACAACAAAGGATGAGGTGGCTGGATGGCATCACCGACCAATGAACATGAGCTTGAGTAAACTCCGGGAGTTGGTGATGGACAGGGAGGCCAGTTGTGTTGCAGTCCATGGGATCACAAAGAGTCGGACACCCTTGAGTGAATGAACTGAACTGAACTGCTTTTTTACAGAAAAAAAAATTTTTTTTTTACAGAAAATTTTTAATTAGAAGACAAATAATGATAAGTTTTAGGTTAACATTTTTTGCTCATAATAATTATTAGTATAATTAGTCTTCCATTTGTTTCTTTTTCTTTACATTAAATTCTTTCAGATCCAAATTTATGGTGAGTTTTTTCTAAGTGGCTGTATTAATTTTTTATCATTGTGTGACAAATTATCACAAACTTAGTGTCCTGAAGCAATACCCATGGTTGGTCCACATTTCTGTAGGTCAGAAGTCTTGGTGAACTTGGCTGGGTTCTGCTTAGATTCTTACAAAAGCTAAATCAGGTTATGGGCCTGGCTGGGCTCTTAGCTAGATACTCTAGGGACAGTTCATTTCCAAACTCTGTCATATTGTTTGCGGAATACAGTTTCTTATAGCCGTAGAACCAAAAGTCTCTACTGTCTGTAAACAGAGGACATCTTTCAGCTCTTTAAGGCCCCTTGTGTTCCTTCTCACATGATGCCTCCTTCTTCAAACCACAGGTCCAGTCCTTATGCTTCACATCTTTTTCACATCCCTTTCTACCATCAATAGGAGAAAACGCTCTGCTTTTGAAGGATGCCTTCATAGGTTAGACTCCCTGGATAATTTCCCTTTTTCATGACATAAACACAGGAATGGCATCAGGGATCAAAAGTCGTGGGGACAATCTTAAAATTCTGTGTACCACAGGTCTTCAGAAAATACTTGACAAACCATTCACAAATTGCCTTTATACATACAGTTATATAACTGAACATTATACATAATAAGATTATTTTTCTTTTCAGGACAATGCTACTCTTTTTGAAACTTATGATGTTGAACTCATTAAAAAAGATGGACAGAGTCTTGGGATTAGAATTGTTGGCTATGTTGGAACGTCTCAGACAGGTAGATGAATCATCTCTGTTTTATATTTGGAAATAATTGTAAAGGATGTTAAAGTTTCTAGACAATAAAATTAAATATATGCAGATTTTAATTTAAACATTGAACAATAAAACCACGAATCTGTAATAGCAACTAGTTACAAAAAATGATTAGAGAATCAGTTTTATCTCAGTAGTTTTATAGCTGGCTCAATAGTCATTAACAAAAGAATTTAATTATCCAACACAATGTATAACATTTGAATTATATCTCCTCTTGTTTCTAAGATACATATTTTGAATATTGTGAGTGTTACATATTATGGCATTTTATATGTGATAAAGTAAAATGATTACTGCTTGTATTTCGTATTGTGAATGTCAAAAAATATTGCTATTATGTTTAATCATCAAAAGAAGATAAAATGAACACTTTAATTAGAATTATTTTTCTTTCATATAAAGGGAATACTTGTAAGAATAAGTGAATGCAAGAATAAGTGCCCAAGTATGTCTGAATAATATTCCCTGAACTCTTTCATGCAAAGCTCTGGTAATTTTCACTGTATGAGTTATCCTATTATGATAAGAAATAACTGTAAAAAGGAAAAATAAATCTTTTTCACGAATATTTGCTTGTAAGATGAAAAGTTAGAGTTATGAAATGTTCTAGTGTTTTAAAAATTGCAAGGTTAGAGAGTTAATTTTTTAAAGTTACTATTTTGCATTTTATAGCAGGTGGGAAAGATTAAAAGTGCTAATGTATTCAGAGTCCTGAATGAAATTCATGTCAGACCACCTTGTGCTATTTTAGCCTAATGGAATAGCTGCTTTCAGACCTGTAGATATTTCTGAGTGCCACCATTTTTAGGTTTAGAATTTAAATGAGTTCCAAAAGAGCTAAGTATGGATTACATAATAATGTTGCCAAAAAAACCCTGTGTTGAGTAGCTCTTAATATGCTGTCCGGTTAGAGAAATCATGGCTAAGTTCCTAAACTTGTGGTTTAGGAAGCTTTATTGCATTAAGTTTTCAAGTTGTAAACCTAGCAATATACTTACAGAGTAAAATGCAGTGAGTAGCTGATAGATAATTGAGAAAAATTGATGTTTATATTACCGAATGAAGAAAAGAAACATTTTACTTTACCCTCAAAAGAAGTTTTTGGGACTTGAGCAGGGAATGGAGAAGTAGCATTGAATCCAAAAACTAGAATATTCTATAACTCAGTATGCTTTTTAATGTGCAGTCTTTCAAAATAATTTTTGCTTTATTCTTTGGAACTTTTGAGCAGTTGGTTTGCTTAGTTTCAGAGGGAGTAGAAAAATGAATGTAAGAAATGTCTGTTCAGGGAGACAAATGTGTAAATAACTCTCAGTTGTTTGAGGATAAATGAAATATATGTTTTAGCAGAGATACAAATAAACTCATCATATGGCAGATGAAAAACTCATTCTGACAGAGGGAAATGGAGAATTCACAAAGAAATAGGTATTTGTACTAAACATGGTAAAGGAGAAGGATTTTGATAGAGGGAATGAGATCAACAGGAAGAAAAAAAATTAGAAAAGGGATACAATCATGAAAATACTTGGAGCTTTGGTGGAACATCATGAGTCTCGTGTGTCTAGACTTCTGTCTTATTGGAGCGGATGGTAGTTGGAAGTCAAAGTAAAAAAGAGAGTTTGGGGCAAATTATGGAAGTCCTTCAATGTGATTCTATCAAACTTACATTTTATTACATAGGCTGTAGGAATCCATTGATGTTTATTTTCCTTCTATAGACAATATTTTAAGTGCATTTGAAATTAAGATAAAAGTGTAAAATCATCCAGAGCTATGGTCTTTCTTTTTCTAACTTCTCTTCCAACCCCTTCCCATAGGCATGTATAGTTTTTATATAGTTGTAATTTATATATGGAGAAGGCAATGGCAACCCACTCCAGTACTCTTGCCTGGAAAATCCCATGGACGGAGGAGCCTGGTAGGCTGCAGTCCATGGGGTCGCTAGGAGTCGAATACGATGGAGCGACTTCACTTTCACTTTTCACTTTCATGCATTGGAGAAGGAAATGGCAACCCACTCCAGTGTTCTTGCCTGGAGAATCCCAGGGACGGGGGAGCCTGGTGGGCTGCCGTCTATGGAGTCGCACAGAGTCGGACATGACTGAAGTGACTTAGCAGCAGAAGCAATTTATATATACATATCATGAGATCTAAAGATAGATAGATAGATAGAAGCTAATGTGAGTAGTCAACTAAATATAGGCAGGAAAACCTACTAGGACTCTCTTGTCTTCATGCTGGTAAGTAATGAGGAAGGCTTATGCCAGGTCACCAGTGAGAAGGGAGAAAAACTAAGAGAAGGTAAGACTTAATCTGAGCTCTCCTGAATTCCAGCTGATATTGGAGTGCATTTCATCGGGGTTCCATTACTGATTATTTTTCCAAAAATAGGTATCAGTCAAATCATTTCAAATTCGAGTCACTTGTGATGGTGACAGTTTGAAATAATCCATCAGTTTCTCTGCTTGTGTTCAGAACAGCATTTATCAAGCCTCTAGTGAGCCCCTTTAGCTAATTAACCTCTTGATATGAATTTTGCAATCAAGGCCTAATTAGAGCTTTTTTCCATATGTTTTGTGCATCTTAGGAGAAGCTTCAGGGATTTATGTGAAAAGTATAATACCTGGCAGCGCCGCATATCACAATGGTCAGATTCAAGTGAATGACCAGATAGTTGCTGTAAGTAACTGCCCTCTGTTACAGGATTGAATCAAGTTGAGGGAGGGGGGAGTTATCATTATTATAATATATATGCAATGGAAATGGCTTAATATAGTTTTATAATGTTTTAAAAAATTGAGTTTGTACAGTGAAATCTTATCAATTTGGACTCTCATGGTCCTTAATTTTTTTAGTTAAAAACTTTTTTTTAATTGAAGTGTAAGGTGATTTGCAGTGTTGTGCCAATCTCTGCTGTATAGCAAAGTGACTCTGTTTTACACACATATATATATACATTCTTTTTTAATATTCTTTTCCACTGTGGTTCATCCCATGAAATTGGATATTGTTTTCCATATTATACAGTAGTTATTTATCCATTCTAATTTTTTTTTTAACTGCCTGTGAAGAATGGAGTCATTAATGGTTTTGGTAGGGGAAAAAAATACTACATACATATGTATATTATATAATATGCATACACATATATTTGAAAGATTCTCTAACATTCTCCTAGAAAACACTTTTCAAGCACCTCTTTGTGTTCTTTAAATTCATCAATTTTATATGTAATTAATAGACCATTTACTGGAACTATTTATCATTGTGAAAGTAGTTTTTCTATTAACAGTAATTAAAAAAAATTTTTTAATTGAAGGATAATTGCTTTAGAATGTTATGTTGGTTTCTGTCATCACATGAATCAGCCATAGGTATACATATGTCCCTTCCTTCTTACATAGTAATTTTGAGGATATACAGAATTGAGATATTCTATGTATGTGAGAATATAGTCATTGCTTTTCATCAATTGAGATTGGTATTTCCTCCATTTAGTAGAAATTAGTTTAATTTTACAGTTTATTTTCATAATAATTTTGAAGCAGGTAGACACACATTTAATTTAGTGATTCAATTAGAAACAAATGTTGGTATAATTTGAATGTTTGTCCTTCAAGTCCATCTAAGGAAGCCCCTTTCATGACCCTTGGCTTTCCAGTATTGGCTTAAGAAATGTTGCTGGAATTGACCATTTGGGGACTGGTGATAAAACTTTGGAGAAAATCTTAGGGAAAAAGTTAAGCAGTGGTTTGACTAGCTTGAAGAAGATTGAGTGAGGAGACCTACTAGTTCTGTTGGACTTAAGAGTGTGATTCCCTGGAGCAAAGAGATGAAGTTTCCAGAGCCCTGAAGACAAGGGGTCTTCAAAATATGGACTCATTTTCCACTCTACCTTCATTGGCTGAGCAGCTGCTAAGAACAAAGACTGCATCTCTTGATTCCTGGCAAACAAATGCAACTTTGCTCCACAAATTGGTTGCTTCTCTGAGGTACCCACCTGTACATTTGGGGAGAAACTTCAGGAACAAGGTGAGGAGCAGCAGTCCTTCAATGAGACTGGAGAGATCCTAGGAAAAAATCTGTCATGAAGGAGGCAGTGAGTGGGTCAAGTAGAGGAGGTGGCTGTTAAGATGACTAGGAAGCTGGAGAGACAGAAGAAATGCTTGAAGAAGGAAAAGAGAGGGCTGGCTGCAGTTGCCCTGCCATCTTCAGAAAGCAGTAGTATCCCAGAGGAGTGTGAGGAGACAAGAGAAAGACCCAAAAAGAAGAAAAACCAAGAGCCCCAGGAGGCTCTCAGAAGAATGGAATGGAAGACTCTTCTGTCTCCTTCTCCAAACTCAAGAAGAAGAAACCTTTTTTCCAAGGAGGAGCTGCTAGTGATCTTGAAGAAACAGCTGGCAGTAGAAGTCTTTCCAAGAAGAAGAAAACTTTCACCAAAGAAGAACCAGTTAGTGACCCTGAAGAGTCAGGAAGCAAGAGAGTCCCAAGGAAAAGAGGAAATTGTCTTCCAAGGAGGAGCCACTCAGCAGTGGACCTGAAGAGGTTACTGCCAGCAAGAGCAGTAACTCCAAGCAAAAGCAAAAGCTCAGAAAGCTCCCCCAGGAAAATCAGAATGGACATCTCCCTAGTGGGGCATAATTTGCAGAGATATTTCACAACCCATTGTCTAGAGCCCAATAAAAACAAAAACAAAACAAACCCCCTCCAAAACAAAAAGAATGTATGTCTGGACTTGATTGAGATTAGTAAATGCCTTCTTTCACATGCTTTTTAAAAATACTGGAAAGCCTAATGGAGGGAGATTAGATCCTTCTGGAAAATATCACACAGTGTTAAATGGTACAGGGGTGAAGTATTAGATGGTCCTTTCAACTTTAGTGATAATGGCTTCTATTAATACATCTTGAGAGCTGTGTATAAAGTGCCACATTTTATGGCACTTTGAATGTTGAATAGCATCGGAGACTAAGATCCATTGCCTCTTTCAGGCTATAAGTCAAATGTATGACTTAGGAATACAGGTTTCAGTTTGCTTTCTAGTTTCTCAGGAAGTTTGTCAGCATGTTTTACTACTAAATTTGCATTCAAAAGAAGCTAACTTGAAACCTCTGTTTAATATATCTCTTAATGTTGTAGGTTGATGGTGTGAATATTCAGGGTTTTGCCAACCAGGATGTTGTTGAAGTGTTACGAAATGCAGGACAAGTGGTACACCTAACCCTAGTTCGAAGGAAAACATCCTCGTCTGCTTCTTTACATGAAGGGCCCTCAGACAGAGGTAATTAATTCCACTGTCCCTCCTCCAACCTTGCAGTCTGGGTTTAGAAGAATAACTCAATTATGATGTTCTGTAAGTCTGGGAAGGAAAAACTGCCTACCTTATGTAACCCAGTGATGGAGAAGTGAATCAGCTCATTTATGCATTGAAGAAGAGTTTCCTTTGCCTATTATAATATGCCAGTCCAAATGTTAGAACGTGAACCCTGATATGCATTAATCTCTGACAGCGTCTCTAAATGGAGATGGAAATCATTTTCCCCAAAAGCTTTCAAATTTCATTTATTACTTGCATTTAAATAGTAAAGCTTTGCCAACCTTTGTTCCAGAGGCTCTCATTTGTCTAATGCTTTGACATTTTGCAAACTTCAGGTTTCATATTACTTCTAATATTTGATTCTAATATTTCTTGATTTACTCTGTGAACTATAGCAAGAGAAAATAAAACATGGATTTCTGTCAAGGACACTTTGATTTATAAAATGATATTGTTATTTTGATTATAAGAATAGTAGATTTATGGAACAAATACATAATCTATGCATGCCAATTTTTAATTGTCAACTTACAGATAGATCAACAAATTTGGTAATTATGGGAACACATTCAATTTAAGTTGAATGACTACTTACATAACTAGTGAGTAGGAAATAGTTTCACTAGAATTTGTCAGAAGTTGAGTACATTTTTTTTTCATTCTCTGAAGATATATTATTATATTCTGGAAACTTTTGCTTTCAACTGATATTGAATTATATTGATATTTACATTGGAACTTTTAAAGTTTTATATGATAGTGGAAATTTTACTGCTGAAAGATAGACGCCCTGTCAACTGCACTGTATGTGTGAAATTTAAAATTGGTTAAATAATACAAATTGTACATATGCTATATTGACCTTAAAAGGTTTGCATAAATATTTATACCAATATAATAATTTTCAGCATCTCTAATAGAACCCTTGGCTTTAGTCTGCTGTATCAAATGAACTGTGTCATCTGTGAATCAGCAGTTCTTTACTGGGCATGCCTACATTTTAAATTTATATTGCTATAGGTTTTGACCCTAAATCTGCACTTCTTTCATGGTTTGGGCGTCCTTCCTATGTGTTTCATACACATAGTGCCCTTTGAAGAGCACTTTGCTGGAGCATTTATCATACTACGTTGTGGCCATCTGTTTTGTGTGTGGCCACTGTAATGTAGGGGAGTGGTATGTCTCTATCCACTGCCCCATCTAACACATCTCTGTGTGCCTTCTTTATAGGCAGCAGTTAAGTCTATTTTACTGAAATGGACTGCACAGCTTCTAGCTCTTGAGTGATACCTTCCCCTGCCATTCAAAAATCTTACCTTTTCTCCTCTAAACTCTTTTTATTTGCGTACCTTGTGTATACTTATTTGTGTATCAATTTGCATACTATTTGTAACACACAAACAATCGTGTATTGCTTTGTACTTTGCACTCTGCCTAGTGTGTAACTCTTCTCCCCAAGCTACATCAGCAGCGTCTGGCTGGCATTTGTTTTACTGGCGCTGGGCTGTACATTCAGTGTGTATTAAAAGACGAATGTTCTAAAAAATCCTATGGAACTTCCTTGGTGGCGCAGTGGATAGGAATCTGCCTGCCAATGCAGGAGACACAGGTTTGATCCCTGAACTAGGAAGATTCCACGTGCTGTGGAGCAGCCAAGCCCATGTACTGCAACCACTGAAGCCCTGCGACGACTGAGCCCACATGCACAATGACTGAAGCCCGAGTGTCGGGCCTGTGCTCCACAACAAGAGAAGCTACCGCAAAGTACTACAATGAAGAGTAGCCCCTTTCCATCACAACCAGAGAAAGCCCGCATGCAGCAACAAAGATCCAGTGCAACAACAACAACAAAAAAAGTGTGGTTTAAAATGTCATATTAAGATCTTAAGGTCATATTAAGTTTCATGTAGGAACTTTTAACTTATTTTTTTAACTTTTTATTGTAAAAATGTTTGAACACACAGGAAAATTGGAAAATGATATGAAAAATAACCACAGAATCCATCATCTAGATTTCAGCAGTTAACTTAGCCATGTTTACTTCATCTATTCAGCTTTTTCTGAGCCATTTAAGACTGAGTTGTAGATATCATTAGTCCTACATACTTCAGTGTACAGCTTCTAAAAATAGCCATGATATCATTATCCAGAGAAAATTAATAGTAATTACCTAAACTCAGCAGTGGCCACAGGACTGGAAAAGGTCAGTTTTCATTCCAATCCCAAAGAAAGGCAATGCCAAAGGATGCTCAAACTACCGCACAATTGCACTCATCTCGCACGCTAGTAAAGTAATGCTCAAAATTCTCCAAGCCAGTCTTCAGCAATACATGAACCGTGAACTTCCAGATGTTCAAGCTGGTTTTAGAAAAGGCAGAGGAACCAGAGATCAAATTGCCAACATCCACTGGATCATGGAAAAAGCAACAGAGTTCCAGAAAAACATCTATTTCTGCTTTATTGACTATGCCAAAGCCTTTGACTGTGTGGATCACAAGAAACTGTGGACAATTCTGAAAGAGATGGGAATACCAGACCACCTGACCTGCCTCTTGAGAAACCTATATGCAGGTCAGGAAGCAACAGTTAGAACTGGACATGGAACAAAAGACTGGTTCTAAATAGGAAAAGGAGTACGTCAAGGCTGTATATTGTCACCCTGCTTATTTAACTTATATGCATGAGAAACTATATATCATGAGAAATGCTGGGCTGGAAGAAGCACAAGCTGGAATCAAGATTGCCGGGAGAAATATCAATAACAATAATCCCAATAACTGGGATTTTCCAGGCAAGAATACTGGAGTGGGTTGCCATTTCCTTCTCCAGGGTATCTTCCCAACCCAGGGATCAAACTCGGGTCTCCCACATTGTAGTCAGACGCTTTACCGTCTGAGCTACCAGGAGATTTATTTACTTATTTAGTTTTTTGGCCATGCTGGGTCTTCATTGTTGGACACAGGCTTTCTCTAGTTGCAGTGAGCAGGGGCTCCTCTTTGTGGCAATGTGCAGGTGTCTCAATGTGGTGGCTTCTCTTGTTGTAGAGCACGAGCTCTAGGTGCAAGGACTTCAGTAGTTGCACCACATGGTTCCAGTAGTTTTAGATCGCCAGCTCTAGAGTGCTGGATCAGTAGTTGTGACATATGGGCTTAGTTGCTCTGCTACATGTGGAATCTTCCCGGACCAGGGGTTAAACCAGTGTCCCTTGCATTGCAAGGCAGATTTGTAACCACTGGGCCACTAGGGAAGCCTGAGTTCAATATTTTTGTAGGAATACTTTGTAAGTCACTTGTAGTTATTTATGCATGCAGGTCAATCTGTATGCAGGTTAAAAGCAAAAGTTAGAACTGGACATGGAACAACAAACTGATTCCAAATCAGGAAGGGAGTACATCAAGGTTGTACATTGTCACCCTGTTTATTTAACTTGTATGTAGAGTACATCATGTGAAATGCCAGGCTGGATGAAGTACAAGCCAGAATCAAGATTGCCGGGAGAAATATCAATAACTTCAGATATGCAGATAACACCACCCTTATGGCAGAAAACAAAGAAGAACTAAAGGGCCTCTTGATGAAAGTGAAAGAGGAGAGTGAAAAAGTTGGCTTAAAACTCAACATTCAGAAAACTAAGATCATGGCTTCCAGTCTCATCATTTCATGGCAAATAGATGGGGAAACAATAGAAACAGTGAGAGACTTTTTTGGGGGGCTCCAAAATCACTGCAGATGTTGACTGCAGCCATGAAATTAAAAGATGCTTGCTCCTTGAAAGAAAAGCTATGACCAACCTAGACAGCATATTAAAAATCAGAGACATTATTTTGCCAACAAAGTTCCATCTAGTCAAAGCTATGGTTTTTCCAGTGGTCATGTATGGATGTGAGAGTTGGACTGTGAAGAAAGCTGAGCACCAAAGAATTGATGCTTTTGAACTGTGGTGTTGGAGAAGACTTGACAGTCCCTTGGAAATCAGTCCTGTTTATTCATTAGAAGGACTGATGTTGAAGCTGAAGCTCCAATACTTTGGCCACCTGATGCAAAGAACTGACTCATTGGAAAAGACCCTGATGCTGGGAAAGATTGAAGGCGGGAGGAGAAGGGGACGACAGAGGATGAGATGGTTGGAAGGTATCACCGACTCGATGGACATGAGTTTGAGCAAGCTCCAAGAGTTGGTGACGGACAGGGAAGATTGGTGTGCTGCAGTTGAGGGAGTCGCAGAGTCGGACATGACTGAGCGACTGACTGACTGAACTGTGGTTATTTTAAAATAACCTAAAATGGTTCTGGCGGGCTTCAGTCCATGGGGTCGCAAAGAGTCAGACACGATTGTGTGACTAACACAACAAAATGGTTCTTATACAACCTTTCTTGTGTTTAAGATAGAGTAATTGACATTCTTGAGATTGAAAGCTTAGCTAAGAAAAGAACCTCTGCAACCATAGGAATTATCTCCCTTTTCCTTCTCATTCTCAAGCTTACTTCTGTATGCTGCTGCTGCTGCTAAGTCACTTCAGTCGTGTCCGACTCTGTGCGACCCCATAGATGGCAGCCCACCAGGCTCCCCCATCCCTGGGATTCTCCAGGCAAGAACGCTGGAGTGGGTTGCCATTTACTTCTGTAGTTATTTGTTAAACTCATGATGACATCATGCCAGAACCAAAATTGCCCAAAACAGTGGAATTGGCTTATGCTTATCTTGCTCCCTGCCCACCACAGCAGTGAGAACTATGGCCCCCAGGGTTCCCCTCCTCCCCCACTCCCCAAGGCTGTATTGTCATCCTGCTTCGTCATAAACTTTACCTTGCTTTTTTCTTCTTGTTGCCTAGTTCCTTGTTGTTCACTTGTTCAGTTGCTCAGTCATGTCCTACTCTTTGTGACCCCATGGACTGCAGCATGCCAAGCTTCCATGTCCTTCACCATCTCCCGGAGTTTGCTCAAACTCATGTCCATTGAGTCGGTGATGCCATCTAACCATCTCATCCCCTGTGGTTCCCTTGTCCTCCTGCCTTCAATCTTTCCTAGCCTCAGGGTCTTTTCTAATGAATCGGCTCTTTGCATCAGGTGGCCTAATTCTACAAGTGTGTTTTCTAAAGAATTGAGCCATTATCACAAATGGCATTTTAAATAAAGGAATAAAATGTGTAGTTACCTGAGATGTTTGTAATAAGGTTGTGAAATGGAAGAACTGGAGTGAAATAAGCTTACTTAAATATGATCTTCATCTGATAGTGATTCAAATTAACAATTCCTATTTTAGGAACTGTGGTAGAACCACCAAAAACACCAGCCTTGTTTCTGACTGGAGCAGTGGAAACGGAAACTAATTTGGATGAAGAGGAGAAAACTGAAGAAAGAATGGAGGATCTAAAAAATGACAACATGCAAGCCTTAGAAATACTGGGTAGGCACAAAGCATTCAATTCAAAGCAGTCACAGTAATTTGACTTTATCATTTGTTAACCATTTTCTCTCTTTATAGTTAACATAATGTGACGAATTTTAGAGGCATTTTTGAAGATATAAAATAAGATATTCTTAATATCAGGATCTTAACACTTATGGCAGTTGAGAATAAGCATATTTTTGTTTAATCACTGTTTAATTATGTTGATTTTGAATACATTTTTATTAGTGTGATGATGTCAGCATTTTTTATTACTGCATAGTTTAGCTTGTGTATTAACATTGATATAGGTATCTGTATACATATAGTAATATTTCCTTTTCACCATAACAATAGTGTATACATTTTTATATATTTTGCCAAATTTCCCAGTTGCTATATATTTATTGTTTAATTTTCTTTTTAATTGATGAGTACCTTTACCTTTGGGCTTTGTTGTGTTTCCTTTGCTACTCTAGTTGGCTCTGTTCCGCACGCATTTTCAGTCAAAATCTCACTCAGTTCCCTGTACAAAGGCATTCAGGAAAGGCTTGCCAGTTGAATGAAATGGAATGCTTAAACTTCATCCATGTCCAGAGACGCTTTGACTTTTGGCTTTGATTGTCTTCTGTCAGGAAAGGAGGGCCTGAAGGAAGGAGTAAACACTTCAGTCAAATTTCAAAACTTCATATTGTTTGGAAATTTAGGTTGTTCTTTTTGATCCAAGTAAATTGCAGTTAATTTTTTCTATTTAAATTCATGTGAGTTCAGATAGGTGAACCGTGAATTATCAAGTGAAAATCAAATACTTTCTAAAGTTAGAAATATGGGTTTTCCTGATGGTCCAGTAGTTAAGACTGTGCCTTCAGTGCATGTGGCACAGGTCTGATCCCTGGTCAGTGAACTAAGATACTACATGCCACGAGGCTCAGCATAAAAGAAAAAAAAAAAAAAAAAAACCGTAAAAAAAAAATAAAGTGAGAAATATTTTTAGAAATATCTTTTTTTTTAATTTTATTTTATTTTTAAACTTTACAATATTGTATTAGTTTTGCCAAATATCGAAATGAATCCACCACAGGTATACCTGTGTTCCCCATCCTGAACCCTCCTCCCTCCTCCCTTCCCATACCCTCCCTCTAGATCGTCCCAGTGCACCAGCCCCAAGCATCCAGTATCGTGCATCGAACCTGGACTGGCGACTCGTTTCATACATGATATTATACATGTTTCAGTGCCATTCTCCCAAATCTCCCCACCCTCTCCCTCTCCCACAGAGTCCATAAGACTGATCTATACATCAGTGTCTCTTTTGCTGTCTCGTACACAGGGTTATTGTTACCATCTTTGTAAATTCCATATATATGTGTTAGTATACTGTATTGGTGTTTTTCTTTCTGGCTTACTTCACTCTGTATCTGCTCAAAGGATCAATCTCACTCCTTTTTTTTTTTTTAATGAGTGTATATAATTTCAGTTAGAGAGACCAAATTCTTCCAACTGTTATGATGTTAACTCTTTTTGCTGTAGGGGCAGACCCGTTTTCCCTCTTCCTTTCTAGTTTCTTTGGTTGGTCTAATAATTACATTAACATAAGAAAGAGTAACACAGGAGAAACACACACTTTCTATGTGTAGGAGTCCCATAAAAATGTGAGCCCTTAAGGGCAAGTTGGGCAATTGAGGCTTCTATGCTATCCTGAGCTAAGGAATGGGATTGGGGCCTGGGCCTTCCAATGGGAGGAGTAATTTACAGGATGATAAGAAGAGCAGATGTTTGATAATTAGAAGTTTGCCCAGCTATGCAGATAGGTTTTTCAGATTAAACAAATTGTCTCTGGTGTGATATATATATACAATGAAATGTTGTGTGCTTAGTTGCTCAGTCGTGCCTGACTACGATGCCATGGACTGTATCCCTCTAGGCTCCTCTGTCCTTGGAATTCTCCAGGCATGTGTGCTGTAGTGGGTAGCCATTCCCTTCTCCGTGGGATCTTCCTAACCCAGGGATCGAACCCTGGTCTCCTGTGTTACAGGTGGATTCTTTCCCATCTGAATTACCAGAGAAGCCCACAATAGAATATTACTCAGCCATTAAAAAGAATTAAATAATGCTATTTGCAGCCATGTGGGTGGACCTACAGAGTGTCCTATTGAGTGAAGGAAGTCAGAGAAGTAGACATATCATATGACATCCGTTATATGTGGAATCTAAAAGGAAATGATACAAGTGAACTTATAAAACAGAAACAGACTCACAGACTTGGAGAATGAGGTTGTGGGGATGGGGCTGGGGGGAAAGTTGAGGGGAAGGGATAGTTATGGAGTTTGGGATGGATGTGTACACACTGCTATATTTAAAATGGATAACCAACAAGGACCTACTGAATATAGTACATGGAACTCTGATCAGTGTTATGTGGCAGCCTGGATGGGAAGGGAGTTTGGAGGAGAATGTATGGCTGAGTCTGTTCTCTATTCACCTGAAACTGTCACAGCTTTGTTAATTGGCTGCGTGCTTAGTGTGTGCTTGATCACTCAGTCATGTCCAGGTCTTTTTAACTCCATGGACAGTAGCCCACTAGGCTCCTCTATCCATGGAGTTTTCCAGGCAGGAATGCTGGGGTGGGTTGCCATTCTCTACTCCATAATCAGCTATACCCCAATATAAAATAAACATTAAAAAAAAAAAAACCTCTAGGAGGGTCTGGTTATACAGGGGGTCCTCCACAATATTGTGGGAAAAAAAAAGTTGTCTCTGGTTATAGCTCTCTTTCTGGTACAGGTTCCCTAGCTAAATTCCTTTAGGTAGTTAAGGGAGGGATGAACGTTTTTCCTGAGTCTGCTGGATCTTGGCTGTCTTTAGTTCAAAACAATCCACATTCCAAGGTGGCAGTGGTTGGCATATTCTTTGTTGCCTATGAAATAATTGTGTCAGATCATCTTAATATTCACTTTTTGTGTGGGATCATTTTGTGTTGCCTAGAATTTATTGAGCTGCTGAAAGTAATCTCTTTCCTCTGCTACATAGGCCTTTGTTCTCTGCTTTAAAACTCAGGACTGTGATTTCATTGTATGACTGAGGTAAAAATAAACTCAAAAGAATTGTAGGTGAAATAAACATCTTATACATGCGTATAAAATTTCTTTAGATATCATGTTTTTAAGCTTACAGGTCAACCAACACATTACAAATTTTTTTAAATTAGCCTACCACATAAGAAACTGGTGTCTGTGAGAAATTTAATAGAACTCTTGATGTAATTTCTTATGGAAGTGCTAATAGAGTAGGCACAGAGGTGCAGCACCCACATGAAGGATATTTTGTTTTTAATAGGGTCTTTAGTTAGCCTCGAAATGGAATCTAGCACATCAGTTAATGCAGTTACTTTGTGGATATTCTTTTGTAAATCTAGTAATATAAGTTCTTTGGTGTTCATTAGTCTTAGTTTCTGATTTTTGAGGTTAGTCTGTTTTACTTAATGATTTGTACTATGTAATTAAGCATTATATGCATCTGAGATTAGATGTCTGCGGAAGGCTTGAAAAAGCTGATCTTGCAAGTTATGTTTGATTTTAGACAGATGGTTATATCAGTTGTGGTAAGTGTTCTGTGACTTGTCCACTCTTGTGACACAATTGAGTTTTTCTTAAAGAAAAAAGGTGGAGATCTGTTTATTGTCTGCTACCACTGTGGCTCTAAATTGAAATTATAGTTTTAGTACTTTGATTTTTGTCTATTAGGTATTATTCAGACTGCAAACTGCATTGAGCTTCTGGCTAAGGTCATATGGAGGATAAGCAGGACACTTAAAATCTGTCTTCACTTTTAAAAATCATCTGACCTATGCAAAAAAGGCAGTACTCCCCTTAAGTAAGAAAATCATAAAGGTATGATAACCACATAGCCACAAATGACCAAAGTAAAACCAAAGTTTTTGTTACATTAAAGCTCATGCAACTCATTGGTTGAATTAAATCAGACAAACTTTTCTATCCACCCAAGTAAAAAGCTTGAATGGGTCATGTTGGTGTGCCTTGTTGATAGTAAAGATATCTTGATAGGTTTTTACACTTTTGTGGGTGAGTGGAAGGTACTACGCTGAAGTGATTAACATTCACCTTAAATTTTTCTTTGTCCTAACATAGCATAAAGCAAAGCCAGATACATTTTACTTATAAACCACAGGATGTTTACATATTAACTGTATAATTCAGATTTCATTGATAACTTATCATTTCCTTTTCTGTTTAAAATATTCCTTAACAGCAGAAGCCCTATGCATAGTTTGGTTACCACCAGTTTTATACATGTCTTATAAGTCACCTCTGATTAACTTTACCTAAATAGACCTAAGTTAATACACTTTCCTTTTTATTCATTTCCCTTTTACTTACTCAAACTGTGCTGTTATGGAAGAATTCAGTAGTTTAGTGGGTTTAACTCACAGTAGCTTCAACTTTTTTTTTTTAATCCAGAAAAAGCCCCAGACTCTCCAGAAAATGAGCTGAAATCCAGATGGGAAAACGTACTGGGCCCTGATTATGAAGTAATGGTATGTTAAAATCTTCTAATAAAAAACACTCATGTCTCATTCTATGTCATGCTTCTAATGGCACAATTGAAAGAAATGGGAGACTCAAAGAGTAACCAGCCTGCCTTTATTTTTTCTTCCTGTGTTTTTTTTCCCTGTTGGATCAATTAATTAATTTTATTTTTTCATTTTAGACTGCAAGAACAGTTAAGGACTGCAGACAAGTTTCAGTTACAATTAACAAACACTCAGTTCATGTTGAGACCATTTAAGTTAACAATAGGCTGAAAAATGTTAGGAGAGAGAGGGCTTGCCTTTAAATTTATAACCTGTATCAGCTGCTTAAAATTGCTGGCATTTTTATGATTGCTTTTATGATCTGTTTGTTTTATTGTACACTGAAAGGGCTGTGGATATTAGTCCTATGTTTCACAAAGAATGTTACAGTTTTATGAGAAAAATGAAAGAATGATTATCAAATGTATTTGGGAGAACAGGAAGTAATTTAGGTTAGGTTTAAGTTTATAGTGCCAGTGGTCCATTAGACTTCCTTTCACCTGTTATTAGATTCATTGAGTAAAGGATTGATTACATTTCCCCAAATGAATCCACATGAAACCAGAAAGCTGCGCTTAGAAAAGCCTCTGCAGTGCCCATTAAACGTGTTAGTAATAAAGTATTCTATTAAATTTCTATTGTTATTCACATTTTCTTACATATGTTTGTCATTAGTATTTGTTGGCTGGTTGGAGATCTTTTTTTTCTATTCTAGCCATTATCTATTGTCAGACATTTTCCAGTGTCATTAACATGAGTCAAAACAGTTTATACTTTCTCTTCTCGCTAGTTTTGTACTTCCATGTTGATTCTCATGAACTGCTGCTTCTTTACTTTGTAGATTTTGGAGCTATTTTGTCATTAGCCTGCTGCTGCTGCTAAGTCATTTCAGTCGTGTCTGACTCTGTGTGACCCCATAGACGGCAGCCCACTAGAGCAAATGACCTTTCTACAATTTGGAGTGGTTAATATTAAAAATAGTTTGGTGTACCAGCTTTTTTTAATGGTTGGTTTTAAATGAGCTCTTTTTGGTTAAAAATTTATCCTCTTTGGGGCATCCCTGGTGGCTCAGTGGTAAAAAATCTGCCTGCAGTACAGGAGATATAGGAGTACAGGAGACATAGGAGATGTGGGCTCGATCCCTGGGTTGGGAAGATCCCCCAGAGAAAGAGATGGCAACCTACTCTTGCCTGGGAAATCCCATGGACAGAGGAGCCTGGTGGGCTACAGTCCATAGGGTCATAAAGAGTTGGACACAACTGAACACGCACATTATCCTCTTTATAACTACCCTTCCAAATTTAATTTATCACATGATGAGGTCATAACCAAGGGGCTCGAAAGAGGAGACAGAATTTGGAGTTCGAAATTTAAAGTGACAGGGATGAGGCAACAAAAGGAGAAGCCAGGCAAGATGGATGAGTGAATGCGTACATAGAAACGTGCATACCTACCTGCATGCACATGCTCTAGTGTTTCTTACTGTATTTTCTTCCAGAATCTACTTATCTGAAGTGCAGTACTTGTAGAAGATTTAGCTGAACCACTGTTTAACTTATCCCCTCCCTCCAGATGCACTGTATTTTATTAACAACTTACAGATGCAAATCGTCAGTGAAATGTTTTGCTTGCAAGGAATTCGTTTCTGTGGATGTCTACCACTGAAGCTCAAAACAATAGGTTTAGGCCAGGATTAAAAGCTTTCAGGATTCCACCATCTTCCTACCCACCGGTCCAGGTCCTTTGTTTGTGTCCTCGCTGGCTCTTTCTCCTAGGGAAATGGTTTGGGCTTGCTGTGGAAATTCAGGCGCTTCAGTTTTTCCAAACTTCTCTGATTTTAATGACCTTGCAAACTTTGTTTCAAGGCCTAGGTTTAGAAATAAAAATGACCAGAGTCTTGGTTTTGTGAACAGAATAAAATTTTTATGGCTTTAATATAATGGAAGATTAAATTAAAATTTTAGGTGTCATGGATTTTTAAAAATAGTATATGTATTTGCCCATCACCTTCTAGTTCAACTTTTGAATCATTTATGAAAAAAGATTGTTGTGGAGAACAATGACTACAAAAAAGCAAATATTCTCTGAGATTTTATATTGTGTGTTATGGATTTTAGAAACATAGAAAAAAGATTAGATGGAGTTATCAATATATAGGTTTTATACAGATTTTTTTCAGAAAGCCCGGAGAAGGCCATGGCACCCGACTCCAGTACTCTTGCCTGGCCAATCCCATGGATGGAGGAGCCTGGTAGGCTGCGGTCCATGGGGTCGTTAGGAGTCAGACTCGACTGAACAACTTCACTTTCACTTTTCACTTTCATGTATTGGAGAAGGAAATGGCAACCCACTCCAGTGTTCTTGCCTGGAGAATCCCAAGGATGGGGGAGCCTGGTGGGTCGCACAGAGTTGGACACGACTGAGGCGACTTAGCAGCAGCAGCAGCAGGAAGAAATAAAGTTATGCTTTTACAAATATTGACAGTATCTTTTCTTGTAAATTTAGGTTGCTACTTTGGATACACAGATTGCTGATGATGCTGAATTACAGAAATATTCAAAGGTAAGCACATTGTTTAAACTGTTGTCAGTTTTTTGTTGTTAGAAGAACTTTCTCTAAATTCTTGTCAAAGTAACTCGATTAATGCTGTGACCTAAAGTTTTCAGAATTTAATTTTAGAGGTTTTCTGAAAATATAGTAGGTTCTGACTGGTATGAAGTGTGATAGTTAGATGTGCCTGGGAAGAACATAGGCCACTTCAGATGCCCAAATTCCAGGCTTGACTGCTTTGCCCACCTTAAAGGTAGTGTGCAGAGCAGGCTTTGCAGAGTATGTTAGCTTTTCAGATATTATAAGTCCTTTTAAATTGTTTCCCGGACTTCCCTGGTGGTCCAGTGGTTAAGAATCTACCTATCAATGTAGGGGATATGGGTTTGATCCCTGGTCTGGGAAGATTCCACATGCCAGCAGATCAACAAAGCCCATGTACTGTAACTACACTACTGACCCTAACAAATATTCGGTTAGACTGAATATTTGATATTATGTATGCCAACTATAGAAGGCTTAAGGTGATGTTATCTCTGTCCAAGGGAGTCACTGTTTCTTCTAATAAGGAGATACCGTGCGTGTGTGTGTGGATGTGGGTGTGTGTGTGCAGTGAGGCAGAGGTACAGTTCAGGTAAGGTTTGGACTCTCTTGGGTTGCCTTTGCTCCTAACACATGACCTCCAGGTATTCCATTGAGTATGAGGTATTTATCAGTTCTCAGTCCCTGGTGGAACCTGCGAACTCCAAGTGTCCCTCAGTACTTTGGGATTGTAGAAATCTGCTTAGCTCTTCAGGGGTTTCCTGATTAGCCTTCAGCTTGCTGTTAGAACTCGAGATGTCCTTGGAGGAAACCATGCTCTCGCTTAGGCTCAGTTCATCATATAGTTCAGCTTTAGTTAATCTTACATATTCCAAGCCATAAGACCCCATATCATCATTTTCTATACTAAGGAAAAAATATAGTGACCACACTTTGTACATATTAAAGAATGTCATTGTCTTTCTCCAGGCAGAACATGTTCTCTCTCATCTTCATCCCTAGTTCCTTGCCACCAGTCTACTTTTCTTCTTCCTGATCAGCTTCTATGCATTATATCTATTTGCACTGAGTTACTCTGATATAAAGGACAAGGCCACAGCAACCCACTCCAGTACTCTTGCCTGGGGAATCCCATGGATGGAGGAGTCTGGTGGGCTGCAGTCCATGGGGTCTCGGGGAGTCGGACACTACGGAGTGACTTCACTTTCACTTTCATGCATTGGAGAAGGAAATGGCAACCCACTCCAGTGTTCTTGCCTGGAGAATCCCAGGGACGGTGGAGCCTGGTGGGCTGCCATCTATGGGGTTGCACAGAGTTGGACTCGACTGAAGTGACTTAGCAGCAGCAGCAGCACTCTGATATAATGGTGTGGAAAGGTTTTGAATAGAACAGATGTTCAGAACCACCTCACCAGTACATTCAGCTGTTCATTCGTTCATTCATCAAGTATTTATTGATACCAACTCAGTGCCAAGTCCTTCACTGGGTATGGGATTTCAGAAGAGAACAGGAAAAAAAAAAACAAAAACCAATCCCTTCCCTGTAGAACTTATATTTTAGTAGGGGGAGATAGAAAATAAGTAATAAATTATATAGCATAGATGATATGTGCCAAGCAGGAAAAATGAATAAAGAATTCAGGAAAGAATGTGGGTTTGCAATTTTAAATAGGTTGATCAGGAAAAGCCTCATTAAGAAGGTGACATTTGAGGAAATACTTTGGGGGTAAAATAAGCAGCCTAATTTTTCTTCTATATAATACAAACAATAATATCTACATTGTAGAAAGTTACATATAAGTATATTTAATATATGCCCCGGTTAGTATAGCTCAGTGCCAATACATAAGAATCATTCCATAAATGATAGTTTTGTTTCCCAGTTGTATGCTTCTAGTACTTTTAACCTCTGGCCTATTAAAGTCTCCTTTAAAAAAAAAAAAAAAAAGCTGTTTTAAAACATTTAGTTGAAATTGGAGTAGTAAAGAATCCACCTGCCAATGCAGGAGATTCAGGTTTGATCATCCCTGGATTGGGAAGGTTCCCTAGAGGAGGAAATGGCAACCCATTTCAATATTCTTGCCTGGAAAGTTCCATGGGCAGGAGAACCTGGTGGTGGACTATAGTCCAAGGGGTTTCAAAGAGTTGGACACAACTATGTATGCACACACTAGATTATAGCAAAAACTTGGTTTTTAACTTTTTTTTGCACTAGAAGAATTGCACTATTAATCCTCAATAGTGCAATCCTTATTTGCACTATTCTTTTTTTTCATATTTCATTGTTATCTGCATATGTTTACATACTTGTAGTTGGTATACTCATTCTTTTGTATAATATATGTGGCAGAGAAGGGGTGTGTGGTTTTTTTAATGTAACATTATCACGTTTACTTTTTTAAACATTGATTTCTTTATTAAATGTCCACAGTTTATTTTAATGAACTATCATTGAAAAAAACTCTTAAAATTGGAAGTTTGGTTCTTGATTTAGTAGTTTCTACTTTCTCTCTGCAATATGTAAAGAAAACTGGCCTGTCCAAACCCATTTCACACATGAGGATCCTAAAGTTTGTATAAGTTGAATGAGTCACCTCAGATTATACAACTGGATAATATAGTAGCAGAGGCAGCTTGCAGCTTAGAGAGCATTTTTTTCCTTCCTGTAATATTTACAGAGCTCCTACTTCACACCAGACTCTGCGGCCAGCTGTGGGGAGCAGAATACAAAGGGTCCTCTCTCCTGGAGCCTGGGTTCTGGGCCAGGTTTGCTGTGCTGTGTTCGGTCGCTCAGTCATGTCCAACTTTTGTGACCCCCATGGGCTGTAGCCTGCCAGGCTCTTCTGTTCTTGGGGATTCTCCAGGCAAGAATACTGGAGTGGGTTGCCATGCCCTCCTCTGGGGGCTCTTCCCAACCCAGGGATTGAACCCAGGTCTCCTGCATTACAGGCAGATTCTTTACCATATGAGCCACCAGAGAAGCCCAAGAATACTGGAGTGGGCAGCTTATCCCTTCTCCAGAGGATTTTCCTGACCCAGGAATCAAACCAGGGTCTCTTGCATTGCAGGTGGGTTCTTTACCAGCTGAGCTACCAGGGAAGCCCTGGGCTTGGTTTGGGTCATGATAAGAAACAAGTGAAAAATAACCTGAGAAGATAGCTATAAATTGTAAAAGCGATGCAAGGTAGTGATTGTATGAATGATGATGATTTAAGAAGCATAAACAGAATGATGAAAGCAAGTACACTTGGGAAAGAGTTGGCCTGTGGGGGGAATGGAAGTTGTTTTGGAGTGTCCAGGTCAAACTAAATGAGCAGTAGGATGTTTTTAGGTGAGGAAGACAAGGTAGGTAGTCCAGGGCCTTGAGATCCACACTGATAAGCCTGGGCTTTATTCTCAGTGCCAGGTAATACCAGTGGAACATTCTAAGGAGGTTAGTATCATGCTCTGAGATCAAGGCTGTAGGTTTTTCCTCTGTCTTATTAGCTTTCTGATTAGGAAAATCATGTTTCATGACTATTGCTGGTGTTTCTAATTGTTTATCTGTCTTTAGTTGGTCACTCTGGTAACCACTTCATAGCTGAAAGGAATTGTTTTAAGGGATGCAGATTCAGGAAGCATCTCCCTGTATGACAGGCCAGTGTTAATAGAGAAGACTTTCTTTTGAGGTGGATGGAGTTGTAGGGAAAGAGAGAGATGAAAGCACTTTATAGTGGTTTGAGCATTAGCTGAACTGCTTCTAGGAATCTGTTAATCATGACACAAGAACAGTTTTCCCGCATCTGGGGAGACTTGCACTTTTAGGGATGGCTTTCTTGGCAAGTGTTTACTATTAAGATAATCACAGAGCTATGAGGGAGAAGCATTATGCTCATGCCAGTGTCCCTTCTGCCGGCCATCAATTGTAGTACAAAGTGAGCATTAGTAATTAGTGATATCCCTAGTGTGGGCAACAAAAAGACTAGGCCCTGTTCTCTGGCTTTGACAAGACAGACTGACAAATTTCACTTTGTTTCCTTCCTAAATTACTTTCTTGGAGCCAGAGGGCATTAAGATAAGAGTTTGCTCCTCAGTCTGTTTGAGCAAGTAGAATTGTGAAGGCAGTGGAATGTATTGGGCCCCCACTCAGCCACCAGGGGTAGTGTTTTGCTTTAAAGACATTTCTTCAGAATAACTCTATTGGTTAACATCTATTTCCTCCTTTCCATTTTTAGTATGTGGAAACTGAGTGTCAGGTAGGTGAAGTGACTTGCCCAGGATTATACACAGCTTTTGCTCTTCAGTCGCTCAGTTATGTCCATCAGGGGTCTTTGTGAACCCATGGACTGCAGTATGCCAGGCTTCACTGTCCTTCACCATCCCCTGGAGCTAGCTCAAATTCATGTCCATCGAGTCAGTGATGCCATCCAACTATCTCATCCTCTGTCGTCCCCTTCTCTTCCCGTGTTCAATGTTTCCAGCATCAGGGTCTTTTCCAATGAATTGGCTCTTCATTTTAGGTGGCCTAAGTATTGCAGCTTCAGCATCAGTCCTTCTAATGAATATTCAGAATTGATTTCCTTTAGGATTGACTGGTTTGATCTCCTTACAGTCCAAGGGACTCTCAAGAGTCTTTTCAAACCCCACAGTTTGAAAGCATCAGTTCTTTGAGACTCGGCTTTCTTTATGGTCCAACTCTCACATCCATACATGACTATTGGAAAACCATAGCTTTGACTAGATGGACCTTTGTCAGCAAAGTAATGTCTCTGCTTTTTAACATGCTGTCTAGGTTTGTCATAGCTTTTCTTCCAAGGAGCAAGCATCTTTTAATTTCACAGCTGCAGTGACCATCTGCAGTGATTTTGGAGCCCAAGAAAATAAAGTCACTGTTTCTATTGTTTCCCCATGTATTTGCCGTGTAGTGATGGGACCGGATGCCATGATCTTAGTTTTTTGAATGTTGAGTTTTAAGCCAGCTAGTAAATGGCAAAATTTAGAAAACAAATCAGGAGTTATCTGGCTCCTGAGTCTGTGCCATTCTTTATGCTTTTCCTTTTGAGTAGATAATATATGGACGAGACATAAAATCTAAAAGTTTCAGAAGCAAGTACTGCAAAATATGTTTCCCACCCATCCCAGTTCCCTTGTTCTCCCCAGAGGCAACCAGCCACTGTTACCAATTCTTAAGTATGTATTTTATATTCTTAAGTATATAATTTTCTGGCCTCTTTTTGAGTGAATCACATAAGATACAGAATCAAATAACTGTAGTGACAGTGGTTATCTAGTAGGGCAGGTGGCCTATCAGAAACACCAGAGTAGCCTTTTCAAAATAGGCATGCCCTATTTTGTTCCTCCTGACTAATATTCTGATTTTGTAGGTTTGGGGTGAGGTCCCTAAGGGGAACTGTGATTCCCTCCTTGTCTCACTTTATTGAGAATTATTATTCAGGTTTTGCTAGGATGCCTTATGTGTACAGTTGACCCTTGAACAACATGGGTGTGAACTGCATGGATGCACTTATATGCAGACTTTTTTAACGGTACATACTATAGTACTCTGGTCTTCCTTGGTGGCGCTAGTAATGAAGAACATGCCTGCCAATATAGGAGATGTAAGAGACACGGGTTTGAGCTCTGGGTTGGGAAGATCTTTTGGAGCAGAACTTGGCAACCCACTCCAATATTCTTGCCTGAAGAATCATGTGGACAGAGGAGTCTGGCAGGCTACAGCCCATCGGGTCATAAAGAGTAGGACACGACTGAGTGACTAAACAAAAACACTACAGTACTACACCATCCTCAGATATGGAGGGACCTCAGATATGGAGGGCTGACTGCAAGTTATACCCGGCTTTTCAATTGTGTAGAGAGTCAGTGCCTCTAACCCTGAATTATAAATGGTCAGCTATATTCAAGGAGGGAGGGGTTACTTCCTCAAGACAGATGAAGGAGGCTTATGTGAGGATGAACTATACTCTCAAGAATGAGTTTGGAGAAATAAGAACAGTGGATATTCAAGGTGGATGAAATACTGTGAGCAAAGGTAGAAAGAGCCATAAGGGCAGAGTGTTAGTTCAGTTCAGTCGCTCAGTCGTGTCCGACTGTTTGTGACCCCATGAATCGCAGCATGCCAGGCCTCCCTGTCCATCACCAACTCCCGGTGTTCACTCAGACTCACATCCATTGAGTCAGTGATCCAGCCATCTCATCCTCTGTCGTCCCCTTCTCCTCCTGCCCCCAATTCCTCCCAGCATCAGAATCTTTTCCAATGAGTCCACTCTTCACATGAGGTGGCCAAAGTACTGGAGTTTCAGCTCTAGCATCATTCCTTCCAAAGAAATCCCAGGGCTGATCTCCTTCAGAATGGACTGGTTGGATCTCCTTGCAGTCCAAGGGACTCTCAAGAGTCTTCTCCAACACCACAGTTCAAAAGCATCAATTCTTCTGCGCTCAGCCTTCTTCACAGGCCAACTCTCACATCCATACATGACCACAGGAAAAACCACAACCTTGACTAAACGGACTTTGTTGGCAAAGTAATGTCTCCACTTTTGAATATGCTATCCAGGTTGGTCATAACTTTCCTTCCAAGGAGTAAGCGTCTTTTAATTTCATGGCTGCAGTCACCATCTGTAGTGATTTTGGAGCCCAGAAAAATAAAGTCTGACACTGTTTCCACTGTTTACCCATCCATTTGCCATGAAGTGATGGGACCGGATGCCATGATCTTCATTTTCTGAATGTTGAGCTTTAAGCCAACTTTTTCACTCTCTTCTTTTACTTTCATCAAGAGGCTTTTTAGTTCCTCTTCACTTTCTGTCATAAGGGTGGTGTCATCTGTTTATCTGAGGTTATTGATATTTCTCCTGGCAATCTTGATTCCAGCTTGTGTTTCTTCCAGTCCAGTGTTTCTCATGATGTACTCTGCTCCCCAAGTCAGTAGGTGCCCAGTATGCTACTGGAGATCAGTGGAGAAATAACTCCAGAAAGAATGAAGGGATGGAGCCAAAGCAAAAACAATACCCAGCTGTGGATGTGACTGGTGATAGAAGCAAGGTCCGATGCAGAGTGTTAGGTTAGGTGTCAAAAGCTCAAATATCTCTTGGGCCAGACAGGTAACAAATGCTATCTGAAATGAAAAATGGCAGCTGATGCTTGACCTCGGTGTAAGGAAGCTGAAGAGATCTTCAATATACTTCTCTACAGCAGAGTATGTAATGTTTATTTTTTGAACATTCAGAGTTAAAATTTTAATTTTTTTTAGTCCACGCCGTGTGACTTGTGGCATCTTAGTTCCTTGGCCAGGGATTAAATATGGGTCCTTGGCAGTGAAAGCATGGAGTCTTAACCACTGGACTGCCAGGAAATTCCCCAGAATTAAAATTTTAGATAGATGAGAGAAACTAATATAAATCAAGCTCTACTAGGTTGACTGTCTTGCACAACCTCTGCGTGAATATACCTCACTTTGGAGGCCATTGTCCTGTGTTTCATCATTAGTTTAAAAGTTGTAGCCGCATTCTTGGAAAGTTTGTTTTTAATTGGGGTAAATTTACCAAGTCTTTCTACCTAATCTTTAAACATAAATGGTTATGTAATATCTCCAGTGAAAGAAAGAGAGAGAGAGTGTGTGTGTGTATAAGAACTAATCATAGGATCCTTTCTGTTCTATTTTAAGTTCAACTTTTTTGGAAGCCTCCTCCCCATACCACTGACAAAACTATTCCTTTTCAGAAGCTTTTTTTTTTTTTTTTTTAATCCCGGAGCAACATTTATATTCCCACTTGAATACTTTGATATCTTGTTTGAGGGACAAGATAAAATGAATGAACTGCAGCTTGTTTCCTGACTGTTCTCTCCACTCATAGGCTGAAGGCCTCTAGCTTTCTTGATCTCATTTAATCTTCATAATTTTAGCATCTACAGTAAATCACCCAATGGTCACACTTTCCTTGAATTTGTTTCCTTGTACCCTTTACTTGTCATATCAGGATCATGAACATCCTGCTGCTCAATTAACTTTGTCAAGTTAAGTAGGACCCCTTACAAAGCACATTGAATTAGCAGCAAAAAGCATAACGTGCTTTGTGTGTGAAGGCATCAATCATCTGTTGACACCTACTCCTGTCATTTTAGCACTTTCTGCTCTCAGAATTCCGAAAGGGTGGACTACTGAAAGAGACAGATGAAATGGTTGATTTGTTTAGTTGCTAAATGCAGCTGGGACAAGTAATTAAATAGTCCTGCTCCCACAGAGACACCTGGAGCCATGTAACATCAAGTCTCAGAAACCCAGCTGTACTCAGATTTAGATTTAGAACTAATATTAGGTAGGCTTCTTTTAGATTGACAGATTTTGTAAACATCATTTCTGGTTTATCTATTCAGTATGATTGAAGGTGGAGCATGTGTGTTTCATGCAAGCTTCTAGGGAGCATGTGGTATTTACAGATATCTAGGGGAGTAGCCTAGAGGGGCACAGTTCTGCATCTGGTGGGCAGGGGATTCCTTGAGTAAGCTGCTGCTGCTCTGCGGTGCTCCAGCCTGTTCCTGACATCAGCTGTTCCATGGAGAAGGGAAATAGAGCAGGTTTAGTAAGGGGCTTACTTTCATGCATTGGAGAAGGAAATGGCAACCCACTCCAGTGTTCTTGCCTGGAGAATCTCAGGGACGGCGGAGCCTGGTGGGCTGCTGTCTGTGGGGTCGCACAGAGTCGGACATGACTGAAGTGACTTAACAGCAGTAGGGGCTTGGAGGGGAGCCTGGGATCAATTCCCTCCTTAATCCTTCTATTTTTTATGGGGACATGCTATTATACAAGCAGCAAAGATCTCTCTGTGCAGCAATGTCTGTTTTAATTTGGGCACTTATTTCTATGTAGGAATTACTACCACTGTTTACCCTGTTGCTCAAACCAAAAATTTAGCAAATACCTTTTTCACTTACCTTCCATGCAGTCTACCAGCAGGTTCTTTGTAGGGCTGATTCATTCTTATCTTTCGAGTCTCACCTTACATGTCCCCATCTGCGTGAAACCTACTCTGACCAACTTTTCAAAACAGCCATCACGGTTGTGTCTGATGTCCTGACATTGATTAGCTCCTTCATAGCACTTACCACAGTAATTTGGGGTTTATATTTCACTTGTTTCTTGGTGTATTGTTCGTTGACTTATTTCATTTTGCTTGAGTCTGCTTGCTTTCTTGCTTGTTTATATTATCTGTCTTCTACACTAGATGTTAGTACCATAGGATAGAGACTGTGGGATCTTCCCAGAGCAGGGGTTGAACTGGTGTCCCCTGCATTATGAGGTGGATTCTTAATCACTGGACCACTGAGGAAGCTCCATGATATTTATTTTTTAATATTTATTTATTTGTTTAATTGCTAAATAAAAAATAAATTCATTTATTATTTATAAATTTATTTTTTATTTTTAAAATTGTTAAATTCACTTACTAATTTATTTTTAATATTACTTTATTTGTTTAATTATTTGTATAATTTCATGTTTAATAATGGCTGTCACCAACAACTGGCTTGCAGAATTCCTGAAAATGGAACAACCTGCTCTTGCAAGCAGACTTCAGCAAACATTGGGGGATGAATTACAGGGACCCACTGGCCACTCTCTGCTCTAGTGTTTGGCTCATAAGGAAGGAAGGAAGAGAGTTGGCCGAGATGGATGGGTAAACTGCTATTACAGAACATTTCTCAGAGCTTTTATTTAGCTTTCAGTGCTAAAGGAAAGGACTGTAGTATCTCCTAGCGTGATAGTAAAAGATTGGGTACAATGACAAAACAGAATGAGATAGCAGCAGTGACAAATGAAGAAATCACAGAGAAAAAACAAGAATAAAAACAATCTTACTTTCACACTGCTAAAACAGCTCTTTGCTCGAGATGACTTGATCCTGCGGTGCTTGGTCAAGAGCATTTAATTTTCAGAAAATTAGCCCAAGTTCCTCATGCCTGATTTAAGCCATTGCAGCCATCGTCAGCTGGTTTCATTGCCACTTCACATTTGTCTGTGTGTCTGTAGTGGAATGGAAATGAGCCCCAGGTGGTGTCTGAAGCAAGGCGTGTGGAACTCTGGGGACTCAGAGCAGATGACTAAGGGGAGGTGACAAGCTTCAGGATAAATAATCACAGAGAAAAGGAAATATGAGGGAAAGAGTCATGTCATGAGTGTATTGCCACCTTGTGTAGGGTTTTCTCCTCAGCAAATACACCATGAGAGATGGGCCTGGTATTTTAGATAAATGGACTATTGATATAGGGAGTATAAATCATAATTAGTACCATTTACCATATTTGAGTTTATATAGCCACAGTGAGAAATCATTAGCTCCAGTTTTGAAAGTGAAGGGCATGGAGTTTGGTGAATGCCCTTGACCTTTATAGCCAACAACACTAAGACACTCATTTTCTTACCTTCCAGGAGTAGAATGACAATTGCCTTCTTTATTTCACACCCATGCCTCCCCCACATCAGAAAGTATTCTAACTTAAACTGGTTAGATGGAAAAGACACTTGAAAGAGGTACCATCTTTTGTGAATCAGTTCAAATAACATGTTATGAGCCCATCTTCAGAGGGCTGGTACTATTCTAGGGCCTAAGGTTATAGAGAGAAAAGATACCCTCAAGCAGGGGGGCAGTTAAGAAAATAGGAATTTTAAACACAGTGTGTTGTGCACTGTGATGGAGATGTGTACAGGATAGTCTTATAGCCACCCTTATATCACCTTCAGGTGGAGGTGAGTTAACTCAGATTTCAGGAAGGGCTTCATGGAAGTGACACTGCTTTTGGTATTGAAGTGTGAATGGAACTTAAGTTACATATAAAAAGGAGGGATGAGAAGCCCTGCAGAAAAGTGAAACACAGAATACATTCTGGGACCAATTGGAAGTTTGGAGTGCCAGAGCTTAGAATTGGAGACTTTGTCTGTCTGTCTCTGTTCCCAGGGAATCTGAAAGGAAAAGAGTGAGAACAAGATGAGAAATGACTTCATATTTTACTTGAGGCTAGTTTTCCAGTTATTGTCTGTCTGAGGATTTTCGTGATCTGACTCAAGGGGTGGGACTATCATGTCAAAGTGACATTTGATGGAGAATTACCAGCCAGATATGTCCATGTCATGTTTATATTACTGCTCTATGTTTCACTGCAGCTGCTGCCCATTCACACTCTGAGGCTTGGCATGGAAGTGGATTCCTTTGATGGGCACCATTATATCTCTTCGATTGCTCCAGGTGGTCCTCTTGATACACTGAACCTCCTACAGCCAGAGGATGAACTTCTTGAGGTAAAAATTTTGAGGGGGGAAAAAAGATACAGCACAAGAATTTTTAAGTTGTAGGAAAATGTGTTCTCACTGGAAATCCTGAGTTATATCACCAATGCCAATACAATGTGAGCTACTAGAAACTGAAAAATACTTGTTGACTATCCATGGGGTTGCAAAGAGTCAGACATGACTGGGTGACTGAACAACAACAAATACTTAACAAAACTGTACTGTATACTTGAAAGTGGCTGAAATAGTAGATAAGTATTCTTACCACACACACACAGTATGGAAACTATGTGAGGTGATAGATATATTAATTGGCCTCATTGTGGTAATGATTTCACAATATATTTATCAAGTCATTTACATTGTATGCCTTAAACTTGTACATGTTACATGTCAATTATATCTAGATAAAGCTAGAAAAAATAAACATGAAGAAAAATGCTAACAACTTTATGTAGTGATAAGAGAAGCAGATGATATACTTTCAGTTCATTATCTCTATCCTTTGGGACTCCTGGGATGTTCTTTTTTTGAGTGCTTATTTTCATGATTAAGAAAGAACCTAATTTCCCACTTCAGTTTGACAGCATAATTTTTTTTTCAAAATTCTTTTTTTTAAGACTCTAATCCCTGATCCTTGTTTGAAACATGCACTTGTATTTATTTGAGGGTTTTGATAACCTCCAGCTAATATTTTACTGACTGGCTTTCAAACGGTCTCTTTGGGACTCCCTCCCCCCAAGATGGCAGCCTCTGGTGGGCTTACTCAGGTTTCTGAGCCTCTCTTCAGTTGGAGCAATTCTAGAGCACTTATGCTTTGACATGAATCCTTGAGAGATTTTATTAGATTGGAAAGTTCTATCATCAACACAGCAGACAAATCCAAGCACCAGCCCTTAATTTTATAGATAAGAAAATAAGGCATTGATTTCCCCCAACTTTACCCACTAACAGAATTATGACTTTAGTTCATCTTTTGTAACTTCCATTTCACTGGTTTTTCAGTACATCACACTACTTTCAGGGAGGCTAAAAAAAAAAGTGGGCAGTAGCCAAACTTAGAGAAGGCTGTGTAGGAAAGGGTTCTTCCAAGTGTTAGATCCACAAGAAATCCTAAGTTGGGTGTAATAGAATCAACCTAGTTGCCTTGGCCAAGATTAGAATTTCATGGGCCTGGAAGTAGAGATTTCTTTCTAAAATTGTATTTGTTTAAAGTGAGGTGGCAAGGATAGCAAATAGGTTTCTTGTTGGATTTTTTTAAAAGTAGTGTTCTTTCACCTGGAGGAGTATGTTGAGAATTTCGAGTTGAATTTTAAGGTCGGAGAAAAAAGTACTGTGGCTATTGGCAAATTTGTTCATAAGCATAGGAGGCCAGGTGTTGGGATCCTGTTTTAAGGTGTAATAAATGGCTTATTTTTTATAAGTGTTCAAGAAATGATGTTGGGATGCTTAATGTGAATTAATGCCCTAGACTTTATCATTTATGGGAACTTGGTGCTGAATCATGTCTTTCTCTTCTTATTTGCACAGTATATGGCCTAATTTTATGGTATCACACATGATAATCTACAGATTGGAGGCCATTTGGAAAATATTTCCATAATATGTAGTTATGAGTTATTGAGAAATGGGATATATTTATTTGGGAGATACAGAAATATAAGTAAAAAGCAGTTTAGTTTCCTTTTTTTGTGGTAAATATACATAACATAAAATGTATCATTTAAGGCATTTTTAGCTTACAACTCAGTTGCAGTGTATAATTCATTACTAGTACATGGTAGGTGATAAAGAAATGTTGTCTGGATCTGAGTAAAGAAAGTGTGGGTGATCCCAGCCATCAGCTGAGTCCCCTGTGCCTTAGCTGAGATTGGAATTCCAAGGGCCTTCTGCCTTGTAATAGAACGTGTTGTAACAAGGTAGCATGCAGACTGGTTGAATTCTTAAGTATTGATTTCTGGTGAAGGAACTTGGAATAGGGGAAGAAGCACAGATTTGGAAGTCAGAAGAGCTGCTTTTGGTTTTGAATTTGCCCCAGCTGAACCATATGTCCTAGCATGTCCCTTTTTTTTTTTTTGAGAATCATTTTCTTCATCAATAAATGCCTGCTTCACTCTCTGTGGGGATTTAGTGAAATATCAAACACGTAAAGATAATGCTTTATACATTATCTCACTGTGAGACACTGGCAACATCACTACCGTGTAAAGTTACAAGCAACCTTTATGGGGTAGGATTGAATGAAGTAGTGGGACAATACTAGAACAGTATTATATACTCTGCAGATGAATACGTGTGTGTGTTTTCTAGCCCCGAATTCTGAATAACCGGGACTTGACAGTACTTAAGAGGGTTTCAAGAGTCTAGAAAAATATTGTAAACTCTAAAATACAAATTGGCTTCTTCTGAGCAACTAAATATAGAAATTAAAAAGTCCCTTAAAGTTAGCCAAATAAACTCCTAAACTGTGTGTGTGTGTTTAATGTACTGCTTAGAGCTTAAAACCAGGAACACAAATATGCTCAGGGTTAGAATACTGTGCCAAGTCTCAGCCCAGAGCAGCTGTTTACAGTGGCCATAAATCCCCTTAGATAGGAGTTGCTAATGGGAAATGTGACCAGTCCCTTTAGTGATAGAGAGTGGTGAAGAGGACCACCAGGCATTGCTATAATAATTGGAGACAATTCAAATGAATAAATAATGAGCTAAATAAATATTTAAGTGTACTCCAAGATAAAAACCTGAAAAGTGATTTTCTAATTTATTGAAGTAGTATGAAGCACAAACTAAAATACTTGTGCATGGGTAGAGTTCCTGCTTTGGTTATATCCACTTGCTTTACTTTCAATATGAATTACTCCCTATTTGGTTCATTTTAGAACTTTCTGTGCTTGTGGTGCTGGTTGGCACCATGGATATGGTGTGAGCAGTAACATGGATCTCCCTCCCCGTTTTTGTGTGAAGATTGACTTGCAGTTCTTCCAGGAAAAAAATCTTTCATCCGATAACTTGCTCTCCTCTGGACCACCTCCTCAGTCATGAAGTCCTGGGAGACTTCCTAGGACTAGTTCCCTGAAGCACATGTGGGCCTCTTTACTATGTGGTGATTTCTTTGTAAATAATTAAGAGGCAGGGAGATTATGTCTGGTCTGATGCTAAGTGCTGGGTATGTTATAGGCGAGAGTAGTTTCAAGGGATGAATGATGGGGCTCAAACCACTGTTGATGGGATGCTTCTAACAAACCACTGTGTTCGTATTCTCTGAGCAATGATAGATTTTGTGGAAAGGTTCTCCCAGGAAAGTCAGCCCTGTCAGTTATCTGGACATTAGCACTGCGCCTGTCAGAAATTAAGACCAGACCAGAAATACCTTTAAAACTAATAATGCTGCTGAGCTCTCCCAGGAAGGTAGGAGTCATATGTGAAAAGATTATTTGTTGCCTGGATTGTGTTCATATCTTAGCTTTTTGGGAGTGGCAGATGGATGAGAGAGCTCCTGGAGCTAAAGTCATATGTATGAAAAATTAGAATAAACTTATTTTTATTAGTTTATTCTAATAAACTAATTAGAATAAACTAATGTTTCTAAATCATCTTTAGTGCAAAGAATTGTTACTATGCACTAAATATATGAAATTTAATCTTTTGGTGATAAGCAATAATTATTAATAATGAACAGTTGATTACCATTTTGTTCTTTTAAACATGTGGGACCCTGTGTATAATAATTTGGAAATCTGACACACTTCTTACACTTGATGGCTGTGTAAGGGCAGAGTGTGTAAGAATAAATCTGAGGCAAAGTTATGTGTATTTTTTTTCTATAGAGGTGATTTTCTAGGATGATATTGAATTTATGGAATGAGAAAGAAAATTGTGAGCTGATGCTAAATTTGACAGCTAAGTATCCTAGATTTTGTTACCTATACATTGTAAGTTGAACAGTTTGTAACAGCCTTAAAAATCAGTGTTAATATCTCTATCGATATGCCTATAAAATGAAAAAGCAAAAGGAAGGGGTCTTAAGGCTGTAATTGGTGTTTAGTGTGTTTAAGGAGAGATGGGGAGTAAATGAGAGAATACTTTGGGATATAGGAAGGAGAAAGCAGGGAGGTGTGAAAAATTTGGCAAATCACATTCCCAGTAATAGTTGAACTCTGAGCACATTTTATACTTTATTCACCAAACTCAGTAAAACCTTAACTTTCATTTTTATCAGTTTTAGAGATTTCTGGGGTTTTTTTTTGTTGTTGTTACTACTAAAATGATTGCACTTAGGCCCTTTTGTTTATAGGGAAAAGAAAGTGATATCCTGTTTTCATTTTGATAGATTGATGTAAGCAAGAGTTTTGTTTTTTTTTTTTTTTCCATTTGGGACCTCCTCAATTCTGACTTATCCCTTGTCTTTCTAGGTCAATGGCGTGCAGCTCTATGGGAAATCTCGCCGAGAAGCAGTCTCCTTTCTTAAAGAAGTGCCACCTCCCTTTACCTTGGTTTGTTGTCGACGGTTGTTTGATGATGAAGCCTCTGTAGATGAACCCAGGACCACTGAAGTCTCCCCTCCTGAAGTGAAGGTACTGAATGGATACACGTACTGTGGTTCTCATAAGCAAGTCCTGGCATCAAAGATGCCCCCAGAATGTATTGAGATATGAAGGAGGTGGGAAAAACCTCCTACCTCTCTTACTTGACAACAGCATCTCTCAAAGAAAACAATGTATAGCTTTTCAGATGGTTACTTTCCATTAATGTCATTTTTTTTACTTGAAAGATTGGTGACATTAATGTGCATGCTCTTTGATTTTAGAAAACCCCTTTTTGGTAATTGCCTGAACTCGTTACTTTTAGCTCCCAGTTCTACTCAGTTTATCTTAATAAGTTTAAGATGTTGGTAAGTGTTGAATATCTAATGGACTTCCCTTTTTCAGAGCTTTAAAAACATGGAGATCTATGACCAATTTTGAAGTGAGTCTAAAAATTGCTGTAAAAGCCTTTTTAAGGTCAGAGAATAAAGTAACACTTTCTGTGCCTCTGGAAGTCTTTTTTTAAAGAGCATTGTAATTATGAAAACAGTTTTAAGCACAGGTTTTGCCATCTTATGTTATGTGTAGCTTTATCTTTTTATGTCACCTTTTCCCTTTCTGGACTCTTTTAGATTATAATTCATTAACACCAGTTTAGACGCACAGGGCTGGTCCTTTTACCCACCTGCCATCTGATTTTCAAGATACGTAGACTAATGATTTTGAATCCATAAGCAAATAGCTTGACTTTCTATTGATCTCCTTCCTCTGAAAACAAGGGTGCTTATTGTACGTACCTTATCAATGGTGAGAGAAGGAATTGAAGTAATGTGTGCACTCTTAGTATAATGTCTTGCATAAAGACAGTGCTCACTGAAAATTAGTGATGGCTGTTCTCAACTCCTCCCACCCACCTGTCTTTGTTTTGTGATTTCCTAAAATACAAGAGTTAGTACTGTCCTGTAGTCACAGATACTTTAGTGTATGTTAAGTTTGTTTTTATGGCTCCTGTGGGCAGAGACCAAATCTTAAAATTATTTTGTATCTCTAGGTGTTTTTATTCTTTACTGAGCATATAAGAAATGTTTAGTAAATCATTGATTGTTGCTGATAATTTTTTAAAATGTTTATCTTGGTATTTGTATTTCAAGAAAGGGACTCAAGTACCACACTTTGTGATTTTTGCAGTCTTTACTAAAATTAAATGTGGGCAATAGCTTACCTCAAAAGGTTGATAAAAATGCCGTTAATCTAATCTTACAGTGTGTGTAAATCACCAACTCAGCTTGCTGACTCTGTGCTCCCATCCGTCATGCTTTACCACAATGGGTAAACAACAGCTTTGAATTATGCTGGAATGTCAACCTTGCTGGCCATTAGTTGATTGCTTTCTATTCTGTAAATACCGTAGTTATGCAGAATTGATTGTATCAAAGTGATATATATATCAGGTTGGCATATAATATCTACTTTTGGTGCCTTGAAATTTATATAAACTTGGGTTTTAAAATTACATGTGGTTTCTTAAAATCTGGCTCTCTTTTCCATCTGTCTCTTTCTCATTTATCTCAATACAATCTTAGGTTCTTAAACCCTCTCTGGTTAGGCAGCTCAGCCAAAATTCTAATGCTCATTAATCAGTGAAGGTATTAAATGCCCCAGTAAAACATCAATCATATTGTATTAACCATTGTGACTTTCCTTTGTATTGGAAAGTATAGTTTTCTTTTTAAATGTATCATTTCCTCACATCAGACTGATATAAACAGAAGTTTATTGATCCAAAATATTCCCCCTTATTTCAAGTTCTATTATCTAAGAACCAAGAAATTGTTCCCTTGTTTAGCTTCAATCTACTATGTCCTTCAGGGAAAGTTTGAGATCTGGTCCAGCCCTAATTTTAAAATGTTTTTGTATTAGCTATGGTGCCTTACTCTTCCATAATACAGGAGTGTCATGACCACCAGCTTTGATTCTGTTATATGGATTTTCTTAAACTGGTCACTCAAAATTATATTTGTAGGAATGGTATCAGTTCAGTTCAGTCACTCAGTCATGTCTGACTCTTTGTGACCCCATGAATTGCAGCACGCCAGGCCTCCCTGTCCATCACCAACTCCCGGAGTTCACCCAAACTCATATCCATCGAGTCGGTGATGGCATCCAGACATCTCATCCTCTGTCGTCCCCTTCTCCATTTTATTTACTAAGTTCATTCAAAGTTTTTAGAAGTAGACTTCTTAAAGACTTATAGCTTTGTTTAGAAAGAGTGTCAAGGGAAGGCCACTCAAAGATAGATTATCGATTCATTATGTATTGAACAAGCATTTATTGAGTGTCTACTATGAGCCATGCAATATTTTGTGTTGAGGGGATGACCATGGTAAACTCTATGATAGCCCACATCAGTGTAGTCCAGAAGCTAGGCATTTTGTTAATTGCCAGGGCCACAAAGAAAAAGAAGATAATTCATGAGCCTTAATTAGAAGTTTAGACTATTTGGAAAAGATAAATCACATGAACATAATGTGTGTGTGTGTGTGTATGCTCAGTCGCTTAGCCATGTCTGACTCTTTGCGACCCCATGGACTGTAGCCCCAGCCAGGCTCCTCTCTCCATGGGATTCTTCAGGCAAGAATACTGGAGTGGGTTGCCATTCCCTTCTCCAGGGGATCTTCCCGACCCAGGGATTGAACCTGCATCTCCTGCATTGGCAGGTAGATTCTTTACCAGAGCGCCACCTGGGAGGCATGAAAATAATACAATGCTATAAATAGTATAAAAGCAGAAGATTGGAGCAGCTGTTCTGCGTAGTCAACTCATTGGTACTCTGTCATTTAGCTTCCTAGAATTCTAAATGGCAGTGACTCTCCCTGAAAGGAGGGAGCTTGGAATAGCGGGGTATAGGAGTGAGAAGTCAGGCAAAGTAACGAAGGATCTGTGTACTGTGGACAGTTGTGCATGCCTACTTCCTCCAGGATCAGGGTTTCATTGTTTCAACTCTGGTTTTCACCTGTTTTTAGACTTACACGAGTCCCAAAGACTTGGATTTTTTTCAACTTACTTTTCTAGTTAAATTTTTCTTGAAAACTTCTAGGAGCCAAAAGAAGTGGTATCTCTGTGTCCTATCCTAGCCTTTCTCTGTGTTGGTATCTTTTTCTCTCTCATTGTAATTATAAATTCAGGTGTTGCTACTGAAATGTCTTATAAGCTTTGACTTTGTGTGATGTTTTCATATTTTCTTAAATTGCATATTTTTCCTTTTATGCTTCTAATGGGATGACAGAACTCATTTTAGTATAAGAGGTCAGTGTTAATACTTTGAATGAAACAGATACTTTAACTTAAAAAAAGAAACTATATGAACAATCTGGTTTTTTTCAGTGCTTTAATTTTCATGAAGATTTTATATTAAGTATATGTGTCCCAGTGCATGCCCCTTTTAAAAAATTAAAAAGAAAAACTATGCATGCCAAAAAGTATCCTCAGTTTGAGGAGAAGCAATGAGATTGCTGATGTGTTCATTTTTTTCAGTATTGAATGGAGAGTGTTTTGAAGTATTTATGTTCCTTGTTATTTCAGGCTGAATACAATGTAGATGTCAATACCGAAGAAGATGATGATGGGGAATTAGCACTGTGGTCTTCTGAAGTCAAGATTGTTGAACTAGTGAAAGATCATAAAGGCTTGGGATTCAGCATTTTGGATTACCAGGTATAAGAACCTGTACAGAATTTTTTGAAGCAATTAGTTTTTATTAAAGTTATATGAAGGAGTAATTGTTTAAAGCTCCTACTGACTTAGGCAAAACTGAGTTGTTTAATGTAAAATGCAACTGTCCAAAGGCAGGGTATTGTAATTACTATTGTTACCTTTAAAGTTGATAAATTCCTTAGTTAATAAAATGCTAGATGATATAATAACGGGACAATAAGGGAAGCGGTAGTTTTATACCCATGGATGCTTTTAGAGACTGGGACTTGATGAATTTTTTTATATGGAGGGTTTTTTCCCTCCAACTTTATTGAGATGTATTTCACATACCATAAAATTCACCCATTTAAAGCATACAGTTCGGTTGTTTTTAGTATATTCAAGTTGTGCAACCTTCACCATGGTCTAATTTAAGAATATTTTCATCACCCCCAGAAAAAAACCCTATACATATTAGCAGTCATTCCCAATTCTCACTCTCTTCTCCCTTCCTTTCACAGGAAGGTTTTTATAGTTTTGCCTATCTATTAATCTCAGTGAGCGTAACTAAGTAGAACTGTTCTTGGTGAAATTTATATTTCTATTTAATATAGAACATATAATATTTATGTATTTGTATGCCTCCTAATTATAAGTACAGTAAAGTTACTGATGCATTTGGGGTGGGGAGAGCAATGTGAAAGGTCATCATAAGACATTTATATGTTATACCAGTTTACCAGTTAAAGTATTTTTAGACCATCTGATTATCAGGGGGAATTAAAACTGTTGGCAAGAAATCTCTTCACTTTTAAGATGCATATTTTAATACATCAGTGCTGCCTAAACACATTGTGGTTTAATAAAGCAAAATGTACTCTATCAAAGCACATAAAATGCCAAGTGATATAAAAATCAATTTTTTTTTAAATAAGGCAATCGGGAATAGATGGAAAGAAAAATACTTTGAGAATTATGTAAGAACATTAAATTCCATATTTCGGCAGTGTGGTTTAACATTACTGAAATAGATTATGTCTATTTTATTTTTGCTGGCATATTTCTATGCCAGATAACCCTCTTCGTTATTGGAAGTTCTCTTTGGAATATTATTGAATTATGAGTTGTTGATTCCAAATAATGCATATTTTGAGAAATCTTTATCAAGAAATATTAATACTGTAAAATTCTGGAAGTTTATATGTTGTTTAATATTAGGGTATATAAAATAAATGGCTGATACTTTTTCCTCTTCAGTGTTGCCCTATTACCTAGTATAGATGGTAGATGATTGATAAATATTTGCATAATGATCAAGTAACATTTAGGTTAGATGAAATTAACTGGGACTGAATGAACACATTCAGTTGTCTTTATTGTTGTTGTTAATATGTCAGAGAAGGCAATGGCACCCACTCCAGTACTCTTGCCTAGAGAATCCCATGGATGAAGGAGCCTGGTAGGCTGCAGTCCACGGAGCCGCTAAGAGTCAGACAGGACTAAGCGACTTCACTTTCACTTTTCATTTTCATGCTCTGGAGAAGGAAATGGCAACCCACTCCAATGTTCGTGCCTGGAGAATCCCAGGGACGGGGGAGCCTGGTGGGCTGCCGTCTATGGGGTCACACAGAGTCAGACACGGCTGAAGAGACTTAGCAGCAGCAGCAGCAGCAACGTGTTAATAGTTGTGATTTAGTTTAGAAAACCCCTTTCAGATGTGGTCTTAGATATTCGGCTGTATTTCCACTATTATTGGAATCTATATGTTTTTGCATTCTTATAATGATTGCTCTTATCCGTTTAAAAATGTTATCTGCAGGTTTTATATTTAGAATATCGCACATGTTAGAGAAATGCTTCAGAAATTAAAGAAAACTCAAAAACGTCAGTAGAAGATGGAAAGAAAAACTTGATAGTCTTTAACAGTTTAATCCCTAGCTAAGAGAAAAATTCTTTTGATCAGTTCTGAGCTTTACACACACACGCATATAGTATAGTATATATATGTGTGTGTATTATATATGTATATGAGTCAGTGCTTAACCCTTTTCATTGTATTCATATAGGTATGTGTTGTAACAACCTTTGTTTTTTTTTTTTTTAATTTTGTTTTAATTTGTATCTTCCTCACAATCACCATTATACATATAGATGTTTATTTCTGCACAGATTATAAAAAGTAATTTTACTGTAAAAGAAATGTTAGATATTCTTGCTTTTGTGCTTATGGGAGAACTGATTGAATAAAAATTTCATTTTCTAAATGCTACTTTGATTCACATTAAAGGGCTCAGCATATTTATTTCTACAGCTAACCTTGGAAGAAAAAGCATTGTCTTAAGTTGAATGTTTTTCTTAAGTCAGCCTTAAATACGCTTATAGTTGTACACAGCACAGTTTCAGCATTTGTCAGCTGTATGTAGAACTGTTATCTACTTTGACATTTAGATGGCACGTAAACACAATATAAAATTTGGTTTTGAGCAAGTTAATTAATCGGTTGTACCATCCCTTGTTGATAATTAGGTAATAAATTCTAAAGTTCGAAAATATTTTTTGCAGGGCCAGGTGAAAGTTTAGCAAAAGCCACGAGAGGTCACGTTCCTGGTTATTATTGAATTTGATGCTTCATGTATGAATTGATTAGGCAGCTGAATAGGGCTGACGCTGATCTTCACCCCCAACTCCAGGCTTAGCATATTTCAAATAAGAAGTGCTATAGGAATATCTTAACCACAGAGAGAATACTTTAGTAGAGTGGGAGAGCTTCTAGGTTGTAAAAGACCTGCATTAGCAGTATTGAAGAGATTGAAAAGTTAGTTTGAATTTTAAGTTAACCATGTTTCTCACTAATGAGTTTTTCTGTAGAAAAATAAGAACTTCCTCAAGAGTCTGACAAAATTAGATACAATATCTAATTTGTAGGTGTTTTTACAATTTCTTTATGTATAAAATGAGGATAATGTTTGGCTCAAACAATTGTTTTGGATTAAGTAAATTAATATGTAAAGATATGGGAAATGTTATATTTATTTTGGAAATGTCAGTGTTATTAATAATCATCTAATTTAGAAAACAAGCACAAAAAGTCTTGATATTGTCCTCATACTATAGTATAATAGGGAACCATACTACAGTATTTTTGTATTCTATCAATTTTAACCATCTAGTTAGATTAGAGAAACTGATGAGTAGATACCTTTGTAAGGACTTCCTTGGTGGCTCAGACGGTAAAGCGTCTGCCTACCATTCGGGAGACCTGGGTTCAATCCCTGGGTCAGGAAAATCTCCTAGAGAAGGGAATGGCAACCCACTCCAGTATTCTTGCCTGGAAAATCCCACAGACAGAGGAGCCTGGTGGGCTACAGTCCATGGGGTTGAAAAGAGTCAGACGCGACTGAGCGATTTCACTTTCACTTTACCTTTGTTTAGTGAAGTTTAAATTTAAGTGTAAAATTATGTTCTCAAATGCAGCCAACGCTTGATGACCCATATATGAATTACCCAATTGTGGTTATAGCCCAGAAATTTACTTTTTACCTAAATTGAGCCAAACCTTAGGAAGAGATGAGTGAGCAGACAAAGGATCTTGAACTGGTCTTGGAACGATGGGGTGGCAATCTGGACAGGGAATTCAGTGAGTCACCAGTGATGGAAGTTGTGTAGCTGAGCAGAGAAAAGAAGCAGATCTCTGTACTTCAATGAAAGAGCTGAATCTGATACACAGATCTACAGCTGAGTCATATGGCCAAAGAGGAAAGTGTGGCAATTCATTTTCATGAAAAGCATTTTAAATAGACTGGGGTGAAGGAGGAGGAGAAAGAAACACAGAAGACTTAGTAAATATGACTCAGGTTGTAAGTCTCCTCATTAAATTTAGGGCAAAGTGATTGTAACTTTTTTGGCTGTGATTTGAATGGAAGTAGGACACTTGTTCGGAGAAGGCAATGGCACCCCACTCCAGTACTCTTGCCTGGAAAATCCCATGGACTGAGTAGCCTGGGGCTGCAGTCCATGGGGTCGCTAGGGTCAGATATGACTGAGCGACTTCACTTTCACTTTTCACTTTCATGCATTGGAGAAGGGAATGGCAACCCACTCCAGTGTTCTTGCCTGGAGAATCCCAGGGATGGAGGAGCCTGGTAGGCTGCAGTCCATGGGGTCGCTAGAGTCAGACATGACTGAGCGACTTCACTTTCACTTTTCACTTTCATGCATTGGAGAAGGGAATGGCAACCCACTCCAGGGTTCTTGCCTGGAGAATCCCAGGGACGGCAGAGCCTGGTGGGCTGCCGTCTATGGGGTCGCACAGAGTCGGACACGACTGAAGCGACTTAGCAGCAGCAGCAGCAGCAGCAGCAGGACACTTGCTAGTCTCATGTATGTCTAGATATTGCTTCGTGTCATGGTTACTTAAATTCTGGCCCTGTGTGTGCACCATATTGAAAGAGCCCTTTGTCACATAACATCATGCCTTATAGGACTGTGTTATAGAAAACAATGATGTGCACTGTTTGTCAAGGACATGAATGTTATGGCTCAACTGTGTACTGTTTCTAAGCAATATAGAATTCTTCAAAAACTTGGTTATAAGTTTTTATAGTATATATATATATATTTTTTTTTTTTTTGCCAAAGATAAGTAGATTACATACCGTGTCCTACTTATCTTTGTCTTGATTTCCCATAACTGATATGTATTATCTTTATTCTTGGAAATATAACTAATGCTGATATTGATATTGGGCTTCCCTCATAGCTCAGTTGGTAAAGAATCCGCCTGCAATGCAAGAGACCCTGGTTGGATTCCTGGGTTGGGAAGATTCCCTGGAGAAGGGATAGGCTACCTGCTCCAGTATTCTTGGGCTTCCCTTGTGGCTCAACTGGTAAAGAATCTGCCTGCAATGTGGGAGACCTGGGTATGATCCCTAGGTTGGGAAGATCCCCTGGAGAAGGGAAAGGCTACCCACTCCAGTGTTCTGGCCAGGAGAATTCCATGGACTGTATAGTCCATGGTGTCACAAAGAGTCGGACACGACTGAGTGACTTTCACTTTCATATTGCTATTAATCCTAATATTAATCCAGATAATGAATACAAGTTCAATAATAGCTAACATATACTGAGTGTTTGCTGTTCGCTAGTCTCTGTTCTAATTGCTTAATGTATTCCTAATGAGAACTATATGTTATCCTCATTTCAGAAGTGAGGAACCTGAGGAACAGAGAGGTTAAGTTAGTTGTCCAAATTCACACAGCTACTGGTTGGCAAAACTAGAGTTTGAATTGCCAGAATCTGTGCTTTTAACCACCACACATACTACTTCTTTACTTATCAGTGGTATTTCCATGCTCATTTTATTATAGAGAATTCCTGTAATAAATTTATTGCAGCAAATCTTCCTGTTTTTTTCAGCTTGCTAAACAGTCTTATATCTTAAAGACAAGCTGCTAGATAGTATTCTCATTTTCAGTGGTTATATGAAAGTTTAGTAAGTATTAAAAATTAATAGAGTGTGCTTATATGCACTGTGTAAAAGCTAGTGTTTATTGCTTCAAACGAAAATGATCACAAATTTAAGAATCCTAAATTAGTGCAAGTAATTTGTTGTGGAATAATGTTCAATAATGAAGCAATTATTAGGTAGTCTGAGAGCCTGTAATTTTTAATTTCTACCAAAAAGCTTGAGATAAATTTGGAAGTGTGTGGATTTTACCTTCAGTTGACCTTATAAATTAAACATTGCAAGTGGATATTTTCTGGTGTTTTGATTTATGTTGAACTTTAAATAACCTCTCATGATTATAATTCACTGGAAATGTTTGACGTTAGCCAATTTCTGAACATTAGCCATGATATTGCCATTCTTGATACTTCTGAATTTTAGTGATTTAGCAGGTAAAATTTATTAACCAATAATTCTCGTCCCTCCTACACCCCATTCCTCAGTTCTCTCCCTTCCTGATATGGAAACCAAATTCAATTTTTGCCAAAGCAGATATTTTTGAAAGGCTTTGGGTTTTTCTGAGACACTGAGAGAAAGAAAAATAGAAAGCATGATAGCACAGCCATTGAGAGGTAATTCATACATAAATTCATACATAAATATTGTTAGTAACACTTGAAGAACTCATTTGAAAGACCAAAGATTGCTGATTAAAAAAAAATCATTAAAATATAACTCCCTATAAAAATTAACAGTGATTATTTTTTCTTAGAAGAAATGGGTTGTAAAACTTCAATAGTATAAATATGAATATAAAACATTGGGGTACTGCTGAAGTGAAGTGAAGTCGCTCAGTCATGTCCAACTCTTCGCACCCCATGGACTGTAGCCTACCAGGCTCCTCCCTCCATGGGATTCTCCAGGCAAGAGTACTGGAGTGGGTTGCCATTTCCTTCTCCAGGGGATCTTCCCTACCCAGGGATCAACTCCAGGTCTCCTGCATTCCAGGCAGAAGCTTTAACCTGTGAGCCACCAGGGAAGCCTGAGTCTTGGATATATTATTCCTTAGTATTTGTGAGAAAAATATAGTGTGTAGTTTTTACCTGACTTACTCTATTAGATGAAATTCTTAAAAATTTTTTGAAAATTATTGGAAGGGAGTGTATACATTTTATGTATGTGTTTTTTTTTTCCTTATGTGTGCAACATAATAACATTTGGTATGTATTAAAAGTGTTTTAAAAATAAGTAATATATATATATATATATAGTGTATAAAAATTCAAAGGTACGTAACACTATCCTGTGATGGGTATACATACTTCTGACCATAATCCCTCACTTTTTATGTCCCAGATAAAAACTCCTGATTTTCTTGTCTGTCTTTCCAGAGATATTTTATACAGGTACAATTATATAGTGGTAGTTTTCTGATTGTTTAATGTTTTTTTTAATTTTTTAATGCATAAATAGAATATGTCATACAATCTTTCAGTACATTGCTTTTCCCCCTTCCATTATATGTTCTTGCATTTTAGAATTTATGTGCTAAGTCGCTTTAGTCGCGTCTCACTCTTTGCGACCCTATGGACTGTAGCCCACCTTTCTCCTCTGTCCGTGGGATTCTCTAGGCAAGAATACTGGAATGGGTTCCCATGCCCTCCTCCAGGGGATTTTCCTGACCCAGGGATCTAACACTTGTCTCTCTAGTCTCTTGCATTGGCAGGTGGGTTCTTTACTGCTAGTACCACCTGGGAAGCCCCTAGAGCTACCTCATATTTTTAAATGCCTGCATACTATATTATTGCTGTTGTGTAATCAGTTATTTAACCAAGCTCCTGTACTCAGTTGGGGGGTATTTCAGATGAGACTGTAGTGGATATCCTTATCATACTCTTTTATAAAAAATATGCAAGTATATCTTGTGATAAATTCCTAGAAGAGGAATTGCTCATCAAAAGAGCATTCATCCCTTAAATTTTGATACATTTTTACCAAACTGCTTGAACATAAATGTTTGTGAGACTCATGTACTTAGACCACTTAAAATTGATATCTTCTGTAATTTCTTTGTTTAAATAATTTTATGAAAGATAAAGTGTAAGTAGGTGCATAATTCATGGGTTTGCTAATGGTTTTCTACAATATAGACAGATTAAGTAATAGCAATATATAACTATCAACTTTGTTTTAACTTTATATTGTCAGTAATTAATTTACTGACCTTTATAGCTAAGAGATGGAGAAAGGAATGGCAACCCACTCCAGTATTCTTGCCTGGAGAATTCCAGGGACAGAAGAGCCTGGCAGACTACAGTCCATGGGGTTGCAAAGAATCAGACACGACTGAGCGACTAACACTTTCACTTACTTTCACATGTAGCTAAGAGAGGGCATAAACTATTTATATTCAGACTATGATTTTTTTTTAATCATTTATTTATTTTAATTTGGCTGCACTGGGTCTTAGTTGCTGCATGTGGGATCTAGCTCCTTGTCCAGGGATCGAACCCAGGCCCCCTGCATTGGGGGTGCAGAGTCTCAGCCACTGGACCACCAGGGAAGTCCCCAGACTATGATATTAATGCACCAAAATCTATTCTATTTTTTCCACCACTTTTAATCTTGTTATCAGAAGCTGGACTTTAAAAATGGAAGAAATTAAGGACTTAATATTTGCAACAAGATTTGAGATTTTTGAGGGGCTTCCCTGTAGCTCAGCTGGTGAGATTTTGGGTGAATGCTGCTATCATTACATAGTCTTTAGTAACTTGTAGAAGCCCACTATCTTTATGTTCGTGCCAATAGATTAGTTTATTGAATCTGGGGTATAGAATTTGATAGATATTGATATAATTTAAACATGTAGTAGTACCTATATTAGTAACATTAAAAAATCAGGTTCAAACCTGTACTGTTTCCAGAATCTAAAATATTCAGGATGGAAATGTAAGTTGTTATACAGTTCCACTTTAATTAATGCTCAAGGAATCTTATAACGTGGCCACCAGGATATGGTTTTGGGTCTGTTTTTTCTTTCTGTTTTTATCTTTTTTTTTTGTAAGGAACTCTGGGTCTTATTCATCCATGTAGGATTAAGATATTGGTACTAAGTAAAATGCAGTCAGTCTGCTCCTAATGGTAGTATCCGTGTTCTTGGAAATATCAATATATCCCACAGCCTACTGTTGAACAAACCATGCAGCTGCATTTAAAGGTCACTTTTGCTCAGTGGAACTTAGGACTGATAAAGACCCAATCTTTGCTCATCCTGATCCCTATCCACATTTATTTTTATTAACATCAAAGTACTGTAAGCCCCATTGCCAACTGGGCTGAAGCTTTCTTTTCACAGAGGATTTGCTTCCTTCCCCTCTATGGGAAAGTTCCATATCCTTTAAATCATTTTAAGCTGCTTCATTTGAAAAATAATTCTTCATAGTGTGTTCATGGAGTGGATTGATTGTGGCTACTGGGGAAATTCTCTCATGGCTTAAAGATTGCTTTTCAAGCCTGCGAAGTGGGTGAATGAAGGGAGGCCACTCCTGGTGTGTGGAGTTTGTAGTGTGCTCAGGATGACGACTGACTCGAAAACACCACAGTGCAGCAAGACTAAAGGCATCAGGAGACCAGAAGCCACTTAATCAGAGATCAAAGAGGCTGTGTGTACATCAGCTTGAAATCCAGATAGTACAGATCAAAAGCTTGCCTTAGCAGGGCAGCTGCTGGGGGATGAAGTTAGCAGGAGGCCTTAAAGATCTTAAGTCAGGCCTGATGTTGAACTTTGCGGGAATTTCATGGCTCCTCTGGAATATGAATTTGGCAAAAAATCCCATTGTGTCTAACGGGGGAGAGAGAGAATAGAGGGCAGGCAGCAAATGCTTGTCAGCTGGATGGTGCTTTCTCAGAGGGTTGTGCTCCTTTTCATAAATGTTTCTTAAGGACTCTTTCTGCATTAATAGAAGGCATTGCTGAGGAGGAGGAGATTCTGAAAATGATACATTTGTTATATTACCTTTAGTGAGTGTTCTAGAAATGGCTGAATGATAAATATTAGTGTTTATGAAACGACCGTGGAAAGCTAAAATATAGGCATAAAGGTGCTCAGGTTTACTGCAATACCTGGTAAATATTTCTTTTCTATGAAATGCTCAAAACATTCCAGGAAGTTAGTGACTGTCAGTCTGGCTTTGCATCTCTGTCCCCCATGTAACTAAAAACAGAACAATAACTTTTTTTTTTTCCCCTGAAGTGGAAAAAGTTTGTCTAAAGAGAAAACTCAGCCTCTAGAGCTGTTTCATCACCAGTCTACCTCTACGTGTGAGTGTGTTTTGAAAGTTCCCGCTGGATTCTGATGTCAGTGTTGAGAACCATGCTAGTAGATGAAAGTCATAGCCCTTCCTAGAGTATGACAGAAGGGTGGAATCAGATCCACCAGCAGGTATTACGAACCTGTTTTCCTAAGGCATGGTGGTTTCTACTGCGCTGCCCTGTTTGTGGGTGTCATTTGGAGCTGGGCAATGGTCCAGAGAAGCCATGCTCTCCCAGTGAGGGCTGGACAGTGGTGTTGCCTCCTTCTGGTACCAAAAGCCTAATTTGTTAATGAGGCATGAAAGGAGATCGTCTGCCTGATCTTGACATACCCCTTCCCAGGGCTCAAGTTTCGCTTACGGCAGTTCCCGCTGTGTTTTACTTTAATCAGGTATTATGTTCACCAGTATGCCACTGTGAACATAGCATCAGAAAGGACCAGGATTTGCCTTCTGGCTATGACATCCTCCTAGGACTTTGGACAAGCCTGTTAATCTTTCTTATATAATAATCTCTAAAATAGAAATAATATTTGCCTTTTAAAGCTGTAAAAACTAAATAAAAGATGTATATAAATGCCTACATTTTCTGGATATAAAATAATGTGTTCCTAGTTACTGAAAAATGATGATGATGATGATTCATAAAAATAAAGTCTAAGCATAGACTTGCTATACTTATTATTCATTATCTCCTTCCAAAAATTATTATTCATTTATGAACTGGTATGGGGATATAAAGATGAAAGGATCCACTTCCTTTCAAGATCTTATTTAACAAATGTATATGGGGCATCTCCTATACTAGGCATTGTTCCAGACACTGGGAATATAGAAATAAACAAAATAGGTAAGAGACCATCTGTCCTTAGGGAGTTTAAATTCAACTGGGAGTAAAGAGACAGTGGATAAATAAATGTATGTTAAAATAGAATGAAATAAACAGACTTTGGGACAATTCTCTATAATACATTATGATTTTAGCAGTGGTAAGAGACTTGTGATAATTGTTTCTTAGGATCCAGAGAGGCCTCATGGGGAACTGGGGAACACTTTGTACACAAACAGGTGGTAGGCACAGGAATGTCCTAGAATTGGTAACTTGGCCCTGCTTTTGGGTCTTTATTTTCTTTAGTAACTGTGAACTGTTTAATATCTATCTAAACTTTCATGTTTTATTCCTTTTAATGAAAAAAATCCTTTGAGAAATTTTCTAATATTTGTAAGATATGGCTACCATTTCACATGATGATAATAATGGCCAGTAATTATGTCCTGCTTACACATACTGGTTTAATTATCTCTATAGCACCTCGAGGCACATCCTACAAACATCCTCATTTTATAGATGAGGAACTTGATGACAGGAGGCTAAGGAATTTGCTCAGGATCATCCAGTTAGTAAGCAGCGGAGCTGGGCTCCCAAGTCTGTGGCCCAGCAATGTGAAAGTACGGCTTTTAGACCAGAAACAACACTGGTTCTTCATAATGGTGGCTTCAGTGAAAGATGATAAAAGTTTCTAATTCTCTTTCCAGGGAGAAACATTTAGTACGGTCCCAGAAGGGTGACTTCACATTTCCCTGAATCCTTGTGGTCTCTTGCTCTTACTCCTCTTATCTAACCAAGCTCTTTAAAGACCCAATGGCCATTCACTGCCAGAGAGTAGAAACTGTGCATGTTTTACCTTATGTTTCCTAGTAGGACTCCTTACTGTTTCTCTGGTGTGGTTTCAAAGTTGGCAAAGTTTTGTTCTGCATATCCCAGAGTGCTGGTTGTCCTTTCAAGGACTGAAAAAAAAAAAGATCACAGAATCTTTTCTAAAGAACGGAAAGCATCCTGTGTCCTTTGATGGTGATTGTCAGAGAAGCTCACAGGGTAGAGATGGCTCCTGTCTTTCAGTATCTGCTTTAAGGAGGAGTGAGGGCTAAGGAGCCCATGCTGCCTTGAGCCTCCCTTCAGGTACAGAGGTCTGTGTATCTGAAGAGTAGGAGGTCAACACTTCACTGTCATGTATTAACATGTAAGTGTATTATCAGGGATGGTTTAGCAAGAGCCTCCCTTCAGGTGCAGAGGTCTGCATATCTGGAGACTGTGAGGTCAACACTTCGTTGTCATGTATTAAAATGTAAGGGTAATTAATACCAGGGATGGTTTAGCAATTGATAGCACTGTTGGGCTAAAGCACACATGCTCAGTTGAATTTAGAAGGCAGTAGATAAGACAGTAATTGTTAAGTCCTCAAACACATATGTCCAATCAACTTCTTTTCCATCATCTTCCTGGTAAACAGTAATAAAAGGAGTTACAGCAAGAATAAGAGTAAAAGCACTTATGAAGTGATTACTGTGGGCTTTCCAAGTCCTTAATCATGCCTTATCTCATTTAATGCCTTAAATAACTATGAAATCTGTATTATTGTCATTTCCACTTACAATGAGAAACTCAAGTCTGAGAGATTAAACAGTTTCAACAGTATCACTCAGCTGGTATCTGTAACTGTTTAGCTTACGCTGAGAGTAATTGGTTTGGAAAATTAAAATAAATTTCAAAACTAATACTTTAAAAAAGCTTTTAAAAGTTTTCTGTGTCTATACTTTTCCAGCATCATAATAACTTTCAACTAATATAGTTTTTCTCTAGAAGATAATAGGATATCAGTTTCAGTTCAGTTCAGTCGCTCAGTCATGTCTGACTCTTTGCGGCCCCATGGACTGTAGCACGCCAGGCTTCCCTGTCCATCACCAACTCCAGAAGCCTGCTCACACTTATGTCCATCAAGGGATGTATCTTATTTATAAATTCATTTTCTTCTAAAAATTTTTTTGGGTAAAATACACATAACATAAAATTTACCATCTTAATTTTTAAGTGTATAGTTCAGTTGTGTTAGGTATATACACATTTCAACTAGTGTTACTTTAAAAAATATTTTAATTTATTTTTTAATTTATTTTTGGCTGTGCTGGGTGTTCATTGCTGTGTGGACTTTTTTTCTAGCTGTGCTGAGCAGGGGCTATTCTCTAGTTTCAGTGCATGGGTTCTCATTGTGGTGCTTTCTCTTGTTTCAGAGCATGGGCTCTACAGTGCATGGGTTTTAGTAGCTGTGGCACATGGCCTCAGTAGCTGTGGCTCCCCAGCTTTAGAGCACAGGCTCAATCGTTGTGGCACATGGGCTTAGTTGCTCTGTGGCATGTGAGATCTTCCCAGAGCAGGGATCAAATCTGTGTCTCTTGCATTGGTAGGCAGATGTAATGTAGTTAAAATAGAGGGTGTGACTTTGTCCTTGAGTACTACCATCAGCCTGGTGGAATCCCAGCCATTTCAGCCAAGTGATGGTGGGGCTTTGAGATAAAGGATAGCTGTGTGGTTCATTTTGTTTTGTTTTCCTTACTAATAGTAGAATTCCTGGGCCAGAAGTGAATAGTAAATATATAAACAATTACAGCATGATATAAAATTTTCAAAAGATGAGATATCCAGAGACAATATTTCGTATCCAAGGAGAATACCAACTAGGAGATTAAGAAGGGAAAAGGTAAAGTCACGGGGCTCTGCTTGAATCAATTAAATTGTTATAATGTTTAAAATAGATATTTAAAATGTGAAACTATACAGAATAAAATGATGTGCAAGCCCATGTATTTTTTCCTCTATTTTAGATTGTATGTTGATCTTTTAGCAAGTTGCTCTGTCCACTTCTCTCCTAGTGCTCTTTTAATTGCCTTGTGTGCTGTGCTTACTGTGCTGCTCAGGGACTGTTTCAGTCTACGTATGATGCGTGGAAAAATCTATTCTTAATGTCTAAGAGTATTTAGGAAGTAATAAGACACAAGGAGCCAGGAACCATATCAGTTTAATTTATCTTGAGTGCACTGAAAGTATTTTGTGGGCACTTATATTTTGAATGTGATGGTATTGTGGTAATTGGTATGATTAGTGTACAACTTGGCTATATTATAAAATAGTAAAAAAAATGGGGTTAGAGTCTGATAAGATAGCATAGTCATTATTCATTAGAATCATTTGGTTATTGCCTTGCATTCACTATAAATCCATTTCTTTCTCTTTCCTAAAAGTAAATGCTTAGCTTATTGGTCAAGTCAGAAGATGCTCTTTTAGTGTAATTAATTACCTCCTGTTATCTTAAACCAGAACTATGCTAGTGATTTTAATTCAACTAATAGTCTCTAACGTGTCTTTTGTTGCTATCAAGAAATGGTAAAAAAAAAAAGTTGTTCTAATATTCATCTTATAAAAAAGAGCACATGTAAATATTTTGTTGTATCTTTTGTTTTGATGGTGGACTACTCAAGGAAGTTAGAGATTGCATAGTTAAGCAGCATTTTTATGAGTTCTTCAAAGACATTACTAACTACATTTATTCCATGTTTGTGACCAAAGTGTAGTCTTTTTCATTGCTGATTCTGTGTTTTGAATTAACTTCTGTCATTCCCTACTTTTTATAGTGGTTTTGTGACTATTTTGGTAGAAATTAGTAACAAATTTGACTCAAGCTATTCTGTCAAATTTAGTTATAGTATTTAGGAGTTGGGGAAATGGATCACAACTGTCACGTATCCAACTGTCCCATTTTACAATTAAGGAAACTGATACAGAGAAATCAAGAACTTGTGAAATTGTACACAGTCAGGCTGGGGGCTCAAAACTTGTTGCTTGACTTCTAATACACACCCATTCTACCACTAGCGAATTGAATGGCTGTTTTCACTGTCTTTTCTTTATCTATATTTTCTTCTTTTTAGAAGAATGTTTGGATTCCTGTTTCCTGACTGACATTGGTCACTGGAAATTTTAATTCACACCAGCTGTACATCAGAGCTCCTGCAGATCACTATTTTTTCATTAAGATCTACACATCTCTGTGTGTGTGCGTGCGTGTGTAAAAGAATCTTTGCTTTGCCCTTCTTTACACTCAATTCCTTCTTCTGCCTACTTCTACTATGAAATAGCTGGCTGTCTTGTTTTTAACCTTAATGGTTTCTTTCTGTGTTCTCCATTTCAGTAACTTCCTTGAGATTTAGCTGTTAACTCACTTCGATTTTAACTTACTACTCTTTGGTTCAAAAAAGTATTACCACGTTTAAGAGTATAGTCTTCAGACCTAGAACAAATTCATAGAGACAGAAAAAAGAATAGCGGTTACCAGGAACTGGGTATTGGGTGGCTGGCGGGGGGCGGGTAGGGGGGAATAGAAACTCATTTAATGGGCATGGCGTTTCAGTTTGGGAAGATAAAAATGTTCTGGGGTTGAATAGTGGTGACAGTAGTTCAACCATGTGGATGTACTTGCCACTGAACTGTACACTTGAAAATGGTTAAAATGGTACATTTTATGTTATGTGTTTTATTTATATATTTATTTATTTTTGGCTGTGCTGGGTCTTGGTTGCTGCGGGGCTGTTCACTAGCTGTGGTGCACAGCCTTCTCGCTGCGGTGGCTTCTCTTGTTGCAGAGCACAGGCTCTAGGACATGCAGGCCTCAGTAGTGGCTGCGCGTGGGCTCAGGAGTTGTTGCTCCCAGGCTCTAGAGCACAGGCTCAACAGTTGTGGCACATGGGATTAGTTTCTCTGCAGCGTGTGGGATCTTCCTAGACCAGGGATCAAACCCATGTCTCCTGCGTTGGCAGGCACATTCTTTACTATTGAGCCACCAGGGAAGCCCTATGTTATATATTTCAATACAATAAAAGGTAGTAAGTCAAAAAAGAAACAAGTATACCCTTCCAGAAACAAATATTTGTCTCCTTGCTACTTTCATAGTTTTCTCTCAGTTGACCATTATTTAGTTGGAGCAATTCTCTTATCAAATAGTGTGTGCCAGCTGCCTTGTGTTATCCAGAAATTAATGTATATAGAGACTTCCAAATAATCCTTGAGACACAATTCCTCACACTAATGTGAGTAACTGTTTATGGAGTAAAATTCAGTAGCCTGATTCTGTAATAATGTCACCACAATAGTGAATTCATAGGTTAGGAGATCTGATTCGTAGAGCACTTTCTGTCTCACAGTTGTCTGAAGCTGTTTTCCTGGTCATTCTTTGGACCCATTTCCTTTTGGTGAAGGACTCCTGTAAAAGAGGAGAGTACGTGTTTTGGTGTGGTGAACTGTCAGCACAGAGCTGTAGTGACGTAGGTACCATGTTTCTCCTCATAAGTTTACTATCGGCCAGCTTTGTATTTTATTTTACCTAGTTGACAATAAGTGTGAACGTTATCTGAGGTAAATAATTTTTACCCAAAATAAACTATGGCCTATGTCTTTGCTGTCCTATTGTGGTCTCTACATTCTTATTCCATTATTTAATGTTTTAAAAAATTTGATCCATCACCCGGAGTGGATTTTTCAAACAAGAAGAACAACCCCAGATTTATCCTTTGTTTTGCATTCATGTAGTTAAGTCATTGTTACCCCTTGATTTTTGTTTTCCTTCGTTGGAGTAGTATCACAAACATGTAAAAGTTGAATGTCAGAAGTGTCCTTGGTTTATATCTTTTATTCCTGTTTTTCTAAAAAATGCCTCTTACTGAGGCATTGGCCAGTTTATTCAATGTGAGCACTTTTCTTCTCGTTTGTTTCCTCTGTCTCTTTTTTATGTAACATTTCCTGCTTCGTGCCTTTCCACTGAGTTTGCCTTGGTTGCTTGCTTGTGTCCATTATTTTAGTTTTGGAGCAGCTTTAAGGAGAGCGCTCTCTACCTCTTCTGCCTGATACCCTTGTCTCTGAGAGAGCCCAATTCCAACTGAACCGCCCCTGTACGGTGCTGTAGTTTATGTGAACTCCAGTCTCTTTGATCTATGGGAATGTATACAAATATTCATATAATACATTTTTATAGACACTTCAAAACTTCGAATTCCATCCATTCGGTCGTAATGGTTGTCACATGTTTGTATGTATTCACCTGTAAATGTTCTTAGCTCACCAAAGAAATGGATTCTTGAGAACCTAAATGTAAATTGACATTGGCAAGGTGCTTCTTTGGTGGTCCAGTGGTTAAGACTCTGCCTTGCGACACAGGGGACACAGGTTGGGGAACTAACGCCTCACTGCTGCGAACAGCTAAGCTTGCCTGCTGTAACTACCGAGGCCTGCATGCTGCAGAGCCTGCATGCCACGACTTGAGAAACCGAGCACCGAACTAGAGTACGTGTGCCCCAGTGAGGATCCCACACGCTGCAACCAAGACTCCACAGAGTCAAAGAAATAAATAAATTAAAAAATAAAATCAGCAAGCGCATGTTTAACTGTCTACGTAGGCACGCTGTACATTCTGTGCGTTCTTTCGACTAACTACCAACATATAAACCTCTGGTGGTCAAGTAGGGTATTTAAGGGGCTCAGTTTTATACACTTTGGCAAGGTGTTAATAAATATATGTTCTAACAATTTACTTTTTCTCAGCATTCATTCATTCAGCAAATGCTTACATTAAGAAGCTGTATCTCATAAGTAGCTAAAAGCATAAACTCTGGAGCTTAACTGGCTGGTTTAAATTCTGGTTCTATTACTTACCAATTGTGTGTTTTGGTTATTTATTTTTTCTCTGTCTTAGTATTTTCATCTGCAAAGTAGGAATGATAATGGAACCTACCTCACATTGCTGTGAGGATTAAATTGATTCAAAGAGTTAAGATATTTAAGTCATGCCTGGTGGCATGGCAAGAGCTCAGTAAGGGTTGAGAGTTGGTTGTTACAAATGATGGGATGTGGCCTTTGCCTTTGGTGTACTTACAGTCCAGCAAAGAGTATGAAACTAAATAGATTCAGTCATTTGATGTTTCAGCTATTATTCAGTCCCTTCTATGTGGCAGGCTCTGTAGTCAGCCCTGGGAATAAAATAGCAATAAGCAAACATATCCTTGTACTCATGAAGCTTATTTTTAGTAGGGAAGACAGTTAAAATAATTCCAGTAAAATGTCAAAAGAGTTGTAATAGGAAAAAATGCAACATGCTGTGGATACATCTAGCAGGAGGGCCTTACTTATTCTAAAAGGTCAGGACAATAAGGAAACTATATTATGAAAAATGCTGTAAGGGAAGGTCTTTTTTAGGTTTAGAGATATTCAGAGTAGGAAGTGCTTGAGTCTTCTTTGGGAGATCTGGGAAAGCTGCTCATTGGAGAAAACATGTGAGCTGACTCTAGTGGCAAAGGTACGGATAAGGGCAGTGGGGCGGGGAAAGCATTTCTGGCCGATGGAATGGTTTGCAGAATGTCATGAAGCATGTCAGTGCCTTTCACAGTCCTGAACTTCAGTAGTTCTGGATTGTTGGGACAGTGTGTGGGGCAAATGAAGGGGGCAGTGGTATACGTGGGAGGATCAAAGGGAGATCTGACGAAAGTGGGAATCTGAAGGAATTTCTCTGCCAAAGAGTTAGCACTTTATTCTGAAGGCAGTGGAGTCATTGAAGTGCTTTATGCAGAGGAGGAATTGCAATCCCATTTTTACCTTTAAAAATCATTAGTTTGTCTTTGTAAACAATAGACTGAAGCGGGTAAGACTGGAGGCAGGTAGACCTTTGGGGAGACTGAAGCAGTTGCATAGGCAAGAAGTAACGAGAAGCAGAAATGAAGAGGATCGGATAGAAGAGACAGAAGATCAAATTAATATGCCTTAGGTAGCAACTCAGTGAAGGGGCGAGGGAGAGCAAGTGAGTGCTTGGGCGTATGGCAGTGCCACTCAGGGACTATGGGAGAAGAGGTGTTTGTCACCTTGGATTTCCTCCAACATTGAAACATCCTGTGTTTATAACTATCAAACATTAGAATCATTTCAAGAGACCTCAAAAATCCTCATACGCACTTTTCTTCAGGCACTTTTATTCGCCTGCAAGACAGAGCAGTTGGATTGGTTCTCTGTGGATTTCATAGCTCAGTAGTGAGAAGTCAGGTTAGAGCTCCTATCTTCCCGTGCAGCATTCTGATGAAAGTTGGTTGTGCCTAGTGGATTTGTAGGGAATGACTTTCATAAATGGTTGAGTTAAAGCAAATATATGAGATACTGTTAGAACATGTGTAAGAATATAAGGGTTTTGAATAAATAGGAAAAAAACATCAGAGGAGGAGATGGCTTGCCTAGTAGAGGATGTATCTTGTCTTCTGTGGTTGGTATTTAGTGCCCCCTATTGGCTGTTTAGTTTAAAGCAACACCTTGATTATTGAATATGATGTTCCTTGCAGTGTTATTTACCAAAATAAGAAAAATCAGAGATTTTAAGATTATGATAAAAGGTGATAAAATATGATAGGGGCCTGAAAAAAATCTGGATAGAGTCTAGGAATTGGGTAGAGTGTCTTGAGAAATGTCTTTATAACATTTTGTTGTATTTAACATGGGTATGATATTATAGTGTGTATTTCCAGAAAACAGACTTTCTGATGAGAAGCAACTTGGTTTTAAAGCATATTGTATGTGGCAAAGCGTTAAGAATAGTAGCTGCCCTGGTAGGCAGTGACAGCTGCTGTTTTTCCATAGAGTGGCCACTACATGTGATAACCATGAAGGGAAATGACTGTTACTCGTTAAAGCAACTCCATTCAGCTACTTGAGAAATCACGTGGTCAGAGAACTCGTCACAGAAAATAAAGTGGTGATTATCCATAATGGGGTATCACCAGAAGTGGGTGGCTTGTCTTTTTATAAGTGACAAGGAAGCTGCCGTTGGGTTCTCTCCTCCAGGAAAAGGAGTAGTGGGTTAGACTTAGTGTTCAGGATAACTGGGAAGTCCAAGCCTGGATAAATTTTAGTAAGCAAGCACACCTGATAATACTTTGTGGTTGAAAGACGGTTGCATTTTGTAGAAATAAGTGCTCACCGTGATTTTTCTGTAAAGGAAATCTAAAATCTATTTTCTCTTTCCATTATTTCCTGGTTAATCTTCCTTTGAAATGTTTCTAATTATCATTTCAACTGGATTGCATCTTGAAAACCAGTTCACCTATTTATTTGGCTTAAAAATAGTACTTTCTGATTAGATGTTATATGAAACTACAGAGATGGCTTACACTACCAAGTGAAATCATTTATTTGCTTTTGGTATATTTTACTGTTGCAGTTTTCTCTGAGAAAGTTTAGTAATTATTGATAAGAAGTGATGCTAGCTGCTTTCTGTGCATTTCATGAGGGGAATAAGCTATTATGTAGTTTCCCTTCCCCCCCAATAAAAAAGCCTTCCATCAAAAACTGACATCCTAAATGAAGGACATAATGGTACAGCTTATTTATTAGCATGTCAAACTTAAAATGTAATGGTTTCATATTTCAGAATGAAAAAGTGTGTTGTGATTCATGGTTGTCGGTGACAAAACAGACAGCTCTTTTACATTACTGCACTGATTGCCGCTGATAAACCACTGTACTTTTTTGTGTGTATTTCTTTCTGTTTTCTTCTTATGCAATAGCTCCCTCTACTTGAAAATATTGGTGTAATTATAGTTTAACACTGTACTTTATTAGTGAGTTCCCATGACTATTTTTACTTCCAATCCTGTTAATAAGTATGTGGTGTTATACAACAGAGTATATTAGAAATTTACCAGGGATCTCTTGACTTGGGAGTGGAAACGCAAGGCTTAGTTAAGGAAAGTAAAATAAATTGTTTGAAGGCATTTTTCAAGGGATTAGCTCTGTAGCCTTTGTTGATTTAAATATGGTATATTTGGTTAAGATTCCATGCAGAATTGAAAATAAACCTCGATGTCTACAATAGAAAGCAATAGAAAGGTATAGAAAACTGCCACAGAAAACTTCAAAGGAACCATCAGCCACTTCAAACAGACATAGCCTGGAACATGGCAAATTCTCACTTTTGTGATTTCAAAGTCTTGCAATTCTAACACAAAAGGTTGTAGTTGTTACTTTCTCAGGAGGGGTTTAATAGAAACTAGCAGTAGTAAAATCTCACGTTACTGCTTCTTGCCTGTATGGAACAGTATGTGCGTAATGAAACAGTAGGAGCAAAGTACATAAGCCAAGCAAGTGATGGGTTTGTTGTAAGGAATAATTGAATTAATGATTGTCAAGCACTTAGAACACAGTCTGACACATAGTAAGTGCTATATACCAGTACTGAATAAAATAAAAAATGATGGTGTGGCTATAAACCAGTTCATTAGCCAAATTTATTTATAGAGTTGTAGTGTTATTTTCTGTGCTTAATGAAAAGAAATAGGGGGCCCTCCCAATGGATGAGGGCCCTCCCAATAAAACATTGGTTTTATTCATGAATTGATATTCATTTTCTTTATATTAGAATAGTTTTTGCCTTCAGTTCAGTCGCTCTGTCATGTCCAACTCTGCGACATCATGAATTGCAGCACGCCAGGCCTCCCTGTCCATCACCAACTCCCGGAGTTCACTCAAACTCATGTGCATCGAGTCGGTGATGCCATCCAGCTGTCTCATCCTCTGTCGTCCCCTTCTCCTCTTGCCCCCAATCCCTCCCAGCATCAGAGTCTTTTCCAATGAGTCAACTCTTCGCATGAGGTGGCCAAAGTATTGGAGTTTCAGCCTCAGCATCAGTCCCTCCAATGAATACCCAGGGCTGATCTCCTTCAGAATGGACTGTTTGGATCTCCTTGCAGCCAAGGGACTCTCAAGAGTCTTCTCCAACACCACAGTTCAAAAGCATCAATTCTTCAGCACTCAGCTTTCTTCACAGTCTAACTCTCACATCCATACATGACTACTGGAAAAACCATAGCCTTGACTAGATGGAGCTTTGTTGGCAAAGTAATGTCTCTGCTTTTCAATATGCTATCTAGGTTGGTCATAACTTTTCTTCCAAGGAGTAAGCGTCTTTTAATTTCATGGCTGCAATCATCATCTGCAGTGATTTTGGAGCCCAGAAAAATAAAGTCTGCCATTGTTTCCACAGTTTCCCCATCTATTTCCCATGAAGTGATGGGACCAGATGCCATGATCCTTAGTTTTCTGAATGTTGAGCTTTAAGCCAACTTTTTCATTCTCCTCTTTCACTTTCATCAAGAGGCTTTTTAATTCATCTTCACTTTCTGCCTAAGGGTGGTGTCATCTGCATATCTAAGGTTATTGATATTTCTCCCGGCAATCTTGATTCCAGCTTGTGTTTCTTCCAGTCCAGCGTTTCTCATGATGTCATCTGCATATAAGTTAAATAAGCAGGGTGATAATATACAGCCTTGACGTACTCCTTCACCTAGGGGTATCTATACCATGTCTTAATTTTAGGTTATATTATTTTTAAACATACTTTTGAAATGCAGTGATATATGCCATGGTTTTCATTTCTTTTCGGAATTTAAATGATTTAGTGAGAAGATTTTATACTGGTCAAGTGCTGAAGAAAGGAATATCATTTCCCATAATACACTTCTCTTGGAACTTACCTGGTGCCCAAGAACGATAATACATGGGCTTGTTTTAGGTCCATAGTATGACTGTGCTTCAGGATGTCACAGTCTTTCCCAACTCTTTCTACATCTTTTATGCTGTGTCGTTAGTTACTCAGTCATGTCCGACTCTTTACGACCCCATGGACTGTAGCCCACCAGGCTCTTCTGTCCATGGAATTTTCCAGGCAAGAATACTGAAGCAGGTTGCCAGTTCCTACTCCAGGGAATCTTCCCAACCCAGGGATTGAACCTGTGTCTCTTCCCTAGACCTTTTGTGATCCAACAAAATATTAATTACCACAATTTTTAAAAAGAAATTTGTATATATTGAGCACTAACTCATACATACAACTAAAATTGTTAAGTCTATATCTTTATTTTGATACAAGCTGATATTTTTGTGGCTGTATAGAGTGCTATTTGAATAGATTCTGTCTCTGGAAGAATACCACCAGAATACTGGACACATAAAGTAGATACTCAGATATACCCTTTTCTGTTGAGCTCTGCTGTGTTGCACTTTGTAGATATTTCATTTTTTACAAACTGAAGGTTTGTTAATAACCCTGTGTCATTAGATGATGGTTAGCATTTTTTAGTGATAAGGTATTTTCAGTTAAGGTATAACTTTTTTTTAAAACATAATGCTACTGCACTCTCAGTAAAGAGAGTGTAGTATAGTGTAAACTTAACTTTTATGTGCACTGGGGAAATGAAAATATTCACGTGACTCGCATGATTGTGATAGCTGCTTTATTATAGTGGTCTGGAACCAAATGCACAATATCCCTGAAGTGTGCACATACATGTCTTAAGGCTGTATATTTGTTTTTAGAGGACTGACTCATCTTTCTCATTTCGCTTGATCTTTAGGACCCCTTAGATCCCACCAGATCAGTGATTGTGATCCGCTCCCTGGTGCCGGATGGTGTGGCAGAAAGAGGTGGAGGACTATTACCTGGTGACCGTCTGGTCTCAGTCAATCAGTACTGTTTGGATAACAGCACACTTGCTGAAGCTGTGGAAGTGCTGAAAGCTGTGCCACCGGGCACTGTGCGCCTTGGCATCTGTAAACCTTTGGTGGTAAGTGTCGAATTTTGTTAATATAGGAAATGATAATACTGTAATAGTTAAAACATGGGGATTTTGCAGACAAATTCATCTGGCCTGAAATCTCTGTTCCTCTGCATATTATATATGTGTCCTTGTGCAAGTTACCTAATGTCTGTGACTTAATGCTCAGAAAAAGTAATGTCTACATCATAGGATTTTGAGGATTAAAGATGATATTTATTAAGTGCTTAGCACATTACATACTAGCTGCCAGCATTACTAGTCCAACTACTACTACTTTTATCTTCATACCTTTGGCACAGAATTCTAAGTTCTCACTGCATTCCATATGACATAAATTAAAATAAGCCTGTTTATGTGTTTTGACTTTCATTTGGGCACAATGTCAGAATGGTTCAGTAAGTTGAAATCAGTTAACCATTATCATTTTAATGATATAGCAATGAAGTCATAATATGATTTTCTAACCATCAGAGTGCCTCGTAACCCCTAGCATCTAAACTCTGGTTTGGTTAAGCCACCCTGAAGTCATCTTATTGTTTAATCTCATGTACTAGGTCAGATCACTGTTTCTTTTTCTTTCTTTTTACTTTTGCAACTTCCCTAGATCACTGTTTCTGACTGAAGTATTATTAGTTATGGTGCTATTGAGGTTCCCCAGTGCTCCACTTAAAAAAAATACTGGTTGATAATTGGTATTGAAGTATTATTGAGTGCTAACTTTATGTCAGTCAGTACTGTAAGCTCTTTATACACATTAGTTTAATCATCACAAAAACTTTAAGAGGAGGTAGTCCTCTTATTACCATCATGACAGATGCGTTAGTCCAGACATAGAGTTGAGTAACTTATCCAAGATGATATAACTAGTTAGGGGCAGGGTTGAAATACGAACTCAGCAGAGTGGCTTCAGACTCTGTGTTCTTAGTCACAATGCTGTATATTCCTGTTTTAATTTGTTGTCACTAGTTCAGTTTCACGCAGCGTGTCTGAAACAGATACCGTGATTGTAACAGTAGAGTGTTGGACTGGATTTCAAGAAATCTTGGCTCTATTTCTAACTTTGCTGCAAGTTAGCTCAGTGGACCTCAATTCACCCATATGACAAAGACATAAAAATCACCTTGAAGATGTTTAAAATGCAGTTTCCCAGGTCCTGCTCTCAGAGATTCTGATTTGGTGGTTCTCAGATTCTCAGGAATCTGCCTCATGTGAGTCACCATTGTATTTCTGATGCAGAATTTTGTACTTTGAGAAACACTGTACCAGTAATTTGGTCATAGGTACCCCGCTTTTCTCGGAGAAGGCAATGGCAACCCAGTCCAGTACTCTTGCGTGGAAAATCCCATGGACGGAGGAGCCTGGTAGGCTGCAGTCCATGGGGTCTAAGAGTCGGGCACGACTGAGCAACTTCACCTTCACTTTTCACTTTCATGCATTGGAGAAGGAAATGGCAACCCACTCCAGTGTTCTTGCCTGGAGAATCCCAGGGACGGGGGAGCCTGGTAGGCTGCCGTCTATGGGGTTGCACAGAGTCGGACACGACTGAAGCGACTTAGCACCTAAGCCTACTTTTTCATTTCTGAAAGACTGAAAAAGACTAGAGAAACGATAAGATCATTCTTAACTCTAAAAGTTCCTTTATTCTGTGAAATATATTAGAATACTATAGGCTTCCCTGCTGGCTCAGTGGTAAAGAATCCACCTGTCCATGAAGGAGATGCAAGTTTGATCCCTGGGCGGGGGAAGATCCCCTGGAGAAGGAAATGACTACACACTCCAGTATTCTTGTCTGGGAGATCCCATGTACCAAGGAGCCTGGCAGGCTACAGTTTACGGGGTTGCAAAAGAGTTGTACATGACATAGAGACTTAACAACAACAGTGAGTGTTCATATAGATAGATATCTGTCTATATATAGTTATATGTTCATTCGTAGACGTAGATAGATTCATGTATTACACATAATATTTTTGCATTGGAGAATTTCACATGACCTTCATATATTATTCATCACATATTACACATAAAGATGCCTATATATTATACCTATCAGTTATTTTAAGCACTTCAAAATGGAATATGGCACATAGCTAAGGCAAGGTCTTGACTTTATATTATGTATTTGGTGTGTGAGTTTTGCCATAGAATATATACCATGAGATTCTTGGTTTGATTTCGGGACAGATTAAGGAGGGAGAAGTTTAATGTTTTCATGGGGACATCTTTATTGGTGTTTTGGATTGTGGCAATAACTTTGTCTAGATTTTCCCTGATGATTATTTGCCTGATTATTGGGGTTGCCAGAGGAAGTCCTAATTATTTATGGCCTAAAGCACCTAAACAGTGTGAATTTACTTTAAAGCAATTTAAAGAAGTCTCAGGCAGTGTAAAGAACAGAACTTATTACCAGGTGGCTGTGGATTCCTGTTCCTATTTCTGGTAGAGGTAGAGCTGCAGAAACCTCGGGACCTTGGAGTCTTGCTCTGAGAGATTTTGAAATGTACAATTGTGAGGTGGCTCCTTGCCTCACCTTCCCTCAGTGGGTATAAGGCTGCCAGGGTGCTGGGGAGTATGGGGCCAGTAAAGGAATGAGAGAAGGTCACTTTAATTCATAGTGGAATTACCACTAAGTATTGCTTCTTTAACATCTGGGTTCTTTAAGCAGAATTGTCTGTGAACTGTAGGTAACCATGCATGGATCTTTTCTGAGGTCTATCCGTCTCTGTCTCTTTCTCACGGTCCAGTGGGTGGCCACTTACGTCATCACCTAGTGTTCGCTGAGCATTTGTTCTGTCCTCAGCAGAACTGGGGAGAGAGTGTGAATAAAAAGGTCCAAAGTCAAGTTCAGGCAGAAAGACTATGAATATATAACAGGAGAACAGAATTATTTTTTGTTAAGTCTTATACCATAGGTATAGATATGTACTATCTATATAATATAGATATTATGTAATCTTATTTAGATTCTTATTATCTATATATTTTCATGTTAACCACAAATGTGACTTCTCTTTTCTACAAACTCACTTCAAAGGTCCTAGATAAAAAATGAATGAACTGACTTTAAAAAGTGCATTGTATCGGACTTCCCTGGTGGCACAGTGGATAAGAATCTGCTTGCCAGTGCAGGGCACATGGATTTGATCCCCGGTCTGGGAAGATTCCACATTCTGCAGAGCAACTAAACCTATGTGCCACAGCTACCAAGCTCGCACTCTAGAGCCTGCAAGCCACAGCTACTGAAACCACGTGCCACGGCTGCTGAAGCCCACGTGGTCCAGGGCCCGTGAGTCACAACTACTGAGCCTGTGTGCCAGAACTACTGAAGTCCATGCACCCTAGAGCCTGCACACCCCATCTATTTACTGAGCTCACACCCTATAACTACGAAGCCTGTGTGCCTAAAGCTTGTGCCCCACAAGAGAAGTTGCCACAATGAGAAGTCTGTGCACTGCAGTGAAGAGTAGCCCCACTCACCACTGCTAGAGAAAGCCTGTGCAGAGCAACAAAGACCCAGCACAGCCAAAAATAATACGAGAAATAAATTAATGAAACAAAGACATCGTATCTTCAGAACTCACAGGACAGAACTGTCAGTGGAGTTACTGAGCCAGACACCTGTGGGTTTGGCTTAGCTCTGTGATTTGCCAAGCTATGTGTCCTTGTGCCTATTATTTAACCTCACCAGCTCCTACTTGCGACTGTGTAGCATGCTAGTTTAGAGCACAGGCTCTAAAACCAGATGGCCAGGACTCAAATTCTGGGTCTGTAACTGACTAGTTATGTAACTTTGAGCAAATTACCGTGCATCTGTTACTTATCTGTAAAATAGGGTTATTAAGGCCACCTACTTCTTAGAATATATATTAATATATTAATAAAAATATTAAATAAATTGATATATTTAAAGTGCTAAAACCTGTACATGTGATATACATATATGTAAATACATATATTTGCTATTATTTTTATGTAAATATAAAATCCTGACCTAATAGAATAAATAAATAGAACTGGTACTAAGTTCTTAATATAAAGATTAAGCTGAGACGAAGCGTGTAAAGTGTCTACCATGGATTGTGATGTATAGCTAGGACTTGGTAGACAGTGGCTGTGTTATTACCTGGAACTGATGCTGAGCTGGTGAGCACTAGGATGGTTGTCCTTCTTCTGATGGAGAGTGGCTACACTGTACTATTGTTAAATATTTTGAGTATCATCCTGTATAAACTTAGGCATTTCTTAATATTAAGGTCTGTTCCTGGGGAAGTGATTTTTTATTTAAGGAGTACCTAAACAGAATTAAAAGTCTGAGAAGTTTTGACCTGAATATGGCTTTTTTTTTAAATCATGAAGGCAAAGTTTGGTCTAATGAAACACTGTACATTAAGTACTATGTACTTGCACTTAATGGAAAGATGAGAATTAATTTTAAAAACATTTTAAAACAAAATGTTTTCTTCAGTACAGAAGTGCTTCTTTGGTTGCCAGAGCTGGGGGATACAAACCTCCAGTTATAAGTCCTAAGGATGTAAGGTACAGCATGGGGACTGTAGATAACAATACTGCGTGGTATATTTGAAAGTTGTGAATGTTAGCTAAACTTTTCATGGCGATTATTTTGCAACATATACATACACTAAATCATTGTGTTGTATACGTAACACTAATATAATGTTGTATGTCAGTTGCTGCTGCTGCTAAGTTGCTTCAATCATGTCCGACTCTGTGCGACCCCATAGACGGCAGCCCAGCAGGCTCCCCCGTCCCTGGGATTCTCCAGGCAAGAACACTGGAGTGGGTTGCCATTTCCTTCTCCAGTGTATGAAAGTGAAAAGTGAAAGTGAAGTTGCCCAGTCGTGTCCGACTCTTAGCGACCCCATGGACTGCAGCTTATCAGGCTCCTCCATCCATGGGATTTTCCAGGCAAGAGTACTGGAGTGGGGTGCCATTGCCTTCTCCGTGTATGTCAGTTCAGTTCAGTTGCTCAGTCATGTCCGACTCCTTGCGACCCCATGAATCACAGCACGCCAGGCCTCCCTGTCCATCACCAACTTCCGGAGTTCACTCAAACTCAAGTCCATCAAGTCAGTGATGCCATCCAGCCATCTCATCCTCTGTCATCCCCTTCTCCTCCTGCCCCCAATCCCTCCCAGCATCAGGGTCTTTTCCAATGAGTCAACTCTTCACATGAGGTGGCCAAAGTATTGGAGTTTCAGTTAGAACTCAATAAAAAATAGGTTCATGGTTTAAAAAACAATTCTTCAATCATGCTAAAAAATTTTTTTAAATGCTTCTGTTTTCAGGAAGGTGATAAAGAGGAAGAAAGTTGCATTTTACTTTCAAGCAATAATGAAGACAAGACTGAAATTTCAGGAACAATTCATGATATAAATTCTTCTTTAATACTTGAAGCACCCCAGGTATTTAGTACATTTTTTTCCCATTTAAACAGTTGGTATTATAAAGAAGACAAAAGTTTGTTCTTACTATCTTGGCTAAATAGATACAAATTAAATAGTCTCCCCCTTTAAAAGTTTTTTTCAAACTGAAATCTTTTCTCTTTTGTATCACTTTGCCTCCATAAATGACATCGGCTAGGTATAAGGCATTTTCAAAGAACAAACATACCTTATGACTTGATATCACTAATACACTCTTAAAATTTTGAGAGTAGAGAGAGTTTTGAAAATAGACCTGCATTTAAAATGCTGTAGAACAAGAGCTATATTAAAGAACTTTTTTTTCCCCCAGAAGAACTTCTTATTGAATACTTTCTAAAGAAGAATTATTTAGTCAAACCTTACTTTATGCTTTAATATTAGAAAGTATATTTTGAAACTTTTCCTTTTTCATTCTTAAAGTGAATTGTGTTTATTTTGCTTTCAGCAGTTAGAGTATGGTTTTTCTTAACTTGATAACAACTGTCTTTTGATATTCTTTTCGTAGTTGGTTGACAGTGTCGAAACCTGATATGTAGTCCTGTAGTGTCCATTATATATATTTTTCGGTTTATACATTTTTTGGTTACAATTTCTTAACTGTGTGACATGTTTAAATATACCTTCTAAATACTGTTTTTTCTTTTTTTAAATAACAGTATTTGCCTTACTATATTAACTTAAAAGCGTCCCTGCAATGATGTCTAGCTGCAAGTGAGGAAGCAATGGCAAGATTCTTCCATTCTTTTCACGAATGTACATTTATTGTAGATTCTTTTCACGAATGTACATTTATTGATATTTAATGAATAGGACTTAAAATAGGAAATGTCATTGATCCTTCAGAGGGAATTGGGCCTTATTGTGCTTAGCACCCTCAGGTCCCTTGAAGTTAGGTCAAAGGCTCAGCAGATTCATATATTCCTCAAGTGTTCCTAAGAACTCAACAAAATTTCTGCTCATGTGTGGGGACCATCTAGCTTTAGTTCTATATTCTTGCTTTTTTGATTAGTGAAGTTTGAATTAATTGAAGAGCATACTGTATTCATTCCTTTTTGTTTTATATTATTAATGCAAATGCAAAAATCAACTTTTGTTAAATGGTGTATTATAAAAGAGTCATACTCAAAGTAGTTGCACATATTCCTTATATCTTTAGTTTGTAGAGAAGGTTTTGTAAACATTCGAAGAGGCATGAACTTTTGAGTTACATAAACCTGATAATCCTGACTTTAAAGTCTTTGCTTTCTCCTGAGATGGTATGACATGCATCCATACTTATGTATTACTTTTTATATGAGATGCATGAGTTAAACTTTAAGTGTAAGCAGTTTAACAAAACTCCTGCTTCTGAGAATTTTCAGGTGGCTAATGTGTAACGAACCTTTTAGACTACTCAGTCACCTTGCCCAAGGCAGATTGTTGCCTCTTTTGTTGTTTCTTTTCCAGGCTGAGGTTTGTGTGGCAGTAAGGTTATATTTTCCTCTGTTGTAATGGAGAGCTGTTTGGGTTAACCATGCATTGACATATAATACTGTTACTGCAGTTATGCCAGGGTTAATTTTCCAGTTAATGTGTAGAGTGCAGCTTTAAGACAGAGTTTAAAGTTTTGTTTTGTTTTGCAATTTTTATTCACAGGGATTTAGAGATGAGCCCTATTTTAAAGAAGAGCTTGTGGATGAACCATTTCTAGATTTGGGAAAGGCTTTTCGATCCCAACAAAAAGAGATAGACAATAGCAAGGAGACCTGGGAAATGCATGAATTTATGGTCCCTAGGTTGCAGGAGATGGGTGAAGAAAGAGAAATGCTTGTTGATGAAGAATATGAGCTCTATCAAGACCAACTTCAGTCTCTGGAGTCGTATCCCTCATCACACATTCAAGAAGCTGCTCCTGTTCCGTCTATGAAGGAGGTTCACTTTGGTACACAGTGGTTCCCGGATTGTGAACTGCCCGAGCCTCAAGAAGCGGGATGCATGATGAGCATGTACCCTCAGGACATGCAACAGTGCGGCTGTAACCCGGAAGAAATGGTAAGGGATTGGAATGCATCTTCCGCATCCTTCCTGACTCCGCCCCTCCCCATCTCTGTCCATCAGTCATGTAACTTTTAAACACACGAACACAATTTAATGGATCTTTTCATCATTGGACATTTTTTTCCCAAAAATGTACCCTACAGTGTGTTGGTTTTAAGTAAAAGCTCATTATTTCTTTATTGTATAACTGCTAGTTGGAGTCAATAAGCTACAGTTGCTTTGCTGTTATGATGTGATTTTTGTTGCTGTTTTTTTTTTAGCCTTGCTTTTTTAGTGATGTTTTCCTCCTGATACCCATTTCAAGGAAGAGTTCTTTCATTATTTGTGATTAAAAAAAAAATCCCTCAGGGAGATATAGCTCTGTATTTCTCACATAATGTGTTTGTCAAGGAAAATCAAGGCAAAATTGATTAAAAGATTTGTTATTTCTGTCTTGCTTATCCACACTGTCCTCTGTTTTGTATATAATACTAAATAGAAAGTCACTGAACTCTAGAAAATTATCTTTACATTAGTGATACTGCCTGTGGACAACTTGGCAGGAAAACATTGTATTTACTAGGTTAGCTCTTGCTATTAAATCACCAGTAAACTTATTTTTAAAAATAATATTAGGGTTAACTGGCCACCAACTGGAATCTTTTGGTAGGGGTGTTTTTAATGTTTTATTTTTGTTTATTTCCTGACCCAAATTAACTTCCAGGCAAATGAAGAGAAAGTTTTCTGTATGGAGTACGTAGCAGCATGTTCGGAACAGTACGGTGCCCTCTTCAGTGAGGTCAGCAACTTCCCTGCAGTGATGTGCAAAGTGGCCTTCCTTTGTTCTCTCACAGGGCAGATAGAGCTGGGTTTTGTCCTTGCCTCCCTTTGACCTTCCTCCCCTTTCCATTTCATTATGGGTCTCTCTGCAATGCGAGATGCTATATTTATGTATTTAAGGAACCCTTGAGGATTACCCTTGAGACTGGACTCTGGGCAGTCTACCAGAGAACAGATGTTTTGGAATTATGTGAATCATGTGGGAAGAGGTGACATAGAATCACCTGGTATGTTGCTGTTGACACTGGTTCTTTCTATCTCTGCCAGTCCCATTCATGAATTTATTCAAGTCCCACTCCTGTGTCTGCTAAGTGCTTGACTGCAAACACAATATTTCGTTATATGGAGCAAATTATAAATATATAAATAAATACTCTTGTTATGTCTGTTTTCTTCTATAAAAATAATTTTTTTCCATTTACTCAAATATAAGGCAACCTGAAATATAGTCCCATTTTAATATATAAACTTTTAGAGATATAGCTGAATAGTATATTCATAATATTTACTTTATATATTTAGTTAAGTGTCCCTATTTTAAAAGCTGTAAAATATCAGGTGTTTGCCTGTTCTTGGATTTAATGATGGAATTTTACTCATATTCCTTCAATGGATATTTAATGTCAGAGTCTACATTATTACTAGAATCACTTTTTGATCTTTCAATACTGTTTTTCAACCTTACCATCTTCATTTCCATCTACGTTGTTTGAGATATAGTAACTTTTTAATCCATCAGTTAAGTTCAGTTCAGTCGCTGAGTTGTGTCCGACTCTTTGCGACCCCATGAATATCTCAAGTATCATTGCATAACGTTAGGTTTTAAAAAATTCCTCTTGTAAGTTTTTATTGATGACCCAATCAATCCACAGGGTAGCCACTTCCTCTATTATTTATCAAGCTCATTATAAAGTTTGTTTAAACAGCATTCAGTGCTCACAGTTTGAAGGACACACATCCTAGTTACTAACTTTGTTAAACTTCCCAGCTTTCTGATTCTGCTAGGTAACCTGTAGGAAACGATAGGCTCCTTAAACTGGCATTGATTAAGATTGTTTTAGCCCTAATGTGTCTTACCTAACCAGTATTTACTTTCTTTAAGTAATTATATGCTCCTGCTTTGGGGCATTAACTCTGTCTTTTAAATTGAAGTAGTGTTGATTTGCAATGCTGTGTTAATTGCTGCTGTACAGCAAGATGACTCAGTTATACATCCATTGTTGTTCGGTGGCTAAGTTATGTCTGACCCTTCAGACATAACTATGACCCCATAGACTGAAGCATGCCAGGCTTCCTTGTCCCATTTTTAACTGTTCCATTATGGTTTATCATAAGATATTAAATACAGTTCTCTGTGTTATACAGTAGGACCTTGTTGTTTATCTATTCATATATAAAAGCTTATATCTGCTGACTGCAACCAGGAGGAGGGTCATCTCTTCCCCAACTCCATTCCCATTGGCAACCACCAGTCTGTTCTTTATGTCCATGATTCTGTTTCTGTGTCATAGATAGGTTCATTTGAGTCATATTTTAGATTTCATATGGTGTTTCAGTTCAGTTCAGTTCAGTCGCTCAGTTGTATCCAACTCTTTGCGACCCCATGAATCTCAGCACGCCTGGCCTCCCTGTCCATCACCACTCAAACTCACATCCATCAAGTCGGTGATGCCATCCAGCCATCTCATCCTCTGTCGTCCCCTTCTCTTCCTGCCTCCAATCTTTCCCAGCATCAGAGTCTTTTCCAATGAGTCAACTCTTCGCATGGGGTGGCCAAAGTACTGGAGTTTCAGCTTCAGCATCATTCCCTCCAAAGAAATCCCAGGGCTGATCTCCTTCAGAATGGACTGGTTGGATCTCCTTGCAGTCCAAGGAACTCTCACGAGTCTTCTCCAACACCACACTTCAAAAGCATCAATTCTTCGGCACTCAGCCTTCTTCACAGTCCAACTCTCACATCCGTACATGACCACAGGAAAAACCATAGCCTTGACTAGACGGACCTTTGTTGGCAAAGTAATATCTCTGCTTTTGAATATGCTATCTAGGTTGGTCATAACTTTCCTTCCAAGGAGTAAGTGTCTTTTAATTTCATGGCTACAGTCACCATCTGCAGTTATTTTGGAGCCCCCAAAAATAAAGTCTGACACTGTTTCCACTGTTTCCCCATCTATTTCCCATGAAGTGATAGGACCGGATGCCATGATCTTCGTTTTCTGAATGTTGAGCTTTAAGCCAGCTTTTTCACTCTCCACTTTCACTTTCATCAAGAGGCTTTTTAGTTCCTCTTCACTTTCTTCCATAAGGGTGGTGTCATCTGCATATCTAAGGTTATTGATATTTCTCCCGGCAATCTTGATTCCAGCTTGTGTTCCTTCCAGTCCAGCTTTTCTCATGATGTACTCTGCATATAAGTTAAATAATCAGGGTGATAATATATAGCCTTGACGTACTCCTTTTCCTATTTGGAACCAGTCTGTTGTTCCATGTCCAGTTCTAACTGTTGATTCCTGATCTGCATACAGATTTCTCCAGAGGCAGGTCAGGTGGTCTGGTATTCCCATCTCTTTCAGAATTTTCCACAGTGTATTGTGATCCACACAGTCAAAGACTTTGGCTAGTCAATAAAGCAGAAATAGATGTTTTTCTGGAACTCTCTTGCTTTTTCCATGATCCAGTGGATGTTGGCAATTTGATCTCTGGTTCCTCTGCCTTTTCTAAAACCAGCTTGAACATCTGGAATTTCATGGTTCACGTATTGCTGAAGCCTGGCTTGGAGAATTTTGAGCATTATTTTACTAGCGTGTGAGATGAGTGCAATTGTGCAGTAGTTTCAGCATTCTTTGGCATTGCCTTTCTTTGGGATTGGAATGAAAACTGACCTTTTCCAGTCCTGTGGCCACTGCTGAGTTTTCCAAATTTGCTGGCATGTTGAGTGCAGCACTTTCACAGCATCATCTTTCAGGATTTGAAATAGCTCATCTGGGATTCTATCACTTCCACTAGCTTTGTTCGTAGTGATGCTTTCTAAGGCCCACTTGACTTCACATTCCAGGATGTCTGGCTCTAGACGAGTGATCACACCATCGTGATTATCTGGGTCGTGAAGATCTTTCTTGTACAATTCTTCTGTGTATTCTTGCCACCTCTTCTTAATATCTAATGCTTCTGTTAGGTCCATACCATTTCTGTCCTTTATTGAGCCCATCTTTGCATGAAATATTCCCTTGGTATCTCTCATTTTCTTGAAGAGATCTCTAGTCTTTCCCATTCTGTTGTTTTCCTCTATTTCTTTGCATTGATCGCTGAGGAAGGCTTTCTTATCTCTTCTTGCTATTCTTTTGAACTCTGCATTCAGATGCTTAGATCTTTCTTTTTTTCCTTTGCTTTTCGCTTCTCTTCTTTTCATAGCTATTTGTAAGGCCTCCCCAGACAGCCATTTTGCTTTTTTGCATTTCTTTTCCATGGGGATGGTCTTGATCCCTGTCTCCTGTACAGTGTCACAAACCTCAGTCCATAGTTCATCAGGCACTCTATCTGTCAGATCTAGTCCCTTAAATCTATTTCTCACTTCCACTGTATAATCATAAGGGATTTGATTTAGGTCATACCTGAATGATCTAGTGGTTTTCCCTACTTTCCTCAATTTTAGAGGTCTTTTTCTTACTGTTGAAGTGTGACCTGTATAATCATGAAAAAATGCGGACTGTTGTAAAAAATAAAATTTATATTTTTGTTTTGGACGGTCTAAATTTCCAACAACAGAGAATAACACAGTGCTATTAACCTTAAAAGAATTAAGGCCATGGTCCCCAATGTTTTTGGCACCAGGGACTGGTTTTGTGGAAAACAGTTTTTCCACGGACCATGGTGGGGGAATGGTTTCAGGATGATTCAAGCACATTACATTTATTGTGCCCTTTATTTCTATTATTATTACATCAGCTTCACTTCAGATCATCAGGCATTAGGTCCTGCAGGTTGGGGACCCCTGGTTGAAGGTATATGTCTGTGGTGGCCATATGTTGCAATTTAATTTCATACATATAAATGTTTTTTTAATATCATAATAAAATACATCAGTGAAAATTGTATGTTCTGGAAGGTTATAACTTTGGAAAACCATAAAAGACACGTGTACAAAAGGAAGACGGGAAAGCGTAATAACTGCTGACTGTGCTTATCCGTGGGTTTTAGGTTCGGGGAACAGGTTGTTTATTAGGTAGATAAGAGTGTAAGGCGGGGCATAGCAAAGGCTTAGAACTATGAAAATTCACCAGGTGTTTCTTAAGGCTGTGAAAATTAACCAGGTGTTTCCAGATCAGCAACGAAGCTATTTAAGTTGTGATCCAGCATGATCTAGAATGTAATGTGTATCAACCATTGACCTTGCTTGCCTTGATAGATTGTTTATTCCTCTACCTTGGTGAATGTTTATTTGAATGCATTTATTAATGTTATAGAATAATTATTTTGTTAAAAAATCCAGTGTTTGGAAAAAACAGATTTTTACTAGCCTGTTCTCTTGCAGATATTGTTAGTAGCATTTGTAACTGCTTACCACAGTATAAACGTTACTTGAGAAGGCCTGTTTGCAGGGCCAGTTTTCCACTATCGTTATGATCTGGATTGAACAACATTATGGTGTTCCACATTTTATCATAAAGTGCTAATGCATTTCTGTTTTTCTTCCTCTCAAGATGAAAGAGAACTTTGGCATCGATTCCCTCTCCTCCATACCCTCAACTGAAGGAAACACTCAACAAGGCAGATTTGATGATCTGGAAAATCTTAATTCATTAACAAAGAGTAGTCTGGATTTAGGTTTGTGATTTTCATTTCTCATAAACACAAGTTATATTATTTTGCAATCTTTCAGTATTATTTGTACATATGACAAATTTTACTGTCATATTTTCATTCATTATATTATTTTGAATTGAAATCTCCTTATTAATTAATCTGTTTCTAGATATCTGGAAAAGTAATGTGACTCATATTTCAACTTAGAGCTTTCAGATTCTGCTTTCTGTGAGGGCTGCATTTTCCCTGCCTCATTTTGCTTTTTATTAGCTGTGTGGATTACAACTAAAAGTAGTGCCATATACTGATCTGAAATAAGTCTCTACTAATATATATTAAAATCTCTGATGCTATTAAGTGATACTGTTAGCTCATTGAATGGGGTTGTTAAATATTAATAAAGAGAGACATATTTTAAACATTTATGAAACATTTTTATAGCCATATATTACAGTCAATTTTGGCACATTAATAACTTAGTTTCCATTAAAGAATCCTAATAGTATAGTGCTTCTCCTTGCCTCTTCCCATACTGATTCTTATATATTTTTGAAAACTTGACTTTAAAAAGTAATCTTTCCTTATCCAACACTGCAATATCAAATGTCATTGTAATATTAAGATTCCCTAGGAGAGACTAGTAAGTTCTTTCAAAGTATTGGGATTTATAGAGCCATTGTTCAGGATTTATGCTGTCTTTCACCTGTTTTGACTCTGCTTATGGGAAAAGTCTTTCTCTATGGGCAGTTCTTATGTTATATGATAATATATTGTTAGGAGAGAGAGATACCTGTAGAAAGTTATATAACTGGTTTATATGAATTCAACATTCTATCAAGTAAAATCTAAAACAATGGGGTTCTTTTAATGCTGGTAAAGATTGAAGGCATTGAGATGATAACAATTGCCAGTTCCCTGCCAGTTAGAATACATCATGAATAGTTAATTTAAAAAATTAAGATGGTTAATTTTGAATATCTTAGATTAAGTGAATCTATTCAATTTTTCATAATGTGTAACTGATTGTGGCTAGGAGAAAAATGTAACTTTTTTCACAAAATTCTCCTCGTATACTGTTTTTTGTCTTGTTTTTTAAATTCACCACATTTCTGTAACCCTCTATTAAATACTTGAGGAAGAGTTATGGCACAAATGAATGAATCAATGTGTTTGATTACCATTGATATTAATAGTTTATAATAATATCCAGCATTGTTTCAGATCAGATAATTTTGTTGTGGAGAGCTTCCCTGCGCATTGTCAGATGTTTAGCAGCCTCCTTGCCTTCTCACCCTAGATCCCAGTGGTATTCCCATTCCTAGTCATGATCAAAATCAAAATGTCTCCAGACGATGTCAAAAAGTCCCTTGGGAGACAGAATTGCCCCAGCTTGAGAACCATTCGCTGTTTTATACTGTCAGGATTGCAAGCGGTAGGCTGGAAATATGGGCTGAGTGTTTGTGAAGACGGACATTGGAGTTAGGAGAAAGATAGGGGGAGAGACTTTGTCCTCATGGGATGATTCAACCTTCCTCTGAGCCGTCCTCTACATATCATTTAAGAGACTCCAAAGTTATTTCCTCTGACTTCTGCTGCCTGCATGAGTTTCCCAGGGCCCTGTAACAAGTTACCACACACCTGGCAGCTTAGAACACCAGAACTTAATTCTCTCACTGTTCTGGAGCCTGTAAGTCCTAAATTGGAGAAGACAATGGCACCCCACTCCAGTACTCTTGCCTGGAAAATCCCATGGATGGAGGAGCCTGGTGGGCTGCAGTCCATGGGGTCGCTAAGAGTTGGACATGACTGAGCGACTTCACTTTGACGCATTGGAGAAGGAAATGGCAACCCACTCCAGGGTTCTTGCCTGGAGAATCCCAGGGACGGCGGAGCCTGGTGGGCTGCCGTCTATGGGGTCTCACAGAGTCGGACATGACTGAAGCAACTTAGCAGCAGCAAGTCCTAAATTAATATGCTGTGCTACTTCTGAAGGCCTTGGGGAGAATCTGTTCTTTTCCCTGTCCAGCTTCAGGTGACTCCAGCATCTTTTGGCTTGTGACTGTTTCATTCTAATCTCTGCCTCTGTCCTCATGTGGTCCTCTCCTCTTCTCCATGTCTTCTCTTCTTTTGTCTCTTATAAGGACACCTGTTGTTGGATTTAAGGCCTGCTTGGATTGTCTCATCTCAAGATGCTTAATTTAGTTACATTTGCAAAGCCCTTTTCTCCATGTAAGGCTTCATTTATAGGTTCTATGGCAGATATAGATATCCAGGTGAACCATCAATCAAACTACTGTACTGCCTTAATCTAATATTTAGCAAGGCACTTGGATTCTATTTTTGGAGATTATAGCTTTAGGTATTTAGCTACATTTGTATACCTTAGGCCTGTCCTCACTAGGAAAGTGTTCATAACCACATGTGTTTTGGAAAAATTTTCAACTATCAGTGAATTTATTTTTGAGCATTCATAGCAAAAAAATTTTTGAGAGCTTCCAGAATGCTGTGACAGGTGCAAATACTTGGATTAATGCTAACCATGGGTGAATGAGAAATTATTGATACAGAGTCAGTACAGTTTCATTCCCAGGTCCCTCAGTACTAAGCCGTTAATCTGCTATGTCACCAGGCAAACCACCCCCTTCTCCAAGCTTCCCCATTTCCGCAGCTGTAAAATGGTGCAATTGGGCTAAGTGTTCTATAAGGCCTTTTTCAAATCTGTAGCCCTTTAACTACAGAGATTTTAAGAGTTACTTATGAGCAATTAAATTAAAAGTTATTTTTGAAAACCCGTATGTAAAGGGCTATTCTTCACCCTTACTTAATCTAAAATTGTTGTTGTTCAGTCATTAAGTCATGTCCGACTCTTTGGGACCCCATGGACTGCAGGACGCCAGGCTTCCCTGTCCTTCACCGTCTCCCAGAGTTTGCTCAAATTCATGTGTGTTGATGCCATCCAACCATCCCATACTCTGTCACCCCCTTCTCTTCCTGCCCTCAGTCTTTCCCAGCATCAGGGTCATTTCCAGTGAGTCAGCTCTAATATCAGGTATCCTCAAAGACAGAAAGTAGTTGTATTTCCCAGTCTGATTGGCCCTACCTAAAATGGGCCTCCAGTGAGCCTGGATGAATTTCTGTCATTGCACCCAGAGTCAGGTACACTTGCGAATTTACATATTGGTCTCTTACAATAAGCTTCTGGAGGGCAAGGCTTATATCTCATTATGTTACCATAGTGGGTGCTCAAGGACTATTTCTTGCACGAGAAGGTGATATGCTGCTCCTGTGTGGTGATTTAACAGCATGCTGGTTCTAGCATGATTTATCAGTATGCCAGTTCCCTATTTTTTTCTTGTCTGGTTGCTAAGTTGTACAGCAACCCCTTTTCTGCACAGATTCTTCTTGCCTTTATTTTGTTTATCTTTCTCTTCTTGCACCTCACTAAGTATAGACCTTTTTGAAATTACTCCCATTCTTCTGGTAGCATTAACTTCTGTTTATCCAGAGAATTTTTTTTTTTTAACTTTCCTGTTTTCCTAACTGTGTTTTCCTGTTGTGGCTGTTACCTAACAACCACATAGGCCCCAAAGGATATGATTTATTTTATGGGCTCCCAGATACCATGGTGCACCTGACAAGCGGGTCTGTTAAGTCGCCTGTGTCAAGCATGGTGAGAGGGGAGAGATGTGTACCTGAGCACTGCTAAGGAGGAGGAGAGGGCAAAGGGTATGGGCAGCCCTGTGTGGAGCAGGTAGTGAAAGTTTTAAACAAACTGCAGCATCCTATGAAACTCAGTGCTGTAATTTAATAGGCTGCTTTACCAGTGTAGCTGGACGGGAATTAGCTCTGCAAATAGAGTCAGTTCTGTGTTTTTTCAACTCTCATTTTGGGCCATATCTGCAGAATCTCCATCCCACCCAGTCCCTCCTTAGGGGAGGAGGTAGACACAGGGAGCTAAAGCAGTGGTGCACGTCTATGGATTTGACTGCATGTGTGAATGTGGGCCCAGGGGATGGGCTGAGGGTGCCTGGTGATGGGGGAGAGGCACCTGAGACTTCCTTTAATACCACCTGAGTGTTACAGTTACTTTCACCCCCTGCTTCAGATTCTCTGCTGTATTTCCTATACTGTATTAATCAGTGTTACCAACTGATCAGATCCTGACTCAGAGTGTCTAAACAAGATAAAAAGCAGAAGTACAAGTGAGTTTACTAGAAAATCTGTTCAATATGAAGAAATGGAAAGTTTAAGTGATGCTTATAGGAGAAGTTTTAGAGGAGTATATCTCCTAGTGATCAATTTTAATTTTCTGATAAGCCAAGTTTCCAAAATACACTATAAATGTATGGATTTAGGGGAGGCATTTGATACACCAGTTTTTATATTTGTATAACACAATGAAAAAAGATTGGCTGGGAATTTATAATGGATTAGATGTAATGGATACTGAGGTGTATCCTAAGAGCGATGAATGGGTTTATGCCAGCCTGCATGCAGCTCTCTAAACATGTACCATAAGACTGCGTGCACAGCCCTGCCCTAGTTATTCCTTTTTTGTGTAATAGGAAAGTGACACAGATGACATGTTAGGTAAATTCACACATTCTAATTGGCAAAATTCCTCAGCCTGGAATTCCCCATCTATAAAATATGATTGCTAGTATCTCTTGTAACTAGTTTAATGTGAGAATTAAATAAGATAACAAATGTAAAAGAATTTTGGAATTTATAAACAAAGCCCCTTCAAAAATGTGTTTTCATTTGATTATTTGTTTTTCTGTGTAGTTTTTTTTTTTTTTAAGTTAGTGAAACGTTACTGTGTCTGTAATTGAGACAGCCTAGATTGATGAAGGAAAATTTATAGTAAGATAAGGAGATAATCTCCATCGTAAAGGAGATTAGTTTCTTTTTTTTAATTGAAAGATTCTTTAAATTCTACAATCCTTTACATTTTAAAAAAGTTTCACATAATCCAATAATGACCCTTTTCCCCTCCAGCTCCCTGTATCGCTCCTCCCTGCTTCCCTCTCCCCACTGGTAACCACTAGTTTGTTCTCTGTATCTGTGAATCTGCATTGCTTTTGTTTTATTTGTTAGTTTGTTGTATTTTTTAGATTCCACATATGAGTAATACCATACAGTATTTGTCTTTCTCTTTCTGACTTATAAGAAAGATTCTTTTGATAAAAGATTCATATTGCTAACATAATATCTTTTCACTAAAGCCATGCTTAACATTGTAACCCTCTTCCACTGAGCAATCCCTATTTCCCTTCCTTGCAGAATTTTTTTTTACCATAGCACTGCCACCATCTGACATGTTAAATATTTTGCTTATTTAGTTTAGTATAAATAAGTCTTCTACCTGAAAGGGGCCTGCCCGTGTAGATATCCATAACTCTGTTGAATGAATGAAGAATGAATGAATGTATCCTGTGCTCACCAACATCTGGTTTTGCTCTTTAGGCATGATGATTCCAAATGATGTGCAGGGTCCTGGCTTGCTTGTTGAACTTCCTGTTGTGGCTCAGAGAAGGGAGCAAGAAGACTTGCCTCTATATCAACTCTCCAGGACTCAAGCTGTTTCCAAAGTTTCAGCATACGCAGGAATGTTGTCTTCTAGATATACCACTGATGCATGGTATGATATTATTCCTCTGCATTTTTACATTTTAAAGTAGCTTTCTTTTGGCTTCTATTAAAAACAACAACAGGTCGTGTTTATGGTGGAACATTTGTAAAGTGCAGAAAAATATTTTGAATAAAGCCCACCATATTAAATGATTACTGTGAGAATTTCCCACGCTTAAAATTATACCATATATATAATTTTGTATTCTCTCAGTTGTGTGCAAATTCAGTTCAGTCGCTCAGTTGTGTCAGACTCTTTGCGACCCCATGAATCGCAGCACGCCAGGCCTCCCTGTCCATCACCAACTCCCGGAGTTCACTGAGACTCACATCCATCAAGTCAGTGATACCATCCAGCCATCTCATCCTCTGTTGTCCCCTTCTCCTCCTGCCCCCAATCCCTCCCAGCATCAGAGTCTTTTCCAATGAGTCAACTCTTCGCATGAGGTGGCCAAAGGACTGGAGTTTCAGCTTTAGCATCATTCCTTCCAAAGAAATCCCAGGGCTGATCTCCTTCAGAATGGACTGGTTGGATCTCCTTGCAGATAATGGAGGTTAATTAAGAATTTAACAACTCAAGCAAGAAATACACAAGGGCAAATTGAGGAAGGCTTGGACTTAAGAGTTGGAGGGGCTACAGGGATTGTTGGCTGATAACATATGGGAAGTGAGAAGGAAAAGGAGATGACCTGTGTTTCTGAATGGAGCAACTAGATGACTAGCAGGACCATTAATTCTTTGGCATAAGATTATAGGAGCATGAACAGTTTGAAAGGAAAATGATGAGTTCAGTTTGGGACATGTTGGGGGTTCAAGTATCCATAGAACGATGAAGTGAGATGGAGTTAATTAAATACATGTCTACAAGGATTAGTGTTGAGGTCTATCCTGATGTGGATACTTGGGGAACAAGATCAAGTGAAGGTGAAACTCCTGGATTTGAATAGTCATCCAGGGGAGGCTCAAGTGATAATAGAACAGGGCCAACATTGGCATCCTGCAGAGCAGCAAGATTAAGGGCATGAATGGAGGAAGAAAACAGTGAAGTGGAGGGAACAAAAGGTAGAAGGAAACTGATGAGCTGGAGGTTGATATAGAAACCAAGGAAAGAGAGCATTTGAACAAAAGCATCATTACAGACTATTGTTACATACTACAGAGAGAGGTCATGGTAGATAAAATGGAAGTTTTCTTGGGACTTGATCACGTGGATGCCCTTGGTAAGCTAAGAACAGTTTCATTAGAGTGGAAATCAGAGTAGTGGGTTGAGAATTGAACAGAAGTCAGAAACTGGATAAAGTAAGAGTAGACTAGTGTTTTGAGAAACCTGATCATGAAAAGAGGCAGAAAGAATGCATGTTACCTAGACAACTGGAGGGCATTGTAGGACTGGGGCAAGGGGATGTATATATGTATACACATACACAGAGACTGTAAATGTGAAAGATCCAGAACACACACACACACACACACACAGATTGTAAGTGAAAGATCCAGAAAAGGAATATGTAGATGCTAGAAAGTGGGTGATTAAATATAGTCCCTGGAGAGGGTGGAGGGAGAGGAGGACATGGCACCTAGAGAGATTAACCTTTCATATCTGGTAGGAGGAAGCTCGTATTCTCCATGGACTCAGGTGCCAAGAGTGAAAGGAAAGCACAAATACAGGTATTGTTAGTTCCTTGAGGACTGGAACCTGAAAAAGTTTTTAGCCTATGGCCTTGGGTTTTTTTGGTTTTTTGTCATTTAGAAGAAAGTTTATTTACTCAAAATGATGGGGTGCTAGTCAAGTGGACCATAGAAGGAGAGGTGTCATAACAGAGCTTAGCTTTTGAAACAAGAGTAGGAGGGCAAAGACCTAGTGGTGAGGAGGAATTAGGGAAATACTGATTCCCTTTTCCCAGCTTCCCAGGGAGTGAGAGAATGAACATCGCCCTCTCAAGTGTGGTATCTGTGGCTGAGAAGCAGAGCCGCTGACGAGCAGAGGAGGCTGAGAGAACACTGAGGAAGTTAGGTTGTGGGCGGTTTCTTTACAATTTAAGCAGATTTTGTGGAGTGTGATGGGTAGTTTGGCTGAGTGGGCCTTGACAGTGGGGTATGGGAACAGAAGCACAGCTGAAAGAAAAACCAGGGCAGTGTAGCACTGTGAGTATAGGATGGCAGAAGCAAATCAAAGAGTTGGAGGGATTGCAAAATATACCAGGGATGAGAAATAGGGTAGGATTAAGTGGCCTTAATGCTGTTATTTACCTATTTATATTTGAATATAGTTCACCTACAGTGCTGTGTTAGTTTCAGGTGCACAGCACAGTGAATCATTATGCATATACATGTATCATGCTAAGTGAGGCGAGTCAGACAAACACAAATATCATATGATAGCACTTACATGTGAAATCTAAAAGAATTATATAAATGATAAAATGATATAAGTGAACTTATTTACAGAACAGAAACAGACTCACAGATCTCGAAATCAAACTAATGGTTACCAAAGGGGAAGTGTGGCGGGGGGGAGTGATACATTGGGAGACTGGGATTAATGTACATGCATACTACTATCTATAGAACACATAACTATGGGGACCTACTGAATAGCACAGGGAACTCCACTGAATGTTCTATGATAACTTACATGGGAAAAGAATCTTAATGCTTTTATTTAAATTTTAGTCCAAGAAAGATTTTGTCTTGTTATATGAAGTGTCTCAGACTTAACGTCACTTCTCTGTTCAGTGATCTGTGACCTTTGCCTAGAGTTTTAGATAGAAACAATAAAAAGTTGTCTGGCCTTCTGCATAGCTTATGTTTGACTGGAAAAGAAAGACTGGTAAGCCCAACTAGTTGGAGAAATTGGTGACTTTTTACTCAACAGATCTGGACCAGTGTGTACAGGGGAGGAGCTGACAGGCCCAGGGTCCTAGTGCAAGGGATCTAACCAGTTCCCAAGGGAAGAGAGTGTTAAACAATCATGAGTTTGTTTCTTGAGGAGAGATGCCTAGCAGTGGAAGTACTAGAAGAGTTAGGAATATGTTTCAACTTTTTTTATGTGGTCAAATTACTTTTCAGAGACATTTCCGTTTTTTAAATTTCTCTTGTGCTGAGTGTTAATAATGGACTCTGGCCAAAGAATTCAGAATTGAAGCTGCTTTTCATGTTATAGAATTGTAAGTGTAAATTGGAAGAGATTTAAACAAATTTCCAAACCCACCCCTCCTTCCTTGTGCCGAAGATGGAGCATTCCATCAGTTGTATCTTACTCAGTTCTCCCAGTTTCAGGGAGAAGAGGTCCACTTTACTCCTAATGTGAGCACTTTGACAAGCTGATTTCTTGTATTGGCACAGGCATTTAAGGGCTTCAGCCTAACCTTTGTCTTGGGAGATCAGTCTTGCATTTGAATGTTTTTTTTTTTGGCTCGCTGTCATAGATCCAGTGTATATATTTCAGTCTCAGCAGGTCCAGAAGTGTTCCTGTAAATCATACTACCCCTTTTAATCTTTCAGGGTATGACCCATGGAGTTAGGTCTGTAGATGAATATTTATTGCTACTCAGAAGACTTCCTGAGTAATGCACAGATTCCTTTCAGAATATTGTTTTTCAGATCATCAGGGTGTCAGCTAGTGCTAAATGCTACTTAACAGTTTCTTTGCATTAATTTTTGCATAGGACTCAGCAGAGCTATTTTGTTAGTATTCACTGTGCTCTTGCATAAGCTAACTTCTCTTCGCCTCCAGGACTAATATTAAGAGGTCAGATGCACACTGAAAGTGAAGATCTCTAGGAAGGAAGAATGGTGGGTAGACTGAGTGTGGAAACTCTGAAAGGAATCTAAGTGATCTTGTTCTGAGTATTCTTCTTCATAAAGTTCCTTGAGATGATGTTTTCAGAATTCACCTGGCTTCAGTCTTTTTCTAATTCAACTCTGTCATCACTTGCTGCCTAAAGACATGAGTGTGCCCATTAGTGGGGGACATGACCTTCTAAAACTAATAGGAGATGTGCGGTATAGTACTGTGCTGCTGCTGCTGCTAAGTCGCTTCAGTCATGTCTGACTCTGTGTGACCCCATAGACGGCAGCCCACCAGGTTCCTCCGTCCATGAGGATTCTCCAGGCAAGAACCCTGGAGTGGGTAGCCATTCCCTTCTCCAGGGTATTTTCCTGACCCAGGAATCAAATTGAGGTCTCCTGCATTGCAGGAAGATTCTTTACCAGCTGAGCTACCAGGGAAGCCCTGTGTGTATAATAGGATGCAAATGAAAGAAATACTTTCAGATATTGGATACTTTGTTATGACTAGTAGGAAGTGAAATAGGAGACTGAGTGTCATAGCTGGGGAAAGGATTAAAAGAGTTAATGTTATATTTTAAGTCCCCAACACTGCTTGGCATTTAGTGCCTTTTAAGTAAATGGTGAGTTTCTGATAGGTTTACCTTTGAGTTCCACTGCCAAAAATTATGTGTAGATTAAGAATATTGGTAGAGGACTAAGGGTAAAGGGGAGAATAAATACGTGGACGTGAGAGAGGACTACTCTGGAATGTTTGACTTGGAAGGATAAAAGGGAAGTTTCCAAGGAGTTTATAATGTTGCAGCTGTGGTCCACACTGAAGGTGAAGATGAATGTGAGAAATTAGGACAAGAGACACACAGGAGTATTACACTAATGCCTTTGGAAATATAATTAGATATTTCATTGCTAATGCAGGCTGTATAGAAGGTCAAAAAAGGGAAAGACCTAAGGAAGTGACTTACCCTTTATGAGTTGAACGTTTGTTTCTTAACAAAAGTCTTAAATGCAATTTTATGAAACAATTTTCTTAATTTTGATAAATGCATAACGGTGGCTCAGATGGTAAAGAAACTGCCTATAATGCAAGAGACTTGGGTTGGATTCCTGGGTCAGGAAGATCCCCTGGAGAAGAGAATGACAACCCACTCCAGTATTCTTGCCTGGAGAATTCCATGGATAGAGGAGCTTGGTGGGCTATAGTCCCTGGGATCGTAGAGTCGGATGCAACTGAGCAACTTTTATACACACACACACACACACACACACACACACACACATACATTCATGTTATCAGTACTCCAATCAAGATATTAAATGGTTCCATCCACCCAGAAAGTTCTCTGCTTCTGACTTCTAATACTGTAAATTATTTTTTCCATTCTAGAACTCATGTAAATCATACAATAGGTACTTTTTTGTTATCTGGCTTTTTTACTGAGTACCATGTCTGTGTCATTTTAAACTTTCATGTATAGTAATGACTAATTCTTTATGTATACTGGTATCAGGTAATAATTTGCTTATAACTTCAAGGTCATAGTGTTATATTTGTGTAATTAACCCTACTAGTTTGGAAAACATCAGTGCCTGTTCTGCCTGGCTCCAGAAGCTCGTATTCCCTCTACTGTGCACAGAAAATTGCCATATAGAGTCTATATTTTAAAAGGAAAAAGAAATCTCGAGATAACTTAGCCACAATTGTATCTCTTCCTGCTTACATCATTTTGGGGTGCTGAGTTTGTTTGACCCTTATATGGCTTAGTATACAGAATTTTTATGTGAAAAAAAGATATATTAAAAAGGAAAGGTCACCTTGGCTATCTGGATTCATCTGATTTTGGTATGACGTAGAAAATTTTAATCTCAAAGACATTGTGTCTTATGATGAAGTTTTACTATTAATATTCACTTGTTCATTAATGGGGCACTTTATCTTTCCTCCCAAATCTGTAAAGAATGATAACTTTGGGCATTTGTTATAAAGGACTGAAATAAAAAGCATTATTTCTATTAGATGGTTAATTCGTTTAGGGAAAAAGTGGTTATAAAACTCTGATTAAATGTAAAAGGCAAAAGTTCAATTATTTTAAGATTTGAGATTCTAACTGATTGAGCTATTGACCACGTTTAATCAAAGTGTAAATTATAAAATTAGAGTTTAGAATTCTCTTGTGAAAGATTCAAGTACATTTGGGCAAATTTGCATCTTAATATGTGCAGTAAAAGTATTTTACTTTCTCCATTAAATTTTCATTTGAGTTAAAAGGTATATGCATTCATCAGTGTAAAGTGACTGCATTATTTTGGATGGTTGCTCATCTCCTGTGACTTACTTTCTAAAACTAATCACACTATGGTTTTGAAAGTTTTATCTCTCTTTAGGTATGAAATAGTGTGTAGAATATGTTCATCAATTTCCTGAAAAATAATAATATACTTTGAAAAAGTCTATCTAATGGAATAATCCTTTTGTTACAGATTTTCTTAAAGAAAACTAAAACTTTCCATATTTTAGATAACATTTTTCTCCCTTCATTTAATATTATATGTGAAAGTCAGCAGTTTAGGATATTTTTTATTTTTTTAAAAAGAAAAGCATATAGCCCATACCAATGTGAAAACTTGACTTTCATTCTATCGTAGGTAATTTTAAATTTAAGAATTTAATTCTTGGCATTGAAACATGTATAATATCATGTATGAACCGAGTCGCCAGTCCAGGTTTGATGCACAATACTGGATGCTTGGGGCTGGTGCACTGGGACGACCCAGAGGGAGGGTATGGGGAGGAAGGAGGGAGGAGGGTTCAGGATGGGGAACACAGGTATACCTGTGGCGGATTCATTTCGAAATTTGGCAAAACTAATACAATATTGTAAAGTTTAAAAATAAAATAAAATAAAATAAAGAAATTAGGATTATACTTCATAATTTTATAATTTTGTTTTCCCACTGAGAAAATTGTTATTAACATGTTTCCAAATCAATAAAGATATTGGCCTGGCTATTTTGAATAATTCAAAAAAAAAGAATTTAATTCTTATAATGATATTATGTATGTGCCATAATAAAAATATGTACATTTTTTCTTAATATATTTCATGAACTGTTTCTTACCCACAAAATGTGTGAATTTTTTCCTTCACCCACCAACCAATTTTCTGATTCTTTGGACAATATGTCCTACAATTCATTTCAGTTCTGACATTAACTGCAGAGTTAGTACAGCCCCTACAGGTTAAGGGCTCAGTCCCATAAGACTGTCCCAACTTCAGAAGCCAGGCACAGATTCCAGGTTGCGAATTCTACTTCTGACCAACTGACTATGAGTTGGGGGTCCTCATATCACCATCCTGAGGTTCAATAATTTGCTAGCATGGCTTATAGAACTTAGGGAAGTGCTTCACTGTTACTGCTTTGTTGTAAAGGATACGACTCCGGAATAGCCAAATGGAAGAGATGCATAAGTCGAGGAAGGGAGTGTGTGGGATGCGAGAGCATCCAGGCTCTCGTAGGGCACATCACCTTCCCAGCACTTCAATGTGTTCTCCAACCTGCAGGCTCTCTCAACCCTGTTGTTCAGAGGTGGGGAGAGGTTTATGGAGGCTGCATTATGCAGGCATGATTGATTACATCATTGGCCATTGGTGATTGAACTCACTTCTAGCCCCTTTCCAGAGGTGGGGGTGGGGTGGAAAGTTCTAACTCTAAATACATGGTTGTTTTAGAGAAGGAAATGACACCCCACTCCAGTTTTCTTGCCTGGAGAATCCCATGGACAGAAGAGCCTGGCAAGCTACTGTGTATACCTGAATATAAATTCAAGTGAAAAAATTTAAGGGAGATGGATATTGGTTGAGCTTCAGTTAAATGCCAGTAATATTTCATTTAATCCTTGTTGCTGTTATGGGATAATCAAAATATGAAAGTTCATGCTATGATTACCACTATCCGATGAACGTATATGTACATGTGCAAAAAATAATAATATGACATGATAAAATGAAGACTTAAATTGGTGGAATCATGGGTATATCATTCAGTGATTGCATTCAGCTGCTTATAAATTGAACCTCCCTCTTTATTCCCACACGCCTCCCCCCACAGCTGTTAATGTGGCTTTAGTCAACTGGGGCTTGATTTCTTTCATGTAAAGGAGTCCTGAAGAAGTCCTGTCAGGGCCGTGGACACCTTCTTCCTTTCTGCTGTGCTGTCATCAGTGTATTGCTTCAGTCCTCACTGTGTCTTCACGATTTTAAGATGGGTGTTCCATCGCCAATAATCACCTCTGCCTTCTAGGCAAGAAGGGAAAGAGCATAGAGCAAAATGTTCCTGTAAGCTGATTCTCCCTCCACTTTATGAGTTTTCCTGCAAGTCTCACCCAAGGACTTTGGCTTCCTTGTTGCTGATCAGAGCTCTTGCACACAGCTACCATTAGCTAAGAGGAAGTCCAGAAAATGTTTTTTAAAGCTGAGCATAGTGCCACCTGGAGTAAAGGGGTGTTATATTGGTAAGGAAGATGGGAGAGAGGGCATTAGATAAGTAACCAGCAATTATGTGCCAAGGTGTTTTCCTTGAATTTTATGAACGCTTTTAATCATAAAAAGTAGACTGGCTAAGGGAAGAAGATTGTCTACAGTGGGTGAGACGTTAGTGATCCTTAATGATCTCAGTTTTTTAACTGGTTTTCAGATTGTTTAGATCCTTTCACTTTCTCTTTTCAATCACCCTTAAACCATTGTATCCTAGAAAATTGTAGAGTGACAAGTAGCTGAAGTTTCGTACTTTTGATAGGACTTATTTGAGAATTCAGAGGAAAATGGAGCATTGAAACTCCATGCTGAAAAAAAGATTTGGATACTGTGGAGAGGTTATGTATTACGTCTGAGCATTCTCTGAGCCTCAAGTGGAAAATATAGTAATATGACCTGCTGTGCTTACTTCACAGGGGTTTTTGTGAAAATGAAATGGAAGAAGTAGTACCTACATTTTTATATAGAGTAATATGATTGGCAGTATATGTTATTTATTTGATGGTTCAAAGGCACGTGCCTATTTTGTGGTACAGGTTAGATTGGAGCTTAGAAATCCTGACTCCTTTTCCAGGTCGTAGATGATAGTGCCTTTACCCTATTAGCATTACTTTTATAACTATTCTATAATTCAGCATCCCGCTAGGCAGTTCCATATTAACATAATTTGATGGGTGGAAGTGTGATGGTGGTAGGTGAGAGGATTGTATTGTTTAACAAATCTTTCTGTAAACTGAAAAATACACAAACTGTAAACTGTGGAAATACACAAAATATGCACAGAATACAAATGACGGGGACATTATTTAGGGTTAGAGAGACAAAAAAATCTAGAGAGCAATCACGTTTCCTGACTATTTAGTCATTTCAGTTGTTTGTGTCAGGTTAGACTAGATTGTTAGCTCGTTAGTCACACCAAGTTTTAAGAAATATATTTTATAATATTTAAGTGTTGATAGAAAAACAAATGTAAAATCATACAAATTCGAACAAAGATTTTTAGAAAGTAGCATCTATAGTGTCACCAATGAAAGTGTTTATAATCAGTGATTTTCTGGTTCTGGGTGGATATTTATTAATTTGAACATTTAAGCAATATATCTTCGTATGGATAGTTAACTATTGATGTAAATATTTTTAAAGCTTAGAAATTAAGAACTTTTAAACTGAATATAGATTGTATAATATAAAACTTTTTAAGACCCTTTAATAATGAGTGTGTTATAAGTTACATGTGTGTATGTTTTTTTTTTTTTCCTTTCTTTCTCCTCAGTGAATTACCTGAGAGAGAAGAAGGTGAAGGAGAAGAAACTCCAAACTTCAGTCACTGGGGACCACCAAGAATGTAGGTTGATAACATGATTGGCTTTCTCAATAGGACAGTGCAATTGGTTGCTCTTTTCTTCAGTTTAATAGTGTCAGTCGTTCTCTAATGATTGCCATAGTGCACGTGGACATTGGCCTAAACTGTAGTTGTGCTTTGTCTCACCTAGAGGGTTTTAGCCAGGCGAAATGACTATAACCAATATTAGGAAAACCATTGTCATACTTTTTCAGAGAAAGGAGCTTACAGATGTCCATCTATGAGGGACTCAGTGTACTTTCTCACTGTACCACTAAGCAAGGCAGCTAGGGCTGTCTTGAAGGCAGTAAAGCTCTTTTTTTCTTTTAAACAAACCAGAGCAATAGTTGAGGCTTCTGTGACATAGCCCCCTCCTCCTCTTATGTTAATCCAAGTTTGTGTCTTATTTGCACTAACAGAGTGTGCTGGGCCCATCCTCCTGTGGATACTCTCATTGTTTTATGTAGTAACCAGGGCTGCACTTTATTAAGATTATAAAAGTCTTCCATTAGCTGCCCTTTCTATCTTTACTCATTATTAATTCTACCATGTCACTCACATTGGTTTTTTTTGCACTTTTGAGTTTTGTCTTAAAAACTCTTAACTGTTTTCTGAGCTACTTTTTGGAGTTAATTATTGGCCATGTCTGTGCAGTTTGAACAAAATTCACAGTATTTTGAGGGACAAGTTTTATTCCATACTTTATGGAAATGATGTGGAGGTAGGAAGAAAAGAAAACCTTTCCAGCCTCTGGAGCAATAAAATCTGTCCTCCGCTTAAAGAACCACAGGCTAGCCTGGCTGACTAGGAATAGCAGTATGGGCAGTGAGTGTGTCAGTGACAAATTTATTTTATTGTGAAAGAAAGAAAAAAAGTGAAGTCGCTCAGTCGTGTCCAACTCTTTGTGACCCCATGGACTGTAGCCTACCATGCTCCTCCCTCCATGGGATTTTCCAGGCAAGAGTTCTGGAGCGGGTTGCCATTTCCTTCTCCAGTTCTGAAGGTCTGTGCTTTTTTGCCAAAATGATACATGTGACTTTCTTGATTTTTTTCACTCATTTGTTATTTCTTCAATTCGTTCTTTGCTAATGTTACATATGATGCAGATGAAAAGGACTCATCAGAAAATATATGGTGGTGGGAGATAGGGTTATTAAGATCTAGCTAAATTTCTCAATATTAAGAGTTGTATTTGTTGTCTTAGAAATCATCTTCAGAATTTAAACTGTTACATATACCATAAAATTGATTCATAAGAATCTAATAGAATTTAATCCCATTCTATAGAAGTGATAGATTCTTACAATTTAGGAACTAGGTATAACTTCTATAACATTTGTGAAAATGTATTTATATAAAATGAGCCACAAGGATATACACGTTGAACACAATGACGATACAACAAATTACCTTGTTCATGGGTGAATTCTGTTTTCTTGTTTGTTTTTACAGCGTTGAGATTTTTAGAGAACCAGATGTATCTCTTGGTATTAGTATTGTTGGTGGACAAACTGTCATAAAACGTTTAAAGAATGGAGAGGAGCTTAAAGGTATATTTATTAAACAAGTTTTGGAAGACAGTCCGGCAGGAAAAACAAATGCTCTTAAAACTGGGGATAAAATACTTGAGGTAAATAATGTTAAATTTTTGTTTTTGTTTGAAATGTACTGTGAAACAGTAAATATGTGTGTATCGTTGGTATATTTTATTCAGATGCCTTCATTTGTAGGTTTACACAATTTTGTGAGATTCTAAAGTTGAACTGTAGTAGTAGTGTTAGTCGCTCAGTCATGTCCGATTCTTTGCCACCCCATGGACTGTAAATGTAACCCATCAGGCTCCTCTATCCATGGAATTCTCCAGGCAAGAATACTGGAGTGGGTTGCCATTCCTTTCTCCGGGGGATCTTCCTGACCCAGGAATTGAACCCAGATGTCCTGCATTGCAGGTGGATTCTTTACCATCTAAGCCACTAGCAAAGCCCTTAAAATGATAAAACAAAAAGCATCAAATTTCACAAGTTGACAGAATGAGGCAGAAGGTGGGCCTCACACTTCTCCCACAGTCTTTAACAAACTTTGAATTGTATATGGCAGTGGGGTAGCTCGGCTGTCCTCCCAGAGTTGACCTTGAAAGTGGAAGACTCCAAGGTTGTTGGAATCCATCCTTTACACATGGCAGGCTTTGCAGAGTGGAGTTTTAAGGATACATCACAGGCACTGAGAGGTCTAGATCTGATACATTTCTTTGCATTGGGTTTATTGGATGACACCATACTGAATATCTTTAACCCCAGAATCTGCTTGTCCTCGACTCATGGTTTATGGTACTAAACATCAGCTGTGGTGTTTTATCTCTGACAGAGTGAAAAGTGCTCTGGAGATCATGGAGTGAAGTCTAGATTGTCCTGTTTGTTTTCTATTCTTGGACAAATTATGAAATATATTTTATTTTCAGTTTCCGAACAAAACAGAAATGAGATTTTAAAACTCATATAATCATTGTGAGGATTAAAGAATTGCATAAAATTGTTCCATGTGTACAAATTTGAGGTTATATTTATGTTTGTGAAGTTGTAAAAAAAAAAACTTCAAACCCACTGGAGATAAAGAAACGAAGAAAATGACCACAAATCCCTTCTCTTATGGTGTTTACATGATAGTGGGGGAGATAGACAATACACAGAATAAGTAATATATAGAAAGTTAGATTGTTATAAGTAGCTATGGAGAAAAATAATGGGGAGGAGAATAAGGAATGACAAGTGGTGATGGCAGCAGTTGCAACCAATAGATTTGTTATGGAAGATGATATTGGGACAAATACAGGAAATGACCAAGTGAACAATGTGGACACAGAGGGGAAGATGCCTCCAGACAGAGTGAACTGAGTGCAAAGGCTCTGAGGTGGGAGCTTGCCTGGATGCATTCAAGGAACAGAAGGAGGTCTAGCACTGCTACTGTAGGTGGAGTGAACAAGAGAGAAGCTGAAAGAGAAAAGGTAGTGGGAAGCCACATCATGGAGAGCTCAGAAGGTTGTCCACTCTGAATGCGTGAGAATCCATTGGAGAATTATGAACACGTACATATTTTTAAAAAGGATTATTCTGGCTTCTGGGGCAGGTGTGGTTTCTTTTATTTGGCATTTGTGTGGTACATTTTTTTTTTTTCATTTTCATACTTATTTGCGATTTTGTTTTAGTTGTATTTTTTAAACAACATATAACTGGATTTTGCTTTTTTAAAATCTAAATTGATAATATTCATCTAATAAATCATTTATTTTTAATTACTGATACATATGCACTTAGAACAAAATACAGAAGATAATGTTTAAAAATTAGCTTTTTTCCTTTATATAGTGAAATAATTATAAATTCATAGGAAATTGCAAAGAAATGTATAAGGAAGTCCCATGTACTCTCTTCACATAGCCTCACCCGATGTTAACATCTTACATGACTACAGTAAAAGCAAAAGCAAAATGCTAATATTGGCACAATTCACAGACCTTAGTCAGACTTCACCAGGTATATACATGTACCACATGTATGTGTGTGTTTACAGCTCTGCACAATTTTATCACATGTGTAACCTTGCATAACCCCCACAGCAGTCAAGAAACTCAGCTGAGTCATCACCACAAGACTCCTTGTCTGGCCCCTCAATAGCCACTCCTCTCCTCTTCCCTCCTCTCGCATCGCTAGCCTCTGCCCACCACTATTCTGGTTTTCCGTATTTATAAGTGTGTTATTTTACAGTTGTCACATAAATGGAATTGTGCATTCTGTTTCTTTTTGAGATTCTTTCTTTACTCAGCAATTTCTTTGAAGTTTTTTCAATTTGTCAGTAGTTCATCCCTTTTTATGAATGAGTGGTATTCCATGGTATGGAGGTACCACAGTTTAACCATTCACCCACAGAAAGATGTTTGGGTGGTTTCCAGTTCTTGGCCATTCTAAATAAGCCCTATAAACATTGGTATATAAGTTCCTGAGTGAAAATAAGTGTCCATTTCTTTGGGATACATGCCCAAGAGTGTAATTTCTGGGTTGTATGTTAAGTTCCTTTCTTAGTGTTAAGAAACTGTCAAACTATTTTCCAGAATAGCTGTACCATTTTGTATACAAGCAGCTATGAGTGATCCAGTTTCTCTGCATCCTCACCAGCATTTGGGATTGTCACTATTTTTCATTTGAGCCATTCTGGATAGGTACAGAATGATATCATTGTTGTTTTAACTTGTAGTTCCATAACTTTTCATGTGCTTAATTGCCATCTGATACCCTTTTTGGTGTAATGTTTGTTCAAGTCTTTTGTCTTTTTTCTAATTGAATTGTTCATTTTTTCTTATCTTTTTGAATTTTTTCTCATCTTTCTCTGCTGTCAGTGAATAAAAAGTATTCTCTCATCTAATCCATCGTCACTTTTACACATACTAATGAAAACCCATTGTTTTATCTCAGATTTAATAATTTATATTTCTTCAGATTCACAACAGACCTGAAATGTTAAACTCTAATATATATTCTGTGAAGCATAATCAGTCATTTGTTTACTTTTTTCTATGAAAAGCATTAGTTGCTTTGCTAGTGAAGTTTAATACTCATTTCTGTCTTGAGACAATTGCACAAAAGGTTTAGGTCCGTATAAAGAGCTTTTTAAACTAGAAAGTTTAAATTTAACTTAATTTTAAATTAAATGGGTCTTCATCTATGTACATGGACATTTTTAGGTTATAATTTTAAAGTTGAGAAAGACTAAGATTATTTTTCTGTTGTAATATGACAGAATTCTAACTTTTTTCTCACTTATCAGCTTTAGTGATTCCCATTTAACACTGTATAATCTCTGTCAGGGGAAAAAAGCTGATTATTATTGAAGAGGATGTGGTTCTCATATAGCCTCTACTTTTCTTACTGTTGAATGTTTCAGGGATCAGGTTTTTTTGAAAGAAGCTTCATCAAACTAGTGACAGCTTTTAATCGTCACTGCAAATTTTTTCTTTTTTTTTTTTCATTTACTATTATTCATATCCTTCCTCAACTCAGATGGGAAAAGAGCTTTTCACAGCATTAAAATCTTCATGGATGCCTATTAGAATAAAAAGCCAGAGTTCTTGCCATGGCCTTCTGGATTTTACATGATGTGGCTTCAGCTGCCTCCCTGACATCACCTCTTTCTGCTCTCTCCTCTTGCTGTGTTCTTTAGACTCACCTCCATTTAAATCTCTCTGACACACAGGGCTCCCATCTCCTGCCTCCATGCTGTCGCTTCTCTGTCCCTCAGCCTCTGGCATGCTCGCTTTCCTCCTCACTCTGCTCAGATGCAGTGACTTATCCTCCTATCACTCCGGTGCATGTGTTTCCAACTCCTTTGATCTTCTTTCCTTTCATTGAGCTTTTCTGGGACAACCACATCCTAGTTAAGTGCAACTGTTTGCTTATTTTGTGATCTCTTTCTTGATTTGAACCAACAAAGTTATACCAACAAACAAGAAATTGTGACACTCTGAAGCCTTTGGAATGAAAAGTTGTAAAATAGCAAAAAAAAAAAAAAAAAAAAAGCCAAGAAACCAACCAACAAAAAACCCCATGCATACTGTCTGGTCTCATTTTAAATTCATGACTGCTCCCTCAGATGGGTCCTTAACTCTGTCCTGCTGTCCTGCATTTCACAAGGTGTTGCATTCTTCTAAGTAGTCCTTCAGACCTCCTGTGCTTCCTTCCTTAGTCTTAATCTCAGTTGATGGTCCTTATTTCTTATTTCATTGAGAAAGGAGGAGGAGTCAAAAGGGACCTTCCTCTTGCTCCTTCTACATCCTTTTTTCTACCTGTGCTTGTTGCAGCAAATGAACTATTTGTGTTTCTTCTATCTAGAGTCTGTCTCTCTAACTTGTGCAGTAGAAGTCATTCCATCTTCAGTCTCCAAGGGTTTGCTTCTGCAGTCATCACTCTTCTCTACCTTCATTTTTCCTCTCCTCTGTATCATCATTATTGTAGTATATCCCATCTTAAAAAAACAAAAACCAACCTTGATTCCACTGCACCTATATTCCTATTTCTTTGATCCCCTTGTAGCAAAACAATATTCACAATTTGCCGTTATCCTCTGACTGGAAACCACCTCAACTTTTACCAAGGCCTCCTCCTTACATTATAAGTTTGAAGAATTCATTCCTTTAAATAAATACACTTGATAAACAGAATGCTCTTTGAGACTATGGGCATGTTCACAAGTTATGCTTTTTCAGATTTGTATAATGAGATGTGTATACTTTACCCAAATTTGTTGAAGGCAGAACTCTTTTAGTAAAAGAACCCATGGGTGTTTTCATACTTCTTTTTTGAACATAATTTGAGAAATGTTCAACTACTCAATTTGATAATGGGCAATTTGCTTAAAATACCTTTCTTCTTAGTTTAATTGAGAGAAGATGAGTCCAAAGAGATCCCCAGCCCCTACCCCCCTTCAGAATTATGTCCTCTTATAGTGGCAGAGGTGACATTATAAGCTCAGAAGCTTCTGTTACTGATTAGGCTACCTACTTTTGCATAATTATTTTTAACCTCAGCCATTGTTATTAAGATATTTTTCTTATTTACTTTTCTTGAAGATAAGATGTTAATTTTCTTAAACATGGTCTCCTAAAACAGCAAACCTTTTTATGTGCCAGTCTTATTTTTTTCTAGCTGTCGTCTAATTCATTCAACTCTGGCTGTTCTCATAACTAGATAATATGCATGAACTTGAATTAACTTATCCACAAGATCTGCTGCCTTGCTAACTGAAATAAATTACTTCTGTGTTTTTAGGTGTCTGGAGTAGATTTGCAGAATGCTTCACACAGAGAAGCAGTCGAGGCCATTAAGAATGCAGGAAACCCTGTGGTGTTCGTCGTTCAGAGCTTGTCATCCACTCCAAGAGTAAGCCTTAGTTTACATATTCAACAAGTTTACAAATAGTCTATAGATCTGTGGATCAAGCTTTTGCCTCCAAGTGTTAATATTTTCCAACATATTTTTTACTGTTATTCTACTATTGCTTAAAGGAAGTTAGCTTTGTAAAAATTTAATTATTAGCTTCAGTTTTCCCTTTTTTCTCTGATTTCAATCTCCTGGTCAAATTTGAGTTATTCCAGTGTACAATGGAGTCCAACAGACCTATTTTCGATTCTTTGATTCCCTATTTACCAGGTTTGCTATTTTGGAGGCAAGTTACTTAACCTTTCTGAACTAGTTACTTTGTCTATAAAACGCTTCCAACACAGAGCAGGTCAGTTATAAAAACATCCTAGAGGGGACTATCAAATGGCCTGTGTATCTATTATAGCACGTAAAAATTCAAATGTGTTGCACTGTATGTTCTGTTGGAGATTCTGAATTTACAAAGAACAGTATTTCATCATAGAGTTTTTTCCTGTAATAAACTACTCATTTGGTATGGAAATAGAACTCTGATACACAGATGTCAGTGACAGGATGTGTATTTTATATTGCAATATGAGGCAGAAATGTCACCAGTAAGCCCTGTAACCGAAAGCTATGTTTACTTTTCTATATTTTATAATGGAAGACAGCTGTTCAAAACATAGGCACTTCTGAACAGTAGAAAAACTGCATAGTTTTTAAAAATATGCTTTTCAGTCCACTGAAATGCAGTGCTTTTCAACCTTTTTTTATATCAAGGCATACAGAAAATAATATTTGTATAACAAACTGGGTAAACAGATGTCTGGCTGTCCCAGGGGCGGGGGGCATCGTTGTGTATTTTTTGCATGCTTATAGCCTGCCCATACCCAGGGGGCTGCAGCCTCACCCCGTATGGGCAGCTCTGCTGTGCACTGTACTCACAGCAAGGTCCCTTCCAGACTTAATGCTACGTTTATACCATCAAGACTAATTGAGAGAGGGAAGCAGAATAAAGTCTTCACATTTTTTTATGCAGTTTGAAATTCTGGATTTATTAGAATCCACCCTTAAACTCTTATGATACTGAGAAAGTTGTTGAGGCCATCATTTTATTTCTGGAGACTAAATTGAATAGGAATGTTGGCCAGATTTTCCCTGCCAAATGACACTTCCAGAGAAACAGTTCTGAGCTAGAATGAGCCAATCAAATTATACATTTATACGACCATTTGTGAATGCTTCACCAAAAAATATTCAAAGCATTTTATTAGGTTATAAGGTCAGCTATAAAGGCCAAGCTTTTAATCTAGTCTTTGTTGGTGAGCTGTGGTGGAAGTTTTCATTTGAGTGACCAGTACAATATCTTTAAACTGCTTAAAAAGAAAAATGTCTTCAGCATTATTACATGCTCAAGTCACTTATCCCTCAGGCAGCATCACAGAGTGTCACGTTCATCGAACATTGAACTGTCTGTGGTTCTAGCCAAAGAATGGTGATGATATTAATGTCCATTACTTGTTCCATTTTTTCAGCACAAAGTTGATTCCACCTGAATAAGGCAATGAAAGGAATCAAGCTTCATATTTTTGTATCTTTGGCTTACTTATTCTTACAATTATTATTGGTCATCACAGAAATAGAAAATATAGCCAAATTCTTAATCATTTTTGATCAGTTTAATTAAACTTTGAAACATTCTTCAAAACTTCCAAGGAAGTCATTTCCTAATGTTTGGCCATCAGGGTCCTATGTCTAAATGTGCCTTGAAAAAGAAAGTGTTAGTCGCTCAGCTGTGACTTTGAGACCTCATGGATTATAGCTTGCCAGACTCCTCCCTCCATGAAATTCTCCAGGCAAGGGTACTGGAGTGTGTAGCCATTCCCTTCTCCAGGGGATCTTCCCAACCCGGAGATGGAACCTGGGTCTCCTGCATTGCAGGTGATTTCTTTACCATCTGAGCCATCAGTGAAACCTTCATGAAAATTCTCATCAGCATGATGGATTGAGTGGTGGTGTTTATGTTTGCACTTTTTTTTTAAGTTTTAATTTTTTAAATATTTGTGCTTTTAATAGGTGCTTTAGGAGGACTGGCAACACATTACCTTTTTAAGCTTTTTCTCCTAAATTTCTCAACTACATTTTCAGCACGCTAGAAAGAAATGTGTATATCTACTTAGATTTACTTGGTATATGCTTATTTGAGAGCAGAATTCATGATCTATACTGTACATCTCAATAGAAAGTTTTTATGCCAAAATAATTTTTTCTACTTATAATTGCATTTCACAGTAGCATTAAGGTTTTCTCTATATATCCAAAACCAAACCCTTTTAAAATTGGTATCCTTCTTTCAGTTCACTAAATTTATTATTATGTGTTGTTTTCTTTTTTCCTGTCTTCCATTTCTATTTCCCTAATATCATTGTTTCATAATGGCATCTAAATTTTTTTGGACATGTTCATTTTGTGTATTAGTCATATATTTTTTACTTTCATAAGAAATATGTGCTCTTCTACTTTTCATAAAGATGTGGTCTTTTTTGGTGAGCAATTTGTCTTCCAAAGTTTGCTAATGATATGTGTAGAGAATAATATTTCTCTATTTGAAAAACAAATAGTATAAACCTTATGAATGGCAACTAACTTTTATCCCATTTCAAAGCTTCTGCCCTTTAACTTTAGCTGGTTTTTCCATAGAAGAAAGTAGGTCCAGTATAGGCAGGTGTTTGACTTTGTAGGGAGACAAAGTGTTTTAAAGTCTTCAGAATTAGAAACATATACCTGTAGATCCACTGGTTTTTGAACTCTGACTTAGGTTGTCCTGTGTGTTAAATAGAGAAATAAATATTAAGCACAGTCTCTATTCACATAAGAAGCCACAGATATAAATTGATTTATCACTACTATTACTTTTTACTTTAGAGAAACATTTCTGAGATTGTCTCACTTATTCCAAAATTAATTTATTCCTTTAGACTCTAAAAGTAGAGAAGAATTAATTGTAAATTGCCTTTTTGAGAAAAGTGCTTTTTTTTTTGTTTTGTTTTTTAAATTATCCCTAGGGAGGCAGTTCCTTTAATTTTCTGAGTAAGGAGATGTATTTTTCCTTTTAATCTGCATGTCTGTCATCAGATTTTATGCCAATTACTTGTGTTAGCTATTTGAGGAGCCTTTAAAATAACCACTTTTAATAATACAAAATAATTTTGTATTTTCTTAAGATATTTTACAGGTAGTTTTACAAAAAGAAATGAGTCAAAAAGTAATCTGTGCTGTTTGCATCATTAAGAATTAAAGTCATTTCTATGAAATTGAACTGTTTGATTCACTTATAAGCATTTATTGAATGCTACTATGTGGTGCTTTTTCTGAGCATCAGGGTGATAGTGATAAACAACCCTAAATTCCAGCTCTAACTGAGGTATTATCCAGGGGTGTAAATAGCTTTGTATAATTTATCTATATGCTAACAGTGATGGTTAAATATTTATTGAATGTACATAGTGCGCTAGATACCATACTCAAACTTTATGAGATATTACATAAGAATGATTACTGCAAGATTGTTTGTAGGAGAGAAAATTGGAAATGAAGTATGTAAAATCCCATGAAAAGAATGACTGACAGCAAGAAATGTTATATATCCATGAAAAGAAACATATCATAATCATTCCAGCTGACAGGATTTACAGTTCATTAAGTAAAAAAGAAAAAGTAATATTTACAGAGGCATCCATTCTTTACATGAAGAAAAGTAAAATCAAAGCCTCAAATAAGTGGGCTGAAGTGATATCACTTCAGTGTTAGCTGCCCTTGGTGACTGGAATAAACATATACAATAACCTTAAAAAAAAGAAAACACCAAAAAAACAAAACTTGAGCTGGAGTACACTGATGAATAAGGTAATCAATGAAATAAATGTTACATAGGAACTAACTTTCTGGATCTAAACAAGCCTGTGAATTTATTGTCCCTGATTGCTGCACACAAACACACACACACACACACATGCAGGCATGCACATTTGGGTTATATAACTTGCTAGATTTCCCAAGTTGTGTTGTTTGCTTTAACTATACTTCTCATATCTTTACTTTTTAGGTGAAGTTAGAGATATAGTTAAGTAGGATTTTAACTTTTTTTTTTTTTTAATGCATGGAGCAATGTAATGATTGTGACATTTAAATTCTTTCTTTCTCTCTTCCTTGTCTTTGTGGTGGCAGGTCATTCCTAGTGTGCATAGCAAGGCCAAAAAAATCACCAATAACCAGGACCAAGACACCCAAGAAAAAAAAGAAAAGGTAACCTAACCTCTTAAACTTTTAAAAATGTTTTTGGTTTCTTTTTGCATATCTGAGCTGCAATTAATATGTGTTTTTTTGGATGAGTATCTGGGTAGAAGTATGGTACGTTTAGGACTCTCCTGGTGGCTCAAACGTAAAGAATCTGCCTGCAGGAGACCCAGGTTCCGTCCCTGGGTTGGGAAGATCCCCTGGAGAAGGGAGTGGCAACCCACACCAATATTGTTGCCTGGAGAATCCCACGGACACAGGAGCCTGGTGGGCTACAGACCATAGGTTTGCAAAGAGTCAGACACGGCTGAACGACTTTAAGTTCACTTCACAGCAGTTATAATATCTCCTTTCTGTGAACGTACCTAATTTTGGCCTGGATGAAGGCCTAGTGAAGTACAGGTGTAAGATGTCATGGAGCCATTATCAGCCATTACCATCTTTTTCTAACTCCTAAGATATTAAGTTGAATTTCTATTGCTTAGTATTGTTTCTTTTTTTAGCTTCCAAAAGATTTATTTTTATTAAAAATGTATTTTAATTTCCATGAAAATATTTTAAAAAACTTATTGCTGTTATTTTCAAACCTATTTTAATTATAACCACAAATTGTATTTTATATAATATCTTGTACCTTGCACATTGGTTGAAACTTTTTTTTATGGCCTAGCACATAGATATTATAAATGTATATTTGTGATTTAAAAGAATAGCTATTATCTAGTTACAGATTTTCATACAGGGTTATTAGGGAAAACCAACTAATTGGGTTATTCAGGTATTCTATACACTTACCGATTTTTTTGATCAGAGTAACTCATCTTCCATTTTGATGGTTAAATTAATCTCCTTTTCACGTAGCTTTTCTGTTTTTATTTTATATTTTTCAAGATAATTTATTAGGTTAAATTAAAAAATTTAATATCCTCACAGGGATATAATTGACCCTTTCATTAATATGTGGCCTTACTAAGTGGTGCCTTAGTATCTAGTTCATCCAATATCCTTGAATAGGACAGATTTCCTTTTATATTTTTGTCTGATAGTTTGTCTTGGAAGTTTATGAGCCACACAGAATGAATTCAAGTCTCTAACCTAGTGGGTCTGGGCTTGTAAGGAATTCTCAGGGGACACCTTTTTTCTTTTTCTTTTGTTTTCTTCCATCTCATGCTAAGACCAAGGTCAGGAAATATTCCTGATGTCTTCTGTAATCAAAATTTTGGTTTGTTTACTTTGTTTATTTTAAACACTACCCATTGAAAATTTCACCCCATTAAAGGAAAAAAAAAAAGCTATGCCTGATTTTTTCACTTGGGAATACTTTATTTACAGAAATGTATGAGGGCTAATCAAGACTCCTTGAGGATTTGGGGAGAAGGGTTCTTGAAAAGGATAAGGAATTAGGATAGGAATTAAGTTGGTACCAAATTATAGAACTATCTGTTTTATCTCTGAGTTCAGATCTTAATCCCAAAGGTTATATTCAGATTAGCAGTAACATACACTGTGTGTTCAGGATTCTGTGGTTTGTTTTTGGCAACTGCCAATAAACACAGATAATATGTAGAATCTAGAAGACCATGGTTATTGTTGCAGAGGTATTAGTTTTGTACAAGTTGCAAGTCTTCACTTGCAGAATACTTTAACCTTTTGGTCCTTTTTTGCAGGGATTGGGTTTTGGGGGTTGATATCTTTAGTCCTACTTCCCACCTTGTTTGACCTCAAATAGAAACTTTGGACTAATTAAATTTCTAGCTCTCACTAGATAAAAATGAGTACATACTGCATGATTATATTTATATAAAAGTCGAGAAAATATGTTTTTGTAGTGACAAGAATATCATTGGTTCAGGAGAATAGGATGCCAGGGAAGAGGGTGATTAAAAAGAGTCATGAAGAAACTTTTGGGGTGATGGTTACATGTTCGTTATATTGATTATGGCGGTGAATTTGAATTGTACACTTTAAAATCTGCAATTTTTTAAGTCAGTTATACTTCAGTATATTGGAGTGAAGCTATTTAAGACAAAAATTCCCTGTTTTTCTGGAGTTTGCGTTTTACTAGGGCAAAGCAAACAATATAGATTTCAGTGACTGCTAACTTTAAAGCAATATGGGGATGAGACCTGAAGACCCACAAAATGTGACATCTGGTATATAAGCTCAAAGAAGGGAGATGATGTATCTCATCATTTCTCTTTTTCTGCATCGCCCAGAATGCTGCCAGCCACCTATTAGGCATACAATGCATATTTATTGCGTGAATAAAGAATCCTAAAAACAGAACAAAACTAAATCTCTGGTTTTAGGTCACTGGGGAGTGGCACATGCCCTCTGGAGATTTACCTTCTGATTTGGAATTTATGGTTGTTTCTGGCCTCAGTTACAAAAATATAGTTTTGAATTTTTATCTGTGATATACATATATGTGTGTGTGTGTGTGTATTTTTTTTAAAGAAGGGCTTCTCAGAATATTTAGTCTGTCTTATTGCTGGAATTGTGTTGATTCGTATGTTGATTCAAATATCTGAACATTAATCAAATGTTTATTGGAAACCAATAGTGTTACAGTCACTGTGCTATAGTCAGTGGATATAACATCAAAAAGGAAACAGACAACAGGCTGTGGAGACATGGACAATAAACACACAGATGAATATAAAGTGGTTACTGATTTAAATACTTTGGGGAACAAAGTAATTAATTGACTAAGGAAAATTCCAAATGAGATTTCATGAAGGAAAAGATAAATGTATGATACTTATCAACTTTGGTACATTAAATCAAATTGAATTTCAATATATAGCAAGGATATTTTCATTCAGATTTTTTAAAAAATCCAGTAAGAGCCCAGTAAAACTGAAAGTCAATGTATAATAAGTCTACCCAGCTGAATTCCTTGGCATGGAGCAAAAGTTGTCACTAAGTTAGCATGGCAATAGTTAACAATGCAACCATAAACCCCAAATCAGAAGGTTAAATGGAACACAGGAAAATGACTTTTGTCCGGACAGCATTTGCCAATACCTGTTGACCTAAAGCCAGAGGTGTTTGTTTTGTTTTTAGTTTATTTATTCAATAAATATGTATTGTGTGTCTGTTAGGTTCCAGGCAGTGTTCGGGATAGTTAGCCATGTTAGTGAATCTTTGGAGAATTCAGAGGTGAATATTGTCCCTAATGGACAGAGGATCCTGGTGGGCTACAGTCCATGGGGTTGCAGAGAGTCAGGCATGACAGAGCACAGCACAACAGTTTATTATTGCCCCAAAGCACTCCCACTTGTGAGTCAATTGGTCATATGAGAATCTACATCTCCATTACAGGATGATGTTTCAGTGGTTACAGGATGTACTTCACTATACTACTCTTCTCTGTAATTATAGCTTGTGTACAAAGCATTATTCTACACCCTGGAATGACAAATTACCTTCACTCCAAGAAGTGCATATATGAATGTGATATGTAGTGAAATAACTAGAAGTGTAATTGGTATGGTAGAAATATGCCCAGAGTACTAGGGGAGACTTTCCCAAAGATGGGAGGTCACGTGATGACTAAACTCTCTCTTTAACAGTTATTATTGATAGAAATAATTTCTTTTAGGTATTTTTTTCCTCCTTAATACAAAAGCAATCATGTTCTCTAGAATTCCTGACAGTCAGAAAGGAGACAAAATCACTTGAAACTCTATTAGTAGAGGTGTAGGTTAGAAATAAAAATTTTGGCTTGAAATTATTCACATTAAAAAAGATAAGGGAAGAAAGTGACTGAAAAACTTAAAAAAAATCAACAAGCAGATCTTGAATAAATGTCTAGTTTTTTCTTATTTTGTTTTATTTCATTTCAGTATTTTCTGACCTCTTATATAGAATGTGAAACATCAGACTTCATAGAAATGCTATTATCAGCTGTAGGTGCATAACTCTTTGGTATTTTCTTTCTAAATTTTCTTCAGTATTATTTCATATGTTTTCTTTCTTTGAAGGAAATTGTGGACACTCTTCACAACTGGGAGATGTCATTAATAGAGAAGTAGTCCTCTGTAGTTAGCTATCTTCTTTTTCTTTTTGTGTATTACCCAAATGAAAATGCTGTTTCCCGCTAAACATAGTAATCCCTTAAAGTATGGTTGCTGCTGCTGCTGCTGCTGCTGCTAAGTCTCTTCAGTCGTGTCCGACTCTGTGCGACCCCATAGACGGCAGCCCACCAGGCTCCCCCGTCCCTGGGATTCTCCAGGCAAGAACAGTGGAGTGGGTTGCCATTTCCTTCTCCAATGCATGAAAGTGAAAAGTGAAAGTGAAGTCACTCAGTCGTGTCCGACTCTTAGCGACCCCATGGACTACAGCCCACCAGGCTCCTCCCTCCATGGGATTTGCCAGGCAAGAGTATTGGAGTGGGGTGCCATTGCCTTCTCCATAAAGTATGGTTACATTAACCTTATAAAAAATATATATCCCAAATAAGTATATTTTATTATATGTGAAATATACTTCAATAAGATTGCTATTAAGGCATGCTTCTATTCCAAGGGAAAAATCTGGATTTGTCAGACTCTGAAACTAAGAGGAATCTCAGGAAGGCATTTGCAAACATCAGAATGATCTCTTGTGACCCTCTTGATGACACTTAGAGTATTATAGGATGCATGCTCTCTGATTATTCTTAACAGCAACAAATAAAACAGCATTCCATCAGGGATACTCTACATTGTGCTAATCTTTAGAACTGGCTGATAATTCTCAGGCCAATGTGTAACCAATTGTGATACACACGTGCACAGCATGTGGACATGTGGATATCATGCAACATTAGTGTAAATGTTTTTATTATCTTATATATTTTTGTTCTATATTACACACCAGTGAGATCAAGGAGATCAGGGAGAAGGTATAAGCATTTCTAATTAAAATTACCAAGTCTTTTTGACTTTGTGAATCTAGATTCACATATTAAAATGCTTCTGAGTTAGTTGTTTCTGTGAAAAGGGATTTCTCAAAAGACTGGCACATCTAAAGTAATATACGTTTAGTTTCACTATTTTTTAAAAAACTCTGGGAATATTAGATTTAAATAATGCCTCTTAGTCTCTAACCAATCAGAAAGACTTTAAAAGACTGAGTTTTTAATACCCCCAAAGGTAGGAGAATATTTCGTGTTCACAATGAGGTAAGAGTCTTTCTCCTTTTCAGATACACACAGGACTTTCAGCTTTTGTCCTGCAACTTTAGCCACGTGTCAGATGTAGACACAAAAATGCAAAAACACTGGTCTGTCTGGCAAAAAGCTGTTCTTTACATTGGAACCAAGACATGTTCTTGTACAAAAGCACAGCCAGGCAAACAATCTAATAAACATGTTTGCTTTTTTCTCTCAATCAAGAGAGAGTAGATGCCCAAAGAAGCAGTATGTAATGGATCCTCATCATTCCAATAAATATCACTAAATTGCCAGATCATAAAACCAGATTCCACTGATTACTTCTGCTAATGGTGAATAATTTACAGCCGAAGTACAAATCAGGACCAAACTTAGCTTAATATTAGAAACAACAACAACAACAAAAAATAGAATTGAAAATTTAAAAATGGAAAAACAGTTAAAAAGACAAAGTTCTGTTGCCACTGGGAATTTACCGTCGGAACCAGGAAATCATGTGTATGGGATTGTATGTCTCAGGCTTCACAGTTCATTGGTTCTGGAAGATGAGTATACTTGAACATATCAGTGGGGCTTTCAAGACTGACTAATAAAATTAAAGAAAAGAAACTTGACCTTTGAAATTATGCAGAATGTAACCGTGCCAGATGTTTATTAAAATTGCTAACATGGGAACCAAAAAGGTGGTTATCCTGGTTCAGAGAGAATTGGAAAGAGTATTTATATTTGCTGAAAAAAATGTTTAAATAAGATTCAGATTTAGACACTAAACTTGTTAATGTCTTAGAAGGCAACGCAACTTTAATACTTTGTTAAAATAACTTACATTTCCAGAAGAAATCTCAATGCTCTTTTTACAAAATTTATTTATTTATTTATTTGGCCGCACTGGGTCTTTGTTGCAATTCATGAGCTCTTGGTTGCCGCACATAGGATTTTCCTAGTTGTGGCGAAAGGGGATTACTCTCTAGTGGCAGTGCATGGGCTTCTCCTTGTGGTGGCTCCTCCTGTTGTGGCGCGTGAGCTCGGGGGAAGGGCTTCAGTGGTTGCTGTGTGCACTCAGCAGTTGTGGTGCGCAGGCTTAGTTTTCCCACGGCATGTAGGATCTTAGTTCTTGGACCACGGATCGAACCCATGTTCCTTGCATTGCAAGGTGGATTCTTAACCTTGGACCATCAGGGAAGTCCTTAATATGCAATGCTCTTGAACAAGAACGGTTTGTGTTATTGTCATTTTTCTCAATGCTAATATGTCAGAGAACTGAAACAACATGAATGACAACCAGTTATTTACTCATTCAGCAAACAGTTAAGGACACTGTTCTCAGAGCTGAGCATGTCCTATGGTCTGTGTTTTTCTCTACCCTCACAGAAGTTCTTTCACCTGGCCCTCCCTGTGCATACCTTGCTCCAGCCTTTGCTGCCACAGTGAGAGCCTGGACCTGCTTACACTCTTCTCCCATATGTGGTAGAAAGCTGCCTGGACATCTGGCAACCCACATTCATACCATAGGGAGCCCAGAATATGCTTATCCTACATTCTTTGTGAGCGTGTTGGTAGAAGTTAAAGAAATAGGTCATGTAAACAATTGTCCCTTAAATATACTTTTTAAAGTGCTATTAAAGAGAATTCATATATATCTTTTACTACTATTTTAAAAGCTAGCTCTCCTTGTTCTTAGCTTTGTCTTTCACTTAGAATGACCCTTGATTAGATGTTATCCTGAATAAATTTGAGTGTGTGTTTTTCCTTATGGATGCCAAATAGTGTTTTCTATTTTGGAGGAATTTATTACATGTCTGCTTTCTGTAATGGACCAGTCATTGTCCATTTACTGAAGTGTATCCTGCCATTAGTGGCTTTGTACTGTAAAGCATAATTGATTGTGCTTTATTGAAATCCTGTAGCAAAACAAATCTTAATTCAGTTATTTTGGCATCTGTGGGGAGCTTGGGTATATCGGCTCCTATTCTTTCCAGCAGCTTGGATCTCTCCGTAGTTTGGCATGTTTTATTTTTCCCAGCATTTAAGAAAAGGTCTGCGTTGTATAAAGGTAATATGATCATAAAGTCTACTTTAATTAAGTCTCTTTAAACCAAATATTGATGTACTGTATCATTTGGTTTGTAAATGTAAAGAATACGTATACAGAAATACAAAAGGTATTCATCATAAAGCTTTTTCTCTCTCTCTTTTTAAAACATTGAAATATATGTTAACTATTTACAAATTATAGATGAATACCTCTTCAGTTAGAAAATCTTGGTATTTCAAGTGCTTTATAAATAATGAAATCTGTACCTTTTATAATTGAATAAAAAGTTGAAATAATTGTAAGATTAACACATTGGGTCATTTTTATATCTAAGTCATTATTTATATGTCTTTCATTTGAGTTATTTGGTCAGAAACAAAGAAAACTAACTTTCAACAGTGTAAAGAAGATACATATAATTGGTTTTCTCACTGGAGAAAGGAAGGCATGCTTCTGTGAAGGTCAACAGTTTTAAAAGTTGTGCTTTTGAATTCCTGTTTTCTGTATTGGTGTGTTTACATCACAGAGTCACTTTACATAATAACATAGAGAATAAAAAATTATAATCCTAGTGATATGATGAAGGTTGGATACAGTCAAAATATTTACAGATTATCTTTTAATCCTGTTTGTCATTGAGGAAGAGCTTGAACAAAGGCAATTAACACTTCTCTCAAATTTTGCATCTTCAGAGGCGAGGAACTGCTCCACCGCCAATGAAACTGCCTCCTCCTTATAGATCTCCATCTGATGACAGTGATGAATCTGAAGAAGAATGTGCATTTACCAACAGTGAGTTCCTTTTCATTGTTTGGGATAGATGCATAACATTAAATTATACTTTAATGATTGTTGTAAATTATCAAATACAGTGGTGTGGGTTCTTAGAAAATGTGTATGAACATATCTTGCTGAAAAAGAAAATTCAGATCTCCTAACTTCTGTGACTTAATATTTTCCTAAGCTTTTGCCTCTGACATTAATATAACAGAGTGAATATCAAAGGCAACTGGGTGGTAAACTTTTATCTACAGTCCATGCTAGTCTTACTATTTGGTTGTGAATATAGAAATGCTAAGAAGTCCTTGAAATTGGAGTTTGACCAATAGTAATCAGAGTTGAATGTAGATATTAGACCTTGATTACTTGCTGTGCCCAGATGAATGGTGATATTGACAATGCAAAATTATAGAAGGCCCACCAAGTCATAATTGTCTCCTTTAGATGTCATTTCATGATGTCCTTTTGCATTAGTTGCATGAAATATGCATTCACATGTATTTAAAGGAGGCTTTATTTAAAAGCATTTACATTCCTTTTATGCATGTAAACTATATGTAGTTAGATCTCATTGCTGTTGTGTACAGAATTTGTTTTGGAGTGATGAAATGCTCTAAAATTAGATTGTGATGATGGTTGCACAATTTGTGACTATACTAAAACCTACAGGATTATTCATTTACACGGTTGGCTTTAATGGTTTTTGAAATTTGTATACTTTAAAATAATATTTTTCCTTATATAGAAAAGGAGTTTGATACAGAAATTGAAAGAGTGAAAATTTGGTCTCCAGTACTTAATAGTATGTGACCTTAAGTATTCCTTCTTCTATGAAAATAATGGTACCTATTTTATAGGGGTTGTGATGAGGATTAAAATACTGTGATAAGGCTGTTAGCCTTTTATATTGTGAATCTTCAAAAAGTATTATAAGGTTGACTATAACTTTATAATTTTCTAAATATATAAATAAAATATAAAAATAAATATAAATAATTAGGTTGACTTTATAAAAACTTGCTTTGTACTTTGTGATTTTATAGAACACTTTCTTGTGCATTTTCATTTATTTGACAATCTTTGTTGAAAACCAACTGTTTTTTACTAACGGTGCTAAGTGAGTCTGCTGTGAGATAAATGCAACTTTGCTGCTTCTTTTCTCAGTGGGGTAATCCACTTTGAATGGAGGATACAAAGGCATGGAAACAAAATTTAACAAAAGTAGTGCAGCGCCTTGGTTCTCAACCTCTTTGAAAGCACAGCACATAATGGATACAATTGATGTATGTGTGCACTTGTATAATGTAACCCTTTGTTTTGATAATAGATATTACGGAAGCTGCAGCAGAGTGGAGGTAGCTTGTTGATTATTCATAATTTCTGGGTTACTAGAAGGCCCATATTTGCTTGGTTGTTAGGAAACCTGGTTTAAGCATATGACTAAGATTACATTCTAACCCTATTCACTTAGTTGTGAATTCATGAACAAGTTTCTTAACCTTTTCATGGCTTTTCACTTTCTCATGTATATGGAGAAGAGGGGATATCTTATAATAACCTGTCTCGTAGTATTGCTGTGAGCATTAGAGGAGAAAACATTTAAAGAACTTAGTATAAGGATTGTGATACCTAGTAAATACTCCACTTTACCATGTGCCAGGTCTTCATAAGTATTATTAACTCAGTCAACATAATAATTTTGTGAGGTCTCTAAATACACAAATAAAGAAATAGGCTCAGAGAAATTAAGAACTATGTCAAAAATTACACAGCTAATAAATAGTGGAAATGGAATTTAAACCCAGGCACTCTGACTCCAGAGCTGGTACAGTCTATCATCTATTCTTCCCATTAATTAAAATGTTAATATCCCAGAAATAGGAACAGCATGATGGGGGGTGGCCCAGTGGAAAAGAATCTGCCTGCCAATGCAGGAGACAGGAGATGCAGGTTTGATCCCTGGGTTGGGATTGTTGGTGACTGAGCACACATTCAGTGTAAATCACTGCCCCTCCTGAACCCCACTAACACTGTGAGTGTGTGCTGTGAACATGCATGTACACGTGGTCTTGGAACAGCTCTGTCTGTCTAGTGGCGTCAAAGTGGTGTTCACTATGTGTGCGTGTGTGTTCAGTCGCTCAGTCGTGTCCAACTCTTTGTGACCCCATGGACTGTAGCCTGCCAGGCTCTTCTATCCATGGAGTTTTCCAAGGCAAGAATACTGAAGTAGGTTGCCATTTCCTACTCCAGACACTGAATGCAGATATAGACTCCTAATAACAAAGTCATCTTTTAACTATGACATTTCGCAGATTCTCCAGCAAATTTGAATTTCACAAGTTTCTCCAGCTGTGAATATGACTTTCCATTCATTTTGCTCCCCAGTTTTTCCCTTCTCAATGTACATTTCCTTCCCATTGAATTTACTTTTAATCTTCTGTAGAAGGGTTTGAACTGTATGGAGTCATGACATAGTTCACATTTGAAATGTATGTGAACTTAAAGCCTCTAGCTTTCCTGAATTTCTTCTTGATATGGATCCTGTGAGTTTTTATTTGTTCCTTAACTCTTATTAAATTACTGCTTTGCTCATCTGTCCAAAAATTAACAGTAAATTAGTTCACTGTTTTATCAGATTCTTATTGTCCCCACACTAAGCATTTCTTTTTACAATGGTGAAAATGTAGTTTAATCTAACTTAAGTCAGCTTTGGTAAGTTACTCATTTATAACACAGCAGGGAACAAGATTTCTACTCTTACTGGCTTATATTCTAGACAGGCAAAAAGCTTATAAACAATAAAATAGTTTAAATATTATAAGTACTATCAGATCAAATCAGATCAGATCAGTCGCTCAGTCATGTCAGACTCTTTGCGACCCCATGATTCGCAGCACGCCAGGCCTCCCTGTCCATCACCAACTCCCGGAGTTCACTCAGACTCACGTCCATCGAGTCAGTGATGCCATCCAGCCATCTCATCCTCTGTCGTCCCCTTCTCCTCTTGCCCCCAATCCCTCCCAGCATCAGAGTCTTTTCCAATGAGTCAACTCTTCACATGAGGTGGCCAAAGTACTGACGTTTCAGCTTTAGCATCATTCCTTCCAAAGAAATCCCAGGGCTGATCTCCTTCAGAATGGACTGGTTGGATCTCCTCGCAGTCCAAGGGACTCTCAAGAGTCTTCTCCAACAGCACAGTTCAAAAGCCTCAATTCTTCGGCACTCAGCCTTCTTCACAGTCCAACTCTCACATCCATACATGACCACAGGAAAAACCATAGCCTTGACTAGATGAACCTTTGTTGGCAAAGTAATGTCTCTGCTTTTGAATATGCTATCTAGGTTGATCATAACTTTCCTTCCAAGGAGTAAGCGTCTTTTAATTTCATGGCTGCAGTCACCATCTGCAGTGATTTTGGAGCCCAGAAAAATAAAGTCTGACACTGTTTCCACTGTTTCCCCATCTATTTGCCATGAAGTGATGGGACTGGATGCCATGATCTTCGTTTTCTGAATGTTGAGCTTTAAGCCAACTTTTTCACTCTCCACTTTCACTTTCATTAAGAGGCTTTTGAGTTCCTCTTCACTTTTTGCCATAAGGGTGGTGTCATCTGCACATCTGAGGTTATTGATATTTCTCCCGGCAATCTTGATTCCAGCTTGTACTATAAACACCAAATAAACAAGGTAGTTTGAAAATAAATCCCTTGGAGGAAGCAAAATTAAGTGAAATGGAATGTCCAAGCAAGGTAAGACCTAAATGGCAAAAAGGACCAAAGAGCTGGCTTTTTAGTCATCATATTGATCAGTTTTTTTTTTTTTTTTCCAAAACTGTGATTCTCAATAACACATTTAACAACCAGATATAGACGTGCATGTACACACATGCAAACACACTAATATGCATATATAATTAAAACAAGGGTTTCATGAAATATTGGTTACCTTTGTAACATATGAAGAACTTTTTTCTGTACTACTTTTTTTTGGCCCTGCTGCATGGTTTGCACAACCTTAGTTCCCTGACCAGGGATTGAAACTGGCCCACAGCAGTGGAAGGGCTGAATTTTAACCACTGGACCACCAGGGAATTTCCTGTATATGGTTCTATTTCGGTTTTTAAAATGCATTTGCATCTCAGTTTATTTCTTGATTGACTAATGGGTCACAACCTGGAGAATGAAAAGCATACATCTGGATCTGTGGTTTTCAAACTTTGGCTTGCATCAGAAGCACCTGTTGGAAGTTGTTCAAACACTAATTCCCTACCCCCAGTTTCTAATTCTTCACACCTGGGAGCACCCAATAATTTACATTTCTAGGTAATGTTAATACTTCTGACTCAGGGCCCGCATTCTGAAAACTGCTGATCTGGACGGTATTAAACTCACGGGAACTGGTGAGGTAGTGTAACGTGTATAGACAGCAGCAAGAAGGGCCTCCAGCACTTGCCCAGCGTAAGAGCATCCAAGCATAAGAGTACTCTCAGATTATAAAATTAGTTTAAGAGAATGTGTTTCAAGAAGGGTTGTCACTGAACCTCCGTGGTCAACTGTGGAAGGATTCTGAGAGGCTGAGGAGGTTGGAGACAGAGTAATAACCCTTGAATTTAGCAACATAGTATTGTTGGGGATGTTTAGTAAAATAAAGCAATTATTGTTGAGGTTGTTGTGAGAATTCAGTGTTTCAACCAATACAGGCATACCTCCTTTTATTGTGTTTTGCTGGATAATTTTGAAGCTTTGTGGCAACCTGCATCATCAGATGATGTTTAGCATTTTTTAAAGCAATTATGTGTTTTTAAATTATGGTATGTGCATTGTTTTTTAGACATAATGTTATCATATACTTAGTAGATTATAGTATAAACATAGCTTTTATCACTTCATGGCAAATAGAAGGGGAAAATGTAGAAGTAGTGGCAGATCAGGGCATCCAGTCCCATCACTTCATGGCAGATGGATAGGGAAACAATGGAAATAGTGACAGACTTTCTTTTCTTGGGCTCCAAAATCACTGCAGATTATGATTGCAGTCATGAAATTAAAAGATGCCTGCTCCTTGGAAGGAAAGTTATGACCAACCTAGACAGCATATTAAAAAGCAGAGACATCACTTTGCCAACAAAGGTCTGTGTAGGCAAAGATATGGTTTTCCTGTAGTCTTCTATGGATGTGAGAGTTGGACCATAAAGAAGGCTGAGTATCACAGAATTGGTGCTTTCAAATTGTGTGCTGGAGAAGACTCTTGAGAGTCCCTTGGACAGCATGGAGATCAAACCAGTCAGTTGCAAAGAAAATTAACCCTGAATATTCATTGAAGGGATTGATGTTGAAACTTAAGCTCCAATACTTTGGCCACCTGATGTGAAGAGCTGACTCATTGGAAGACCCTGGTGCTGGGAAAGATTGAAGGCAAAAGGAGAAGGGGGTGGCAGAGGATGAAAGTATTAGATAGTATTACTGAGGCAACGGACATGAATTTGAACAAACTCCGGGAGAGAATGGAGGATAGAGGAGTCTGGCGTGTTATAGTCCACGAGGTCGCAGAGTCCGATATGACTTCATGACTGAACAACAACACAGCTTTTATATGCACTGCGAAACCAAAATGACTCAAACTGTGGCTCACTTTTTTGCAGTAGTCTGGACCTGAACCCACACCTCCCAAGTATACCTATATAGAGAGTGTGTTACATAACAGGCATTTATATTATAGATCACTCATCTTCTTTAATACATAGTTGAACATATGACATTCTGGTGTCTAATTGCCATAAGATATCGTACAATCATCTTAGCAATAAGAACTTTTTGAATTTTAATTAAGAGTTTTGAAACAGTTCAAAATTAAGAAGTAGGGCTTCCCTTGTGGCTCAGTGGTTAAGAATCCCCATGCCAATTCAGGAAATACAAGTTCAGTTTCTGATCCAGGAAGATCACACATGCCCTGGAGCAATTAAGCCTGTGCACTGCAACCACTGAGCTCGTGTGCTGCAACTGCTAAAGCCCACAAGCCCTAGAGCCTGTGCTCCATAACAAGAGAAGCCACCACAGTGAGAAGACTGCATGCCGCAACCAGAGAGTAGCCCCCATTCTCCACAACTAGAGGAAAGCCCGCACAGCGACAAAGGCCTAACACAGACAAAAACAACAGATAAATAAAATTATTTTTTTAAATCAAGAGGCAATATCCACATAAATGCTTACCTATTGACAAAACTACCATTATCAAACCTGCATGACTTGTCAAAGGGAGTTATCAGTGGTGCAGAACTTTTTACTTTATGGTATAGTGTTTAATACCGAAATTTAAAGTTATTTAGATTGCCTTGTTAGAGGTTTAATATCATTGAGGGCATGAAATGATAACTCAGTTCACTGTCATGTGATGACTTTCCAGTCTTTATTTCTGGCCTTAACCTTGCTCTGATATCCTGACCCAGATTTTCAGTTGGCTACTGGAAAGATGTCATAACTTTATTGTCTTTCTTTCTGAAAAGTGAAAGTCTCTCAGTCGTGTCCGACTCTTTGCGACCCCATGGACTATACAGTCCGTGAAATTCTCCAGGCCAGAATACTGGAGTAGGTAGATGTTCCATTCTTCAGGGGATCTTTCCAACCCAGGGATTGAACCCAGGTCTCCTGAATTGCAGGCAGATTCATTACCAGCTGAGCCACCAGGAAGGCCCTTCTTTCTGAAAATGAATCAGCAAATATAGATAGATCTTCTTTCTCAGTCTCCTCATACTTGTAGCTTCGTGTTTTTATTGCCACAATTTTAGTGGCTATGTGGTAGTAGCCACAGTTTATTAAGTACCTACTATGTGCCGTAAATTGTCTTCAACTCTTTAAGTGGATTCTCAGAAGAGCCTTTGAAAGGTGATCTCTTCTGCTGATTTCAGCTGCATGTTACACTCTTTGGAAAATCTTGCCCGACTCCTTATTCTAATACTTATTCCTGTATTTTTTTTTTTTTTTGGCAAATTAATGAAAGAAGGTATGTGACTTGCATAGTCCCATGCGGTGCACTGAAAACCCAGATGTGCTCCTAGTGCTTTGGAGGTACCTTTTCTCCTGAACTGTACCATCCATGTGGTTTCAGAGCATTCTGTCCAGAGCAGCTTGATGTCTCTTTCTCAATATGCCACCCATTATTTTCTCTAAAAGTTCCGATCCTCAGGGAGAGGCGCCACAGTCTCCACAAAGTCCTGCTTTGTTCACTTGCGATCCCAGAATGTAAATGCTTTTATATCACTTGGGTCATTCTAACCTGGTGGCATTCAGTCTTTCAATTACAGTTTTAAACTGCAGGCAGCAGAAGATTTGGAATGACTTTTTGTAACATAAGAGAGTGAAGCAATGAGAATCTTACAATTGACCTGTCTCTTAATGCATATGAAGTCCTAGGAATTCAGAATGTAATTGACTTGTCTGACACCTTGCTTTTAAGTGATATAACAAAGATTTGAATAGAACCTCCTGCTAAAGACCTTTTAAAGCCCCTTCTTTATCCCTTAATTCCAGAATAGCATACTCTTCTGAGGTGTTTTTCCACATTTTTTTCCCCCTCAGTAAGGATTTCGTTTAACTATGACTCTGATACATCATTATAGCATTTTGCTCAGATTCCCTCCCCCCATTACATGTTGTAATGTAATATTGAGTATAAGGAATATATTTGGAATATGAAGTGCAATAAAGTTAGCCTGTGATCCACACCACACAAATAAAAATTAGATTACCAATACCTTGCATTTTGTGTTTTATTTTAGTTCTTATTTTCATGTGAGTTGTTTTTAAGGATTGGATACTAGCTAAGACCCTCTGAAATGTGATTTATTACCAGATCACTCAGAATCAGACTATGTATAAGTTTAGAGGGGATGGCTTTTTAAAAAACAACTTTATTGAGATATAATCCACATTATCATACAATGCATCTACTGAAAATGTCCAATACAGTAGCTTTTAGTTTCATACTAAAATCACTGTTAACTGTTTTAACAGTTATTCACAAATAATAATGCAGTTGTCAATCTCAAAAACTCAACAACTAAAATAATCTTTGATAACAGTACGTCGAGCTATATATATATAGCTTACATATATAAGCTTTATATTACTGTTAAGTTATATAACTTTATATAACTGTAAATATGAAAAAATCTTCTAATCAGTATTATCTACTTAGAAAATATGAGAACTTTCCTAATAGAAATAACAGAAAGACTTTTAAAAATCCACTAATAATATATTTATAAATGCAGATCATTTCAATGTTCCATAACTTTTGAGTTACTTACTGTTTGGCAGTGTGGTAAAAACTATAAACCCACTCACTCTCAAGAAAAATGTGTACGGATTCACAGAAATAGTCATCTGTACACACACACACACTCACACACACTTCTAAATAGGCATCATTTGGTGTTAGTGAAAATCTTGAAACCAATATAAAGTGATTTGAATCTAATTAAGTGTATATGGGGCTTCCCAGGCATTGGTAGTGGTAAAGAATCCTCCTGCCAGTGAAGGAGCCACAGGAAATGCAGTCTGATCCCTGGGTGAGGAAAATCCCTTGGAGAAGGGAGTGGCTACCCACTCCAGTATTCTTGCCTGGAGAATTCCATGGCCAGAGGAACCTGGAGAGCTACAGTCCATGGAGGTCACAAAGAGCTGAACATGACTGAACATGCACACACACACACTAAGTGTATACAGGCTTTTTAAAATACGAAAACTTTATTGGACATTGACTTAGAAATGAAATGCTAAGTGATTTTGGAAAAGAAAACTTGAGGGGATGGAGCCATGCACTTCCCGAGTATCTGAATATATTCTTAACTGATTGCTTTCAAACTCAACCTGGAGCTTTAGAAATGAGTGAGAGAGTTTTTGGCTGTCTGAATAGTTTTTCTCAACCCTGGACTACTGACATTTGGACTTTAATTCTTTATTGTGGAGGACTGACCTTTGCATTATAGGATGTTGAACAGTATCCTTGGTCTCTACTGACTAGATGCCAGTAGCTTCTCCCTCCCACTTCAGTTGTGACAACCAAACCAGTCTTTATATATTGCCAAGTGTCCCTGGTCTCAATGGATAGGCTATTCTACTGTTACTTGTTAGTTGGGTGCCAAAGGCACTATGTTGTATGTATGGGATAATCTTGTACAGCAAAGAATTACCCTGCATAGGATACCAGTAGCACTGTTGATTAGAAATATTGTTTAGAACTAGTTATTAAAGCAGTTTAGTATTTGCATTAGAAATGATCTATAATAGACCTAGAGTCTATTCAGAATTTAGAATATAAAATTATTTTTGAAATACTAGAAATATGATAAATTTACAATGGGTTAGATAATCATTTGGGGAGAAAATATGCAGATATTCACTTCTCACCGAAATTATAAGTGAATTCCAAAAGAATCATGTATGTCTGAAAACTGAAATCATAAAAATATTATAAAAGTCTAAGATTTTAAAAAGATACACTCTTGGTACAGGTTAACATCTTTTGATTTATTATATCAGCACAGTAAAAGATAATGATGAGTTGGCTTACAGAAAAATTAAAAACATAAAATGTATACACATATTTTTGAATACATATATATTCAGCTAAAGGTATGGCAACCCACTCCAGTATTCTTGCCTGGAGAATCCCGTGGACAGAGGAGCCTGGTGGACTGGTGTCCGTGGGGTTGCACAGAGTCAGACGTGACTGAAGCGACTGAGCATGCATGCATACATTGGAGCAGGAAATGGCAACCCACTCCAGTATTCTTGCCTAGAGAATCCTGTGGACAGAGGAGCCTGGTGGGCTGCTGTCCATAGGGTCACACAGAGTTGGACACGACTGAAGCGACCGAGCATGCATGCATGCAAAGGTAAAGGAGAAAAGGAAAGAAATACCCATCTGAATTCAGAGTTCCAGACAATAGCAAGGAGAGATAAGAAAGCCTTCCTAACTGATCAGTGCAAAGAAATAGAGGAAAACAATAGAATGGGAAAGACTAGAGATCTCTTCAGAAAAATCAGAGATACCAAGGGAACATTTCATGCAAAGATGGGCACAATAAAGGACAGAAATGCTATGCACTTAACAGAAGCAGAAGATATTAAGAAGAGGTGGCAAAAATATACAGACCTATAAAAAAAGATCTTAGACCCAGATAACCACGATGGTGTGATCACTCACCTAAAGCCAGACATCCTGGAATGCGAAGTCAAGTGGGCCTTAGAAAGCATCACTATAACAAAGCTAGTGTAGGTGACTGAATCCAGTTGAGCTGTTTCAAATCCTAAAAGATGATGCTGTGAAATTGCTGCACTCAGTATGCCAGCAAATTTGGAAAACTCAGCAGTGGCCACAGGACTGGAAAAGGTCAAATTTCATTTCAATCCCAAAGAAGGGCAATGCCAAAGGATGTTCAGACTACCACACAATTGGACTCATCTCACATGCTAGCAAAGTAATGCTCAAAATTTTCCAGGCCAGGCTTCAACAGTATGTGAAACATGAACTTTCAGATGTTCAAGCTGGATTTAGAAAAGGCAGAGGAACCAGAGATCAAATTGCCAACATCTGTTGGATCATGGAAAAAGCAAGAGAGTTCCAGAAAAACATCTACTTCTGCTTTATTGACTATGCCCAAACCTTTGATTGTGTGTATCATAACAAACTGTGGAAAATTCTTCAAGAGATGGAAATAACAGACCATGTTGCCTGCCTCCTGAGAAATCTGTATGCAGGCCAAGAAGCAACAGTTAGAACCGGACATGGAATAACAGACTGGTTCCAAATTTGGAAAGGAGTATGTCAAGGCTGTATATTGTCACCCTGCTTATTTAACTTATATGCAGAGTACATCATGTAAAATGCCAGGCTGGATTAAAGCACAAGCTGGAATTAAGATTACCAGGAGAAATATCAAGAACCTCAGATATGCAGATGATACCACCCTTATGGCAGAAAGCAAAGAACTAAAGAGCCTCTTGATAAAAGTGAAAGAGGAGAGTGAAAAAGCTGGTTTAAAATTCAATATTCAAAAAATGAAGATCATGGCATCTGGTCCTATCACTTCATGGCAAATAGATGGGGAAACAATGGAAACAGTACTGACTTTATTTTTGGGGGCTCCAAAATCACTGCAGATGGTGACTGCAGCCATGAAATTAAAAGACGCTTGCTCCTTGGAAGAAACACTATGACCAACCTAGATGGCATATTAAAAAGCAGAGATATTACTTTGCCAACAAAGGTCCATCTAGTCAAGGCTATGGTTTTTCCAGTAGTCATGTATGGATGTGAGAGTTGGAGCATAAAGAAAGCTGAGCACCAAAGAATTGATGCTTTTGAACTGTGGTGTTGGAGAAGACTCTTGAGAGTCCCTTGGACTGCAAGGAGATCAAACCGGTCAATCCTCAAGGAAATCAGTTCTGAATATTCATTGGAAGGCCTGATGCTGAAACTGAAACTCCAATACTTTGTCCACCTGATGTGAAGAACTGACTCATTGGAAAAGATCCTGATGCTGGGAAAATTGAAGACTGGAGGAGATGGGGATGACAGAGGATGAGATGGCTGGATGTCATCACCGACTTGATGGACATGAGTTTGAGCAAGCTCTGGGAGTTTTTGATGGACAGGGTAGCCTGGTGTGCTGCAGTCCATGGGGTTGCAGAGTCAGACATGATTGAGCAAATGAACTGAGGAACTGACATATTTAGAGGAAAAAGACATGTACAACAATGGAAAAATATGCATATATCAGAGATCATGTAATAGATTTGAACAACAAATACAAAAATTCTGTTCAGCATCATTAAAAGTGAGAGATATGTAAATTAATAAAAATCAGATTTTTTTGACCATCAGATTACTTTATATTTTAAAAATTAGTGTTGCTCATTGTTGGAGAGATTGTGGAAAAAGAGAGTTCTGTATACTGTTGATGGGATTCTGAATTCATGTACCTCTTTCTAGAGACATTTGGCAGCACACGTAAATTATTTAAATGTGCATATTGTTTGACTATCTAAATTTCCAGTGATATATCCTAAGGAATTTGTTGCCCTTATACATGTATGTGTAAATGTATGTGTGTGTGTGTGTATACATACAAAGAGGTTTACTGCTGTATTTTTCACTAGTAGCAATTAGATCAATGTATAGTTTATGAAATTAATACACCTTATATTCTTTAGTCAGTTAATCTCTAAGCATTTCTAGCCATTTGACCTGGAACAAGTTGCATATCTTTCCCTTAGTTTTCTTATCGTATTATAGGGATGATAATAGTACTCCTTTCACTGGAAGCTTGTGAGAGACTAGAAGAAATGATGTATGTCATGTGTTCATATAGGAAGTGACACATAGTGAGCACACTAGAATGTTAGCTGCTACTCTTTATTATTATCAGTAATAATTCAACATTCTCCAGTGTTTGCAAATATTGCCATTACAGAATGAAATTCTGGCATCAGTTCAGTTCAGTCACTCAGTCGTGTCCGACTCTTTGCGACCCCAGGAACTGCAGCACACCAGGCCTCCCTGTCCATCACCAACTCCCGGAGTCCACCCAAACCCATGTCCATTGAGTCGGTGATGCCATCCAACCATCTCATCCTCTGTCGTCCCCTTCTCCTCCTGCCCTCAATCTTTCCCAGCATCAGTATCTTTTCAAATGAGTCAGCTCTTTGCATGAGGTGGCCAAAGGATTGGAGTTTCAGCTTCAACATCAGTCCTTCCAATGAACACCCAGGACTGATCTCCTTTAGGATGGACTGGTTGGATCTCCTTGCAGTCCAAGGGGCTCTCAAGAGTCTTCTCCAACACCACAGTTCAAAAGCATCAATTCTTCGAATTTTTATCCAAAAGTTATTATTATTTAATTTTTAAAAATTTAGAAGTCAATTTTTTGAAATTTAACTTTATCATGTAGGAACAGTACTTTATTAGCACTGTCTCCTACCCAAAGTTCCTTGATCAACTGAATACTGTGATACTGTTTTACTTCTACTATCAGGGGGGATGACTAGAAGAGAAAGATACTTTGGTTACTTCATTTTTTTGTGGTGTATTTTCCCAATCTTATTCCTTATTTTTCCCTGGACCAGAGGTGGAATTATCACAGAAAGATTTGTTTATGATTTTATAGTTTTTCATCCCCATGGAATTTCAGTGTTGTGGGCTAGATATTTTACTTTCATTTCATCCTTCCCAGTGTAGAAAGAATACACAGGAAATCTTTTTGAGAAAAATTCATGGTCCAAGACGAATGAACGTAACAAAACGGAAAAGAGACTCACAACTATAGAGACATAACTATTGGTTGCAGTGGGAAGAGGGAAGTGGGGAGAGGAAATATAAGGGTAGGCAATTAAGAGGTACAAACTACGAGGTATAAAATAAATATGTTGTTTCAAGGATATATTGCGCAGCACAGGGAATATAGCTAGTATTTCATATTAACTTTGTTTTTTTAATATAAATTTATTTATTTTAATTGGAGGCTAATTGCTTTACAATATTGTAGTGGTTTTGCCATACATCAACATGACTCTGCCATGGGTGACACACCATCCTGAACCCTCTTCCACCTCCCTTCCCGTACCATCCCTCTGGGTCATCCCAGTGCACCAGACCCAAGCATCCTGTATCCTGCATCGAACCTAGACTGGCGATTCGTTTCACAAATGATAACATGCATGTTTCAATGCCATTCTCCCAAATCATCCCACCCTCTCCCTCTCCCACAGAATCCAAAAGACTATTTTATACATCTGTGTCTCTTCTGCTGTCTCGCATACAGGGTTATCATTACCGTCTTTCTAAATTCCATATATATGCGTTAGTATACTGTATTGGTGTTTTTCTTTCTGGCTTACTTCACTCTGTATAATAGTCTCCAGTTTCATCCACCTCATTAGAACTGATTCAAATGTATTCTTTTTAATGGCCGAGTAATACTCCATTGTGTATATGTACCACAACTTTCACAACACAATATACAAGCAACTCCTGCAGCTCAGTTCCAGAAAAATAAACAACCCAATCAAAAAATGGGCCAAAGAACTAAACAGACATTTCTCCAAAGAAGACATACAGATGGCTAACAAATACATGAAAAGATGCTCAACATCACTCATCAGAGAAATGCAAATCAAGACCACAATGAGGTACCATTTCACACCAGTCAGAATGACTGCGATCCAAAAGTCTATAAGCAGTAAATGCTGGAAAGGGTGTGGAGAAAAGGGAACCCTCTTACACTGTTGGTGGGAATGCAAACCAGCACAGCCACTATGGAGAACAGTGTGGAGATTCCTTAAAAAACTGGAAATAGAACTGCCTTATGATCCAGCAATCCCACTGTTGGGCATACACACCGAGGAAACCAGAATTGAAAGAGACACGTGTACCCCAATGTTCATCGCAACACTGTTTATAATAGCCAGGACATGGAAGCAACCTAGATGTCCATCAGCAGACGAATGGATAAGAAAGCTGTGGTACATATACACAATGGAGTATTCCTCATGTTAACTTTAAATGGAGGATATTCTATAAAAATACTGAATTACTGCATTGTACATGTGAAACTACTCTAATGTTGTAAATCAACTATTCTGAAATAAAGTTTTTAAAATTCATGGCCCAAGTAGAATTCAAAAGCTAAAAATATGGCTTTTAAAGATTGCTTTCCTTAATATGCATGCTAGTTTGCTGAACAGTCCTACAAAGTTTATGACATGATTTAATCTCTATTTTTGTGCTTTGTAGTAGTTTTTAAATGTTAAAAAAAAATCAGTGAAATCAACATATATTGATTCACAAAGGTTATAATGTTCTTTGTAGCGTTAGTTCTCAATATTCATATAACTGGCAATATATTGATGTACTTAACCTTTAAAAACTTTAATAATTTTAATGTAAAAATCAGCTTTTATTCTTAACTCTAATTACTAGTAGTATTTTACTCTTGTAAGCATTTATACTTCAGTAAGCTGATGAAATTTCAGTGTATCAAGGACAGAAAGAAAAATTTCATTCCATGTTGTATCAAGGTTGCTAACTTAGATAATAACATGAATAGACATGTCAGCTTTGTTTGAATCACTGCCACTAATACATGGTTTAGTTGTTTATTGTTAGTCCATGTTGCTTGAGTGTCATTGAATCTTGCCCTGGTTCAGAGGTGCCTGAATGATATCCAGGTGGTCTTTGGCCTCCTAGAAGCAAAGCCAAATCGCAGGTTTCAGTCAGATTCTAAGGTCCAAGCTGAACTTTATAGAATCTCAAGTATTTTTTTCATTGAAAAAAGTTCAGAAGCATGAAGGGCAAACTGTTTTGAGAGGGGAGTTTTGAGAAGAAGCTTCTACTATTCACTTTGTTTGATCCACTTGAACTTTGGATAACTAGATATGTTTATTTGGAAGAAAAGCATTTCATCTTTACAGCTCAATAATAAGCAAACAAGCAACCCAATTTTAAAAAATAGGCAAAACTTAAATGACATTTCACCAAAGAAGATATAAAAATGGCTAATAAGCACTCAAAAAGGTGCTCAACGTCATTAATTTATTGGGGAAATGCAGATTAAACCACTGCACATCCACTAGAATGATTTTAGCTAAAAAAATAAACATACATCTAGAACCCTCGTACACTTCTGGTGGAAATGTAAATTAATATGGCCACTTTGGAAAATGGTTTGTTACTTTCTTAAAACGTTTACCATAGAACCCAGCAATTCTACTTCTAGGCATATACCTTTAAAAGAAGTGAAAACATATGTCCACACAAAGATTCCTGCATGAAAGTTCATAGCAGCATTATTCATAGTAGCCAAAAGCTGCAAGTGGCCAAATGTCTGTCAACTGGTGAATGGATAAACAAAATGTTATGTATCCATATAGTAGAATAATACTCTTCAGTAATAAAAAGGGGCAAAATACTGATTACATGCTCATTATCCCAAGTAAAGGAAGCCTGATGCAGAAGACTATATACTATAGTACATATGTTTATATAAAGTATATACATTTATTTGTAGTACATACATTTAAATAAAGTAAAGTGTTTGTGAGAAACAAACTTTTAGAGATAGAAAGGAAGTTAGTGGTTGCCTAAATTTGAGTAGGAATTGAAGGAATTTTTTGGTTGAAATGTTCTTAACCTGGATTGTGGTGATGGTTGCCCAGCTCTTTAAGTTTACTGTAAATCACTGAATTGTGTGTGTGAGTGAATTTTATGGTGTAAAAATTATGCTAAATAGAGCTTTTAAAATTATTTTTAAAATTAAAAATTGTTTAAACAAGTTAAACATCATCTTATACTACAGAACTACACCTGTAGAGGATAGTTAAAACTTATTATTAAAACATCTCTGTTAAAGGAGGAAAGCAATCAAATAGCAAATTACTTTAAAGAAGGGAATTAAAAAAAAAAGAAGGGAATTAAAGTATCTGAATCAGTGGGTTCCTCGGCGGTGATGGGATTTAAGAAGCATCAAGTTCAACTGGTCTGACTAATTTTAGTCTAAGACTCAGACCAATTGATTTACCCCAAGTCACAGAATTAGTTATTGTTGAGATCAGTACTGGAATCTAGGTCTCGTTTCAGGACCACATTTAGCCTTTCCCTTCAGCGACTTCCTGTGTTTACCATGCTAATTTTTAACATGAAGGGAGATCCCCTGGAGAAAGGAATGGCTACCCACTCCAATATTTGTGCCTTGGAGAATTTCATGGATAGAGGAGCCTGGCGAGCTACAGTTCATGGGGTTGCAAAGTTAGACATGACTGAGCGACTAGTACACACACACACACACACACACACACACACACACACACACACTCACACTCATGATTAATGAAGATTTGTTGAGCAACTAGTCATTATTTTGTTTTAAAAATTTTTTTTTTTTTTTTTTTTGTGGACTCTGCAGTTGATCTCTACCTTGCCAATAGATGTCACTACAATCAACAGCAATTATTACCAAGGACTTAAAGAATCTTAAGAATATTCACCTTATATAAGCAAACAGCATTCATTAATGGCTTCTAGTGGTAACTCCATGTTCATTTTACTAAATATATGAATTTTTTTCTCCAGTTTTGTTTTTTGTTTCTAACACTGCAAAGTAGGAGGGAAAATACTAAGATAGAAAAACTAAAATTTTAAATTTCAGTTTTCTATGAATTCTTTTTCTCATTTCCTAATTATCCTTTTCTGGAGCCTTTTCTTCATCATTAAGTAAATTCTTAAGTAGAATTCTTATTCTAGCCCTGTAACTGGAGACTGGTAAACTTTGCTTTCTATATTAGTCAATTTTTATTCTAAGAACTTCCAAAGCTTGAGTCCTTGAACTAATTTGGATACATTTATTGGAACTATAAGCAAAGAAATGTATGAAGATCTCTTGAGAAGCATTTAAACTATGTTCAGGTGTTCTTGACTTTATATTATTCATCCATTTGATCAGTGATCACAGAGATGACTTCTTATTCTACACTTTATAAAGAATAGTCAGCAGATACTCTAGTGATGGCTAGGTAATTCTGAAGCAATTGCAGTTGGTTATATGATTATATTAATAAGGTCTACTGGGGTTGGGGTGGGATAGGCAATGCAATGTAGCATTTTAAATGAAATTGGAGAAAACTCAACTATTTCTCTAGTGATTACTCTGATGCTTCTAGGGTTTGTTTTTTTTTTTTTTCCTGTAATTTCCCCCCACCCCCCGCCTCAAGAAGCTAACTTGAAGACTTGACTGCTTAAATAGAATCTTTACTGCCTGTTTAGATTGTTACTGAGACACAAATGAATCTCACTAGGGGGTATGGGTGTTCAATGTGGTTCACCAGTTTCTTTGTTATAAAAATGATTCAGTGCTGTGAGCAGTAGGAGACAGCAAGTTGATGAGTATTCCCTTCACTTCGGACAGGCTAAAATCGACTGCTGTTTCTTTTAATCTGCACTAGAAAGATGCACCTAATGTGATGAACTATTTCTCAGCAGGAAAACTGGGTCATTAAAATGATATTCATTGAAGCTGGCCACAAAATAAATGGTTGTGTTTATATTGCCTCCTGTTCTGGAATAGAGCTATCATCCTGATGCGAGCAGGGTAACTGAGTGCCACAGCCGGCAGCGTGAAGCATCCGAGGGTCAGATGTTGGAAACCCGGGATTTTGCTTCTCCCGGCAGACTTTCCCAGGCAGCTCACCTACTTGACAGATGTGACTGTTAGCTGGAGGGGTAGCTGGAAATTAGCCTAATTGATTGCTTCTCTTGATAGAAATAGATTGACAACTTGTCTTGAAGGAGAATAAAATCTGAGGGCGGGTGTGGGGGGGAATAGGCCCAAGGTCGACAGAAGAGGACAGAGTCTGTGGTGAGGATTTGAGCTGCTTCCAGCATTGAATGTTTATCAGGAATGCAGATACCCTGAAGGGAGCACTGGTACAGCAATGGTCCAAGGGGGTTTCCCAGGTAAGAGATCTGTACCTCTGTGATCTGGGGTTCTTTTAGAATGCAATGTTAAGCTGTTTTAGTGATGGTGCAGAATGTGGTTTGAAAGGTTTTGAACAATAGTAAGCTAAGGCATTTATCTTAAGTCAGAGAGTGAGGGGACATGTGCGTGTGCAAGGCAATTGTATATTAGAAACAAAGCGTTAAAAATTTCCTTTCATGTGTGCTGTAGCTGGAATTGTCCCTGTAATGTTTTCGAAAAGTGGAGCAGTTTATCAGACTGTCAGGAATATACTAGTAGTTTCAGGGCCAAAATTCTTAGCACTGTGTTCATGCGGTATTCTCTTAGAATCATAGCTGGGAAGTAGATCTTGTGGACATTTATTCTTGTTATTTGTGACTTCAACATAACCAAACGGGATGTTTTACATTAGAACAAGGTTGTTCTGATTAATTTTTAAAAAACTGATCATTCAGCATTTTGTTGTAGATAAAAGCAGAAATCATTAAGGAATCACAGTGCTAAACAAAAGGCTGCTTTGTCTCCACAGTAAGATAGCACCTTAAATAAGTATTACTTGCTAATTGTGATTGAGGTCCCATTCATGTAAACCTACAAATTCAAATTCTTTAGGGGTGGGGGCTCAGCCCTTGGAAGTATTATCAGGAACTTCCTTGCTAGCATGCAGTTCTCAGAGCCATTGCTCGATTGGTAATATAATTTCATGCAGTAAATGCTCTCTTTAGTGTATGCTTTTGTCCTGACTTTTGAAAATTAATTTATTAACATCAGAGCTTCTTTTTTTTTAATCCAAATAAGATATGGAATACTTAGACATAATAGGGATCCTCTTGTCTAAGCATTTATTGCCTAAGGGAGGCAATTGTAAACTCAAAGAGTTAGACATCACTTTATAGCCTTTTTCTTTTCAGCAGTGTACACGCAAATTAGGTTATTTCTACTGCAACAGCAGGATATATGCTGCATTCCTGATTTAAGCTAGCAAACCTTATTCCTGGCTATGCTGTCAGAATAATTGAGCCAGAACTTTTCTTTTGTCTAAAATATAATTTCTAAAGATCTTACTGTTGAAATCCTAAGCTTTCTAGATTCCAGTTTTGTGATTTTGATTTAGAAGAAAGGTTATAGCTCCTAAATGGATATGTCATAGATTCCATATAGTGACAATTGTCCATATTGTGTCTTTCCATTCTATAGTTGGAATTGCTTTCAAGTGTCTAAATGTCATCTTTTTAAATACTATTTCTCAAACTTTTATTGACAAAGTAGCTGTAGGAATGATCCTGAATATCTGTGGACCCTCTCCGCTTTTTCATCAGAGTCCCTAGAGTAGTTTGTTCATTTTGTTTTTAAGGTGTTTCTTTTATTTATATATTTATTATATATTGGATTAAAGTTGATTTACAATGTTATGTTAGTTTCAGTTTTACATGTACATGTATCTGTTCTTTTTCAGTTTTTTTTCCCATTTAGGTTATTGCAGAATATTGAATAGAGTTCCTTATGCTATACAGTAGATCCTCGTTGATTGTCTATTTTATATATAGTAGTATGTATATGTTAATCCCAAATTGAAAAATACATGAGTGCTTTCATTTCTTCAGTGTAACCAGCGACCCCTGATAATTTCCTTAATTACTATCTTATCATCATGAAGTTGCCACTGTCAAGGCTTCATAAACCCTGATAGAACCCTCAGGAATCCCCACAGTTGGTTTTCTAGAAATCAAATGGAGTGTAAGTAGTCAATAGGAATTTCTGTATCTTTTGCATTTTATTCAAAAAATGTATGAAGTTGATTTTTAAAGAATTATTAGCTATAAATGTCTCATAAATAGATATATATTTGTGTTTTATGTGTTACTTTCCAGTGTTCCTGCTCAGGATTACCTGTTTATGATTTCCATAATGAATATATTCAGCATTTATTAAAGGTTCCTCTTTCTGTATATACTTTAACCCCAAAGTACTTTAATACTTTGTGATAGTCTTTATATTACTTTTACTGTTCAGCATTCAGTTAATTTTAAAAACGTCTTTCTATTTCATGTCTCGTTTTGATATGTTTTACAAAAAGTTATACATAGGATGGTAAATAAAAGATGAGGTCTCAGTCTGTAAAGAATTTACTTTTCTTTTGTACTTATGAAAACATGTCATTTTGAATGTGTTTATGCTCCTTTGATATCAGCAGTTTCATGTTGCTTTAAAATATTTGAAGTTTGCATATTTGAATTTAGGTTAAGCACTCATCTTTTTAATTGATCCAGTGTTGAACAAAGAAAGAGTATGATAATTTGAATTAGAGAGGGAGTATGTCAAAAATTAAGTAGTATTTAAAGTTATTTTCTTGAGAGACTGCCTCTATTTCGTTGAATATAATGGGGATGGAGAGTAAGAAATATTACTCTTAGGTTTTTATTCTCTTTAGATATGTCTCTTCTGCTATGTTTCTTTAAATATCATATTTATCTCTTTTCCTTTACATTTATAATATGTCAAGACTCTTAAGATACGTAGTGTAAAGCAATCATTTTATATATTCTGAACATATCCCAAGTGGATTGGTCTTATCCCCATTTTATAGATAGTAAAACTCTTTTTGTAGAAAGCTTGGGGTAGTTTATGCATGGGTTGTTAGAAGTATGACATAACCTCAGTTACTATGATTATATAATATTAAACATTAAACATTTTAGAGCCCAATTCAGTCCTAAGCCTGTGGGGAGGAGCATACTAATGTGATCTCTGCCCTCAAGAAGTTTATGATATTCCTAAAAGGAGAAAATGTGGATAGGTGCTGAAGCAGATGGATTGGAAGGCCCCCTGGAAGAGACAAGCTTGAGAAGTTGGTAGGATTGGCAGGAACATGGCAGTTCCAGACTTGGGAGTCCGCTAAAACGTGATGAGATGTCCCAAGCCAGGCGTGTAGGAGAGAGAGGGCAAAGATCCTGTTGTTGTTCAGTCACTCAGTTGTGTCCAACTCTTTGTGACCCCATGGACTGTAGCTCCGCCATGTAGGACCGCCATGCTCCTCTGTCCATGGGATTCTTCAGGCAAGAATACTGCAGTGGGTTGCCATGCCCTCCTCCAGGGGATCTTCCCAACCCAGGGATTGAACCCAGGAGTCTCCCGCATTGCAGGTGGATTCTTTACCATATGAGCCACCAGGGAAGCCCTAAAGACCCTGTACCAAGAAGGAATACATGCAGGAAAGCAGAACGAATAGATTAAGATCAGACGTTAGAGGAACAAGACTTCTAAAATTTATTAAAAAAGCATAAGAATTTGCTACTGTTCTGAATACATGTATTATTTTCTTCAATCCATATAATTTTATAGGTTTCTTATTAGAAGTTTCATTATTTTAAAAATGAAGTACAAAGCCTATACTTTTAACAGGTTTTAATTTTGCATGTTTCAATGATCCTCTCAGGTAAAATACAAATTGATTACCATCTTTCAATTAAATAATTTCAGTTGGCATGTAATTATATTTCAAAAAAAAACACCTAAAATTCTGAATTCTTAAAAATGTTTATTGTATTCTTCAGCAAATCACATTTTAATATTGAAAGTTCCAATTTAAAAGAAAAAGTCACAAACCAAATAATTGGGGAAAAATACAGTAATGGAGATATGCCATTAGTCTTCAGGGTACACCTCACCATGGCATCACACACAGCACAGCATGAATCAGGCTTCTCAGCGTAAACAAACTTCTTTTCCATACCGAAAAATTTCTGTATTTGGAGAAGAAATAGCAAGTCTCCTGATGCTGACCAGAAGGGAATGGGTAAGTATCTAAGGTTAATCAGCTGTTTAGATGAAATTTTAAAAAATTATATTTTGAGTCACTCAGTATTTTCATGTTCATCCTAGGCAAGATGGGAATGTATTAATTAGCATTTTGGTAAATGTTTTGAATTGCATTTGGGCTTTGACTCAGTGTTGCCTGTTTCACACTTGCTCTCTCAAGTCTTTCAAAAGCCAATGCAGATATAAGAGCATGCTGGGAGTGAGAATAGCAATTTTTAGCTTTATAAAGCAAATTATCATGAGATATAAAAGATTTTAAAAATTTACATTTAATGGACAGTTCACTAGCTTCCCATCTAGTTGTTTCCTTGAATACATGTGATGTTTCTTGAAAACAGTTTGTTATACCTGCAGGGATAAAATATGTACATGGTGATAGTCTAATAAACAAACAAAATAATATTGGTTATGGCTGTTCATCCAGACCATGCGAAATCTCTGACATCAGCTCTCTGTTTCCAAGCAAAATTAAGTTAAATGCTTTGATTCATCAAATGACAGACGTTGCATTTGATTGATTTCCAAGGCACATTTATGTAATAATTTTCAAGTTGTTTAGTCCCCTGTTTTGATTGTACTTTAAGAAGACTCATTTTAGCAGATAGATAATCTGTGTTATCACAGATCATAGAACCTACAAAAACTACCTTCCCATTCTTCAGTTCCTATGGAGTCTATAACTTTCATAATATGTCTGTACTCTTATTTCATTCAGTTTGTGCTAAAATAATCACCGCCCCCCCTCCCCGCCATGTGAATATAGCTCCTAATGCATTTACAATGCTATACTGAGATTAGGTGTTTAGGTGTTAATTTCCTCCATTGCTAAAGCTTAGGTCATTTTAGATGTTCAGTAAATACTCTTTGAACTGATGTAGAAAGTCTTTTTTGCGTGTAACCTAATAAATATGCATGAAAGAATGGCCAGATCTGTTCGATTTGTAAAGTGAGCATTCTTTTGGAACCATGGCTCACTAAAGAAAATGAAATCATTCTACCATCTACATGTATTACTTAGATGGTTCTTTTCATGGCCTGCATAGTTCAGTGATAGCCTATAAGAAAAGGACATTTTCACCCAGTGGAACAATGGTTTTTCTTGAAAAAAGTTTTTTTTTTTTTTTCAGTAATCATAAAGAAGTTCTTATGAGGATGGGCAGGAGAATAATAAGCAGGCACATTCATTTTCCTCTGTCCGTCTTTTTTGAATTGATCAATCCGTTGTGTTTGCTTCTTTTTGTTTCCTAACAAATCGGTAATATGGTTTATGCATTGTAATGTGTTCAGGGAAGTAACAGAATAGTTTCTTGGTCAAGTAGGAAAAAGTAACAGCTTTTCCATTTTGTAACCAGCAAACCTTTAGTTCAGGATGAGCTAATTTAGAATTAGTTGTTTAATCCAGGATTCAGTAAACTATAGCCTTGTACCAGATTTGGCTCACGGCATGTTTCTGTAAATAAAGTTTTAATGGAGCATAGATATACCCATTTATTTGCATATTGTCTTCTGAAGTACAGGACCCAGCAGACTTAGCCATTGTAACAGACACATGGCCCACAAAACCTAAAATATATAGTGTCCAGCTCTTCCAGAAAGTTTGCCAAACTTTGAGTTACTCCATAGAAATTAAACTTTTGAAGCAGGTGTGGATTCAAATCTTGCCTTACAGCTTGCTACTTGTGCAGCCTTGAGCAAATTATTTATTACAAAATTGTCTGACCTTTGATTTCTTTTTTTATAAATGGATAATACCACCCACCCCGTATGTTTTTAATGGTGATTAAATGACATGAAATACATAAAGTACTTAATTTATTGGTTTTTAACTGATAGGCATTCTAAAAAAATTAGCTACATATAAGAAATATATATTAGTATATTAGTTTTCCTTTGTGCAAGATCGAAAGTTAACTGGAAATAGAACTGCCTTATGATCCAGCAATCCCACTGCTGGGCATACACACTGAGGAAACCAGAAGGGAAAGAGACATGTGTACCCCAATGTTCATCGCAGCACTGTTTATAATAGCCAGGACATGGAAGCAACCTAGATGCCCATCAGCAGATGAATGGATAAGAAAGCTGTGGTACATATACACAATGGAGTATTACTCAGCCATTAAAAAGAATACATTTGAATCAGTTCTAATGAGATGGATAAAACTGGAACCTATTATACAGAGTGAAGTATGCCAGAAAGAAAAACACCAATACAGTATACTAACACATATATATGGAATTTAGAAAGATGGTAATAATAACCCTGTGTACGAGACAGCAAAAGAGACACCGATGTATAGATCAGTCTTATGGATTCTGTGGGAGAGGGAGAGGGTGGGGAGATTTGGGAGAATAGCATTGAAACATGTATAATATCATGTATGAAACGAGTCGCCAGTCCAGGTTCGATGCACGGTACTGGATGCTTGGGGCTGGTGCACTGGGACGACCCAGAGGGAGGGTAGGGGAGGGAGGAGGGAGGTGGGTTCAGGATGGGGAATGCGGGTATACCTGTGGCGGATTCATTTTGATATTTGGCAAAACTAATACAATATTGTAAAGTTTAAAAATAAAATAAAATTTAAAAAAAAAAAGAAAGTTAACTTTATTGTGAAACACTCTTACTATGAAAAAGTTTGTTTCCTTGTTTATTGTGTTATATTTTTATCCCAAAGATACAGATGGTGGTATAGTCACTGTTTCTAACTCTGTTATTTATTCAATATCAGTATTAATTGTATACCACTTTGATGAAAGTCTGATATCTTTGACCATATATAATTTTATATAACCTATAAATTAGTGGTTAAGAGTCTAGAATTTGGAGTGTCATAATTTTAGTCCCAACTCATCTGTTTATTAATCTTTCTGAAACTCCTAACTATAAGGTGAAGATGAAAGTATCTTCCTCATTGGATTGTTTAAAATAGGGATCCCCAGACTCTGGGATCTAATGCCTGATGATTTGAGAAGGAGCTGATGTAATAATAATAGAAACGCAATAAATGTTATGCCCTTGAATCATCCCCAAACCATCCCTCACTGAACCCCCAGGCTGTAGAAAAATTGTCTTCAACAAAACTAGTCCCTGGTGCCAAACAGGTTGGGGACCACTGGTTTCAAAGACTGAGTGACATCATATATATATAATGCATAGCATCTTGTCTGCATGGAGCAGATATCCTGCACATTTTTTTTTTTTAAATCATCATGATCATCCTTTTCCTGTGCCTTCCTATTGTACAAATGTAAGCATCATAAAAATTGTTTTAGTGTAATTTTATGGACAACATTTTATACAGTCTTGATTCTTTAAAGATTTCTCCAAATCTTTTTGCCAATGAGTTCTCTAGGAAATACAATTTTATGGAGCATTTTTCTTAGTGTTCTTGGTTTCATTCGTAGTTCCAGATGGGGGAAACACTGATTAGAGATGCTCTGGTTTTAACAGGATGCATCTTCACTGAAGGGAGCAGAGTTAAAGATGGAAGCATTAATATATTCTTGTTAACAATACCTAAACATTCAGATGGAAAAAGATGGAAAGAGAAAAAGGGTCCAAGGATATGGTTAAGCTCTCAAAAGGGGCCTGAAAAGAAGTAAGACTAAAGCTCTCTTCTCTACTACCATGTGGAACATCTAGAACTATGTCTTTGTGTGAGTTGGGAATAACCCCTCCTTTTGGAAAAACGCTGGCTTAGAAGTAGACAGGTGACTTAGTAAGATGAAGGTCTTTGAGCAAAGGAAAAGGAAACCCCTTGATACTTGGTATACACTCTCTCATAAGGGTGAAAACTCTATGAGTGGGGCATGGATTGAATGTCAGCCTCTACTTGCTGTCTCAGGCACTCTTGTGCAGTGCATGCACTGTACAATGAAAGATGGATGGTTCTGCTACTAAATCTTCTGAAATTCTGCTTTCTGACATGCTGACTATTCCTAGCCTAGGCACAAGGCCCTGAAAGAAATGATTGGAGGTGGTATCCAGAGGCCGAAATGAATATGAGTACATTTGTACTCATAGCACATTTTCTTTGCCCAAAAATGAATCCCCAACTTGAAGATCTTGTTAATTATCAATTTGCAGATAAAACTTTCACATTCATATAGAATGAGACAGAAGCTATTTGACAAAGAGACATTAGACAGACCTGCTGACTGCAGGATTCACAAAAAAAGTATCAACCTGGCAGTAAAAGAAGTAGAAAAACTAAAGTGGACACAAGAAATATGAACATAGCAGCCTCTGTTTAGTTAGACAGCAAGCAGACTTTCATACCAAAGCTCCAACCCTGCCGTCTTTTCTTCTTGCAGGGAAACCTTTCTTGATTATCTCTGCTGATGGTGTTATCTTCTATACTCTTTCTATTGATTCTGTTCTTATTTCACTTTTATTTTTACAGCCTACAGGATATAATAGTTATTCATATATGGTTATTCATTGTGCTTATAGCTTCAAGAGAATAGCTTGTCTTGATGTATGTTTAATTCAGTATTTCTTATCTATGCCTTTTGCAGAGGACACTCAATAAATATTAAATGAACAAATGGAAGGACAAACATCAGAATATGTAAAATTATCCAGCAGGCATGTGAATGGGAAGGGTTTGTAATTGACCATATTTTTCTATTTTTTGATTTTTTTCTCTTCTTGAAATATTTATTTCAAATACCCTGTTTAGAGTTGAGTTTTCAGTTACTGCTGCTGCTGCTAAGTCGCTTCAGTCGTGTCCGACTCTGTGCGACCCCATAGAAGGCAGCCCACCAGGCTCCTCCGTCCCTGGGATTACTAGTACAGGGCAATTTTAAGATGAGGCAAATAAGCCTTCGTATGTTGAGGGATTGAATAATGTTTGTAGTGTGATGCTGCAAGACTTGGAGAGAGACTTATTCCTATAGTGAGGAGAGGACTCAAAGCTACTGAGGCCATGAAATAATCTCCTGACCATAATCTTAAAGGAAAATTAACTTGATACATTACAAGGAAAGGTAAAGAACTACTTAGAAGATAGTTCAATTAGCATGAAGTTCTAACTGTGAGCCAAGACGCCCCCTAATAACAATTATTCTAGAGGACAGAAGTTTATTTTTCTCCCAGATCTGTGTCTGGAAGTGGGGACCGCCCAGTGTCTGCCATCCAAGCTTCTCTCCTCTTGTTGCTCTTTAATGTGGAAGTTCCATTCCCTGCATCACTTCAGGGCCTGGGGGACACTAACTCCAGCCATCAGAGCTTATTCCAGCTGCCAGGAAGAAAGAAAGAGGGAGGAAGGACAACCTGCTTCCTTTTATTGATGGTTTCTGGAAAGCTGTATGCTGTACATAAGTTAACTTGTATTTCATTATCCAGAGCTTAGTAGTACAATTAGCTATAAATGAGACTGATAAATGTTATTTTTATTCTGGACAGACAAATAGCTAAAAATACTTGTTTCTGTTATTCAAAAAGAAAGGAAGAATGAATATCAGACTTTATTAACAGACTTTTTAATGGTGAGGTTTTTTTTTTTAAATATTCTAGGGCGTATGGAGAGAAAGCCATAAGCTAGAGTTAAGTAGAACTTTTCTTAAAAGATAGTGCACACATTCAGTCATTCAACAAACATTTATTGAGAGTTATCCTGAGAGCCTAGAGTAGTTCAAGGTGTAAAGGGAGTTATCGGTATGAGTCAATGATCAAAGCTCTGAGAGCAGCTGTAATGGGAGGGAGGATAAAAGCCTGGCATGAGACTCCCGAGGAACATCAGAAACAACCTTTAAGAGCAGTGCCCAGGCAGTGTGGGAGAGGTGGGGCGTTTAAGCTTAGGTAAGAGGAAAAGCACCTCTTCTAATTTCATAAGTGAGAAATAGCCTAGCACCTTCACTCTTCTGCTTCATCAGCCTTATCATTTATTAACTTGTTTTCTGTTCCATTCTGGCTTTAACCATCATTTTATCTTTATGTTACAGTCTTCAAACTTTGGAAATAAGAGTAGGGAATTGTCTATGGTATAATATTATGTTTGCTTCATTCTAAAGTGCATACTTTGTTTTACATTTGTAGAACTCAACCAAAATATACTTTGTGCATAGTGCTTCAAGAACTTAAAGAATAGAATAAAAAGCATCTGCCTTTTCCCCTTTAAAAATGTGTTTATTTGCTTGCTTGTACTTATCTATTTAAACTAGAAGAGAATGAAAATTTTGGCCTGTATAGTATTTTATGTCTCTTGGAGCTATTTCTAAAAGCTTAAGATTTTAGTTGAATGTTGTTTATTTTACTATAATGATTTCTAGAAGGTAATATGTATTTTGTTATTGTTTATTGTAGTTTATATTAAGGTATATTAAAATGTGATGTGATTTCTTATGTGTTCTTGACTTTTCTCAAAATAGCCAGTAAAATTAAAATGTGACATATTGGCAGATTGAAAGTTTCAGAGGAGTTTTCTTTGACATATAGAAAAGGTATTTAAATTCTGCCTAAGTTGTAATTTGAAAAGAAGATAAGGCAGCATTTACTCTCAATGGAGTTTGTAAGTTAAAGCTTAAAAGCAAATCATATATAAACACCCTACTTGACTACGCTGCTTGATAATTGATTATACAATATAAAAATGAATAAGGGTATTAGAAAACTTAATTTTATAATAAAAAATTAAAACCTCTAATCTGTGGTTGCATACAGAAATAAGATTTTCTATCTATGCCTGATTATTAAAATGTGCTGCATTGCTTAGAGAATACACTTGTGGACACAGTAGGGGACACAGAAGAAGAGGGTGGGATGAATTGAGAGAATAGCATGGAAACATATAAATTACCATATGTAAAATAGAAAGCAAGTGGGAAAAGAATTGTGCTGTATTGATGAATTCTCTTTTCCTTTTTTCTTCTTCCTTTTTTTTGGTCCACTATAAAATCAGTTTGCCTGCTTCTTTGGAAATTAACATTATAGTGTTTTTTCATTTAATTTAATTATACTATAGTCTTTAAGACGGAGAAGGCAATGGCACCCCACTCCAGTACTCTTGCCTGGAAAATCCCCATGGAGGGAGGAGCCTGGAAGGCTGTAGTCCATGGGGTCGCTAAGAGTTGGACACGACTGAGCGACTTCACTTTCACTTTTCACTTTCATGCATTGGAGAAGGAAATGGCAACCCACTCCAATGTTCTTGCCTGGAGAATCCCAGGGACGGGGGAGCCTGGTGGGCTGCCGTCTATGGGGTTGCATAGAGTCAGACACGACTGAAGGGACTTAGCAGCAGCAGCAGCAGCATAGTCTTTAAGAAGGCTTTAACTTTCACTTATTACATGGCTGTTCATTTGGATACCTTCATAAATGAGTCATTCATCCTGTTTTGCTGATAGTCCCTGCTCCCAATTCAGTGACTTCCCATTGTAATTGTTTAAGGGTTCTCATGGTCTTGCCCAGGATCTCTTTCCACATTCCTCTGATGTCTGCTGCGCCCCCTGCCCTCTATAGTGGGCTGGGTTCCCCCTATAGTGGCAGTTCGTCCGGAATGCCATCCTCTTCCTTGCCTCAGAACCTTTGCACACAGTTTTCCCCTGCCTAATAATACTCTATCAACTCTCTTAGCTCAAACCTCTCTTCTTTATGGAGGTTCTCCTTGATGTCCAGTGCAGATACAGATACTTTTACCAAGCATGACCTATGGTGCTTTTTCTGTATACCTTTTATCTGAGTTTGTCTACTGATTGTTAGGTTAATTCTGTCTCTTCCACTAGGCGATAACCTTCCAGGCCAGGTCTCCATTGCCCATCAGCATCCAGCACTATGCTTGTCATTGATACCTATCACTAAAAACTTTTATTTATTTGGCTGCCTCTGATCTTTCAGTGCATGGGCTCAGAGATTGTGTCACATGGGCTTAGTTGTTGCCCTGAGGCATGTGGGATCCTAGTTCCCCATCCAGGGATCCATGGTGCATGGACAACCATGTGCCCTGCATTGCAAGGCAGATTCTTAACCACTGGACCAACAGGGAAGTCCCAGTATCACTAAACACTTTTTTGAGTAAGTGAATGTATAAGCATAATTTTTAGCTTCATATTGAAGAACTAAGAGAAGTTCACTTTATATTACTAATCCTGATTGAGAAAAATACATACATAAATTTAACTCACTCTTATCTTTGGAATTAAACCACATAATGTTGTCAAAAGCACCTTTATACATAGAGTCAGAAGGTCTGTATTCAAATTTGAACTCAATCACTTTGTAGCTGTGCCGTCTCCATCAAACCACTTAAACTTTTGGACTTTAGGTTATTCATCTTCAGTATACATGGCTAATGCCTACCTTGAATATTAGTTTGAGAATTAAGTAAAAAAAAACATATATATATAAAGGAACCTGTTGCAGTACCTAATATAAAACCCATTCTCAATAAGTATTATATACATTTGAATATAGTCTTCATTACATTCTATGTTCATCATAATTGTTTGATATCTCTAAACTGAAAGTGGGCTTCCCTGGTAGCTCAGACAGTAAAGAATCTGCCTGTGTTGCGGGAGACCTGGGTTTGATCCCTATGTTGGGAACATCCCCTGGAGGAGGAAATGGAAATCCACTCCAGTATTCTTGCCGGGAGAATCCCCGTGGGCACAGGAGCCTGGCAGGCTATAGTCCTTTGGAGTCGCAAAGAGTCAGACATGACTGAGCAACTAAGAACAGAAACTGAAAGTCACATAATATTTAAGTGAACCCAGTGGTTCTCAAAGTACAACCTCTCCCACCACCACCCCACCACCCCTGCATGTCAATCAGTGGAATCTTTTTTTATTTCTAGTCTTTGATCTCATAGGATAGAAGTAGGGACCAAGGAGTTGAGTGGTTCAGTTGACCAGGGGCAGGGTAAACCAGAGACAAGGGCAGAAGGCCAGCAGTGGAGAGGGCCCAGCAGTCTGTGGGCTATAATGTATCCTTGTTATTCTGTGGAAAAATTGCGTATGTGGGGCGCTCTGGGATTCTACAAAGTAGTGAAAGTGGAGTGAAAGTGGAAAGTAGGACCAGGAGTTGTGTTATGCTTCAAACGTGTCATCTTGCCTAGTCCCCGAAACAACTCAAACATGTGATTACCATAATTATTTTCACTTTATGCCTGAGGTAACAGAAAGAAATAGGAGGTTAACCAGCCCAAGGCTTCCCAACTGCAAGTGGCAGGAGCAGGATCTGAATTCACAATCTGACTCCAGAGCCATAGGCTTGGTCAATAGATTTTATTGCCCACTTTACTGAGGAGGCATTGCTTTGGATGGTTGGAGTCCTAGGGATTTGTGCCAGGAGGGTTTGGAAGAGTGAGACAGGAAGATGCAGGCTTCTGAGGAACACTCACCTGGGAATTCACCCAGGAAAACTTTTCTAGGATTTAAGGTGGGGTTGGGGTGCCCTTTGTATCAGATTGCTCAGATTTTCTCCAGCCAATGCCCCTTTGTCTTCATTTTTAAATGATAATCTCTTAGAGCCAAAGAACTCCAGCAAGATGTAAGCAAAAGTGAATTGCCAGGAGAGGCAAACCTGAGAAAACACTCAGTCTCTTCTTAAATTCTTTGAGGCTAAGAAATCCAGTGTTAAATCATTTAACCGTGTGCTTACTATATGCCAGATTCCATGATAGGTGTTGGGGCTACAAAATGAGTCCAACACAGACATGGTTCTCAAGGAACCCCACTCCTAAGTGGAAGATGAATTCCGTCAGTTTCACAGTGGAGGAAGAGCTTTGATGGAGGAAGGAAGGCTCAGAGTACTTTGTAAATAAAAAACAGACTTCAAATCCTACCCGAGGAGTCATGGAATGCTCCTCTGAGCACTGTGCAATGTCCCGAAGGCATGGAAAGACAGGAGCCATGGGTAAGGTGCACCCTGCGGGGAAACAAGGAAACCAGGAAACCTTGTGCTTTCACATGTCATGGACTCCCATGTGTGAAGGCTGTTGAAAATAAAAGGAGTCACTTTATTTTTATTTGGTTGTACAAAATTAAGAACTCTCCATTTAGTCCTAAAATAAATATATATATTTTTAAGAACTTTTTTCTAAACTTTGGATATTTTTTGTTTGATGAGTCTTAAATTATCTCTTAAGAGTTGAACTCCTTGGAAGAAAAGTTACGACCAACCTAGATAGCATGTTGAAAAGCAGAGACATTACTTTGCCAACAAAGGTCCATCTAGTCAAGGCTATGGTTTTTCCAGTGGTCATGTATGGATGTGAGAGTTGGACTGTGAAAAAAGCTGAGTGCCGAAGAATTGAGGCTTTTGAACTGTGGTGCTGGAGAAGACTCTTGAGAGTCCTTTGGACTGCAAAGAGATCCAACCAGTCCATTCTGAAGGAGATCAGCCCTGGGATTTCTTTGGAAGGAATGATGCTAAAACTGAAACTCCAGTACTTTGGCCACCTCATGCGAAGAGTTGACTCACTGGAAAAGATTCTGATGCTGGGAGGGATTGGGGGCAGGAGGAGAAGGGGACGACAGAGGATGAGATGGCTGGATGGCATCACTAACTCGATGGATGTGAGTCTGAGTGAACTCCGGGAGTTGGTGTTGGACAGGGAGGCCTGGCGTGTTGCGATTCATGGGGTTGCAAAGAGTCAGACAGGACTGAGCGACTAAACTGAACTGAACTGAAGAGTTGAATTTTCTATTCAAGGAAACATACTTTAACAAGCTTTCAATACCTGCTTTTTATAGGAATGACTTGACTACACGTTAAAAAAAAAAGTTGAGTATTAGATACAGTTTCATATTACCTTTTAAAGAAACATATGTGGTTTATAGTATATAAAATAGATAGTGATTTATGTTGAAATAGCGACTCAACCCTTTGCTAGCTAGTGTTTGGGGCCGTTCAATTAATCCCTCCCAGTTTCAGTGCTTCTTATTTCCAGAAAGGATGGTCGAAGTATTAAATGAGATCATTTATTTGGAAGTAACTGTCACTCAAAAGGCAGGATTTGTTATTGTTATAAATCTGAGTTCAGAATTGCCCTTAAGAGAGTTTAGTCTTCAGCAGATGTTTCCTTGCTGGCTTTCATCCTCTGCCATTGCTTTTGCCTTTCTATTATACTTGTTTCTTCCTTGCAGTTTAGTCCCCTCTCATTTATCTTTTCTTTTATCTTGTAAGAAAGCAATTGTTCACTAACGTGTAAGATCCCATCCAGGTTCTGACTGTCAGCTGCTTTCAGAGTGTGGTCAGTTTAAAGATGAGATACAAGTGAGAGAAGACTGGCCGAAATAGTTCCTTTTTTTATGTTATCATCTTGACTGCCTGAAAAAGAGTCCAAAGATATTAAAGCCTAAGGGGTAAAGTATTAAATGGCACAAAAATACCAGTACTAGAGAAGAAACAAGTTATCAGTTCCTCAAATGCTATCAGTTTATTTTGACAGTCTCTGGTATCTTTTCTGTATTTTAGTTATAATCATCTTAGCTATGAATTTTTTAAAACTTAATTTTTTTGTTGTTGTTGGCTTCTGCAGGTGTGTGGAATACTTCCTTCCCTTCATCAGCAGTTTTCCTACAGAATTGTATGTGGTCTTCTTAACTGTCAGGTGGTATATTGGCAGAAGTAAATGAGATCTCTCTAGTGACCGGTTTCTTAGCCTAGAGTCTGTTTAAAACATCTGACATGCTGTGGGATGAAATTGTTAAACAAAAGTTTTGCTATTGTTTAAAATTACGTGAGCAAAATTAATTATGTATAAATCATATTATGTCAAATTATAGCATTAGTTTTCTTCCTCATAAAACCTTTAAAAGTGGCATGGGATACCACCTTTGTCATCATTTTAAAATTAAATGTTAAAATATACAATGTACTTTGAAACCTTCTGCCTGTTACTTAAACTCTCTTTGCTTATTTATTTTAAAAATAGAGACAATAATTTTAGAAAGCAATATTATGTGATTAAAACCAGTTTGTGTGGTACTTTAAGGAACTCTCCAACTACAAGGGCTTAGGAAGGAAAGTTTAGCAGTTTAGAGAACAGACGTCATAGAAGTGTATAATGCTTACTATGTTTGGCATTAAGCTAGCCACTTTTTACTCTTTGATTCTATCTTCTCAAACTCATAGGACAAGAAAGGCGATTGTTCTTGTTTTTAAAAATTGGAATGTGAGGGTTGGTGCCTTGTGGGCGGGTTCAGAGGCACAGGTTCACAGGCACCGTGTGTCAGAGTGAAATTTGAACAGTAGTTCTTTTTGATTGCACTGTATGCCTTTCAGTGAAGATCTTTCTAAAGCTTGTATACTTTTTTCCTGATTGACTCTTGTTCCTTATACCTAAAAGATAGTGTTTTTAATAATATTAAAACATCTGAATTACCCACAAAATGTATTCTCAGCTTAATTTTGGAGTCTTTTATTACAATTTAATTCTTAGGGAAAACAAAACTCTATATATTTACTAGAAATTTTGATTAATCTAAATAATCTTGACCAATTCAGATAATGAAGAATTTGTAAGTTTTGTGTTTCTATAATTTATTCATATGTCTATGCTGTACCTTCTCTGGGCCAGGAACTCTAATCAATAAAATAGGTAGTTTCTCCTTTTATGATAGTAGAGGACACAAACAATGAACAACAGAAGACACACCAAATACTGTCAGATTTCACCTAGAATTATACTTCTTCCCTGAATCTTGATCTGATGGTTATTAAAACTAATATGTATGTACAGGGCCCTGGGCAAATATAATCAGATGATTTCCTAAGCAGGTATGCAGAGGGAAATTTGCTTCCAAAGAATCAGTTCTTAAGGGGACCAGGTAAACTTGAAAACAATTATGTTATATTCCTTTTTCTGCATTTTGCTACAGTCTGCTTTAATTACTGGAAACTGCCATTCCTGCTGCCCCCTGCTCCACCCCGCTCCAGAAAATATAATTAAACACCTTAATGCTGCCAGTGCCACTGCTGGTCACTGTGGTCTGTTGCCTGTGTGGAGCTTGTGCTGAACATCATCCAATGACTGGGTAATGACAAGGAAGCGAAATCAGCCCACGTGTAACTCAGTTTACAGCATAGTGACCATAAGGAACTGCAGCTCAGTGCTTTGCTAGTGATTAAAGAGCCATATTCTGTGTTCTCCTGATATTTAATATATGCAACAAATTATTCTCATGGGTATTTTAAAAATTACTTTGGGCTTTTCTCAGTGCTGTTTCAAAATCAAAACATTACAAGTTTACTTCCAAGATTTAGTAAAAATCTGAGGTCAGTAATAATCAAACTCTTTTTATACCTTGTTTTCAGGTATCTCTAAGGTCATTAAGGCATTTTGAACTTGGCTGGGGATTTATCTTGGTTTTTAGACTTTTTTTTCTAATATGTATAAGAATTACCTGCTGCTGCTGCTGCTAAGTCGCTTCAGTTATGTCCAACTGTGCGACCCCATAGATGGCAGCCCACCAGGCTCCACTGTCCCTGGGATTCTCCAGACAAGAACACTGGAGTGGGTTGCCATTTCCTTCTCCAATGCATGAAAATGAAAAGTGAAAGTGAAGTCACTCAGACACGACTCTTAGCGACCCCATGGACTGCAGCCCACCAGGCTCCTCTGTCCATGGGATTTTCCAGGCAAGAGTACTAGAGTGGGGTGCCATTGCCTTCTCCAAAGAATTACCTAGAGATGTGTTTATATATATAAAAATAAGAAAAGCCAACTATGATGACTCTTTGGCTGTATTGCAAGACTTAGATTTTGTGACTGTTACATGGAGTCCAGATAACTGTGCATTTTCCTTCCAACTCTTTTGGGTGATCCATGGACCACACTTTGGAAAACACTGGTTTGGGTATAATGGTGCTCTCACAGAAAGGCCTCACTGGGCGTACCCATCAAGACTGATAGTGTGAAGCTACGTGTTTGAGTATGGGCACCATCTTCCCTGGGCTTCCCTGGTGGCCCAGACAGTAAAGAATCCACCTGCAAAGTGGGAGACCTGGGTTCAATCCCTGGGTTGGGAAGATCCCCTGGAGGAGCGCATGACAACCCACTCCAGTATTCTTGCCTGGAGAATTCCATGGACAGAGGAGCCTGGCAGGCTACAGTCCATGTGGTCACAAAGACTCGGACACAACTGAGGGACTAAGCACAGTCATCTTCCCTAATTAAGGTGAATTAACTTTCCTGCTTGATAACTAATTTCATTTTGTATTTTAAGCCTAAACATCATTAGTGAGCTTGCAATTTGTAGATAGATCATTTGCCAACTGCATCTCCCTCCCTGAATGATCACCTTGCATCACATCCCTCATTATCAGAGGGATTTAGCGGACTGGTCAGTTTTCTCATAGCAGTAAGTAAGGAATTGGCGTGAAATTTTCAAAAATGAGAGATGAAGATAACCCAACCTATAACTTCAGTTTAGATTTGGCCTAATTGTCCCAATATCTGAGACCTAGAATAGTGAAACTGGCCTAGTTAATGAAGACTCTTGAATTCCCTTCCTGGTTTTGCCATTTGTTGCTGATTGAACTCTGATTCTTGACATCCTTGGTCATGAATTCTCTTGACTGGTTTCTGTACCTCTCTAAACTAAATGTGATTCAGAGGAGTTTAGATACTGATTATCCAATCAGATCTTTGTCTGCTATTAAATGACTGAAAGAAAGAACCCAAGTATATTTTCCACAGTTTGTTGTGGTCCATTCAGTCAAAGGCTTTGGCATAGTCAAAAAAGCAGAAGTAGATGTTTTTCTGGAACTCTCTCTTGCTTTTTTGATCCAACAGATATTGGCAATTTGATCTCTGGTTCCTCTGCCTTTTCTAAATCCAGCTTGAACATCTGGAAGTTCATGCTTCACGTACTGTTGAAGCCTGGCTTGGAGAATTTTGAGCATTTCTTTACTAGCGTGTGAGATGAGTGCAATTGTGCAGTAGTTTGAGCATTCTTAGGCATTCCCTTGTAGCTCAGTTGGTAAAGAATCTTCCTACAATTCAGTAGACCTGGGTTCGATCCCTGGGTCAGGAAGATCCCCTGGAGAAGGAAATGGCAACCCACTCTAGTATTCTTGCCTGGAGAATCCCATGGACAGAGGAGCCTGGAAGGTTATAGTCGGACACAACTTAATGACTAAACTACTGCTACTACTTGAGCATTCTTTGGCATTGCCTTTCTTTGGGATTGGAATGAAAACTGACTTTTGCAGTCCTGTGGCCACTGCTGAGTTTTCCAAATTTGCTGGCATATTGAGTGCAGCACTTTCACAGCATCATCTTTCAGGATTTGGAATAGCTCAACTGGAATTCCATCACCTCCACTAGCTTTGTTCGTAGTGATGCTTTCTAAGGCCCACTTGACTTCACATTCCAGGATGTCTGGCTCTAGGTGAGTGATCACACTGTTGTGGTTATCTGGGTCTAAGATCTTTTTTGTATATTTCTGTGTATTGTCCAGAGAAGGCAATGGCAACCCACTCCAGTACTCTTGCCTGGAAAATCCCACGGATGGAGGAGCCTGGTAGGCTGCAGTCCATGGGGTCGCTAAGAGTTGGGCACGACTGAGCGACTTTACTTTCACTTTTCACTTTCATGTATTGGAGAAGGAAATGGCAACCCACTCCAGTATTCTTGCCTGGAAAATCCAGGGACAGAGGAGACTAGTGGGCTGCCGTCTATGGGGTCACACAGAGTTGGACACGACTGAAGTGACTTAGCAGCATCAGCAGCTGTGTATTGTTGCCACCTTTTCTTAATATCTTCTGCTTCTGTTAGATGCATAGCATTTCTATTGTTTGTTGTGCCCATCTTTGCATGAAATGTTCCCTTAATATCTCTAATTTTCTTGAAGGGGTCTCTAGTCTTTCCCATTCTATTGTTTTCCTCTATTTCTTTGCATTGATTAGTGAGGAAGGCTTTCTTGTCTCTCTTTGCTGTTCTTTGGAACTCTGCATTCAAATGGGTGTATCTTTCCTTTTCTCCTTTGCCTTTCACTTCTCTTCTATTCACAGCTATTTGTAAGGCCTTCTCAGACAACCATTTTACCTTTTTGCGTATCTTTTTCTTGGGGATGGTCTTGATCCCTGCCTCCCGTACAATGTCACAAACCTCCGTCCATAGTTCTTCAAGGACTCTATCAGATCTAATTCCTTGAATGTATTTGTCACTTCCACTGTATAATTGTAAGGGATTTGATTTAGGTCATATCTGGATGGTCTAGTGCTTTTCCCTAAGGTTTTACCTAAGTGGTTTTACCTAAGGTTGAGTTATGCTATGCTAAGTCACTTCAGTCGTGTCCGACTCTGTGCAACCCCATGGACGGCAGCCCACCAGGCTTCCCTGTCCCTGGGATCCTCCAGGCAAGAACACTGGAGTGGGTTGCCGTTGCCTTCTCCAATGCATGAAAGTGAAAAGTGAAAGTGAAGTCGCCCAGCTGTGTCCGACTCTTAGCGACCCCATGGACTGCAGCCTACCAGGCTCCTCCGTCCATGGGATTTTCCAAGCAAGAGTACTGGAGTGGGGTGCTTAGGTAGTATCAAAAGCGTTGTTGTTGCTCAGTTGCTAAGTCATGTCTGACTCTGCGACCCCATGGGCTGCAGCACACTAGGCTCCTCTGTTTTCCACTATCTCCCAGTTTGCTCAGATTCATGTTCACTGAGTTGATGATACTATTGAACCATCTCATCCTCTGCTGCCCTCTTCTTCTTTTTCCTTCAGTCTTTCTCAGCATCCACATCTTTTCCAATGAGTTGGCTCTTTGCATCAGGTGGCCAAGTATTGGGACTTTTACTTCAGCATCAGTCCTTCTAATATTTAACCCTATTTCAAGGTTGATTTCCTTTGGGATTGACTGGTTTGATCTCCTTGCAGTCCAAGTTCTTTGATGCTCAACCTTCTTTATGGTGCATACATGACTACTGGAAAAACCATAGCTTGGAGTATATGGACTTTTGTTGGCAAAGTGATGTCTGTTTTTTTAGTACATTGTCTAGGTTTGTCATAGCTTTTCTTCAGAGAAGCAAGCATCTTAATTTCATGGCTACAGTCACTGTCCATGATGATTTTGGAGCCCAAGAAAATAAAATCTGTCACTGCTTCCACTTTTTCCCCTTCTATTTGCCATGAAATGATGGGACTGGATGTCGTGATCTTAGTTTTTTAAATGTTGAGATTCGTCAGCTTTTTCACTCTTACCTTCATTAAGAGACTCTTTAGTTCCTCTTTACTTCTTAGCATTAGAGTGATGTCATCTGCAAATCTGAGGTTATTGATATTTCTCCCAGCAACATTGATTCCAGCTTGTGCTTCATCCAGCCCAGAATTTCACATAATGTACTCTGCCTATAAGTTAAATAAGCAGAGTGACAATATACAGGCTTGATGTACTCTTTTCCCAATTTTGAACCAGCCCATTGTTCCATATCCAGTTCTATCTGTTGTTTCTTGAACTGCATACAGATTTTGCAGGATGCAGGTAAGGTGATCCGGTATTCCCAGCTCTTTCAGAATTTTCCACAGTTTGTTGTGATCTAGACAAAGACTTTAATATTGTCAGTGAAGCAGAAATAGATATTTCTTGCTTTCTCCATGATTCAACAAATGTTGGTAATTCGATCTCTGATTCTTCTGCCTCTTCAAAACCCAGCTTGCATATCTGGAAGTTCTTGCTTCACGTACTGCTGAAGCCTAGCTTCAAGGATTTTGAGCATAACCTTGCTAGCATGTGAAATGAGTGCAGTTGTACAGTAGCTTGAACATTCTTTGACATTGCCCTTCTTTGGGATTGGAACGAAAACTGACCTTTTCCAGTCCTGTGGCCACTGCTGAATTTTCCAAATTTCCTGACATACTGAGTATAGCAGTTTAACAGCATCAGCATTTAGGATTTTAAGTAGCTCATCTGTAATTCAATCACCTCCATGAACTTTGTTCATAGTAATGCTTCCTAAGGCCCATTTGACTTCATACTCCAAGTCGTAGCCTACCAGCCTCCTACTGTCCATGGGATTTCCCAGACAAGTATACTGAGGTGGGTTGCTGCTTTCTTTTCCAGGGAATCTTCCCGACCCAGGGATCGAACCTGTGTCTCCTACATTGGCAGGCAGATTCTTTACCACTGGGCCACCAGGGAAGCCCCATTCATACATATAAATCTCTAAAAATACAACTATAATATTGTGAAAAGTATATTATACAATATGTATAGTTGTGTATCAATAATACATATACATACAACATAACACAATAATTATTTGGTTTTATCTAATATATAATCCTGCCAGGCGTGCTGCAATTCATAGGGTCTCAAACAGTTGGACACGCCTGAGCGACTGAACTGAACTGAATATATAATGCATAATCAAATTTCTTTATTGTCTCAATGTAGTTGGTTTGTTTAAATCAGAATTCAGGCAGTATCCTGTCATTTCATGATTTTATTGTCTCTTTTTAAAAAATAGTTTTATTGAAATATGTACAAACAGAAAGTTGTATCACAGTTTGATGAATATTCACCCACCAACCAGCATATTATTAGCACCCAGAATCACTTTATGCCCCCTCTGATTCACTGTTCTTTCTTCCCCAAAGGTCAACACTGTCTTGATTTTGTTGCAAATAGATTAGCTTTGCCTGTTTTTGAACTTGATAAAAAGTGGAATTATGGAGTGTATACATTTTTCTTTCTTAGTTTCTTTCCAACATCCATTGGATCATAGCAAAAGGAAGAGAATTCCAGAAAAACATCTATTTCTGCCTCATTGACTATGCTAAAGTCTTTGTATAGATCACAATAAACTGGAAAATTCTGAAAGAGATGGGAATACCAGAGCACCTTACCTGCCTCCTGAGAAACCTCTATGGAGCTCAAGAAGCAACAGTTAGAACTGGACATGGAACAACAGACTGGTTCCAAATTGGGAAAGGAGTACCTCAAGTCTGTATATTGTCACCCTGTTTATTTAACTTATATGCAGAGTACATCATGTAAAATGCCAGGCTGGATGAAGCGCAAGCTGGAATCAAGATTGTGGGGAGAAATATCAATAACTTCAGATATGCAGATGACACCACCCTTATGGCATAAAGCGAAGAGGAATTAAAGAGCCTCTTGAAGGTGAAAGAGGAGAGTGAAAAAGCTAGCTTAAAGCTCAACATTCAAAAAATGAAGACCATGGCATCTGGTCCTATCAGTTTATGGCAAATAGATGGAGAAACAAAGGAAATGGTGAAGGACGTGATTTTCTTGGGTTCCAAAATCACTGTGGATGGTGACTGCAGCCATGAAATTAAAAGATGCTTGTTCCTTGGAAGGTAAGCAATGACAAACCTAAACAGCAAATTACAAAGCAGAGACATTACCTTATCTCCAAAGGCCTGTATAGTCAAAGCTATGGTTTTTTCAGTAGTCATGTAGTAATGTGAGAGATGGACAATAAAAAACTCTGAGCACTGAAGAACTGATGCCTTCAAACTCTGGTACTGGAGAGGACTCTTGAGAGTCCTTTGGACAGGAAGGCTATCAAACTAGTCAGTCCTAAAGGAACTCTATCCTGAATATTCACTGGAAGAACTGATGTTGAAGTGCCAATACCTAAACCACCTAATGCAAAGAGTTAACTCATTGGGAAAGACCCTGATGCTGGGAAAGACTGAAGGTAGGAGGAGAAGGGGATGACTCAGTGGTCATGAATTTGAGCAAACTCCGGGAGATGGTGAAGGACAGGGAAGCATGGTGCGCTGCAGTCCATGGGGTCGCAAAGAGTCAGACACAACTGAGCAACTGAACAGCAACAACAGACACTGTTCTTTCTTGGTCTTTCAACTCAGCAGTATGTTCTTGTATTCAAATATGTTGCCTGTAGTGTTATTTGTTTGCTTCCATTATCGAGTAAAATTCTACTGTATGAATATACAACAGTTTGCTTTTTCAATTTACTGTAAATGGACGTCTTGAGAACTACATTTCATAATCCCAAATGTGCCAAGGGATCAACATAGTGTCTGACAGAGAAAGTCCAATTGATATTTATATAGTGCCTGTTATTTAATATTTGCTTATTGCATATTGATTCATTTGAATTTTGTTTCATCTAATGGGAAAATTTTAGATTTTCATGATTAGTTGAGTATTTTTTTTCTCACGCTGTGGTCTTTTAATTGTAGTGATTCTTGTTCTAATTGGCAGCCTGAATTATGTCACTTTAACATTATGTTTGCTTTCCTTTCCCATTCAATATTTACAATAGATTGAAAATATTTACAATAGATTGAGTTTTTGTTTTTCTTCCGAGCCCTGTATGTAATACTTTTGTTTAATTCTAGCCCTGACTCTCACCTGAGATTATTGACTGCAGAGCCACAGTCTTTGATTTCAAATCCCTGCCTTATCACTTACTAGCTGTGTTACTGTGAGGGTTTGTGTCTTCTCTGTGCCTTTGTTTGTTCATCTGTAAAGTTGGGGATAATAATACCTATTGCATAGGGTGTTCATAAAAATTAAATGAATTAAACTAAAGTACTTAGAACAATGTCTAGCTGTTATTATCATCCTTATCTGTAGTTCTCAAGTTTTGTGTCTCAGTTATTAATTTTTATCTGTAAGTCCACATAATATTATCACTCTTACTTACTGGCAAAAGTATCTTCATTTAAGAGGAAACTTTGTTTATTTGTCACATCAAATATAGTTTGTTTGCCCTGACACGTTTTCATTATTTTCTTTATTTGGCTTGAAATTTCACTTGAGATTTGCTTCTTGCTACTAGAGTTCACATGTTGTTTCTTCTGATTGTTTTTGTTTTCCATATTTTTACTTCTCAAGTCTGCAGGTACTAACAGAATTAAAAGTTGGTTACAATGTAAGAAAAATAGATTAAGAAGTGCTTCTCATAATCTGATTGTTTAAAAATGGAATTGTATTTAATATATAAGAAACACTCTTATTTTCTCTGTATGAAATTGTTTTCTGTTGTTGGAAACAGACCTGGTGACTAAATGCTTCTGAAATTGTGTTGGGTCTTTTTTCTGGTGAGTTGAACATTTGCTGTTAAAACCCTGGGCAGTGACTTGAATTGTTTCTTTCTTGGGTGAAAGGCTCTGTTACTTAGCAACAGCTAATATCCTATGATGATAGGAAAACACCCAGAGACCACACAGGAGAAATCTTACTGGCTTTTGTAGCCAAGGACAAGTGCTGATGCTTTGATACAGATTTATGAGCAACTTGGGATTCTTTTCTTCAGATAATGTTGTCATGGGGCTGGAGAATCCATGTTTAAAACAATTGTGACTGTTCAGCTGAGTCAAAAGACTGTTCTCTCTCTCTCTCTCTCTCTGTCTGTCTCTTGTTATTCTAGTCTGATGTTTATTCAGGGATACTAATGCCTGGAGCCTAAAGAAGGGAGTTACATATCTCCTAATCTTTGATTTGTATTTAGAAATGGAAGATGTCTAGGTTATTTGGAATAGGAACTACTTCCACTGGACTAACACCCTGTGGAACTCAATGAAAATCAATGTAAAGATTGACTTTTGGAAACGTTTTTAGGAAATACCAGTAATGGGCATGTTACTAAAACAGGCTAGTACTTCCTTGATTTATCTGGGTGGATGGATGTTTGTTTATAGGAAACAAAGTATGAATTCCTTGGATTTCTTTTCTTAATTTTAGAGGAAAACCTCATTGACTTGAAATAAAATAATAATTTTTACCCCTCCTCAATGTTTTTTTAGTGAAACTGAAATAAATACATCTTTAAAATACTATTCTCTTTTTACCTCTCCTCTTCCACATATCTGTTCCCCCATCTACTGGTTGCCATGAAAATGCGTCCCAGTACCCCATAGAGCAAATGCCAGGCTCTACAGTGTGGGGTTCCCCTGTAGTGAGGTAGAGTCTTAAATGCTGTAGAACAGTTTGTGCTGACTCAGCCGTACACAGAAAGACCTCAGCTATGACTTCTCTCTTAAATTCTTAATTAGCGAACGTGCTTGTGATTTCTCGACTTTTCGAAGATGAGAATTCAGGTTTACTTTTCCTCCAAACACTAACTAACTTTTCTTCCCTTCTCCCCTTTTGAAATTCTGGTTCAACATTTATTATACTCACAGAGTAGAAGCAATTGCTAATGGAAATTACAGAAAACATTTGAAATTGGAGAAGGAGAGGGGCAGCCTAGGAGCGGAGGAGAAAGACTGAGGTTCAGATTTCAAAGTAATCTATTGTATAGTCAATAGATTATACTAGATTATAATTAAATTATAACATAATTTACATATTATATAATTATAAATTATAATAGATTATGATAGAATATTTTATAGTCAATAGATGGACATGAATTTGAGCAAGCTCTGGGAGATGGTGATGGACAGGGAAGCCTGGTGTGCTGCAGTCCATGGGGTCACAAAGAGTTGGACATGATTGAGTGACTGAACTGAACTGATTGTATAGTCAAGACAAATTTTTCATTTAATCCTAAAGTATAATTGTGGAGCCGAAGATAATCTCCATATTAGATTAGTTCTGTGTTGGACATATTTAATGCCTGTCTTAAATTTGGTGTCTGTGAACTTTATGTTTGATTGTCATGACTGCTGTAGAAAAAAATTTTTGCAATTGCATGGGAGATTAGTGTTTTGTTTACAGACCCAGCTGCCCATGAGAATCATCTAAGGATCTTGTTACACAGAAAACTTTACCCAATTTCTAAAATTTTCCTCAGTCTTGCTGGCTTAGCATCTGCTGGTGGAGCCCAATCATGATTCTCTTTTATAGGCTCTGAGGATAAATTTTAGGTAACCAGCCTGGCAAATAATCTAAGACTAAAGCCTGGCATTGTTTGAGTTCTCTTAAGGGAGCACCTTATTATTTAAAATTCTTCTAATCTAAGAGACAGCTGTGTTATGAGAGTACATAGCTCTTATTTTCTTCAGTAAACCTGGCTCCAGCTCCGGCCAGATGACCTTACTTCTCTGAATGTCAGTCCAGCTTGCCTGCAAATGGAGGTGTTTACAAAAATGTGGGAAAGATTCAATGATGAATGATGAATTCATGATGAAATGTGAAGGTTTTTTTTGTAAGGAGATGTTATATTAACTTGAGGATTCTAAAGATAGCTTTTTTAATGAGGGAGAAATTGGAAGTCATTTTTGTTCTTTAAGATGCTATTGGAGAAACTTAACATAATATGGTAAAGAAAAAACTGAAGTACAAACATCATTCAGTCTTTTACTCAGTTCAGTCACCCAGTCGTGTCAAACTCTTTGCAACCCAATGGACAGCAGCACGCCATGCCTCCCTGTCCATCACCAACTCCCAGAGTTTACCCAAACATGTCCATTGGGTTGGTGATGCCATCCAACCATCTCATACCCTTCTCGTCCTGCCTTCAATCTTTTGCAGCATCAGTGTCTTTTCAAATGAGTCAGCTCTACACATCAGGTGGCCAAAGTATTGGAGTTTCAACTTCAACATCAGTCCCTCCAATGAACACCCAGGTCTGATCTCCTTTAGGATGGACTGGTTGTATCTCCTTGCAGTCCAAGGGGTTCTCAAGAGTCTTCTCCAACACCACAGTTCAAAAGCATCAATTCTTTGGTGCTAATCTTTCATTATAGTCCAACTCTCACATCCATAAGTGACTACTGGAAAAACTATAGCCTTGACTAGATGGACCTTTGTTGGCAAAGTAACGTCTCTGCTTTTTAATATGCTGTCTAGATTGGTCATAACTTTCCTTTCAAGGAGTAAGCATCTTTTAATTTCATGGCTGCAGTCACCATCTGCAATGATTTTAGAGCCCTCAAAAATAAAATCAGCCACTGTTTCCCCATCTATTTGCCATAAATTGATGAGAACAGATGCCATGATCTTAGTTTTCTGAACGTTGAGCTTTAAGCCAACTTTTTCACTCTCCTCTTTCACTTTCATCAAGACGTTCTTTAGTTCTTCTTTGCTTTCTGCCATAAGTGTGTCATCTGCATGTCTGAGGTTATTGAGATTTCTCCCTGCAGTCTTGATTCCAGCTTGTGCTTCATCCAGCCCAGCATTTCTTACGATGTACTCTGCTTATAAGTTAAATAAGCAGGGTGACAATAAACAGCCTTGACATACTCCTTTTCCTATTCAGAACCAGTCTGTTGTTCCATGTCCAGTTCTAACTGTTACTTCTTGACCTGCATACAGATTTCTCAAGAGACAGATCAGGTGGTCTGGTATTCCAATCTCTTTCAGAATTTTCCACAGTTTATTGTGATCCACACAGTCAGAGGCTTTGGCATAGTCAATAAAGCAGAAATAGATGTTTTTCTAGAACTCTCTTGTTTTTTTGATGATCCAGCAGATGTTGAAAATTTGATCTCTGGTTCCTCTGCCTTTTCTAAAACCAGCTTGAACATCTGGAAGTTCAGGGTTCATGTATTGCTGAAGCCTGGCTTGGAGAATTTTGAGCATTACTTTACTAGTGTGTGAGATGAGTGCAATTATGTGGGAGTTTGAGCATTCTTTGGCATTGCCTTTCTTTGGGATTGGAATGAAAACTGACCTTTTCCTGTCCTGTGGCCACTGTTGAGTTTTCCAAATTTGCTGACATATTGAGTGCAGCACTTTCACAGCATCATCTTTTAGGATTTGAAATAGCTCAACTGGAATTCCATCACTTCTACTAGCTTTGTTCGTAGTGATGCTTCCTAAGGCCCACTTGACTTAACATCCCAGGATGTCTGGCTCTAGGTGAGTGATCACACCATAATGATTATCTGGGTCGTGAAGATCATTTTGTGCAGTTCTTCTGTATATTCTTGCCACCTCTTTGTAATAGCTTCTGCTTCAGTTGGGTGCATAGCATTCCTGTTGTTTACTGTGCCCATCTTTGCATGAAATGTTCCCTTGCTATCTCTAATTTTCTTGAAGAGATCTCTAGTCTTTCCCATTCTGTTTTTTTCCTCTATTTCTTTGCACTGATCACTGAGAAAGGCTTTCTCATCTCTCCTTGCTATTCTTTGGAACTCTGCATTCAGATGCTTATATCTTTCCTTTTCTCCTTTGCTTTTCCCTTCTCTTCTTTTCACAGCTATTTATAAGGCCTCCTCAGACAACCATTTTGCTCTTTTGCATTTCTTTTTCTTGGGAATGGTCTTGATCCCTGTCTCCTGTACTATGTCACGAACCTCTGTCCATAGTTCATCAGGCACTCTATCTATCAGATCTAGTCCCTTAAATCTATTCTCACTTCCACTGTATAATCATGAGGGATTTGATTTAGGGCATACCTGAATGGTCTCGTGGTTTTCCCTACTTTCTTTAATTTAAGTCTGAATTTGGCAATAAGGAGTTCATGATCTGAGCCACAGTCAGCTCCCAATCTTGTTTTTGCTGACTGTATAGGGCTTCTCCATTTTTGGCTGCAAAGAGTATAATCAATCTGATTTTGGTGTTGGCCATCTGGTGATGTCCACGTGTAGAGACTTCTCTTGTGTTGTTGGAAGAGGGTATTTGCTATGACTAGTGCATTCTCTTGGCAAAACTATTAGCCTTTGCCCTGCTTCATTCTGTACTCTAAGGCCAAATTTGCCTGTTACTCCAGGTGTTTCTTCACTTCCTACTTTTGCTTTCCAGTCTCCTGTAATAAAAAGGACATCTTTTTTGGATGTTAGTTCTAAAAGGTCTTGTAGGTGTTTAGTTTCTAGCTATAAATTAGCATTATAGCATTGTGTTCCTTTCTTCAGTCTTATGTCTTTATTTATAAATTGGATGAAGCTGTGCAATAAGAGAAGGCAGCTTTACACAATAATGTAGCTTGTTTTGCCTGATTTAAAAGTCTCTGGTTTTATGATGTGGTAAAATATAGCATTTAATTTATCTGAAGAGTTGGACCTGCCATCTTTTAAGGCCTTTGTAGCTATGGATTTGAATAAACATTGTAGGATAACTCAAATTCTGAAGCTTGAAAATGGTAATACAAATTTAACTGAAAATTAAAGATCATCTGTGCTATAGAACATTGGACATTTTCATTGTCTTACTGCTTTTCCTGTTTTATAACGCACTGAAAAAAAGAGAGAGGGTGGGGAGAGAGAGAACATAAGTAAGATAAAGTTATCAATCTTTTTTGCTTTTTAAGCTTCTTCAGTTTAATAGAGTTGATTTTTAAAGATAATGTATACATAGTACTTTGATTTTCTAGTAGTCCTAATGGATTTTGTTACTATGTATACAAATGCAAAGAAGAAAGAAGCCATTTTTCTATTTCCTTTGCCTGAAGGAATTCATTGTCTTTGCAACAAATTGCATGTGTCTAATGCTTTTAGGTCTCAGATGACTTTTATGTAGCATTGTTTGGGGCAGTGGCCAAAGTGCAGGCAGAGCAATTGAAGAAGACCTTAGAAATCATCTGTTTATGCTTCCAACAGGCATATATTGTATTAGTATGTATTAACCACCTAATGTATACCAGGCACTAAGTGCAGAAGACAGCGGGATATACTAGAAACTGTGGGGCCTATATTCTAGGATAGGGCAATAGAAAGAAAGAATTCTAAAAAAGATACTTTCAGATAGTACTATGAAGACAGACAAACAAAACTGGGTTTGCATTCTTATTATATCAGTTTCCAGCTGGTTATTCAACATCAGAATCTTTTCCCCATATCTTGAATGCAGAGATGATCATTTCTACCTGATAGGGTGTTTTTTTAGCATAAATGGAGAAAATTTATTGAATGATTTTTAGCACAGTTTCTGCAACTTAGCAGGTCCCCAATAAATTATTACTAAAACTTCAAAACCATTCAAGGATGCTCAGCTCTTTCTTGTTCTGGGATTTGCTTTTTTTTTTTTTAACTGAGCTTTATTCTGTTGATCTTATCCCCTTCTCCTAATTTTTTTTTGAAATAATTTAAAAAAGTCAAGGAAAGCTGAATAACCCTTTTTATAGGCAAATAAAGCTGGAATAAGTTGGGTGTGGGGTTATTGGAAACGACAGCTAAAATGAGGTTTGAGCATTATGGAATAGAAGGTATATCTGACCAATAGGATGAGAATTGGCTAGACTATCTATAATACTTATTGTCATTTGCAGACATTAATTGGTTTTTCAGATGATACAGTGAAATGGATGGGTGACTTCAGCTGCTGGTATTTCTCTCACAGTTTTTCTCTCTCTGAATTAGAATTACTGATACATATGCCTGTCTTCAATGATAGATTTTAATGCCCTTGAAAAGAAGTTCTGTGTGCACCCTTCACAACACAAGCCAGACATGAATTTGGATTCAATCAACATTTGTTAATCGAAAAAAATGGGAATATGCTAGTGTCATAACAACAACAAAAAAAATTGGCCAGAATAATAGGGCTGCTGGTTTCAAAAATTAGGATAACAAATCTACAACTTAGTCCCTTGGTGGAATGTTGATGTGGGAACCAGCTTTTTGAAGGGTCTTTTAAACCTGTAGATAGGGTTTCGGTTTTTTTTAATTGTGGTAAAATATACATAACAAATACACCATTTTAATTACTTTTAAGTGTAGAGTTCAGTAGCATGAAGTACAGTCACATTGTTGTACAACTATGATTACCGTCCACCTCCAGATCTTTTATATCTTCCCAGACCGAAACTGTGGAAAGGGTTTTAATTTCACACTTGACTAACACACAGTTTTAAAGCCACCTCAGTGGCCTACGGACCAGGGACAGTCACTGGAAACAGTGCTGTTATTCCTTTGCACCTCACAAGGTTGTCCTTGGAACTCCTCAGTGTAAGAAACTCAAATAAGAGAATCTGGGAAGGAACGATGTCAGCCCCTTCCTCTCCTGATTGCTGTTGGAGGACAGTGTGCCTGCTTCCTTCATTGCATCGTGGGGAACCACTACCTCAGTTTTCCTCAAGACAGATAAAGAAGAAAAGAGTAGCTTTGGCACCAACTGAAAACTAACTTAAAACCTCAACAGAACTGAATGATAAAGACGAAATCATGACCAAATCGGTCCCTAATGTTATTTGGAGTCTATGTGCCAGGAATTTTTAGTTAGCATCCATTTTATGCTATCAGCTTAAATAAGAAATCTGCAATTTATAGAGGTTCAGTATTTGTCCAAGAAACTAGTGGTGTTAAGTGCCTCAACTAAGGATTTGAATTGAATTCTAACCCTTGGGCCCTTGCTCTTTCTATTCTGCCACAAGAATGTATTGCTAGAGATTGACCTTTTATAGCACTTGGGTTGTTCATCAGTTGTGATGGAGCCACTATTTACCAAAGGAAGATCCCTCTTGATCCTCCTTTGGAGGAGGATCATTAATCATTTGCAAGTCTAAGCAGTTACATATACAGTTAATGGTCATGGAGGTTATTTCTTTTTTTCTCAGAAGATTGAACAAGTCAGACAAATTTTGGTAACTGGAAGTCTTTTTATATTAATTTAACACTAAAACCTTTCTCAGCTCATTCTGTTTTTTCAGGTCCCAGGGGCATGAGATTGCATTAAATATAATCTTTCATAGCATATTACTGTCATTGGTCAGCTGGGAGTCCCTGTTTGCTTTTCTTTGCTCCCTTTTATTCCTATCTCTTTCCAGCCACTGTAATTAACCATTCTAATGTGTTAGCTATTTGTGTTTTGACTGTGAAGAAGGCTGAGCGCCGAAGAATTGATGCTTTTGAACTGTGGTGTTGGAGAAGACTCTTGAGAGTCCCTTGGACTGCAAGGAGATCCAACCAGTCCATTCTGAAGGAGATCAGCCCTGGGATTTCTTTGGAAGGAATGATGCTAAAGCTGAAATTCCAGTACTTTGGCCACCTCATGCGAAGAGTTGACTCATTGGAAAAGACTCTGATGCCGGGAGGGATTGGGGGCAAGAGGAGAAGGGGACGACAGAGGATGAGGTGGCTGGATGGCATCACTGACTCGATGGACTTGAGTCTGAGTGAACTCCGGGAGTTGGTGATGGACAGGGAGGCCTGGCGTGCTGAGAATCATGGGGTCGCAAAGAGTTGGACATGACTGAGCGACTGATCTGATCTGATCTGATATGAACTTTCAAAATATGTGTTGTGGTTTTTGTGTGGAATCTTAATTCACATAAATAGTATTACATAATGTGTTGACCCCATTCTGTTTGTCCCCCTTTTCATTCAGCACTGTTTACAAAATCTCTTTATGTTAGTATTGGCATTAATTTATTTTAATTATTAATCTATGTCAAAACAGAAGAGGACTTTAATTATTTTTTGTTGTTACAGTTTTTCATAGTTTTATTGCACCATGTCCAAAGAGACAGCTTATATGATATTGATTTTTCTGTGGTTTCTTTTATGGTCTAATACACAGTCTGTTTCTGTAATTGTTCTGTGTGTGCCTCCCCAAAGTGTGTATTTTCTGTCAGATGTAACATTCCCTTAAATACAATACCTTGAGCTTATTGAGTTGTCAGTCTTCAGTTTATTTTTTTTAATCTTCTGCTTTATTATTTTCTGAGAAAGATGTGTTAACATTTTATTTTAGTTTCCTTAACTGTGGTATCATTTCTTAACTATTTTACCTTAGAAATCCAGTAAACAATACAGTTGAAAGCATAACTGCTCTGGTTGAATCTGGAAGAACACGTCTTAAATCGAGTGTCCTTTCAAGAGCCCATCTCCAGAGTACCTTAAGGCACCTCTGCAGAATCCTTAAATTGGAATATTATTTCTGTAAACAAGCTATCAATTAACCCTTTAACCTTGCACTCTTATTTCTTGTTACCCACCCACTAACTTAAACAATTTTCGATTCAAAGCCAGATGGACTTTCACATCCCCTTCTCATCCCTCTGCATGGAAGTTTTTACCCTTGCCGTTTGGTCCACCAGAATTCTTCTTCACATAACCAAACTCTGTAACTTATTCAAAACCATTCTTGTATATCCAAAGAACAAAAAAACTAATTAAAAAAGATATATACACAATTCAGTGTTATTAGAAGCTTTATTTACAATAGTCAGGCAACCTAAGTGTCCATCTATACATGAATGGGTAAAAGAGATGTGGTATGGAATGGAATACTACTCAGCCATAAAAAAGATATTGCCATTTGCGACAACATGGATGGGCCTAGAAGGTATTATACTAAGCCAGATAAGGACAAATACAAATGTGGAATCTTAAAAAAAAAAAACAAAGGAACAAACTAAACAAAACAGAAACAGACCTACAGGTACAGAGAACAAACTGGTGGTCACCAGAGGTGGGGAGTGGTTGGCAAAATAGGTGAAGGGTATTAGGACGTACAAGCTTCCACTTATTAATAAACCATGGGATGTAATGTCCAGTATAGGGATTATGTTCAGTAATATTGTAATAACTTTGTATGGTTTAGCTTTGTAATAGCTATGGGTGGTTACCAGACTTACTATGGTGATGTATTTGTCATGTATATAAATGATGAATCACTATTTTGTATATCGGGAACTGATATTATATGTCAACTTTACTTCAATTAAGAAAAGAAAAAGAAAGAAAAAAAAAAAACTTTCTCAAATTCTGCTTCTTTCAAGAAATCTCTTCTAGCCATATCATTTTTTATAATTCTAAAGGCAATGATTGCTCAGTTCAGTTCAGTCGCTCAGTCGTGTCCAACTCTTTGTGACCTTATGGACTGCAGCACGCTGGGATTCCCTGTCCATCACCAACTCCTGCAGCTTACTCAAACTCATGTCCATCAAGTTGGTGATGCAATCCAACCATGTCATACTCTGTCGTCCCCTTCTCCTCCTGCCTTCAATCTTTCCCAGCATCAGGGTCTTTTCAAATGAGTCAGTTCTTCACATCAGGTGGCCAAAGTATTGGAATTTTAGCTTCAACATCAGTCCTTCCAATGAATATTCAGGACTGATTTCCCTTAGGATGGACTGGAAGGAACTCCTTGCAGTCCAAGGAACTCTCAAGAGTCTTCTCCAACACCACAGTTCAAAAGCATCAATTCTTTGGTGCTCAGCTTTCTTCATAGTCCAACTCTCACATCCATACACGACTACTGGAAAAACCATAGCCTTGACTAGATGGACCTTTGTTGGCAAAGTAATGTCTCTGCTTTTTAATATGCTGTCAAGGTTGGTCATAGCTTTTCTTCCAAGGTGCAAGTGTCTTTTAATTTTATGGCTGCAGTCACCATCTGCAGTGATTTTAGAGCCCCCAAAAATAAAGTCAGCCACTTTATCCACTGTGTCCCCATCTATTTGCCATGAAGTGATGGGACTGGATGCCATGATCTTGGTTTTCTGAATGTTGAGCTTTAAGCCAACTTTTTCACTCTCCTCTTTCACTTTCATCAAGAGGCTCTTTAGTTCCTTCGCTTTCTGCCATAATGGTGCTGTCATCTGCATATCTGAGGTTATTGATATTTCTCCCGGCAATCTTGATTCCAGTTTGTGCTTCATCCAGCAAGACATTTCTCATGATGTACTCTGCGTATAAGTTAAATAAGCAGGGTGACAATATACAGCCTTGACATACACCTTTCCTGATTTGGAACCAGTCTGTTGTTCCATGTCCAGTTCTAACTGTTGCTTGTTGACTTTCATACAGATCTCTCAGTAGACAGCTCAGGTGGTCTGGTATTCCCATCTCTTGAAGAATTTTCCACAGTTTGCTGTGATCCACACAGTCAAAGACTTTGGTGTAGTCAATAAAGCAGAAGTAGGTATTTTTCTGGAATTCTCTTGCTTTTTCGATGATCCGACAGATGTTGGCAATTTGAACTCTGGTTCCTCTGCATTTTCTAAATCCAGTTTGAACATCTGGAAGTTCATGGTTCATGTATTGCTGAAGCCTGGCTTGGAGAGTTTTGAGCATTACTTTACTAGCGTGTGAGATGAGTGCAATTGTGCGGTAGTTTGAGCATTCTTTGGCATTTCCTTTCTTTGGTATTGGAATGAAAAATGACCTTTTCTAGTACTGTGGCCACTGCTGAGTTTTCCAAGTTTTCCAATGATTGCTAGTGCAGTTAATTTAATGTTTATTCACTGACCTAAATTTACTAATTGATTAATATATATTTAGTGACCAGCATGTGCCATGGTTGGAATTTCTGTTTATAAAGCTGTGAAGTGAAGTGAAGTGAAGGCGTTCAGTTGTGTCTGACTCTCTGAGACCCCATGGACTGCAGCCTACCAGGCTCATTTGTCCCTGGGATTCTCCATTGTTTACTAGTTCTTGTGTGTGTTTGCTTCCTCTGCTTTGTTGTATAAGCATGTTGAGGGTAACATGTGTTTTGTATCCTCTATTAATTAAGGTACCCACATAATGGCTTGTTCTTAATAGTTGACTGACAAAAACACTTTGAGTTTATTTACTTCAGTGTTAATGGGGATAATTTTATTTCTATATAGAGGACAGTTTTGTTACATTGCAAGTTCTTTAGTTTACTGTATTTTGCAAAATATGTTCTTTATTATTCATAAGCATGATCAGTGAAAGTTCTCTAAGATTCTCTTCAAAATCCTTATAAAGTAGACAAATTTAACCTCTTTCTAAAATAAGCATTTATGATTAATTATTTCAATGTAAATTTATGTACAAATTAGCCTTTATGAGTTTAAATTTATCTACTCTCTTTTAAGGCAGTGTTTGTTATATCTGGTAAAGTGATGAGATGGACTAGGCTGTCTTTCTTCCCTTCCCCCTTAACACTAATTATTCCAGTTAAGCTTTCAGTTTGCAAGGTTCCCTCTAAGGACAGTGAACTTAGAGTATAGAGAGTTCCAGCATAGTTGCAAGAGAGCTTGGCTTTTCAGCTGATGAGATGATTGCATCATGTGATGGAGCCACCAGCAAGCCTTTGGGCGCTGGTAGCACTCCTGGCCTGAGCTGGTGCTGTTTGGTGTACAAGGCACGTTTGAAGCTGTTATTCCCCACACTGACCTGCCAGTGTAGTTGCGTTGCACAGGTGAAGCATAACCAGCCACATCCTAAAATAGGTAGTTTAGGCTGTAAAATGGAGGTTGCAAGATGAAACAGAAGATCAAATAGAAGAATTATAAAATACCTATAATCCATGAGCCTTTAAGTCCTTTATATTTTATTTCATTTTCCCAACTTCCGTGAAGTGGGAATTATCATGTCCATTTTTTAAAGATGAAGAAGTAGAATTCCATAGAGGTAAAATGAGGTATTAATTAATGGACATTGAGTAAGTGGTAGACGTATGTATTAACTTCAGATCTGACAGCTAAATCAGCATCCTTAATTCCCCTTGTTTTTACTTGCATAACACCCAGTATTGTTTTGTACCCTTTGTATACTTTAAAGAGATGTAATTATTTAGAGTTAATGGTTGATTTTCTTTCCTGCTGGACTACAGGTCCGTGAGAGTAGATCCATGTCTGTTTTGTTCAACCAACAGACCAAACATTTTGCTTGGCACATACCTGGCGATCAGTATATATTCTTTGTTTCTCTGGTTCTTTTTTTGAAGGGGAGCAAGTAGTGCAGAGAGGCCAGGTTTTCCACCACATTATGTTAACACTCTTAGGTAAGAAAATGTGTAGAAAATCTAGGCCAGTCCTTGAACCTGAACAGTCAGGGAAGGTTTTATGGGGAGCCATCTTCTTAGATGGAGATCAAATAATCTTTAACTGTAACCTGTATATAAGGCTGCGAATGACCTCAAGTACTTCACTTACAAGAAGGGACAATTCATTGCAGAGGTGTCAGTAAAAATGGGGAAATGCCAATGCCTTGAAAATATAGATTCAGGTGCTCTATTTAAATTTTTTAACCTTTTTTTTTAAATTAGAAAAAATCAGGCAAAGATATGCAGACCTGCCTGGAGAACTGCACATTATTGAACTTGAAAAGGATAAGAATGGACTTGGACTCAGCCTCGCTGGTAACAAAGACAGGTCACGCATGAGCATATTTGTGGTGGGAATTAACCCTGAAGGACCTGCTGCCATGGACGGACGAATGCGTATTGGAGATGAACTGTTGGAGGTGAGGGGCGTATATTCTTAATTTTTGTTTGGGTGACATGATTGGATATAGAGGATAGTGTATAAGATGATGAAGTAAAAGAATAAAATGTTATAAATTGCATTTTCTTCAACTATTTGTTATCATTTTCCCAAGCTTATTATATTGTTGCTTACAAATACTATTGGCTGCTTGAGTAAAGACTAATCTCACAAAATAATTTAAAGGCCTTTAAGTAAAATCTCATGAAAACATATTAAAAGAATAGAGCTTGTTTTTGAATATAAATTCCAAAAGATTCAAAACTAATTTGTGTATTAATCTGACATTATTAGTATTTAACAAAATCCTCTTCAGCTTCTGAATTAACTGTAAGTATAACATTTGTTTTTATTGCTGTTGCCATTTAGTTTTTCTGGAAGGTGTTACAGCCAACAAAATCTTATGAACTGGTTGTCAAGGACTAGTTAATATCTGTGAGTTGGAAATGTGGTTAAAGTCTCTTAGGTTCCTTATTTAGGAACAGGAGAGAGAAAAGAGAAGTTAGGGAGGGAACTGATCCCTGCTACTATTCCAGATGATTCCATCAGTAATCTGAAAAAGTTATTCTTATATTCATAAGCTTAAAGTCAGGGTCTCTGCTCTGCTGCTTCTGCTAAGTTGCTTCAGTCGTGTCCGACTCTACATGACCCCATAGACGGCAGCCCAACAGGCTCCCCGTCCCTGGGATTCTCCAGGCAAGAACACTGGAGTGGGTTGCCATTTCCTTCTCTAATGCATGAAAGTGAAAAGTGAAAGTGAAGTCGTTCAGTCATGTCCAACTCTTTGTGACCCCATGGACTGTAGCCCACCAGGCTCCTCCGTCCATGGGATTTTCCAGGCAAGAGTACTGGAGTGGCCTTCTACCTTGTCATTGCCTTCTCCCTCTGCTCTGAGTTTATCTTATTTTTATATTTATTTGCCTGTTCAGTCATTCATTAATTCAACTAACAGTTTTTTGAGTGTCTCTTAGGGCTGGATACCAAAAAAGAGATGAATACTCCAGTCCTTCATTTGAATAGCTCAGTCTTAAGGAAGAAAAGAGACGTAAAAGATTGTTGCACAACAACAACAACAAAAAAAAGATTATAATAAAAGCAGCAATATGTACTTGCTACCAGACATAGCTTTACTGAGGTCACAGAGTAACAAGATGAGGTCGCAAAGTAAACAAGGCTTTTGGATTCAATACCAGGCAGTTTGACTTCTTAGCTGTTTGTTAAGTGTGCTCTAAGGCCTCTTGATAAAATACTCCAACACTTGGACATTTAGGGGAGCTGAATCACAGAGGCACTGAGTGTCAGATGCTTACTTCACATGAGGCCTTACTAATTTTTCATTTTATAATTTCCTCTTCAGACTCTACTCAGAATAGAATTCATAGTCATCTATAATGTGACTTGCCTAATAATATCCACAGCCAAAGCTGTTCAGACACAAACTCTAAGATCTTTAGTATCACCCTCTGTCTTCTCAGCCTTGGTTGGTAGTTTCTCCCCGTTTTGAAATCTATTTTCACCAAGAAGTCATTCCTGGAATTACTTTTCTTGTTGTTTGTAATATAGCATTATGAAAGCAACCCACATCGGGTAGACGTATTGACTAGCATAATCATCAAGTAAATAAACACCAATGGTATTAGTATGGATTAACCAGTATAATTCATTGCTTCAAGTTCATTTAGAGATTTCTTCATAAACAAAACTAAAGTGATGGTGGTGGTAATAATGATGAAAGTAAAAGCTAGTTTACTGAGCTATCCCTAGCATTTTACCTATGTGCTAACACATTTGTATTCTTAAGAGCCCTATATGGTCAGTACTGTTATTATCCCAATTTTCTGGATAAGAAAACTGCTAAGTAACAGAACTAAGTTGCTAAGAACCCAGGCTTGCCAGGCTCCAAGATCTGTGCTCTAGCAACTGAAGTATACTGCATTCTCCACGGTACTTCCAGCAAATCCTATCTGTTTAGATCCATGAGAATCCTGACTTATGATACTCTAGGCTTTAGGAAACCATATATATTAAATTATACTGTTGTATTATGCACACCTAAATGCATTATTTCCTGTCTTCTGTGGTACGTGGAAATGTTCCAAAAGCTATCATTTGGAACATGACGATTCTAGTTCTATTTTCTCTGCCTTATTAAGACTCAAGATGGAATGACTGATGTAATCCAGACCGGGAAGAGAAGTGGTATGTTATTTCTGTGTCTGACATTTTATTAGATAGAGGAGATAGATGAGCTAAGGCTGCAGGGCGGTGAGAGTGCTTCATAGGCCGTACAGTAAAGTCAACATTGTGTGCGGGGCAGAGAGCGCTAGACTAGGAAGACCTGCTTTAATTATTCCAACTCTTTCAGTTATTAGTTGCATTTCAGAAGGGATTTAATATAGTGTAGGGCACATGGTTGACTATTAATCAGATCATATTTCCTCTCTTAAAGACAGAAACTTCAGGTATCTGTTTCTATCTATGCTAGAAGCTAGAAGAGCTCTCCTGAGCAAAAAAGAATATTAGCATCTTGCTTTTTCAGACCCCTCCTGTTCCCTCCTTTGACTTTCTGAATTTGGTCCTCTTGTTGCTCTTCAGTAATTTTATCTTCACTCAGAGATTAAAAGAATGAGAAGATTAAACATGGCAATAAATTAATCCCCCCATATTCTCCATGAAGTCTTTTATTTAAATAAAATAAAATTAAATTAAAAGTTGAAATACTGAGTCTAGCATCACACATCTTTGATTGTTTATTTATCTTCTCTAACCCTCAGTTACCTTCTTTATCAAATGGAAGTTTTTTATTCATTTAGCACATACTTTACTAGGCATCTGTTGTGTAGGAGGAAGTATAGGAGCAAGGTGCTGATTTTACATTGATGAAGAAAATCCATCGTCCTATTTTCATAGAGCTCACAGTCTAGTGCTTGTGTAGCTTCAACCTCCAAGAGTGTTATAAGAATTAATGAGAAGATAGGTCACATTTTGCCACCACATCTGGCACTTACTAATACCATAATACATTTCAACTGATAATATTTATAAAAAATTTTTATGTGGATTTGTGGGTTTCAGTTCTTTTTAGCTTGTTTATATTAGTATATTTGTCTCCAAAAATATGTTCCAGAGGGAAACCATCATACTCTTCAGTAGCTCCATGCAGCATCTTGAAAAGCTGAGAGAGTAGAAAAAGGCAGAGACTGGATTCTTATGCAGTTATAAGCCTTCTCATGGGCTTCTGGCTTCTAGGTCAGGGATGACAGTAAAAAAATTCATGTGGGAAACATTTTCCTGGTTTCTTTTTATAGCTGAGAAAAAAATTTCAGTCATTTCTCTATGATATGTGAAGAATTTGTTTATAACATATCAAGTCCAATGTGCTTTTGAACTGAGAATAGTTACTGATGTGATGAGTACAAGGAAAGCTGGAAGCCAGTGTTACAATAGCTGTTCTTGGATATGCAGTGTGTTAGATGTTGAAGGAGACTGCATCACGAAGGAAGCATTTAGGCTTTTAGATCATACTTACTGGGTTAGAGCAAATCTTGTGTATTTGCTTACCCATCCACACTTTATTTATTTTTGTCAATTGAGGTACAGTTGTCCATGTCTTGATCAATCTTACAATTCTATTTGCTCGTATTATTTCTCATAACTGCTTTGTTGTTATCATTATTACTTTGCTCACAGCCCCCTTTTATTTAGGGTTGATCTGACTTTTTTAGGCCCTCAGATGTAGTTAATTTATAGGAAGTAGAAAAGAGCGTGGTCAAACATACCTTGTAGCTTCCTGGAAGTGAGAAATTCGCATCTCTTCCCGAGCCCTGTCCATGACTGATTTTTGGCACAACACCGGCCAGCAGTTTTGTTGCTGTAGGACTGCATCATTACGGTGCAAGAGCAGTCAGCAAGTTCTGCTGATTGATAGCTCAGTTCATGTTTAAAAGAAATCTTACACTGAGCCCCCAGAAGACAATGTGATTAAATCTCAGCTTCTTTCTCCTTTACTAGGATGCTAGTGTGGGGGTTCTGAATTAATTTCAAAATGCATTAGCATATAATTACCATGTAGACTGGAATGAGACTTTCTAGACTATTGGCTTTCCCTAAGCAATTAGTCCCAGAAAATACCCAGGCCCAGGCATGGTGCAGTCTTGTGAATATAGGATTTATTTATAATCTTCCCTACAGGGCAAGTGTGGGAAGAGAGCTGATAGTGCCATGCGGGGATTGGAATGATTTGTCAGGTGAGGGAAGCAGCCAGAAGGAACAGCGTGGGTGGCATTTGGAAGTGTGCAGTGGATGGGCTTGTGTGTCTGGCTCCCACACACTTCAAGACAGAGGAAGTTCATTCCCTTTGTGACATTTACCTGTAGCCCCTAAATTAAATCTTGTTATTTTTGTATGTGTATAATAGGTTTATTTAAGAACCATTGAAAATAAAAAGTATGAGTACTACCTATATTTGCTAAGAATAAAGACATAGAACTATAGGTAAACTCAGATCTTTTTGTTTAGTAATACTTATGTTAATAAGAGGAAAAAACTGAAATCATTAAATGACTGACTCAGGTACGTGTAGGTGCTTTATGACAAACTCCTGTCTGAGGGTGCTCACTACCACACCAGTCCAAAAGGTTAATCCTTGACTTGTTGCCAGTGAGTTATTTTTGAAATCTTTTGGAAGACTTAGATGTGATTTAGAAGTACACTATAGTGAATAAATTACTAGGTTTTAGACATCTATAGATAAGATTCTACTTTATAGTCAAAAGTTTCCATCATCTTATACTGGGTCCTTTAGATTATTACCATACAAATGAATGTAATTTTCTAAAGTATGCTTCTTAATGCATTAATTATGCCCTAAGAGATCTCACAGAATAAAATATCCCATTGTGGAAACACTAGTTTGAGGACCAGAAAGAAGAGTAAAGGATTTCAAAATTGCAGTAAAATGATTTTTCCAACAGTTTTATTAACAGAAATAGGTTTATGACAGCTAAAAATACAAAAATAAATTGATAAACATTTGTTATTGTGGCAATAGTGTCAAAATACATCAAATTTTGCGTTTTAAATATGTGATTTATTGTATGTATTATATCTCAATAAAGCTGCTAAAAAATGAGTTGATCGTCCTGACCGAAACTATAAGGAAGTCCTGAATATAACCTCACATATGCAAAGCTGAAGTTACCCCATTTTCTGACTCTTAAAATTATATGCAGCCTAATTCATAGCTCTGAAAGTCAACAGAAGAATGTGGTGTTGGCTGAGTGGTCAGCTTCACACACAAAGTTGTCCTGGGATCCCAGAGGTGTGTATGTTTTTCCTTTCTTTCAAGTGCAGTCTCCCTTGTCATTAAAACATTGTAACTCATACTTATCATATTTTGCTTAATTACCTTCCCTAAGTAATCCATTGTATTACATCCAAATTAAGTTACAAAAAGATGAGTTTATTAAAAGAAATCGGAGGTAGGGAGCTATACTGGGAATTTAGTTGACACTGAGCATTTATAATCTTCTAGGCTTTGCTAAATTCTTTACAAGCATTCTCTTTTTTAAACAAAAGTAGATGCTATTTTAGTACCCATTTTACAGATAAGGAAACTGAAACACGAGGAGCAGAATCAACATGAAAACACTGACTTTTCAGACTCTAAAGGCTATGTTCTTTAGTTCTGGGTGGATAATGATTCTGGAAGATAATCATGAATTTCTCATCATTTTTTAGTTTTGGTTGATCTATATTAACCCAGTGCTAGTTTAGAATATCTGAGATAATTTTTCATGATACAGTACCCTGTTACTCTTTTTATCTTCTTAAAATTTAATGCCACTTGGAATTCATTAAAAGAAGACTGCAGTCAGTGAAATTACACCTATCTCTCAAGAACCAAAGAAGAAAAATAATCTTTTTTTTTTTGAGGTTGTTTTTGCCTGATTTGAGAGCTCCTCTATGCTTCACAACTTAAGAGCTTTCACCCTCAGTGCCATTATAGAGTTAAAATTTTATTTCGGCTGTAAGAAATAGTTTGTAAAACCTTACACATATTGGGTGGCCTGGTTCTTTTCTGTGTTTCCTGGAGTGAAGTCTTTGAGCTCTCCTCTTGCCATTTTTGTTTCTGTCTCTGGCTGGTTGGGGGAAGTGTTTTGAATTATACGGTCGTACATTATTATCTTTATACTGCTTAAGTATTTAGGCTAAAACTATATTCTTACTGATCTTTTGGAGGAATGCAATTATTTAATTTTTATTTTCACAGTCCTCAATATTGCTCCACAAAAGCTTTAAGTGGGATCACTACAGTGAGCCACATTGTCTTAAAATTAGGGAGGGAAAGTGGCATGAAAAAAAGAGTAAAAATGAAGATGTTCAAAGGAACTCAATTACCGTGGAAGCTTATAAAAGGCAGAGGAATGTACGCAGGGGAAGAAAGGTGCCATTTGGAAGGAATAAGTGGGTTTCAGCAGTGATTCTCCAGACTCTCCTTTCTGCAGTTTTCCCTCGGACTCACACATTCCATATCAGGGTAGCTAGTTGTCCAGGCTTCTGGTCCCTCCTTTTACCAGTATCTTCCCCACTCACTTCCAGCCCCACTCATGGTCATGCTGAGATGCAGGCTGGAAAGATATGCTCTTAGGTTATGCAGAAGTGCTTCCTTATGTCAGCCTCATCACATAATTTTTTTTTTTTTCTATATTTTGCTTTGTGTGCTAAGTTGTTTCAGTCACATCTGACTCTTTGCAACCCTCTGGACTGTAGCCCACCAGGCTCCTCTGTCCATGGGATTCTTACAGTTAAAATTTCTTACAGTCACCGTGCAGGCTTTTTATTTAATTACTTATTTATTTATTTTGCAGTTTGAATCTCTGGTGATTTATGACATTGTTCTTTGTTGTTGGATCAGACTCTTTGTAACCCCATGGATTGCAGCATTTCAGGCTTCCCTATCCTCCACTGTCTCCTGGAGTTTGCTCAAGTTCATGTCCGTTGAGTCAGTGATGCTATCTAACCATCTCATCCTTATGACATTATTTCATCACAGATTGCTGTAAGGATAACCACTATTCACCCATGAGGTGTTCCAAATTTACTCATAAATTTTCAGGAATGAGATACTTTATGTTCTCTCAAAATGAGTCAAAAAGTCATCAATCTGCATATTTACAATATTTAAGCAACGTGAAGGATAACTAAAAGATCAAGAATTTAAAATGGCATTATGCTCAAGACCATGTAATTTTAAGGCACAAAGCTTGAAAGAAAAGTGTTAATGTAATTCTTATTCCAGGTTTGACTTACTAACAATATCAAACACCTCCTTGAACTCATCACAAACATGGGTCACGTATGTGTGTTTTAATTTTGGTTTGTAAGTGAAGTGAAAGTTGCTCAGTCGTGTCCAACTCTTTGTGACTGCATGGACTATACAGTCCATGGAATTCTCCAGTCCAAAATACTAGGGTGGGTAGCCTTTCCCTTCTTCAGGGGAATATTCCCAACCCAGGGATAGAACCCAGGTCTCCCACATTGCAGGCAGATTCTTTACCAGCTGAGCCACAGGGGAAGCTCAAGAATACTGGAGTGAGTAGCCTATCCCTTCTCCAGTGGATCTTTCCAACGCAGGAATCAAACCTGGGTCTCCTGCATTGCAGGTAGATTCTTCACCAACTGAGCTATCAGGGAAGCCCATAGTTTGTAAGAGGTAGGTCTAAAATCAGTAATCCAACCTGAAAATCAGATGTTCCACCCAAAGCAGTAGGCTTGTGCCAACTTCACATCCTGTTAGGAAAAATTATGCATTATATGTCAACCCCAAACCCCCCATCAGTTTCCCAAAATACAACTAAAGTATTATAGTATAATATATACAAAGATATTATATGTAGGTAACATTAATCATGTTAGGATGTGAAGTGTGTAATATTACTTCAGAATCACCAAACACTATGGTTGCTAACACACAGTTGTTTTGTATGCACCACCATGGCTTCCATTAGCTCTGCCTACATCTACACTATACATCCTCCTTGTTGACTCTGAGTGTCATAGAACATCTCCCTGTGATTCTTTACTTGAAATGCAACTTTGACCTTTTCCCTCACAGTTTTTTGTTTAAAATCTTTTACTTTGTATTGAGGGGTATAGATACAATTTTTTTTCTTTATAAGATAAGGATTTACTGAAAAATATTATATTGAGAGAGAGAGAGATTCTATGAAGTTTGGATATTAAAAATCAAAAGGTATGGGAAATGTTACTTGGGGAGGTATACCCATATATATTTTCTGCCCTTTAAAAAAAAGTTCTTTTTTTTTAATATCTACAAAGTAAACAGAATAACATAATGAAATTATTTTGTATAGCCATCACATAACTCAACAATTACTAACACTCTGTCATTCAGGTATCACCTATAGCTTCATATACCCACCCCTACTCAGAATATTATTATTTTTATAGGCATGTGTGTATATGTATATGTGCTAAAATTTACATAACGTGAAATCCACAGGCTTTATCTATACAATTTTGACAGTTGTGTACACTGTATTGCCCAAATACCTATCTTTTCTCTCTCTGCAGAAACTTTTATGGGGTGTTGATTCAAGTGACTTCCTCATTTTAACTTATTTGTTGTTGTTGTTGTTGTTTTGTAATTGAATTGAATTTGGAGTTCTTTATATGTTCTGGAAATATTCTGGATGCGAGTTCTTTATCAGATAGACACAGCAATGAAAATGTTTTGAAGGCAAGAGAAAAAAATTCTAGTAGCATAGGTAATTGGGGTAGAGTCCTAATCAGATCACGTGTTTGAAAGAAGCAACTATTAAGCTGGCCCTTGCTAGTTTGGGGAAGTCTCGACTTCTAGCATGTACTGATGTTCTTGGAAGAAGGAATCCCAGGTCGCTGTTCACTTGAGATCCTATTTACTCATGTGACTCAGTTCAGTCGCTCAGTTCTGTCCAACTCTTTGCAATCCCATGGACTGCAGCACACCAGGCCTCCTCCTCCATCACCAACTCCTGGAGCCTGCTAAAACTCATGTCCATCAAGTCGGTGATGCCATCCAACCATCTCATCCTCTGTCGTTGCCTTCTCCTCCTGCCTTCAATCTTTCCCAGCATCAGGGTCTTTTCCAACGAGCAGATAACCCACAAATTGCAGAACAATTATACCAAAGAAATTCTTGGAAAGAAATTCTCTCACTGTTAAGACAGTTCTAGGACCCAAAACAGATTTCCCAACCTGGAGATCTGGCAAAGGGACTGAGAACCCCCAGGGAATTTGACTTTGGAGGCTAGTGGGATTTGATTATAGAACTTCCACAGGACTGGGGAAACAGACTCTTGGAGGGCACAAACAAAAGCATGTGAGCACCAGAACCCAGGACAAAGGAGCAGGTACCCACAGGAGACTGAGCCAGACTTGTCTGTGAGTATCCAGGAGTCTCTGGTGGAGGCGTGGGTTGACAGTGGCCTGCTGCAGGGTTGGGGCACTGAATACAACAGTGCGGGCATAAGTCCTTTTGAAGGAGGTTGCCATTACCCCTACCATAGTTTAGCCTCAGGCCAAACAACAGGAAGGGAACACAGGCCTGAACATCAACAGGAAATTGGATTAAAGATTTGCTTAACATGGCCCTGCCCATCAGAATAAGACCCAGATTCCCCCACAGTCAGTCTCTCCCATCAGGAAGCTTCCCCAAGCCTCTTATCCTTATCCATCAGAGGGCAGACAATATGAATACCACAAGTACAGAAAACTAACCAAACTGATCACATGGATCACAGCCTTGTCTAACTCAGTGAAATGAGCCATGCTGTGTAGGGCCACCCAAGACGGATGGATTGTGGTGGAGAGTTCTGACCAAATATGGTCCACTGGAGTAGGGAATAGCAAACCACTTCAGTATCTTGCCTTGAGAACCCCTTGAGCGGTATGAAAAGGCAAAAAGATATGACACTTATGTGACATTAATAGAGATAGGATGTAATGCCTCAGCATCCTAGGAAAGAATGACTCCTCTGCAATATTAATGAGCCCTTAGAAGTAGATTATACTTTTGACTCCATTCATGCATTCCTTTCTATGCCCTGCAGATAATACAAAGTTAGCCACAGATACCTATTTCATTTGGTCAAGTGAACCAGCCTATAGCAACTAGGGCAGCTTCCATAGAAACACTAAGAATCAGAGCAACGTGTGTGTGTGCTGCATGCTAAGTCACTTCAGTCGTGTCTGACTCTTTGCAACCCAGTGGACTGTAGCCCGCCAGGCTCCTCTGTCCATGGGATTCTCCAGGCAAGAAGACTGGAGTGGTTTGTTGTGCCCTCCTCTAGGGGATCAGAGCAACACATAAACATATTTCTCGGCTCACTTCCTTGAAGTCAATATTTTTCTATAGTGTTAGGGTATAGAATTCAAAGGAGTATCTTTTAGTATTTTCCCAGTATATCAAATTTAGAGAGATGTGAACTACAAGCTATTATACTTTGTCTTAAAGAAAGTATTTCGATTTAATTCATTCTGTTTGAGAGAAAATAAATCTCTCATGCTTTAGCCTTGTAAACGAATGTGTTCCTTTGGGAACATTATACTTTACAAGAAACAGATTAAATGAAGTCGTGGAAGACCTTATTTCAGCACTGTGTTCGTTAAACTTAGTCCTTAAAACCTGTTCCTTTGCTCAAACTATTAAGTTATTAGAGCTTGACATGTATTATTTTGTCTTTTGAGGGAAAGAAATCAATGTGAAATTTATTCAGAAATACTTTTTCATTCCAGTGAAATTGTGTTTTCATGTGAGTGGCAGTCATCATCCCTGTTCCCTTCTTGCCTTGCTGCCCCTTTCTTCCCTTCAGTTCTCCCATCTGCAAAATTGAAAGCAGTGATTTGGAAAGTGAGGATAGTTTTTCACAGGGACTAGTGACCAAGATTTTTGGAAGAGAAAAAGCCTCGTTTGAACAGGACTTTGTTACCTCTATTCTGTTAGTCTATACCCCACCCCCAAAGCTATCTGCATGGTTCCTAGGAAGAGGCCTACAGTTTCCTGCCTGCATATCTTTTCATATACGAGAATAGCCTTTCCACAGTCCTGGTGTTCTTAGTGCCCCTCTGTTCACCCTAGGCCTGCTAGGATTCCACAAGACCCACCCACCCACCTCCAAGAAAAGATGATCATCTCTTGCTTTATGTCCGCATCCATCACATGGCAATACATTTATCTGTGTCCAAGACCCTGTCATTTACCAGGTGTATGTGTGCAAAGAACCTTATCTGACCAAGTAAAAGCAATTCCAGTGAAGTGACTTTCAGAGAATGAGTATCTAGGACATACTTCACGCTCAATACATGGCAGCTGTGGTGATGATGGTAATGAAAATTCCTGTTTCCTCATCACTTGCACAATGGCTGTTGAATAAGTGAATAAATTGATAGGTATGACACATATCTATTATACTTTTATTGGAATATTTCTTGGTCTGGAATTTCTATTTTGTGAGGCCCTGTTAATTGGATTTAAAATTTCATAGGATTAAAAACAACAAGCAACTGTATAGCACATGGAACTCGGCTCAATGTTATGTGGCAGCCTGGATGGGAAGGGAGTTTGGGGGAGAATGGATACATTTGTATGTATGGCTGAGTCCCTTCACTGTTCACTTGAAACTATCACAGCATTGTTAATCAATCGGCTATATCCCAATACAAAATCAAAAGTTTTAAAAAATAGACAGGAAAAGTTGCTTATCCTCTGACTTTTACCCCCTATCTCCATACCTTTAGGAGTGGTTTCTAATTATTAATAGGACAGGCTTTTAGACTCAAACAGATTTGGCTCTAAATACTGTGGTCAGGTTCCTAAAACTCATTAAGTCTCAATTTCTCCATCTGTAAAATGAGGTAGTAATGCATTTCTCTATTGATTTGTGTGAAAGAATGTATTTAAGGCATGTGTGTATGTGTGTATATGCATGTGTAGTGTATGTGCTTTATATGTTGTGAGCACTTATAAGTGGTATTGTTACAAAGTAGTTATAAAATATCAATATAAAAACACTGGCTATCACCTTAAATCCCACCAGTCAAAGATACCATCATCATTGACAGTTGAGATCCTTACAGAGCTTTCTTTAGACTTGGACAGAAATTTTTACATAAACAAAAATAATATGACAAATAGGTTACATTGTGTTTGGTCATATTCACTTTATAAAGTTATCTTTATATGGCAATGGATTTAGATCTGTATCGTTCTCCTTTTGGAGAAGGCAATGGCACCCCACTCCAGTACTCTTGTCTGGACGGAGGAGCCTGGTGGGCTGCAGTCCATGGGGTCGTGAAGAGTCAGACACAACTGAGCGACTTCACTTTCACTTTTCACTTTCATGCATTGGAGAAGGAAATGGCAGCCTGCTCCAGTGCCCTTGCCTGGAGAATCCCAGGGACGGGGGAGCCTGGTGGTGGGCTGCCGTCTATGGGGTCGCACAGAGTCGGACACAACTGAAGCGACTTAACAGCAGCAGCAGCATTCTCCTTTACCTCCTTTTAATGACACTTTACCTCCATTTATTGATGTATGAAGACAAATATAATAAACCTTTTGTTGATGAATGTCTAGTTTTTCCTATTATAAATTATGGCCCTGATAAGTATTTTGACATCTTTGTCTTTAATCTTTTGGGGATAAATTCTTAAAAGTGGAAGTGCTAGATCAAAAATTAAACCATAAGAAGACCCATCAAGTTATGAACACTTAGGATTTGTTTGTTTTCTACATCTATGTTAAAGTCAATAAGAGTGTTTATTAAAGAAAAAAGTTAACCTATAGATAATGTTTGCAAATGTAAAGTTTAGAATATATTTAAAAGTGAATTAGGGAGGACTCTCAGATTTCATCAGCAATTTCAGTTACCTGACTTATAACTCAATTGTAATAATTTATTACTATTCATAATAAATCATACTACTTAATAAAAGCATGGGTAAAGAGTGTGTTGTTGAGTATATTTTAACATGATATTCAAACCTCAGGCAAACCTGTTGCTTGAACTAAATTTTAATTTTTGTATAATTAATATTTCTAATCTAAGCTTAGAAATCAAAGCTAATTAACTTTTACTTCCAATTTGCTACATTTTTGAATAGACTTAATTGAGCTACTTACTCTCCAGTATAAATTTATATTCATGTTCAATTTAATTATGGAAAATTGAGTAATTGAAACCTATCTCTTCATGATATTTTTGAATAATTTTATTGAAACAAATCTCATTAAGGACCTCTAAAGTGAAAGTTTATGTAGTATAACAAAAGGATTTCTGTTTATTTTTGCTGAATTGTTGCTGGATTAACCCTAATTCTACTTCTTCTATAAACTACACATGAAATATTGCAATTAAGTATTCGATCTCTAGTATCTAAATATAGACAGTTTACCTGAAATTAGTGTTCACCACCACTCCTCTTCCCCCTTGACCGCCCCCTCCCCTGGCTCAGCTATAGTAGCAGAAACCAGCTCGTGATGGAAAGTATGGATCAAAATGAAAACCTATTATGTCCTTGTTGGCCAAAAAAAAGTTTGTTCAGGCTTTTTATACTATTTATAAGTTTTACAAATACAGATGTTTCTTATTTGGGGCTATTGTTTTCAGTATCTAGAACACTGTTAAGTTTTTCCTGAATGCCATTTCATTCAGCTGAAAGTTCAGAGCCTTGGAAGATGAGCTATGATAAAGTATTTGTGTCATTCTGGGACCAAGGATAATGGAACTGAGACAGAAGTTACTGACCCTGTGGAGGATTTCAGAAAGGCCTTTTGTCAGTAGTCAGAGGGCTTCCCAGGGGATGCAGTGGTAAAGAATCTGCCTCCCAATGCAGGAGACACAGGAGACGTGGGCTCAATCCCTGAGTCAGGAAGATATCCTGGAATAGGAATGGCAACCTATTCCAGTATTCTTGCCTAGAAAGTTCCATGGACAGAGGAGTCTGGTGGGCTATATGTAGCCCATGGGGTCACAAAGAGTTGGACATGACTGAATGATTAAACATGCACACACCCAGTAATTAGGAAAGACAAACACAGATGAAAAAAACAGAATTATAAGTCAAGAGTATGAAAATCTCATTTATACAGAAAGCCTTTTTCCTTTGTTTTTTTTTCCCCTTCTGAATGCCAAGGTAAATTACTGTGTGTCTGAAAGAGTTTAAGACTAGGAGATAGAGTCACACTTGGATATATAAATTAATGAAGTCTCTGATAGTGTATTGGTAGAGACTTTTCATTGGTAAAGAACAGAAATTTGCTCAAGACAATTTAACTCAAAGAAGGGGAATTTTTTGGAATGGTATGTGTGTCCCTCCTAGAACCTAAAGATCAGGATGCCTGGGGGCCTTAGAAGGTGATGGCTTTTCCTATCCCTTTATCCATGTGGCATATTATGGCTACATGACGCTAAAAGAGAAAGAGAGAATTGTTGCGTGTGGTTTAGCCCTAGTTTAAACACCTCTCAGAGAATCCTGATGGTCCTGGCCTGTGTCATATGTCTCCCAGTTTTAGCCTGAAGTGGCATGACAAGCAATACTAACTTGACTGTCAATCATGATGGATGGTGTTCGTGATGGGAAGGTTTGAAGGACCATCCCTTCTAAAGAAAAGTGGTTGTATGCTGTCAACAACCCCCCAAATCTCTACTACATCCCCAGTCTGGTCTGGCTTTCTCATGTAGTAATATGGAAATCAAGATGAAGTGGCATAAAATATACTTCCAATAGTCATGGCTGATTGAATGTGGGAAAAATTATTTATCATCCAAACTGGGTTACATTTGAGAGAAGGCACCCTATAAATAGTGGGAACAATATGTATAAACTGGATTGTCCCAGATTTTAAAATATGGTTACCCTTGAATGGAAGAGTTGTACATCTCAGATTTTAACATAATAAATAGATTATTTAGAGGCAGTTGGAATACCAAGTCAGTACTAAGGAGAGTTCTTTCTACCATTATTAGATAGTATCAAAAATAAAGATATATCTAAATAATTTATTATTCTTTCCATATATCATTGAGTCACTTTTGAAAGGAGAAACTTTGGGAAAGCACTTAGTTTCTCTACTTCTCAGTTTACTGGAAGTAAATGGAAAATAATATCTTTTCCAATTTCTAGATAATCTGAATGATCACTTACATTCTGAAAGGATGAAATATTTTAATTGTTTTCCTTTGGCTTAGGTTAGAAAAAAGTTTAAAAGGTGGTCAATGTTTGTTTATTTCTATAATGAAAAAGTTGTAGTAAGCATATATTACTGTTCAGGGTGCAGCTTGTTTACACAAGAAGAAAGGTACAGTCTTACGGAACTACATACTGCATTAGGGATTTCAAAAGCCTAACAGAGTTTCCAGGCCCTACCTCTATGCACTTTGATAAAATGCTCGATTCTGACTTGTGTTGCGCTGTATCACGTGTGTGCTGTCATGCCCAACTCTCTGTGCCCCCATGAACTATATCCCATCAATCTCTGTCCATGGGATTCTCCAGGTAAGAATACTGGAGTGGGTTGCTATTTCCTCCTCCAGGGGATCTTCCTGACCCAAGGATTGAAACTGCATCCCCTGCATTGGCAGGCAGATTCGATTCTAACTTGTGTATGTCAAAATTCCAGGACCTAAGATGGTAGGTGTCCAGCTCAGAGTTTATTTAATAGACACCTTTACAAAGATGACTTTAGAAATCAGCTGAGTTTTATGTACACCATACAGATGATATGACCTCTAGATGTGCCTTAGGAATACAGGGTTTTCAACTAATATTTAAATTAAGCTCTTGGATGCCAGTTTCATCATCTGATGAAAGTACATAACACCCAGCCCTTCTAAGATTTAACTGCGAACCCGTGCATCAAGAGCTTTGCGGCACAGAGTTTGGCACAGAGTAAGCACTCAGTGACTGGTAGCTATTAATAATTAGAATTAACCTGAAAACCTTCCAGGGGGTGTAAAATGCTTTCTTTCCTGTCTACGCTATACTTGGAAGATACTCTTTATCTATTGTTTAAACAACAGAAAACAGCAGCTTCTCAGAAACAGGATAAGTGACAACCTAAAGTTAATTTGCATAAAATGCATCATATTCTTTCTAATTACTTACTGAATTTTCTCTGTGTTTCCTTAGAGATAAGGAAATATAAAGGTCACTTATGTTGTTGGAAGCTGTATACCTTTTATTTACATAGTGAAGTTGCTTTCTAAACAATAAGATCTAGAGAACACAAAAGAGATCTTCCTCTCCTGAAACTCAGAGGACTGCTAATGTGTAATTTGTGAAGCCAGAAAGAGGCTTTGTCTTGGATTTTTTTTATCCAAAGATCTGCATTTTCCTTTTACATTTAATCCTGTAAAATCAAGTTTCACTCTATCTTCAGTTTCCCATTCTGTTCCCAGTTTTCCACTGAGTAGAGAGTCTCTCCAGAGGCCCCTGAACATTGGCAGGGAGCAGCTGCCTTAGCAGTAAATGCCACAGTTGTTGGCACTGGAAAAACATCGCCAGCAAGCAAGCTGCCTTGCTGTTCTACTGCCAGGGCCTCTGAATATTCAGAAACAGCACCATGAAAGACATACAACTTCAGATTTACGCTTAGGTAAATTAAAATTAATGACTTGGTTCCTTCGTTTGGGCTGTGATTTTTCCTTCTTAGAATAATAGTGCCATGAGTTCTATTCTATCAAAATGGAGAATCGCAACTAAAAAAAAAGGCATTACATAAACATGAAACAGCTCAATTTTCTATTTGCTCAAGTTTTTGCTAATAAAAAAAATTTTTTTTTTTAAATGTCAATTGTGTTGAGGGTTAGAGCCCACCTCAGAGACAGCATACCAGCAGCTGAGTAATGAAAGTGTTCCTTTCACTCAGGGATCTGTGAGTCAGTGCATCCTCACTGAGCCACCACTGTAAGCTACGTGTGAAAGCTGGGGAATACATAGAGGGGGATGCAGGTTCTTACCCTCAAGGAGTTTAGCGCTGTTCAGTTACTGTCGTGTGCCTGCGCCGATGCTCTCTACCTGACAGTGGTTGGCTTTACCATGTGGGTGCAGTACAAGTGTAATAAGAGAAATTTTTTAAACCTAGTGCCATAGAATTTGGGCTTCTCTGGTGGCTCAGTGATAAAGGACCTGCCTGCCGATGCAGGAGGCACAGGTTCATTCCCTGGTCTTGAAGATCCCTTGGAGAAGGAAATGGCAACCCACACCAATATTCTTGCTGGGAAATCTCATGGACAGAGGAGTCTGGTGGGCTACAGTCCACGGGGCCACAAAAAGTTGGATATGGCTTAGCGACTGAGCACACACGCATGCCACAGAGTTCAAAGACAGAAACGTTGCATAGGTCATGGTTTACGAAACACTTTCTGAAAGCAGAGTTCAGACACGGTGGGGAAGAGTGCCAGGCACTGGTCAGGCATCATCTCAATTTAAAATTGTGATTTAAGCTTTCTTAATTTCAGTTCACTATCTGTTAAAGAGATTAAGAAATATAGTTAGCAAAAAAGATGATCATGCTAGACATACTATGTTGTAGCCAAGATTTGTCACTTAATATATTTTGAATATTTTTATGTCATTAACCATGTTTTTTCACATTACTCTTAATGACTACATGACTTATTTTTCTAATAGCTAAGTTAGGTAAGAAGATGTAAATATAAGAAAAATAAAATCATGAAAGTATTAAGAGAAAATATATGGATGGTGGGCACTCAAAAATTTTTTTTTATTTTTTCAGAGCAGACAAATTGAGAGGAAGATTAAAGAGATTTCCTGTGTAACCCTTTCCCCCACACTTGCACCGCTTCCCTCATGATCAACATCCCCTTCTGGGGCGGTGCATACATTACAGTTGATGAACCTACATTGACCCATTGTTATCACTCAGAGTTCATAGTTTACATTAGCGCTCACTCTGGGTGTTGTTGTTTGGTTGCCAAGTCACGTCCAACTCTTTTGTGACCCCATGGACTGTAGCCCGCCAGGCTCCTCTATCCTTGGGATTTCCCAGGCAAGAATATTGGAGCGGGTTGCCATTTCCTTCTCCAGGGGATCTTCCTGAACCAGGGATCAAGCCTGAGGCTCCTGCATTGGCAGCGGATTCTTTACCACTGAGCCACCAGGGAAGCCCTTGTATGTTCTATGTGCTGTGTGCTCAGTCGTTCAGTTGTGTCCTCCTCTTTTTAATCCTGTAGACCGTTGCCCGCTAGGCTCCTTTCTCCATTGGATTATCTGGGCAGGAATACTAGAGTGAGTAGCCATTTCCTCCTTCAGGGGATCTTCCTGACCCAGGGATCAAACCTATATCTCCTGTATTTCCAGCACTGGCAGACAAATTCTTTACCACTAAGTCACCATAATGGCATGTATCCATCATCAGAGTACCATACAGAGTTTGGGTATTTTTAAAATTATGTCATATCAAAAAGACAGAAACCTTAATCCCTGATAGCTCAGTTGGTAAAGAATCCACCTGCAATGCAGGAAACCCTGGTTTGATTCCTGGGTCAGGAAGATCCACTTGAGAAGGGATAGGCTACCCACTCCAGTATTCTTGGGCTTTCTTGGTGGCTCAGCTGGTAAAGAATCCGCCTACAATTGGGGAGACCTGGATTTGATCCCTGGGTTGGACTGTATAGTCCATGGGGTTGCAAAGAGTAGGACACTACTGAGCGATTTTCACATTAAGAGAAAAGGTGAGTAGTTTTAATGCTTAAAAGTTAAAAACTCGTTGGATATCAGTTCAGTTCAGTTGCTCAGTTGTGTCCGACTCTTTGTGACCCTATGAGCTGCAGCATGCCAGGCCTCCCTGTCCAACACCAACTCCCGAAGCCTACCCAAACTCATGTCCGTTGAGTCGGTGATGACATCTAACCATCTCATTCTCTGTCGTCCCCTTCTCCTCCTGCCCTCAATCTTTACCAGCATCAGGGTCTTTTCAAATGAGTCAGTTCTTCTCATCAGGTGGCCAAAGTGTTGAAGTTTCAGCTTTAGCATCAGTCCTTCCAATGAATATTCAGGACTGATTTCCTTTAGAACTGACTGGTTGGATCTCCTTGCAGTCCAAGGGACTCTCAAGAGTCTTCTCCAATACCACAGTTCAAAAGCATCAATTCTTCAGCACTAAGCTTTCTTTAGAGTCCAACTCTCACATCCATACATGACCACTGGAAAAACCATAGCCTTGACTAAACAGACCTTTGTTGGAAAAGTAATATCTCCGCTTTTTAATATGCTGTCTAGGTTGGTCATAACTTTCCTTCCAAGGAGTAAGCGTCTTTTAATTTAATGACTGCAATCACCATCTTGCAGTGATTTTGGAGCCCCCCAAAATAAAGTCTCTCATTGTTTCCACTGTTTCCCTGTCTATTTGCCATGAAGTGATGGGACTAGATGCCATGATCTTAGTTTTCTGAATGTTGAGCTTTAAGCCAACTTTTTCACTCCAAGATTACTGTAAATAAAATTTAAAGACATTATCTCATTTAATTCTCACAATAATTTTATGTAATAGATGCTTAGATTTGTTTTAAAGAAGAAGAAACTGAGACACAGAGAAATGACAGTGTGATTAGTAGTTTTTTGGGATGCTGATTATCTTGGTGAAGAATAAAAGCTGACAAAATCAGAGACATAAGGAAGCAGTGGTTCAAGTTTAGTTTTTGTCACAGCCTTTCATATGAATCCCAGCTTTACCACTTTGAGGTGATGGATGAGCTTCATTTTATGTAGTTAAAAATATTATATCTTCATTCCATCCTTTGAAGCGTTAATTTCTGTATACTTTCTCATAACAGCTGTTAGAACAAAAATGAGACCTTTTTCAAATGTCTTCAGATGCAACAGTTCAGCGGCATCAAGGACAGGCAAGTTAGATGCTAATTACAGAAAACATAAATCCCTTTTTTACCATTGCTTATATAGTATACTATACTATCCCTTAAATAGTAAAAGGTGTCAAGACCTCAGTTAAATAGAGACAATATGACATAGATCATTACTTATTGAAGAGACAAGAGAGAAAAAGCGAAAACTGTGTGAGCTATTATCAAATGGTTGAAATAAAATAAAAGATTGATTGTAGCTGTCATCATAGCTTAGCAATGGGAAAATCTGGAGTGAAGAAATTTAGAATATAAATGTTTTCAGATAGTATTTAGATGAATTCAGTCAAGTTAAAAAATCCCACCTCATCTTGGATAAGAGCAGATATCTCATTCATTAGGTCCTGTAAAATATTCTGTGCAGTTGATCTAATATTTGACTTAAAATGGGGTCATAGTATTTACATCCTCTGGAGTAACACAATTTATGCTATGTAATAACCTTGACTCCTTTACAGAATCATGTTTAATGGGCCCTCCAGAACTCTGATGAATACCACAGTTTGGTCTGTTTTCTGCATTTCTTAGGAGTCTGGAAAAGCTGTAGGAAATGAAATATCTATCACAAAGTTTTTGCATCTAGCTCAGCTACTACTGTCAAGTTTAGCAAAAAGGCCAAAAATTCTGAATTTAAGAGATTTTAGTAGCTGCTTAGAATTAGTGTTTGAATTTGTACTATGAAGAATGTCAAGATTTTTAGCATTAAAGAGTCCTCCATCTACCCACTTAAAAATGAAGGAACTTTATTGTTTAATTCCAAGTATATGCACATATACTTGTATACATGTGTGTGTGTGTGTATACATATATATATATATACACATGAAATATATATATTGTAGTTTCACAATTACATTTTGTTTTTTCACCACAGATAAACAATCAGATTCTATATGGAAGAAGTCACCAAAATGCATCTGCCATTATTAAGACTGCCCCACCAAAGGTCAAGCTGGTTTTCATCAGGTAAGACAGATATGTCTGTTTTCCTAAAACTCAAGATCTCTTCTGGAGATGTTATTATTTTATCTTATACATAAAATATGTAATACTATTTTACCTTTTGTTTGTTTAAAACAATCACTGTGTTCTAAGAATAAGTTTTCCTTTTGTAATTGTCACTTTAAGAAAAGAACGTGTGCTAAGTCTTGTGTCTAACTCTTGGTGACACCTGTGAACTGTAACCTGCCAGGTTCCTCTGCTCATAGAATCCTCCAGGCAAGAGTACTAGAGTTGGGTAGCCATTCCCTTTTCTAGGAAATCTTCCTGATGCAGGGATCAAACCCAGGTCTCCTGCATTGCAGGCAGATTCTTTACCATCTGAGCCACCATGGAAGCCCAAGCAAAGTATAGATTGCTTTGATGCTGAGGTGTTCTTGTTATGTACAGTTCACATGATAGAACTGGTAGTTGAGGCTTATGTTTGTATTTCTATTTTGAAAAATTCTTTCTTGATCTGATTATCCTCTTTTTAAATATCATAGAACATTCTAGCTTGTCATCCTCCCATCAGCATCATTTGGTACATTTGGTACATTTGCTCTCTCATTAATGCCTTTATCAAAGGATAGGCAGGAAAAAAAAAAGAACCCAGGGAAGTTTTAGGAGCTTCATGTTAAGAGGGCAGGTGAGAAATACAGACGGGAGAAGATGTGAGCTCTACTGTCTGGAGTCGTGTAGTCCTTTTGGGGCTCCACATTTGCCCACACCTCATCTGCCAGCAGACTGAGCCCTTTTGGTATAAGTGAGTCAGAATTGAGACCCCTCATTGGTGGGAGCCATCACTGCTCCATCAGACATGGAATGAGGTTTGATTCCACGTAATTTTACTGAAATGACAGATACATCCAAATTATTTTTGGAGGATGTAACTGTATGTTAACTATCACTCTGTTTCTTTGCCTTTGGGGCCTCAGTTACTATCTATAAACTGGGGATTATAAAGCACTTACTTCATTCACTGTGGTATTTTGAAAATTAGAAATAACACAGTGTCAAGGAGAGAGTAAAGGCTTGAAGAAATGTTACCTGTCCTTATGATGGCGATGATTAATATTACTCTTCCTCTTCTCAGTAGTTACTTTTTAGTAAGATCCATCCATTCCCAGGAGACAGCTGGGATTAATAGGTTGTTTATTCCCAGTTTTGGACACTAGTGTAGATGATTGAAATATTCCTTCCTATGCCATCACTTCAGCCTCACAGGCACAGCTGCTTTGCTCCTGAAACAGTCCTACATTAATGGCAACCCACTCCAGTACTCTTGCCTGGAAAATCCCATGAATGGAGGAGCCTGGTAGGCTGCAGTCCATGGGGTCACTAGAGTCGGACACGACTGAGCGACTTCCCTTTCACTTTTCACTTTCATGCATTGGAGAAGGAAATGGCAACCCACTCCAGTGTTCTTGCCTGGAGAATCCCAGGGACGAGGGAGCCTGGTGAGCTGCCGTCTATGGGGTCACACAGAGTCGGACACGACTGAAACGACTTAGCAGCAGCAGCAGTGACCTTTTATCCTGTTCATTAGCACTTTCTGGATTTCCAGGGTTTGTTGCTCTTGTATCTAGGGTGAGAAACCTTCCTCCTCCCCATTTGCGTAATGACAGTCTCCTTTGGTTTACTGACCTTGGAGTTCTGTTAGACACCAGTCCCTTTACCCTTCCTATTGCCAGAGGTTACAAATTTAATTAGATGATGAAAACATGAACAGACTTGAGAAAAGGTCAGCGACTCAAAAATTTAAAGTGTCCATCAATAGAAATCCATACAAGTAAAGAGTTGAAGCCATTTAAGCTTGAAAACTTGGTTTAAAGCTGTGTGAGGATCACATGAGATGTTACGTAGCATTCAAGAGTGTCTGCACATCAGTGCTTGGCACTTTGTGGACTGCCACAAGGGATGTTATTGCTGATTAACATTATTGTTATGTCTTTGTCTTCTGTGGGGCCTTTATACTCATGCTGACTCATCCCATTTTAAAGGGAACAAAAAGAGAATTGAATAGGATCCAAAGGAAATCATTTAATGCAATTAAGTAGTTGGGAAATAGAACCCCCTGCTTCAAGAAAGATTAAATGATTTGAAGTTATTTAGAAGACAGAAGAGAAAGCTGAGTAAAATTTTAATAATAGTAATAAAGTCCCATTAATTTAGTGTCTGGTAGTTTCAATTTTGGACTGTTCAGAAGGGATCAGAATCAAGGAAAAAATTTGTTCAGCAATTAATGGTGTAAGCGTGATTGAGGATGCTGCTGAATACTTATTTTCTAGACATGATTTTAAGCAATTTACAAATATCAAGGTACAATCAATATGTCATCTAATTATGAACCTTTCTTGCATGGTCATTAAATTACTGTGTCTAGCACAGAGTGGGGATTCAGAAAGCTTTAAAGAATAAATTTCCTTTCAACTCTTACTGAGCAATCCAGATCATATATTCTCCAAATGCAACAATCATAGTAAGTTAGTTTTATAAAACTCCTTATAGTTTAGTCCCTCTCCCCAATTTAAGATTTTCTGTATTTTCTTTTGTAAGGAGAAAAATAACATGGGCATGATTCTGAACAATCTATTGTTGTATCTACTTTTAGACTGTCTAAAGGAAAAAGAGCTTGAATTGAAGCAAGGAAGATGTTCCTCTGCTCATAGCCTTTGTTTGATTCAATAGATACATATCTAGTAATTTGCATGCCAGCATTTTATTAATTAATGCTTCCGTTTCTATAGGGAAAGAACTAATCATTTGACTAAGAACTCTTATCTAAAGTGATCAGTTCTTTTCTAAAGCAAAACTGAACTCTCAGGCTTAGTGATTAAAAAAGAAACCATCTTAAAAAAAAATGCAGTCAATACCAAAATGTATATAGTAGAAAACAAAAAGTATTCAGTAATGCCAACAGAAATAATCTTAATGTATGCAGAAAATGTTTACATATGTATACACACATACTGTCTTATTATAATCAGAAAAGAAAAAGATTGTGATTGAAAGGAAAAAGAAAATGTCATGTTTTGCTAAAAAAATAAAAAATAAAAAATAAAAAAGAAACCATCAATTCACTCAGCCTGGGCTTGAAATACACTCATGGTATCACAGCTGTTTGAGCTTGATTAGTTTCCTGAGCTAGTTCATAAATTGTCTAATGTATTAGTACATGTAAATTGCCTGGAAATATGGACTCAACATATAGAGAGATAGAGATGCCATAGAGATGAAGATGATGGTGATGATGGCAGAAAATGTGGGAGGGAGGCAGGATGGAGGTAAAAGAGAAGGAAAGTAGTAGTTAGGGTGAAAGAAAGAGGAGGGGAAAAGAGAACCACTTCTCATATGTATGTTGCCTAATTCCAGAATCTTGACTATTTTTTGAGTGAATCACATTCACAGTTTAAGAATGCTCTAATTAACATCAAAATGGTTAAGCACTGGAAGAGATAGCTACAGACATTATATACAACCATTTCTAGTAAATGTTAGAATAAGAGACGAGGACACAGCCTACCTAAAACGTCTTTTAGTTTCCTGTCTGCTGTTGCTAGACTGCTGCTGGTGCTTCTCTGTGTCTATTTTTAATAATGACCTGATATTCTAACAAGGAGTAGAATGCTCATTAATGGAGGAATGTATAAAGAGAAACCTAATTAACATGAATGAATCCTCATGTCAATATAATATAATAAATTTTACTAAGTAATATTAAATAGGGACAGAATTTAAAGCACTTAAGGAGTTAAGAAAGAAAATCTAAATGAAAAAAATTTATTGTTCATTAGCTGTGTACATCACTAATAGGGGTAGCTTGGTAGATTGGTGTCCTATTCATGTGTGGTAACCTGTGCATTTATGTGCTAAGCAACATGGCATCCTTGCTTCTTTGGGCTGATTGACTAGTTCACCCCTCATTTAGGTACATCTTTCAACCTCTGCCTGTGTATTACCTCCTTCAGACTATTGTCACAAGAATAGTTTTGCCTATTTTGGAACCAAATCCTGAAACAATTAAGTTCTGATTTGTTACCAGGTTTCAAGAGGTTAGCACTTAAATCATCTCAGTACAACAGATGCAATTATACTTTTCTTTAAAATGGCATAACTTGCTTTGTGTTATATGTGTGCTGAGTCACTTCAGTCACCGACTCTTTGTGAACCCATGGACAGTAGCCCATGGCTACAGGCTTCTCTGTCCATGGAATTCTGCAGGCAAGAATACAGAAGTGGGTTGCTATTTTCCTTCTCCAGGGGATCTTCCCAACCCAGGAACTGAACCTGCATCTCTTAACATCTCCTGCATCGGCAGGCAGGTTCGTTACCACTAGTACTACCCGAGAAGCCCTTGTGTTATATAATGTTACTTTAAAAACCAATGTTTATAAGTTATATTTCTTTGATTATTGCTTCTATATGGCAGTATTTCCTTCCTTTGTTGAAACTGTTGATTCTCTGTGCATTTACATTATACAGAAAATTTTGGCTTTTATACCTGAGTAACTCTTTTTTAAATTTATTGACAAGGGAGATAAGAATGGGAATTGGCTACAGGTTTAGGAGAATGAGTAGCAGTAAAATAATCACAGGAAGGTGTGAAAATATGCTGCAGGTAACATTTAATTAACTAGGGCTTTTAGTCTGTAGTGATATACATTTATGTAATCATGTCCTTGTCATAACACTTGCCTTTGTTCATACACTAATTGATCTATAATTCACAAAGTGGGTCTGTGAGTCATCAGGGAAAATGAGCAAGTTGCTGCTGTGTGTACATGACATAGGCTTCCCTGGAGGCTCAGATGGTAAAGAATCCACCTGCAAATGCAGGAGACCTGGGTTCCACCCTTGGGTCGGGAAGGTCTACTGAAGAAGGGAGTGGCTACCCACTCCGGTATTCTTGCCTAGAGAATTCCATGGACAGAGGAGGTCAGCGGGCTACAGTCTGTGGGGGTCACAAAGATTTCGGACATGACTGAGTGACTAACACTTTGACCTTCAAACACGGCTTACTTATATAATCACTTTTTGCCCTTTTCTCCCCGCATTATTAGATTTTGGACAATATTGTCATCATGTAATTGTGCCCAGTGGCACATTTGGACTGTGGCATACTCAGTGATTCTACTCTAGATCATCTAGATGCATTACACTGTGCTTACTATGGGTGCTTACTATGTACCACACATTCAACTCTGAGTTTTCCTAGTCCATATGATCTCCTCTACACAAGCACTCCAATTTCAGTACAGGAGAAGCAATGTATTAATATGATGAAGAATGAATTGCTGTATTTGGCAGTGCAAGAATCCAAGGAGATTAATGATCTCGCCTGCAGCTCTTGTCATACCTTCCCCCACTATCGAAAATTAAATGTCATGTATAACAACTCACTCTCCATTACTTAATTACATGTGGAAAATGTGTACTGTTAAAAACTCCTGGGGCTAAAGGAGGCCAAATGAAACTGAAACCCTTGGAAAGATTTAGTGCTAGCTGTCAAGCCCTACCGAGTGAAAGTGGACTCACCATGGGACCCACTTCACTGTATCCATTGAACACATGTCTTGTTTTCATAATTAAAAAATATGGTGTGGCCTGTTATCCTATAGTCTTGTCCCTAAAAGATGATATTGATTCGAAATTAACGTGAATGTCAAAGTCCATTTGAATAAGATCCTTATTGTGCTCTTGCTTCTTTATATCTAGTTTTGATAAATAGGAGGGAAAAAAGATTGTGGGATCAAGTATGAGTTTGACTTTCACAAGGAAACATTCGTGCATTTATTGCATAAGTATTTTCAGAGTGCCTACCTGTGCTGGTGCTGTGGAGTGACACAGAGAACACAATTTCCGCCCTAAGGATGGACACAGAGAGTAAAACAGTCTGGTGCCTTATCCAGCAGTGTAAGTGCCATGACACTATAGGGACATATAGTAGACACACCTAACCTGGTCTTTGTAGCCTGTGGGAAAGTGTCACAGATAAAGATGTTTAAGCTCAGACTAGAAGGGAGGAACATAGCTGCGTATGTCATTTGATATGATTTCTGTAAATAAGCATTTTCTTATGCTCATGGATCATTAAAGGATGCAGTGCCCCTTTTCAAGTGCACAGTAAAACATCATCCATATATGACAAGGAGTTTTGAGGAAGACGCTTGTCATTAGCACTGAACTATGTTAGGAGTTGTAGGGGGTGGAGACTCTCCCGCAATTTCAAGGCTCTTCTGTTTCTCTGTTTAGTTGGACTGTGTGATAGATCCATAGGTCTCTCAAATGCTCTGGAATCCTGATTCTTTCTTCAATACTTGTTTTCTGTACTATCAATTTTAAATAGTAATTTTAATTATTAATTTTTATTCATAAGTAGAATTTATAAGACTTTTAGTTCAAGAGCAAGGTGGAATTGGAGTGTTTTGTGTTTTGATCTTTTGTCAAAAGCATTGGAATTTATGTATCCAAATAAAAACCATTCCCTTTGACAGATTGTGGTAACCTTGGGAAGTTGTGTACGTTTCATCCAGTTATCATTCCATTGGGTCATGCACTTCTGAAATCATCTTGAAAGCCTAAGACATACTCTTTTGAATATCTACAGTAGCCATAGATTTTTCCTCTTTCGAGGGTAGTTGTAGCTAGGTTGTCTGAAATAACCAGAAATTTTACATGAATTCAGGTGCATTTAGTCAATTAGGTAAAGTGCTTACCTAATTGACTAAATTCACTCACTCACTAAGTCACTTCAGTCGTGTCCGACTCTGTGTGACCCCATAGGTGGCAGCCTACCAGGCTCCCCCGTCCCTGGGATTCTCCAGGCAAGAACCCTGGAGTGGGTTGCCATTTCCTTCTCCAATGCATGAAAGTGAAAAGTGAAAGTGAAGTCGCTCAGTCGTGTCTGACCCTCAGCGACCCCATGGACTGCAGCCTACCAGGCTCCTCCGTCCATGGGATTTTCCAGGCAAAAGTACTGGAGTGGGGTGCCATTGCCTTCTCTGAATTGACTAAATTAGGTAAGCACTAAATTAGGCAAGCCCATCTTTCTTATTTGACTACTTGTAAAGGATCTTTGAAAACCATTATTATTATTTCATGAATAGAAATGCAAATTTTGTTCTTTATTGCTCCTATTTCTTAATACCAGCTTGTAGGAATTATGACTATATGTATTTCACTTTTAGCACTCAGAAACAACTAATTGTGATGGTCACAGAGATAATAGGGGTGTTTTTTCTTTGCACTTTTTTTGGGGCAATATTTTTACTTCTCTCACTGTAGAATGCCTGTTTCCTTTGGTAGATGCCCCTCCCTGAACACACATACACGCCCACAATGTATGTAGTATGATGAAAGAGTAAAAATAGTAAATCTAGGTGGAATCTAAAGGAACCAGATCTTTCTCTCACTGACAAGGTGTCACCAGTGGGTGTACATGAGACCTAAGTTTGTGCAATATGATACCTGAGGCTTAGAACAGAAAGCAAGTAATTTGAGTGACTCTATATGTATGGTGTTTATTCATGGAATCACAGGCCTTGATCAAAGGTGCCTGCTGTGATTTCATTCTGCTTCCTGCTTCCTTGTCCTCTGGAGGTCTCTTAGTTCTCATTTGTTGTAAGTCTGATAATATAAGCCTGCCTATGTTCTGTGAGATCCCAACATCCCTCTAATAAATTACCTTTTGCTTTAGTTCAGTTCAGTCACTGTCGTGTCTAACTCTTTGTGACCTCATGGACTACAGCACGCCAGACTTCTCTGTCAATCACCAACTCCTGGAGTTTGCTCAAACTCACATCCATCAAGTCAGTGATGCCATCCAACCATCTCATCCTCTGGCATCCCCTTCTCCTCCTGCCTTCAATCTTTCCCAGCATCAGGGTGTTTTCCAACGAGTCAGTTCTTCACATCAGGTGGCCAAAGTATTGGAGCTTCAGCTTCAGCATCAGTTCTTCCAATGAATATTTAGGACTGATTTCCTTTAGGATTGATCAGTCTGATCTCCTTGCAACCCAAGGGACTCTCAACAGTCTTCTCCAACCCCACAGTTCAAAGGCATCAATTCTTTGGTTCTAAGCTTTTTTTATGGTCTAACTCTCACATCTATACACGACTACTGGAAAAACCATAGCTTTGACTATGCTGACTTTTGTCTCTGCAAACTGATGTCTCTGCTTTTTTATATGCTGTCTAGGTTGGTCATAGCTCTTCTTCCAAGGTGCAAGCATCTTTTAATTTCATGATTGCAGTTACCATCTGCAGTGATTTTGAAGCCCAGCAAAATGAAGACTGTTACTGTTTCCATTGTTTCCCCATCTATTTGCCATGATAGGGCAGTGATAGGGCCGGATGCCATGACCTTAGTTTTTTGAATGTTGAGTTTTCACTCTCCTCTTTCCCTTCCATCAAGAGGCTCTTTAGTTCCTCTTTGCTTTCTGCTGTAAGGGTGGTGTCATCTCCTTATCTGAGCTTAAGTTGGCCTAAATTACTTTTTATTGCTTGCTGCCAAAGCGTCCTAATAAATAGGAAGGATGATAAAATTAGAGCTCTCTGAACAAGTCATGAGCAACCAGTGCAAGTTCCCTCTGCTCATATGCATGTCCCATGTTGGCTTTTAGCCATGATCCTGAGAAGGTATTATCCTTCAGACATCCTTAGCAGAACCACAAGACCTCTAAACAAGTCCCTACTGGGGATTCCCAGTATGACAAGTTTCCACTGCTACTGGCTTTTGAAATGAGATTACCACGATGATTTCAGAGAAATCAAGCAGGATTTTACTCAGATTTATACTTGGTAGGAAGAGTCACCTTTTATAGTTCATGGCCTTACGGTGAGGACTGGATGTCTGAACGACATTCAGGCTGTTCCTGACAGGATCAAGAGAAGAATGGCTGTGAGTATCTACTGTACTATCTTTAGAAAGAGTCTCTATGAGAAACCTGATAGGCTGTCATTTATCCCATCCAGTCCTAAAGCTCCCTATGTTAACTCTCCCACCAACCTGCACTGTGAGATATTTTGAGTCAACTTTTCCTCTGTACAATTGGCAATCATTATTTAGAACTTGCCTGGGGCCACCTTTGCAAACTGTGGGCCTAGATGCTGAGTTACTCCCAGCAGCCCTCATTAGTGCCTGACATTGTTTGGAATGCCAAGGAAATAGAGGTCATAATTCCACTGTCAGTGGACATTTATTTCAGATTCAGCATGGTCAGCTATTTTGGTGGTTTCTTCCAGTTGGGAATTAGAAACTATTTAGTGTGTTCATATAGTTAGAAATGTCTCCTGGAATCTTTTCAGAAAGGAGTTTTGCTCCCACTGAGATGTAATGATTTGCTTTGTTTTACATGTTACTTCTGGTTTATTTGCATAGAACTTTCCTGGATCAAGGTTAGTTTATTGTCATGTTTCAATTAATACAGCAAATATAGATTTTACTTTTTCTGTCCTCAAGTATCTCCCATCACTATTTTTAGTACAGGCAGAAAAAAAATTACCTAGGCCTGTTTAGTTGTGTTCGTACGTTCCTCATTTATGCAGCTTTGTGTGTATATGCACCTAAGCAGTGTGCGAGGCTCCAGATTGTAGTAGTGATCATTCCGTATAGAACAGGTTGCACAAAATTAAATCAGCTTGCTTGGGAATCCAGGTTGAATTCAGGCACATAGCTTCTACTTTTGATATAATCCTATTTTGTTGACATGAAATAAGATTCTACGGGTTTAGTGAAAATGAATTTCTAAGAGGCAAGACCAGATCTGTTCTGAAGACAAAATGATTTTAAGTGATAATGTAATTCAAATGTATTCTCATCACACTTGTACTTTTTTGTCTTAGTCAATTTTTTAAATTGTGATAAAATATGCATAACATAAAATCCACCTTATTAACCATTTTAAAGTGTACAATTAAGTAGCATTAAGTATATTCATATTATTGTACAACCATCACCACCATCTATCTACAAAACAGTTTACACCCACCTTGCAAAACTGAAAATCCATACCCATTGACAAGTAACACCCCATTCTCTCCTTTCCCTCACCTCCTGGCAACTATCTTTCTGCTTTCTGAATTTAACTACACTGGATACCTTATAAAAGTGGACACATACAGTATTTATCCTTTTGCTACTGGCTTATTTCACTTATCACAATGTTTTCAAGATTCATCCATGTTGCAGCATACATCAGAATTGTCTTCCTTTTTAAAAACTGAATGATGTTCCATTGTGTGTTTATCCATTCATCTGTTGAGAAACAATTGGGTTGCTTCTACTTTTTAACTATTGTGAATAATAGTACTATGAACATGAGTGTACAGATGTCTGTTTGAGACTCTATTCTCAATTCTTTCCCATATATATCCAGAAGTGGAATTGCTGAATTATGTGATAATTCTATTTTTAATTTTTTGAGGAACTACTGTATTTCTCATAGCAACTGCACCATACTACATTCCTACTGACTGTAGGTAAGGGTTCCAGTTTCTCTACAACCTCACCAACTCTTACTATTTTCTTTCTTTTTTTTGATAGTAGTTTGGTATGACTATTGGGTATGACTTCTTCTTTGGAGAGATATCTTTTCAAGTCATTGCCTGTCTTTTAGTCAGGTTGTTTTGTTGGTGAGTTTAGGAATTCTTTTATGTATTCTGGATATTAACTCATCATCAGATATATAATTTGCAAAAGTTTTCTCTCATTCCATAGATTCTTTTTCACTGTGTTGATCCACTGAGCTTTTCATGTTAATGTAGTCCAATTTATCTATTTGCTATTGCTTGGGCTTTTGGTGTCAGATCCAAGATATTGCATCATTGCCAAATCCAATGTCATGAATTCCCCCATGTTTTCTTGTAACAGTTTTATAATTTTAGCTCTTATGTTTAGGTCTTTGATCCATTTTGGGTTAATTTTTGTATATGCTATAGGGGAATAATCCAACTTCATTCTTTTGCATGTGGATATCCAGGTTTCCCTGTACCATTTGTTGAAAAGATCATCCATTCTCCCATTGAATAATCCCGGCGCCCTTGTTGGAATCATTTGACCCTACATTGAGGATTTATTTCAGGGCTTCCTATTGTATTCCATTGGTTTATGCATTTGTTCTTAAGCCAGTACTACACTGTTTTGATTACTATAGCATTGTAGTATATTGTGAAATTAGGAAGGGTGAGACCTCCAACTTTGTTCTTCTTTTTCAAGATTGTTTTGGCTATTCCATATACATTTTAGGATGGAACACACTTTTACTTTTAAAAGAAGGAAAATGGCTCCTTGGAGATATCTCAGTTCAGTTCAGTTCAGTTCAGTCGCTGAGTCGTGTCCGACTCTTTGCGACCCCATGAATCGCAGCACGCCAGGCCTCCCTGTCCATCACCAGCTCCCGGAGTTCACCCAGACTCACGTCCATCGAGTCAGTGATGCCATCCAGCCATCTCATCCTCTGTCGTCCCCTTCTCCTCCTGCCCCCAATCCCTCCCAGCATCAGGGTCTTTTCCAATGAGTCAGCTCTTCTCATGAGGTGCCCAAAGTACTGGAGTTTCAGCTTTACCATCATTCCTTCCAAAGAAATCCCAGGGCTGATCTCCTTCAGAATGGACTGGTTGGATCTCAGACCCTAATAAATTGAAAATCGTGGAATTCTACAAACACATGCAGGCACATACAGCTCATTACATCAGATGTCTTTTTTTCATCATTCAGAAAATTTTGTCATAGGCTCAGTGTCTTTTCCTGAAGGATAAATACATTCTTTTCATATCTCATTAATCTTTCATTTAACTACAATTTGTAGCATTCTTTTAGAGCTTATGTTAGAGAGAGAATCTCATATTTAATCCTAAGGCATTAGTCAATGATTGCTGGATTGATGCTTCAAATAGTATGTTATTGAAATCTCTTACTACAATTTAATTATGATTACAACTTTGAGGGATAAGATATAAACATAAAGGGTTTTATCAACAAATCTCTGTATGTGACATGTGTATACTTAGAAGAACAGAAAAAAGTTGCTGAGAAAACTCATGTAAGCAGTTTAGAAATTCAGAGGAGAGAGAGATTACTGTTGTAGAAGTGGATACAGCAAGAGCTAGTTAATGCTACTTGAGAATATTTATATAGGAAAAAAAAAGTCCAAACCGCATGAACAAATTTAAGTATTTATTGAGTACCTGCTGCTGCTGCTGCTAAGTCGCTTCAGTCGTGTCCGTCTCTGTGCGACCTTATAGACGGCAGCCCACCAGGCTCCCCCATCCCTGGGATTCTCCAGGCAACAACACTGGAGTGGGTTGCCATTTCCTTCTCCAATGCATGAACGTGAAAGTGAGGTCTCTCAGTCGTGTCCGAGTCTTCGTGACCCCATGGACTGCAGCCTACAAGGCTCCTCTGTCCGTAGGATTTTCCAGGCAAGAGCACTGGAGTGGGGTGCCATCGCCTTTTCCATTTTGAGTACCTACTGTATCTCAAATACTATATAAGACATGCACATATATAACTATACATCAAGCAAAACAAGCACCAAAAGAGGGAACTGTATGCTTTGGGTTATTCACAGTGTGTTTGCAGGCTTGAAAACCCCTTGCACAGAGGGGTTTTCACAGTTGAGAAGGGAGTGATTTGGATTGACTGAGACCAGAGAAAGCAGAACAAGGAAACCAGCAGGGACACTGTTGTTAACGTGAAAAGTACTTGAGTTAGAATGGTGACATAGGATCAGAAGAAAAGCGGAAAAAAAGAATGAAGTCTTGAGAATGAATCCTTCAGACTTGATAATTTCTTTGGGTATAAGGGTTGATGGTTGAATGAATTAAGAGTAACTGAGAACTTTGCTCCTGGATGTAAGAATCTGAGACTTAAAATTTATATCCTAAAACATTGAATGTAAACTATTGTTACTATGAGATAAGGTTCAAACACAGGGTCAGGAAGATCCCCTGGAGAAGGAAATGACAACCCACTCCAAGATTCTTTTCCTGGGAAATCCTGTGGACGGAGGAGCCTGGCAGGCTACAGTCCATGGGGTCGCAAAGAGCTGGACATGAGTTAGTGACTAAACAAGAACAACAACATTGTTACTATGCTTTAGTGTTATGATATATTATCTTTTAATTCTATTAGAATATATTATCCTAATTTTATAGATTAAGAAGTAAGATTTTTAAAGAGTTGCTTAGTATATTGTTTATGTCTTACTGATGGAACTGAAGATAGAACTGTACATTTACCTAGGTGTCCTTAGGACTGGATTTCTTTCCAGAATAGCACCTCGTTGTCTTACACTATAGATAATCCTGAATTCATTTTTTAACTGGGATATAATGTCTACTCAGTGCAATACATTTTAAGTGTTCAATTTGTTGGGTTTTGATAATATAAAATATATGCCTGTGTGGCCATCACCCAAAACAAAAATATAAGAAAGTCATTCACCTGGCAAGTTTCCTGGTGCTCTTTTCCAGTTAGTTCCTCCCCCCAGAACAAACACTTCTGATTTCTGTCACCAAAGATTAGTTTTAACTTTTCTTGAGCTTCACGAAAAAAAAAAATCAAACAGCATCTATTATTTTGTGTCTGGTTTCTTTCATTTTATATAATTTTTAAAAGATTTACCCTTGTTGTCATGTATATCAATAGTTCCTTAAATTATTGAGGAATACCACCCCAATCTGTGAATATACCACAATTTGATGATCCATCCTCCTGAAGGTGGATATTTGGGTTGTTTCCAGTTTTTAGCTATTCTGATTAAAGTATAAGCATGATTTTTTGGGGGGAAAAGTTATAGAATAAACTTGTTTAGAACATATTTGAGTCAGGATAGACTCAGTTATGCTTCAGTAACTAACAACCCAAATCTCAGTGGCTTAAAACAACAAAAATTTATTTCTTTCTCAAGTTACATGTCCACCGGGGCTCAGCAAGGGGGCCTCTCTGCTCACTATGGTCCTTCAGGTACCCAGGCAACAGAAGTTCCAGCTCAGCTTGTGTTTCCTTAATCACCAGGGCAGAAAAGCAAACACAGTTAATCAAGTACTGGTTCAGTTTTAAAGGTGAAGAAAAACACAGGCCAGAGGATTTATGAATATCCCTAATTACTATCACAGGGGAGCACTGGGAGAATTACACTCCACTGTACTGTTCACCACCCGCCCTGCACTATCAAGCACAATGAATGTTTCAAAGCATTGTATAGTCATTATATTTATACGAGGGATGGGTAATGTAGATGTGACACTCCAAACTTAAGTATGAAAAGTTGATCAAGTCAGAGTGAACAAACTTAGAACTCTGTACTGCACCTTCATCTTGAAGAAAATTGTGAAATAAATTTAGGAGTAAATTGTGACCCAGTAGAACTTTTCCCCAAGGTGGATCTGGGGATAATAGCTTGGGTATATGAGAGAAGAAGATATTTGTGGCTTGGGGTCAAGCTATTGAAATGGGAAACACCATAATACAATAGTTAAAAGAGTAGGTTTGGAAACCAGATAGCTGGATTTTAGCCTCAGCTTGCTATTTATTAGCTTTGAGACTTTGGTCAGGTATCTTAATCTCTGTGTAAAGTGAAGAAAATAATTGCAATTACCACATAGAGCTGTTATGAAGGTTAAATGAGTTAACATGTAAAAAAGGTTAGAACAGTGGTACATGGTAAGAACTCAAAAGTTATGCTTCTGGTGATCACGTTTTCCAAATCAATACATTTTGCTATATATTACTTTTCTCGTTGTGTAACAAACTACCAAAAATTTAATGGCTTAGACCATTAATGGCTTAGACCAACACACATTTATTATCTGGTAGTTCAGTAGGTCAGAAGTCTGACACAGAGGGGTTGGGCTCTCTATTTAATATATCACAAAGCAGAAATCAAGATGTTGGCTAGATTGACTTCTCTTCTAGAGCCTTGGGGAAAAATTCACTTCCAGGCTCATTCTTGTTAAGTTTATTTCCTTGTTGGTTCTTTTTTTTTTTTCTTTTAAACTTTTTATTTTGTCTTGGGGTGTAATCAATTAATAATGCTGTGATAGTTTTAGTCGTATATACACATGTATCCTTGGAGAAGGCAATGGCACCCCACTCCAGTACTTTTGCCTGGAAAATCCCATGGACAGAGAAGCCTGGTAGGCTGCAGTCCATGGGGTCGCTAGAGTAGGACACGACTGAAGCAACTTAGCAGCATACATGTATCCTGGAGAAGGAAATGGCAACCCACTCCATGGCAAAACCCATGGACAGAAAAGCCTGGTGGCCTACAGTCTATGGGGTCGCAAAGAGTCAGGCACAACTCAGCATCTACTACTACTGCTATACATGTGTCCATGCAGCCCCAAACACCCCTTTCATCCAGGCTGCCATATAACACTGAATAGAGTTCCCTGTGCTTGTCCTTGTTTTTTTTCTTCAGTTGCCATGGTTCTTTGTGACCCTATGGACTGCAATAAGCCAGGCTCCCTGGGAGCCAGGCTCCCCAGGCTCCACAACTATCTCCTGGAGTCTGCTCAAACTCATGTCCTTTGAGTCACTGAAGCTATCTAACCATCTCATTCTCTGCCCACCCTCTTCTCCTTTTGCCTTCAATCTTTCCCAGCATCAAGGAGGTCTTTTCCAATGAGTCGGCTCATCGCATTAGGTGGACAAACTATTGGAAATTAAGCTTCAGCATCAGTCCTTCCAATGAATATTTAGGGTTGATTACTTATGACCAACCTAGATAGCATATTCAAAAGCAGAGACATTACTTTGCCAACAAAGGTTCATCTAGTCAAGGCTATGGTTTTTCCTGTGGTCATGTATGGATGTGAGAGTTGGACTGTGAAGAAGGCTGAGCGCCGAAGAATTGATGCTTTTGAACTGTGGTGTTGGAGAAGACTCTTGAGAGTCCCTTGGACTGCAAGGGGATCCAACCAGTCCATTCTGAAGGAGATCAGCCCTGGGATTTCTTTGGAAGGAATGATGCTAAAGCTGAAACTCCAGTACTTTGGCCACCTCATGCGAAGAGTTGACTCATTGGAAAAGACTCTGATGCTGAGAGAGATTGGGGGCAAGAGGAGAAGGGGACGACAGAGGATGAGATGGCTGGATGGCATCACTGACTCGATGGACATGAGTCTCAGTGAACTCTGGGAGTTGGTGATGGACAGGGAGGCCTGGTGTGCTGCGATTCATGGGGTCACAAAGAGTCGGACATGACTGAGCGACTGATCTGATCTGATCTGATCTGATCTTTAGTATTAACTGATTTGATCTCCTTGCAGTCCAAGAGACTCTCAAGAGTCTTCTTCTGCACCACAATTTGAAAGCATGAATTTTTTGGCACTCAGCCTTCTTTATTGTCCAGCATTCACATCTGTACCTGACAGAAAAAAACATAACTTTGACTATACAGACCTTTGTTAGAAAAAGGACGTCTCTACTTTTTAATATGCTGTCTAAGTTTGTCATAGCTTTTCTTGCAAGGAGCAAACGTCTTTTAATTTCATGGTTGCCGTCACTGCCGGAAATGATTGTGGAGCCCAAGAAAAGAAAATCTGTCACTGCTTCCACATTTTTCGCCTTCTATTTGCTTGTTGGTTATCCTAAAATGGATATAGTGGTGTATACATGTACATCCCAAACTCCCAACTATCCTTTCGCTCTGTTCGTTCCCCCTGCAACCATAAGTTCGTTCTCTAAGTCTGTGAGTCTCTTTCTGTTTTGTAAGTTCATTTGTATCATTTCTTTTTAGATTCCACATATAAGGCATGTCACACAATATTTCTCCTCTGTCTGACTTACTTCACCCAATATGACAACCTCTGGGTCCATCCATGTTGCTGCAGTGGCCTTCTTTCATTCTTTTTACAGGCTGAGTAATACTCTATTGTATACATGTACTATATTTTTTTATCCATCCCTGTCAGTTGGCGTTTAGGTTGCTTCCATGTCTTGGCTGTTGTAAACAGTGCTGTGTGAATGCACTGTTGGGGTGCCTATATCCCTTCCCCACTCCAGTATTCTTGCCTGGAGAATCCCTTGGACAGAGGAGCCTGGCGGGCTACAGTCCACTGGGTCACAAATAGTCGGACACGACTGAAGCAACTTAGCATTCACCCACACATATCCTTTTAGATCAGGTTTTGGTACAGTGTGGAGGTTCCTTCTTGGTTCTTAGTTAGAGATTTCTCTTAGTTTTTAAAGGTCATTCACATTATTTGCCATGAGGGCCCTTTTATTCTCAAGCCAGAGATGATACTTGTAATCTCTGACTTTCTATCTCTGACCTCCTGACATTCCTTAGAATTCTTGAAGGTCAACCTACTAACTTTAAAGATCAAGACAATGAGGCTCCAAGAAGTGAAATTTCCAGATTTAAAGGGGACATGTGATTAGGTCTTGCCCACCACGGTAATCTGCCTTTATCTTAAGGTCATCAGTGCTATGTAATATAACCTAATCATGGAAGTGAAATTCATCCTATTTACAACCTGTAAGCCAGAAGGCAGGTGTCTTGGGAGACCTCTTAGAATTCTGCCCAATACATGTTGCATGATTTTTACCAATGTGAATATAACAGCATTGAATTGAAATCAGGATCCAGAATATGTCTTTGTCATAAATATAAATATATTCTGCAAACAAAAAACTGAAATTGGGTATGTTCCTAGTATCCTTTTGGAGAAAAACTACACTGATAGTCCCTAGATAGAAATTCCACTGTCGTAATTGTCTGTTTACTTAGCTGTGTTCCTCACTAATTGCTAACATCATCAAAGGTAGGAATCATGTTTTATTCATCTTTGTTTTCATAGCATAAATATTTGTTAAATAAACCAATGAATATATTCAAAATAAATTCAGAGCTATATTGTTGAGCTGCAATCAATTAAACTCTAGCCAGCATAAATTAAAAGGAGAATGTATTGTAAGAATACAAGGCTATCTTGTGGACTCTTAAGAATAAGTCATGCAGCTGAGACTCTGAAGAGAAGGAACCGGGGCAACTCCAGAGACATCACCAGAAGGAAGTTCTAACCTTATTGTTTAGTCTTGACTATCCCCATTGGCATTGTCTAGATACCACACTCTTGAGTCTCTTTGAGTCTGTTCTAAATTTTCAGTCCCTGGGAGAGAGAATCTGATCTGCTTAAAATGAGACAGATGTCTGCTTCTTAAATCCACTGAAGGTGAGGCCAACTGTTAGTGTTACATAGTATAGATCATCCATGGAATCACTGTGAGTTGGGCAGACACCCCAAGAAATGTTCATTAATTTGGTAAGTACCAATTGCTGGCTGACTGCAGCCAGCACATCATCACTAATTGGTAAAGAAGCTTGGAAAGCATAGGGCACACCTTTGATAGTTCTGCTTCATATCTTTTCCTGCTTGTTAAGACCTCTTTTACTCAATAGACATTTATAGTATACTTACTCTCTCCTAGGTATTCTGCTACAAGCAGAGGACATAAAGAAATAAGATCCTATCTCTGTGTTTAAAAAGGAGAGAGAATAGCACAAATAATTTTAATAGAGCATGGCAAGTCCAGTGATAAGGACATACCTATATAGGCTTCCATACCTTGGAAATCTCACTTTTATCCATGATAGAAGTCCACTGTCTGTCTGCCAACAGCTGTTACATCCTCAACAAGGAATGTAAATTGGTGTAGCTGATATAGAAAACAGAATGGAAGTTCCTCAAAAAGCAAAAATAGAGTTGCTGTATGTAAAATCCCACTCCTGGGCATGTATCCAGAGAAAACTATAATTCAAAAAGATGAATGCACCCCAGTGTTCATTGTAGCACTACTTACAATAGTCAAGACATGGAAACAACCTAAATATCCATTCATAGATAAATGGATAAAGAATATTTATACAGTGGAATATTACTCAGTCATCAAAAAGGATGAAACAATGTCATTTGGAACAACATGGATGGACCTAGAGATTACATTCTAAATGAAGTCAGAAAGAAAAAGACAGATACCACACTGAGGTCACTTATATGTGGAATCTAAAATATAACTCAAATGAACTTATCTACAAAGCACAAACAGACTCACAGACACAGAAAATAGACTTGTGGTAGCCAAGGGGAGAGGGCTTTGGAGAGAGATGGATTGGGGCTTTGGGATTCACAGATGCAAGGTATTATATAGAGAATAAACAATCAAGTCCTAATATATAGCACAAGGAACTATATTCATTATTCTATGATAATAGAAATGATATCATAGAATAATATAATAATAGAAAAGAATATGAAAAAGGATGTATATATATATCTATGTTTTATATATATACATGTATATGATCTCCCCTCTGGATATATGCCAGGCGTGGGATTGCAGGATTATATGGCAACTATGTTTTTAGTCTTTTGAGGAACCTCTATGAATAACCATATTCGTATAACTGTATCACTTTGCTTTGTAGTAGAAATTCATACAACATTGTAAATCAATTATGCTTCAATAAAATAGACTTTTAAAAAGATACAAATCATGCAAAATAAATGCAAATACCAGCAAATAAGTTCAACTACAATTTCTGATTGTGTGCTGTATGGGGCACCAAGATGTAAGAAATTTGTGTTGATTATACTGGAAATGAAAAGTTAATTATGAAGCAAATAGATTTCATTCCTTGTGAATCATGGACTTTGAGAGGTCAGAGGATCCCCAGAAGTCTTTTAGGCTAACTGCCCTTGTGAAGCATAACTGCTTTCTCTCCTTTAGTTTCCCTCTTCCCACTTCTTTCTCTTTAAAATTGTCTTGTCTGTCATACAGAGTGAAGTGAGTCAGAAAGAGAAAAACAAATATCATATATTAATACATATATATGGAATCCAGAAAAATGGTTCTGATGAACCTATTTGCAGGGCAGGAATAGAGACGCAAATGGAGAGAACAGATTTGTGGACACCAGAGGGAGAAGGAGAGGGTGGGATGAATTGAGAGAATGAGAGTGACATGAATACACTGCCATGTGTAAAATAGCTAGCTAGTGGGAAGCTGCTGTATAGGACAGGGAGCTCAGCTCAGTGCTCTGTGATGACCTAGAGGGGTGAGATGGGGACAGTGGGATGGAGGCTCAAGGGGGGATATATGTGTGTATATGTATATACACACATGCACATATATAGCTGATTCGCATTGTTGTACAGCAAAAACTAATACAACATTGTAAAGCAATTATTATTATTAGGGACTTCCTATAGCTCAGATGGTAAAGAATCTGCCTGCAACGCAGGAGACATGAGTAACATCTCTTGGTGGGGAAGATCCCCTGGAGGAGGGTATAGCAACCTTCTCCAATATTCTTGCCTGGAGAATCCCATGGATAGAGGGGCCTGGCAGGCCACAGTCCATAGGATCGCAAAGAGTCAGACACGACTAAGCAACTAACACACACAAAGCAATTATACTCCAACTAAAAAAAAATTGCTGCCATGATGACAAAGTCTGTGAACACTCACTGATGAGTGGATTGTGAAGGATTATCAACTGTAACTTCTTATAGAAGCTTTCCTCTCTCCACTGAAGTTTTCTATTCTGTAAGGTTTAAAAAAATTAATATGGACTTTAAAAGCCATTAAAGTCATACTATTTGGGGGGAAATTATTAAATTATGAAGTGATAACTTGGTCCAGTTAATCATTATTTCTCAATAAAAACTTATGTGCAGCTATATTTTTAATGCTTGTAACCTTTGAAAGAGATATGAAAGGCCATCATGCTTAATTACTGCCAAATACACTCTGCCCCATGGGCTCTGAATCTGGAGCAGACATGTTCTGTTGGTTTTCAGTTCTAAGCTAGAGCTGAGCTCTATTGTGTTTTTCCCTGGAGGAACCTGAGTGGGAAAGGAAATCACCTCTGGGAAAATGCTGTTACTTACCCAGGGGTAACTGATTGCTTCTTCTGTGTATGAGAAAACTGCTGAGGAGTGGATTGTACTCCCTGAAAAACAACAGCCATCTCTTAACATTAACAGTGCATGCTTAAGGCATCTATAATGCTGTCAGAAGAAATAGACATATTCTTCATGCTCTGTGTCACTTTGTGATTTTAGTTTTCTCCCTTTTGCTTTGGTTTGGCTGGTGTGCTAGATAATTCAAGAATTTTAAAAGGTTAAAGCCCAACTCAATGGACATGAGTTTGAGGAAACTCCAGGAGTTGGTGATGAACAGGGAGGCCTGGCGTGCTCTAGTCCATGGCGTTGCAAAGAGTCAGACACGACTGAGCGAATGAACTGACTGACCGACTGAAAGCAAGATATGGGACCTAGACCTCATCTCTTTATTTATGTTCTGCCTTATTCCAGAAGAATTTTTATCAGCTTAGAAGTTTTACAGTTCAACCTACTTACTTAAGAGGTCAGGAAACTGATTTTCTTAGAAGTGATTTCCCCAAAATCTTAAGGTCAGTGGTAGTTCTAGAACTGAAACTACTTCTGTCTCCTTATTGAAGTGAGTGATTGTTACATTATTTATTTTATTTATTTTGACTGCACTGGGTCTTCATTGTAGTGCACAAGCTTCTCTAGTTATAGAAAGAGAAAGCATGGGCTTTCTCTGGTTATAGCGTGCAGGCTCATTAGCTACATCATGCCAGCTCATTTGCAATATTTGCCATCTTAGTTTCCAGGATCAAACTGGGCCTCCTTCACTGAGAGTGCAGAGTGGTATCCACTTGACCACTAGGGAAGTCCCTTAAAATAACTGTGTTTAGTAAGTCCCCTACATAAGAATCTTCAAGTTGTGAACTTTCAAAGATGTAAATATGCTTTCCATCACTGTCAGCTGTGAGTGAAACTGCAGCTTGCCCTCTGTCTCTTATTGCTGATGATCCTTCAGCTTTACCATCTCCCATCTCCTCTCCCTCCTCTAGTTAGTAGCTCTTCTTGCCTGTTCACTTGATGCCAGCTGCGGTATGGCAACTATTGTACTGTATTACTGTACTTTTCAAGGTACTATACTGTAAGATTAAATGTATTTTCTTTATTTTTGTATTTTTTAATATAGTATTTTTGTGAAAAGTATTATAAACTTATTATAATATAGTATTATATAGCCAATTATGTTAGTTGGGTACCTAGGCTTTGTTGAACTTACGAACAAGTTGCACTTAACGAATGTGTTCTCGGAACAGAACTCGTTTACACGTAGTGGACTTACTGTACAGACAGTTTGCCAGGCACTGTGTTTGCCTTAGATGATATAATAGTAGGGAGGATATGAGTCCTGTCCTTGGAGTGCTTACCGTCTAAGGGGAAGACAGATTTGAAACCAATGTGCATACAAACCAGTGAAGTAAACTGTGAAAGTAAACAGATCTAGGATTATAGATAAGTGCTACAAGCATATAGTGGAAGTCCTGGAATGCTTGTTTCCAGAAATTACATTTATTGTGACCTATGAATTTTAAAAAATCAGACAAAGGATTTGGGCACCAAGCATTCAGAACAAAAAAGAAGAAGAGAAAAGGCCATGAGGTGGATGGAGCTTGGCTCAGCTGAGAAATGGAAAGAAGGCCTGTGTAGCTGGGTTTGAGCAGAGTGGGGAAGGAGAAGTGAGAACAAGACAAGTTCAAAGGTGGGGGCTGGGGCCAGATCCCTCAACACCTGATAACTTCCCTAACAATTTTGGACTTGATCCTCATGCATTAAGGAATCATAGGGATCTTAAGCAGAGGGTAGAAATATAATCAGATTTATGTTTTAGAACTGTAATAACTGCTGGGTGAAGAATGGACAGAGGATGAACAGTATAAGTAGGGAGACCAAATAGGAGGTTTTTACTTTAATTCAGAAAAGAAATGATGATAACTTGTACCAGGATAGGATGGAAAGAAATGAAACCATTCAAAATACATTTTAAAGGTTGAATCAATAAGACATCTTGATGGATTGGATATACAGTTGAGGGGTGAGAGTATTCAAGAATGACTTTAGGTTCCTGGCTAAACAACTGGGTGAGTATTGTTGATATTTACTAAGGTGGGGAGGAAGTTGACTATGGAACCCTTTGGGAGCTGAGTGGGATAAAGAACTCTGTTTTATTTAAAATGTTTCTAAGACCTCTGCTGCTGATGCTTCTGCTGCTAAGTCACTTCAGTTCTGTCAGACTCTGTGTGACCCCATAGACGGCAGCCCACCAGGCTCCCCCATCCCTGGGATTCTCCAGGCAAGAACACTGGAGTGGGTTGCCATTTCCTTCTCCAATGTGTGAAAGTGAAAAGTGAAAGTGAAGTCGCTCAGTCATGTCCAACCCTCAGCGACCCCATGGACTGCAGCCTTCTAGGCTCCTCCATCCATGGGATTTTCCAGGCAGGAGTACTGGAGTGGGGTGCCATTGCCTAAGACCTCTAGTGGAATATAATGTAGGTGTTGGGTTTGCAGATCCTAGGTACAGAAAAATATCCAAGCTAAATGTGAATTTGGAAGACATCAATATATAGTCTTTTAATTAAGGGAAATAAACATAGTTGAGATTATTGAGAAAGATGAGTAGGGTATAGATTTAATATAAAGAAAGGTATTTCAGGTAAAGGCAGTGATGTGATTAAAGCCTCAAAGTAGGAATGACATCGACCAATGGATCGTTTTCCAATTGATGAGACATAAAAAATAAAATGCGAAAAGTGCATTTGAGTGCCCTCCTAAATCAGGCAGTGGCTGTCATATGTACACCAGACATGGAGATCTGTGAACACTCTTAGATCTTTGCACACCAGTAAGAAGTCTCTTTGTTTTATATTGTGAAACCTAAAGTTCACATAAATCTTAAGATAATTATTTTGGTCCTGTGAAGCGGATTAAGTTCCTTCTACTCCTCATTCCCCTAATTGGAGCAGAGGAGGTGGGAGTTGAAACTTCATTACTGGGGGTCAGGGACAGAACAACTCCTAGAATACCAGTTCTGATGGTTTGGGCTTACTTCCACTACATTACTAGAAATGGTATGTAGGCAGTGGTTCTGTAGGAGATATATCTTTTACTGTTTATTCACCTTTCCAAAAGTATCCTCTGCAGCACCTGACTTACCAAGCAGAAGTTGGCCAACTTCTAGCATCATCATTCTTTGTCACTAATAATTGTATCTTAGTTTCCCTTGAGTAATACATCTCTGTTTGTGCCTAATGGCTTTGCGTGCTTGAAGCCAGTGTATATTTACATTTTTAAAAATTCTGTAGTGCTGTGTGTGCATTTTCAACTCAGAACTGACAAAATGATTCTAATTTGAGCCAAGAACTTAGCATTTGCTGTGTACTGATTCTGCCTATTTTAATGTTCACAGAAATGAAGACGCAGTCAATCAGATGGCTGTTACTCCCTTTCCATTACCATCAAGTTCCCCAACTTCTATTGAGGTAAGATAACTCCTGATTAGCTCTTAATGAATGAGTTACATGGATTTTCAGTATCTGGTATTCCAAACTCAGAGTTTATTAGCTGGGGAGTTTCCCTAATTACAATATGAAGTATTTGAGGTATAATTGTAAAGTAATATAAATCAATGTTAAAAAAACCCCAAAACACATTAGAACTTAATCATATGAGTACTGCCTTCTCCAAAATTCCTGAAGTTTCATTCTAGATATGAAATTTATCCTAATTAAGGATTTCAGAATTTATTAGAAGATTCTCTTTTTTAATGATGGTATTGTACCTTTCTTTATGGTTTCAAAACTCTTTAATACTATGGTTTTGGGTGTCTTTAAATACTTTTATCTATTAATGAAGAAATTACTAATATTTCAAGATTTCTAACATAGTGATCTGCTTCTAGAGATGAATGGATGGATGGATAGATAGATATATAGATTAATTAGCTAAGAGATTCCCTGCTGAGAGAACATTACATACTCTTCTCATTTTTTACTTAATAATATTAAAAAGCAGAGACATTACTTTGTCAACAAAGGTCCATCTAGTCAAGGCTATGGTTTTTTCAGTAGTCATGTATGGATGTGAGAGTTGGACTATAAAGAAAGCTGAGTGCCAAAGAATTGATACTTTTGAACTATGGTGTTGTGAGAAGGCTCTTGAGAGTCCCTTTGACTGCAAGGAGATCCAACCAGTCCATCCTAAAGGAGATTGGTCCTGGGTGTTCACTGGAAGGACTGACGTTGAAGCTGAAGCTCCAGTACTTTGGCCACATGATGCGAAGAGCTGACTCATTGTAAAAGATCCTGATGCTGGGAAAGATTGAGGGCAGGAGGAGAAGTGGACAACAGAGGATGAGATGGTTGGATGGCATTACTGACTCAATGGACTTGGGTTTGGGTAGACTCTGGGAGTTGGTGATGGACAGGGAGGCCTGGTATGCTGTGGTTCATGGGGTCGCAAAGAGTCGGACACGACTGAGTGACTGAAATGAACAGAACTGATTATTTTTAATTCCTACAATGCATATTTATTATAACTAATCAACAATGCAATGTTAGAAAATTTGATTTTCCTTTCCTCACTTCCTCGAGGAAGTTAATATTTACTGTTTAGTATCTTTCCATACTTTTCCTTTGCTTCCATAACAAAATGAACTGTATGAATAGTGTTCCTTTTAGTAAATATTTGATCGTATAATGCTCATTCTTTCTATTCAACAAGTATTCAGTGAGTGCATATTACTTGTCAGGTACTCTTAGGGGTATTAAATGTCTAGTTATGAAACAAACAGATAAGGCTCCCTGCCATGGTTCAATTTACATTCCAATGAGAAGATTAACTAGCAAATACATAAATAAACTTAGAGAATTATCAGGTAGTGTTCAGTGTCTTGCAGATAATTAAAATTACAATAAAGAATGTGGCTTGTGACCACTTTGATTGGTTATAGGGAAAGCTGCATAGACAAGGTGAAATTTAAAGAAAATCAAAATGATAAGAAGGAGCCAGACATGCAAAAATTAGGAGGAAGAGCTCTCTCTGCAGAGGGAACAACAATAACTCTCAAGTGAGAATGAGCTAGAAGGTACATTGGGAGCCTGGGGAGTGGTGGGCTAGGATGAGAGGGAGGGAATGTGAGGTGGGAGGGAGAGGAGAGTTTGGTGAGTCAGAGTCAGAAGCTCAGGTTTTAGTCTGTGTGCAGTAGAAGCCACTGGGTATTTTTTAACAGGGAGTGAGGTGACTTGAAACAGTCTACCAGGTAGATAATGGACTATAAGAAGGTAAAAGTAACACGCTAGGCAGCAGACACACACACAAACAGCAGAAGCCCAGGCAAGACCTAATCGCAGTTAGATGAGGTGTTGGCGTTGGAAGCAAAGAGAGCTGATTGTTGATGTTTTGGATGTTGTGTGTGTGTGTTAATCACTCAGTCTTGTGACACTAGACAGATGAACGTGAGTGGTTACAGTAACCTCTTGTACTTCGTAAGGTTAAGAATAAATGAGAGAGTGAGGAGACGATATCTATATCTATCTGTAGGTATCTTGTGCCAGGTACATGGTGAAGTGAAGTGAAAGTGGCTGAGTCGTGTCCAACTCTTTGCGACCCCATGGACTATACAGTCCGTGGAATTCTCCAGGCCAGAATACTGGAGTAGGTAGCCTTTCCCTTCTCCAGGAGATCTTCCTAACCCAGGGATCAAATCTAGGTCTCCCACATTGCAGGCAGATTCTTTACCAGCTAAGCCACAAGGGAAGACCAAGAATATTGGAGTGGGTAGCCTATCCCTTCTCCAACAAATCTTCCCGACCCATGGTAGCTACTCAATAAATGTTAGTACTTAGTTCCTAATTCATTTGTGTTTACAGAATGTCATCCAAGTCCTTTTTTTAGATGGGAGGAGGTTAATACTTTAGAATAATTTTTCCTATAATATTGTTAGTTACAAATTTTCCCATCAAAATAGCATCCCCTTGGAACTGAATTTTTCATTTATCGCCCATACTTTTTCTCAGTACAATGATCAAGGAGACTGGTCTGTTATCAGATTGTAAAGCTACTATGAGATCCAGCTCCTATATTTCAGAATGAGTAAAGATATAGTGTTGGTGTCAACATTTAATTTGAAAGGACCATTTCTGGGGTCTCTGGTTTCTTTTGTTTTCTTTCTGTCAGCAATGACTTCTAATATTAGCTGTGTATTTTCTCTAGTTTGTTCCCAGCCAAATGGTTTCTGCTGCCTTCCTGTTGACAGGGCAGCCACTTAGAAGAGCATGATTGAACACAGTACCTACTGTGTTAAACACTATCTTGAATGCATTGTCCCAAGTCCTGTTTACATTCATACCTCTGAGAGACAGTATTATTATTTCCACTTTATAGAAGAAGAAACTGGGGTCTAGAGAGGCTATGTAGCATACCCATATGCCCAGAGGCAGCTGTTATTCAGCATTAGTTTTCTCATCTGTCCCTGGGAGTGTTACCACCAAACCTTCATAGATTTGCAGAGAGTAAAGGAAGTAATGTATATAAAGCATTTAGTACAGCTCATGGCACAAAGTAAACACTAAATAAAGGTGAACTATTTATTCTAATATTTAAACACATTATTCAATATTAGCTACTATTTTCCTTTTTTAAATTGTGCCAACCACAGAAATTATTTTCATTATTCAATTACCTGTTTAAAAAATTTTTTTACTTTTATTTATACATAGCAGAATCAATAATAAGTCAGAAAAATAACTTGTATTCTGAAAATTTTAAATATTGGTTTTATTTTTGAATAAAGACCAAAAATATGTATAAAATATAAATAATACCAGTATTAAATTTCAAGATCCTTATCACAATTCTTAAATTTGAATATTCCACTATTTGCATTTAATTTTCCAAAATAAATCATATTAGACATTTAAATTGTTAATAAATAATAATTCTTTTCTCTAAAAGAATATGCTGTGTGATACTTGTCGCATTTTCACAATGAATTATATAATAAAGAGAGTTGTTTCTTTATTATATTTATTTATAAATATTTATTTATTTAACTTTATTAAAGTTCAGTTTCTTTCTGGACTTTTGGTTTCTGATAACTGTCACCAAATTCTGAGTGACACCCACCCTGCAGGTGGTATCTGAGGTACTATGTAGGACTGCTCTGGTCTATAACACTTCCTTATCCCTTCCATTCACTTGTGTACCCCCTCACGGTACCATTTGCCTTTGCAGCTGTTTCCAATAAGTACTTAAGCATAATTCATATCTGATGTATTGTTGAGAGAACCAGCCCATTTAACCAAAGAGATGAAGTACAGCCATATGATTCTGAATTTGAACCTGACATCATAATTCCACATAATTGAATAGCACTTTTATTAAACACTAATGGGACCTCATATTTGTTCTTTTATTGAACAAATATTTATTGAGCTCTTATTATGTCTCAAGGACTGTTCTAGACACCAAAACTATAGCAGAGAACAAAATCGCTTCCTGCGGTTGTGTGCTAGCAGAGAGAACAAGAGTCCTGGTTGAATACTGAATAAAAAAACATGAGTTCTTGTTTCAGCTCTACCAATCATCTGCTGGGCTTCTGACCTCCATGAAGATACTTAACCTCTCAAAGTCTGCCTTTTTCTGTAAAGCAGATTAATAGCCTTCCCTGCCTGTGTCAACAGGTAGCTATGAGGATTGAGTACTAAATGTAGGTAAAAGTATTTTATAATCCACACAGCTCTATACATATGTAAGGGATTATTAGCATTTCTGCTGCTCTACTTGTGGCAGTTATAATATTGCTGGGACACTTACAGAAGTGATTAAGAACATAAACTTGAAAGTTGATAGATTTGAACCCTAATCGTTGCTTTGACATTCACTAGCAGAATGAACTTGAACCTTAAGCTCAATAAGCTTGTGTTTCTTTGCTTTTAAAAGGCCTTTGATAGTAATAATTTTCTAGATTAGAAGAGCTGAATAATGTTTATAAAACTTTTAGCATTGTTTTTGGCACACACTAAGAACTCACCAGAGTTGTGGCTGTACTTGTATTGCACAGGTCTCTAGCAGGACTCTCAGCCTCCGGCATCCTTGGTTTTCAGCAGTTACATTTAATGTAGGATTTCTTTTCTTCTTGCATTTGTCTTCTTGGTCAAATATTTTTAATACCCATTTCTTGCTTATCAGAGCTGTATTTCAAAATCTTTGTTTCAAGGTTAGAATTAAGGCTTTATACTTGCCTCCACTAATCACCCTTCTTTTCTCACTAGTGTGAGTGCCCCTGCCGGGCACTCCACATATACATGTGTTGAATTTTCCCTCCTTATGCTTTTGTTCCTGTTGTTTCTACCTAGGTTGCATTCCCGCTTCCTATTTATTAATTAATAACCCTTATTCATTCATTGACCTTATTAATTCATAAGTCCTTGGAGAATCGCTTTTTTGAATCCTCTTCCAAGTTTTCTATGACTTACAATGAATACAATAATGTACATAGATTAATAAACAGAGCACCTGAAATACAAGTGCTCAAAAACATGAGATACTATTCTTATGACCAACTTCATCCCACACTGTTCCTGTTGGGAATCTTTTTTTTTTTTTTTTTTAATTTTATTTTTAAACTTTACAAATTGTATTAGTTTTGCCAAATATCAAAATGAATCCGCCACAGGTATACATGTGTTCCCCATCCTGAACCCTCCTCCCTCCTCCCTCCCCATACCATCCCTCTGGGTCGTCCCAGTGCACCAGCCCCAAGCATCCAGTATCGTGCATCAAACCTGGACTGGCGACTCCTTTCATACATGATATTATACATGTTTCAATGCCATTCTCCCAAATCTTCCCACCTTCTCCCTCTCCCACAGAGTCCATAAGACTGTTCTATACATCAGTGTCTCTTTTGCTGTCTCGTACACAGGGTTATTGTTAGCATCTTTCTAAATTCCATATATATGCATTAGTGTACTGTATTGGTGTTTTTCTTTCTGGCTTACTTCACTCTGTATAATAGGCTCCAGTTTCATCCACCTCATTAGAACTGATTCAAATGTATTCTTTTTAATGGCTGAGTAATACTCCATCGTGTATATGTACCACAGCTTTCTTATCCATTCATCTGCTGATGGACATCTAGGTTGCTTCCATGACCTGGCTATTATAAACAGTGCTGCGATGAACATTGGGGTACACGTGTCTCTTTCAATTCTGGTTTCCTCGGTGTGTATGCCCAGCAATGGGATTGCTGGATCATAAGGCAGTTCTATTTCCAGTTTTTTAAGGAATCTCCACACTGTTCTCCATAGTGGCTGTACTAGTTTGCATTCCCACCAACAGTGTAAGAGGGTTCCCTTTTCTCCACACCCTCTCCAGCATTTATTGCTTGTATACTTTTGGATCGCGGCCATTCTGACTGGTGTGAAATGGTACCTCATAGTGGTTTTAATTTGCATTTCTCTGATAATGAGTGATGTTGAGCATCTTTTCATGTGTTTGTTAGCCATCTGTATGTCTTCTTTGGAGAAATGTCTATTTAGTTCTTTGGCCCATTTTTTGATTGGGTCATTTATTTTTCTGGAGTTGAGCTGTAGGAGTTGCTTGTATATTTTTGAGATTAGTTGTTTGTCAGTTGCTTCATTTGCTATTATTTTCTCCCATTCTGAAGGCTGCCTTTTCACCTTGCTAATAGTTTCCTTTGATGTGCAGAAGCTTTTAAGTTTAATTAGGTCCCATTTGTTTATTTTTGCTTTTATTTCCAATATTCTGGGAGGTGGGTCATAGAGGATCCTGCTGTGGTGTATGTCAGAGAGTGTTTTGCCTATGTTCTCCTCTAGGAGTTTTATAGTTTCTGGTCTTACGTTGAGATCTTTAATCCATTTTGAGTTTATTTTTGTGTATGGTGTTAGAAAGTGTTCTAGTTTCATTCTTTTACAAGTGGTTGACCAGATTTCCCAGCACCACTTGTTAAAGAGATTGTCTTTAATCCATTGAATATTCTTGCCTCCTTTGTCAAAGATAAGGTGTCCATATGTGCATGGATTTATCTCTGGGCTTTCTATTTTGTTCCACGGATCTATATTTCTGTCTTTGTGCCAGTACCATACTGTCTTGATGACTGTGGCTTCGTAGTAGAGCCTGAAGTCAGGTAGGTTGATTCCTCCAGTTCCATTCTTCTTTCTCAAGATAGCTTTGGCTATTCAAGGTTTTTTGTATTTCCATACAAATTGTGAAATTATTTGTTCTAGCTCTGTGAAGAATACCGTTGGTAGCTTGATAGGGATTGCATTGAATCTATAAATTGCTTTGGGTAGTATACTCATTTTCACTATATTGATTCTTCCAATCCATGAACATGGTATATTTCTCCATCTATTAGTGTCCTCTTTGATTTCTTTCACCAGTGTTTTATAGTTTTCTATGTATAGGTCTTTAGTTTCTTTAGGTAGATATATTCCCAAGAAATCCCTTGCATTCCTATACACTAATAATGAGAAAACAGAAAGAGAAATGAAGGAAACAATTCCATTCACTGTTGGGAATCTTTACTCCCTTCATAGTTAAGTAATACTCATGATTCATTTAAAAAGTAAAAATTTCCCCTTTTTCTTTATGTGACATCACTTGCGTGTATAGAAAAAGAGGGATCCATTTCCAAATGGGTTTATCAATTAGGATTCTGTCACTTTTCCTTCCCTTGTTATCACCATGTTTTATTATAATAATGTAGGACTGTAAACACCTCACTAAATTGTATTCTTTTTTAGGGCCAGGCTTATTGTCTTCCTGATCACTGAATCCTCAGTGCTTAACATGTAGTACTTGCTTAATAAATATTTGTAGAATAAGTGAATGGCTTTTCTACTGTATCCTTGATGCTTCATATTAGTGTTGCATACTTACTTCTTACTGATTCAATTCGTTCTGCCATTACTTGCCAAATACCTACTTTGTAGAACATAAAAGAATTAATTGCACAAGTCTCTAGACTCAAAGAACTTGCAGTCTAACATGGTAAATAACACATGTATATTACTAAAATAAGGTGTCCTAAGAGATAAAGTTTTAGGAGGAGTTCACAGATGAATACCAGAAGATGTTCTCCTGGTAGGAGAACAGATATATTGAATTTTAAAATATGAATATGGTTAGATAAGAATGTAGGAACAGCCTAAACAAAAGCCCAGAAATAAGAAAAATCAGGGTGTGGAAAAGGGAGAAGAATACAATAGGTATATGAAAGGGAGTAATAGAGGATGGAATTGAAAAAATAAATTGAGGTCAAATGAAAGAGGCTTGAATTTAAATCTCAGAAGGACTGGATGTTATGCATTAGGTATTTGGAGCTGTTGAAGGTGTTTTGAATAATGAAATAGTCTGATCAGGGCTCTACTCCAGGTAGCTTAGTCTAATAGCAAAGTCAAAAGTGTCTTGACATTAAAAACCCAATTAGGAAGTTACTGCTATAGTGTCTCCTAAGAGTTATGAGGACTCGTGTGTACTTGAGAGTCAAGATGTTTATTCCATTCCTCCATAAGGCAGGCAGAATCTTTTAGAATATCTTTATAGAAGAAAGAACCTTCATTTTCTTTTTGTTTCAGAAGTTGTGCTTTTTTGAATACCAAGTGAGATGGAACAGACTTCATAAAGAATGGAGAGGTTGATTACCCAGGGAATCCTATTAGCATAATTTCCATTTAAACTTTTATTGTGTATTGCCTTTCTGGAATTCTGAATAGCCTTGAAAATATGGTCACAATTGGGAATAGGAGAAAAAAATTTAATTTGTCACATCAAGCAAACATGACTTTGCAGAAATATTGGTGAACTTAGGTGGTTGGCAATGAAACTAATAAATCATTTTGTGGGTTTTTTGAAGGGAGTATTGGATTTATGAAATATGGGGATGACAAAATTTAAACCAACTTAAGTTTTATTTTGGGGAAAAAAGAGTTTTTATTTATATCAGAGAGGTATAGTTGCTGGGGTTTTTTATTATTAATTTTGGTTAGTAAAATCTTAAAAGGAAAACAGTTGTATATACTGATATGATCCTTTGTCGTGTTAAATAAGGAGAGGAGGAAAGAAACACTATGTCACTTTTATCTGCCCAGAAGTGTTTTTCTAATCCACAGTAATATCCTTAACTAATTTAACTTTCATTGATAGCCTACTCTTGAATAAAATATAAATTCCTACTGTCACGGTTCTCAGTGTCTAGAGGGCGAAAACTATAGACATTTAGTGGGTATGAAAAAAGTAGTACAAAAAATATAACATCTATCATCACTTTATGTAGAAGATCTTGGAGGAACCCAGTGGAGGAAGTTTAAAGCTTTCAGAGGGTTTGGAAGAGACTTCTCAGTAGAGATTGAATAGCATTTCTTATCAGTCCTTTTTTGGTGACTCTGGAGTGGGGGGGTGGGGGAGGTGGTAAAGTCTATGTTAAATGTATGAACCATGAGCCTTGCCCTTTCCTCTCATTTATCTATAAAGCATAATTCACTATGGAATCTTCTGACCGTAGTCTTCACAGGAAAAGGTTATTCTCTTTGAGCAGCCTTCGCTGAACGGGCAGCTTTGGACAGGTGGTCTGAAGATCAGCAACAGGGGCAGGGAACACCCAGCCATCCAGAATAGCTGGATCGTCTTGAGTGTTAATGGGCTGCTATCCATCAGCCAGATGGTCTTCAACCACCGTGATGCGATTGTGCTTTGGAAATCATGCCTACTGACCTGTTTTCTCCTTTCTACCTGACTGACTCCTGTTTTTTAAGCTCCTAGTCAGCAGGGTAATTTATACATATGAGCCATTCTGTTCTCAGAACAGAACCCTCATTGTTTTGCTCTGTGCTTCATTTAAGCATGAAAACTCTTATGTAACGCTCTCCTAGAAAAGTAAATACTTTATTTGCTAACCTCTTTCGACTCCAACTTCCTTTTTACCTGTCTCTTCTCTCCATCTAGATTTTGACTTCAAATCCTCCTTTATGGAGCTATCTCAGACTAAACCAGTAACTAAAAACAGAAGAAATGTTTTAGAAGAGACTCAAGGTACAGTTATAAAGAGCATCAACTTTGAAATGAGACAGAACCTAGGATGAATATAGAAATGAATTAGACTCAGGAAATGAATGAGGCACAGATGTTGGATTCAAGCATTTTCCCATCTTATTGGGGAGATCAATTCTTTACATACGTAATTAGGATACAAATGAGATGATGGAAGTGACATAAGAGGTTCATGTAAACTGGTAGGTAAGCTTAGGGGAAGAAGAGACATCCTTCAGCAAGAATAAGCAAAGGATTTATGGAGTAAGGTGCATTTGAGACATGGCATTGTATGATAAATTCTGTGGATGTTAGATATAAAGGGTATTCTTTTTTTGTTTTTATTCAAATCTTAAAGGATATATAGACCATCTGTCTTGCCCGTATTTTCTTGAATTTTCAAAGTTAAAGCATCAAACTGCTGTTTTCTTTCCCTCTTTAGTATTCATTTTATAAAGACCAAGAAAATTTCATTTCTTATATTTTCATGCTGAAAGAAATGTAAAGATTTCTCTGATTCTCTAAATAATACTTTCCTTTTCCTAAGGAGACATATATGTAATTAGATGAATGGCATCAGCTAACCACGATCTTGGTAAAAAATCTCTCATCTGGGACAGAGGAGGTGACCATTTGCAGGGTTACTTGAGAAGCCACCTGTGGGTTTGTCTTACAATCCAATGCTACAGTTACAAGCATTGTTTCCATTACATCCTCCACTTGGATAGCATAGCCTCTCCAGGGCCTCTACAGGGCTTCCTACAGCTTACAGAACCAGATACTAAGTAACCAGGGCATTAAAGGTTTTTCTTCCTTTTAAAAGTATCTATTTTTTTCTGTCTCTAGAACTTACCCACTATCTAAAACACTGAAAAGCTATATATTTTCAAGCTTTGTTTCTTAACTTTGACATGTTTGTATTATATGGTAATTTCTTGATTATGCAAAATTCATAGAGAGATGTTCTATCTAATGAAAATTTCTGGGTAGCAAACTCTAAAATACTTTTTGATAATCTAATGACAGTGATATTTTTTAAGGTTGCAAATCCTGTCTTTCATAAGATTAGTTATCAACACTCATAAATGAAAAGAAAGAATAAGAAACAGGAGCATCATTTGATTTACTTAGGACCTGAGGCATAGTTACCAACAATATGGCCTTTGGTGGTAGTCTTACCTAGCTGTGAATCCTGGGTCTGACTCTTACTGGCTAGGGTTCTTTAACAGATTATTTTAAATGTATCACTTTTTCTTATTTGTGAATTGGCATCACAGTGGTACTCATTTATTTAGCCTTTTTATAACTACATGAAACAGGTCATAAACAAAGCCTGTCTCAACAAAAAGCTAAAAATAAAAATTAATAGCACTTAAGTCAGTTTAGTTCAGTCACTCAGTCGTGTCCGACTCTTTGCGACCCCATGAATCGCAGCATGCCAGGCCTCCCTGTCCATCGCCAACTCCCGAAGTCTACCCAAATTCATGTCCATTGAGTTGGTGATGCTATCCATCCATCTCATCCTCTGTTGTCCCCTTCTCCTCCAGCCCCCAATCCCTCCCAGCATCAGAGTCTTTTCCAATAAGTCAACTCTTCGCGTGAGATGGCCAAAGTATTGGAGTTTCAGCTTCAACATCTGTCCTTCCAAAGAATACCCAGGACTGATCTCCTTTAGGATGGACTGATTGGATTTCCTTGCAGTCCAAGGGACTCTCAAGAGTCTTCTCCAACACCACAGTTCAAAAGCATCAATTCTTTGGCACTCAGCTTTCTTCACCGTCCAACTCTCACACCCATACATGACTACTGGAAAAACCATAGCCTTGACTAGATGGAGCTTTGTTGGCAAAGTAATGTCTCTGCTTTTCAATATGCTATCTAGGTTGGTCATAACTTTCCTTCCAAGCAGTAAGCAGTAATTTCATGGCTGCAATCACCATCTGCAGTGATTTTGGAGCCCCCAAAAATAAAGTCTGACACTGTTTCCCTATCTATTTGCCATGAAGTGATGGGACCAGATGCCATGATCTTAGTTTTCTGAATATTGAGCTTTAAGCCAACTTTTTCACTCTCCTCCTTCACTTTCATCAAGAGGCTTTTTAGTTCCTCTTCACTTTCTGCCATAAGAGTGGTGTCATCTGCATATCTGAGGTTATTGATATTTCTCCCGGCAATCCTGATTCCAGCTTGTATTTCTTCCAGCCCAGCGTTTCTCATGATGTCTTCTGCATATAAGTTAAATAAGCAGGGTTACGACTATGGGGTCGCACAGAGTCAGACACAACTGAAGTGAATTAGCAGTAGCAGCAGCAATATACAGCCTTGACGTACTCCTTTTCCTATTTGGAACCAGTCTGTTGTTCCATGTCCAGTTCTAACTGTTGTTTCCTGACCTGCATATAGGTTTCTCAAGAGACAGGCCAGATGGTCTGGTGTCCCCATCTCTTTCAGAATTTTCCACAGTTTATTGTAATCCACACAGTCAAAGGCTTTGGCATAGTCAATAAAACAGAAATAGATGTTTTTCTGGAACTCTCTTGCTTTTCCCATGATCCAGCGAATGTTGGCAATTTGATCTCTGGTTCCTCTGCCTTTTCTAAAACCAGCTTGAACATCTGGAAGTTCACGGTTCATGTATTGCTGAAGCCTGGCTTGCAGAATTTTGAGCATTACTTTACTAGCGTGTGAGATGAGTGCAATTGTGCGGTAGTTTGAGCATTCTTTGGCATCACCTTTCTTTGGGATTGGAATGAAAACTGACCTTTTCCAGTCCTGTGGCCACTGCTGAGTTTTCCAGATTGCTGGCATATTGAGTGCAGCAACTAGTGTTGTGCTAATAGACATTTTAGAAGTTAGTGCATTACTCTTTAAGACAACCTGATGGGGTAGTATTTTTAACTTGATATTTTAATCTATACTTTAAAAAAAAGTATAGTTGACACTTGAACAACATGGTTTGAACTTTGTGGGTCCACTTACGTAGATTTTTCCGGTATTAAATACTGCTGGATTACCCAATTTGTGATTGGATGCCAAAGGACCACAGATACAGGGGGAAAACTATAAATTATACACGAAATTTCAACTGTGGGAAGGATCTGTGTTTCTAATCCTCACGTTGTTCATGAGTGTACTCTACTCAGATTTAGAAAGTAACTTGCAGATAATCTTATAATTCTCATGGCAAAGTTGAGACTTGAGTTCAGATCTGGCCAATTCTAAAGCCCATGCTACTTACCTTCTTGAATTTTTTTTTCTTCTGGATATTTCTCATAACTCTCCTTTATTGTTTTATAACAGGCAATTGGTTCGTTGTTGTTCAGTCACTGAGTCACGTCTGACTCTTTGTGACCCCGTGAACTTCATCATGCCAGGCTTTTCTGTCCTCCAATATCTCCCACAGTTTGTTCAAACGCATGTCCATTGAGTCGTGATGCCATCCAACCATCTCATCCTCTGTCACCCTCTTCTTCTCTTGCGCTCAGTCTTTCCCAGCATCAGGGTCTTTTCCAGTGATTAGGCTCACCCCATCAGGTGGCCAAAGTATTGGAACTTCAGCTTCAGCATCAGTCCTTTCAATGAATAGTCGGGGTTGATTTCCTTTAGGATTGGCAGTTTGATCTCCTGCAGTCCAAGGGACTCTCAAGAGTCTTCTCTAGCACCACAATTTGAAAGCATCAATTAATTCTTTAATACATACTAATTCTTCTGTAATTGAACAGTGTAGAAATAACTAAGGCAAAATTCCCCAATCCCTAATCCTACACCCCAGAAGTACACAATTTAAAAATTTTGTGCTATATGCTTGCAAGTATTTCCCCTGCATCTATGTGTATATGATGCGAAGAACTGACTCATTTGAAAAGACCCTGATGCTGGGAAAGATTGAAGGTGGAAGGAGAAGGGATGACAGAGGATGAGATGGTTGAATGGCATCACCGACTCAATGGACATGAGTTTGAGTAAACTCTGGGAGTTGGTGACAGACAGGGAGGCCTGGTGTGCTGCAGCCCATGGAGTTGTAAAGAGTCAGACACAACTGAGTGACTGAACTGAACTGATATCTATATGCTGTGTGGGGCTCTTTTCTGAAAAGATTGTGCTAATTTACACTTTCAGTCGTGTGCAAAAATTCCTATTTCCCTGCACCATTTTTAATACTGAATGTTCTCTATTTGCTTGTCCATTTGATAGATGAAAGAATGTCATATCTTTGCTTTAATTTGTACTTCTTAAATTATGATGTTGAATGTCTCAAAATCAAAACAATTTCTCTATAAACAGTCCCACCTGAATTTGTAATAATCCCAGATGGTGGTGTTTTAAAATAAAAATCCATATAAATATAATGTAGATAGTCTGTTTATTATCCTTATTCTCCTCTATATGCCCACAGAAAGCAAAGCAAATAACTATAATATTTAATATATCATAATTCAATTGAGAAGATGCCTAATGTGCCTTGGAATTTTAATATGGCTTATTATTACCAGATGTCTCATTTACATTAAGTAAATATTTTTAGGAATTTTCAGAAAAGAATCATCAAGAAAGCAAGTACTGTATTCTAACCCAGTATTTATCAAATGTTTTCCATCTGCTAGGCAGAGTACTCAGTACCTAAGTTTTAGAGATAAACAAGATAAATGTAAGCTTTTATCAAATAGTTTAGCCTTGTGCAGAAGATAAGCCAATGTCTCTGAAAGTTTTGACTGGAGAGGACAGCATAGCTAATTCAGACTGACTGAAGCAATAAATAAGTGTATTGACTGTGACTGTGAAGTTGCTCAGTCGTCTCTGACTCTTTGTGACCCCATGGACTGTAGCCTACCAGGCTCCTCAGTCCGTGGAATTTTCCAGGCAAGATTACTGGAGTGGGTTGCCATTTCCTTCTCCACGGGATCTTCCCGACCCAGGGATTGAACCCGCCTGCATTGCAGGTCTCAGACGCTTTACCGTCTGAGCCACCAGGGAAGCCCCAAAATAAGTGTATTCTCCTTAAAACGATTGCTAAGAATAAAGCTGAGCGTCAGGTCTGGCTGGTGCAATGCCCTGGTTTTGTCATGAGAGAACCAGTTCTCCCATCTTTGTCTTTGCTCTGTCATTCAATCTAGTTTGCTTCTGGCTATGGGATGGCTGTCCGTGGCTATTTGCTTTTTATGCTCTCTTGTTAATTTGGGAGCCATGGGGACTTCTTGTGATTCTTTTAAGATCTAGGAAGGACCTTTTCAGAAGTCTCTAAGAAACCTCTCTTGGTGCCTCACTGACAAGAACTGGACCACATACCCATTCCTGGCAGAATCATTGGCCAAAAGAATTGGGATTAGCCTTAAGACAATCAGGCCTACTCTGGGGGCAGAGAGTCGTCATCACTGTTCAGTCACTCAGTCATGTCTGACTCTTTGCGACCCCATAGACTGCAGCACTCCAGGATTCCCTGTCCTTTACAATCTTCCAGAGACTCATCTCCATTGAGTCGGTGATCCAACTATCTCATCCTCTGTCATCCCCTTTTCCTCTTACCCTCAATCTTTCCCAGCATCAGGGTCTTTTCCAGTAAGTTGGCTCTCCCCATCAGGTGACCAAAGTATTGGAGCTTCAGCTTCAGCATCAGTCCTTCCAATGAGTATTCAGGGCAGAGAGTAGGGATCAGCTTTCTCTTAGGTATATCTCTGAGCCACAGATAGATATCTGAAAAAAAAAGAAAGGCCTTCTCCTGGAAAGGAAGAAAAGAGGAAACCACATCCACAATATCCACTACAACAATAAAGCAAGCAACTCTGATAAAGTACAGTTTAGGTGACTGTGAGTGAAGAATGACATCTTTGCCACTTTTTTTTTTAATGTCTCATAGGATCAGAGCGGCACTGAACTGGTTAGTGGTGAGGAAGACTCCAGTCTCGAAGTCGGTCTTAAACAATCTCCTGAAAGTGAAAGCTCCAAACTGGTGAGAATCCTGGTTATTTCATCCAATGTTCCTTTTAGGGATGAATTGTTTATATTTTGGATCAGTTGTTGTGTTTACTTCTCTTTGAATCTCAATCTCTGAGACAGCGGAAGCTATTCTTTATAGTGAATGACCCATCCACATAGCGAATGACCTAAGGAACAGAGCGTCCTCCTGCTTTCTTGAATTGTGCTGTCTGGGACTAAAGAAGCAATCTCTCTTTTAAATCTTGTTTAAATTGGGTTTCTTTAGGCTAAGGTGGTGCTGAATTAGTTCTAGAGGCAAAGAAATAGATACTAAATGTATTCCTTTGTTTATAATAAGACTTATTTAAACTTACCCAGGGGCTAGAGCATTAGGAGAGAGTCAATTTTAGAGAACTTTCCCTCCTTATGTGTCCTACCTAATTGAGATCTTGTTATTTAATACTTATGGAGCTTTTGCTGTATACCATGTGCTGTGCTGTGTTCTACATTTATTTTCTGATCCTCATAGTGTAGGTGGCAATATTTTTCTTTTACACATGAGGAAAGCTTGCCTTGTTGTTGTTCAATCACTAAGTCATGTCCAACTCTTTGAGACTCTATGGACTGTAGCCCACCAGGCTTCTCTGTCCAAGAGATTTCCCTGGCAAAAATACTGGACTGGTTTTTGTTTTCTTCTCTAGAGGATCTTCCCTGACTAAGGATTAAACGATTTCTTCTGCCTTGGCAGGCGAGTTCCTTACCTGGGAAGCGCAGACTTGCTTAAGGACATTAATTAACTTGCCAGAGGCCAGTCACTAGTCTGTCCTAGGCCTGGAGACTGATCTCATTTGGCCTGACTCCCAGCCTTTGCTCATAATCTACCTTCCTGTTTTGTAGCCTGGCACTTCCAAGGTTAGATTGCAAGTTCTCAAAAGACATGTGGGCTTTACCCCACCTCTGTTTCAAAATCTCTTATGAATCTCAAAGAATTAATCACTTGGGAGGGTCACTGTGATTTTATGATAGCATAGAATTGTTCATTTTACTTGAAGGATTTTGAAAAATCATCCATTTATCTTCTTTCAACTTTTAGAAAATATATATCAGACTGGCTTAGGGTCCATGTCCTAGAAAATGAACTGATTCAGGAGGAAGGAAAAGGACATTTAAGCAAAAGTGGAAATTATCAAGGTCCACTCTTACACAAATCCTACATGAGGCATCAGGAACAACAGATTAGGACCATTGTTCTTGAGCAAAGTGTTCCAGGGTTACACCATTCCTTTTCCAAACAATAAACTGCATCTTTGCACTGAAAGGGGATGAGGAACATCAGCACATTTCAAACTCAAACTCCTTCTTTCATTTAAAAATACTACTAACTTGTTCTTTTGGACATTGTTTTTCCATAGGTAGGTTAGGGAAACGTCTTTTAAAGAAATAGGGTTTTGTAAGTGTGAGACCCTGATTTCATCCATGGAGAAGACGGTGAAAAGAGTGAGAACACTCCTTTGCTTGTTGGGAGAGGCTGATAGTCCCACAGAGGCTCAGTTGTAGGCTGCAAACAAAAGCCATCTATCATCTACCCTGTTGCCAAGAAGGCAGCACAGGCAGAGGACATGAAAGGCTGGGAGTAATTTTTAGATATTGTTTCATGCTGCATTTTAATAGGAATAAAAGCCTTCCCAAACTTGTTGACTGGTATTTATTTTTCCCTTCCCCCATGACCTCTTTTTAGTATTCTGTAATTTATTTTTACCATTTCCAACAGAATATGCATGATCTAGTCAATTGAGGAAAGATAGCCTGAATTTGAGGAGAAGGCAATGGCACCCCACTCCAGTACTCTTGCCTAGAAAATCCCATGGATGGAGGAGCTTGGTAAGCTGCAGTCCATGGGGTCGCTAAGAGTTGGACACGACTGAGCTACTTCACTTTCACTTTTCACTTTCATGCATTGGAGAAGGAAATGGCAACCCACTCCAGTGTTCTTGCCTGGAGAATCCCAGGGATGGGGGAGCCTGGTGGGCTGCCGTCTATGGGGTCACACAGAGTTGGACACGACTGAAGCGACTTAGCAGCAGCAGCCTGAATTTGAACAACTTCTATAGCATAAATAGAAATGACTTAGCATAAATTATTGCTTAAGATTGTGTTTAACTTGGGCTAGTTAGACCTCATCAAGTGTCAGTTTACTCATCTGAAGAATGGGAGTAATCAGGGTGAGGAAACAAATAGGCAATAAAGTATAGAGTATAGGCACATAGTTGGTGCTTAGTAAGTTCATTCATTAATTCAGAATATATTTGCCAGTTGCCACTATGTTCCAGGCAATGGAGATATAAAAGTGAACAAAATGTACCAAAATGCCTGCATTTGTAGAGACTTATTCATGAGTAAATGGGGGAAGGGAGATAGATAATACATAAATTAGCAAATTAAATTATATCAAATTGTTGTTCTCGAGGGTAAAAATTTCATCAGGCTCAACCTAACATATCCATTATTGTCTCATTATAAAGTACAATTGACTCTTGAAAAATGTGTTGGTTAGGGGTGCCAATCTTCTGCACAGTGGAAAATCTGTGTATAGCTTATAGTTATAAGGCCCACTGTGATTGGGGTTCCTTCAGATCTGTGGCTTAGTATTTACTTGAAAAGAAATCTGTGTAAGTGGACCCACATGGTTCAAACCAATGTAGTTAAAGGGTCAGCTGTATTAATAGCAGTTTCTCATCATTCGTCCATTATTTGATTGTTTCTATTATGTGATGGTGAGAGCATCCCTGTGCTGCTGCACCATTCTAGGGTGGTTGCCTGATGCGCCTTGTCAGAAAACAGCGTGTGATCTTTATGGGTCTTGACTCCTCTCACCTTAGTTTAAGTCAGTTGGAAACAGTAAGATCTAACCCTCTAAAGGGAAACTATTTGTTTCCTGTAGGAGCATATGTCTCATCAATCACTGCTGGCCTTTACAGGAGAAACCAGGAGAAAAACACAGGCCTTGCTCTTAAGCAGCTTACCCTCGAGCATCAGTGAAGATAGAATTTGTTGTCTGGAAGATCAGACCAGGCAGAAATATATTGGAGAGAGAGAGAGAAAAAATGTTACAGGGGTTCAAAAGAGGATGGAAAACCATCTTGTTCAGGGATTAGGGATGGTTTCTTAGACTCTTGGCCTTTAAGGTGAACCTTTACAGATAAGAAGGTGATTGACTGCTGAGGTTGAAGTGAGCAGGAGAGGTTCACCAGGTGAATCAAACAGCGAGGGTGGTAGAGTTAAGATTAAAGACTAGGCTTTTGTACAGTGGGCAATAGAATCTGAATAGTAGAGTCACAGAGCTATGACTTACACTATGGATTATAGATTAATGTATTCATTATTTCATGCTCAGTGTTCAAGAAATATCTCATTAACTACATAGATACACACATATACTAGGTGCTACCTATGAGAAATTATACTCCAAAGGGCTATTAAATTGCTTCTCCAAGATTACCTGTTTTCAGAATTAGGACTAAGCCATGAGTCTCCATATATTCCAGTGCTTATTCCTACTCTTCAGTTATGATTTGCTTTCATCCATATCTCCATAGTCCCCAGACTCACAGCCAAGGAGTTTATAATAACTTTAGTAGATATTTGATTTCTCTAAAATATATTTTAAAGGGAAAATAGCTTGTTTTTAGACAACCGATCAGATGATGGTTTGTGAAGCATAGATTCCGATTGTGAGAGACTGGAGGCAGGGTAGTGTCTGGAATCTATTTCAGAAGTCTAGGTGAGAGCCTGTTAAGACTATTTTTTAAGCCTTTTCAAAGGAACTTAAAAAAAAAAAAAAAAAACCAACTATTTGTACAGAGCTTTGCAATTTGTGAAACAGTCTTTTTTATTATTAGCTTAATTTTTTTAGTATCTAGTTTTTCAAATAAGATACTAGTTTGTGATTTTATTCAATTTTATCCCCAAAATAGCCCAATGTAAGAAGTAGGGCAGGAGTTACTTTTCCCTGATTTACAGATGAGACCTTAAGCTGCTTAGTGAAAAATCACAAAACTAGAAATTAGAAGAGCTGGTCCTCATCCTGAAGGGTCCGTTTCTCTCTGGTATTTTGACATAGAAGAGCATGAATCCCTAAAATAATTGTTTTACTTTTTGGGGTATAAACTTATGTCTTTATCATGTTGGGGGCATCTGTGTTAATATACTTTTGGGTGGATAATATAACTAAATTATTAAGAGTGCAGAGATTAGAGCCATTCTGCTTAGATTCAAATCCTGATTCCACTATTTACTCGCCATGTAACTGTAGGCAAATGGCTTTGCCTCTTTGTGCCTCAGTTTCTGTGTCTGTAAGATGGGAGAAAGAAAATAATGGTTATTGTGAGAGTAAGGAGTTAGTAACTATAAAGTACCACGAAGAACTATGCCAGAGTACATGGAATCACTGTCTAAGAGGGAGTTGTGCTGCTGCTGATGATATTATGCTGATTAAAGCATTAAAGGTGAGTCAGATAAGGATTAGCTGTTCTACGTGAAGCATTAGGTGTAACTTGGAAAACTGAAGTGAAAATTTTTCAACCCCCAAAGTGCAATCGCTGATAACAGACAGCATCTATTGAATGCCTGTGTGGCAGGCATTATTCTAAACTTGTTCACATAATAGTCCTGTGAATTTAGTACTAGCGTTATCCTCATTTAAAAGATGAGAAAACTGAGGTGCTGCAGTGTTAAGTAAGTAAGTTGCCTAAAGAATCACCCAGTGAAGCTAGGATCCAGGCCTGTGTGCTCTGAGGCTGGAGCCTGCACTCCAAACCACTACGCAGGACTGCCTCTCAGCGAGACTCAAACGGAACAAAACCGAGTCAAGGGGCAGCAAGAGAGTTACACTGAGATCTGAACTTTGTTATTTTCACTTCCTTTTGGTCTCGATCTTGAACTCCAACACAGAAAATTTTGGCATAGAAATAGGTAGATTCTGAAAATTACCTTTCACGTTGGTAGATGAAGTTATATAGACTTCCAAACCAATGTTGCATAAAATAAAGGAAACTAAGACTTTTCAAGAAGCTAACCTGTGCCAGGCATTTTCTTACTGGTTATTTTATTTAACCCAATGATGCACCTGTTATTAGCCCTACTCTGTGGAAAAGATACTGAGGTTAAGAGATGGCAAGTTTTTTTCCTCAGATCTCACAGCTGGAATAATATGGTTGGGACTCAAACTCAGTTCTCTTTGCTTCTAAACCCCATCTTCTTGTCACTTTATAGTTCTCATAACCTTCCTTGGAACATCAGATATATCACTGTGTGATCTATTTTCAAACAATAAATATTAATTGACTTTTCCAGTGAGTCATCTGTTCACATCAGATGACCAAAAGACTGGAGCTTCAGCTTCAGCATCAGTCCTTCCAGTGGATATTTAGGGTTGATCTCCCTTAAGATTGCCTGGTTTGATCTCCTTGCTGCCCAAGGGACTTTCAGGAGTCTTCTCCAGCACCACAGTTCCAAGGCATCTATTCTTTGGTATTACCTTTTTTATGGTCGAGCTCTCACAACTCTTTGTGACCACTGGGAAAACCATAGCCTTGACCAAACGTACCTTTGTTGGCAAAGTAATGTCTCTGTTTTTCAACACATTTCTAGGTTTGTCATAGCTTTCCTGCAATCATCTTCTGATTTCATGGCTGAAGTCACTGTCCGCAGTGATTTTGGAGCCCAAGAAGAGAAAATCTGTCACTACTTCCACCTTTTCCCCTTCTATTTGCCATGCAGTAATGGGGCTGGATGCCATGATTTAGTTTAGTTTAGTTTTTTTTTTTTTTTTTTTTGGAGAAGGCAATGGCACCCCACTCCAGTACTCTTGCTTGGAAAATCCCATGGACCGAGGAGCCTGGTAGGCTGCAGTCCATGGGGTTGCTAAGAGTAGGACACAACTGAGCGACTTCACTTTCACTTTTCACTTTCGTGCATTGGAGAAGGAAATGGCAACCCACTCCAGTGTTCTTGCCTGGAGAATCCCGTGGACGGGGGAGCCTGGTGGGCTGCCGTCTATGGGGCTGCACAGAGTTGGACACGACTGAAGCGACTTAGCAGCAGCAGCAGCAGCAGCAATTTTGTTTTTTTAATATATAGTCTTAAGCCGGCTCTTTCACTCTCCTCCTTCACCCTCCTCAAGAGGCTATTTAGTTCCTCTTCACTTTCTGCCATTAGAGTGGTATCATCTGCATATCTGAGGTTGTTGATGTTTCTCCCACCTATCCTGATTCCAGCTTGTAACTCAGCCAGCCCTGTGTTTCTCATGATGTGCTTAAAGTATAGGTTAAATGAACAGGGTGACTGCGGACAGCCCTGTCATACTCCTTTCTTGATCTTGAACCAGTCACTTGTTCCATACAGGGTTCTAACTGTTGCTTCTTGACCCGCATACAGGTTTCTCAGGAGACAGGTAGGATGGTCTGGTATTGCTGTCCCTCTAAGAGCTTTTCACAGTTTATCATCATCCATGCAGTCAAAAGCTTTAGTGTAGTTGATGAAACAGAGATAAATGTTTTTCTGAAATTCCCTTGCTTTCTCTATAATCCAGCAAATGTTGGCAATTTGAACTCTAGTTTCTCTTCCTTTTCTAAACCCAGCTTGGACATCTAGAAGTTCTTGGTTCACATGATGTTGAAGCCTAGCATGCAAGATTTTAAATATAACCTTACTAGCATGGGAGATGAGTACAATTGTCTGATGGTTAGCACATTCTTTGGATCTCTAATCTTGTCTCATTCTATAGTTTTCTTCCTTGATATAAAACTAATTTACATTTTTTTTTGTTTGTCTGTCTCCTTCTCCACATTGTTACAGAGACTAATAGCCAGTAAAATGATTTCAAAGTTACTTCCTTACAACAAAATAATAAAAAGACAACTCAGTTGAAAGATAGGTAGGATCTAAATAGACAGTTTTCCATACAAATGGCCAATAAGCACATAAAAAGATGGTTAACTTCATTAACCATTAGAGAAATGCACATCAAAAACCACTATGAGATACCACTTCACACCTGCTAGGAGACAATAAATAAATACACAGATAATACAAGTGCTGACAAGGATTTGGAGAAATTGGAACTCTCCTATATTGCTTGTAGAAATGTAAAATGACACAGCCAGTTTGGAAAATGGTTTGTAGTTCCTCAAAATAGTAAACAGAATTACCATGTGACCCAGCAGTTTTACCCTTAAGTATGTACCTAAGAGAAATGAAACTATATAACACAAAAAAACTTGTACACAAATGTTTACAGCAGTATTATTAATAGTAGCCTCAAAATAGACACAACCCAAATGTCCACCGGCTGCAAGTGTGCATGCTAAGTCACTGCAGTCGTGTCCAACTCTTTGCAACCCTGTGGACTGTAGCCCACCAGGTTCCTCTGTCCATGGGATTTCTCCAGGCAAGAATACCGGAGTGGGTTGTCATACCCTCCTCCAGGGGATCTTCCCGACCCAGGTATCAAACACAGACTCTTATGTCTCCTGCATTGGCAGGCAGGGTCTTTACCACTAGTTCCACCTGGGAAGGCCTGGTATACTCACAATGGATGCCCTTATTTAATAGTGAAAGATAAAGAGGTACTGATACATAATGCTACAATAATAAAAATCAATAGAGACAGAAAGTAAATTAGTGGTTGCCTATGTCTGAAGGATGGGTAGTGATCCTAATGGGTACAGGGATTCTTTCAGAGATTATGAAATGCTCTAAACTTCTATTGTGATGACACTTGTACAATTCTGAATCGTAAAACCATTGTATTGTACACTGTAGATGGGTAAATTTTATGATATGTTAATTATGTCTCAATAAAGATGTTTTTAAAATTACAGGAGGAAGAAGAAAGGGGGAAGACAGAAGATAGACATTCCACAAACTAAAATCAAATCAGAAATTAAAAAAATATATATTTATTGGGCTGTTCCAGGTCTTAGTTGCAGCACGCAGGATCTTTGCTTTTTGTTGTGGCATTTAGGGTGTATTTAGTTGTGGCATGTGGGATCTTCATTGCAACATGCAAACTCTTAATTGTGGCATGTGGGATCTGGTTCCCTGACCAGACTGAGCCCAGGCCACCTGCATTGGGAGCTTGGAGTTTTAGCCACTGGACCACCAGAGAAGTCCCTCAAATCAGAAATATTATTCTAAGCAAGCTCTAGACCGGAAATTCTGTGATTCTGTTAAATAACTGTAATATGATCCCATGCAAGGAGCTTTTCATGTATAATCTCGCCACCTTTTGGAACTTTTTGCAAGTGTTTAATAATCTGCACCCTAACAGAAGAGCTTGACTTCTTTGTCCATCAGAATTAAAGCCTGAGTTTATTTTCGTACATTCTTGTGTTTGGCCCATTGCGGCACTCTGTGCTGGTTCCTGGGAAGATACTACTGAAGGTAAACAGACGCAGTCTCTCTTCTTGTGATGCTTACAGTCTTCTTAGGACAGTGACATCATGTAATGTTACAAATAGATTGAAATCTAAACGTTGATCAAAGCCAAGAACAAGAGGTGTTTAGTGCTAAGAGAGCATATTATAGGGGGATTTGACCTTCCTGGGGAGGTCTCTTCCAGGGAAAACTGAACTGAGATCTGAAGGAGAAGCTGGTGCTCCCTGACAGTGGGAGAAAGAAGAAACAAAGGCGGGAGCTAGGCAACCTTAGAGCCACAGTGGGTCTGGAAAACTGACATTCTCAACATTCACGGTTGCCAGAACTGGTGAGGTGGGAACTAAACCGGAGAGGATGACAATAACCAGGCCACTCTGATGAGATGGTCTCTCCACTTACGGCAGAGGGAAGCCACGGGGGGCTTTGGAGGGGACTCTAAACTGTAGTTGAACTGTAGTGAGTGATCAGATTGGACAGCGGCCAGCATGGTTGCTGATGGTCTGGCTGGGAGTTTACTGCAGCAAAAGCAGTGGCAGTCTGGGAGAGATGGCGGCGGCAGGACAGAGTCTCATATTCTGTCTTTGCAAAAATTGTAATAAAATAAACAGCAAGGTAATATATGTGTTTACCAGGTATATTCCACAGAGTTGCCAGTCAAAGAATTTGCCTTTCTTGCTCCCAGTATGCAAACCTACTGCTGCACGTGTGCTTTAAAGCTTTCCTCTGAATGCAGGTTTAAAGCTATTAAAATGGCAATTGTTACACCATCTGGGTCTTGAGAACAAGCATCATCCCAGGGCTTGGCCAGCAGCCCATGATAACCCTGCTAGGAAATGCCCCCAGCAGATGTGCCTGGCATTCCTGCCGCATTTTATGACAGTGCTTAGCAACACTGCAGTCTGCGTGTCAAGTGATCCCTGTCCTTACAGACCTGGTTCATGTCCAGCAGCATCAAGAACACTTAGATGTTTCAGAATTTTTCAAAATGTCTAGATTTTTTTCAAGCTGTCTGCAGGGTTTGTCTTTACTATTGTCTTTCATTATGAAATGTAATTTCTGATTCTTAGAACAAGAATAGACGATTGAGAGGAGTATTACAATCAACTCAAAGTGCATTCCAACTATAGTTTCTCTGTGGAGATTTTAGAATTTACAGGGTAGCAAGATGCCTGGGGAAGTATGACTTGTTTCTGAATTAACTATCATTAACCTAAATGGGCTGTGACATGGAAATTCACACTCAGCTGACAGTACATTTTACCATTTCAAGTCCCCACCAGCCAGAATAGCAGCATCTTAGGAACACTTTTTACTCTTTACCTTGGTGCACTTGATCTGTATAAAATTTTCAAACATGCTTATTGAAAAATCAGTGTTGAGTGTTATAAATAATACCCATATCCCCAAATGGCCTGATAGTACTTTCTTTTGCAGATTAAAAAGATGGTCAAATAAAATCATGGGCTCTGATATCTGAACAAACATGAATTTCCCCACCAGCCTTCACTAGCTCTGACCTAGAAAGTGACTTATTCTGTCTTCATTTCTTCATTGAAAAATGGGGGTGTGGGGGGAGGAGGCTGGTCATTTTGTCCTATGAAGATCGAGTGTGACTTTATATGTGAAACCCTTAATAACGCTTGGCATGCAGAAAGGCTCAGTAAATGTAGCTATTGTTAACACCAGGTTTTGTCTATATAAAATCTAGGTGTGCTAGAACCCTCATTTTTCATACACATTTCCTGAGAATCTGTGATGTGTCAAACTCTAGGAATGTAGAGATAAGATATCGTTCATCCAGGAGTTCACCACCTTAGGTCTAATGCAAAGGTTACAAGCTGCTTGTCAGGATATATTAAAGATCCTTGTTTCTGTTTTCTACTGAAAATGGACCAGCATTCCAAGCTGCCCTTTTCATCAATTATTCACTTCGAGTTTATTTCACTCCCTACCTTTCTACCATTCTTTAACCCTAGCCTGCTTCGCATCACCTGTAAGTACCTGAGTACCTACATCATCCCCATCACCTGTGAGTACCTGAGGCTGCATCCCAGATCTACAAGCCGTGGTCAGGTGCGTGGGCCTGACAGAAAGTGAAAGCTGAGAAATAGGCAGGAGCTGTTGATGGAGAGCCTTGTGGATACCTTTGAGGTGTTTTTTAAAGGGAAATTATAATGATGAGATTAGCCTATTGATAAGGTCATTTTGAGCTTATTTGTGAAGAATCTGATAGAAAAGGTCAAAACTGAAGGCAAAGAGTTAAAAAGCCGTTAGAGTAAAATGAGATGAAAGTTGATAGTGACCTAAACTAGGGGATCTGTTAGTGAGTGGTGATTTTCAGTAAATACAGGAGTTAGAATTGACAGGACTCCATGATTGTGTGAATGATTGTGTGAATGTCAAGATTGAGGAAGAGGAGTGATGCAAGGACTCTCCTGTTACAGCGTGGGTAGCCAGCTGGCTGGGTGGATGCCGTTCACTGACCGAAGAAAGAGGAAGGGAATTCCCTGGTGGCCCAGTGGGTTAGGATTCGGCGGTTTCATTGTTATGGCATCCCTGGTCCTGGAACTAAGATCCTGCATGCTGTGCAGAGTGGCCATATAAATAGGGTGAAAAAAGAAGAGGAGGAGAAGCAGATTTGCAGGGAAAGATGATTTGTTCTGTCTTGTCCACTGAGTTTTAAGTCTCTTTGTAAGACAGAAAACTGTTATTTAATAATTATTTATTAGTACCTCTCCCTGTAATAGACACTTGAAAAGATTATCTCATTTATCCCAACAAAAGCAGTAGTAGTAATAATAATATGACCCATTTTTGCTGAGCACTTATCATTTGTTAGGAATGAACACAGTGTATTATCTCCATCCTCCCCACAATAAAGCATCATTACTTCCATTTTGCAGACCAGGGACCTGAGTATCCGAGACGCTGAGTCATTTGCTCAAAGGTTTAGGGGCAGAAAGTGCCACAGTAAGGATTCAAAGCAGTATGTGTTTGACTCATGGGCCTGACTCATGCTACACTGCCTCTCTAAGAGGTGTCTGGTATCAACCCATGAAGAAGCTGAAGTTTAGAGAAGTCTTATTTGTCATAGAGCATGTAATCTAACTAGAACACTAGGATCTGACCACAGTTGACCCCAAAGTCCAAGCTTTCTTCTTTATCCAGATAATACTAAAGAATTTTTAATTAGACACACATGGATCTGTGACAGTGTTTACTGGTCAGTGGGTAATATGAAAAATAATAACCACATGGAGAGTTCTTCATAAAGCTAAATTTATTTGATTTAAAGGACTGTCCTTTAAAACTGTGTTCTAGCTAACTTTTTAGTGTAAAAATGGCTCTTCCTACAGGACATTATGGTGGTAATATCTGGTGGCAGTTGTGGGGAAAGGACCTGACTAAGTTGAACCCTCTTAAATCACTGATATTTGACCATTTTTTGACTCATAAAATAGCAAATCCATATGCTCCAACCTAATATTTCTATGCTCTCAATTACTTGCCCCCCACAGAAGGTAACTCTGTAACTCCAAAATTCTTTTGAAAAATTTCTGGTCTGTGAAATCCCCAAATCTAAGAAAACCTACTTTGCTTCATATCGTGTCCTTGAAATCAGGAATACTTTGCAAATAATTCAATGGAAGCAGACAAAGACAGAGATTAGTAAAAGCTGGCTTCGGTTTTAAACCTGGCTAACTGGGAGGTTAATGTTGTCACTAATTAAAAAAAAAAAAAAAGGAAAAGCATAACAAAGAAACAGACTTATGGGAGAAGGTAAGGAGTTCAGTGTGGAATTTTAAAGAAATAATATACCCCTGTATCAGGTTCGGTTCATCAATTTTGACTGCTGCGCTTGATTAAAAATTATTCCTAAGTGCTTTTGAAGTGCTGGCATCTAAGATTGGAAAAAAAATAGTTTAAAATGTGTTTCTGATGATTATAGGCTTCTTCTTAAGTCTTCTGTATCCAGGCTGGAATTCTCAGGTGTAATACCCTGCTCATTTTTAAAGCAAGATCTTAAACTATCTGCTTAAAATCCATTTTTATCCCGTTTGCTCTCCATCAAGAACTGCAGGATTTCTAGTTTGGCTCTGGAAGCTGAAGCCACTGTGTGAACACTGTTCTCTGTTTCAGATCCAGGATGAAAACAGCATCTAGAGCAGGAGTGTAGCGTTTCCTATAGGAGAATTTCTGTGAGTCAGCATCAGCCTCTCTTTTGTGACAGTATGCAAATTACCAATGGCAGCGCTCAAATGCATTCACGTGTGTGGCATTTTCACAGCTCATCGTACTCTATGTCTTGTATTTCTGAAATCACTTGAGATTTGCCTACATGATAAATTTCCCTTTCCTAGTAATAAAAAAAAAGACTATATCTGCAGTCAAGTCTACTTCTTGTGCAAAAGTCACAAGAGAAAACCTTTGGTCTTTTCACTCTATTCTCTTCCCCTCTGCATTGTAATGAAGATAATACAGAGATGTGAAGTAACCTCACAAACTCAAAGACAGTAGAGATATAGATACACATTTTTAACACAGATTCACTTCTTGGACATCTGCTAGCTTTCGTTCACTCCCATCCGATTTAATGGCCTGCTGTGGAGACTTGTTACTCAACTTCGAATTTCATCTTGCCAGAAAGGAAGCTATTGCTTACCAGATATTTCTAAATTGAGAAAGTAATCTTTTTTATTTTTTTAAAGATTTTTTCTTTGATGTGGACCATTTTAAGGTCTTTATTGAATTTGTTACAATACTGCTTCTGTTTGATCTTTTTTTGTTTGTTTGTTTTTTTGGCCTTGAGACATGTGGGAGCCTGAAGGGCTACAGTCCACAGGGTTGCACAGAGTTGGACATGACTGAAGTGACTTAGCATGCACACATGCTTATAGAATCTTAGCTTCCTGACCAGGGATCGAACCTGCACCCCTTGCATTGGAAGGCAAAGTCTTAGTCTCTGGACCACCAGGAAAGTCCTGAGAAAGTAATCTTATAATCATAATTATTTAGCAAGCATGAGGGGCCCAGAGAAGCTCTCAGTTGTGACAGCGCAGAGCCCTGAACTCATACTTTCTTTCCTGTGACTGCTGCTCCACCATCTGAATCCCAGAGCTTCTCAGAAGTGTAGTGGTGTTTCTTGTGAAGTTTTCATTTCTCTGTGCATGCATGCTCAGTTACATCAGTCGTGTCTGAGTCTTTGCAGTCCTATAGACTATGGCCAGCCAAGCTCTTCTTGTCCTTGGGATTCTCCAGGCAAGAATACTGGACTGGGTTGTCATTTCCTCCTCCAAGTTATCTTCCCAACCTAGGGACTGAGCCTGTGTCTCCTGTGTCTCCTGCATTGCAGGCAGATTCTTTACCTACTGAGCCACCTCTTGCTTGCTTGCTAAGTCGCTTCAGTCGTGTCCAACTCTGTGCGACACCATAGACGGCAGCCCACCAGGCTCCCCCATCCCTGGGATTGTCCAGGCAAGAACACTGGAGTGAGTTGCCATTTCCTTCTCCAATGCATGAAAGTGAAAAGTGAAAGCGAAGTCGCTCAGTCATGTCCGACTCTTAGCAACTCCACGGACTGTAGCCCACCAGGCTCCTCCATCCATGGGATTTTCCAGGCAAGAGTACTGGAGTAGGGTGCCATCACCTTCTCCGGAGCCACCTCTGGGGAAGCCTTATTAGCGAACATAATTTTAAGATCCTATAATCTAAAACTTATGTTGATTATCTTATTTTTCAAAGAAAGCAGTCAATAAGCAAGTTTGTATTGAAGTTCTGTTATATCCCCAGCACTGTGAGAGCCACAGGGCATATCACAGTGAGCAGGACACATAGGTCTTGCCTTCAGAGCTTTCAGAATTTCTGAGAATGATGGAAGCTAATGCTGTCACTGCATTTACTATGTGCTCTAAAAGGCATCGTTCTAAGTGCGTGACTTCGTGTTTCATATTAGGTGAATCCTATTACTATCCCCAGTTTATAGATCAGGAAACTGAGGCTCAGAGACACACAACTAATAAGTATCACAGGCAGGATCTGAAAGTGAAGCGAAGTTGCTCAGTCCTGTCCGACTCTTTGCAATCAGGCAGGACCTGAATCTGATTTTAAATAACTTGGTGTTGGTGAGTACTATTGAAGGGGGAATTAAGATGCTGTGGGACCTTTTGCTAATGTGATTTCACTTGATCAGGTAATTAGATGAGTGAGTAGGAATTAGGGTGGGACTGATCTAGGTAAAAACTCATGTCTTTAGTCTGTTGTCTTATGCTCAGTTCACTTCATCTTCATTTAGGTACCTATTGGCTACAGGTTGTTTTTGTATAACTGAAGGCAGGGATGGTTGGAAGCAGAGGCCTGGTGCTGACAGAGGTGATTCTGCACATTTGTCTGACTCTTCTCAGCTTCAGACCTGCTTCCTCAGCACTGTGGGAGCACAGCTATTCCCAGCACCTAAGCCTCTCTGCTAGAAAGGGGCTGACTCTCTGCCTTTGGGTTCACTTTTGTTCCTGTGTGGTTTGAGTGTCCACACTTGGACCAGTCATGTGGCCAGACAGACAGGCCTGTTGAGAAGCCATCTTGGGGACAGAAGTCAACCAGTTTTGGTGACTGTAAGCTGAACATCAGTCCCATTATTCTCTATCATTTAGGATGTTCCCAGTGTTGCTTTCTATGTCCACCCCTCCGAAGCGCCTGCTCTAGATCAGAGTGATTTACCTGGCCCACCAAGCATTTCGTTTTAGGAACTCATTGGCTGTGCTGAATGTGTCACGGAATGTGTCATGTCGGTTTGTTTCATGAAGATCTTTCTGCTTTCCTTCCTCAGTTTTCTTACTTAGAGGTCCCCTGTGCAAAGTCAACACCGTAGAATGTCCCAGAACCTCATCTTTGAAGGCACTAAGATCTCCCTTGGTGCTGTAGTTGGGAAATTAGTGGTGGTGGTGTTTGTTTAGTCGCTACGTCGTGTCTGACTCTTGTGACCCCATGGACTGTAGCCCGCCAGGCTCCTCTGTCCGTGGGATTCTCCAGGCAAGAATACTGGAGTGGGTTGCCATTTCCTTCTCCAGGGAAATTAATAAGTTCTAAATTCATATGCAAACATGAAGGAAAGTGACTCACCTGAGGTCAGTGTAGTGGCTAATGCCATGAGTTTTGTTTTTCATGCCCAGGCTCATAATAAGCAGGTATGGCTTGTTCTGACTTAACTCTAAAATGGAAACCTCTGTGTTAAGGCTGACTCCTGGGGATCTTGTATGAGTTGTTGGGAGGAGGTGAGCCCTTTCCCTGCCCCTGTGGTTTACCCCTTGGTTAAGGCAGGGACTCTGGAGCAAGATGGTCAGTTCTGACTCAGTGTATACTTAAGATTCTCAGTACTTCAGCTATGAAATGAGGATGATGAAAGTACCGAACACATAGGTCTGTTTGTACATTGACGTCTCAACGTACATGTAGCCCACCTGACTTGGTAACTGGCAACTGTGCTCCTTAGGTTCTGGTGGTTCTTTTATCCCCATCATGTGCTGGCTCCATACCTTGGACCAGAGGTTTAAGGGTAATAAGTATAAGAAATGGGACATTGTGGTGGACCAGATGCTTTTCAGAGCTCTGCTTTCATCCTTCCACACTTTTGAGGAGAAGGCAAGAGAAAGGGAAGGAAACCAATACCTCTCTGGTACTTGCTACCTGCCACATACCTTCACACACACATCATTCGGTTGTAATTCAGTGTTTCCATCATTAGTTCTCTAGTATTTGTTTCACCAGATGTATACACATCATATGTACAAGACCCCATTAGTCTTTTCTCATACCACTGAGCAGATGCTCAAGCGTGTGTTGAATTCAACCTTGATTGCAACCCTTTATTTAGGTAGCAGTTACTGCATTCTTACTGTTGGGAGAAATGAAGATTTCTAAGCACTTTGTTGTTGCTCACTCACTAAGTTGTGTCCGACTCTTTGCGACCCTATGGACTGCAGCACACCAGGCTTCCCTTTCCTTCACTGTCTCCTGGAGTTTTCTCAAACTCATGTTCATTGTGTCAATGATGCCATCCAACCGTCTCATCCTGTGTTGACCCCTTCTCCTCTTGCCTTCAATCTCCTGCTAATAGGTAGTGGAAACAATCTGAACCCAAATTTTTTTGGCTGCTAGTCCAGTGCCCTTTCTTTTTATTTAAAAGTGCAAATGATGAGGGCAAGTTCTGAGAAACTAGTAGTACCTCTGTGTGTATGCATAGTTGCTTAGTTGTGTCTGACTCTGCAACCCCATGGACTGTAGCCCTCCAGGCTCCTTGGTCCATGTAATTTTCTAGGCAAGACTACTAGAGTGAATTGCCATTTCCTATTCCAGGGGACCTTCTTGAACCAGGGGTTGAACACACACCTCCTGCATTGGCAGGCAGATTCTCTACCACTGAGCCACCTGGGAGCCCAGAAATGAAAGTGAAAGTGTTAGTTGCTCAGTGGTGTCTGACTCTTTGTGACTCCATTAACTGTAGCCTACCAGGCTCCTCTGTCCCTGGAATTCTCCAGGCAAGAATACTGGAGTGGGTGAGTGGGTAGCCATTCCCTTCTCCAGGGTATCTTCCTGACCCAAGGGTCAAACCCAGGTCTCCTACATTGCAGGTAGATTCTTTACCATTTGAGCCACCAGGGAAGCTCCCAAGGTGAAAGTGTTAGTCATTCAATTGTGTCCGACTCTTTGCAACCCTATGGAGTGTAGCCCACCAGGCTATTCTGTCCATGGAATTCTCCAGGCAAGAATACTGGAGTGGATTGCCATGCCCTTCTTCAGGGGATTTTCCCAACTGAGGGACTGAACCCAGGAGTCCTGCATTGCAGGCAGATTCTTTACCATCTGAGCCACTAGGGAAGTTCAGTACCTCTGTATAGTACCTCTATGTCATATGCAAATTGGGTTTTAAAGTGTTTAGTAGGGAAGTCAGCTTCTTTGTCACATTGCTGGTTAATCTGGTTTTAAGCAAAGATAGAATTGCAGACTGCTATATCGTTTTCAGTAGAGGCACTTTTTGCTCTTCCAAAATGTTAGATTTGCTCTTCCAGTGTTAGATTCACACTGGAAGGAATAACACCAATAGTTTCCATTTATAAGACAGTTTAGAACTCCTCTTCTGAAAATTTCCATGAGCACCATTTATTGACTTTCCAATGTCTTTCTCCTCTTTTTTCAACTGTGATCCTTTAAAGCAGAGGCCACAGGGTCACCTTCACTGTGTGTTCTTCTTTCAGGACTGGCTCTGAAATCTACCCAGATGCATTCAAGGTTTAAGTTCCTGAACTTTGATTCATTTAACACTAGCCCTTTATCAAACTCATGTTCTATTCTGCCATATGTTCAAGAAGAAAATAAGACAAAATCAATTATATTAGTATATTAACTCATGTATATGAAATCTAGAAAAATGGCACGGATGAACCTATTTGCAGGACAGGAATAGAGAAGCAAACATAGAGAACAGGCTTTGGACACAGTTTGAAGGGAGAAGGGGAGGATGGGATATATATGTCTGACTCTTTGGGACCCCATGGACTATAGCCTGCCAGGCTCCTCCATCCATGGGATTCTCCAGGCAAGAGTACTGGAGTGGGTTGCCATTTCCTTCTTCAGAGGATCTTCCTAACCCAGGGTTCAAACCTGGGTCTCCCGCATTGTTGGCAGATGCTTTATTGTCTGAGCCACCAGGGAAGTCCTATATATATACACTATCATTTGTAAAGTAGATAGTCAGTGGAAAGCTGCTCTGTAACAACCTAGAAAGGTGGGATGGAGTAGAGGGTAGGGGGGAGGTTCAAGAGGAGGGGACATACATATACTTGTGACTGATTCTCACTGTTGTATGGCAGAAGCCACCACAATATTGTAAAGCAATTATCCCCCAGTTAAACATTTTAAAAAATAGTGATAAAATTAATCGGTTATACTGTTAAGGGGCACCATGCTGGGGCTCAAGGAAGAATTAAAAGATGAGGTAATTTTAAAATTCATTTTGTCACATAATCTGTTTAAGAGTAAAGTTTAAAAAAAGAAAAAAAAAAAGCCAGAAATGAGGAAAAGAGTTCTAGGATCTTTCTGCCATATGGGGGGAAAAAGAGAAAATCTAAATGAGAGATAGTTATGGTCCTAAAAAATAAGTTACAGGTAGGCAGCTAGTGATACTCACAGTCATCCAGGACTCCTAGGCTGTAGTCTCAGAATATTATGTGGTGGGGTTAAATCTCTCAGGTTAGAAGCTAATAGGGAATTAAGGAGACAAAATGAAATTATAACCTAATCTAGTAATAATGAATGACTGGGCATAATCTGATCATTATATATGGTGTAGTTACAAATCTGATGGGACCCTGTTGAAGAAAGAGTATGTCAGTATGTCCAGAGAAAAAACCAGAGTGGGGACTGGGGTGGGAGTTTCAGATAATACGCCAGCACTCCCCGAAGGAGAAAATGTCCTGTCCAGGTACCTGTTTTCACCAACCCTAAAACAGAGTTAGGAATGTGGGTTTATTATAGGTTGGCTTCATTCACTATCATCATTAACATCTTTATTAAACACTTGCTATTTGCCAAGTACCATGCTAAGTGCTTTTCATGTATTGCTCCGTTTAATCTTTTCAACATCCCTACTGTGTAACTACTCTTATTTTTTCCCATTTTGTATATGAAGAAACTCAGGCTTAGAGAGGTCAGGTAACCTGATCAGGATTTCAGAACTTTTAAGTTCAGGAGCTAGGGTCACAAACTCCTAACACTCTACTCTACAAGTCCCATCTTTCTTCTCCTCTTGAGATAGCTTAACCACCTGCCAATTGTGTGCTCGACCTCTCCCCCTGGATGCCTCTCAGACATTTACCAAGGGCTAGAGTAAACCCATGGGTGGCGCAGTGGTAAAGATTGTACCTGCCAGTGCAGGAGACGTAAGAGACACAGATTCGATCCCTGGATCAGGAAGATACCCTGGACGGGGAAATGGCAACCCACTCCTGTATTCTTGCCTGGAAAATCCCATGAACAGAGGTGCCTGGTGGGCTACAGTCCATGGGGTCACAAAGAGTCAGACCCAACTGAACACACACATTGTTGTTAGAGTAAACCTATCCTTTCTCCTATCCAAATCAGTCTCTCTCCATGTTCCCTGCTTGACCAAACAAAATGCATGAGTTCATGCCTTTGAGTAAACCATCATATAATAATTTCCCCTGTAAATTGCCCATAAAAAAAGGATATTGGGGGAGCAGAGATAAGCATTCCGCTTAGTTAATCGCTGTTATCATTTATTTCAATTAAGTGTACTTTTAACTATGCATCACTTTCACATATGTTTTGATACTTTGCATCTCTCTCAGGTCTGAAGTCCACATTTCTCCACGGAGCTCTGACTAACATATCTTTTATCTCCCAGTGTCTTTAATGAGTGTGCTTTTTTGCCTTCAATCGGATATCTTAAGGGGAAAGAAATTCTAATATCAGGACTAGAAACTTGAAACGATTGAACACTCAGTGTAAATATAGATATGGGGATTACTGGCATGACAGCAGAAGAAAATCCTCTGGCTGAAATGACCATAAGAAGATATCTGATAGGCTTAAAGGCTGACAGATCTGAAAGGACCAAAAAAGCATTCGGAAATGACAAGCTGCATTCGTTTCTGAGAGTTATTACAGGTGGTTGAATAAAACTTTTCAGCCTGGTGTGTCATTTTTGGTAGTAACTTGAAGCCCCATTAAATGGTGCTTGACTGCTGACGTTGGAGAGGGCAGTTGACCCCTGTAATGCTGGTAACTGGCCTTCTCTTTTATGTTTCAGGAAGACGTCTCCCAGGTGGTTGGTCAAGGTGTGGTGGCAGGTCAGCAAAAGGCCCTGGAATGTCCAGCTGACAGTGTACGTAACTGACGCTTTAGGTTGCTCTACTGGGATGGTATGAATTATGATGATGGGCTCCAAAAGAAAAGGAGATGGCTATAATGAAATCTGACCCTTTATTACTTGGCAGGAAGCTATGATGTGTCTACCAACCTGATGACAGTCCGCAGCTATACCACCTGTTCTATGCAGGGTGTGCATAGAGGATATTTGGAAATATCTCTGTTGTATCCCTCTACCAACACCCTAAGGAAGTGTCTGAAAGTGAGGCATCTCCGAAAACACACTTACACCTAAATTCTGAGGGCCTCGCAATGTCCTACATAATGTCATGAATAAAAATTTTAAGAGGAAGAATTTATAGTTTTGTAGAAATACAAATGTAAGAACAAATGTTTCTTGTACGTATAGCTTTTCTTCTTAAAAAAAATATAAATTGCTGTCAAACGTTTGTACTTTTGTCATTGTAGAACTTTTTTGTGCGCTAAAGTTTACATTATGACTATATTAACTAGTTTTATGTTTAAGGAACTATAGATTACCAGAGTTTACAGGAAATATATGATATTTCAAACCTTACCAAAGAAAACGCCTTTGTAAAGTATCCAAAATTGTATGCCAGAAACCTAAATAAAAACAAATAGGTGTAGAAAGAACCTTAAAAATAAGATTCAACTGAAAAAAATTTAGTTCAATTGAAAACTGTAAGGAATTAAAAAAAAATTAGAACCAGATTTTTTTTTTAAAACTTAGGTAATGTATTTGCAAATACAATTAATGTGATAGTACTTTCTATATTTCCACCTGTCTCAAGACACATATCAAGCATCTCTAAAATTTTATAACCCATAGAATTTTAGAACTTGGGTGAATCCTATACATCCTCTGGCTTTTCTTTTCCCTGTTGAAAAATGAGCACTTAAATATTTAAAACATTCTCCTTTGGGAAAGTGATGATAACCCTTTTCTGTGGCTGCAGAAGAGAAATGGCTCAGAGACCAGTGGCCAACATCTTCAGTGAAGCTGTGTCAGCTCATCATAAAGAACTTCCCCACCATTTGAGCTGTTCCACAATGGAATAGATTCCTTGTGGAAATGGAATTTTTCATCCCTGAAGGTTTTCAATCAGAAACTGGCTGATCATTTATTACTATGTTATCAAAGGACATAAAAACAGTAATAGCTATTATTAACTGAACTCCTAAGTTGATCTTGAAATAATGATAGGTTTATTTATGTACTTTTCAATCTTCACAACAACCGTGCAAGGTGAAGAGTTATCACCACTGATTTAAAGATGAGGACATGAAGGAGGTTGAGTGGCTTGTCGGTGGTCACACGGCTAATTAGTGATAGAAAACTCAGCAATTCATATCTTCTTTTGAGTCGTGATTTTTTCCCTATCATGAAGACCTGATGAAATATAGACTCTTTTCCCAGAAAAACACTGGTATACTTTGCTACAAACACAGAGGTTATGTAGTTCCCAGGATTCCCTCTGAAAACCATTTAGAAGCTCATTTATCCTGGGTTAAGAATCCATGGTTTAACTTTAAAAAATAAATCTCAACTCAAAAAGTCAAACATCCCCACCCCTACCTCTGAAAACATTTGTCTGAGCTCCACATCCCTAGTGCCAATTTCTTTGGTCTAGAATAGGAGTTCTAGCATTCATAAATGTTAAACTCCCTAACAGTTTCTGTTATAAAAACAGGGTTGAGAACCCTTGGTGTAGTTAGATTGGGTGACTTATAAAATCCATTCAAACTCTGATGTTAGAATATAGTAACACTCAACAGCAAATGCAATCTTTCACCTTTTAAAATATTTTTATGTAATTTTAAAATACTCAAATTTTACAGCCTACAAATCCAATATTTGTCTTTCAATACTTAGTAGTTTTGTTTTATGTCAATGGATGAATCATGGGAGCTACATTCATTCATCACCACACCTACCAACAACAAGCCTCTCAATATATGTGCTTGTTTCACTTGCTTTCTATGAACTATTTCCTCATTTTTCCAACCCATATTTATTGGAAACTTTCCTAGTATGCACACTGAAATGGGATGCTGCATGAACTGGGAAATAAAGATGAGCAACAAACATTCCCTGTTGTTATAAAAGTCATAAGGTAGTGATGCCTGTCTCTTGTGCTTTCCTGTTTTAAAATTCACAGCTTTTCATAAAAGAGCTCTGTAGCCTGCCCATAGCTTTGTTATCAGTTTTCTTTTTTGAAATGATACAAAGGAGAGGTGACATAAGTTCTGTGTGTATTAAGATTACTTGCCATTGCTGCAAGAAGTTTCTCTTTTACATAACAGGGTGGCTGTGATCAGTTTGAGGATGACAGTGTCTCCACGGTGTCATGGACCCAAGCACCTCTTATCTGATTTCTGCATCATTATTTGATTACTCTTCCATCTTCAAAATTTAGCGTATTTTTTTTAATCTAAGAATGCTGCTCCAGTTTTTTACATTACATCTGAATTTCATCTAAGGAAGGGGAAGGCAGGGTTGTTCTTCTTAAGAAAACAACCTGAAAATTGTACATTCATGTTTGTTTATGTGCCGTACCATAACACAGACTAGTCTGTGGTTATGCCTGGCTTCAAGGGGGTTGGGGAATATGGTCCTTAGAATAATTGGATTGGTGGTTCCATTGTTCGGTTTTTTCATAGTAACTCCTGGTTTGTCATTTTTCTACTTTCCTCTTTTTAAAATCACCAAAAATATGTATTCAAGGAAGTCTTTTTAAATAAGTGTACAATCATTGTTAAATGATGTTAATAGAAAAACTGCAGAGAAAAAAAAATGAACATCAGTAGAATCATTGCCTAGCAGCTGTTTGATAAATACTTTAAACTTGTAGCATTCTTCAAATACTGATTTTAGTCCTACTCCTTCCTTTAATTAACTGTGATTTCAGATGTCACTTGACATTTGTGTCTTGGTCTCTTCATCTATAAAAGAGAGTAACATTGTCTAATTCTCCAGGTTATTCTCATGATTAAATGAATTCATGGATATGAAAGTGTTTTTGAAAACTGGTGAGCACAATACAGATATACACTGAGTGGTATTGCTTTTCTTGTTGCATACTGCACAATGCCTTGTATTGAAGCATAGACTTCCACTGATGGAATCTTGGGGTGTTGTTGTTCTGGAGCAGTTACCGTGATCCTATTTCTAGACTCCAGGGACAGGCTGGTGCTTCACTGTCTCCACCAGAATCTTCCAGCTGGGGATGGGTTCTCTGGCTAACTACAGATCCAGAAGGCAGGTCAGGTTACTCTGTATATTTCCTAACTGCCTGTTAAGCAAGCATGGAGTCCTTTTGGTTTTTCTTAGTTTTCTAATACTAATACTCATTAGAGGTATTAGCAACAAAAATTTAGAATTGCAAGTTCATTTTCTAAAGCTCACACGGCAAAGGTCTCTGTACTTTCATTGAGTTACAGATTTATTTCCCACTGAGTTTCCATGTCTTCAATTATGCTCTCTGCATTCATTCATTCATTCAGCATTTATCCAGGCCCTACTATGTTCCAGGCACTGGGAATTGAAGGTGAATAAGCTTTTTTTTTTTTTTTTTTAGGTGAATGAAGTGTAATGATGTACCTGGCACTTAGTAGGCTTTCAGCAGATGCTTGTTATCCCTTCCTGCCCCTCATGTCAATTAACTTACCTCATGACTCTTTGACCATGTGAATGTGTCCAGAAGAGATGGGCAGTGTCATGTACTCAGAACATCCACAGCATAGATTGTTTTTCACTGCACTCAGCACAGATCTATAAACTTCACACTGATTTCATCATGTAAAAATGCTTCCCAGCTCTGGCTTTATACATAAACCACAATGATGGTTCCTGTCCTTCTTCCCTTCCTTGATCCATCCTTCACCAAAGCACTTTAAAGTTAATTAAGAAAGCATGGGGAATGAAACAAAAATCATCCTAACTTCCCCTTGCCACCTCTCCAACTTGAATTTTCAAGAGGCATTATTGGAGTGTTTTGGTGACAATACCCCAGTTTTAAAGTCTTCTCCTTTTGTTACCTTCCTCTTCTCTGACATTCATCTAACTTTCCTTCCTTTTGTAGGCCAGCAGCCAAATGAAACAGCAAAAATGCTCAACGAAAATCTCCTTCAGTTCACAAGAGATACCTTTAGCACCAACTTCATACCATTCAACAGATGCAGACTTCACAGGCTATGGTATGACTCTTTCTCTGAGCAGACTTGAATTGATTCATCAAACCTTAGAAAAGGAAAGGATTTTGTTGTCCTGAAGAGAGCACTGGATCAGGAGTCAGGAAGCCTGGCTGGCATCCTTGCTCTACTTCCTGAGCTTTGGGACTTGGATTGGTTACTTGATCTTCAACATCTTTTTCCTTATCTCCACCAGTGGGATTGCTTATTGTTTATTGAATATAAAAGTACTAAAATTTAAAAAGGCATTCAATATATGCTACTTGAATCTGAGGCTTCTGGATTATTATCTAATCATGCCAAAGGATTGTATATAGTTCACAAGTAGTATATCTTAAAAATCACATTGAACAAAATTGTATACTTGCCTATGTTGATATGAGCTATTTATAGATTGTTAATTTTCAGTGCTTAAAGAAATAAGTATTTACTTTATCTCTGAATTGCTAGATTGTATTATGCTGACTAATGGTTGAAAATAGGACTTCAAAATGAATAATGAATATTTCCATCTGCTTTTATCCAACATAAATCATTTTTAAAAGGACTGTTTAAAACACCTTGCTCACCAGTGGTAAAGCATGACCCTGTGTGAATTTAGGAGACCTGACACCTTTATGGTATTTGCCTTTTACATATTTTTTTTTTCACGAACATTAACTCTTAAAAATTTTATGAGGCAGGTATTATTTTAAAGCACTAGATTTTTACTAAAATACTTAATGAACGTGGTCAGCAAACTATGACCCCTGGGTCACAGTTGGCCCACCATCTGTTTTTACATGGTCCTGAAGCTAATAATGGTTTTCACATTTATAAAAGGTTAGAAAAAAATCAAAAGACTGTTTCATGAAAATTGTATGAAATTCAGATCTCAGTGTCCATAAATAAAATTTTATGGGAATACCGGTTTGTTTACATATTATCTATGGCTGCTTTCACACTATAAAGAGAGATTTGAGGAGCTGCACCAGAGCTGGTATGGCATGTAAAGCCGCAGATATTTACCACCTGGCCTTTTACCAAAGATGTGTGATGACCCCTATGTAGACCAATGGAATCTTGATAATAAATATCCCATATTTTTACCTCGTTAACAGAAATTACTCATCCCACAATTTAATCTGTGGAAACTATATTCATTCAGCCATCCACTTACCAAACACTGATTGGGGACTTGGTAGGAGTCAGGCCTTGGGCTGGATTCTTTGAGAGAAATAAACACCGAGACTGACTCACAGCTGGGCTAGGGTGAGGCAGAAGCCGAAGAGGGAAAGAAATGCCACCTCCAGTGTCTCTGACTGCTTTCCCTCAGTCAAGAGACTAAACCAGTGATTTATGTAAGGAGCATAAACTTTTTAAAGCATTCATGAAACTCTGCTGCCATGGTACATTGTTTTTATTGTAAATTAGTGAAAAATATAGCATGAAATACATATGTTGTGTAAATATCTAGAGTCAAATTAGGTTTACAATTTAATATCCGTTTAATATGGCATTTTAAAATTGTTACTGAGGCTATGTCCCTAAATTTCTCACTGTTAAACAAGAGGCCATTAGATTTATAAATTCCATGTGGTCAGGAATGGCACCTATGTGAATGCTACACTATGCCCGACTCTGGGCTGAGCCAGCACGTTATTTATTTGATCCCTTAAACACCCTCTTAGATAGCAATTACATGAGCCTCAGACCAATGAGCCTCAGTTTCATCCACTATTCATTTCCTTAATTTCCTTGGAAACTCAAATCCATTTCTGCAACATCTGGAAACCCGTGCCCTTTTGTCCCAAAGACAATGATTATTGCTGAGTCAGAGCAGAACCCCTACAGGCTTACCCGGAGCCTGTTTTCTTTTGTTTTCTAGGATTGGCAAACATTCTGTAAGGAGTCAGGTAGTAAATATGAGGCTTGTGGGCCATATGGTCTCTCTTGCAGCTACTCAACTCTGCCATTAGCAGCTGTGGACTGGATATAAATGAATTAGTAGAGCTGAATTCCAATAAAACTTTATTTACAGATATTAAAATTTGAATTTCTATACTTTTCACATGTGTTGAAACGTTATTTTTCTTTTGACTTTTTTTTTTTTTAACCTTTTGAAGTAGAAGCCATTCTTGGTGCTGGGGCCATAGTCTGCTGGCCCTTGCTTAAACAGGGGTTTGTGGATGTCAGCTTGGTCACTGTGAATTAGCTGCAGCTGACCAGCAGATAGGGCCCTTTATTATCAGTCCTTTAGCAAATTCTGTCACGAGGTAAGGATCCTTGTGGCTCAGTGGTAAAGAATCCACCTGCCAATGCAGGAGATGTGGGTTCAAACCCTGGGTTGGGAAGATGCCCTGGAGAAGGAAATGGCAACCCACTCCAATATTCTTTCCTGGGAAATCCCATGCACAGAGGAGCCTGGCGGGCTACAGGCCATGGGGTTGCAGAAGAGTCAGACACAACTTAGCAACTAAACAGCAACAAGAATCAGTATTCACAATGATCAAAATTAGTTATCAAAAAATATGAAGTTCTCTAGAAACTATTATAAGATTCTCTTGAAACTGTCATTTTGAATGTTTGGATTTTCAAACATTTGAAAAATGTTTGAGTGACTTTTGACTGAAAATGGACATGTGTAAATATTTTTCTCCCAGTTTTTAGAAAAATTGGCCTAAAACAATGAATTTTAAAAGTAAAACAGCAATGACTCTTTTAACAAGCTTTTCATTTATGGACCCAGCAATTAATTTTACAGTTTATAACACAATTTTTTTTTACTATGTTTCTATTTGGGAATTATTTTCATTTGTCATACTTTATTGATTGGATCCTTTATACATCTTAATTCATATGATATGCTCTAACTGAAAGTATTTAAGCACTATTTCTAGTATTTTAAAACTATAGCTCAAAATTTATGTCATATATATCATTATTAATATATATAATTATGACATATATCTACATGTACTTAATTATTTAATCAACTTAAATTTTTCCATCCCAGTTTTCATGGTATATTTTGAGATTTAAAAAATTTCAAATACTGTGTAACTAAAGTGGTTGATGGTTTGGGTTGGTGGTAGCTATTGTCTTCAACTCAAAAGTGTCATAGGAATGTCATGTTTCATCCAAGGCTGAATGGGGAGTGGTGACCCAGTGTTTCCCTTCATGATACTTGGCAGGAAAAGAGTGCAGTGATAAACACGTACAAACCCTGCACTCCCCGAGCAGTGGAGTGTACAAGCTGAGACGCATCTCCTGCTTGCCAGTCACTCTGTGTTCACTTCTTCTCCAGGTGGTTTCCAGGCTCCTCTGTCAGTGGACCCCGCCACATGTCCCATCATTCCTGGCCAGGAGATGATTATAGAAATATCCAAAGGGCGTTCGGGGCTTGGTCTCAGCATTGTGGGAGGAAAAGACACACCCTTGGTAAGTTTCTAGAAGTACAATATATGCACTGGCACAGAGTTAGATACTGAGCCTTATTATGGCCTCGTGTCACTTCTATGAAAGACAGCTTTTTCTTGGCATGTAAATATATGAACTACTGCTATTATTATCATTATGATCATTGCTATTTAGTGAATTGATACATAAAATGTACATCAGTTACTCCAATCCCAAAATTTAGGCTTGGCTTTATTTTGACCATGTTCACATCTACTCATAATTTTTTTAAAAACTGGCCTCAAAGGTCAGTTTTTACTTGTATGATGGATCTTTCATTATTCAGTACATTTGATTGTCACTAATCAATAGTCATTGAAATGTAAAACTCCTTGGGTTTTGATTTATAAAAATGTGATTAATCAATGCATATTATTTGAATAAGTAATACATGCACATTATACAAAATTAAATTGACACGGAAGGATATAAACTGAAAGATAAATCTGTCTCCTACCCTTGTTGCCTAGCCTTGCCTTCAACCCCAACCCCAACCAGGGCCTCTCCCTAGAGAAAATCACTCTTATTAATGAATATGCTTTTAAATGAACATTTTGGTATTTCTTTTGTCCATTTTATTTGGTAAGAAGTAAATTGTATATGGGTTTCCCAGGTGACTCAGTGGTAAAGAGTCCACCTGCCTGTGCAGGAGCCACAGGAGACCCAGGTTCGATCCCTGGGTCAGGAAGATCTCCTGGAGGAGGAAATGGCAACCCTCACCAGTATTCTTACCTGGAGAATCCCATAGAGGAGCCTGGCGGGCTACAGTCCATGGCGTTGCAGAGTCGGACACAACTGACCAAACACGCAGCAAATTGTATATGCCAGATTTACAGATAGAACAAGTATAATATCAATAAAATTATTCTTTCCATTTTTGACAGGAATATAATATTTCTGTGTTTAGTACTGTTGTGGGGGTTGAGGAGAGATCCTGCTCTATTTTCCTGTAATGAACATTAGTTCCCTAGTTAGTTAGTTCAGTCGCTCAGTCGTGTCCGACTCTTTGCGACCCCATGAATCGCAGCACGCCAGGCCTCCCTGTCCATCACCAACTCCTGGAGTTTACTCAAACTCATGTCTATCTAGTCGGTGATGCCATCCAACCATCTCATCCTCTGTCATCCCCTTCTCCTCCTGCCCCCAATCCCTCCCAGCATCAGGGTCTTTTCCAATGAGTCAACTCTTTGCATGAGGTGGCCAAAGTATTGGAGTTTCAGCTTTAGCATCAGTTCTTCCAATGAACACCCAGGACTGATTTCCTTTAGGATGGACTGGTTGGATCTCCTTGCAGTCCAAGGGACTCTCAAGAGTCTTCTCCAACACCACACTTCAAAAGCATCAATTCTTCAGCGCTCAGCTTTCTTCACAGTCCAACTCTCACATCCATACATGACCACTGGAAAAACCGTAGCCTTGACTAGATGGACATTAGTTCCCTAAGGCACAGGGCAACTCAAGAACAACATATGTTGCAGAAACCAGGGTCTTACTGCCTTCTATGTGTTTCCTGGTCATGCTCCCTCTCTCTCCCGCTATCAGGCCTTATCTAGAGAACCCTAGTAGTTCATTTGACCCTACTAGTGAGCCACCTCAACCTCAGTGTGCACAGAGGCTTGTGTTTATTTATTAAAGGATTTTATTTCCTTCAGCTTGATGAAAATAGTGTTAAAATTTTTCTCCAGGGTTCTAGCTAATTATTTCCTGCGTTACTCTTGCTTGGCCTGTGCCGGCAGGACCTGCTGTATGTGGCTTCCCGTGTCCACGGTGATGTTTTCATCAGCCTGGGTGGAATTGGGAACACTTGGAGTTAGCCAGCTTAGCAGCCAGTTTTAGCTCCCAGCTCGTTCATGGGTCTTTGGCTCCTTAAGGTCCCAGGACTTTTCTACTTTCTTGTGGTCTGGCTTGGAACACTCCCTGTTCAGCATTAGTTATTGAGGAAAGAAGTGAACTCTTCCTTAGAAGCTTCCCTTTACATATTTTGGTCTAGGTTACATTTTCAAATTGTGTTTTTAATAATGCCTTCTAGTTATGTGTGATCTGGCCTTTGAATAGTCCATAGAAACACTTTGGCTATCCCTCCAACCACCAGTGAGTTCCTGCTGTACACAGGAGGGTACACACCACCGACAAAGGACCAGAACAGTTACCCAGATTCACATGTGCATTCCAGCCTCTCAGCCTCTGCTCACCTCCCCTCAACCTGCTCTCTTTCTACACCTTCCCGCTTCTTCCTCAAGAGTCTGTACCTCCTCCAGTCGCCGATGCAAGGCTTCCCTGGCTTCTCCAACTTCCATGATCTCTCCTGAGCTGATCTTGGAGCTGATAGTTGACCATCCACATATATATCATATACTAAGATTATTGGGGTGGTTTTCAGAAATTGCTGGTTGACCGTGAACATTAGGGATGTCTGCTTCTCATAGTCTGTTTCCTCATTTTCCCCCTCATGGTCTATTGCCTCATATTTCCTCATTCAACATTCAAGCAGATGTTGTTGAATAGGAAATAAATTGAAATTGGTATAAAGTTATATTTGAAATGAACCAGAGAAATTACATTTTAAGGAAATTCTTCAGTGAATTCTTTCATAAAGAAAAAGCCCTCTGATTTATTTTTTGTAAATAAATGAATCTCTTAATAACTGCTTAAAATAAGACAGAAACTAGATTTCCCAGAGGAAGTTGGAAGACTTTAATCAGCATATCTGACCTAACTGAATGAGTTTATTGGCTGATTTGTTTTTATTTTCCTTCTTTTGTTGTTATCAATTTGATTTTTTGCTTGGTGAGGGTTGGCTAGCTATACCTGTCTGCTCTTGGATCTTAAATACCGTTTATGTTTGTGCTGCTGGTCACTAGCTCAAGGGCTTCCACTGCTTGACAGCACCCCCTGCATCCTGGTTGGGAGGCTGTTTGAGAAATACTATTCTCTGCTTCTCTTGCCACCATGAGACAACCAAAAAAAAAATTCTTTAAGAGCATCTTGAGGTTCATAATATATGGTTCTGCCTTTTGAGACTGTAAATCCCATTGTCCTTGGAAGGATAAGCACCACTTAAAAATGAGAAATGAGACACAGTTTTTATTTCCTAACCTCAGGTACCTCATCAAAAGCTGTTAAGCTTGACTCACAAGTAATATATAGGCATGTTATTTTGGTGAGGCTCAACAGCAGGAGGGTGGAAGGTGCTTTAACAAAGAAATCCAGTGTTTACCACAACAAGTATCTTTCTTTTTTCCTTTCCCCACCTCCAAATTTTGACGTAGGTCACATGGGATATACCAGCTAATTGACACTCCAGGTCACTTTATCCAATCAGGTCCTAGAAATGCATCCAGCCAGCAGGCAGTCAGCAAACAAAGAGACAGTATAAAAGGAATCAAGACAATGTTGAGATCTGCTGACAGAAGTTCTTGCCTTTGGACTTTTGATTATGTGACACATCCTTATTTCAGCTCTGGTGCTAGCGTATTCTAAGGGCTGGTGGTCTTTCTTAAGGTTTTTCCCCAGCCCTCCCAGTTAAGGTTTCTGTGCCCTCTTTATTGTGTATCCAACAGATGTTTTTTGCCATCTTTAGAGGTATTAAGCCTCTGGGACTTGGTCTTGACACCACATCAGTTCTATCTGCCATAAATAGTTTATCTGGAGCCAAGACAAATGGTTTCTGAGATCACAGAGAGAGAGCTCACTTAGCATCCCATTGTATTTGCGGCCAGCCATCTAAATAGACCTCTTAAAATACCAAGGTAATGCTGAAGTGACCCCTTTGGAAAGGTTTATGAGCACACCTGGACCCAATCCTCCTTGACAACCTTTGTCTCGGTTGTTTGAACCATATGATGTGCTCCTAGGTCTGCTTTTGGGGAGTCTGGCTCTTGTGTGATAGGAAGCACATGTGTGCTCAGAGGCTAGCCTTTGCTTACTGCTGAGGATACAAAGCTGAGTGAAGCAACCCTGCCCTTAAAGAGCTCACACACTCGTTCAAGTTGATTCTACTGCCTTTAATGTTTTTAATGAAAAACCCTAATAGGGACTATTAAAACAGGGAATTTCTCTGGAAAGTAGAAGAAAGTAAAACTGTTGCATGAACTTTCTAGATTTAATCAATATAGGCTAGTTTTTATGTGTGTTTCTCATAAGCAGGTGCCATTAGTCTGTTCAGGCTGCTGTCACAAAACATCACAGACTGGATGGTTTAAAAACAACAGAAATTTATTTCTCATAGTTCTGGAGGCTAGAAGTCTAGGTGCTAGCACAGTAGGATGAGGACCCTCTTCCGGGCTACAGGTTTCTCATATCTTTCCATGGAGAAAGGAGCAAGTGAGTTCTGTGGGGCCTCTTTTATTAGGGCACTCATCCTCGGGGGCTTTGCCCTCATGACCTTACTTCAGTTCAGTTCAGTTCAGTCACTCAGTCATGTCCTACTCTTTGTGACTCCATGAACTGCAGCACACCAGGCCTCCCTATCCATCACCAACTCCTGGAGTTCACCCAAACCCATGTCCATCGAGTCGTTGATGCCATCCAACCATCTCATCCTCTGTCATCCCCTTCTCCTTTTGCCCTCAATCTTTCCCAGCATCAGGGTCTTTTCAAATGAGGTGACATCATTTGATGCCACCTAACCCTTTGGCCTTCACATCAGGTGTCCACAGTATTGGAGTTTCAGCTTCAGCATCAGTCCTTCCAATGAACACCCAGGACTGATCTCCTTTAGGATGGACTGGTTGGATCTCCTTGCAGTCCAAGGGACTCTCAAGAGTCTTCTGCAACACCACAGTTCAAAAGCATCAATTCTTTGGTGCTCAGTTTTCTTTATAGTCCAACTCTCACATCCATACATAACCTTATTTATCACCTCTCAAAGGCCCTGCCTCCTTTGAGGAGGGGCACTAAGATTTCCACATAAGAATTTGAGGGAGACATGCAACCAGGGAGCTAGAGAAGGCCTATTACATAAAAGAGACAGTATATTAATTCCTCTTTTTAAAATTTACCTCCATCCATCTTATCTAGCCATCCTTTCATCCTGTCTCTCTCACGCCCCCTCTTTGGTCTTGGAGTAGCAAATTTGCATGAAATCTTGTGGCTCAGAGACTTGGCATATTCTTCCAAATGAAAGACCAAGGACTCTTACCTCTTATGATATTTGCCTCATATTGCTAACACCTATCCCTGAATCCTTTGGGTATCAGAAATGTTTGCTTACTAATTAGAAGTTTTATTTGCAGTGTCCTATAAAAACTAAAATATAGCTCTCCGGTGTCATTAATTGGCATTATTTTATTATCAACTTTGGGAATTCTAGAGAAGAGAAAGAAAAGTATTTCAGAGTATTGGCAAAATAAATAAATAAAGTTCTTCTCCTTCCTTAGCTATTGGGACTTCCCTGGTGGTCCAGTGGTTAAGCCACACTTCCACTGGAGGGGATGTGGGTTCGATCCTTGGTCAGGGAGCTAAGAACCTGCATGCCACATAGCACAGCCAGAGAGGGGATAAAAAAAGGGTGTTGGCAGACTTGAACTATGTTTTGGGGATTGAGCAAGTGAAGTGAAATGAAGGTAAGTTTCTCCAGGACCCTCACTCTCTGTTTTTCTTTCTCTGAGTACTGTTGTTAAAGATCCAAGACTATAGACAATGTTTCTATTAAACCTAACAGGAAGCAGAGCAGGGTAATGATGCTAATTCTACAGTATCAGAATCCCAGATCTTTAATTGTGGGGCCTTGGACAAGAGAAACTTTCTAAGTTAAATCTGCTTCTTCCTTTGTAAAATAATGGTGATGACCAAATCTACCTCTTAAGGCTGGTATGGAGATTAATTAACATAAAGAATATAAAGAAATTTTCCTAATGCCCATCTACATTGAGTTCAGCAATTATTATTATTAAATATATTATCTTCAAGTAGATCCTTTGCTCCCTTCATCTCTGTGTCTTTAGTACCTTACCTGAACACTGAGAGATGGCAAGAATACACAGACGAACTGTATAAAAAAGATCTTCATGACCCAGATAATCACGATGGTGTGATCACTGACCTAGAGCCAGACATCCTGGAATGTGAAGTCAAGTGGGCCTTAGAAAGCATCACTATGAACAAAGCTAGTGGAGGTGATGGAATTCCAGTTGAGTTATTTCAAATCCTGAAAGATGATGCTGTGAAAATGCTGCACCCAATATGCCAGCAAATTTGGAAAACTCAGCAGTGGCCACAGGACTGGAAAAGGTCAGTTTTCATTCCAATCCCGAAGAAAGGCAATGCCAAAGAATGCTCAAACTACCTCACAATTGCACTCATCTCACACGCTAGTAAAGTAATGCTCAAAATTCTCCAAGCCAGGCTTCAGCAATATGTGAACCATGAACTTCCTGATGTTCAAGCTGGTTTTAGAAAAGGCAGAGGAACCAGAGATCAAATTGCCAACATCCGCTGGATCATGGAAAAAGCAAGAGTTCCAGAAAAAAACATCTATTTCTGCTTTATTGACTATGCCAAAGCCTTTGACTGTGTGGATCACAATAAACTGTGGAAAATTCTGAAAGAGATGGGAATACCAGACCACCTGATCTGCCTCTTGAGAAATTTGTATGCAGGTCAGGAAGCAACAGTTAGAACTGGACATGGAACAACAGACTGGTTCCAAATAGGAAAAGGAGTTTGTCAAGGCTGTATATTGTCACCCTGTTTATTTAACTTCTATGCAGAGTACATCATGAGAAACGCTGGACTGGAAGAAACACAAACTGGAATCAAGATTGCTGGGAGAAGTATCAATCACCTCAGATATGCAGATGACACTACCCTTATGGCAGAAAGTGAAGAGGAACTCAAAAGCCTCTTGATGAAAGTGAAAGTGGAGAGCGAAAAAGTTGGCTTAAAGCTCAACATTCAGAAAACAAAGATCATGGCACCCGGTCCCACCACTTCATGGGAAATAGATAGGGAAACAGTGGAAACAGTGTCAGACTTTATTTTTCTGGGCTCCAAAATCACTACAGATGGTGACTGCAGCCATGAAATTAAAAGACGCTTACTCCTTGGAAGGAAAGTTATGACTAACCTAGATAGCATATTGAAAAGCAGAGACATTACTTTGCCAACAAAGGTTTGTCTAGTCAAGGCTATGGTTTTTCCTGTGGTCATGTATGGATGTGAGAGTTGGAATGTGAAGAAGGCTGAGCGCCGAAGAATTGAGGCCTTTGAACTGTGGTGTTGGAGAAGACTCTTGAGAGTCCCTTGGACTGCAAGGAGATCCAACCAGTCCATTCTGAAGGAGATCAGCCCTGGGATGTCTTTGGAAGGAATGATGCTAAAGCTGAAACTCCAGTCCTTTGGCCACCTCATGTGAAGAGTTGACTCACTGGAAAAGACTCTGATGCTGGAAGGGATTGGGGGCAGGAGGAGAAGGGGACGACAGAGGATGAGATGGCTGGATGGCATCACTAACTCGATGGATGTGAGTCTGACTGAACTCCGGGAGTTGGTGATGGACAGGGAGGCCTGGCGTGCTGCGATTCATGGAGTTGCAAAGAGTCAGACACGACTGAGCGACTTTTTCCCCATCTATTTCCCATGAAGTGATGGGACCGGGTGCCATGATCTTCATTTTCTGAATGTTGAGTTTTAAGCCAACTTTTTCACTCCCCTCTTTCACCTTCATCAAGAGGCTTTTTAGTTCCTCTTCACTTTCTGCCATAAGGGTGGTGTCATCTGCATATCTGAGGTGATTGATATTTCTCCCGGCAATCTTGATTCCAGCTTGTGTTTCTTCCACCTTATTTTGCCTTGTGCACTTAAAAACATGACTCCATTTGGCCTCATCACGCGCACTGTGAATTCCAGCCCTGTCAGCCTCATTTAGCTCCTTTAATGAGTCTTGTTTCCTCTTGATGCAAAGCTTTTGCACATACTGTTACATCTGTCTGGAGTGCTTCTCTGACCAGTTTTAACTATAAGCTAGAGTATTCTGTTCATTTGGGGGCATAATTATGTGGTTCACAAGAATATTGTTGAAACCACATTATCTCAGGAATAACTGAACAGACTGCAAAAGGGAAGACCAGAAAGGACAATGATGACTTTCTGCAAACACATAAGGTTATCTTCTTGTGGATGAAGGATGAGAACAATTCAGATACTCCCAAGGGACTCAGTGAAAAACAAGCTTCACATTATTTTAAGGAAGAACTTTCTAAGCATCAGCTGATCAAAGATGAAATGGCATTGAAACATGTATAATATCATATATGAAACGAATCACCAGTCCAGGTTTGATGCATGATACTGGATGCTTGGGGCTGGTGCACTGAGACGACCCAGAGGGATGGTATGGGGTGGGAGGTGGGAGCGGGGTTCAGGATGGGGAACACGTGTATACCCATGGCAGATTCATGTTGATGTATGGCAAAACAAATACAATATTGTAAAGTAATTAGTCTCCAATTAAAAGAAATAAATTTATATTAAAAAAAAAAAGATGAACATCCTGGGAATAGTGAGTGCCCCATCTCAGGGAATATTTTGACAAGTGCAGGTGGCCACTCTGCAAGAATATTAGTATTATTAGGCTTTTTTGTTTGTTTTTTGCTTTTCAAGATGTATTTATTTTATTTGGCTGTGCCAGGGCTTAGTTGTGGCATGTGGGATCTAGTTCCCTGACCATGGATCAAACTCGGCCCCTTGCATTGGGAATGCGGAGTCTTAGCCACTGGACCACCAGGGAAGTTCCAGGCTTTGGTTTTTAATCAGGATGGAACATTTACCATTTTAATTCTCTTTTTCAAAATGATGACAATATAAGAAAATGCATTATCTTCCCACCCTTTGCATTCCTATCTCACAAATTTCTTAAAACTTTGGAATCTTTTTAAACTAGAGAATAAGGTTCTATAATTATTGTGCTGTTGTTTTGTTTTAGGGAAACTGGTAATTGTTATCACTTTTGCAAAGGAACGTTCATAAATATAAGTCCTGGTTGCTATACTGGTATTCTTCTGGGTCTGGAGGTAGCTTATCTCTTTGCAAGAGGAATACGATTAGACTAGAGCAGTTGTTTTATCTTTCTATTCTTGGTACCATCCTGTTGTAAATGAAGTCAGTGGATTCCCAGGATAGATTGTAAAATTTAGGTGTTCTTAAACAACAGCAGTCTTTCTTGGGCCTCCCAAGAGGTTCAGTAGTTAAGAGTCTGCCTGCCAGTGTGGGAGATGCAGGTTTGATCCCTGGGTCAGGAAGATCCCCTGGAGGAGGGCGTAGTGACCCACTCCAGTATTCTTGCCTAGAAAATCCCATGGATAGAGGAGCCTCGTGGGCTACAGCGCATGAGGTGATAAAGGAGTCGAACATGACTTAGCAACCAATGACAAAAAAGACTGGGAATGTCATATTCAGAATCTTGTAATTTCTCTCCTATACCTGTATTTTTTTTGTCACTTCCTGATTTAGTACCAATTTAATTCATTCTTGTTGAACATAAGTTCTCTAGGGCAGAGATACATTAGCAAGAATCTCAGGGTAGAAGAACTCTCACATTTGGATACTATGTAGTGAAGTTCTTCCATCTAGAAACTGAAGTGAAGAGTATCTGTCCTTTAGCTGAAACCATGTGTCAGCTTCTGAAGTGACCTGGTTTAAGACTTCAGCATGTCACTTGCCATTGTTTAGCTGTTACAGCTTCTCACTGTTTAACTGTAGGACTGTGGCAACTTGAAGCACTAGATATTTTTTAAAGTAAGCAGAGTAAAAAGCTATTTTATATTTGATTAAGTGTTTTATTTTGCTATTCCCCTTCAAATGAACTTTGCACAGTCTATTTCATGAGGAGTGTGGTTTGCTTTGGCGTGTAATCCCCTAAAGCCAAGTTCCTTTTATTGTTATTGCTTAAGTCATATATTTTTATACAAAACATCTTATTACCTTAGTTTTATTTTAAATCAAAGCAAAGTTTGCAAAATGTCTATGAATCACACTGAAAGAATGTTAACGAATAGGGCCTCTGAATTTCCAGATTTGGGCATTTCTGATCTTAAAGAATATGACCATAAGCAAAAATATTATGCAAGCTGAGTAAAATTTAGATAAATAAGTACCAGATGGAACTATAGGGACTTATAAACTTTAATGCAAATATTATACCATTTCCTTAAACCTATATTTCAGTATGAAAAATTATATTCATATTGATGAGTATCAACTTTTTGTTAAATCAGACTTGGCAAAGGAACTCCATTTTAAGTAAATATAAAGCAGTTTCTTTTCTGAGCTTGAAGAGAAAGCTTTTCAAAGTCTTAAAATGTGAAACATTTTTATATATTCAGAGAAATTCTTCTGTTAGCTATTTTATTGCTGTGATTTTCATTCCACATTTTAGTTTTCTGTAAATAGTGTGCAAGAATTTGCAATCCTTGAGTTTGAGTTTTAGGATAGCTTACCTAGTCCATTGCTTTAACACACACACACACACACACACACAGACACACACACTGGTGTTATTGCTTGCTGTGTAACTGATCGTTTAATCCTTACTCTTGCTTTTTATGTCAAAAGAACCTCTATCTCTATTGCTGACTTAATGATTAATTTTGTTGTCTATAGTTTATTACCTGAGAATATATCCGTGTTCCAAAATAACAGGTACTGAACACTGTGATCCCTTTTCCTTCACTTTGAAGGAAAGGTTGATAGGTATAGATCTTCATATCCTACCCCAAGCACATTAGAATAGATGAATAAATTGAGATTAGGATGTAAATAGACTCTTCGTTCCTTGTGTAGCAGTTTTATGAAGACTGTTCTGAGATTCTTGGAAAATCTGTGTAGTGAATTCTGTTAAAACGTGAGCAGAATAGAGAATCCAGATTTTAAAAACTGATTCCAAGAATGATAGATAAGTTCCTTTGACTCTTGCTGGCTTCCCCTTTATAACTATAACCTTCTCAGGTTCTCTGAACAGAAACAATTATATATTCACTCTTTGAAGTTGGCAAGCAAAGCTGCATCAATTTGGCAAATACTATACTTCTTCGTAAATAATAATCTTATTGTATCCATGGTGGGAAAGCAGTATATTAAATGTATGCCAAATTATAAAATTGTTAAGTAAAATGAAAAAAAAAATTGTCTTAAAGGAACTATGACAATTATTGACTATATTCTGCCTTGGGTCCTGCATGTCCTTATGAGATATTGAAAGTAACCTCCTAACTTTTTGCTTCTTATGAATCAATGAGGGCATGTCAAATACTTTTTGCATCAAAGAAGGGGAAAAATTCTTGGTCTGTTGAAAGTGCGGAAGATTAGTTACTTTTCAACTTGTTTTGAATCATCTTTGCATTTTACCTTTGTAATTGGTTCAAAAAATATAGATACACAAAACGCACTGAGTATAAGCATAATAATACATGCCACAGCATAAGAAAAGTGCATTAATTCTTCCAACCTTGGATTACAACCCACTGCCTCAGTGTAGCAAGAACAACAGAGGACTGCCTTTGTCCACATGAGTCCTGCCATCTCTATAATAGATAGCATTTGTCCACCTTTCTGCTTTTATCAGGTTTCACGTTAGGCTTCTCAGTTTTGATGTAGTGAAGTATCGCCAGGGAAAAGGAGGAAGTACAGTCAGTTCTTGTTATTCATGGTAATTATGGTGTATAAAGATGCAGCAAACCCTGAATTAATGAATACTAAACCATTACTTCTAGAGGAAAGATAGGGTTAGATTCCTCCTCCAACTTCTGGTTACAACATTTTTAACAGATGAGAAATATATAACTTTGTTTTATGTGTGTTTCTGATTAAAGATACTTAATTCACTACATATTGTTGATTCATTAACATTGAATGGCAAACAGCTCTATATAACTCATAATTGAGCGAAGGTTGTCTAACACATGTATTTTCTTGGTCAGGCCCATAACAGCACAAAAATGCAAAACACATGGCACTAAAAAAGACTATTGAAAGGAAGCTTGTTTCCGGTCTGCGAGCTGAAACAAGAAAGCATAATGTTGCCTTGTTATACCTCAGCTATGAACAAATGAAGCTAGCAACTAAAATGTTTCCCCACTCTGCTTATGTCCACAAATTACCAGGAGTGCACCATGTATTTGGGGAAGTAGAGGAATTTGCAAATATGTAATCCACACAAAATATGTTTCAACCTAATTGAAATAGAAAAATAAAAATATTTAGGAACAGGACTCTTATAATCTGGTTTATATCTTATTGGCATTTGGATGGTCCATTGAACTTAGCCCTGAACAGTCCATGACTTGAGAAAAAAATAACCTAAAATATCCTTGTTGCATAATCTTTCTTGGAAAAGAAGCAATCAGTTATCTTCTAGGATTACCAATATAACAGAAAAAATAGAAATTAAAAAATATGGGCGAAAACTGGTGTCATTCATCCTTAGAGTCATGAATTTTGACTACTCTGACATATATGTATTTTGTCCTTCATATACCAGATGTGCCTCTTAAATCTTATAATATATGCACTGGGAGCCCTCATTAGCAGTTATTTAACGTCTATTTGGCTGACACTTTGTTTGACATTATTGTTCAAGTCGCTAAGTTGTGTTCAACACTTTGTGACCTCAGGTACATATATAATCTTATTTCCTCCTCAAACTCTAGCACGTAGGATTTGAGTTCTGTTTTACAGAGATAAAAACACTGGTCCAGACAGGTTACTAACTTAATAGAAATACCACAAAGTTATGATAAGTGGCAGAGCTAAAATCTGAACACAGGTTTTTATGGCCTTAGCCAAGACCACTCCACCATATGTTGCTGCCTGGTGACTCAGGGGGTAAAGCGTCTGTCTGCCTGCAATACTGAAGACCTGGGTTCGATCCCTGGGTTGGGAAGATCCCCTGGAGAAGGAAATGGCAACCCACTCCAGTACTCTTGCCTGGAAAATTCCATGGACGGAGGAGCCTGGTAGGCTAAAGTCCATGGGATCACAGAGAGTAGCACACGGCTGAGCAACTTCACTTCCATTGTTTACAGGCTGGAAGAGTCCTCTGGTCAACTTGATAAGTCTACAGTAGATAAAATTGACCAGAAATTTTGTGCAGCTCTTTACAGACTGAATTTGAGCTGACCCACTGACTTGCTTTGGCCGATAGTAGTGAAAGTGGCATTTTGTGGCTTCCAGGTGGTATTGAGAGGCTTTGCTGCTTAGCTCTTGTCCTCTTAAAATACTGCCACCTTGAGAACAAGCCTGGACTGGCTTCCAGGAGGCAGACATACCATGTGGAGACAGTGCTTGGAGGAAGAGTGACCCAGCCATCCCAGCTGAAGCCCCGGCCAACCTAACTGCAAACTCCCAGAAGAGCCCAACTAACACAGCGTAGAGCAGAACTGGCCAGCTGAGCCCAGCCCTAAGCTTCACCCCACAGAACTATGAACAAACAAATGGTTAGCTTTCATTTTAAGCCCCTGTGTTTTGCCGCAATAGATAACTAATCCACTGTGATCCCGCTTCCATCTTTCTGATCTCTCTTAGCCTATAAGATTTGGGATTCTTCTGGTCTATTAGTTAGAAGGAGGTCTTATTCCTAGGCAAAGCCTAAACATCTGTGTAAAACAAAGATTTTCTCTGCTTTGCTGGGTTCATCAAGGTCTAAAGTTTTAGAGCTGGAATGACTTTAAAAGTCATGTAGCTCAGCTCTGTGCTTTAGTGATAATGATGTATCATGAACAAAGTGGTTCTTGCAGAATTGGCTACTGCAGAGCTGTCAGAAAATTTGACTCATTTTATTTCTGGGTCCTTCTTCCATACTCTACTGCCTTTTTTTTTTAAACCTCTCTTTGCATCAAAGCTCAAATCACATTCTAATTGAAATATAATAGGAAAGCTTGGTTTTTAAAGAATATGGTCACAAAGGATTTATAATAGCAAAGAATCATGTTCTTAAACATTCCTCCATGTATTTGTATTAATACAGTTTGGAGCCTATTGACTTTGCTCAAAGTGAGATATACTTTAGCAGTTTCAACCCACACTTTCTTTTTGAACTCTGTAATGGCCATAGACATCACAGATTAGTAACTTAATACTTCTACATGTGTTTTTCAATATAGAGTTTAATGTAGTTTTGGTTTGCACCTTTTACTACCCATTGATTTGACTTTTCTGCTGAGAAGGTGGTCTATAGTATAGAAGACATGTCTGCATGATTTTTGAACTTTGACAGCCATAGAGGGGAACTTTATTAAATGATGTTTAAAAGGAGCATTAATCCTCTAAGGCTGCAGACATGAACCATTACTTCTGCCAAAGGAACAAAAATGCCCATTTTATATATAACATTTTAAATTATTCTTTTAGTCTTCATAGATCTTTCTTATTAGGAGGGATTTTTTCCCCATAAAGCAGGAAAAAAGGATATAACATTTTTATGGATTATTGGTAAATATATTTTCCACCTAAATGTGAAGTTTAATATGAAACTTTCCTGTAGTTAAAATGTCCCTTAGGAGTGGATATGGGAACTTTTATGAGTATGACAAAGTTTAAGTTTAATTCCAGAGTGATCAAAATTAAGTTAAATGTGCCTTCAAGCAGTAAAATTAAGCCATATTATATACAGTTCTTTATATTGAGTTGACCAATTGGTTCAGTGAATATGTTGTTCAATAAAGTCCTTGGTAAAAATGGAAAATGTGTCTTATTATTACTTAAAACTAAGTGAACTTTTTGGCCAACCCAATAATAATATCTGTTATACAATTCTTTATCAAAGTTTCATCCTAAAATGCTTGTTAAAACAATCCACTGAATATCTAGAAATGAAAACTGTAAAATGTCATTCTATGGAAATAGTTCACCCGTACAAAGGTGCTTCAGTTCACAGGAGATCCTTAATTTTTCTAACACATGGCTTCTTTAAGTGTTATAGGCCTATTGTGACAACAGTAAAACTTTCTTTTGCTAGAATGACTGGTGTGTTTATGAGTTACTTTATCTACTTGTTGGCAGCTTACACAGTAAAGACAATGGTGATTGATGGGCTGAAATGTCTGATGACTCTGACTCTATTCAAGAATATGTTACTGCGTGCTGTGAAATTCTTTTCCAGCAATTCAGTTTAAATCCCCCTGGAGGTGTTTGTGATTTTTGTGGGGCTCTGTGATAATTAAGTCCCCCATACTTGGCTTTGTAAAATTGCTCTCCAAGCTGAAGTAAATCTTCTGGAAATTCAGATGGATTTAATATCCATTTGTGATGGATATTTTGGTTGTGTATCACTTTTACCATCAGAAACTTGTTTGGGTTAGAGTAAGATTATGACATGCTAACCCTGCCAGCCTCCTCTTTCTGGGTCATTTTGATGCCTTTTTCCATCTACAACTAACCTCTTGATAATCATTTAGCAAACATTTATTGAAGGCTTACATTGGGCTCAGCACCAGGATATAGAGAGGAGTTGGTAACAGTTCCCATCTGGAAGGGTTCCACTGAGGGTAAGAGGTGGTACAGGACCTAGGTCTATGAACAAGCCATCACAATACCGTAATTTCAATAATACTAAGATGTAGTAGTGACCACCAGACAGGTTGATCCACTTAACCAGGCAAGAGAGTCAGGGAAAGTTTGAAAAAAGAGGTGACTCTTGGCTGGCTCTAGTAGAATTTCATGAAACAAAGGAGGGAGCTTAAAGAGGGTACAGCCTTCAAGCATTTTGTACCGTTGGTACTTTCCAAATATAGATATATAGAATAACTGTAAAAATATACAGGAAACTTATTACTGTATGTTTCTGGTTAGGGAAATTGAGTGAAGTACAGATGCTGGGGAGAAACTTCTCAGTGTATATTATTTTGGGTCTAATACATGTACGAATTTTCTTTATATTTTAAAATAAATAAATACTATTCTTTTAGGAATGGAGACATTAGGACAGTGGTTCCTTAAACAATGTGATGAATCCCCTAACCAGCTCCTTCTTTCTGGCTGTCTGTTTTTTTAATGTTATCCCTAATTGTGGAATAAAGGCCTTTTTTTTTTTTTCAAGTTAGACATGTCTCAGATACAGGCTGGTGAGAGAGAAGTTTTTATGCAGAAGATTTTCCTATGTCTCTGAAATCTTGCCTTTCCCTTCTGTTTGGGGGAAACTCATTATTTAAGAGGCTCTCCAACTCACTGTTTCAAATTCTCTGGCTCTAGAGTTGGCAAGTCAAATGAGTAATTTAGAGTATCCACGGGAAACTATTGGTCTTATCTCAGGCAGTAAGTAAACAGGCCATCTTACTTAAATTCCTATTGTCCCAATGAAAGTCACACAACTACCAAGAGGAAATTAGTTTATATATATACATATATATGTATATATATATATATATATATATGTGTGTGTGTATATCAATCTTGGTTATCTATAAATGATTCTCAAGTCTGCTATTGGTTAGGAGAAATTAATCTGTTGTCTTGGATTGAACCCTTTTTATTTTAAACATTGATTTATCACTTGTATATAATGTGATACATTATATACAATGTGATACATTATATACAATGTGATACATTATATAGAAATAGTAACTTCTGCTCCAGTAGAAAAAATTGTTCAATGAATAATACAGGTACACAGAAAGAGGACTAAAAAGATGAAGGAAGGAAGGAGACAAGTATTGCAACAGAATTGATGCCATTTGGAAAATCCCAAGTTCATTTTTAGACAAATACAAAATAAAATATTTAAAGCAGATGAGAAGCTTGCAATAGTGGTAGGAACACAGATTTTGGTGTTAAATAGTCATCCCAAATTGCAATTTCACCTTTCTTCCTTAGAAGCTGCAAAGACCTGGTCAGGTCTGACCCTTCTGAGCCTTCTTTTCCCTAACTGTACATGAGACTAATAATGCTGAACTTGCTTAGTTGTTATGAGGACTAAATGGCACAAGTGGAAAGTGTGTGGCCTCTTTGGCACCGATGTTACGTAAGTGAGATGTTACCACTTCCTTACTGTGTGCTGGCATTCTACATGAAGCTTTATGTATAGGTAATATTGTTTAAACCATATAAAATGAGAAAGCTGAGAGGTTAACAGTTTTCCTATGGCCAGAAGTAGCAGGACCAGGATTTGGACTAAGTTTGACTCCAGAGGCCTAGCTCATAATCATTTGTCTCTACAGCTTCTTTCAGCAAAAGCCAGCAACCCACCCACAGGGAAATGATTAATAGGTTGCTTAGGTGGTAGGGAGGTCTAAGAGGGAGCGGATATATGTGTACATATAGTGATTCACTTCTCTGTACAATGTAAACTAACACAAGAGTAAAAAGCAATTATACTCCAATAATATATATATATATGAAGAACACAGAGAGCTTAATAACAAAAAATAAACAAACGATACAGTGTAAAAGAAGTCATTGGTACTGTTAGGTAGACTCACTGAGCCAGTGACGCTGACTGCTGAATCAGGAAGCAGACAGTGAATGAGACAGACGAAACAATGGCAGGTATCAGGTGACCTAGTCCAGGTGAGGAACAAATTACTTCTGGGAAGGGGCTGACGCCTGCCGGAGCATGATGTGAGTCTGCCATTCTGCACAACCTGCCCCTGGACTCATGTCCTGCACAACCAGAATCTTCACTGCAGCAAGTTCAGGAGTAACAAGTTGTCAGCTTCCTCCTGGTAAATACATAAAATGTGTGGAGCCAATTCTCTGACAAAACTCATGCGTTCAATTTTCTTCAGTTATTGCTGCTCCCAGATTTTTTTTTTTCTCAACATATTCTAAATAAATTAGGTCTGAAGAATGTCACTTACCAGCCATAATCACAACATCATGGGTAAGTGTTTAGATGAATACATAAGTTAAACATAACATTGATGTCCAAAGTTCTTTAGTATAGCTGACATGGAATGTTATTTAAATACGCAAAGATAGGAAGTGGGGGGAGGTGCACAGCTGGTGGGGAAGAAGGCACTCAGAACTGTGCCAACGAACAGTTTTGCTTGAATAGCTGAAGAGCATTAAAATTAGGAGAATACAATGAGCAGATAAGAATCATGTGTATAATTAACTCCAAATTTTCATTTGACATAATAAAGGTCACTCTTTCATCAATGACCATTTCATCTAATCATACTTTTTTTAAAGCAATAAGTAAAATTTTAATATAGCTTGTCAAATAGATGCCTAAAATATCCCAATCCAATATCTATTTTACTATTCTGTTCTGTGCTATGAACTGTATAAGTTTTGAAAAAGAAATCCTTTTTTTTTTTTCCAATTCACTAGCCCACATTTGTAATTGAGCTGGTAATCTCTACCTCTCACCTCTATCACCCCCAGTTAAAACTATTGAGAACCACAGCTTCATAGAGCACTTTGGGTACACAAGGACACATGGTAAGAAATGTGACCTTTTTCTATCATCAAGTCAGAGTGTCTCACATTTTCTTGTGTTTTCACTGATGAATTTAAAACCTCAGCAGTAGTCAAGTTCATAGAAAGAAAGAAAGCTTTCAATCCAGAAAGACTCATAGACCAAAAACAGATCATTGAAAGTAATTTTACCACTTATTTGAGCCTATTAACAGTGTATTTGTTTTATGTATGACAGTTCATAGAGCACCCAGAAAGTATCTCAGAGGTTTGGATTCAGACTCCAGTGGGTCTTTTTCTTCTTTTTGAGTATGAACAAAGAGAAATTTCCCATTTGGCTTTTATAATGTTCCAAGATCAAAGGAGTTTATACTGAAAATTCAGCCCTATAAAAGCCATGTGTAGCATGAATTCAGTCTGATTCTCCCAAATCCAGTGAAAATGGGGTGTTTGGCCATCAAGCTTTGAAAACCAGCATTCCGCAGGGTATACCTAGGGCCCTGCTTTAGTTTCTACCTTCCTGGAAATGGTCCCTTAGTGTGATCTTGGCAGTGTTGTTGGGATGGCCTGAAGCCACTGACCTAGCAAATTTCTCAAAATTGTTGCCCTGAAACAGTGCAGAGAAACAAACTCTTGGTGGTATAAATGTTCCCTGGGTCTGGAAATTTCATAAGTCAGAGTTAAAACAAAGATTGGTCTAAAATCTTTTGCTGGTGCAGAGTCTGAAATATAAATTGTCTGGAGCAAGGAATCTTTCCTGGCTCTTTGGTGCTGCCTCTCTAACTGTTATAATAATAAAAAATGTTTTCAGAACTGTGTGGTGATAAAATGAAAGCCTTTAATATTGGAAAGATATTTGGAATCTAGATTGGTCATCTGGTTCAAGTCCTCTGGTTTTCTTTTACTGCTTCTCCAGCATTTGTATAGGAAACTCATTTTTGTTTTATTATTTTTTTTTTAAAATAAAGTTTCATTCTTATTCAGTCACTAAGTCACATCGGACTCTTTGCCACCCCATGGACTGCAGCACACAAGGCTTCCCTGTCCACCATCTCCCAGATCTTGGTCAAACTCATGTCCATTGAGTCAGTGATGCCATCTAACCATCTTATCCTTTGTCGTCCACTTCTCCTCCTGCCTCAATCTCTTCTAGCCTCAGGATCTTTTCCAGTGAGCTGGCTCTTTGTGTCCGGTGGCTGAAGTATTGGAGTGTCAGCTTCAGCATCAGTCCTTCCAATGAATACTCAGGCTTGATTTCCTTTAGGATTGACTGGTTTGATCTCTTTGCCGTCCATTTGGAGGTTTTTCCTATCTTACACATTTTGTAAGAAATATTTCATTCATTTACTTCAAGTCAATTTAATTCTAATTCTGAGTCTCTATACTTCTGGACTGAAGCAGTATCATTGTCAGTCCTTTTGGAGGCCCATTAGCTGTCAGGATTCTGGTTCTGTCACAGAGCTCCCTGACACTGGGGACCCTTGGTCATTGTCATCAGTTCACCCTGGTAATCACCAAGCCATGCTTGCCCTAGCCTGATGATCTCTTCAGAAGTCCTGCCACTTCCAGGCCCTGATGCTTGGGACTCAGGACTTCTTTCAAGGTGGGATCCATTACACCTAGAGTCCGCTGCCCTTGACCATTGTGTGCAGGTTCTTGCAACTTGTGTGTGTGTGTGGGTGTGGCAGGGAATGGGAGGACAGTGGGCAGTGCAGGGCTCAGTTCCTCAGTTCTCAGGTGACACACAAATCTCCATTTCTAGTCTCCATTCAAAAGCGTTTTTCTGCATTTCTCTAATAATTAATGATGTTTAGCATCTTTTCATGGAGAAGGCAATGGCACCCCACTCCAGTACTCTTGCCTGGAAAATCCCATGGATGGAGGAGCCTGGTAGGCTGCAGTCCATGGGGTCGCAAAGAGTCGGACTCGACTGAGCGACTTCACTTTCACTTTTCACTTTCACGCATTGGAGAAGGAAATAGCAACCCACTCCAGTGTTCTTGCCTGGAGAATCCCAGGGACGGGGGAGCCTGGTGGGCTGCTGTCTATGGGGTCGCATAGAGTCGGACACGACTGAAGCGACTTAGTAGCAGCAGCATCTTTTCATGTGCCTCTTGGTCATCTATATGTCTTCTTTGGAGAAATGTCTCTTTAGGTCTTCTGCTCATTTCTTGATTGGATTGTTTGGGGTTTTTTTTTGTTATTGAGCTGCATGAACTGTTAGTACATTTTGGAGATGAATCCCTTCTCAGTTGCTTCATTTGCAAATATTTATGTGGAATCTAGAAAAATGATACAGTTCAGTTCAGTTGCTCAGTCATGTTCAACTCTTTGTGACCCCATGAACCACTGTACCCCATGAACTGCAGCACGCCAGGCCTCACTGTCCATCACCAACTCCTGGAGTCCACCCAGACCCATGTCCATTGAGTCGGCGAAGCCATCCAACCATCTCATCCTCTGTCGTCCCTTCTCCTGCCCTCAATCTTTCCCAGCATCAGGGTCTTTTCCAATGAGTCCACTCTTTGCATCAGGTGGCCAAAGTATTGGAGTTTCAGCTTCAGCATCAGTCCTTGCAATGAACACACGGGACTGATCTCCTTTAGGATGGACTGGTTAGATCTCCTTGCAGTCCAAGGGACTCTCAAGAGTCTTCAACACTACAGTTCAAAAGCATCAATTCCTTGGCGCTCAGTTTTCTTTATAGTCCAACTCTCACATCCATACATGACCACTGGAAAAACCATAGCTTTGACTAGATGGACCTTTGTTGACAAAGTAATGTCTCTGCTTTTTAATATGCTATCTAGGTTGGTATAACTTTCCTTCCAAGGAGTAAGTGTCTTTTAATTTCATGGCTGCAGTCACCATCTGCAGTGATTTTGGAGCTCCCAAAAATAAAGTCAGCCACTGTTTCCACTGTTTCCCCATTTATTTGCCATGAAGTGATGGGACCAGATGCCATGATCTTAGTTTTCTGAAAGTTGAGCTTTAAGCCAACTTTTTCACTCTCCACTTTCACTTTCATCAAGAAGCTTTTTAGTTCCTCTTCACTTTCTGCCACAAGGGTGGTGAAATCTGCATATCTGAGGTTATTGATATGTCTCCCAGCAATCTTGATTCCAGCTTGTGTTTCTTCCAGCCCAGCGTTTCTCATGATGTACTCTGCATATAAGTTAATAAGCAGGGTGACAATATACAGCCTTGACGTACTCCTTTTCCTATTTGGAACCAGTCTGTTGTTCCATGTCCAGTTCTAACTGTTGCTTGCTGACCTGCATACAGATTTCTCGAGAGGCAGGTCAGGTGGTCTGGTGGTCTGCCCATCTCTTTCACATGAACCTCTTTATATGGCAGGAATAGAGATGTAGACATAGAGAATGGACATGTGGACATGGGGGTGGGAGGAGGGGTGGGGTGACTTGGGAGAACGGCGCTGGCTGTATACACTAGCATATGTCAAACAGATGGCTGGTGGGCACCTGCCGCATAGTGCAGAGGGCTCAGCTTCATGCTCTGTGGTGACCTAGATGGGTGGGATGGCGGGGAGGGAGACCCACGAGGGAGGGGATATGTGTATACACACAGCTGATTTACTTCGCTGAACAGCAGAAATTGTAAAGCATTGTACAACTGTACAAAAACAACTGTACCCCCAACAAAAACAAAGGCACCCAGAGAAGCACACACAAGAAAGTGCTTTCCTTCTCGCAGCGGTCTGCCGGCACACCTAGCACCTGATTGCCATCGCCTTTTCAGTGCCCTTCGTTTCAGTTTTATAAGCAGTGGAAAGAACCAGTGACTTCTGGTATATTCAGTTTTCAGAAACTGAAACACCACAAAAATCCCTGAGGCAAGGGATTTCAAAGCTTGACTTCTTGATCAGTATGAGGGGGGAAAGGGAGGAAAATTGTGTGAACATAGCAGTTGAATATTTTTTTTTAAATAATCTTACCAAAACATGTAAATAATTGGGTGCTCAGTCAGCTCAGTCATGTCTGACTCTTTGCGACGCCTACGGACTGTAGCCCACCAGGCTCCTCTGTCCATGGGATTTTCCGGCCTAGAATATGATATATAGGTACAAATTCATCTGGAAGCATCCTTAGGAAACTGCAATAGTTGTTGATGGTTGTTTCTGGGGAGCTGGACTGAGGGCCAGGTGCAGAAGGCAGTCCCTTTCTAGTTCACCACACCCTGCAGTTCTGCTTGAGTCCTTTATATTGGTACTTTGTATATGTTATTTTTATGATGATAAAAAATTTAAGGTTATTACTTCAAAGAAAAAAATTTTTTCATTCATTAACCATGAGACACTTTCCTCAACCAAGCCTTACCTATCTTAACGAATTGTCCTGATTCTGTGGCTCAGAATCCTGAGTTCAGGAGTTAATTTGCCCAAGATTACATGATGCCCAAGAGTCAGGATTTGAGCCCACATCTATTTTACACATAGATCTGTGAATGCCCTTTCCCCCACCCCAGGCTCTGTCCTCCAGGGCTAGTTCATTCCACTTTCTTGTCTTTAACTGCCCAAGTAATGAGGCCTGACAGACCCCCTTCATCAGGCCACACATTTATGTCAAATCCTTGAATACCAATAAATACCTGAAACCATGTTTCAAAATATACCATAAAATGTAAATGAGAATGACACATAGTTCACGTCAAGTTTATACACAGCAGCAGCAGTATGGAGTTAAAGTAAAGCACATGGGGGAAGTTTAACTTGAAATGTTAGGCAAAACCAGTCCTAAAAGAATGAAATAATAAACTTGGGAAAAATTAATTATACCTCTGAATATACCATAAATGTGTCTTTTGTTTAAGTCAAATAAAAATGGCTGTATTAACAAATAGCAAATTATGAGTTGCTGCCTATAGTTTCATTGTTGGCTTAAGGAAACATTTCTGGTTGTTAAAAATTAATAAGCATTTGTTTTTTTATAGGATGCTATAGTTATACATGAAGTCTATGAAGAAGGGGCAGCAGCCCGAGATGGAAGACTTTGGGCTGGTGACCAGATATTAGAGGTATGTGATTATGCATTCTGGTTTATACCAATAAGTATGGGTCCTAATTTAGTGACCTTGATCCACAGTCACTGTACCGATTCACGGTCTTCTACTCAGTTATGTTGTTGTAGTCACCAAGTTGTGTCTGACTCTTTTGTGACCCCATGGACTGTAGCCCATCAGGTTCCTCTGTCCATGGGATTTCCCAGGTAAGAATACTGAAGCAGGTTGCCATTTCCTTCTCCAGAGGATCTTCCTGACTCAGAGATTGAACCCATGTCTCCTGTACTGACAGGCAGATTCTTTACCATCGAGACACCTAGGAAGCCCCTACTCAATTATATCCTCACTTATTTCTTTCTCAGTGTGACAAAACATGTACTTTATTCTTTTTTCTTTTTTGATGTATATCAAATAACTGTCAGTAGAATCATGACAGATTATCAATCTAAATCTGTCTGTGAAAACTTTTTTTTTGATTAAAGGGGAAAGTACAACTAAACATTCTATAATCAGATGAAACTATAACTTCACAATTTGATTTTCTTTTTGCTTCCCTACTATACCTTATAAATTCCCTTCTAAAAGCACATACATATAGATGTACACATAAACATGCACATCTAGTATTTTAAAAAACTTTATTGCAGCTTTAAGTATTAATATTATTTTCTTATTCCTAGTACGTATTGGCATCAAATGGAGATCCCTGCCCTGGCACCTTTGTTTCCTAGCTGATGAAAATGTAGAATCCTCTCCCTTTAGGTGGTATATGGTACTTATTAAAAATTGAAATGCTTAACTTGCCTCTTTTTAAAGGACTCTCATTTAGCAAAGGTGTTAAAGCCTTTTAAAAAGAGCTGAGGCTGGCAACATCTAAACTAGGGAATGGATGAATGGAAAGTTAATGCCAGGCATTCTGGTAGGTGAAACTAAAGAGCATTTTCAATGGTGTGAAACTTTTAGGCAACATTTCTTTCTTTCATTGGATGAATTTAATTGAATAGTTAACATTTTATGGTGGATATGTGCAGTTTTGCTTTGCAACTTTAATATAGCACATTATGAATGACATCATAGAATTTTATTTTTCCCTTTGGTGGTTCAAGTCTGCCTCCCAAGATGAAACCAGAGATATAATTAAGGGTAGAAAACATAGGCAAGAAGGAGTTAAAAGAGAGACCAGGCTGACTGCATATTAAATTCAGGGCAAGTTATTGGGTTTCTCTGCAGGCCTTTACTGCACTTCATCATTGGATTAGGACATATTCCCAGTGCATTCATTAAGGTGCAAGTGTATGAGGTTAGAAAAATAAATGTAGCCTCTTTGGGAATTGGCGTGACTGCTTTAGCATACAGCACCGTTTTTTGGTGGTCAGGAGTTTTGAGAGTTTTTTCCCCCTCTGTAGGTTTTCTAAATAACTGATACTATCATAATTGGCTTTACAGAGGGATAGATTGAATATTCAAAAGAGTACAGATACATACAGGCCTTGATACTTAACATGATATGTAAGCCCACAAATTTTTCTGTAATAGTCATGTGGAGTTAAATCTAATATGTGCATTGCTTTATTGTGGCAGTGGTTGCACAGGTATAAATTCACAGTATAAACTGTATATTTTAAATATGTATAGTTTATCTTATAACAGTTATACCTCAATAAAAGAAAATTTTTTTAAATATATCTACTCGTTTTGAGTTGACCCTCAGCTGTAGCCATTCTCTTTCATAAAATATATTCATGTACAAGTGAACACTCAGGATAGAGTAGCATGAAGAAAGCAAATGTGTTTTAAGTGCAAGGAGAATTTGAAAGGTCAACTAAACCATTTCCTGGCATCTGGCCGAATTATATTACCCAGTGTGGATGGATGGTCTACACTTCTCAATAAAAATAGCCAGATAGGCTCTTCTCTTACACCAGGCAGGATCTTGTCCACAAAAGCATATTGTGTGTTTAGCTAAGAAATGTACGTCTCAGTTTGGTCAGGGAACACGTTTCCTTCCTAAGTAGCCGTAGACTCCACATTTGAACTTGTTCTAATTGTGGTTGCTGTATATGGATGCGTAATGAGGCCTAATCAGCCTGGAGTCTGCAGGTTGCCTCAAGAAGAAGACAGGCAAACTTTGGTAATACATTTCCAAACAATGGCCTTTCTGCTTTTGAGAGTTCTCTGCATGGTGCAGCCTGGCCTTCATGAAAAGTGAAAGTGAAGGTGAAAGTTGCTCAGTCGTGTCCGACTCTTTGCAACAGCATGGACTATGCAGTCCATGGAATTCTCTAGGCCAGAATACTGGAGTGGGTAGCCTTTCCCTTTTCCAGGGGATCTTCCCAACCCAAGGATCAAACCCAGGTCTCCCGCATTTCGGGCAATTTATACCAGTTGAGCCATAAGGGAAGCCCAAGAATACTGGAGTGGGTCGCCTATCCCTTCTCCAGCAGATCTTCCCAACCTAGGAATCGAACCAAGGTCTACTGCATTGCAGGTGGATTCTTTACCAACTGGTAGCTCAACCCCAGATAGTTCAGTTGGCCTTCCATGGTTTTATACTATTGTTTTATGTTAAATTAGGACAAGCCAGATTTTGCTTACAAATATATAGTGAAATAATAGCCTGGCAAGATTTATGATTCTATGATTAACATGGGCTGTTTTCTTTCTGGTTCTTTTTTTAAGGGTCAGTCCCTCCTCTTACCCTTCCTCTATTCCCATTATCCTCTTCTATTTTTGTGCAAGTAGGGGAAGAAAGAATAGAGAGCTAATACCTGGTTTTCCCTGTGGAATAAAATAATGAGGGGCTGCTGCCCTAGTTTGTTTATTCTTTCCTTCCAAAGCAGCAACTCACCCATTTCCCCACATGCCTTTCCTCCCTCAGGGACATGATAGACCCCCATGGACAACTGGGGCTTCCTATGATCCTTCTCAAACAAGAAGCCCTGCTGTTACCACTCCTCATCCTTTACAATCAATATTCTAATGCATCTGGGGCTTATGTAAGGCACTTAATACATCACTGCACCATATTCTAACCACTCAGCAATGTTTCTCTTACAATTATTGGTGCATTTAGTGATGCCTCTTGGTGGCTCAGTGGTAAAGAATTTGCCAGCCAATGCAGAAGACATGAGTTTGATTCCTGGATCAGGAAGATCTCCTGGAGAAGGAAATAGCAACCCACTCTAGTATTCATGGCATTCCACTCCAGCATTCTTGCCTGGGAAATCCCAAGGATTGAGGAGCCTGGCGGGGTACAGTCCATGACATCACAAAGAGTCAGACAGGACTGAGCAACTAAACAAGAACTTGATTCACAGATGAGAAAATGAAAACTTTGAACTTGCAACAGATCACTTTGATTTGAACAGACATCTTGATGCTGGTATTTAGACTGAATTGCTTTTGTAATATTAGAGTTTAATGACAGTGCTTTTAATTAAAACATAATTGTTAAGGCCTTTCAAAGGGTATTTTAGAGGCTTAGAGAATTCACCTTCAATCCATGGAGGTAACTATATTTCAGTTGAGTAGCAGAAGTGGTCTTGTGTGCCATCTATTGGAATACAGGAAAATAATCAGCTCAGACCACATTTTCTGGAGACATTGTTTTCCCCTTTGTCTGTGGGTTTACCTCGTAAACAAAGGAAGTGCGATCATGGCCCTCAAGTAATAGCGAATGCTGTCACTGATTACCAGCCCTGACTGTAGTTACTTCAGTTCCTTGTAAAAATATGTTTCTATTTTCTGTCAACCACGTGTCAGGTCCTGTGCCAAACGTACTACAGGGTTTATTTCATTTAATCCTCACAACAAAGTACATAGATACTATAATGATTGTTGTTATCATTATCTCTAATTCATGGAAGGCAGACTTGAAACTCGTCTTGAGTTATCTCTTTAAGGTTTCACATAGTAAGTTGAAATCGGCACTCAAAGCAAATTCTATCTATACCTAAAACCTATGCTTAACTATTGTTATTCTGGGTGTTGTTAATCTAAGTGATTCACAAACCCACCAGGATATATCAGAAAAGAAAAAGCAGCTTGAAAATTAGGCTTTTAAATATTTTCTTGACTCACAGCATCAACTTTAAATAATCACTCAAAAATCACTTTCTCCAGGAAGGGCTCATTCCTCTTTTCTCCCATCTATGTAATCACTCTTTAAGCACAAGTAGTGAGTCTTTAAAATGTTAGAAGTGGAAAAGCCTTAGCCCAGCCCCTCATTGTATAGGTGAAGGAATGGCGGTCCAGAGATAGATGGACATGCCCAAGCCACACAGACTGAGACCAACATCTTGAGAGAAACTGGTCCATGGCCTGGGCCTATCCTTCCCTTGGTTTGACTCTTTTCGTAACTATGACCTTTCGTAACTATGACCTTTTCTTCTGAGTCTGGGTTACTGTGTCCGTCAATTTGGCCCAGGTGTCAAATTGACTTAGCAACATCCATACTAGACTTTCTCTGTGGCTGGGGCAAGTCTTAGAGTGAGATGAGGCAGCACGGTATGGAGACTGTGGCTGGAAAGATAGTCTGGGTTCATATTACGGCCCCTCCACGTGCTAGCTGTGTAACCTTGCTCAAGTCACTTAACCTCTGCATGCCTCAGTTTCCTCATCTGTAAAATGGAAATATTATCAGAGAGTTCATGTAAATGCTCATAAAGGGCTAATTTAATTTCAATCTCTGGATCAGAAAGATCTCCTGGGAAAGGAAATGGCAACCTATTCCAGTATTCTTGCCTGGGAAATCCCATGGACAGAGAGCCTGGTGTTCTATTCAATCCCATGAACAGAATAGTCCATGAGGTCGCTAAAGAGTTGGACACCACTTAGCAACTAAACAACAATGACACAACCATTTGTTAAGTGAAAAATAAGTTGGCTATGATTTCCATTGAACAGACAAGGGAAATGGAGCTTCACAGAGGTTACACAACTTGCCCAGACTCACATGACTGACTAGAAGCAGGGCCTCAGTGTCACTCAGTGCTGTTTCCAGTATATTTGCTGTCTAATGCATGGCCCTGTCTATACTCACTTAGATCCAGATTCAAATCAGTGGACTTCAGAAAGTATTTGACCATGTCAGAAATATCAGCCCCTCATTTCCTCCTGGCCTGTTCTGAAATAGTCGTGATGTTAGCAATTAAGAGTGAGGATGTCAAATTCAATCAGCAAACTGAATCCAAAAAATGCTGACCAAATACTAATATTAATTTCCCCTTTGACCTCAATTGAATGAGCCAAGTAGTCCCTGCTGTCTCGTGTTGAGTCCATAGTAAAGTTCACAGCTACCTAAAATTGCATTATCATGTGACTAACCCACCCTCTGTAATTACTTGGGGCAGGGGAGTGTAAGGGCCACGTCCATGGTACTTGAAGCAGCTATGACTGCTATTGGGCACTCCCTGTGTGCTTTGGAACTGGCTGGAAATTTCTGGAGGCTTTCCACTGATTGGGTCAAGGAGCTGCTGAAGGCAGAGAGGTCTCTGCTATTGCATCCCTGTCTCAGATGCCTGTTGTTCCAGGTTAATGGGATTGACCTGCGGCGCGCCAGCCATGAAGAAGCCATCACAGCCCTGAGGCAGACCCCCCAGAAGGTACGACTGGTGGTGTATAGAGATGAAGCACACTACAGGGATGAGGAGAACTTGGAGATTTTCCCCGTGGATCTGCAGAAGAAGGCTGGTCGAGGACTGGGCTTGAGCATCGTTGGAAAACGGTAAGGAAATGGTGTCAGAGTCAGGATTGATCAGCCTTGTTCCTTCAGAGTTCTAGGGACTAAAGCTGATAAACACTGAAAGATAAAGCCATGTATAAACTAATGATGTGATCTCTAAAATTAACATGTTTATGACTATTTGAATGAGATAGGTCATGTTACTAAGCAAGACCTTAGCCAAGAAACATGTCATATAAAGTGAAGTGAAGTCGCTCAGTCGTGTTCGACTTTTTGCAACCCCATGGACTGTAGTCTGCCAGGCTTCTCCATCCATGGGATTTTCCAGGCAAGAGTATTGGAGTGGGTTTCCATTTCCTTCTCCAGGGGATCTTCCCGACCCAGGGATTGAACCCAGGTCTCCCACATTGCAGGCAGACACTTTACCCTCTGAGCTAAATCAACCCAGACTGTTCCTATTTTTTCCTCTTAAAGAGTAAAAACAGAGTCAACAAGGTTCTTTCTACTTGGAGTCACTTAGATCTAAGGCTGGCAGGGGTTGATTAAAACGACCATACCTAAGAAACAGCTGGTAGCAAGAAAGAGATTTACATATACAGTGTTGGGTTAGGAAAATTGCTCTACCATGGAGTGCCATGTTAATTTCATACTCTGTTAAACCAGTTGAGGAGTTACTGAAACTAGCTGAGTTGACATGGTCAAGAGACATTGATTCTTCATGACAGTAGTCTTCTATTAAGAAAGATATCCTGCAAATAATAGCTTGCACCAAAAATATAGGTAGATCCTGGTGACCAGGCTACTCTTTTGAAATCTATGCTCCTTACCCATGTGATAGGAATTGCAGTAATTATTTCAGAACAGTATTAGTAGACTAGAGAAATCAGTAAGATCTTAAAACTGTAGTTCCAGCTTCCACAGTTTACTGACTTTAGATATCTAGTGTGTATTTATTCCAACAGGGCTGCAGGATTTTCATGTGATGCCCCAATATAGCCTTAAAAGGTATCAACCATATTCTTAGGAAGAATCAAAGTTGGTTTTATATGTTGTGTCATGTATCCCCGCTGACCTCTGTTGACTAGCCTGGTGCTTTGTTCCAAATGGTCTGGTCTATTATTAAGACATTAGCTACCATTTTTGAGCACTGGTTTTGTGCCTTGTACTGTGTAGTCATGATCTTATATTTTATTTCAGCACCATAAAACCATCACTTTGGAAATGTATTACAAAACAAAAGAGCTGAGACTCATATTTATAAGCATACTTGGTACACCTGTGGGTGCAGAATAACTGATGGAGCCCACGTTGAAGCTTGCTTTCTTGTTGTGATCATACATGTGCTTGGAGAGAGTCCTTTTAGAATAATGGTTTTTTCTTTATTGTCTCATAGTGAGTGGATTGATGAAATAACCTTCATACAAAATGAGCACTTTAGATTGAGTTTGTAAGGAACATTTACATTCTTAGCACAAAAGGTTTTATTGTAGAAGATCAGATGTATAAGCTCTCAAAATTCTTTGCCTAGCAATTCCACAACTAGGAATTTATCCTAAATACAGGCTGTAGATATGTTATTCACTGCACATTGCTTACAGTAGCTAGAGAAGTAAATAACCTATATTTCCATCAACAGTTTACTAATAAATGAATTTAGCAAATAGTAATAGTTCCTTAAAACATTGGGTAAGCGCCACGTGGTAATAAAGACCAATTGCCAAAGTGTGTTAAGTGAAAGAAAAAAAGTTAAACAAAGCTGGAGGGAAAAAAAGACTGTATGTTCTTTTATATCCATTTACACACGTATGTACCATACACACGTGCATTGCTTTTGTATCCACAGAATATTGGTCTTTCCAGGTGGCTCAGGGGTAAAGAATCCATCTGCCAATGCAGGAGGCATGGGTTCAATCCCTATGTTCAGGAAGATCCCCTGGAGGAGAAAATGACAACCCCCTCCAATATTTTTACCTGGGAAATGCCATGAACAGAGGAGCCTGGTGGGCGGTAGTCTATGGGGGTCACAAAGAGTTGAACACAACTGAGTGACTGAGCTCACATGCACACAGAATGCCTCTTGGAGATAATAAAGAAATGGGAAACACTGGTTATTTCTAAGAAGGGAATTGGGGGCGGGGAACAGACGAGAGGGGAAATTTTCAAGGTCACCCCTTCTTAACCTCTTGAATTTTGAGACATACACTTATTTATTCATCAAATAAATATAATTACAACCTTAAAGTAATAAAGGCAGGGAAAGAGGAAGAGTGAGAAAGAGACTAGAAACAGATGAGATGGTAATAATTGAGCTAATTGCTAAAGAAATACTGTGTCTAACAGTACTTAGCTGTTTTTTAAAGTGAATTTCCATTTCATTTCACTAAAATTATCCTCTTGCAGAAATTATGCCCTTGGGCCAGTGAAAGTGAATAATACAATAGGCAACATAAATACATATAAGCTATTTAAAGGGTGAGCACTCTGAGGCTTATCATTTGGGAAGAATATCTGTAATCTCAGGTTTAATATAGAAATATTGGGTTGTGCCATTACTCTGCTTTATGGTATTCACAGAAATGGAAGTGGAGTGTTTATTTCTGACATCGTGAAAGGTGGAGCCGCAGACCTTGATGGGAGATTAATTCAGGGAGATCAAATCTTATCTGTGAATGGGGAGGACATGAGAAGTGCTTCCCAGGAGACGGTGGCCACTATCCTCAAGGTGAGTCCGTAGCTGCTTTCTGCCTGGCTGGTATAACTCAAGTCCAATGGGAGTAGTTCTAATTTAGCTTTTTTATAAATGTGTTGAATTTTATAAAATGCATTGATACTGGTTTTTTTACTAGAGACCTAATCTCTGATTATTTTAATCAATTAGGAATAGCTCCTAAAGAAAGCTATTGTATTGACTAACAGGATTGAGGGGAACCTTGTTTGGGGATTTAAGCTAGTTTTTCATACTTTTGAGAATTCCAAGTACCCGCAGTTGTCCTCTAAAACCATTCAATGGGACGGGTTCTCCTGGAGTCACAAAATGTATCCTTTTCCCTTTTGGGCTATATTGTCATGAATTCATCAAATTCAGCTTTTATTGCTTGAAGGCATATTAAAGATGCTAAAGACCAAATCCTCCATCTCACAATGAAGTCCTGACCAAAGTAGAGTGGCATGCCCAGATACCAGAGCTGTGCTTGAGGAGTTTTTCTGTCTCTCAAGCTGTTTCTCACTGAGGCTGTAGAGTGACTGGGGCTCAAGATTCTCTTCCAACTGACTGTTGCTGCCACATGGACCCTACCTGCCTTGGAAGAAACTGGTGAATAAAAAATCCTTGTAAATAGCCATTCAGCTCTCACCAGGTGTATCTTATTCTGTTTCACAAATAATAGTAGTTGTAGGAGCTTTTACAAAACACATGAATTCTGTTTCTTTTAAAATCCTGATCTTCTAAAATAGTTAACTATCAGTTATTACTCAGGAGAGGACTTCTATCAGATTACCCGTGTGTTACCTCTGTGTTTGATTTTTCCCCATCCTCCTTTTCACCACTTTTTCTTCATCATTTCACTGTTCACAAATGCTTTCATCAGGAGGGAAAAGAAAGAGAAAGGAAGTGAATTGAAATATAATCTTTTTAACATGTTTGAAGAAGTCAGGAAATCATGAGATGAGTAGTATTGACTTGATAAATGTTTGTGACCTTACGTGATTTTTTTTGATAACAGAATTTCCTTTCTACCTGTGGCCTTCACCAGCCATTTATGTTCTTGGCTGCAGAGATCAGTGGAGGCACTACCATAATAATTTAGGACACAGATTCTACTGTTTTTCACCTGTTCTTTTCTTGTCTTCGCCAGTGTGCACAGGGCCTTGTGCAGCTAGAGATTGGAAGACTCCGAGCTGGTTCCTGGACCTCCTCGAGGAAGACATCACAGAACAGTCAGGTTGTTGATGGCTTCCTGTTAGACTCACTCACTCACCTGTCCCAAACGGAAGAAATTTTCCCATTTCATAAACGATCGTTTGGAAATAATATGTAATATATAGCATATCCATGACACTAAGTTTGGTGTACTTTAATGTGTTTGAAATAAAAAATGAAAGGTGGGATGGAAACTCATTAATCCCTATATTTTTCTCTCCTTTATTGCCTGCAAATATTTTCTTAGAACCACTTTTCTCTCCCACTATTCTATATTGCCTAGGCATTGCATGTACACAGCTGTGTTTATTTAAAAAAAAAAAGAAGAAGAAGCAACATCTGGTGGCAATTTGACCCTCATTAGCACAACATTGTTCTATTCATTCAATTAAATATTGCTATAAAGTTAACTTGTGACTAGCCACTCACACATGCTGAGGGCAGTTAATGGTATATTCCTGGGAGAGCAAAGTATGGGGGTTTCTCCTGTAGGAGGGAGGCCTTAGTGGGTGATATTTTGTGGGTTAGCAAACATCTCGTTTATTTGCAATGCTGATGTAAATGCCACTTTTTTTTCCTAACAAAGTATATTTCACTGTATTTTTTTTTCACTGTGATGTCTGACAAAATCAAGATGGTAGACTATATGTTGTCTTATTTCGTATATAATTAAACTATAGAAATGTACATGTGACCCCCTAATCCCCTTTGTGGGTTATTAGATGGGCCTTTGTTTTGAGGTTAAAAGCATGATGACTTTTGGTCTTCTTCCTGATTTCCTTAGACTTAAAACCTCTCCAAGGCCTTTGTTTGGAAGGCATTCTGGTTTTATGGTTAGCCCACAGGTGCTTCTGGAATCCTATTAGCTGCCCCTTTTGCCTCATTTATGTTAGGAAACGAGTGAAGAAAAATACCATTGTTCAAATAGGATCACAAGTTAGTTGGCTCGTCTTAGGCAATTTTTAGGGCAAGCAAACTGAGTAAACATCGTTAAGTTTTTTGGGCTTTTTGTTGTTGTATTTGCATTTCTGGCTTATGTAATGGGCAGCAAATATCATGTGTATTAAAAGACAGTGAGTGGTGCAGTAGGATTCTAGACATCAATAAATGGTGAAAATTCTGATCAGACTTGTATCAAAAGTGGGAACTTAAGATTCAAAATAGTTGTCTTGGGGGTGTGGGCTCAATCGCTCTGTTGTGTCCAACTCTTTGCAACCCCATGGACTGTAGCCCACCAGGTGCCTCTGTCCATGGGATACTCCAGGCAAGAATACTAGAGTGGGTTGCCATTTCCTCCTCCAGGGGATCTTCCCAACCTAGGAGTTGAATGATGTCTCCTTCATCTCCTGCATTGCAGGCAAATTCTTTACTAGTTGAGCCATTGGGGAAGCTACTAGTTGTCTTGGCTTCTTCCTTAATGGAAGAGTCAACTTAAGTGATTTCATCAAAGCCCCTTTGTACATAGGGGTTACAATGTAGAATTCACAACACTGGAGATGAAATTTTTCTTCCTATAGAGTACATGAAGGTGACACAGAAGAAAAGGAGTTTGATAAACTGAAGAGAACGAATCAGTTCTAATGAGGTGGATAAAACTGGAGCCTATTATACAGAGTGAAGTAAGCCAGAAGGAAAAACATAAATACAGTATACTAATGCATATATATGGAATTTAGAAAGATGGTAACAATAACCTGGTGTACGAGACAGCAAAAGAGACACTGATGTATAGAACAGTCTTATGGACTCTGTGGGAGAGGGAGAGGGTGGGAAGATTTGGGAGAATGACATTGAAACATGTAAAATATCATGTAAGAAACGAGTTGCCAGTCCAGGTTCGATGCACGATACTGGATGCTTGGGGCTAGTGCGCTGGGACGACCCAGAGGGATGGTATGGGGAGGGAGGAGGGAGGAGGGTTCAGGATGGGGAACACATGTATACCTGTGGCGGATTCATTTTGATATTTGGCAAAACTAATACAATTATGTAAAGTTTAAAAATAAAATAAAATAAAAAAAAAAAAAGAGAACGAGAAGGCCTCCCAGGTAGAGAATGTAGCGTAGGCAGAAGCACAAAGGGGTACAAGGAGCTCTGTTGTTTTAAAAAGAGTTTGAACTGACAGGTGGGGTGGTGGGGAGAACGGGATTTCTGTCCTTGAAGATTGTATACATGCATCCAGGAGATTAATAAAGTTCATACTCAGGTGAATACAAAGATAACAAATTTAGAGATTCTACCATTAAATGTCAAAAGCCCACCATTACAGTTTATCTGGTAGGTAAACGTGAGCTGTCATATTTTGGAAACCTGTGATGAAGTATCAGATACTTTTCTCTAACCTCTTTACACAGAATTTTCATTTCAGAGGATAGAAGTTTAATTCAATGTTAAGAAAAACAGCAAATATATTCTATCCTTGCTTTATTTATTTACTTATTTTATCCTTACTTTATCCTTAAAAGTAAGACCCACATGAAATGCATCTGTACTGATAGGTAGCTAATGGGAAGGAGGCCAGTAGCAGGCTGTGAAAAGGACGTGTCCTGCATCTTCATGAACTGAAGACCAGCCCATGACCCAGATGGAGAAAAAGAGGAAGCTATTCCCAAACATTTCCCCTAACAAAGAAAATATAGTAAAATATTAATTTTGGAATCTAGGTGGTATGTCTACTGTATCATTCAACTTTTCTATAAATTTAAAATTTTTCATATTTAAGGAACATTAAAATATTAAGCAACTTGCATCATACTAAGGAAATGGATCACATTATAATTTGTCAGGTGATAATTGTAGTCTTAGATTTACTTTAAAATTTTGAGGCAATTAAGGCATAACCTTGAGAATTTGATAGAAAAAAGTTCTTTATTCATTATTGATGTCATTGTTGTGTGCATTGGGAAGATCCTTCACTGTGCATATGATTTTCATTAAATAGCCCCAGCCAAACATGGCTATAGATTATCTAAATTTATTTAAATAAACATTAGATTTATTTAAAAGGACAGTAATGAAGGGGCACTAGTAGTAAAGAATCTGCCCGCCAGTGCTGGAGACATAAGAGACTTGGGTTCGATTCCTGGATCAGGAAGATCCCCTGGAGGAGGAAGTGGCAACCCACTCCAGTATTCTTGCCTGGAGAATCCATGGACAGTGGAGCCTGATGGGCTATGGTCCACAGGGTCACAAAGAGTCGGACACGACTGAAGTGACTTAGCACAATGGAGGGATAGCAGATTGAGCTGAATTATTACCAACTCTGGGAAAATCTTTGAGAAAAAAATTTTTTTTAATATTCCTAAAATAACGTATTCCCTTGATATTTGCTGCTTTTTCTTATACTTGAGCATTCTATATAATCAAGTTCCTGTTGATCTAGATTTTCAGTTCAGTTGCTCAGTCATGTCTGACTCTTTATGACTCCATGGACTGCAGCACAACAGGCTTCCCTGTCCATCACCAATTCCCAGAGCTTGTTTTACCAAAATAGCTCATGTATTTGAGTAATAAGAAAATACATGTTAAATGCACCCCCCAATGACACTTAGTGTCATTAACTGATCATATGTAAACACTGTGTAACACACTAGGAAAATGTTTCTGATTTCATGTGGCACACAAAGAGCTGAAATTACTGCATGCTTTCTACCTTGATGATTGAAACCACGTATAAAAGCACATATAATGGAGAAAGTAGTGGAGCAAATGGTAAATGGGGTTATTTGCTGCTGGTGCTGCTAAGTTGCTTCAGTCGTGTCCGACTCTATGCAACCCCATAGACGGTAACCCACCAGGCTTCCCCGTCCCTGGGATTCTCCAGGCAAGAACACTGGAGTGGGTTGCCATTTCCCTCTCCAATGCAGGAAAGTGAAAAGTGAAAGTGAAGTCGCTCAGTCGTGTCCGACCCTCAGCGACCCCATGGACTGCAGCCCTCCAGGCTCCTCTGTCCATGGGATTCTCCAGGCAAGAGTACTGGAGTGGGGTGCCATTGCCTTCTCCAATGGGGTTATTTAGGGTGATGGAAATGGCAACCCACTCCAGTGTTCTTGCCTGGAGAATCCCAGGGACGGGGGAGCCTGGTGGGCTGCCGTCTATGGGGTTGCAGAGTCGGACACGACTGAAGTGACTTAGCAGCAGGGTGATGATAGAGGGAGTGTGAGTTTTCCTTTTTGTTTTCTTTTTTGGCCTCCACAGAATTTTCTATTACATGGTTATGGTTACTTCAGTAGGTAAAACAGTAATATTAAGTATGAATTTCTAAAACTGACCACTGAGTTTCCTTTTCAGGGGAGTCAGCATAGCACACACAGCAGTTTCCATCCTTCCCTGGCTCCTGTCATCACCAGCCTGCAAAACCTGGTTGGCACAAAACGAGCTTCAGATCCTTCCCCCCAAAATTCAGGTATTACTTCAGACACACCATCAGCAAAACCATCCTGTTACCCAATCTTTTTTTAAAAAAAATTTACTGGAGTATAGTTGATTTACAATGTTGTGTTAGTTTCAGGTGTATAGCAAAAATGTTTTTAAACCTTTGAACACGGCCACATGAGCCCCAAAGTTTCTGAAAGCCCTGTTCTAAAGGAAGGAAAGCCATAGAGATCTGTGTTTGAAATGTGCCTTAACTTTACACATGAAAAGAAGAAAAGCAGAAATCTAAAGTACTTCATAAAGGAAAACCATTTCCAAAGAGAAAATTTAAAAATTATGGGTCACTCAAGGAAGGTCAGAGTGTGTATCCCATCATGGGTGGGCCAGGGAAGGGGGGTTTTAAGTCTTTCCTTGGGTAAAGTTATCTTTGATTAAGGCAGAAAAATGTGCTGTGAGACACAAATGGCTCACCCTCCAAGCCATTTACTCACCATATTCCAAGCAACTGCTGCTATAGTCCATCTGCTTTTGTCAGACCAAATGATTATGGCCACATCTATCTCAAACAGAAGGACTTGCTAAAAATAGAGGACATAACCCCTGATAGATGGTCGCCAGTTAGAATTTTGAGAAAGGGTACAATGCCTTCTTGCCTCAGTATTCTCTCCTTAAAGACCGAGAAAATGATGCCATTTTCATGGGACAATATTATATCCTAGATATGTTATCTCTTACTTTTAAAAAGTTAATTTGTTGCTTTTTAATAGGCACAGATGTGGGACCAAGGACTGTTGAGATAATCAGGGTAAGTCATTGATTTTTTTTATTTTTTTCTGATTTGTTTTAGATTTGCATAATATGTACATCTTCCCCTCAATGCAATGTATTGGATTATTAGTGTGCTCTTTTAAGTTACTGAAGTAAATAAATGGTCTGTATAACACAGACATACTTAGAAAAATAAAGCAAAGCACGTTCATGACCACTGTGAATTTTTTGGTGCATCCCATCCACTTCATTTTGTGTACCATGTTTAAGTTTTATAAAAACAAACAAAAAAATGGTATCAATTAGACGTACTGTTGTAGCTTGCCTTTTTTACTTTACAGCATGGACTCTTAGTCATGCAAGTCAGTATTTTTTGACAGCATATGGCATGATTTTTGTCAGTTAACATAGTATTCCATCATATAAATGTGCTGTAATTTTTCTTAGCCAATGTCCTCTTATTAAACAAGTAGCATATTTCTCAACTTTTGCTATCTTTTATAGCAAAAGATATCTTTGTATTTTCTTTTTGGCTCATATCATGGGTGTTTTCTTTAGGATTATTTCTTAGAAATGAAATTGTTGGGTCAAAATCCACACTTGGTTTTCAAAGGCTTTTATACATAATGCTAAATTGCTCTCTGGAGAAGACTGTGTAGGATGCGTTTCAGTTCATAAAGTCATCAAGTCCTAATTTTCAGACTCCTGTGTGATATGCAGAGTGTTAGAAAGCACTTTTATTTTGCTCATGCCTATTATTAAATTTGGGATTCAAGAAGTAATGAAAAAAATTCTGACTTTGTTGTATTCATAGTTCAGCTGTAGTAAAGTGATATCCAGCTTAACTGGGTTCTCTGGACTCAATTAGACTTATGTTTAAAGACACTTTACCATTTATTAGCTCTATGACCTGTGGCGAGTTACTTAAGCTCAGTTTGCTCATCTGTAGATTGGGCTTCTAACACCTCACAAGGTAAATCTTGTTGTTTGGATTAATGAGGTCATGCACACAATGTACTTAGCAGAGTACCTAGTTCATCATGAATGTCCAGGAAGTGGAATCCTTTGTCATTGGCTGCAACTTTGACTAAATCTGCCTGATTATTCCAAGTATCTTTCCACCAGAGTGGCAACTCAAATGTTCCTTGGATGGGGAAGTTAAAATGTACCAATATGTGCATAATTATGGATAAATTAAAGAAACATCATAATGAATTTGAACATAACCAAATTATTCCATAAATTTCTCATTCCAAGATTTATAGCATATCATTTTCTGTTTTCTTAGTCATTTCAGCTGCTTGTTTTTACAGGCTTTTATAAAAAGGCCAGTTCCTACCCACCCTGTTTTTCTACATATAGTCAGAGCAGAAACTTTATAATGAAACGCATCTTGCCATTTGCATGTAGGGCTTTACTATTGATGCATTCAGATGCATATAGAAGCTGGGCACAAACTTTGGAAAACAGGGTGTTGAAGTTTTTTCTCGTATGGTTTTTTGGTCATTCTGTTCTTTTTCCTTTTTCCAACTTTACCGAGGTAAAATTGAAGCACATTGACCTATGTATATTTTTAAGTGATCAGGTAAAACTACAGAAGCCTTGCAACCCTGTAGGTCCTTTTTCCCAAACCACTCCCCTAACATGTATGTCCTTGTTATCATATGTTAACATGGGCTGCATAATTTGAGAGCCCTGCCAGACAATGGTATCATCTTGGCTTTAAACTGTCCTACATATTTGAAAGAACTTAAGAAAATTTGTCACATTTCCCTGGTTCTTTGCATGTCAAGTAACAGGGTTTTTCCAACCCTGCTAAATGTTATGCTATATAGACCCTGAAGAATGTTGTTTATGTTTTAGCAGTATCCACCCAGTTAGGCTCATATTGCAAGTTATGGTATGAGTGGTGGTTCAAATCTCAGTTCAGTTCCTGAGTGTGGGGCTGTCCCTCACGAGTGTGGCTTAGAGTTGAGCTTCAGAATTCTGTGGGTTCCCGGGATCCCTCTCTCTGACTCTTTCTACTCTAGTTTTCTTCCTTCATTCTCCAGCCACCAGGTCTCCTTTTCCTCTTTCCCCTGACCAGAAAGATGAGTTAACCTCAAAGTTTTAACAATTTGCACCAACTATATGGGGGCTTCCCAGGTGGCACTAGAGGTAAAGAACCCACCTGCCAATGCAGGAGACACAGGAGACTCGGGTTCGATCCCGGGATCGGGAAGATCCCCTGGAGGAGGAAGTGGCAACCCACTCCAGTATTCTTGTCTGGAAAATTCCACGGACAGATAAGCCTGGCAGACTGCAGTCCATGGGGCTGCAAAGAGTTGGACACGACTGAGTAATTGAATACAACAACAGCCAATTTTATAGCCCCTTGACTTCAGGTCAAAGCTGTCCGGAAAACAACTGGAAAATGTACCCTCTGCTATTGTTTCTCCAAATTCTAGCTCTCCACCACAATTTGAGTTTCTTTACTTTTCAGAAGCCTCAGGTAGTTGTTCTCTAAGTTTTGGCAAGAGGTCTTCATTTTAATCAGTAGGAGCGAGATGCCATAGGGTATGTATGCCACCACGTTGAAACTGGAACTTACCATTTGTTCTTTTAGTGATTTTTAAAATATTAACCCTGTGATATACATGTAAGAGAAACCTGGACAAAGGCCAGGGTCTCTTTAGCAGAGTCAGAATGAGCCAAACAGTCTCACCTAATGATCTTAGGGAACATTTTCAGCCACGTGTTGCTTCTCTCTCCAAATTCTGTAGTCACTGCAGTGGGCGTCCTTGAAGATCCTTTGTTCTAACTCGGTCCTGCAGCTCCTTCAGAGCCAAGTGTGTTTGTTCACACCCAGAAGAGCATGATATGTGCGGTAATTTAATCATAAACACCATATGAGGACACACTTGCCAAGTCTGCATCGAAATTGGCCACTGAACAGCGGTAGCATAGGGTTTGCTTTTTTCTTTCTTTCTTTTTTTTTTAAATTTTTTACTCCTACTGTTGCATTTTACTGAGCTTTTTCTGTGGTCCAGGACTGTACTATATCACCTCATTTAATCTTCAGATCAACACTGTGAGGTAGGTGGTTTTCTTCCCACTTTATGAAGAGATGGAAGCTCTAAGAGGTTAAGGAACTTCCTAGGACACCACCTCCCATCCCCCTGTCCCAGCTAATTAAGTACTTCAGTTAATGAAGAGCTGAAACACTGGTCTTTCTGACTTCAAAAGCACTGAAGTTAATTCCTATGCTCACTTGACCTCCTGTGTCACAGAGGAATTTTGTTCAGCAACTCTCTGGGGACCATCAGGTTGTGACTCTTCGTTAAACATATAAGCATTGTTTTTCTTCTCTTTTTTAGGAGCCCAGTGATGCCCTCGGAATCAGCATTGCTGGAGGAAAAGGAAGTCCCTTAGGAGATATCCCAATATTTATTGCCATGATTCAGGCCAGTGGTGTGGCTGTACGGACACAGAAGCTTAAAGTAAACAGAGCGGGTGGGGAAGTGCTCACACCATGTGATGGGGTGGGGTGGGACAGGACGTGGTTGCCAGGGGCAGTGGTGGGCAGTGGTTTAAACTGGAATTCCAGCAGCCATCAGAGACCCACACTGTGGGCAAAATGCATTGGCGACAGTTTGTACCTGAAATTCATTATGACCCTAAGCATATAAAAATATAGTTTATATCAAAGCTTCTCAGTGAAAGATGAAATTGCAGCTCATTTGCAAAGCTTCCCATATCATTTTTAGCACCACGTGCCACCTGAAATTGATTTTCACCTGAGAAAGATTTGACCTTAGAATCTTCCTTCCACCGAAAGCATCAACATTCTTATGATTTTTTTCCCCCATCACACCTTAGTCTTAATTTAGGTGGAAAAAAATAAAGCAGAAAATATTTGGCTTCCTCATTAGAGCTTCATTGAACAGGTAATTTGTGCATCCCACTATTAGTAGCAAATGGATGTATGCAACACCACCATTGCCCCGGTACAAAAGTGGCCTGCCGGGCCTTTTAATAATCAAATCTGACCCCCTTCTTGTTTCTCTGATTGGTCTGTATTTGGGCGAAAGCCATAAAAATTCCTCATGCTTCTGGAGCATGCATACACAGTAGAAACACAGAATCTTCACAATAGCCACAAATGGGAAATATGACTTACAAAGAATTTTAAGCATTCTTCTCAAATTTAATTTTTCTTAATGATAGTGATTTTTCTCCCACTTTTGTACTTCCAGGTTGGAGATCGGATTGTCAGCATTAATGGGCAACCTTTGGATGGGCTGTCTCACGCAGACGTGGTTAATCTGCTGAAGAACGCCTACGGGCGCATTATCCTGCAGGTATTGCGATCAATGGAACGCGCAGCTGGGAGAGGCAGATAAGTGGCGAGCAAAAACGATTGAGCGCCACTGGCAGGAGGCATCACCACCCAGCAGGGTGCTTGCTGATGTGAATTATGAAGGTTGAAAGCAAGAAATTATTATTTTTATTCAGAAATTCTTTAATGCCACCCATACAGGCAGTGAGCATGATTATATGAAAGCATAACAAGGGGAGAAAAATTACTCTTTGCTTCACATGATAAATCAACAAGGCTTTTAGCTTCTGGTGTTCTTTTGTAAATCAGAGTTTGCATGGAATAGGAAATGATTTCTTTTCTTATATCCCAAAACTGCATCTGAACTGTCCAAGCGCTGTTTTCTTCCAGTCCTTTAAAGGACAGGAAAAGTAACAGTGCTTTTTTCCTGTAGCATAAATGATTGCCAGCACTGCTAAATACTACATAGTAGTCATCAACTAAGGCAGACAATCATATTTCAGCTGTGGTCCCCAAGAGTATTCTCCAGAGGCACAGGGAAATATACCAGGAAGTAGAAACAAGGTGTGCTCTTAGTCACCCCTCCTTCTCTTTCAGCACTCCGAGTATCTCTGAGATTGATGTCATGCACTGAGCTAGAGCAGCGACTGGCAGCCAGTTTCATTACCGACCTCCCCCCAGAATCTATGATTATAAACACCATCCTTCTGCAGGGGTAATATTAAATGGTCTATAGGTAAAAAGAATAAAACTCACCATTTAGTATCTCAGAGAAAGGGCTAGCCAGCCCCTCTAATCATTCTAGTCTTTAATAAGTTCGAATTGAAAAACCATTACTTTGGGGAGGAACAATTTATGGTGCTTAAGTCTCACCATCTCAGAGGTCTAAGTCAAAAGTGCCAAAACAGACATTTAACCAAAGTCGGTGGCTTTCAACACATGGAAGGGAGTTGTAAAAGACTGCCAGGGGTTTCCAGGGAGTTTATGTGATAGGCAACGTATTATTCAATGATCTGGGTCCCCAAGTTTCTGTTGAACACAAATGGAAACTGAGTGGACTGGGGGTAGAGTCCCAGAGATGGCTTCCTCATGTCCTCATCCTCAGGGGTTACCTGTCATTTCGCCTTCCACCCCTCAGTCTTCCTCAGAGCCTGCAAATCCTGGCTTTTTCTTGTTTCCAGCTCTTGCCTTTCCTTCGAGTTATGCTGACCCCTAGAGGCCATGCAAGTGCAACTCTTCAATCACAGAGCTGTGGCCCATTAGTTATACAGGATTTTACCAGAAAGTTGTTTCAAAGGATAACTATGTACAGGAGGGGGTTGGGGTGGGGGGAGGGAGTGGGGAAAGTGTTTCCCTTAGTGGAATCTAGTATTATTGACGTTGTTATTTTCCAGCGTAATTTATTCAGCTCCATCTTCTTCACAAAGAAACGGGAAGGCACAATGTGAAAGTATGACATTCACCATGTAAAGTTCCTTAAGTGGAGATGAGCGCACGGTCTCCCTGTGCAGAAGTTAATGCTCCATTCAGCCAAATTGCCACTATTAACATACTTCTGAAGGGATTCCTTATTTTTCCTATTTCTGCATTTTAAGAAAATGACTTTTGGTTTCAAAGCGTTCTCTTGCATTAATTACATTAGATGGTGGTGTTATTTGTCTAACAGGTGCTGTTAAAAACGTAATAGAATCCTTTGGGATTTTGACGGTTGTGATCTACTCAACTCTGTATGTGTATGTGTGTGGGTATGGGGCATACGTGCTGCTAAAAGCTTTAGAGACAGAACTCGGGAAATTCTTACATCTTGTGTCGGACGCCTTTCAGTTGCATAGTTGTATTCACTTTAATTGAAACACTGTGCATGGAGTGGTACCAGCAATACATTATCACAGCTGACTTGTCAGTAGGTGATTATTTTCATGATCAGGTGAGCCAGCCCAGTGGCAGAGCAGTAGGAAGGTCAGATAATTGTGTCTGATGTTGTGGAAAATACTTCTTGTTGGTGCACATGCAAAGCGATCAGCAACTGCTGATGGCACAGGGAAGATTAGATCTGGGTCAGCAGACCTCGGGGTGGAGAAGGGGAAGAGAGTGGAGGAGACCACCAACACTTCTGGAAGCTTCTTCCTGTAGTTTAAATTGCTAGTGCTAGGTATAGTAAAGAAGCAGCTATTCCTGCCCTTGAAGTCTGATGGTATCTTATTGTCAAATGAAAATTGGTCAGTGGGAATTGATTTGGATGTAGGGATCATTTTAAATATTCTCAACTATATTTGGAGGTAGAGTTTGCCTGGATTTGCCTGGTTTTGAAAGTTTGCCTGGTTTAGCACTTTTGTCTATGAATTACCATCCAACCTTTTTTGGACAAAGCCAGATAACCCAGACTCTTATACAAATTTTTGTTTTTACCTCTTTCTTTGAGAACACAGAGGATAAAATGAGTGTATCAGGGATTTTTGTCACTACAGGAGCCTGTGGGGCTTTCTCTGGATCCAGACCTTTTAGCATATAGAATGTGGATTAAGGCAGCAGTAACTAAACTAGGAAATACAGGAAGGGTATGTTGGGAGAGAAGAGAACGTTGTGTTTGGAGGCACCCAAGGTAGAGAGATCCAGCAGACAGAGGAAGTGTGCTACCAAAGCTTGGGAAGACTTCAGTGCTGGAAATGGGATAAACATGGCCATCCACAACTTCTTGGGGTTGACATTCCCACTGCCTGACACATACTTCATAGGTATTGGCTGAATAAATGAAACAGTAGAGACAAACACAGAGAATAAGACTTGGAATCAGTAACAACTATGGATAGCAGGAGAAGGAATTTCTTGGCCAACCCAATAGCTTATGCTTTTCTCTTTGAAAGCTTTAGAATGTAGTGTACAGGTATTTTTCTTCTTTTATTTAACTTGTTCACTTATTAATGGACCTTAAGTTAAATTTACTTCATTTCTTGTTTTTTCTCTCTTTCTCTTTTTTCAGTTCCTCGATGTTGGACGCTGGATCTCCTGAATTAATCCTGTGTCTTATTTTTTCTGTTTCATTTTCAGTCTAGGGGTCCCAAGAGAAGTCACTGTTTTCTCTATATTATCTTGAGCATGGCATGTCTCTCCTAACCAGCAGTTGGGCCCTTTTACATCAGTTTTTGTTTGTGTGTGTTTTGGAAGATGCCCTCAAGGACCTCCCAGACATATGCTTATTAATCCCCCTACTTCTGACTCTCTTCTGCTCCCTGAGAAAATTAGGATATACTCCAACAAAAGAAGAAAGTAAGAGAGAGGGAAGCCAGGGGATCCAAAGCTGAGGAACAGGGAAGTCCTAGGACAGCTATGCAGCAGGCAGAGAGAACAATTTATCCAAATTGAAGCAGGGGGACCAGAAGACTCTGAGAAAGATTCCTCTGAATTAAAGAGGGAAAAAAGAGGGACAGATGGATTACCTTGTATATTTAACTGCATTGGAGGTTTAAGGTCAGGTGGAAAGTTTGGGGCTGAATTATTATAATATATAAAAAATTAAACAAAATGAGATTTATTATTAACCTTGAGGACAATAAACTTGTACCAAAGAAAGGGGGAGAGAAATGTAAACATACAACAGTAGTCGGCTCAATATGAATAACATTTACGTAAGTCATAATAAAACCCACAGAATGAAACATCATGATGCATAAAATATTAGTAGCATGACAGTTTGAGATGTGTTCATAGGAAAATATGAGAGTTAAATCTTTGGAGTTGAAATAAGATTGTTGGAAATTGTTAAAACTACAAAGATTCAAGTATTTAACACATATAAAGAAACACAGGAAACAAGTAGAACTTAAAAATATAAAAGGTAAGTGTAAGATTTTGGCAAGCTAAATTTTCATCTGTTGGAATAAGTAGTCTATAGATGTGACTGAGTAGTCTATAGATGTGATCAAGATGATAAAGTTCAAAGTAGTCTTATAAAGTATATTATTTAGCTTATATCTCTAGAATTGAAAAGAGAAATATTCAGTATGTCTCTAGGGAATAAGAGTGTTGAATTTTTTATCATGTACTATATTACTTAATTTTAAATCATGTGCACACAAAAGGAAATATCCTAGAAAATTCCAGGAGTTAAGAATACAGGTCCTAGACCCTAAAGGAGAAAAGAATTTTAAGAACACGGCACTTACAATGAGACAAAAGTAAATAAAACTGTGGGAAGGCAGCTGTCAGATCAATCACTGGCAATCTTTAAAATAATTGATTTCTCCCTTTCAAAGTTGGTGGCAAGTCAGTAGAATGCAAGGGACTAGTTGGGAGCAAAGGACATAGGAAAAAAGATGGAGGTAATGTTATTTCTAAAAAAGAGGGTAAGAAGTGTTTCACAGCATTTGAGTCTGATGGCTTTCCTTTGAGGATAATCATTTTCTATGAATGAATAAAGAAGTGATTTTGACATTTGAGAAAAGCACTTCTCAAACTTCAGCATGCTCCAGGATCATATGGAGGGCTTGTTAAACAGATGCATTGCTGGGTCCCACTCCCAGAGCTTCTGATTCTGTTGGACTGGGGTGGATCCACAAATTTCCCTTTATAACAAGCCGCCAGGTGTTGCTGATGCTTCTAGTTCAGAGAGCAATCTGAAACCCACTGGGTAGTGCATGCTTTAGAGATGAGCAAAGATTTGCACTGCTCTTTTCTCTATGTCTGGAATACCCATCTCAACCTACCAGTATCCCCTCTTTATAAAGGTACATGTGAGTAGTTCTTAACCTTGATTGCCAATCAAATTGCTGACTCTAGTATCAGTTCCTGGGTCTCACCCCATGGAATTTGGTCTGGGATGTGGCTTGAACATTGGAATATTTTAAAGCTTCCCACATGATTTATTATGTAGCCAGGGTTAAGACCAGCTATCTGTGAGGGTTCCTTATGGGTAGAAAGCCAAGTGGTGCCAGAAAGGGGGTGATAAACTTCAGGAAATGGACCAAGAGCTACCGGTTTGAAAAGTTGAAGTGATGACCTCAGGTAAGTTCTGTAGGACATGTAGGTTTTAGTGTCAGAAAGTTGAGTATTTTTGAATACTTCAAAAATACTTCTTCAGCTTCCTCTAGGAAACTGGATCATTTCTCCTTTCTTCCAAGGTTTCTGTGAGAATTAAATGAGGTGTAGCATTTAATAAAAATAGTGGATTATAAGTGTTAAGCATTCAATAAAGTGGAAAGTGAAAGTGTTAGTCTCTCAGTCATGTCTGACTCTTGGCGACCCCATGGACTGTAGCCCTCCTGGCTCTTCTGTCCACGGTATCCCTCAGACAAGAATACTGGAATGGGTTGCCTTTTCCTCCTCCAGTGGATCTTCCCAAACCAGGGATTGTACTGGGGTCTTCTGCATTGGCAGGCAGATTCTTTACTGAGCTACCAGGGAAGCGTTAAATAAGTGATTATTGCTGTCTGTCTGTCATTGCTTCCCAGGTGGCCCTAGTGGTAAAGAACTCACCTGCCAGTGCAGGAGACATACGAGATGTGGGTTTGATCCCTGGGCTGGGAAGATCCCCTGGAGGAGGAATGGCGCTCCAGTATTCTTGCCTGGAGAATCTCATGGACAGAGGAGCCTGGTGGGCTACAGTCCATGGAATCACAAAGAGTCTGACATGACAGAAGCAACATAACACACACTTTATTACTCTCATTATAATAACATTGTCTTGAAGTCAGAGGAGGCTAAAATTCCTCTTAAAATCCTGGAAGTGTGGTGGTTTTCTAGGTGGCATTTGAGATGTGTGCCATCAGATGGTGATGTGGCCAAGTCACTTTGCTTCTTCTTACTTCATTTTTGTGTTCCCTGGTGGCTCAGAGGGTAAAGCGTCTGCTGCAATGCAGGAGACCCAGGTTTGATCCCTGGGTTGGGAAGATCCCCTGGAGAAGGAAATGGCAACCCACTCCAGTACTCTTGCCTGGAAAATCCCATGGACAGAGGAGGCTGGCAGGCTTATAGTCCATGAGGTTGCAAAGAGTTGGACACGATTGAGCAACTTCACTTTCACTCCATTCCAAACTTAAAACATTTCACACTTCAGACCATGTTTTTAAAACAAATACATTAAAATCAGTGTATTCTGATGTTACTAGAATCAGTGTCACTAGATTCTAAATAAAAGCTTTAATCAGATGGGCTTTCTACTCCATTAAGTTACACCAAATGCCAGGCATGGGACAAAGCAAGCTCATTTTGATTGTTCTGTAATGTGCCCTCATCTTAAGATGCCAACTTTCTCAGGGGTCACCTTAACCTGACAGTCTTTCTCTCTGTCTCTAGTGTATTTGTACTGTGGATCTAGGATGCAAGTTGGGCATGAGTGTGGAGTTTGTACAAGATTTTGTTGTTGTTGTTGTTTAATTGCTAAGCTGTGCCTAACTCTTTTGTGACCCCATGGACTACAGTCTACCAGGCTCCTCTATCCATGGGATTTCCCAAGCAAGAATACTGAAGTGGGTTGCCCTTTCCTACTCGAGGGAATCTTCCCAACCTAGGGATCAAACCTGTGTCTCCTGCATTGCAGGAGGATCCTTTGCCACTGAGCCACCAGGGAAGCTCATTGTAAGATTTGGGTCCTAACAGATATAAGGCTAATCTCATTCCTTTACAAGACCAGCAAGTCAGGAAAGTTCTAGGCAAGAAGCTCAAGCTTTTATGCATTGTAATGTCCTGGATGTACATTTGATGCAATGTAAATACTTAGCTGGAAAATATTTTCACTTCTCAATTCTTCAAAACATAATCCACCCCAAACCTGTTTTTGAGCAAAGGTACTTATCCTAGGGTCTATGCAATAAAGACTTGTGTTTTATTATTCAATTAGAAAATGTACCAACATACATGGCTCTGATATAGAACATACAATTCTGATTGAAGTTTTGTTTTTAACAAAAAAAATTAAATGTCACAAGGACCTAAATAAGGCACGAAGAGAGCATATCAGAACAGATACCTTCCTAAGGTCAAGGTTTAAGGAGACAAAAATCTAAGGAGATAAATATTGAAGGAGAAATGCTCTGGGAGGGGGAAATTCATTTGGAGGGGGAAACATGGAGTGAGGAGTTGGGGCAGTTGGAGGGGGAAACACGGAATGAGGGGTTGGAGCAGTTGGAGGGGGAAACACGGAGTGAGGGGAGAATTCATTTGGAGGGGGGAACACGCTTATTGGTTCTTCCTCTTCCAGGGATTCACGGGTCTCTCTTTGTTCCATAAGTTGAAAGGATAAGGCCTCTTCCCCATCCTTCATTTCACACATCTTGCCCTCGAGTGGAGTGACTACCTCCTTCTCTTCTTTCCTTTCGCAAGTCTCCCCCTCCTCAGGTGAAGTGATTTCCTCTTCCTCTTCCTCCAAATCAATATTCTGCCCCTCCCGAGGTAGGGAAGCTTCCTTTTCTTCTTTCAAGTCCGTGGTCTCCCTCTCCTCAGGGGAAGAGACCTCCTCCTGCTTTGGGTCAGTGGTCTCCCTCTGCTCAGGTAGACATTTACTGAATGTTTGACCCTAACACCGTTGCGGAGATACAAGAAAACAAAGTACTTTCATTAAGCATCTGGTAAGTCTAAGCTGGTGAACCCACAGAGCAGCTTAGGACACTATTAATTTAATACATGTATCCCCATCACCCAGCAGTTCCATATCTAGTTCTCCATCTTAAAGAGCCTCTCTTGGGATGCTTATCACAGCACCATGTGCAACAATGGGGAAGAACAGAGACTTAGAGGACTTGCAGGTTTTGAACCAGGTTAATGACTGTGAGAAGGAAATGGCAACCCACTCCAGTATTCTTGCCTGGAAAATCCCATGGACAGAGGAGCCTGGTAGGCTGCAGTCCATGGGGTCGGTAAAATTCGGGCACGACTGAGTGACTTCACTAATGACTGTGAAGGGTAAGTGGGAGCAAAGAGCACATCTGCCTCCTCAGGGCCCCTGGGGGCCTGAGGGATGAGGGGAAGGGTTGCTGAGCTGAGTGATGTAAAAGGGCCAGACCATAGGTTGTGGGTCCTACAAGTTGGAGCTCGCCCTCGCCAGGTCCAAGGACTCCAGGCACCACGGCTCTTTCAGGTTGCACAGACCTTAGACCTCATCACCTCAGGACCCAGAAGCCTCTCTGCCTTACCCCAGAATCCCTGTCCATCCCCCACCCCCTCTCCACTTAGAATGTCCACGTCTGCCTCGGACACCAGGTGACAGCAGCGGCAAGCCTGCTTGCTGCAGGGTGAGGAACACATTTGCTGTCCTCGGAATCTACCATGGAAGTTCACGCCCAGTAGTTCAAGATTTACTTTAAACAACAACCAAAAAAAGACCAAAATTCCTGTTAGCCTGTTTGCCTCCCCCTTCTCACAAGTTAAACACACAAATTAAGCCGTCTTCCAGTCTTACCTCCATGCCTGGTCCCTGGTCTTGCTGGGCGAAGAGCACTTCAGACAGCAGGGCTGAACCAAGACGTCTTTGTCTCCTCAAACTTGTATCTAGCTGAGCATACCTTTCCAAGATCAGATTATCTCCTTCTTCAAGTCTGGGAGACCAATCAACTCTTAAGACCAAGATTGTTGATATAGATGCCTTGGGGCTATCAAGTCATTCTGGGGATGATGGGTTTATCTGTTTGTTTCTCTGCAAAAGACCAAACTATCAGTGAAAATCCTTCCTATTTCCTATCCAGCCCCTTGTATTCCACTTCTGAAAAATAGGCAGGAGCTGGGGGATCCTAAGTTGCTCCTAGGATTTAATATTATCAGTTGTTGAGAGGCCCTTTTATTTCAGGGTAGGGATCAAGGAGAGGCCTTACCACCCTGTAAGATGGTGCTGCCAAATGTTTTTGTATTTTCTAGCTAGATAAAATATTTAACTTTTACCCAAATAGAACTATGACTTCGGTTTCACAGTTTATAAGGGCTCCTGAAAGTTTATTAAAGTTCAAAAGCTTTCTTCCTAGAACATCCATGGAGTGTGTATTTCCTACATCCCAAACCCTCTCCATGTAGTACTGGGGGGGAAGGGTGTATCTTTCCCTCCTGTTGCTGAGCACCCACTGTGAAGTTCAGCTCTGCTTCCAGCTGCTTGTTTGACTCTCTGCACTTCACTCTTCCTGGCTCCGTGTGTAGACCCTACTTCATTATATGCAGAATGAGGCATATCTCCTGGTGTGAGGGTCCAAGACCAGGTCTGTACCCTTTCACCAGGTGATTTGCCTGACACCACATGGGCTTCCAGGTGACACTAGTGGTAAAGAACCCACTTGCCAACGCAGGAGACATAAGAGACGCAGGTTCGATCCCTGGGTCCTAAAGATGCCCTGGAGGAGAGCATGGCAACCCACTACAGTATGCTTGCCTGGAGAATCCCATGGACAGAGGAGCCTGGCGGGCTACCATCCACGGGGTCACAAAAGAATCAGACATGACTTAGCAACTAAACAACAACTACAACATAGGAATCCCCTTCACCATATCCTAAATCCATAGAGTTTGAGTCTCTACTTGAGTGCTTGCTTTGCGGGGGCTCATGTCCTAACCAGCTGAGCCTTTCCTTTCTGTAACTGCCTTAGTTGCTAGAATTTTTTCTTCTTAAAAAGACCCCAAACCAATTTCACTGTGTTCTGTGGAAATTCAGAAAATTGAACCCCATCTGCTGTATTCCTTAAGAAGGTTTTCAGTTCAGTTCAGTTGCTCATTTGTATCTGACTCTTTGCGACCCATGAATCACAGCACGACAGGCCTCCCTGTCCATCACCAACTCCCAGAGTTTACTCAAACATCACCATTGAGTCGGTGATGCCATCCAACCATCTCATCCTCTGTTGTCCCCTTCTCCTGCCTTCAATCTTTCCCAGCATCAGGGTCTTTTCCAATGAGTCAGTTCTTTGGATCAGGTAGCCAAAGTATTGCAGTTTCAGTTTCAGCATCAGTCCTTCCAATGAATATTCAAGACTGATTTCCTTTAGGATGGACTGGCTGGAAAGACTGTTAACAATCATACAAATATGTATTAATATCATGACAATTTGTGAGGAATATTCAGAGTGCTACAGAGAGGAAAACAGGAAAAATTAAACATAGGTAATCAAAGAAGGTTGGTATAATGGAAGTGACATTTAAGCTGATGCCAGGCCAACTGGTTTGGCTTCAGGGGCCAAACCAGGTTGGGCGGGGGGTGGGGAAGGACTCCAGGCAGAAAGAACTGGAATGTGGGGAGGAGGGGTTGATATAGATGGGATTAGAGGAGTAATTCTGGAAAGGACACTTGTATAATTAGGGAGTCTTAATGTTATTCCAGGTACAAAGAGAGACCACTGAAAGGATTTAAGCAGGGGAGGGTCATTATCCATTTTGTATTTCAAACAATAACTGGCTCTTGTGTAGAAGAGAGTAAGTGGGGATTCCAGGTAAAAGGCAACCAATGATGGTGGATTGAATTAGGATGGTGACTAGGGAGATGAAAAGAAAGCAGACTTGAGAAGTATTTTGGAGGCAGAGTCCAGAGGATTTGGTGGTAGATTATTCAGAATAAGCATCAGTATGGTTAGCATCCTAGCACCTTAGCACCTTTCCAGATGGGCAATCACCAGCCAGCAATTGGGTATTTTCAAGATTATACCTGCTGCTGCTGCTGCTAAGTCGCTTCAGTAGTGTCCGACTCGGTGCAACCCCATAGACGGCAGCCCACCAGGCTCTGCTGTCCCTGGGATTCTCCAGGCAAGAACACTGGAGTGGGTTGCCATTTCCTTCTCCAATGCATGAAAGTGAAAAGTGAAAGTGAAGTCGCTCAGTCGTGCCCGACTCTTAGCGACCCCATGGACTGCAGCCTACCAGTCTCCTCTGTCCATGGGATTTTCCAGACAAGAGTACTAGAGTGGGGTGCCATTGCCTTCTCTGAGATTATACCTAGTGGGTTTCTAATTAGGCAGCTGGAAGTGCTATCTACTCAGAAGAGGAAAACTAAAAGGAAAATGAATTGAAGGGATTTGGTTGTTGGATCAAGAATTTGGATTTGGTTGTATTAATTTTAATAAGGCTTTGAGGTATTAAAATGCAGATATTGAGTTGGCAATTGGATATAACAAACTAAGCTGGGAATTGTCAGCACATCATTGAAATTTAAAGCTGTGGGAATGTGGATGCTGTACCCTAGATCCTGAGTGTACAAGGGGGAAACGGCCAGGCCTGAGCCATGAGGGGTATGTAGAATAGCAGAGACACAAGAGTGGCCCAGCAGCAGGAGGAAAGCCAGAGACGGTGTCATGAAGTCAGGGTCAGACCCTGGGGATGGCAACTGGAAGGGAGTGGGCTTTTGAAAATGATGTAGGCTGAGAGTAGGTAGGATTACTTAAGTCACATGCAAAGACAATTCCTCCACTACACTTGCTGGGGACGAGAGGAAAAAAAACTGGTGGGAAGTGTAGAGGACAGTTTGTCATTTTCCTTTTTGTTGTTTATCCTAAATATCCCCCAATTCATTCATTCTTTATATGATCGTATTTCCAGAAGGCCTTATAACTTATGCAAAACAGTGTTTTCCCCCAGAATAGGATGCTTCACCCAAAATGTGTTCTGATCCAGCCAGGGCCAGCCTGTGGCTTTCCCTTCTAAGTACTCTATTAGCAGATGCAACGAAGCTTACTTATTCGTATTTTGGTAGTCATGCCCTCTGTTGGCTTACCCTGAAACTGCAATCAAATCAAGCTCTTGCACTGCTGCCAAGTCAAGTCCTTTCACCCACTGTTGCTCAGTCTCTCAGTCCTGTCTGGCTCTTTGTGACCCCATGGACTGCAGCACGCTGGCTTCCTTGTCCTTCACTATCTCCTGGAGTTTGCTCAAACTCACGTCCATTGAGTCGATGATGCCCTCCCACCATCTCATCCCCTGTCACCCCTTTTCCTCTTGCCCTCAGTCTTTCCCAGCGTTAGTGTCTTTTCCAGCGAGTCGGCTCTTCAGATCAGGTGGCCAAAGTATTGGAGCTTCAGCTTCAGCATCAGTCCTTTCAAGGAATATCCAAGGTTGTTCTCCTTTAGGATTAACTGGTTTGATCTCTTTGCTGTCTAAGGAACTCACTCTGTCCTTGTGTGCTAATATCATCTAGAAGGACAGTTCATCAGAAGCAAGGGTAGCCCAGGAGCCCTTGAGAAAGAAGTTTGGATAACTAGTTGAGGTAGAAGACAACTCCAGAATAAGCAGACAAGGCAGGTTTTTTATGAATCCTGTGTAACAGGTGAAAAAACTGAAACTTAAGCATAGTACCATTTAAGTAGCAAAAACAACTTCAGATCTTCATTCTGTCAGAGGTATGCCGTATTTCTTCTTAATTCTTTGCAATATTTTTGCAGAATAGAAATATAACTGATTATTTACATGTCAATTCTATACTTTTGTTTGTGTGCATGCTCAGTACCTCAGTCATGTCTGACTCTTTTTGACTCAGGACTGTAGCCTGCCAGGCTCTTCTCTCTACGTGATTTCCCAGGCAAGAATACTGGAGTGGGTTGTCATCTCCTATCCTGGGGGGTCTTTCTGACCCAAGGATCAAATCTGCATCTCTCTCTTTGGCAGGCAGATTCTTTACCACTGCACCACTCTTCGTTTGTGCCATACTTTTGTTTGGGACCATTGAAATGCGAATCAGTGAGGAAGAACTTGAGAACCTCTTGATGAAGGTGAAAGAGGAGAGTGAAAAACCTGACTTAAAACTCAACATTCAAAAAACTAAGATTATGGCATCTGGTCCCATCACTTCATGGCAAATAGATGGGGAAACAATGGAAACAATAATAGACTTTATTTTTTGGGTTCCAAGTCACTGCAGATAGTGACTGCAGCCATGAAATTAAAAGACACTTGCTTCTTGGAAGAAAAGCTATGACAAACCTAGGCAGCATATTAAAAAGCAGAGACATAACTTTGCTGACACAGGTACATCTAGGTAAAGCTATGGTTTTTCCAGTCATGTATGGGATGTGAGAGCTGGTAAAGAAAGCTGAGGGCTGAAGAATGGATGCTTTTAAACTGTGGTGTTGGAGAAGACTCTTCAGAGTCCCTTGGACTGCAAGGAGATCAAACCAGTCAATCCTAAAGGAAATCAATCCTGAATGTTCATTGGAAGCACTGATGCTGAAGCTGAAGCTCCAATACTTTGGCCACCTGATTCAAAGAGCTGACTCATTGAAAAAGACCCTGATGCTGGGAAAGATTGAAGGCAGGAGAAGGGGACAACAGAGGACGAGATGATTGGATGGCATCACCGACTCAATGGACATGAGCTTGAGCAAGCTCCAGGAGATGGTGAAGGACTGGGAAGCCTGGCATGCTGCAGTCCATGGAGTTGCAAAGAGTCAGACATGACAGAGCAACTGAACAACAACAACAACAAATGCAAATCATAGGAAATCAAGAGATATTCTTTCATTCATCAAATATTAAACATGTTCTACATAAGGGGGATATGGTGGTGAATAAAACAGACAAATTTCATGTCCTCACCTTCTAATATGAAGTGATAAGGCAAGACAGGGCTTCTCTTGTGACTCAGCTGGTAAGGAATCTGCATGCAATGCAGGAGACCTGGGTTCGACCCCTGGGTTGGGAAGATACCCTGGAGAAGGGAAAGGCTACCCACTCAGTATTCTGGCCTGGAGAATTCCATGGATTGTATAGTCTGTAGGGTCACAAAGAGCTGGACACGACTGAGCAACTTTCACACTTTCAAGACAAGACAAGGCAAAATATATATAGTTAATTAGATAGTAATGGTAGTAAGAAAACATAAAGTGGGGAAGGAGATTATTAAACAAAATTAAACTGAGTAAATTTGAAGGTCTGTTTGTCTTTATTAAATGATGTATGAATATTATTATTCATGAATTATTATATCATTATTCATGAATTATTATTATTCGTGATAACTGGGATGCATCCCATTTATCAAATAGAATGGTACTCCAACGTTCTATACAAAAATGTAAGGGTTTTATAGGAAGGAGGGTAGGACAAGGAAGTCAAAAGAGTGGATTATTTCTGGTAGGACTTATTAAGTAGATTCTCTGATTGGTCTTGATGAGGAAATTCCAGACTGATTGGTTTAAAATTCCACTCCAAGGAGCAGCTGAAACTGTAGTTAGGTGTTAAGTCCTTGGAGGGCTTAGCATATGTGGCTCTATATTGGGCCAGTTTCTTTTCTTTTTTTTTTTTTTTACTCAAGTTTTTAAAAAGTTTATTTTTTATTGAAGGATAATTGCTTTACAGAATTTTGCTGTTTCCCGTCAAACCTCAACATGAATCAGCCATAGGTATACATATATCCCCTCCCTTTTGAAACTCCCTCCCATTTCTCTCCCCATTCCACCGCTCTAGGTTGATAGAGAGCCCCTGTTTGAGTTTCCTGAGCCATACAGCAAATTCCCATTGGCTATCTATTTTACATATGGTAATGTAAGTTTCCATGTTACTCTTTCCATACATCTCACGCTCTCCTCCCCTCTCCCCATGTCCATAAGTCTGTTCTCTATTTCTCCACTGTGACCCGTAAATAAATTCTTCAGTACCATTTTTCTATATTCCTTATATATGTGTTAGAATACGGTATTTATCTTTCTCTTTCTGACTCACTTCACTCTGTATAATAGGTTCTAGTTTCATCCACCTCATTAGAACTGACTCAAATGTGTTCCTTTATATGGCTGAGTAATATTCCATTGTGTATATGTACCACAACTTCTTTATCCATTCATCTGTCAGTGGACATCTAGGTTGCTTCCATGTTCTAGCTATTGTAAATAGTGCTGCAGTGAACAATGAGATACGTGTCTCTTTCAATTTTGGTTTCCATAGGGTATATGCCTAGGAGTGGGATTGGTTTTATTCCTAGTGAATCTCCATACCGACTTCCATAGTGGCTGTATCAATTTACATTCCCACCAACAGTGCAAATTTCCCTTTTCTCCACATCCTTTCCAGCATTTATTGTTTGTAGATGTTTTGATGAGGGCCATTCTGACCAGTGTGAGGTGCTATCTCATTGTAGTTTTGATTTCCATTTCTTTAATAATGAGAGATGTTGAGCATCTTTTCATGTTTGTTGGCCATCTGTATGTCTTCTTTGGAGAAATGTCTGTTTAGGTATTTTTCCCACTTTTTGATTGGATTATTTGTTTTTCTGGTATTGAGTTGTATGAGCTGCTTGTATATTTTGGAAATTAAGCCTTTGTCAGTTGTTTCATTTTCTATTATTTTCTCCCATTCTGAGGGTTGTCTTTTCACCTTGCTTATAGTTTCCTTTGCTATGCACAAGCTTTTAAATTTAATCAGGTTCCACTTGTTTACTTTTGTTTTTATTTCCATTATTCTAGGTGGGTCATAGAGGATCTTGCTTTGATTTATGTCATTCTGAGTGTTCTGCCTATGTTTTCCTCTAAGAGTTTTCTAGTTTCTGGCCTTACATTTAGGTCTTTAATCCATTTTGAGTTTATCTTTGTATATGGTGTTAAGAAGTGTTCTAATTTCATTCTTTTACATGTAGCTGTCCTATTTTCCTAGCACCATTTATTGAAGAGGCTATCTTTGCCCCATTGTATATTCTTGCCTCCTTTGTAAAAAATAAGGCACCCATAGGTGTATGGGTTTATTTCTGCTCTTTCTTGTTCCATTTGTCTGTATTTCTGTTTTTGTGCCAGTACCATGCTGTCTTGATGACTGTAGCTTTGTAGTATAACCTGAAGTCAGGAAGCTTGATTCCTCCAGCTTCATTCTTCTTTCTCAAGACTGCTTTGGCTCTTTGGGGTCTTTTGTGTTTCCATATGAATTGTGAAATTTTATGTTCTAGTTCTGTGAAAAAATGTCATTGGTAAATTGATAGGGATTGCATTAAATCTGTAGATTGCATTTGGTAGTATAGTCATTTTCACAATATTGATTCTTCCTACCCAGGAACATGGAATATCTCTCCATCTGTTTATGTCATTTTTTATTTCTTTCATTAGTGTATTATAGTTTTCTGTATACAGTTCTTTCATCTCCTTATATAAATTTAATCCTAGATATTTAACTATTTTTGTTGTAGTGGTGAATGGGATTGATTCCTTAATTGCTCTTTCTGATTTTTCATTGGTAGTATGTAAAAATGCAAGTGATTTCTGTGTATTGATTTTGTATCCTACAACTTTGCTATATTCACTGATTAGCTGTAGTCATTTTCTGATACTATCTTTAGGGTTTTCTATGTTTAGTATCATGTCATCTGCAAATAGTGAGAGCTTGACTTCTTTTCTGACCTGGATTCCTTTTATTTCTTTTTCTTCTCTGATTGCTGTAGCTAGAACTTCCAGAACTATGTTGAATAATCATGGTGAAAGTGGACACCCTTGTCTTGTTCCTGATCTTAGGGGGAATGCTTTCAGTTTTTCACCATTGAGAATATTGTTTGCTATAGGCTTGTCATATATGGCCTTTACTACGTTGAGGTAGGTTCCTTCTATGCCCATTTTTTGAAGAGTTTTAATCATAAATGGGTGCTGAATTTTGTCAAAGGCTTTTTATACACCTATTGAGGTTATCATATGCTTATCTTTCAGCTTGTTAATATGGTGTATCACATTGATTGATTTGTGTATATTGAAGAATCCTTGCATCCCTGGAATAAACCCAACTTGATCATGGTATATGAGCTTTTTGATGTGGTGCTGAATTCTGTTTGCTAGAATTTTGTTGAGGATTTTTGCATCTATGTTCATCAGTGATATTGCCCTGTAGTTTTCTTTTTTGTGTGTTGTCTTTGTCTGGTTTTGGTATCAGGGTGATGGTGGCCTTGTAGAATGAATTTGGAAGTGTTCCTTCCTCTGCAATTTTTGAAAGAGTTTTAGAAGGATAGGCATTAGCTCTTCTCTAAATGTTTGATAGAATTCTTCTGTGAAGTCATCTGGTCCTGGGCTTTTGTTTTTTGGGTGATTTTTGATCACAGCTTCAATTTCAGTGCTTTTAGTTGGGTTGTTCATAATTTCTAATTCTTCCTGGTTCAGTCTTGGAAGATTGAACTTTTCTAAGAATCTGTCCATTTCTTCCAGGTTATCTATTTTATTGCGATATAGTTGTTCATAATAGTCTCTTATAATCCTTTGTATTTCTGCATTGTCTGTTGTAACCTTGCCCTTTTCATTTCTAATTTTGTTGATTTGATTATTCTCTCTTTTTTTCTTGATGAGTCTGGCTAAGAGTTTGTTAACTTTGTTTATCTTCTCAAAGAACCAGCTTTTAGTTTTTTAATCTTTACTATTGTTTCTTTCATTTTTTAATTTATTTCCACTCAGGTCTTTATGATTTCTTTCCTTCTACTAATTTTGGTTTTTTTTTTTTTCCTTCTTTTTCCAGTTGCTTTAGGTGTAAAGTTAGGTTGTCTATTTGATGTTTTTTTTTGTTTCTTGAGGTAGGATTGTATTGCTATAAACTTCCCTCTTAGAACTGCTTTTGCTCCATCCCATAGATTTTGAGTTGTCGTGCTCTCATTGTCATTTGTTTCTAGAAATTTTTTTATTTCCCTTTTGATTTCTTCAGTAACCTGTTGGTTATTTAGAAACATGTTGTTTAATCTCTATGTGTTTGTGTTTCTTACAGTTTTTTTCTTGTAATTGATATCTAGTCTCATAGCATTGTGGTCGGAGAAGATACTTGTTACGATTTCAATTTTCTTAAATTTACTGAGGTTTTATTTGTGACCCAAGATGTGATCTATCTTGGAGAATGTTCCACTTGAGAAGGTATATTCTGCATTTGGATGGAATGTCCTGAAGATATCAATGAGATCCATCTCATCTAATGTATCATTTAAGATATGTGTTTCCTTATTAATTTTCTGTTTTGATGATCTGTCCATTGGTGTGAGTGGGGTGTTAAAGTCTCCTACTATTATTGTGTTACTGTCAATTTCTCCTTTTATGTCTGTTAGTGTTTGTCTTGTGTATTGAGGTGCTCCTATGTTGGGTGCATTGGAGAAGGAAATGGCAACCCACTCCAGTACTCTTGCCTGGAAAATCCCTTGGACAGAAGAGCCTGGTAGGCTACAGTCCATGGGGTCGCAAAGAGTCAGGCACGACTGAGTGACTTCACTTTCACTTTTCACTCTCATGCATTGGATAAGGAAATGGCAACCCACTCCAGCATTCTTGCTTGGAGAATCCCAGGGACAGAGGTGTCTATGGGGTTGCACAGGGTCGGACATGACTGAAGTGACTTAGCAGCAGCAGCAGCATGTTGGGTGCATAGATATTTACAATTGTTATGTCTTCCTCTTGGATTGATCCCTTGATCATTATGTAGTGTCCTTCCTTATCTCTTGTAATCTTTATATTAAGGTCTTTTTTGATATGAGGATTGCTACTCCAGCTTTCTTTTGCTTCCCATTTGCATGGAATATATTTTTCCATACTCTCATTTTCAGTCTATATGTGTCTTGAGGTCTGAAGTGGGTTTCTTGTAGACAGCTTATACATGGGTCTTGTTTTTGTATCCATTCAGCCAATTTGTGTCTTTTGGTTGGAGCATTTAATCCATTTACTTTGAAAATAATTATTGATGTATATATTCCTATTGCCATTTTGTAATTGTTTGGGGTTGATTTTGTAGATCTTTTTTCTTCTCTTGTATTTCTTGACTATATAAGTCCATTTAACATTTGTTGTAAAGCTGGTTTGGTGGTACTGAATTCTCTTAACTTTTGCTTGTCTGAAAAGCTTCTTAATTCTCCATCAATTTTGAATGAGATCCTTGCTGAGTACAGTAATCTTGGTTGTGGATTTTCCCCTTTCAGTACTTTAAATATATCCTGCCTTTCCCTTCTGGCCTGCAGAGTTTCGGCTGAAAGATCAGCTGTTAAGCATATGGGGTTTCCCTTGTATGTTACTTGTTGCTTCTCCCTTGCTACTTTTAATATTCTTTCTTTGTGTTTAGTCTTTGCTAGTTTGATTAATATGTGTCTTGGCATTTAGTTGATTAGTATGTGTCTTCTCCTTGGGTTTATCCTGTATGGGACTCTTTGTGCCTCTTGGACTTGATTGGCTATTTCATTTTCCATGATGGGGAAATTTTCAACTATAATCTTGAAAATTTTTCTCTTATCCTTTTTTTCCCTTCTTCTTCTGGGACCCCTGCAATTCGAATGTTGGTGCATATGATATGGTCCCAGAGGCCTCTGAGAATGTCCTCAGCTCTTCATTCTTTTTACTTTATTCTGGTCTTCAGAAGTTATTTCCACCATTTTATCTCCCAGCTCACTGATTCGTTCTTCTGCTTCAGATATTCTGATATTGATTCCTTCTAGAGTATTTTTATTTCAGTAGTTGTGTTGTTTGTCTCTGTACATTTACTCTCTAATTCTTCTAGGTCTTTGTTAATTGATGCTTGCATTTTCTCCATTTTGTTTTCAAGGTTTTTGATCATCTTTACTATCATTATTCTGACTTATTTTTCAGGTAATTTTCCTATTTCCTCTTCATTTATTTGAACCTCTGTGTTTCTGGTTTGTCCCTTCATTTGTGCAGTATTTCTCTGACTTTTCCTTTTTTTTTTTTTAAGTTATTGTGTTTGAGGTCTCCTTTTCCCAGGCTTCAAGGAAAGTTGAATTCTTTCCTTGAAGAAGGTTGAATTCTTTCTTCCTTTCGGTTTCTTAAGCTCTCTTAAGGTTGGTCCAATGGTTTGTGTGAGGTTCGTATAGGGTGAGATTTGTACTGAGTTTTTGTTTGTTTTTCCTCTGATGGACAAGGCTGAGTGAAGTAGTATTCCTGTCTGCTGATGATTGCATTTGTATTTTTGTTTTGTTTGTTGTTTAGATGAGGCATCCTGCAGAGGGTGCTACTGGTGGTTGGGTGATGCCCAGTCTTGTATTCAAGTGGTTTCCTCTGTGTGAGTTCTCATTATTTGATATTCCCTAGGGTTAGTTCTCTGGTAGTCTAGGGTCTTGGAGTCAGTTCTCCCACTCCAAAGGCACAGGGTTTGATCTCTGGTCAGGAACAAAGATTCCACAAGTGGTTTGTTATGACATTAAGGAAGAGTAAAACAAATATCTGAAAGTGAGAAACCAAAGATGAACCCTCGGCAAATGGCAGTTAGAAAATCAGGCAAATAATAATTAAAATAATGGAGTATACAATATACATATACACCCATGAGCAAAGTGAAAACAGCCCCACAAAAATAAAGCAATAGATTGACCCAGCAAACAAAGGAAATAAAAAATTATATTTACCAGTTAAGAACAAAACTAACTTAAGCACAAACTGGAAAACAAAACTAAAGCAATGTGCCAAGTGGGGAATAAAGCAATGAAAACAAAACTAACAAATTTGTTGAGAGGAAAGGAAAGAAAGAAAAGAAAGACAGAATAGATATACAAAGTTAAATAGAGGTAGATGAAGAAGATTTATATACATTAAAGATTAACTGCAAGGGGAAAAGAACAGTAGGAAAGTCAAGTGAAGGAATAAATGTAGAAAAAAATAATAGGTTTAAAAAAATAAAAATTAGAATTATAAAAAAGAGAAAAAAAAAAAATGGAAGAAGAAAGAAAAAAGGGGATAAAAAGGAAAACTCCACAGAACTGCAAAAGCTCAGTGTAGAGGCAGAGGTTTATAACAACAGTAGAAAGTATGACTGAATATACACATATACATACACACCCATTAGCAAAATCAAAACAGTCCAGCAAAAATTAAGACAATAGACTGACCTGGCAAACAAAGGAAACCAAAAATTATATTTACCAGAACAAAACTAGTTAAAGCACAAACTGGAAAACAAAACTAAAGCAAGGTGCCAATTGGGGAATAAAGCAATGAAAATAAAACTGAGAGGAAAGAAGAGAAAGAAAAGAAGAAAGAATAGACATGCAAAGTTAAATAGAGGTAGATAAAGAAGATTTATATACATTAAAGATTAACTGCAAAGGGAAAAGAATAGTAGGAAAAGCAAACAAAGAATAAATGTAGAAAAAATAATAATAGGTTTAAAATTTTTTAATTTAAAAAAGAGAAAAAAAAAAAAAGGGAAAACTCCACAGAACTGCAAAAGCCCATTGTAGAGGCAGAGATTTATAACAACAATAAAAAATGTGACTGAGGAAAAAGAAAAAAAAACCAAAAAAAGCTCAAAAGCTTAATTGGATTTCTTAGTGCCAATAAAATTGACAACTACAACAGATGGGGGGAAAAAAAGAAAAAAATCCAAAAGAATCTACAGAACAAGTCAAAAAATAAGAATAATAAATGTTTTTCTTGAGTCTGTGCTGTCAGAGTCCTTTCCCTCATAGGGAATCACAGTTCACATTACCTCCCTAGGATGCCCTCCAACACTGTACTGATCTCTGGACCTGCTGTGGGGGCTGCTCAGATTCTAATCTGGCCCTGCTTCAGTGTGTTCTTGCCTCCAATGTCCACAGCTATCAGAGCTAGGGCATTTTATTTTGTGGGAGCTCTCAATGGCCTTTTATATATTCCATAGACACAGAGTCTACTTAGTTGATATGTGGACTTAATCTGCAGCTTGTACAGCTGGTAGGAAGGTTTTGGGTCTTCTTCCCTACCTGCATTGCCCCTTGGTTTCAATTGTGGTTTTATTTCCACCTCTACATGTGGGTCTTCCACTGGGGTTTAGCTCCTGAGGCCACCCTGGAGGGCTTGGGTTTGCCCCCTGTGAAGGCCAGGTGTGGAAGTGATGCAGCTGATTGGTTTGCAGTGGTTCTGGCAGCACCAGGTACTCAGAGGGGTTGACAGCTAGGGTAGTAGGAAATATAGCACTCTAGAAGGGTATGGCAACTAGTATTGGCCAATACACTTCAGTATTCTTGCCTAGAGAACCCCTTCTCTGGCAGAGAAGCCTGACAGGCCACAGTCTACAGGGTTGCACAGAGTCAGACAGGACCAAAGTGACCCTATGCACATAAACACAAGACTTTTTTTTTTTTTTGCCTGTGGCAGCTCTGCCTCAGTAAGAGTTGAGTGTGAAGATGGTGCAGCTGCTTGGCTTGTGGGGACCCTGGTGGCACCAAGTATTCAGGGACACAGACTGCCTCTGCAGCAGGAGTTATGGCCCTCTCAGAGTCTTTTTTCGAGCCTCTTGTGATCGCCTCTGGCGATCAGAAGGCCTCTTTGGCCAGTCTTTTTCCGTACCTCCACCCATTCAGGCACCTAGAGGGCTCCCCTGGCTGGGGTCCTTTTCTGTAGATCGGCGCATCAGGCACTTAAAGGGGCACCCTGGGTGGGGTCCTACTCTGTAGTTCAGTGCCTCAGGTGTTTGATGGTCCAGCCTCTCTATTGTTCAGCTGCTGTTGTTGACATATGGAGAGAGAGAGGCTATGGTAATGGCTCCAACCCCTACGCATGACTCAGCAGTGTCGCCTTGCTTTCATGACTGCCTGGCTTTCTTCCACAGGCATTTCCCACCATGATCTCCTCCCTCATATCCCCTCGATCCATCTCTCCGCTGAACAGCAGCCCTCAAACTGGGATTTATCCACAATCCCTAAACTCCAGCTCCTGCCTCTGCCCCTTCCAGAAGACTTGCATTCCTGCCCGGCCTATGTATGGCTTCAGCAAGGACTGTCTGATTCTCATTCCATTTAGGCTGCCACAGATCAGCTGTTTCACTCTCAGCCTTAAATGTTTCTCCTCTGACTCAGACAATTGACCCACTCCTGGGATCAGACCCCTGCTTTAGTTCTCCCACCCACCGAGGGCAGGTCCAGTTCTACTAACACTCCTGTTTTTCCCCCCAGTTCCTTCATCCTACCAAGGTTTGTGTGGTTCTATATATTCTTTTCCACTGGTCAGGTACTCCTGTCCACTCTCAGCTGGTGTTCTGCGTGCATTTCTGTGTCTGAAGGTGTATTCCTGATGTATCCGTGGAGAGAGATGTACTCTATGTCCACCTATTCCTCCACCATCTTGTTCTCTCCTGTTTTAATTTTTTTAACTGAAATATAGTTGATTTACAATGTCTTAATATTAATTTCAGGTGTACAACATATACTCCATTTAAAGTCATCATATAATATTGGCTATATTCCTTGTGCTGTATATGACATCCTTGTATTTTATCTTATACCCAGGAGTTTGTACTTAATCCCCTTCCACTTTCTCGTACCTCCCCCCTTCCCATCCCCTCATAGATAACCTAGTTCTATGTATCAGTGAGTCTGTTTATGTTTTGTTATATCCATTCATTTATTTTTTAGTTCCCATGTATAAGTGAAAACATAACAGTATGTATTTTTCTCTGACTTACTTTACTAAGCATAATATCCTGTAGGTCCATTCATGTGGATGCAAAGTTTTGCAAAAATTGCAGATTTTTTATGACTGAATAGTATTCCACTGTGTCCATCTTCTTTGTCCATTGTGTGGTTTTTTTTTTTTTTTAAATCAAGGATTCTTTTATTTTAAAATAAAATGAGGTTTTAAAAATATTTATTTTTATTTATTTATTTGGCTGTGCCGGGTCTTAGTGGCAGCACACAGAATCTTCTATCCTTGTTTCAGCATGAGGGATCTTTAATAGGATCTAGTTCCCCAGCCAAGGATGGAACCCTTGCATTAAAAGCACAGCATCTTAGCCATCAAGGAAGTCCTTATCTATTCATCTGTTGATGGACACTTACATTGCTCTGTACTGTTTTCCATTACAGCAGTGTCAATTCACATTCCAACCAACAGTGTACTAGGGTTCCCTTTTCTCTCTAGTCTTGCCAATTTATTATTTGTGGTCTTTTTGATAATAGACATTCTGACAGGTGTAAAGTGCTGTCTCATTGTGGTTTTGCTTTGCTTTTCTATGATGATTAGTGATGTTGAGCATCTTTTCATTGGCCCTTTCGCCATCTATATGTCTTCTTTGGAAAAATGTTTGTTCAGATCTTCTGACTATTTTTAACCAGGTGGTTCATTTTTTTTTAAATATATATATATTTTGAATTGTATGAGCTCTTTATATGTTTTGGATATTAACTACTTATAAGACATGTCATTTGCAAATAACTTTTCCCATTCAGTAATTTGTCTTTTCATTTTGTTGATGGTTTCCTTCTTTGTGCAAAAACTTTTTAATTACTTTCCATTATTTATTTTTGCTTTTGTTTCCTTTTCCTAAGGAGACAGATTCAAAAAATTATTGTTAAGATTTATATTAAAGAGTATACTGCTTACATTTTCTTCTAGGAGTTTTACAGTTTCCAATTTTACATTCAATCCATTCTGAATTTATGTTTGTATGTGATATGAAAAAAAAATTCTAATTTCATTCTTTTACATGTACTTGTCTGGTCTTCCCAACACCACTGTTAAAGATACTGTCTTCCCCATTGCGTAGTTTTGCCTCCTTTGTCGTAGATTAATTGGCCATAGGTGTGTAGGTTGATCTCTGGGCTCTCTCTTCTGTTCCATTGATCTGTGCATCTGTTTCTGTGCTGGAGGCCTGTTGTTTCTTTTTAAACAATATAAAATGTTGGGCTGGGACATTGGTGTGGGAATTTTAGATACAGTGGCCAAAGAAGGTGATTTGAAAAACCTGAGAGAAGTGAAGGAGCTAGCCATGAACATACTGGATGCAGAAATTCCAGGCAAAATGAACATCAGTTGCAAAGCACCAAGGTGGAGATGTCTCTGGCATGTTAGAGGAAAGGCCAGGAGGCCAGTGTGGCTGGAGCAGAGTGAAAGTGAAAGTCGCTCAGTCATGTCCAACTCTTTGTGACCCCATGGACTATACAGTCCATGGAATTCTCCAGGCCAGAATACTGGAGTGGGTAGCCTTTCCCTTCTCCAGGGAATCTTCCCAACCCAGGGATTGAACCCAGGTCTCCCACCTTGCATGCGGATTCTTTACTGCCTGCAATGCAGGAGACCTGGGTTCAAGAAGCAGAGTGAACACAGGAGAAAATGTTTGGAGACAAAAGTGGAGTCATAACTGGGCAGGTCACCTACCGATGACCTCATAGACCATCTAAGAACTTCAGCATGTTATCCAAGGAAGTCCAGATTTCCTTTGGATAGTTTTAAGCAGAAGAGTGAACTAATCCTCTATATTTTAACAGAAACATTCTAGCTGCTATGGACTGAGTGGGCGGGGGGCGGGGGCTGAAGCAAGGAGGCCAGTGAGGAGACTTTTTTAAAACTCCAAGCAAGAGATGATTTTATAGAAAGACCAGTTGCATGAGGATTGAAAATGGGCTGTAAAAGGAAGAGGGGTTAAGGATGACACCAAGGTATTTGCTAAGGCTGGAGGAATTCAGTTGCATTACCTGAGATAAGAAAGGCTAGGGAGCAGACATGGGGGCCAGGGGGTGGCTCAGGGTTGGACAGATTAGTTTGAGATACCTGCTGGGCATCCTGCTAGGGGTGTCAAATTGGTGATTGGATAAGTAGGTCTAGAGTTAAGTAAGAGGTGGTGTTGAAGGTACAGATTCAGGAATTATCATTACATATTTAATTTCTGAAGGTGATATGATATCCCCTAAGATATCTAAGAGGATGTTGAGATGGAAAGAGAAGAAGCTCTAGGAGTGAATCTGGCACTCTGAGAGTTAGTTTTGTGAGCTATGAAGGAATGGCCAGAAGGTAGAAAGAAACTAATGAAGTGTAACATTATAGAATCCAAATGAGGAAAACAGTTTAAGAGAAAGAATAACCCATTGTGTCAAATGCTACAGATAGGTTAGATAAGGTAAGACTGAGAACTGATGGTTGGATGGAGTATGATTTCTTTAATTCTCCCCTGACTTATAATGGGTTGTCCTGCTCTGACTTCCTCCAATAGGTTGTAGCAGATACCAATGTAAGTGCCATAGCAACTCAGCTTGAGAACCTGTCTACGGGCTACCACATTGGTTCGCCCACTGCCGAGCATCATCTGGAGGACACAGAGTGAGTATTCTAGAAGCAGAGTGCCTCTTATGTGTGTGGCAAAGCTCAGTGGGACCTTGTCCAGATTGTAGAGTGTGCCCCCTAAGGGAGAAGAATGGATAGTGCACATTACATTTTCTGATTCCTGGAGAACCTCCAAGAAAACACCAGGCTTGCTCCACTTCTCCCAGGGCTTTGTTCCATCACGTGAGCTCTTTATGAACTGTTGCTACCGGGCCTGCACACACTGCCTCTGGCCACTGTGCATGTGCCCTGTCCACCCAGAAACCCCAGATTTATAGCCTAGGCTCACCCTGCTTTATTATGCAGAGAAACACATGCCCTCAGTTTCTAAGCTAAAATCTTATTCTGAGGTTAACTCTTCTTGTCATACTTGCTGGCATTTTTTTTTGCTAAAACCTGTCTCTGAAATTAAAGTTGCTCATCAAAGCAGTGTTTCTCAAACTAGAATATCCATAAAAATAATCTAAAAGGCATATTTTAAAATGCTAATTCTTCTGGTCCATTCACAGAGAGCTTGAGAAGGTGGTCAACATTGGGTTCTCCAGGGAAATGTTGCCACAGATAAGCTGGGGATGCAGACTTTGAGAAATGCTGCCCCAGAAGTTACTCCAGTTCCACAAGTGCCTGGTCACTAGCCAGGGCTCAATAAATGTTTGTGGACTGATCTGAGTGATTTATTGGAAGGATCTAATGATCACAGCCATTCCCAACTTTTTCCTGATTGTTCATCAATTTAAATGAGAGCTTTGAGTTTGTTTTTCTTAAGAATATTGAACTAGGCTCATTTTACTTTCTTTTCATTATGAAAATAACGAATGCTTGCTATTAAAATAGACAGATACATGAAAGTATAATACTTTCAAGCCGTAGTGGCCCTTTATTTAAAAAAGAAAATCAGGACCCTTGTGTGAAGAATAGTGTTCACGTAACACCCTTCAATGTGTTGTGGAATTGCAGAGGTGCCCTGTGACCCTGGGTCCTTTGCTATGATCCCACAGCTGCCAGCAGGCTGGGAACCACTAGCATAAAAGAATTTAAAGATCATTATAATCTGATCGCTGTTAATATTTGGAGGTTTTAATGTTTTTACTAGTCTTCTACATGAAAGTGTATTAAAACTAATAAGATGAATTGAAAGTGTGAGATAAATGGAAACAAACTCCATGTAGTGTTGTTAATGGAGGAGCAGAGCTGGTTTCCTCCTCTCCCCAAGAAAACAGCCTCTAATTGTGAATAGGCACAGTTACGAAGGTCTCTAAGGATTTGGTGGGCCCCAGGGGCTAGCTCTAAAACAATGGCTTTGGACTTCAAGGTTCCCACCTCAGTATCTTTGGAAATGGGGGCTGTGTTTAAAAGAGGAGACATGAATCAAGTTCATGTCTAGCCAGTGGGCTATTACTGAGAGTGCTTATAAGGCCACAAAGTGATGAGAGGTAGAGTCATATTCATGACATCATTACCATTCAGCCATAGGGGATAATATGTCATTATTTCAGCAGGTATTTATTGAGTGCCTTCCTAAGACACTGTAAAAGTGCTGGGTCCTGAGGACTCAAACTCAGAAACATAGGCGAAGGCATTGCCCCAGTTCTCAAGGAACTGCCAGAGAATTTAAAAAAAAAAAAAAAAAAAAACAGACCCATAAATCCATGGTTATAAAACAGTTGGTAAGTGCTGGAGAACCAAGTTCAATGAGAGAGAGAAGTAAGCACAGGGTCCTCTGAAACCATGGAAGAGAGACAACTCAACTAGGGAGTGTGCTTGGCACTAAATGCCTAAGCTGAGTTTTAGAATAATTGAAAAAAGCTGGAGTGTCATTGGAAACAGTTAATAATACATATGGCATAGACATTCAGAAATTACTATAAATGCCTGCTGTAAACAACCAGTAGGTGCATCAGCAAACAGCCGGTGTCAGTGGGAAGCAGCTGAAAATTAAGCTTAAAATAAGCCAGGCAAAATCAAGGCAGAGGAGAGGAAGAGTGTTTGAGGCAGACAGCATATTCAGAGGTTGCTCGCATCCCAGGTTTGCAAATTTCTCTGAGTTTGCAAATGTCGCACGAATGGCTGCATTTATATTAGATGGTGCTGCCTCTCGGACAAGCATGCTGTTGCAAAACAAGTGATACTGCCAGGATACACAGACAAACTCCTGCAAAATAAGACAACAGGACCCAGGGTGCTGGAACTCCTTTAGGTTTTTACCCTTTCGACAACTACATACAGGAGTAAGAAACTGGCGTTAGTTAAGCGTAACTCCTTGTGAACCCACACAGGTAATTTAATTTTTAGCTGTGTTGTTTCTGAGAGAGATGACTTCCACACTGGACGAAGCTTTGGCAATCTAAATGATACATTTGAAACAAATGTTCTTTACCCGGTTTGCTTCACCTTGATTTCTCTCTTCTAGATTTCAGGTCTCATTTACAAAGTCATGATCCCGAGGTTGTGACAGGCACAGTGCTTCGTGCTGGAATACTCAGAGGGCAGAGCCTCAAGGAGTTTTTAGGCTGGTAGAGGAGAAGGATGGTTAAGGAATGATGGTACAGTATGGCAAGTGCTGTATGGAAATGTAGACCAAGTACAGAGGGAGCACAGAGAAGCTTGGGGTGAATGCTTTCAAAGGCACCAGGGAAGATTAGAATTGGGTTTTGAAGAATGATTTCCCACTCTCCGTGAAAGGGGGATCACTTGTGGTGAGGATGTTCAGACAGAAAAAGAGCAGCCATCCCTCAGCTCTTGGGTTGACATCACCTGTTCAGAAGTCCACCTGCAGACTGTGGAGTACAGCAAGCTCAGGTGATATCCTGCCTCTCCATCTCCACGCACGTTCGTCATAGATGGAAAGACAGTTCTGTTCAGCTTTAAACAGTAATTTTAAAAGTTAAAGCCTAAGCCAATAGAAGAGTACTTTGACAACTTCAGCATCATGACTTTATTTTGTAATTAAAAACAGTGGGTTTTATGAAAGAGAAGCCTCTAAAACATCCAGAATATTGGCATAATATAGGAAATTCAAAATAAGTTTCTAGACTGCTGACAATTTGATTTGATAAACTGACCTTCATTGTTTCGCAGTATGAAAGTCTCTCTCAAATCTGTGTTCTTCCATGCAAATGAAATTCCCTCTCAATATCTATTCTTGAATTAAACAGCGTGCATTGTGTTTTCAGAACACCTCCACCTAAGATTATTACTTTGGAGAAAGGCTCTGAAGGATTGGGGTTTAGTATTGTAGGGGGTTTTGGAAGTCCCCATGGAGACCTGCCAATTTATGTCAAGACTATATTTGCAAAGGTATCTTTTTCCTTTTTACTGTACTTTTTTTGTTTTAATGAAACTTAGGTGAGATTTTTTTTTAAGTGTTTTGCTTTACTTCACCTTGACACCTGAATGCATGCATGTATGCTTGTTTCATTTTCATCGTATAGAAAATTCCTGCACCACACGAGTGCAAGAAGAATTCTTTTATTAAAGTGGAATCACGAGAAGTATAATATTCTTTGGACCCTTTTACAAAAGTAGATGCTAACAGATTTCAAAGAGTGTGTTCTTTCAACAACCAGTATAAGGAGCATGGCACACTCTCTGCAAAAGTTCTTTGGCCTTGAAAGTATTATTCTGGCTAGAACAAAGATTTAACTTTCTACTAAAGAAAGATAGCAGAGGGCCATGGCATAAAGCTTTGTACAAGCCTGGGATCAGTGCAGCATTAATGGCTGCCCATCACCAAAACCTCAGGTTGTTTTAGCTAAAGGTGGTTTTCTCTCTTCCAATAGTCTGCCAAGTACTTACAGGACAGCCCAGTGTGTTAGACTAAGCCTGGATAATGGTGTTTTTCAGGAGTTAAATAGTCAATTCATCCTACTTAATACACAGGTCATGGTGTGAATTTCGTTATTAAAGTTGGAATCTAAATTCATTATAAACTTTTAAGATCTCTGAAAAGTATTTAGTACTGATATTGCAACTTTATTCTTCAGTGCTTTTATCACAGTCATTTGTTTACTAATTGATCAAATTGCTTCCTAGTGCTTTATTTTCCTAAAGAAATAAAGGCCCTCAAAAAAGATATGATAGATTCTTTCTCTTTCTAGAAAGCTATGCTATACCCTACATACAAGTTTGCTTTTACCTGTGCAGATCTTATCACTTGTTAACTGGGTCTGTGATCTGACACAAGTCTTAATCCTTTGGCTTTTGCTTTTGGAACATGTTAGGCAGCTGCAGATTTCCACTCCTATTGCCATCTCACAAGATTGTCTGTTGAGGAGGCATGTTATTCCCAAACAGACAGCTGGTGATAGATAAAAAGGGAGAGGAAGGCAGATCAGAAACATTCTGGGACTTCCTTGATTGTTCAGTGGTTAAGACTCCGCACTTCCACCACAGGGGAATCAATCCCTGATTGGGGAACTAAGATCCCACATTCCACACGGTGTGGCCAAAAAAGGAATAGATTTTTTTTTTTTAATATTTTAAAAAAAGAAACATTCTGGATAACAGTGCTGTCCCCGACTGATAATCCCCAAAGAGGATAAACCACCTATAGACCCTCCTTTTCCTAAGATAACACTGTAAGTAGCTGTGATCATGATTCTTTGAGCAGATTGTTATACGTTGCATTTAAAAGAGCCAGCTCTGGAGATAAGGACAATGGAAAGGTTGCACGGGGAGCCCCCACCTTTCAGCAAGTTCTGCCTGCCTGCCTTTGTCTCTGTAAAGTCCCTCCAGAATGTCTGTAAGCATCAGCTCCCTTCCTGCCTGTCTCTGGAGAAGTAAATGGCAACCCACTCCAGTATTCTTGCCTGGAAAATCCCATGGACAGAGGAACCTGGTAGGCTACAGTCCATGGGGTCGCAAAGAGTCAGACACGACTGAATGGCTTCATTTCCTACTGTAGAGTCAGACACGACTGAGTGGCTTCACTTCCTACCTGTGAGGACACAGGCTACCGTCCAGAGAGAGGACAGGTTAGCTCTAAGGTCTTTTGCCCTGGGGCCTAGTTCAGCAGTCTGTGCCTATCTATCCCTGTCTACATGTTCACGGAGACTGTGGAATGAGTCAGGTGCTGTTTCTCAGAACACCAGGACGTGCGTTGCTGGCAGATTTTTGAAAAGAAACTACTATCAAATCAAGGGGGACAAGATTAGTGTGAATAATGAACAGACTGAAGCTCACACAGAGTGCTCTTTTCACTGAAAGTGATCATTTAGAAAGCACCTACATAAGTAGTAACATTGTAATAAATATTGAAGATCCTTGGTATGTTTCATATTTTAAGGAATGGACCTTTTTGGTAAAGTGAGACACACATGAAATAAAAAACTCTGAACAGAAAAAAAAGTTCCCAAGTACTAGCTTAGTGAAAGTGAAGTAATCGCTCAGTCGTGTCCGGCTCTTAGCGACCCCGTGGACGGTAGCCCACCAGGCTCCTCCGTCCATGGGATTCTCCAGGCAAGAATACTGGAGTGGGTTGCCATTTCCTTCTCCAGGGGATCTTCCTGACCCAGGGATCGAACCCAGGTCTCCTGCATTGCAGGCAGACGCTTTAACCTCTGAGCCACCAGCGAAGCAGTACTAGTTTATAACCTACTTAATTCAGTGTCAGTAAAAAAAGATTCTAGTGCAGATTATCATTATTACTATTCATACAGTTTCATGGAGTTCATTATAATATATTTGATTTTTTGGCCACACCTCAAAGTTTGTGGAAGCTTAGTTCCCCAATCAGGGATTGAACCTGGGCCTCTAGCAATGAAAGTACAGAGTCCTAACCACTGGACCGCCAGGGAATTCCCTATGATAGGGTTTAATTTGATGATTCTTTTTTTATTTATCAGAGTGAACTAATATATCATAATATAAAAGTTTTCTATAATCAATAAAATAAAAGCTAGCAAAAGAGTTCTTTTAAAGTGAACTCTTTCTACAACAGATTTTGACACCAAGCTAAAGATTCCCCCCATAGGACTCTTGAAGCTCTAAGAACTATAGCTATATGTTTTCTATTTTTTTTTTTAAACTCTGAACATATGTTCTATAAAATATTTATCTCTGATTCAGGTTTCTAGATCTCGGATGTCCACAGGGTGTGGGTTATTATGTGACCTTTTTGGTGTCCTGTGCATCTTTTAACAGTTCTCTTGCTCAACTAAGAAATTAATTTGGCCCACCTAGGTCTTTTTTTTTCCCCCTCCAAAAGTAGGAAGCCTTACAGGTTCTTAGGGCGTATAGGATTTGCAAGGCTTAGTCGGTCTGATTAACAGGCTGTCAGGGCCTTCCGTTTTCTTTCAGGTGTTTGATTGAAAACTTCAAAATCAAAACCAGCTTTTGGTCTTAGTCCCATCAACAGCCTAATTTTACCATAAACCAACATGAGATTGGCCTAAAGACTTCAGTAACCCTGAGAATCGAGGGAGCAGTTTTTTTGAAGCCTGTGAAATCAGAAAACATGAGTTTGATCATCATTCATTTCATTATACTACCACAATTGTGCAGATACCCTGTGCCATACACTTACCATACACTTGCCATACACTTTGGAACAGGCCAAAAGGTAGCTGTTTGAGCCCATTTTACAGCATTAGGGAAGGCGAAGCGACCGAGCTGAGACACCGCAAAAGGATAAGGCCATGTGTCCTAGCTCGATCAAAGTCAGTCTGTGAGCCATTTATTTCTTCCTTCCCTTGTTTTGCCTATAGATACCACACTGATAAAATAGCAGAGGAGATACAGGTCAGTGTAATTATCAAGTAAACACAGCAACACCTGAAACTGTACACATCCTAGAAAGTTGAAAAACCATCCTTTTTCCATTGGTGAAAATGAAAACTTGAAGAGCTTAATATGCTTTTTAAAAAAGTAATTACACAGGTATTAGAGTTTACTGAAGCCCTTAAATCTCAGCATGTAAAATTTATTTAAATCAAGTTAGATTTATCCATACACACTTTCTTAAAAAGAAAAAAAAATGAATAAAGGTGCAAATAGATCTTGGTATATTCCCCCCAGTATAATCCTGGTTTTGAGTTTTCTTTATGACACCTTTATACAGGAATTCCACCCTTGTCATGGCTTTGAAATTCTAGGTAATTCTACCAGGTCAGGATCTCTACACTGTGGGACACAGTTTCCTGGAGTGTCAGTGCCTCTTAGCTTGGCTTCTGCAGGAGTCAATCAGGGACCAGGTGCCTGCATGCCTTGATTAATTTCCCCATAATTCAAAATCATGTAGAGTACTCCTTTGGCATGTACTTTTCAAAGAATTCTCAAAATTACCCTGGCAGATGGAGAAAGCTTCCTGTGAATCATTTTCTATGTCTTGTCTTTCTTCACTCATCTGAAGTATTTCTAATAATATCATGATGTTTTTGATCCTCAGCTTTAGAATGAAAAAAAGCCCAAGTTTCACTTGCTTTGTGCCATGCTGAAGAGCCCTGTATGACTGAATATGTAATGAAAGTAATCATTTAGAAACTTGTTTAGGTGGATCAAAGATAAAGCTGACAGTTTTGAATATGATATTGTAAAATTTTAGAAATGCTCCACTTCTGTGTATTTATATATAGGACAGTTTTATTGAGATCTAATTCACATACCATACAGTTCACCCATTTAGAGGCTATAGTCACTTTTGATAGATCACTACAGTGCTGAGAGCTTTTCAATATAATGGAACCTTGTATGATGATGGTGTTGGCAATAAAACTAACACCAGATTCACTTCTGCCTTTGTATGCTACATATTCATGAAGATGACATGATATGACAGTCAGATTCCATTCAGTACTGAGCATTGAAATAAGGTCCTACTTGTATTAAAAAAAAAAAAAAAGTGAATGTCAGGACATTTCTAGTAGTATATTATGTAAACAATGCATAATTATAATTATTATTCGACCTTAGGTCAAATAACATCCTATATTTTTCTTAGTTTTCTTAATTTAAAAACATTACCTAGAAATCATTTTAATTGGTAGTTTTAAAAGTTTTCTTTTAATATGCACACCATAATATTAATATTATTTGAATATTCATTGCTTCACCCTGGTTAAATTGGAATGTTTCTTATTTGTAGGGAGCAGCTGCAGATGATGGCCGATTGAAGCGAGGTGATCAGATTTTAGCTGTTAATGGCGAGACTCTGGAAGGTGTTACACATGAGGAAGCTGTGGCCATTCTGAAACGCCAGAGAGGGACTGTAGTCTTAACTGTGCTATCCTGAGCCTTGGGTCACAATCACAAGGTAGATGTGGTTGTAGAATATTCACAGGAAAACAAAGTTTTGAGAAAGAATAAAACCCAGCCTCAACTAAAACCCATCTCCATCCTTACTGTCCCAACCTCTCTGCTCAGGAAGGATGGCCTGGGTTTCACATGAATTTCCCATGTCAACAATAATGTTTCCCAGCATTTCTCATCTCTTGCTGAGGTTAATTTCCAACAGCTGAGTCTTATGCATTTTGCGTTTAACATCAGTGTTTATCAACTAGTAGTAAATGGTTCTGATTATATTTGCTTAAACGGAAGTTAACAACCTCTCATTCCTTATGGTCTTCTCTCCCCATCCTGACTCATATGGAGGCTGAGCAGCAACCAGATCACATCCGATGAACAGAAACAAATGTTAAGCAACTTGTCATCTCACTCCTGATTTACGTCTGCTAATTGTCTCTTCAAATACGCCAGAAAACATTAGCAGTGTAATTAACTTAGCAGTGATCCCCATGATGAAAAAGCAAATTCTCCTGTGGGAAATTACTGTGCTCTTTTCTGTACGACTTATCGTCAAATAAGTCTCGAATTCATTTCTCTGGATAGATCTTTATAAGTTAGTCATTGGTGATTATGATGAGCCAATTTGCAGACTGTAATCTAAAAATTTTGAACGGCTTTCTAATTGTTTTCTTAGCTACATAATTGCATACCACTGAGCAAATGTACCTTCTTCTCAGCAGAAACAGTTAGCATCCATGTTCTGAATTCTAACAATGCTAAGTTATGTTCAAGTCTTGGAAGTTCATCTGGAGTTAATGGCATCTCAGTGGGCAGGCATCATTCCTACCCCTCAGGCTTCAGATGAGGAGCTGGAAGTCCCAGAACCACTGCAGAGATCATCAAGTTTTTACTAAAGTAAACCCAGTTCTGGATGGCCTTGGCATTGTGCAAAGTGAAGTGACAAATTTCAGCATCCCTCTCCTTGTCTCCATACCTGTCAGTGTAGCAGCACAGTCAGTAGGAACGTAGATAGAGCAATGCACTTAGCCACAGAGTGACTGAGCAAATGAACTGAGTCTCAGAATCAGTCATGGCTCCTTGGTGAATGTTTTCTGGTCTCCAGGGAGCCTCACATGTGCTGCAGTGTGCATGCTAAGAAAGTAACTACAGCAGAAAATACAAGAATACTTTTCAAGTTGGTTAGGGCCTTCTTTTTCAGGTGTTAGCAGGAAAAGGGGGGAGATGCTTATCTGTGAATGTTACAGGTTCTTCTGTAAAAAATGCACCACAAAAGATGAGTACCAGGATGAGCAATAGAAGTAGTGTGGCATTATTTGATGAAAACACAGTGCTGCAAATGGTTCACAATAATGATAAATATAATGGGCTCTAATTTAAATGTTATTTAATAATATAGATTTTAATTGAGAATTATCTTTTAGTAGAGGTAATCACAAAGTGCATTAACTCTTGTTGGAATATTTTGTGGCTATTCCCAAGTATAGAGTGCCTAAATTTTATGTTGAAAATGTCTTTCATGACTGGTATTAAGTTTTCTGAAATTACACATGGCTTTTGAAATTTTTATTGTATCCCAACATACGCAGTGTTATTAGAAATTGTCTTTCAGTGCATGAGAACCTAACAGAACCTAACGTCCTATGTTAATTGTATCTGCAAGAACACCTCAAGCATCTAAGAAGAAATAAAGCCCAAATAAAACTTGAAAATGCACCTTAAAATATATATATATATATACTTTTAAAATGTGATTCTGCTTGATTTTGATGGAATGACCATTAAATAGACATTTTTAAGTAATATACCATTGTTGTGTTTCTTTACACATTACCCTTTTACGACATGCTACTAAAAGTCTCTTGATAAAGGAATTGTGGTGCTTGATGCTCCTTGCAGTGAATTGATATAACTAGTGCTTCTCATAACTGATTCTGTCTCTGCTTGCATGACTAGTAAATAACTGCCTTCCTAAAACCTTTTTTTTTTTCCCCACCAGAACTTACCAACAAGCTAAGAGAATATGAAGATGTGAATTTGTGAAAGGAGTAGTTCTCTCATAGCCACATATATTGTTACAGCCTCATCATTTGGGCCATTTGAGTGTAGTAATGATCAGTATTTAGAAATAGCATGAGAGGGAAGTAAACCAGGAAAGATAAAACTCCTTAATGTTTGTGTATGAGATGTTTCCAAAAATGCTAAATAAATATAGTTGCCAAGGAGTAAATGGAGTTTAATTGTATATGAAAAAGTTTAATTCCTGCATCTAATATTGTGTTTTTATCAGCTCTTTTGTTCCCTAATAGAAAAAGGATCAACTTTTCACAAACTTTTCCAGTGTCCTATTATAATCTAGGATCCATTAATAGGTATCTCATATTAATTGCCAGTGTGTTATCAGGCATTAGAAGAGATGCTTTACAAAGGAGAGCATATAGCAATCCAGAAGGTGAGTCTCAGCATCACACTGCCTGAGTTTGAATCTTGACTTCGTAGTCATGTGACCTTGTCCAAGTTAGGTTCTTTAATTATAAAGGGAGAGTGGAGGGGATTCTCAGCACTACAGTGAACCAAATTCAAGTAGAATTCTTAAATCTAGTGCCTGGAGTGGATATTCCTTCCCTTCTCTAGGGGATCTTCCCAACCCAGGGATTGAATCCAGTTCTCCTGCACTACAGGCAGATTCTTTAGTGTCTGAGTCACCAGGGAAGCCCATAGTAAGTACTACATAAATATTAACAATAAACTATTTTCAATACCGTTTATGGAGGTGGTCTGAAATTTGACACGTACTGGAAATTAGTGGTTTCTATCATTAATGACGTTTGAAAAAAAAATTTTTTTTTTCTGAAGGTGGCTTAGTTCTGAATTGTTGCCCCAAATCAGATAGCAGAGTGTTTAACTGATTATAATGGTGTAAGCTTAAGTAACTAGAACTTGTGTTATCAAAATGCTAAAACCAAAGCTTCCAGCATCAACCATGCCACTGGAATATACCTGGGATGGGGAGTAATACCAACTCCGTACGCCTGTCACCCACCTCCAGAACCAGGCAAGGCACTTCAATTACCATCAGCCCTCCGCAAGGAATTTTGACCTGGTATGTACCTTCATTCCAAGAATTTGGAGTTGTAAACTATTGTTTTACTAACCTAGCCACATTCCCTTTTTCCCCTTGCTTCACACTCATCCATTGTCAAAGAAGTCAGCCTCCCCCATCAGATGACAAACTTCTTTGAAAACAGGGACTAAGTCCCATTCACCTTCATGTTAATTTCATCTGGTGTACTTTTCAAATTTTATATGTCCCATCTTAAAATATTTTATTTGGGTCTTTTAAAATGTTTTCCATTTCCCTCTTTATGTTCATGTTTTCCTCTACATCAGAAGTCAGCAAACTTAATGTGAAGAACCAGGTAATATTGATATTTTAGGTTTGTCAGGCCTTTGCAGTCCTTGTCATAACTACTCAACTTTGAGTACTTCCCTCGTGGTCCAGTGGTTAAGAATCTGCCTGCCAATGCAGGGGACATGGGCTTCACTCCCTGGTCTGGGAAGATCCCACATGCTGTGGGACAACTAAACCCATGTGCCACAACTACTGAGCCTATGCACTAGAGCCCAAGCTCCGCAACGGGAGAAGCTACCACAATAAAAACCTGGGCACCCCAACTAAGAGGAGCACCCACTCTCTGCACCTGGAGAAGGCCCTTGTGCTGCAATGAAGACCCAGCACAGCCAAAAACAATAAATATATAACTACCCAACTTTGCCATTATAGCATGGAAGCAGCAATGGACAATACATAAATTAACAAGTTGGCTGTGTTCTAATAAAGCTTTATTTACACACACGGGAAATAAGCCAAATTTGGCCCGTAGGCTGTACTTTGCCCCTGCTTTATATATGTGAATATACTTTAAGACTATAGTAATTAAGAGCCTTATCTACTATAGTATTCCATCTTTGCTATACCTGGAGCTCTTTCTATTGACTGAATTAGCTTTCCTGATTATGAAAGGGTCTTCTCTTTTGGCTTCTTTGCATGTCTGGTAATTTTTTATTGGATGCCAAGTATTGTAAAATCTACATTGCTGTAGATGGATTCCATTGCATTCCTTGAAACAGCAGTGGACTGTGCGGTTGTGCAATTATGTTAACTCGTGCTTAGTTTGGTCCTTTTAAGTCTTATTTTTAGGCTTTCTTAGGGAGGTCTAATGCAACTGTTAGGGCTCATTTTGTCCCACTATTAAGGCATTATTCTAAAATTTCTACCCAATGCCTGTACACTATGCGTTCTTTCCACTGTGACAGATTGAAACTGTCCAGAGCCGTGTCTGAACTCCACGTGGTTCTTTCCTGGCCTTGAAGCGTTCCCTCTCATGCATGTGCAGATTCATATTCCAACCAAGACTTTAGGGGTCCCTCTGCAGGGCTCTGTAGCCCTCCACGCAGCTCCCTCCTAACAGCTCTCTGCCTTACAGCTCACCCACCCTGGCCTCCCTGAGCTTTGATCTCTCTCTGCTACTCATGGAGTCTCTTTGGTTCCCCTTTCCTTGGTTGTAGCCTGGGTACTGCCTCCAGGCAGTCAGCTGGGGCCCTTGTAGCCCTTCCCTTGTTTCCCTTCTATTGGGCATTAAAATCCAGTGCAGCCTGTTGTCCAGTGTCTGGAAACTGTTGTTTCATGTGTTAATGTCCACTCTTCTAGTTGTCTACTACAGCAGGTGGGCAGTTCCCATAGGATTTAATTTATGGCAAAAGTCCTGTATCCTTGACCTAATCAAAAGGATTTAAGATGTTAATAAGAATCAATTTCTCACAGAATGATGAATCAATCTTCTATAATCTTTTGCACTTAAAGAAGTGCTCTCCCTGTAGGCCCCCTTTGTTTCTCCCAGTTTCTAGAATCAACAGCCCATTTGACTCAGTCCTTGGGTTGCTTCTCCCACCCATGTCCAGGTGAGCTAGGTAGATCTCTCTTTAGAAGCACATTTGATAAGGATCGGGATTCCCACCATCTTTTCTTAGGAGATGGAGCCACATCACCTTTCCTTACAGCGCTGGATTTCAAACTTTATAAGAAGTGGAAACTTTCTGTCCCCAATTCCCCTCCCCAATTTTATACTTTATTTATACTCCTATTTTCCTATTAAAGTCAACCAGAATAGTGACACTTTTTTGAACACACAATTTTAAATTTGGGTAATAGTTCCAGTTTTATGTCAGCCTCGTGCAAATGTTAAATGTTTGACAGCTTGACTCTCAAACTTCAGATTCTCTATATTTAAGTAAAGATGAAAAAAGAAACATTTCACTGTCTGCATAACACCAAGATAAACTTAAATTTGGAAGACGTGTGTGTGTGTGAGAGAGAGTCCCTAACCTCCACCCATTTTGAGCAGCGCTTCCATTTCCAGTCACTTTAAGGAGGAAGAAGCTGTTTTGATCTTGGGTCCCTGAGATGCTGCTGTCAAGTTTCAACGCCTGTGCTGGCAAAGTTAATATAGGAGAAAATATGTTTTTCTGATCCTCCTTCTAGAATCAGATTTTAGAAATTGTGGCCACCTCAAAATTGGTTCCCAGGCCAGAATACTTAAGTGAGTTGCCATTTCCTTTTCCAGGGGATCTTCTCAACCCAGGGGTTGAACCCATGTCTCCTGCATTACAGGTAAATTCTTTGCTGCTGAGCTATCAGGGAACATTTAAATCAGTAGACTTTGACTTAGCACATTGCCTTCTGTAACATGGGTGGGCCTCGTTCAATCAGTTGAAGGCCTGAGTAGAATAAAAAGTCTGGCCTCTCTGAGCAGGAAATTCTCCTTCAGCTTTCAGAGACCATCTGCACCATTGACTCTCCTGGGTTGTGAGCCTGATATCCATAATTGCATGAGCCAGTTCCTTATAATAAATCTTTTATGCACGCACATACACAGACACACACAGCCTATTGGTTCTATTTCTCTGGAAAACCCTGGCCAATGTGATGTCAGACAGGAAATTTCTATTTTCTTTTTTTTTTTTAATTTTATTTTATTTTTAAACTTTACATAATTGTATTAGTTTTGCCAAATATCAAAATGAATCCGCCACAGGTATACACGTGCTCCCCATCCTGAACCCTCCTCCCTCCTCCCTCCCCACACCATCCCTCTGGGTTGTCCCAGTGCACCAGCCCCAAGCATCCAGTATCGTGCATTGAACCTGGACTGGTGACTCGTTTCATACATGATATTTTACATGTTTCAGTGCCATTCTCCCAAATCTTCCCACCCTCTCCCTCTCCCACAGAGTCCATAAGACTGTTCTATACATCAGTGTCTCTTTTGCTGTCTCGGTACGAGGAAATTTCTATTTTCAACCTTTGAAAACAGGTGAATCCCATTCTTCAGGGAGTGAGGCCTGTAGGAACCCATATTCACACAGTTATCCTGAAGTTCCTAGAAAAACAAGTTTCTGGAGTTGAGTGGTGGGTACCCTTCACTCCATCACCATCTCTTCTGCTCTCCCAGGAGAGGAATGCCGAGCCCAAGCTCTCCTGCAATGCTGCTCAAGGTTTAAGCACGGACAGGCAGCAGCTGCATCAGCTGGGAGAGAATTCCGAAGTGCACCCTGCCCTGGACCCACTGAATTAGAGTCTCTGGGGTGGGGCCCAGAATGCTGTGTTTTAGCAGACTCCCACTGGATTCATTCACACAAAAGTTAGAGAAACACTAGGTCAGAGTTCTCTCCTCCCTTTCCCTTCCGGTCTGTGGTCAGTTAACAATTGCCGAATTGTTTTTGGTAAATATGCTGTTGCTGCTAAGTCGCTTCAGTCGTGTCCGACTCTGTGCAACCGCATAGACGGCAGCCCACCAGGCTTCCCGTCCCTGAGATTCTCCAGGCAAAAACACTGGAGTGGGTTGCCATTTCCTTCTCCAATGCATGAAAATGAAAAGTGAAAGGGAAGTCGCTCAGTCGTGTCTGACTCTAGTGACCCCATGGTCTGCAGCCTACCAGGCTCCTTCATCCATGGGATTTTCTAGGCAAAAGTACTGGAGTGGGGTGCCATTGCCTTCTCCTTTGGTAAATATAAGTGGCCTCCAACTGTTAGAGGCAGACAGGAAAGCAGGCCGCCTCCCTCACCACCTTGCTATCTGAGGCATGCTCCACTGACAGCAAATTGGCCTGAGTCAGCCACCTGCATAAACATTCTTCAGCGGGCACGCAACACACAAGCCCTACCTGTTCGGAAAGTTTGGTGAGCTACCCTATGTCTTTTTAGGCCACTGGTTCCTAACTTTGCCTGTACATTCAAATCACCTGGGGATATTTTAAATACCCAGTGCTTGGGCTACAGCTTCCCAGGTGGCTCAGTGGTAAAGAATTCATCTGCCAATGCAGTAGATACAGGAGATGCTGGTTCGATCCCTGGGTCATGAAGATCTCCTGTTGTTTCCAGTATTCTTGCCTGGGAAATCCCATGGACAGAGAAGCCTGGTGGGTTGCAGTCCATGGGGTTGCAAAGAGTTGGACACGACTGACTGAGCATGCATACCACACGGGGCATGGGGACAGAGGGGAAAAAGGTGAGATCCAAGAATTTTTTTAAAAAGCTCCACACAGGGATTCTTATAACCCTGCAGACAAGGTTAAGAATGAATGTTTTCAATTTTCCCATAAACACCTGGTTTGAAAAGTTTCAGTCCCAGCCAGCTGCAATAACATTGAGACTTTCTGTCCCACAGGTAAACCCTTCCTAAGGAGCGGGTAGAGGTGAGAGGGAACATGTAGAGCTGAGGGTTCCGGGTTCCGACCTAGAAGGCTGCCCTGAAGGTGTCAGGTTTTAGATCCCTAGGGCCTGTTTAAGCAAGCAGGGAGGGCTGCCTCTTCCATCCTCCTACCAACCACAGCTCTTGTGCACATTCATTTCACTAACTTTAAAGTTAACTCTAAGTAATTAATGCACCCTTTAGTGTAGTTTTACTTTTTTTTTTTTCATTTACTTTGTAAACTTTTTTATTTTTTTTTTAGTGTACTTTGAGATGATGATGCTTGAAGCCATCCCAGGAGTATATCATCTTTCCCTTGCTATTGAAGCCATTCCAAAAGTATATGGTGTTTCAGATGCTAATTATCCATCTGTGGACCTAAGATTGCTGCCATGAGTATAGCTTCAAGGTTAACTCACCACCTTGGGGTGTAGACTAAAGCTTGTTTATCACACTGTATTACAGTAATTATAGAAGCTATTATAAAATCTCCTTTGCAATGCTGCTTCCTCCAGGAAGACTTCCCTGACTTCACAGACCTGGATAAGTCTCTCTCTTCTGCTTGGGGTTCACCCTGAGCTTCCTCTATCATGTCAACAGTGGGAGAGCGGGTATCTGTTAATCTGTCTCTTGTTCATGCCAAATTCTGAACACTTTGAGGACATAAACAGTGTCTTTCTGACTTGTATCCACAGCACCTAGCACAGATCAAACCCACATCTCTTATGAGACTGCATTGGCAGGTGGGTTCTTTACCCCTAGTGCCACCTGGGAAGCCCGTAGTGCTGGCACAACACGAATGTTCAGATATTTGCTGAATGGAAATATCTGTCAAGGCACTGTGCCAAATACAGACTGATCAACTTTAAAAATCTCTGCAATTTTCTTTGAAATGAATTTTTTAAAAAGATGGATTCATGCTGAATGGATGATACTTAGACAGCTGTATGATAAATCTAGTGGATATTCTCTGTGAAATCTTTCAATTGTGCTGTATGTTTGAAATTTTCTATAATAAAATATTGGGGTTAGGGGAACCCAGTGAATCTTCAGTCCTTCAGAATACGCATTATTGTCTCCACTGTTTAGAGAAGGCACTGTTGCTGCTGCTAAGTCACTTCAGTCGTGTCCGACTCTGTGCGACCCCACAGACGGCAGCCCACCAGGCTCCCCTGTCCCTGGGATTCTCCAGGCAAGAACACTGGAGTGGGTTGCCATTTCCTTCTCCAATGCATGAAAGTGAAAAGTCAAAGTGAAGCTGCTCAGTCCTGTCCGACTCCTAGCGACCCCATGGACAGCAGCCTGGTCCCCATCTGCTCTGGAACAGACTCCCATTCTGCTGTCAAATAGAATGTGGACCCCAGGAGCCGGTAGATCAGTTCTGACCCATGGGTTAAACAAAAGGCCACAACAAGCTTGTTTTGGACAGAGTCAGAGAGTGGGGGTGGGGCTCCCTGTTTCCTTAGGGGCTAGAAGACTCCCTTCCCGGAAGTGTCCTGACTGCTCACTGGACAATTCCGTACATAAAAACCCTGCGGCCACAGCGAGGGTTTCCCAGGCTATTAGGTGTGACGGCTTGGCAAGACAAAGATGCATTAATTGTTGTTGTTGTTCAGTCGCTGGACTGCAGCACTCCAGGCTTCCCTGTCCTTCACCATCTCCCGGAGTTTGCTCAAACTCATGTCCATTGAGTCGATGATGCTATCCAACCATCTCTTCCTCTGTCGCCCCCTTCTCCTCCTGCCTTCAACCTTTCCCAACATTAGGGTCTTTTCCAATGAGTCGGCTCTTCACATTAGGTGGCCAAAGTATCAGCTTCAGCATCAGTCCTTCCAGTGAATATTCAGCATAGATTTCGGTTAGGATTGACAGGTTTGATCTTCTTGCAGTGCAAGGAACTCTCAAGAGTCTTCTCCAAAAAAAAAAAAAAAGAGTCTTCTCCAGCACCACAGTTCTAAAGCTGAAGCTTAAAGATCAGAGCGGGGCATAAATGACTCGCCTGAACCACCACTATGACTTCTCTCCCACCACCTCAGAGATGCATGTCTGTATCTGAAGTTTAATTACTGCTTTCTAACCCTTCCTTGATCACTGGTTTTCTAGTGACATGTGAAGATTCTAACCAGGTAGATTTGCCAGGTGTTTGGTTCGCGGCACGCTGGTGAGGACAGGATACACGCCTCCTTGGCAGGTTGATTCTCTTTCACCCACAGAGTCTGGAAATGAAATCCCGGTTGGGGCCAAGAACACCGAAGCTTGATCTCTTCTGGCTGCGTGTGCACCCCAGCCGCAGCCTGCGAAACCGGAGACGGTCGCGCGGGGGCGCAGGAGAGACGTTGCGCGTTTCGGGAGTCTGTAGTCTGCGGCGGTGCAGCAGAGGGAAAAGTTTGTTTAGCGGAGTCTTCAGTAACTAGAAGGGGAGGTGAAGGATGGCGGGGGAGTCTTGGTAGACTGAAAGCTTGCAAGACCTCCGATGCGGGCAGAGCTTCGGAAGGTTGGAGCTCCCACACCGTCAGGCTGTTAAAAGTACCGGATGATAGATATCATCCTCATTGCCGCTGGTAGTTCAGTTTATGACCAGGTTCTGTTCCTTTCTTTGCAAGCTCCGCTCCACTCTCCAGTTCTACAAGGATGTCATTAGCCACTGCAGTCACTGACCGACAGTGCACCCTGAGAGGAATTAAGCATGAAAAACAGGATGGGTCACTCTGAGCTTTGGAAACAAGCCCCTTAGAAAATTAGATACATTTTAGGGGAAAAATTATGCAATATTTACGAACTTTTGTATCTTCACAAACATACAAAAGCACTGAAATCATTGACTGAGATATCTGTCCCTCATGACTGGCAGTAACATTTTGCGGAGAGGTATGCTTGACTGCACGTGTTCCCTAGCCAAGATTGTATTTATTCTGGCCTCTTCCCCTTCCTCTTTGGAGCAGTGCCTCAGAGCTATTTGAGGAACAACTCTTCACAGACTATATTCCTCAGCAAAGTTCCAGAATAAAACGGAAACTCGCAACTCTTATGCTGTGTGTCTTTCTTTAAGTTGACCCAAGCTTTGTGAAGACAGGGACCATGACTATCTTTCTGACTATTGCATATCCATCCAGCTCTTTGCACATTGCTTGCCATCCAGTAGTTGCTCAATTAATATTAGTTGAAAGTCTGCTTCCCTGGTGGCTCAGACGGTAAAGAATCTGCCCTGCCATGTGGGACACCTGGGTTTGATCCCTGGATCAGGAAGATCCCCTGGAGAAGGAAATGGCAACTCACTCCAGTATTCTTGCCTGGAGAACCCCATGGACAGAGGAGCCTGGTGGGCTACAGTCCATGGGGTCACAAAGAGTTGGACACAGCTGAAGCGACAGAGCACAGTAGCACACAATTATTTAAATCCTTCTTGATTCTACAAAGTTATAATTCTTCCCTCATTGTATAGAGAGACATTAATGTTTAGTGGTTATGTGCATGAACTCTGGAGCAGGAACACCTAGATTCACATCCTGGCTCTTAGAACTCTGGGCAAAGTTACATTGCTTTAGTGTTTCCATGGACTAATACCTACCTTATAGGACAGCATAACATAGGATGATTATATGAATTGACATAGATGTACAAGCACCAGTGGTTGGCCCATAGTAAAAATGAACTATTATTACTATATCTGTATCTTGTGCATTGCTTTATTAGTGCAAGCATCACTTCTTTTTTATCATTATTTTCATACCTATGCCATTGTCTAGGTCATGAATTAGATTGTTGCTTACTTCCTACTCATGAAGTCTCAAACAGTGCCTGATCAAGTCGGCATTCAATAAAGTTAACAAGGTATATTACATCCCATTCAGTTATAACTCTCCTATTATTGAAACTCTTCATTAAAATTAGACTAACAATGAATAGTAAATCATCAAAATGCAAGATTTTTTTGTTTGTTTTAACCTGCAAGGAAGAAAAAAGGAAAACAAAGAACACAAGTAAAAAGTATACATGGAGAGGAAAGAACTCTTGGGTTGCAAAATTCTATTAAACATTTAGAAGGATAGATTTTATGATTCTAATTAGAGATTATCATGTTTGTAGAGAAATTGACTCCTTTCATCTATGCAATTCCATGTTTTTGGACATTCTGCCTAAAATGTGTTAAATCAGGCAACAGTGAGCCAGTAATATTATCACGAATCAATCCGTACCATAATCTTTTCTAGTGTACCCTAAAGGAATAATCAAAGTTGTACACAAAGATTAATGTAAATGGATGGTCATACAAATACCATACTATGATTTCTAACAGTGAAAACAACCTAAAGGTCTTGCATAACCTAAGTGGGGACAATTGAACATGACATAGCTCAATGGCAAATGTTGCAGCTAGTTCAAAGCACATTTTCAAAGAAATTTTTGTACTGGGGACACAAAATTAAAAGGCACCAAAATAAGATTATAAAATGGTTTTTATTTGGGATTATATGTGATTTTAAGCTCCATAGTTTCATCTCTAATATATTTGTACTTTCTAAACTTTTATGCTTTATGAAAAAGTGCTTCTGTTTTTACTTTGTGATGCCATATAGCTTGCGGGATCTTAGTTCCCCAACCAGGTGAACCAGGGTTCAAACCCTGGCCACTCAGCAGGGAAAGTGCTGAGTCCTAGCCACTGGACCACCAGGGAATTTCCAAAAGTTTGTCTCTTTTTCAACCATGAAATGATTTTAAACACCCATTATTCATTTTATAATTTGGCGTTCATCACATTATTTTTACTGTTTCTCAAGAGTGTAGTCCATAAACAGTTTCCATCAGTATTCTGGTGCAGGCATGCACACACTTAGGAATCAAAATCTGCCTTTTCATCTAATTACACAGGTGAGTCTTCACTGAACACATGTTAAAGTTCACAAAGCTTCAGATTTAGCAACTAGAAAAGAAGAGAAAAACCTGCGCTTGATATTAAAGAATTATAATTGGAGTACAACCTTAAGAAATTGTGAATCACTATATCGTACACTTGTAGCTTACATAGCATTGTACATCAACTATATTTCCATATAAAAAGTTTTTTAAAAGAATAGTCTAAAAAAGTTACACACACACATGGCCAGAAGATGGAGCAGGTTTTCCGTTTCCCTGATCCATGTCATCAGAATGAAATCTTGTTCAAAATAAATTGCTTGATCTCATTACATAAATCCAAGTGAGCGTCCTCATCCTGAAATGAGAAATTAGAATCTTTAATATGGGATGGGATTAGGCATCCTTTTTCATAGGACTACTCTCCTCTAGAAGTGTAGTCCATAAACAGTTTACAGAAAGAGTAGTAGGTTATGATATGGCCCAGAACAGTACCTCACTCCAAAGGAAAGCTCTAACCAATCCCTTGTTTTATCTTAGCTTCAAAGTCAAGGCCAGTTGTTAGGATAGGGTGAGTCTGTGGAATTTAGGAACAGCAGGAATGAAAAAAAAGGGACAGAGTCTCCAGGCCTAGGCAGGTAGAGATGATGTAACAGACTCTCTAAACTGTGCTCTTCTTTTGCCTCCACGTTGAGTCCTGGCATCAGAGCCCACCATCTTGGCACCTCCGGTGAACAGGAGTTAAGTAGTTAATGGGAACACAGCACCAACATCAGGTGCAAAATGCCTTGTCCCTGAAGAAGCAGCCCCCTATGACCGCTTCCAGGAAACTCTTCCAAGAAACTTGCCCAGACCTCCCCTGCAAGTGTGACTGACAGCATTTTTTACCATTCATAGAACTTTTGCTTGCCCTTATCTTTTCAATTAGCATGTTGTGTTAAAAACGATCTATTTATAAGATCTGTGTTTCTCGGAGATACTAGAGTATGAGCTGCCAGCCGTAGGCTATTAAGTACTGCTTTCCTACCTATCAGCCGTAGACTGGGGAGAAAATCATTCGTAATGGCAGTAAATATAATTACTACTCAGGGATAATATTAACCAAAAGAAAAGAAAATGTGTAAGATCTATATGAGAAAAAGGGATGCCAAAATTTTGAACAAATTATAACAGCAATATTAATAGTAAATGGTTTACCATCCTCTTCTTCCTTAGTCACTCAGTTGTGTCTGACTCTTTGTGACCCTTTGAACTGTAGCCCACCAAGCTCCTCTGTCCATTAGATTTTTAGGCAAGAATACTGGAGTGGGTTGCCATTTGCTTCTCCAGGAGATCTTCCCGACCCAGGGACTGAACCTGCTTCTCCTGTGTCTTCTACATTGCAGGCTAATTCTTTACCCACTGAGCCAAATGACTTACCATAGCACCATTCTAAGCATTTTTGCATATTTTGCTTCATTTAGTCAACAATCCATGAGACTGGTGCCACAGTACTTCTCATTTTACAGGAAACAAAGGTATAAAAAGTAACTTGCAGGATGAGATTTTATCTTCGTTGCTGGAAAGGTATATATTTATATATCTTCCCCAATTGGTTTTAAAATATTTAACTCAAAGCTCATGAAAATCCCTGAACAAGGAAGTTTCGCTGTTGTAAAAGTTCATATTTTATGTAAGTGCTTTAAGTCCTTGAAAAAAATCCTAAAGAATGTTCATCCCGTGTTGAAGTTGCCTTTGATTCTTTATACTTTCAGGCATTTAACAAACATGTTGCAATGTGCATGTATTGCTGAATTTTAAGCATTGTGAAAGATATTTTACCTGAATTATCTCAAGTTCTCCCAATACCATGAGGTAGGTACTATTTTGCCTTCATAGATTTTAGAAATGGAAGCACAGAGAGATCTGCTAACTACTTTAGGTCACACAGCTGATAAAGTGGTGGTTTCAACTCAACAGCCTAAATCTGGGCGGATGAGTGTCTTAAAAGCAGAAGTCCCAGGGTGTGGGACTCAGAAGGGTTCCTAATTCAGGCTAAAGGGTCAAACAAGGCTTCCTCTTAGAGGAGCAGATGGTCATCACAGAACAGTGCTTGCGCATAGTGTGTACGCACTAACTGACCAATCAGTTGATTAACCTAGCAGAGTGGGTAGGATTAGGGTGAGGAAGGGCATCCCAAGCAGAATACGTCTTAGCTCCAAATCCAACCTGGACTTCATTTCAATATTCTGGTGCTGCAAGTCCAGGAATGACTCTCCCTTTGGGGCCTAGTGTATCCTGGCAGGTGCCAGAGGTGCCAACTTGATAAGCTGGAAACAGGCAAAATCTTCTATGCTGACAGTCCAGACAAGGCTGAAGAGCTGGTAAGACTCAAGGATGAACTGGTGCCAGGCAAGAAGCCCAGTGCAAGGCTCAGCCTGTTTGCTCAAAACCTCTGGTTAGCTCATCCACTATTTCCAAAGTGATTTCCCTAGGATCATTCTGGACCAAGTAGGGACCTAAGGGGCAGTGGTTTTCAAATACCTTTTGCTTATATTTCTCACAAAACATGTTTTCACGTTCACATCTAAAATTTTTGAATCATAAGTTTATTTTTTATTTTTTATTATAAATTTATTTATTTTAATTGGAGGCTAATTACTTTACAACATTGTATTGGTTTTGCCATACATCAACATGAATCTGCCACGGGTATACACGTGTTCCCCATCCTGAACCCCCTCCCACCTCCCTCCCCCCTCCCTCCCCGTACCATCCCCCTGGGTCATCCCAGTGCACCAGCCCCAAGCATCCTGTATCATGCATCAAACCTGGACTGGCGATTCATTTCATATATGATATTATACATGTTTCAATGCCACTCTCCCAAATCATCCCACCCTCTCCCATAGAGTCCAAAAGACTGTTCTATTCATCTGTGTCTCTCTTGCTGTCTCACATAAAGGGTTATCATTACCATCTTTCTAAATTCCATATATATGTGTTAGTATACTGTATTGGTGTTTTTCTTTCTGGCTTACTTCACTCTGTATAATAGGCTCCAGTTTCATCCACCTCATTAGAACTAATTCAAATGTATTCGTTTTAATGGCTGAGTAATGCTTCATTGTGTATATGTACCACAGCTTTCTTATCCATTCATCTGCTGATGGACATCTAGGTTGCTTCCATGTCCTGACTATTATAAACAGTGCTGCGATGAACATTGGGGTACACGTGTCTCTTTCAATTTTGGTTTCCTCGGTGTGTATGCCCAGCAGTGGGATTTCTGGGTTTAAATAGTTTCGAAGGATATATTTTTCCTAGTGTTTTTTTTTTTTTTTTTCTTTTCTTTTTTTTATGTTCTAAACATACCTTAAGTGTGTTTTTGTTGAAAACGGGTTTAGTTCATCTGGATTATGGAAAGTATTCTTACAACCAAATTGGTAATGCCAATCCCATCTGATAAATCATACTTTCTATTTTCTTAATTTAAAAAAATTAATTATTTATTTTGGCTTCACTGAGTCTTCGTTGCTGCTTGCAGAGTTTCTCTATCTTCTTTGCATGGGCTTCACATTGTGGTGGCTTCTCTTGTGGAGCACAGGCTCTGGACCCAGAGCTTCAGCAACTGGACACACAGTTGCAGCACTGTGGTCTCAGCAGTTGTGGCTTGGCTCACGGGCTCTAGAGCTTCAGGTTCAGTAGGTATGCCCCCAGACCAGGGATCGAACCCATGTGCCCTGAACTGGCAGGCACACTCCCAACCACTGGACTACTAAGGACAAATCATACTTTCTATCAGGAAACTTAGACTTCACATTTTAGTTCAAATAATAGTGTTCATGTACATCTTAGGGACATGTATCTTAGAAAAGGCAGAGGAACCAGAGATCAAATTGCCAATATCCACTAGATCACAGAAAAAGCAAGAGAATTCCAGAAAAACATCTATTTCTGCTTTATTGACTATGCCAAAGCCTTTGACTGTGTGGATCACAAGAAACTGTGGAAAATTCTTCAAGAGATGGGAATACCAGACCACCTGATCTGCCTCTTGACAAATTTGTATGCAGGTCAGGAAGCAATAGTTAGAACTGGACATGGAACAACAGATGGTTCCAAGTAGGAAAAGGAATTGGTAAGGAGTTGGTCAAGGCTGTATATTGTCACCCTGTTTATTTAACTTATATGCAGAGCACATCATGAGAAATGCTGGAGTGGAAGAAACACAAGCTAGAATCAAGATTACCGGGAGAAATATCAATAACCTCAGATATGCAGATAACACCACCCTTATGGCAGAAAGTGAAGAGGAACTCAAAAGCCTCTTGATGAAAGTGAAAGTAGAGAGTGAAAAAGTTGGCTTAAAGCTCAACATTCAGAAAACAAAGATCATGGCATCCGGTCCCACCACTTCATGGGAAATAGATGGGGAAACAGTGGAAACAGTGTCAGACTTTATTTTTCTGGGCTCCAAAATCACTGCAGATGGTGACTGCAGCCATGAAATTAAAAGATGCTTACTCCTTGGAAGGAAAGTTATGACCAACCTAGATAGCATATTCAAAAGCAGAGACATTACTTTGCCAACAAAGTTTCATCTAGTCAAGGCTATGGTTCTTCCTGTGGTCGTGTATGGATGTGAGAGTTGGACTGTGAAGAAGGCTGAGTGCTGAAGAATTGATGCTTTTGAAGTGTGGTGTTGGAGAAAACTCTTGAGAGTCTCTTGGCCTGCAAGGAGATCCAAGCAGTCCATTCTGAAGGAGATCAGCCCTGGGATTCCTTTGGAAGGAATGATGCTAAAGCTGAAACTCCAGTACTTTGGCCACCTCATGTGAAGAGTTGACTCATTGGAAAAGACTCTGATGCTGGGAGGGATTGGGGGCAGGAGGAGAAGGGAACGACAGAGGATGAGATGGCTGAATGGCATCACTGACTCGATGGACGTGAGTCTGAGTGAACTCTGGGAGTTGGTGATGGACAGGGAGGCCTGGCGTGCTGCGATTCATGGGGTCGCAAAGAGTCGGACAGGACTGAGTGACTGATCTGATCTGATTTGATCTTACTTCTGATTCTCAGTCCAATAGAGACAGAGTTGGCGGGAGAGAGGGAAGGATGAGTGGATACACGAAGGGATGTATGTATGACTGGATGTGTGGGTAGATGGATGAGTAAACAGATGGATGAATGGATGAGTGAATGGATGGATGGGATGGAGATGCTTGTTGCCTGGATGAGATGAAGTACCTCTTCTTTCAATATTTCTTGTGGAAGCCTCTAAGCTGGGCATGTTAGGAATTCCTACTGAGAAGCAGGCAGTCTCAACCAGATTTTTATATCAGGAGGAAATGCCCCATACTGAATCTAGTGATCATTTCATAAAGAGGGAAGAGTAAGAGTGAGAAAGAGATAAGGGAAGGTCATACCTCAGTCATCTTCTATGGCATATCAGCTTTAGATACATGCGGAAGCTGAGGTCCTGGAAACCAAGGCTTTTAAAATTCAAGAGCAACAGTGTGTGGGCTGAGGGGCTGTGGTGCTATGATCTTTTCCTCAACTCTTCCTCCTTCATGCTCTTGTGCAGACTCAAAACTGAGAATGTGCAAAGTTACAGAGAAAATTGTAAGAAATTCACCATGGCTGTTGCTGGAAAGAGCAATTCATAAATGTGCTGTTCTCTTTTTAAACTTCCAGTTTGGCTTCATATTGTATCTTGTGTAGGCTTTTATTCCTGAAGGCTGGCTAAAATTCATAGGCTTAACCTACCGGCCTCAGAAATACTGGGTAGTTGCAATATCTATCTACCTCTTTGTAATAATTGGCTGTGTGCTTTTATTTATTCATTTTAAATTTACATGATAAGGACCACACCACACAACTCCATTCATACAATCACAGAAGAAATACCAAGAAGAAACCACCTCAACATCAAGAGCTAATTCTTATCAATGGAACTGATGTATAAAAAATCCTTTTTTTTTTTCTCCAAATATTCTTTCTTACAACCAAGGGACTTTGCAACAAAAACTGAATGCAGACATGTGAGCATTCAGCATTTATAAGTTTTTGGCATTATAATGTTGGCCATAATTAATCAACTGTCTCTTTTTGAGGTGTAAAACAATATAAACTGAACTTTTGAGGTTAAGTAACATTAATATTATAAATGTTCTCAAATGTGAGTTATAAATGATGTTATAATGTGAGTTCTTTTGTTTTGTGATTCCTACTCTTCTTGTGTGAAACTTGTAGGACTGTAAGCTGTGTTAAAGATTGTAAGCCTCAGTGGCCAGGGTGAACTTCCATATTTTTTGTCTTGAAAAGTTGGCTGGAGGACTGAAGCTGTCTTAGAGGGATAGGCTAAGAGAAGTCAGATGGGTGACACAAGTCACTGGAACAGGAGAAGCAACTGATGAGTCAAGGTCCCCTCCCCAGGGGTAAATGTTATTCCTTAAAATGAGATGCTTCATGAGGACCTGACTCCACCTGCTGAGAGCTGCTGCAGAGGACACTGCCAGAGGCTCTGGGAGTGGAGGCCCACTTCCCACTCACACTTGTCTGGAGACCCACTGCAGACAGGAGACCAGTGCTCCTGCTGATATGTCTCCTGCCCAGACTTCTCCTTGGAGAGGTTCCTTACCCTCTTTTCTTTATTCCCAACCTCGACTAACATGTCTTGCATGCTAGTTGCTTGCAATAAACCAAGTGATTTGTGAACTGAATATCGGCCATGTTTTATTTATCTCCAAGCCATGATGTGTGCCTGTACTTACTGCTGGGCCCTGTGACAAACACTGGGAACTTTCACTGAACCAAACTTGGGTCTGCTTGCCTGCATACAGTAAAGCCAATTTACTGACACTGGGTTGTGGTAAAGAAAAGTATAGAGCTCCAAGCAAGGAGCCCAAGGTAGCTAGTGCCCAAAATACTTGAACTCCCTGATGGGTTTCTAGAAAGCCTTTTTTTTTTTTTTTTTTGGAAAGCATTTTCAAAGCCCAGGTAAGGGTGTGGAGTCCCAGGGTATGTGATCAACTTGGGCACAAGTTTCTGGTTGACTGATGGTGAGATAACAGGACAGTGTCACTTTATCAATCCTCAGGCTCCAGTAGATCTGGGGGCTATGTGCTCATGGTCATCAAGTAGTTAATTTCTTCTGTTTGGCAGAGGTTTCAGCATCTGTGAAACAGCTCAGGAAATGTGCAGCACATGCTGTTGTCTAGGTGCTCAGAGAGGAACTGAAGCAGAGGATGGGGAGGGCTCTGTCCCAGGAAGGCTGCATAGAGTCCAGTGTGATTACAGAGCCATGGAGAGAAAAAGCAGCAGACATTCCAGGGGGTTGAGAATGATTAAATGTGGAGATTGAAGAAAAGAGGGAAGTCAAGGTTGACTTCTGGGGTCGTGGCAATAACTTTAGCAATGAGTGGTGCCTTTATCTCCTTGAGAGGCTGGAATCCTGGCAGTAGGGTAGGGGTGGAGCACACAGGTGCCCGAGAATCAGAGCTGGAGGTGGAACTCCGTGGTTATGGATTGGAAATCAGCAGTGACTTCTGGGCTGCATGAGATATCCTGAGAGGCAGCAGAGGGGTGGGATTGAAAAGGGATCAATTCTAGAGATTTGCAAACTCTGCAAGGGGAGGGAGGAGCCAACAAAAGACTGGGTCAGCCCTCTAGCCTCCTTCCTCACTCTGCTAAGGGCTATATCCTAGGGCTGGAGCCCCTCTCCAGGTAAGGCTGGTAGAAGTGTGGGGCATGGGGCGGGTGCTGTCCTGGCCCCCTAACTTTAAGACTTACTCTGTCTCTCACTGGCTCATGAGAAAGGCACCTTCCTAGGCCTCCATTACTCTGAAATTGGGGATATTAAAATAGTAGTGCCTCAAGAGCAGAAAATGAAGACCAGGAGGAAATGAGGAAGAACTAAAGTATTTGTTTTAAAAACATGGTTGGGAGGTGAAATTGACAGTGTCTTTGAAGGCAATGGTGTAAGTGAGAGCTTTGGAGCTTAGGGGACGCACACTTTTGATTCTGTCTCTAGTCCCTCGACTAGAGGGACTAGAACTATATCCTCAATCTATTTCTTCAGAGTATTTCTGACTGGGGATAGATTTGGAAGTAGTCACTTTTTCTACATTTCCTTCATTGTTAGAAGATTGATTAAGTTCTTTTTCTAACAGCAAAAGGAATAACATTTACTGTTGCTGCTGCTGCTGCTAAGTCGCTTCAGTCATGTCTGACTCTGTGCAACCCCATAGACGGCAGCCCACCAGGCTCCCCCGTCCCTGGGATTCTCCAGGCAAGAACACTGGAGTGGGCTGCCATTTCCTTCTCCAATGCATGAAAGTGAAAAGTGAAAGTGAAGTCGCTCAGTCGTGTCTGACTCTTAGCAACCCCATGGACTGCAGCCCACCAGGCTCCTCCTTATGATCATATAAATTTAAGCACACACATAACTAGAAAAGTAACTTCTTGTTTTTCCCCCTGAGTACAAAATGGGTTGCTTTTCTACTACTAAACCTTAAGCTTTGAATTCTACTAATATGTCATGTGCTTTGCTTGAATTCTAGGCCCTGAGACACAGCTGCACAGGAGACCAAGTTCTGCTGTGCAGAAAACTCATCCTCCTTCCAGGACAAGGACCTCTGTGGCTGAGCAGTGGTAAAAAACATAATTCAGTCAATTTGAAGGTCAATTTGGGGAACATCCCCTCTAGCAACTAGAAGGGACTAGCTCACAGACTTTCCACAAATGGAAGGTTTTTGATAAGAAGAAGGGTGGGGCAGAGAGCCCGTAGGGAAAGAAAAGATTAGTTTTAGGCCAGGACATCTTTTGAGGGAAAAGAATGGCAGTTTCATCATGTAGACAGCTTCTTCCTCTGGGTGCAGGCTGTGGAGAAGGCCCACAGGACAGATTATCTCCTTGGTGCCAATCAGAAAATTCCAATCCCGTTAGCTAAGATTACATTTCTCGGAAAGGTGAAAACTGCAAGTAAGTCAAGTGTGGAGCCTGGGATTGGTGTCTGGGCTTTAGCATAAGTGATGTCATTTTGGGCTTGTGGTTTTTCTTTAGCAGCAGCTAAGGCTTGATAGTTGAGTGTCTTGGTAAATGGAGAAGTGGAGGGGGTGTGGGAGCACACATATTTTAGTGAATCAGGGAAACTGACCTTTTGGACTGATGAGGAATGAGTTTAGGGTGGGGATCCTTAACCTGGAGCTTTGGTGGTTTGATATTATTAGCAGAACCATGACTTTGTCACCACTAGAAATCATAGCTTTTTTTCACTTCGTGTTACAGTTTTGCAGGTATTATGAAACACAGTCTTATACTTTGTCAAAATTCTAAAATAGTTCAGATCTGCCAATCTTGTTAAATAATAGGTTAAGAAGCTCACATATTCTGTATCTCAAATTATTATTTTGATAACTGTATCATGCTAAAATCCACTCAGATATGAATGAAAACTCCAGTCTTTCCTGCTGGAGATTCTAGACACCTTAAAATTCTATCCACTCTGGGTTCAGAACCCCTAAATCAATATGGACAGCAAGGTTTAAACACCGAGTCTGGAGCAAACTTGGCAAGGTTCAAGTCAGGCTTGGAGTGCCATCAAAAGGGGTTTAGCACAGAAAGACTCAAGAAGCTTTTAATCCATGCAGTAATGAGTGCTGATTTATGTTCTAAGGAACTTGCTCTAACAATATGCAACAGGAGGGTGAACTCTGGAGACAGGAAACAAGAAAGACTAGAAACATTTAGCAATATACACACCAAAGATATGGGAGGGGGGGTGGTGGTGCGGGGGGCATAACTGTTTCAATGTGACATTTAATCATTCTATTTCTACTCATCTTATGTGACAATACGCTATGTTAAGTAGTTCAAAATGGAGTAACAGTGGCCAATATGAGCCTCCACGAAGATTGCTTTTAAACGTCTGATATTAGACTATGAATATTTAAATGTGACATATTGAGTGTTAATATGGGTAAGGAATTTGTTTGCTAAGGGCCAAGATTTGACTTCATCAGAACAGGAGCAACTGATGGAGACAAGACCCCTTGGGGCTTAACTGGTACTCCCTATTACTCCTTAAAATGAGACCACTGAACTGAGCAACTAGAAGGCTCTTGTCTGGGGACTGAGCCCATGCAGGTGGAGGCTCTGTGACTTCCTGCTCACACTAGTCCTGAGACTTATTTCCTGGGATGGAGTGGGAGAGGCGCCACTCTTTCTTACTTATATGACTAACTTACGGTGCCTGCGTGATTGTATACAATAAATAGAGCGAATTATAGATTGAATTTGGCTCTGTTTCGCAGTCTTCAGTTTCAGACTCACCTGGCCTTCCTGCTAGACTGCACCACCACACACCAATTCCCCCTTAATCAGGGATGGAAAACAGCTTGTTTTGATTTGCATTTTCTTGGCTTGCGACTGCCATCATTTCATATGTTTGTTGTCTACTTGCATTTCCTCCATGCTGAATTAACTTTTCAGAACGGGCAGCCTGTGCTTAGTGTGCTTTTTTTCCCCCTGAGTTGGCCGGCAGTTTTGTGGACTTCCTTTTAGCTAGAGACAGAACAGATCACATTCCCACCCCATTCTTCATGACCACCCAGAGTTTGGCATTACTGTGTACTTTTCACATTTTAATTACCCGAAAACAGTTCCTGCAGCTCCTTTGAAGGTGGGGAGGAGGGATATTTGGCCCAGCACTGGCCATCATCAGTTTTCTCCAACCGTGGAACCAGTTTTGTTAGCATTCCCCTGACTAATAAAATTGAGCATATTTTAATCTATTTACTGTCTATTCAAATTTCTATGGTTTTATATCTATTTACAAAAATGGGTTCATACTAGCCACGTTACCCACAGCTTGTTTTTTCCTCTAACGTAGCCAGGACATCCTTAACCAGTGCATTGCATCTCTGGTGTAGTGTCTAGTAGCCACTCTGACTTCTCAGTGGGCACTGAGCTTCTTTGGCTCAACCCTTCTCTTATTAAAGGGCATTATTTTCTGAGTCTTTGTCATGAAAAACCCAGGACTGAACATTTTGTTAAGTCCTGGTGATTTCACTCCTGGGGTAGCTTTTCAAGGGAGAGTATATGTTATTATTTCTTTTTGATTTTATTAGGTGTTCCAAGTTCCTAAAAAGTCATAACTATTCCCAGTTCAGATAGGTAATAGTGATCCCATTTTTTTACATTATACCCTCAACTTCTGGGCTTGGGCAACTTATCATGTTTAGTACACATTGCTTTCAATTCTCCTTTTTTTAAAATTTAGTTTATCAATTTACACAAAATTTTATTATAAGAAACATGAAGGATTTTTGTGGTGGTTTAGAATTTGTTATTCTCTCTTTTGTGAAGTACTTTCCTGTTTTAGCTTTTTTGCAGTTTACAACTCTTTAATAACAGTTGTCTGTTCTGTAGTGTTAAATGGACTGTTCTGCACATGGAACCTTTTTAAAATCTTGAACATTGTATTAATTTTTCTTTATATTCATCTGATGAGGATTATGTGTTTTTTACCTTTTGGATCACTATTTGATTATTTTAAAGTTTTGCCACAATATCATTTACTTCATTTGTTTTTTTTTTTTAATTATCATACATTTGCAAATTTATCTTTTAATATCCTCCCATCGGGTCCTTTTTCATGCTTAATTTTGTACACTGTAATTTTTTCTCTTTAAGGAAAATGCTTACTTGTGTTTTGATTTTATTCTTAACAGTTTTCTTTTAAATTTCTACTTTTATCTCAGCCTTTTGTCTTTTCTTTTCTTGGTTTTGATTTAGCCATGTTATTTAGGGTACAAAGATATTTATATTTGTGGATTACCATAACTGAAAATTTTTCTTTGCTTCATTTCATACTTTTGACCTGAATTATGCTTAATTGGTCAGTGTTACCTTCTTCATGCTTTAATTTTGTCAGCATTTATATGTACAATTTTGCCCTTATTTCCAGTTTTCTTTGCTAGTTTGCTTTAATACTATTTGTAGGACATATAGAGCAGTCTTGCTGCTGAACTGAACTTGATTTCACTCACCTGATGCACAGCAGCCAATCTACTGCCACTGGGTCATAAGGAAAGTGCAGCATCTATTTGCAGGGCACCAAGCAAGAAGAATAGGTAGCTAATGATCAAAGGACCTGAACTCCTTGCTTGGTGGCCTGAAAATTAACACTGTGCTTTTGCTTCACCAAAACGTGGTGTCAATAGACTGAATTTGCTGCAAGTGAACCTAAGTTCAATTATGTAACAATTTTGGTGACCATGAAAAGACCACCACCCCAACTGGGTATCTTTGCGGCACATTGGCTCCTGGCAGGAGAGGGCTCTAAGATTCTGTCCAGCAGCTTCCTGAACACCTTTGTCTCAGGGACAACCCAGAGCATCTGCCACCAACTGGGGGTCGATGGCCCTTGGTGCTTTCATGGTGAAGGAAACAAGGCACTTAGTTGAGACATTTCTGCTTAGTAGAAGGGCTCATGTATGATGACACCAGGGTGTTCATTTTGCCACTTGGCTCTGTCTGTGGTGGGATATTGATTTGGGGGATTTTCTGTATTGGACTAAGGAATCTGTAACCCTGAGAGATGCCTTGTGTTTGTGTGCTTGCTTGCTTCCTTGACGTTTGATAGTACCAGCTGTGAACCACAAAGATGGGTAATCAGAGCTCTGCTCCATCTTGTAGCCCCTTAGGGTATATTTTGCAGAACTGGAAGATTTTTAGTTAAGCACCTCGGAAAAGGAGAAAAAATGGTATTCCATGTTAACACTGTTTAGCCTCAGGACATCTTAAGATCTGGAGAACACTGCTCCCTAATGGCTCTTTAAATTATAACACTGTCTTTGAACCAGAACTATTTTGTGAAAGGGGAGGAAAATGGGAGGATGCTTCTTATGTACAGCCCTTATGCTATTGATTCAAAGAGAGCCTATTTAGATAAAAATGTAGCATGCATGGAATTATGATACAGAAAGAAATTTCCTCCAATAAAGAGATTTTAAAAGGTTTACCCTATTCTCAGGAATCAAGAGATGGGGAATTAATTCAGCAAATAAATTCTCCTAGATATCCATCACAACTGCCTCTGTATGGTGGGCAAAATGCGGAAGCAGGGGCTGGAGCCATAGATCCCACAGTAGCCAATTCATTCTCACCTGCCCTGGCAGGAGCTGAGGAAGGAGGGGTTGTCTTCCTCTCATACCCAACAGAGCTTCCATTTTGGTCAAGAAACCACTAATGTTCATTCAGGGTGATTCCCACTGAGGCAGATTCACATTGGAGGAATAAATGCCCAAGATCATCCAGCAGGATTCATATGGATCCACTCTCCCTTTTCAACCTCAGACATGTTGAATTGCAAAAATAATATGCCAACCTACTGGCATGACCCTACCAGGATGGAAAATTCATTCTCTTTCATCTTTGCCAACCCTATTGGGCTGATATCAAAGTTTGCTAACCACTCTGTTGGCTGAGGAAGAGAAGAGGATGGAAATATTGTGTTGACTAAAAAATTCATACGTGTTTTTCTGTACAATGTTATGGAAAACCCTGAACAAACTTTTTGTGAACCCAATAGAAAAGGCTACAGAAGAGGTTGTTGCCCCTGGCAAACCCATTGCAGCACCAGCAGCAAAAGCAATTCCCATCATAGATCCAGACTGGGAGGAGAGTGACCTAGGCGATAAAGTTGGAGTTGAGCATTACAAGGAGTGCATCATGATAGGGCTCCAAAAGGGAGAACCAATATTGGAGCTTTCATAAGGTGCAAGGAGTGTGCAAAGAGCCCCAGGAAAACCCCTGAGGTTTTGGAAGAGAATGTACAGGGCATATCGCCAATATGCAGATGTGGATCCAGATAATCCAGAGAATTTCAAATTAGTTAGTTGGACTTTGTGACTTAGAGTGCCCCAGTTGCAGAAAACATAAGGACTTTTTGGCCTGTCGTTATCTCATTTGATAGAAACTGCTTTCAGTGTTTTATAGTTGGGAGGGAATATAAGATGAAAAAGAGACCCATGAAATGAAGCAGCAAAAGTCCCTTTCGGCAGTGACACTCAGTGGAGAAAGGAGAGACAAAAATCTGAGCAGAGAGTAAGACCCAGAGAACCAAGAGAGTGAACGGTGGCCCACAGAAAAAGCCCACTAATGGGACATGTAAAAGTGGGTTGGCAGCAGTCCCTATACTAAGACAAGAAGGCAACTGAAAGAAAGTCTGCCTCAGTTTACAAAGGAAACTGGAAGAGGAGGAGACAGCATTGTTCATGCTGGAAACAAGAGAGAGTGACCGAGGATTCTCTGAGGGGACTCTGCTTGGGGAAATAGTCTCCCACCAGGAGCTCTGGGTAACCCTGTTGTGGGAAATAGATTGTCTTTCTGACTGGTACTGGAGCCACTTGCTCTGTTTTGAACACTGGATTCGCAAGGAGTTGGACCCATAGAGTTAATCCAGAAAAGTGCTTTGGCAAGAGGATTATCTAGAAAGCCTCTCCAAAAACTGTTTTTGCAATCCCTAGACTGTCAGATTGAGGCTCCTAATCTAAAACACAGCTTTTTTAATACATGCCAGAGTGCCCAGTTGCATTGCTGGGGCAAGACTTTTTAACTAAATTAAATGCTAACGTGACTTGCACTCCTGAAATACTGGAACCACTGGAACAAGCTTGTGCCTTGCAGCTAGCCCTCCTGTCAAGGGATGGAGAAGTCACCACCAGTGTCCCTGAAGACATCTTGCAGCAGGGATGCCTGGGAGCATGGGGTGATAGGTGGGCAGGAAGAGTCTGGATGGCCATAGCAGTTAAGGTGAAACTGAAGCTGGACACTTAGGCTCTGAACTTAAGGCAATATCCCTTAAAGGACCAAGCAAAACAGGGATCCAGTCCAAAGCTGGATTGGCATTTTGAAATACTTGCTTATTGGACTCCCTCAGTCACTATATAATACTCCCATCCTGCCTTTAAGAAGCCTGGCACTGAGAACTACTTACTGGTTTGTTCAGGACATAAGAGCCATAAATCAGATAGTGAAAGATATTCACCCTGTAGTCCCAAATCCCTATATTCTTCTGATCATCTTATCTGGAAACTTTCATTAGGCTTATGCTAAGTCACTTCAGTCTTGTCCGACTCTGTGCAACCCCATAGACGGCAGCCCACCAGGCTCCCTCGTCCCTGGGATTCTCCAGGCAAGAACACTGGAGTGGGCTGCCATTTCCTTCTCCAATGCATGAAAGTGAAAAGTGAAAGTGAAGTCGCTCAGTCGTGTCCGACTCTTAGCGACCCCATGGACTGCAGCCTAACAGGCTCCCCCGTTCATGGGATTTTCCAAGCAAGAGTACTGGAGTGGGGTGCCATTGCCTTCTCCGTCATTAGGCTTAGCAGAGGTCTTTTTTGTATGTTATTTTGAGTCCTGAATCCCAAGAGTTATTTGTATTTGTTGGGAAGATCTAGAAACCAAAGCAAGCAGCAATACTGCTGGGCAGTATTGCAAGAACTTAAGAACACCTTCACAGTGTTCGGGAAAGTGCTGCTGCTGCTGCTGCTGCTGCTGCATCGCTTCAGTCATGTCTGACTCTGCAGCCCAACAGGCTCCTCCATCCATGGGATTTTCTAGGCAAAAGTACTGGAGTGGGGTGCCATTGCCTTCTCCGTGGGAAAGTGCTAGCTAAAGATATAAGGGAGCTCCAGCTACAGGAGGGAGCTCTGCTCAGATATGTGGATGATCCCTTCACAGCTGGCAATACAAAGAACCCAAGTGAAAACACTGGGACTACTTTGAACTGTCTGGCCAAATGAGTCTATAAAATCTCTTGGAAAAAGGCCCAAATTTCCCAAATGTCTCAGTTTGGGATCCAAACTGAGAAAAGGCCAAAGGAATTGGCTCCAGGACTGCCAAGAGACAGTAGCCAGGGTGTGGTGACCACCACCAAAGGCAGTTGCATCGGTTCCTGGAATGGCAGGGTTCTGCTGCACTTGGATCCTCCAGCTTAAGCTAATAGTTAAACAGTTGTATGAGACCCTAAAAGGGACTCACAATAATGCCTTAGTGGGAACTGGAGAATGTCAAGAGACTTTCCTAACAATGAAGAAAATAACTATGGACTGCTCCTGTTCTGTGTTTGCCAGGTTTGAAAAAGTCATTTGGTTTTTTATACATGAAAGACAGGTAGTGAGACTGGAGGGGCTTCCCTGGTAGCTCAGCTTGTACAAAATCTGCCTGGAATGCTGGAGACCCTGGTTTGAATCCTGGGTCTGGAAGATCCCCTGGAGAAGGGATAGGCTACCCACTCCAGTATTCTTGGGTTTCCCTGGTGGCTCAGATGGTAAAGAATTCACCTTCAATGCAGGAGATCTGGGTCAGACCCCTGGGTTGGGAAGATTCCCTGGAGGAGGGCATGGCAACCACTCCAGTATTCTTGCCTGGAGAATCCCAGTGGTCAGAGGAGCCTGGTGGGCTACAGTTCATGGGTTCACAAAGAGTCAGACATGACTGAGCGACTAAGTACAGCACAGTGAGACTGGAGGTATTGACCCACAGTCAACAAAATGCCCAGTATACTATTTCACAAAGGCTTTGGACAGTACAATCCAGATGTATTTGAGAGTCATAGCTGCTAGTCTGGATCTGTTGCAGGAAGCAGAGGAATTCACTCCAGGAAGCCGACCATGGTGTGTACATCCCACTGTGTGTTGCCACTGTTGAACAAAAGAGTGGATATTGTCTCACTTTAGACCACTTGGGAGGATATCAGGTAATTTTACTTGATAATTCTAATGTGACCCCAAAGACTGTGTCCTCCTTGAACCCAGCCACCCTGCTCCCAACCCCTTTGGGTGGCCCAGAGGCACATGATTATTGGCATATCATTGAGCAGGTGCTTGGATCTGATTATAATTCTCTTTGGAGATCCAAACCTGGAGATGTTCCCAGATGGAAGTAACCTCATAGACCACCAAAACTGAAAGATCAGATATGCAGTGGTAACCTTGCAGGAAATCCTAGGCGTGGAAGCTTTGTCATCATGTATCTTTGCCCCCAAAGCTAAAATTATTGCCCTTCCTTGACCTTTACATCTCAGTGAAGGTAAAAAAGTCAACATCTATACTGACTCGAAATATGCCTTTTCAGTTGTAAACATACGTAGGGTAATTTGGAAAGCTAGATTGCTCACTTTTGAAAGAAAAGAAATCAAACATACCAAAGAAGTTTTGAACCTGCTATACACAGTGCTCAAGCCAAAGTGAAAGCGAAGTCGCTCAGTCGTGTCCGACTCTTTGTGACCCCGTGGACTGTAGTCCACCATGCTCCTCTGTCCACAGTGCTCAAGCCAAAGGAGGTGGCAATTTGCTCGTTGCCCAAGACATCTGAGATTTGACAATTTTGTTTTGAAAAGGAACAACATAGCTGACCAAGCTGCTAGAACAGGTTCAGGACAAAGCACCTTTGGTTATAGCCCTGTTAATTTAGCCCCACATACCCTAGTGGCTCAGACAGTAAAGAATCTGCCTGAAATGCAGGAGACCCAGGTTTGATCCCTGGGTCAGGAAGATCCCCTGGAGAAAGGAATGGCTACCCACTCCAATATTCTTGCCTGGAGAATTCTGTGGACAGAGAAGCCTAGTGGATGGGGTCAACAAAGAGTTGGACACAACTGAGCAGCTAACACACTTACCCACTCACCTGAGAACCTCGAAATACCAAGAGAATGGGGATATTACCTTACCTATTTAGGATCAAATGATAAATGACCAAGGAGTGGTTTTAATTCATGACTATCTAATGGAGAAAGTAATTGGAGCAATATACATGAGTCCCCATTATAGGCATCCAGTGGATACAGGACTACATTGAAAGACCAAATATGCAAGGACAATTCAAAGAGTACTACAAAAGTGTATGCTTTGCACTAAAAATAATTTCAAGATGAGGACTCCCCCATCCTGCACAGAGTCCAAGCTAGAGGGAAGTGCTTGAGAAAGATTGGCAAGTAGACTTTACAATCATGCCTAAAGTAAAAGGAAACTTTACTTACTAGTGATGGCAGACACCTTTACAGTCTGCTTAGAATGATTCTCTTGCTGGATTGAAAAAGTTTCAGAAGTAGTAAAGGTCTTGCTCTATGAGATAATTCCTAGATTTGGGTTACTGAGCTGAATTAATTCAGAGCAATAATCAGATCAGATCAGATCAGATCAGTCGCTCAGTCGTGTCCGACTCTTTGCAACCCCATGAATCGCAGCACGCCAGGACTCCCTGTCCATCACCAACTCCCGGAGTTCACTCAAACTCACATCCATCAAGTCAGTGATGCCATCCAGCCATCTCATCCTCTGTCATCCCCTTCTCCTCTTGCCCCCAATCCCTCCCAGCCTCAGAGTCTTTTCCAATAAGTCAACTCTTCACATGAGGTGGTCAAAGTACTGGAGTTTCAGCTTTAGCATCATTCCTTCCAAAGAAATCCCAGGGCTGATATCCTTCAGAATGGACTGCTTGGATCTCCTTGCAGGCCAAGAGACTCTCAAGAGTTTTCTCCAACACCACACTTCAAAAGCATCAATTCTTCGGCGCTCAGCCTTCTTCACAGTCCAACTCTCACATCCATACATGACCACAGGAAAAACCATAGCCTTGACTAGATGAACCTTTGTTGGCAAAGTAATGTCTCTGCTTTTCAATATGCTATCTAGGTTGGTCATAACCTTCCTTCCAAGGAGTAAGCGTCTTTTAATTTCATGGCTGCAGTCACCATCTGTAGTGATTTTGGAGTCCAGAAAAATTAAGTCTGACACTGTTTCCACTGTTTCCTATCTATTTCCCATGAAGTGATGGGCCCAGATGCCATGATCCTTAGTTTTCTGAATGTTGAGCTTTAAGCCAACTTTTTCACTTTCCAATTTCACTTTCATCAAGAGGCTTTTGAGTTCCTCTTCACTTTCTGCCATAAGGGTGGTGTCGTCTGCATATCTGAGGTGATTGATATTTCTCCCAGCAATCTTGATTCCAGCTGCGTTTCTTCCAGTCCAGCGTTTCTCATGATGTACTCTGCATAGAAGTTAAATAAACAGGGTGACAATATACAGCCTTGACAAACTCCTTTTCCTATTTGGAACCAGTCTGTTGTTCCATGTCCAGTTCTAACTGTTGCTTCCTGACCTGCATACAAATTTCTCAAGAGGCAGATCAGCTGGTCTGTATTCCCATCTTTTTCAGAATTTTCTACAGCTTCTTGTGATCCACACAGTCAAAGGCTTTGGCATAGTCAATAAAGCAGAAATAGATGTTTTTCTGGAACTCTCTTGTTTTTTCCATGATCCAGTGGATGTTGGCAATTTGATCTCTGGTTCCTCTGCCTTTTCTAAAACCAGCTTGAACATCAGGAAATTCACGGTTCACATATTGCTGAAACCTGGCTTGGAGAATTTTAAGCATTACTTTACTAGCGTGTGAGATGTATGCAATTGTGAGGTAGTTTGAGCATTCTTTGGCATTGCCTTTCTTTGGGATTGGAATGAAAACTGACCTTTTCCAGTCCTGTGGCCACTGCTGAGTTTTCCAAATTTGCTGGCATATTGAGTGCAGCACTTTCACAGCATCATCTTTTAGGATTTGGAATAGCTCAACTGGAATTCCATCACTTCCACTAGCTTTGTTCATAGTGATGCTTTCTAAGGCCCACTTGACTTCACATTCCAGAATGTCTGGCTCTAGGTCAGTGATCACACCATTTTGATTATCTGGGTCGTGAAGATCTTTTTTGTACAGTTCTTCTGTGTATTCTTGCCATCTCTTCTTAATATCTTCTGCTTCTGTTAGGTCCATACCATTTCTGTCCTTTATCGAGCCCATCTTTGCATGAAATGTTCCTTTGGTATCTCTGATTTTCTTTAAGAGATCCCTAGTCTTTCCCATTCTGTTGTTTTCCTCTATTTCTTTGCATTGATCGCTGAAGAAGGCTTTCTTATCTCTTCTTGCTATTCTTTGGAACTCTGCATTCAGATGTTTATATCTTTCCTTTTCTCCTTTGCTTTTCACTTCTTTTCTTTTCACAGCTATTTGTAAGGCCTCCCCAGACAACCATTTTGCTTTTTTGCATTTCTTTTCCATGGGGATGGTCTTGATCCCTGTCTCCTGTACAATGTCACGAACCTCATTCCACAGTTCATCAGGCACTCTATCTATCAGATCTAGGCCCTTAAATCTATTTCTCACTTCCATTGTATAATCATAAGGGATTTGATTTAGGTCATACCTGAGTGGTCTAGTGGTTTTCCCTACTTTCTTCAATTTAAGTCTGAATTTGGCAATAAGGAGTTCATGGTCTGAGCCACAGTCAGCTCCTGGTCTTGTTTTTGCTGACTGTATAGAGCTTCTCCATCCTTGGCTGCAAAGAATATAATCAATCTGATTTCGGTGTTGACCATCTGGTGATGTCCATGTATAAAGTCTTCTCTTGTGTTGTTGGAAGAGGGTGTTTGTTATGACCAGTGCATTTTCTTGGCAAAACTCTGTCTTTGCCCTGCTTCATTCCATATTCCAAGGCCAAATTTGCCTATTACTCCAGGTGTTTCTTGACTTCCCACTTTTGCATTCCAGTCTCCTATAATGAAAAGGACATCTTTTTTGGGTGTTAGTTCTAAAAGGTCTTGTAGGTCTTCATAGAACCGTTCAACTTCAGCTTCTTCAGCATTACTGGTTGGGGCATAGACTTGGATTACTGTGATATTGAATGGTTTGCCTTGGTAACGAACAGAGATCATTCTGTCGTTTTTGAGTTTGCATCCAAGTACTGCATTTCGGACTCTTTTGTTGACCATGATGGCTACTCCATTTCTTCTGAGGGATTCCTGCCCTCAGTAGTAGATATAATGGTCATCTGAGTTAAATTCACCCATTCCAGTCCATTTCAGTTCGCTGATTCCTAGAATGTTGACATTCACTCTTGCCATCTCTTGTTTGACCACTTCCAATTTGCCTTGATTCATGGACCTGACATTCCAGGTTCCTATGCAATATTGCTCTTTACCTCATCGGACCTTGCTTCTATCACCAGTCACATCCACAGCTGGGTATTGTTTTTGCTTTGGCTCCATGCCTTCATTCTTTCTGGAGTTATTTCTCCACTGATCTCCAGTAGCATATTGGGCACCTACTGACCTGGGGAATTTCTCTTTCAGTATCCTATCATTTTGCCTTTTCATACTGTTCATGGGGTTCTCAAGGCACGAATACTGAAGTGGTTTGCCATTCCCTTCTCCAGTGGACCACATTCTGTCAGATCTCTCCACCATGACCCGCCCATCTTGGGTGGCCCCACGGGCATGGCTTAGTTTCATTGAGTTAGACAAGGCTGTGGTCCTAGTGTGATTAGATTGACTAGTTTTCTGTGAGTATGGTTTCAGTGTGTTTGCCCTCTGATGCCCTCTTGCAACACTTACCATCGTACTTGGGTTTCTCTTACCTTGGGCGTGGGGTATCTCTTCACGGCTGCTCCAGCAAAGCACAGCCCAATGCTCCTTACCTTGGACAAGGGGTATCTCCTCACCGCCGCCCTTCCTGACCTTCAACGTGGGATAGCTGCTCTAGGCCCTCCTGTGCCCGCGCAGCCACGGTGTGGGGTTGCTCCTCCCAGCCGCCACCCCTGGCCTTGGGCTTAAGGGCGTGGGGTATCTCCTTTCGGCCGCTCCCCCATGACCTCGGACGCGGGGTAGCTCCTCTCAGCGGTTCCTATGCCGTCACAGTCTGGCACTCTCGGCTTAATTGCTAATGTGAATCAGTAGGTATCTGAAGAATGTGGAACAAATGGAATTTGCATGTATTTTGGAGGCTACGATCAACTAGAAACATACTTTAAAAAGGAAGATAGCTAAAATCTGTCAAGAATTAACTTAACCTGGGAAAGAGTGTTACTGCTTGCATTGCTTAGAATTAGAGTGGGTCCTAGAAGTGCACTCCAACTGAGTCCTTATGAAACACTGTATGCTCTATTCTGAGCAGTTATATGATCAGACATGTGATTAAAAGGTTAAAGAACTAGACACTGTAAGATATGTGCGTATGCTGGGGTTAGTTTTAAATGCTATTCCTAAAATTTGCTACTAGTAAAGTGATGTTTCCCACAAATGTCCCCCTCCAGCCAAATTCAGCCCTGGTGGGTGAGGACTTAGGTTCTACTACTAACTCACTCTTCTGTTAAATTGACAGGAATCAAACCGTGGATCCATTGCATACGGGTGAAACTGGCTTCTGACCCAGCAACAAATTCATAGCCCTCAGAAGTTACAGAAAAGACAACAAAAAAGCTGACTGAAGCCAGTACTCCTTGCTGCAAGTCTGGACTAGGGCTTCAGTTAAAAACAGAGAAAGTATCTTAGGTAACTAGTGAATGACTAGTGGCCATCCATTACAACATTTATAATTGACTGGAGCATTTTTCTGGTTTATTACTTGCTTTTATCCTTTTGTTTACCACTTTATCTAATCATTTTACCTGTGATTATATCATAGTCAAGCAAATCTGTAATTTGTTATGATATTGATAATAGGAGATACTTAAACCTTCCTTTATTTTAGTTTAAGCCTTGTGATAATAGGGTTAGTACCAAAATTGAGCACCAGTGCTGTTTTTCCATACAAGCTGTTGGCCCCAACTATAATGATGGCTCTTGCTTTTCTTTACTGTCTCATTCCACTGGTGTCTGCCACTTCCTGGAAGGAAGTTAGGTTATCTCAGAACATAGCAAGAGGTAGGAATTTAAATGATTGTGTGAAGTGTCATTTGAAATCTCAAACCATCCATGAACAATATATCCCATCGGTGGTTCCTGTAACGGATTTTGATACTGTTCCGAGTCCCATTACCTTCTATAATCATCCTCCTTCAAGTGTCACATGGCAAGTTCAGCTAACCAAGGGACGTCACAATATTCCAGTCCCTTGTTTCAACCTGTCTGAGGTAATTTCCATCGGAGGAAAAGTTACTACTGGTCCCCCTCGGTCCCTCAAATTTTTTCTGAAAAAATGTGATGAACAAAATCCCCTGAAATGTACAATTGACAAATGTGTAAAGTCTAAAAATGACACTAATTTGTGTCAGAGAGCCAAACAAGTTGGGTATCATGTAAATGGACTGTGGAAGGCTTGCAGTGGCTCTCATCCCTGGCTTGATAACATAATCTCTGAACTCCCCCAAAATGAAAGAATCGATGACACCACCCCGGGAGGTATAACTTGCTCCGCTCCAGGATATATCTTTGTCTGTGGCGCAGGGAGTGACTCACCTACATGGGGATGGGCACATCGCTGTTTAGACAGCTGGCAAATGGAAGGGTCATGCCTTCTGGGACATTTGAGGATCCCTTTTTCTGTGCACAGCCTTAAGAGCATTACTTCCCTCTCTAACTCAAACATGTGTCTTAGAAGAGAGATATCATCAGGGTATTAGGACAATATAGGACAAAGTATTTTTGGCAACCTCACACCAACTGCCAGAGTTTATATCAATAGAGATATGATTCATAATCTAGCTACCACAATTGGGAAATCTGCCAAATTGCTGAGGACACAGCTTAAAGTATTGCAGCCCAACAAATATCTTTGAACTCATGTGGCCCTAGATAATAGAATAGCCTGTGATTTCCTATTGGCAAAACAAGGAAAAGTATGTGCAGTGGCTCATACCACATGCTGTACATACATCAATATCTCTGGAGAAGTTGAAATCTGAATAAACAGAATAATTCAAAAGGCTACCTAGTTATAGGATGTACATAAAGAAGATACATACCAAACTTATTTTCCTGGTTGCCACCTGGAATAGGGGGACTCTTTTGAGTACTGTTACAAAGTTCCGTTGATCATCATCCTCTTTGTAATAGGTTTATTAATTTTCAAATATTTGTTCAGATGGTATGACAAAGTGGTCAAAGAGAGAGATCGTGTTTTCATGGTGCAAAATGCTGACACTAGGCCTGGGACTCGAGAATTCTTTGAGAAGAAGGTCCAAGACTTTTGCTCCTCTAATCCTAGAGAATCAACGTCGCCCTTGTTCAGCAGGAAGTAGCCAGAGTGGTTGTCACCCCTGTTCCCCTCTGGATGGAGGAATATCAAAGAGCAGAGGGACCTGAAACTGAACAGAACCCTGTAGGATCTTCCTGGGTACAATCCTCTCTTGTCCCTACTTCTTGTCTGTAGAAAAAACTTGAGATTTTTAAGTCTTCCCAGAGTTCTAAAGAATCGACTCAAGGAGTTGATGATTACAAAAATGAGTAAATGTAGAAATAAAGGAAAAGCAATCAAGCTAAAAAAATTTAACCATAAAACAGAGTCAACAAGACTCCTAGTTCTTCCTCAAGGCATATAGATAACAATCTGATGCAACATGTCTTTGAGTTGTTTTACAGAACCAATACCACATGATGAAACCTGTTGACCTCAGCCAAGGTGACCCAAACAAGTTGGAGCCAGAAGAATGATGATCAAGATGCTAGATATCACTTTGTTGCTTAACACCCAACCAATCAGAAGAATCCATGAGCTAATCATGTGCTTAATACCCTTACTCTTAATTTTAGTTTTTAAAAACTCTTGCCTGAAAGCCATTGAGGAGTTCAGGTCCTCTAAGCATTAGTTGCCCATTCTCCTGCTTGGCATCCTGCAAATAAATGTTGTACTTTACTTTACCACAACCCTATGTCAGTAGATTGACTTTGCTCATTTGGGTAAGCAAACTCAAGTTTGATTCAGTGATAACCTGTGTTTCTGTTGGGAGAGTTCAGTGGTTTTCCTTAATGACTTGGAGCACTTTCAAGCATAAAAAAGAATAAACACTCATATCTATTAGCCAGATTCAGAACAAATATATTCTTCATTTTTCTCATCTATTTCTGCTCTTTTTTCTAAAATGCTGCTGCTGCTGCTAAGTCACTTCAGTCGTGTCTGACTCTGTGCAACCCCCAACAGCCCACCAGGCTTCCCCGTCCCTGGGATTCGCCAAGCAAGAACACTGGAGTGGGTTGCCATTTCCTTCTCCAATGCATGAAAGTAAATTCCAGACATCATGCCATTTCACCCTTAAAAACTTCAGTATCTGTCTCTAAAAATATATGGGTGTTTTCTTTTAAAAAATCCAACATTTTTGTCCCAGTTAATAATTTCATATTCTCTAATATTGAATACGCAGTCCATATTCCAAATTTCCTGCCCTTCTACAATTAGTTTTTTCAACTAGGATCAAAATAAAGGGCACACAATTCTCTCCATCTGCTAAACTAGTACAACTTCTCATTCCCCCAGTCATTGAAACACTGAAGCACTGTTGAAAATTCTATCTGGTGGATTTTTCTGGTTGCTTCCTCATTGTTATTCATTCACTCAGTCATGTCTGACTCTGTGTGACCTCATGGACTGCAATGCACCAGACTTCTCTGTCCTTCTCTATCTCCCAGAGTTTGCTCAAACTCATGTCCACTGAGTCGGTGATGCCATCCAACAATCTCATCCTCTGTTGTCCCCTTCTCCTCCCGCCTTCAATCTTTCCCAACATCAGGGTCTCTTCCAATGAGTTAGCTCTTTGCATCAGGTGGTCAAAGTATTGGAGTTTCAGCATCAACCCTTCCAAAGAATATTCAGGGTTGATTTCCTTTAGAATTGCCTAGTTTGATTTCCTTGCAGTGCAACGAACTCTCAAGAGTCTTCTCCAGCACCACAGTTCAAAAGCATCAATTCTTCCATGCTCAGCCTTCCTTATGGTTGAACTCTCACATCTGTACATGACTACTGGCCGAAGAACTGATGCTTTTGAAGTGTGGTGTTGGAGAAGACTCTTGAGAGTCCCTTGGACTGCAAGGAGATCCAACCAGTCCATTCTGAAGGAGATCAGCCCTGGGATTTCTTTGGAAGGAATGATGCTAAAGCTGAAACTCCAGTACTTTGGCCACCTCATGCGAAGAGTTGACTCATTGGAAAAGACTCTGATGCTGGGAGGGATTGGGGGCAGGAGGAGAAGGGGACGACAGAGGATGAGATGGCTGGATGGCATCACCAACTTGAAGGACGTGAGTCTCAGTGAACTCCGGGAGTTGGTGTTGGACAGGGAGGCCTGGCGTGCTGCGATTCATGGGGTCACAAAGAGTTGGACACGACTGAGCGACTGATCTGATCTGACCTGACTGGACAAACCATAGCTTTGACTAGACAGACCTTTGCAAAAGTAATGTCTCTGCTTTTTAATATGCTGTCTAGGTTTGTCGTGGCTTTTCTTTAAAGGAGGAAGCATTTTTAAATTTCATGGCTGCAGTCACCGCCTGCAGTGATTTTGGAGCAAGAAAATAAAGTCACTGTTTCCTTTTTTTCCCCCATCTATTTGCCATGAAATGATGGGACCAGACACCATGATCTTCATTTTTTGAATGTTGAGTTTTAACTCAGCCTTTTCATTCTCTTTCTCTTTTATCAAGAGGTTCTTTAGTTCTTCTTAGGTGCTCCTGTGATTCCTCATAGTAACCTTGATAACTTCAGATGCAGCTCCTGTTTTTAGTTTGTTTCATTAAGAAGGATACAATGAGAGAAGATGGTCACATCCTAGGTCTCAGGCAAGTCTCTGAAATAGGCTGCCAGTTGTGGATACTTGGCTTCACACACAAAAAGTTCAAGAGCAAACCATAGTAAAGTGAAAGCAGGTTTATTTGGAGAGATACATGTTTCATAGGCAGAATGTGACTTGTCACAGACTTTGAGAGTGGCCATGGGAGAAATACACTCCACAGAGTGTGAGCCATCTCAGAAGGTGAGAGGTCCCAAGATATGTGAGTGATTAGTTTTCATGGGCTGGGTAATATCATAGACTAATGAGTGAGAGGTTTATTCCAACTGTTTTGGAGAAGGGATGGAGATTTCCAAGAATTGGGTCACTGCCCACTTTTTGGTCTTTGATGGTTGGCCTTGGAACTATCGTGGTGCCTATGAGTGTGTCATTTAGCTTGCTGATGGGATCACAACACTGCATTCATTTATCTGCTTGTAGTCTATGCTTTTAATTTTATTTATTTAAGTGCTTGTTATCTCATTTCTTCTTATGAGGTAGAAATTGCTAGGCAGTCAGTGTAGAACTCTGAGATCTCCATCTTTTTTCAGTAAACATCTTGCTCCATTATCCAAAAACTATATCCTTTATCTTGAATTCCTGTAATGTGTCTTTGGACTGCGGAGAAGGCAATGGCACCCCACTCCAGTACTCTTGCCTGGAAAATCCCATGGACAGAGAAGCCTGGTAGGCTGCAGTCCACGGGGTCGCTAAGAGTTGGATATGACTGAGCGACTTCACTTTCCCTTTTCACTTTCATGCATTGGAGAAGGAAATGGCAACCCACTCCAGTGTTCTTGCCTGGAGAATCCCAGGGACAGAGGAGCCTAGTGGGCTGCTGTCTCTTGGGTCGCACAGAGTCGGACACAACTGAAGCAACTTAGCAGCAGCAGCAGTCTTTGGTCTGATAAATTATTAGCACGCAGATCCAGGGAAGGGCAGTAATCAGCTTCTCTTCCATATGTTTGAAGGAAAAAAAACAATAACTGATGATCATTAATCTTAAGCCCATACATCTGGTCCAGTGTAAAATGGCCAGGGGGCATGAAAAAGGGTGGTGACTTAATCTGAGAATCAAGAGAAGCCATAAAGATGTTAAGTATCTTGATCTTTAAACTGACTGGTTAGAAATAGTGATTTAAGAACAGGAACCAACCAAAAATGTACAGATTAATAATGGTAAAGATATAAAACTGCTGTAATCCCTGCCTTTGGGGGGACTCTTTACTCACTCTCTGTGTCTTTGCTGAGAGCTTTGTACTTTCCTCCTCTCTAATATATCCTGTTCTCTTGCTACTGTGAGTGTTTGTGTGTTCATCGATTCCATTCTTGGGGTCCGTGAATAAGAACTTGGATTCCCATTTCACTTGCAGAACTAAAGAACTGGGGATGTGGGCTCACCTTTCTACCCATTACATCTTTTTTCTCCTCTGGTGGTGGTGGTTTAGTCGCTAAGGTGTCTGACTCTTGCGACCCCATGGACTGTAGCCCACCAGGCTCCTCTGTCCATGGGATTTTCCAGGCAAGAATATTGGAGTGGATTGACATTTCCTTCTCCAAGGGATCTTCCCAACCCAGGGATCCAACCCAGATCTCCTGCATCCTAGACAGACACTTTACCGTCTGAGCCACCAGGGAAGTCCCAGGTGACTCAGTGGTAAAGAATCTGTCTGCCAATGCAGGAGACATAGGAGATGTGGGTTCAATCCACTCCAGTATTCTTGCCTGGAAAATCCCAAAGACAGAGGAGCCTGACAGGCTACAGTCCGTAGGGTCATAAAGAGTTGGACAGGACTGAGCACTTATTCTTAATGTAGTTAGCTTTAAGTCACTTTGAAACAGGCACATAGAGGACAGGGCACAAACTTTAAAAGAATGACATAGCCTGAGGACAAGACACAAACTGATTAGAACCAAATAAGTCCTTTATTTTCTTGGGCTCCAAAATCACTGCAGATAGTGATTGCAGCCATGAAATTAAAAGACATTTGCTTCTTGGAAGGAAAGCTATGATAAATCCAGACAGCATATTAGAAAGCAGAGGCACCACTTTGCTGACAAGGATCTGTCTAGTCAAAGTTATGATTTTTCCAGTAGTCATTATGGATGTGAAAGTTGGACTATAGAGAAAGCTGAGCACCGAAGAATTGATGCTTTTGAACTGTGGTGTTGGAGAAGACTCTTGAGAGTCCCTTGGACTGCAAGGAGATCCAACCAGTCCATCCTAAAGGAGATCAGTCCTGGGTGTTCATTGGAAGGACTGATGCTGAAGCTCCAATACTTTGGCCACCTAATTTGAAGAACCAACTCATTGGAAAAGTCCCTGATGCTAGGAAAGACTGAGGGCAGGAGGAGAAGGGGATGACAGAGAATGAGATGGTTGGATGGTATCATCGACTCAATGGACATGAGTTTGAGCAATCTCTGGGAGAGAGACAAGGACAGGGAAGCCTGGCATCTGCAGTCCATAGGGTTGCAAAGAATCAGACACAACTGAGCAACTGAATGACTGAATAACAGCAACAACAAAATAAGTCCAAGATGGCTGTGTCAACTTCCACTAGACCTTGAGCCTCAGTAGATGCTCATCATAACATATCAGCAAGTTAAATGACACACCCACACACTATGACAGTTTGGAGGTCAATCATCAAAGCCAAACTATGGGCGGTGGCCCAATTCTTGAAAATCCCCACTCCTCCCAAAATGTGAGACAATCCTCTCACTCATTACTCTCTGAAATTGTTGTTGTTCAGTCATATAGTCATGTCTGACACCTTGTGACACCATGGACTGAAGCACATCAGGCTATCCTGTCCTTTACTATCTCCTTGAGTTTACTCAAACTCATGTCCATTGAATCAGTGATGCCATCCAACCATCTCCTCCTCTGTTTCTCTCTTCTATTCCTGCTCTCAGCTTTCCCCAGCATTAAGGAGTTTTCCAATGTTTGCATCAGCTGACCAAAATACTGGAGCTTCAGCTTTAGCATCAGTCCTTCCAATGAGTATTCAGGGTTGATTTCCCTTAAGATTAACTGGTTTGTTCTCCTTGCTGTCCAAGGGACTCTCTAGAGTCTTCTCCAGCACCACAGTTGGAAGGCACTGATTCTTTGGTGCTCTGCCTTCTTTACAGTCCAGCTCTCACAACTGCATGTGACCACCTGGAAGACTATAGCCTTGACTACATGGACCTTTGTCAGCAGAGCAATGTCTCTGCTTTTCAACACACTGCCTGGATTTGTTGTAGTTTTCCTGCTGAGAAACAATGGTCTTCTGATTTCATGGCTGCAGTCACCGTCCACAATGATTTTAGAGCCCAAGAAGAGGAAATCTGTCACTACTTCCAGTTTTTCCCCTTCTATTTGCCATAAAGTAATGGGGCCAGCGGAGAAGGCAATGGCACCCCACTCCAGTACTCTTGCCTGGAAAATCCCATGGACGGAGAAGCCTGGTAGGCTACAGATGAACCTTTGTTGGCAAAGAATGTCTCTGCTTTTGAATATGCTATCTAGGTTGGTCATAACTTTCCTTCCAAGGAGTAAGTGTCTTTTAATTTCATGGCTGCAGTCACCATCTGTAGTGATTTTGGAGCACAGAAAAATAAAGTCTGACACAGGGTGACAATATACAGCCTTGACGGACTCCTTTTCCTATTTGGAACCAGTCTGTTGTTCCATGTCCAGTTCTAACTATTGCTTCCTGACCTGCATACAAATTTCTCAAGAGGCAGATCAGGTGGTCTGGTATTCCCATCTCTTTCAGAATTTTCCACAGTTTCTTGTGATCCACACAGTCAAAGGCTTTGGCATAGTCAATAAAGCAGAAATAGATGTTTTTCTGGAACTCTCTTGCCTTTTCCATGATCCAGTGGATGTTGGCAATTTGTTCTCTGGTTCCTCTGCCTTTTCTAAAACCAGCTTGAACATCTGGAAGTTCACGGTTCACATATTGCTGAAGCCTGGCTTGGAGAATTTTAAGCATTACTTTACTAGCGTGTGAGATGAGTGCAATTGCTTTTTCAGTAATGCTGAAAAAGCTGAAGTTGAACGGTTCTATGAAGACCTACAAGACCTTTTAGAACTAACACCCAAAAAAGATGTCCTTTTCATTATAGGAGACTGGAATGCAAAAGTGGGAAGTCAAGAAAGACCTGGAGTAACAGGCAAATTTGGCCTTGGAATATGGAATGAAGCAGGGCAAAGACTAATAGAGTTTTGCCAAGAAAATGCACTGGTCATAACAAACACCCTCTTCCAACAACACAAGAGAAGACTCTATACATGGACATCACCAGATGGTCAATACCGAAATCAGATTGATTATATTCTTTGCAGCCAAAGATGGAGAAGCTCTATATAGTCAGCAAAAACAAGACCAGGAGCTGACTGTGGCTCAGATCATGAACTCCTTATTGCCAAATTCAGACTTAAATTGAAGAAAGTAGGGAAAACCACTAGACCACTCAGGTATGACCTAAATCAAATCCCTTATAATTATACAATGGAAGTGAGAAATAGATTTAAGGGCCTAGATCTGATAGATAGAGTGCCTGATGAGCTATGGAATGAGGTTCATGACATTGTACAGGAGACAGGGATCAAGACCATCCCCATGGAAAAGAAATGCAAAAAAGCAAAGTGGCTGTCTGAGGAGGCCTTACAAATAGCTGTGAAAAGAAGAGAAGTGAAAAGCAAAGGAGAAAAGGAAAGATATAAACATCTGAATGCAGAGTTCCAAAGAATAGCAAGAAGAGATAAGAAAGCCTTCTTCAGCGATCAATGCAAAGAAATAGAGGAAAACAACAGAATGGCAAAGACTAGGAATCTCTTCAAGAAAATCAGAGATACCAAAGGAACATTTCATGCAAAGATGGGCTCGATAAAGGACAGAAATGGTATGGACCTAACAGAAGCAGAAGATATTAAGAAGAGATGGCAAGAATACACAGAAGAACTGTACAAAAAAGATCTTCACGACCCAGATAATCACGATGGTGTGATCACTGACCTAGAGCCAGACATTCTGGAATGTGAAGTCAAGTGGGCCTTAGAAAGCATCACTACGAACAAAGCTAGTGGAGGTGATAGAATTCCAGTTGAGCTATTCCAAATCCTAAAAGATGTTGCTGTGAAAGTGCTGCCCTCAATATGCCAGTAAATTTGGAAAACTCAGCAGTGGCCACAGGACTGGAAAAGGTCAGTTTTCATTCCAATCCCAAAGAAAGGCAATGCCAAAGAATGCTCAAACTACTGAACAATTGCACTCATCTCACACGCTAGTAAAGTAATGCCTAAAATCCTATAAATAATAGTTTGTATGAAAGTGGAAAGTGAAAAAGTTGGCTTAAAGCTCAACATTCAGAAAATGAAGATCATGGCATCTGGTCCCATCACTTCATGGGAAATAGCTGGGGAAACAGTGGAAACAGTGTCAGATTTTATATTTTTGGGCTCTAGAATCACTGCAGATGGTGACTGCAGCCATGAAATTAAAAGACGCTTACTCCTTGGAAGGAAGGTTATGATGAAACTAGATAGCACGTTCAAAAGCAGAGACATTACTTTGCCAACAAAGGTTCGTCTAGTCACGGCTATGGTTTTTCCTGTGGTCATGTATGGATGTGAGAGTTGGACTGTGAAGAAGGCTGAGCGCCGAAGAATTGATGCTTTTGAAGTGTGGTGTTGGAGAAGACTCTTGAGAGTCCCTTGGACTGCCAGGAGATCCAACCAGTCCATTCTGAAGGAGATCAGCCCTGGGATTTCTTTGGAAGGAATGATGCTAAAGCTGAAACTCCAGTACTTTGGCCACCTCATGCGAAGAGTTGACTCATTGGACAAGACTCTGATGCTGGGAGGGATTGGGGGCAGGAGGAGAAGGGGACGACAGAGGATGAGATGGCTGGATGGCATCACCAACTCGATGGATGTGAGTCTGAGTGAACTCCAGGAGTTGGTGATGGACAGGGAGGCCTGGCGTGCTGTGATTCATGGGGTTGCAAAGAGTCGGACATGACTGAGCGACTGATCTGATCTGATCTGATATGCTAATTGCAAACTCTCAGTCCTTTCCTCCCCCACCACCTTGCAACCACATATCTATTCTCTATGTCTATGAGTCTGTTTCTGTTTCATAGATAAGTTCATTTGTGTAATATTTTAGATTCCACATAAAAGTGTTATCATATGGTGTTTCTGTTTCATTGATAAGCTCCTTTGTGTCATATTTTAGATCCCACATGTAAGTGATATCATATGGTATTTTTCTATTTCTGACTTTCTTTGCTTAGAGTGATAAACTCTAGGTCAATCCATGTTGCTGCAAATGGCATTATTCCATTCTTTTTATTGCTGACCAGTGTTTCTATATATACACATATATGTGTGTGTGTGTATATATATATGTACACCACATTTTCTTTATTTGTTCATCTGTCAATGTACATTTAGGTTGTTTCCATGTCTTGCCTATTGTAAATAGTGTTGCTAATGAACAAAGGGTGGGTGTACCTTTGCAAATTATAATTTTGTCTGGGTAAACTCCCATAAGTGGGATTGCTACATAATACGCCAATTATATTCTTAGTTTTTTGAGGAACCTCCATATTGTTCTCCATAGTGGCTGTACCAATTTACATTCCCATCAACAGTGTAGGGGAGCTCCCCTTTCTCCATACTCTCGCCAGCATTTGTTATTTGTAGATTTTTTAATGATGACCGTACTGACCAGTGTGAGGTGGTACCTATTGTAGTTTTGATTTGCATTTCTCTAATAATTAGTGATGATGAACATTCATTCACATGCCTATTAGCCTTCTGTATGTCTTCATTGGAGAAATATCTATTTAGGTCTTCTGCCCATTTTTCAGAAGGGATCTGGGGTTTTTTGTTATTGACTTGTATAAGCTGTTTGTATATTTTGGAAATTAAGCCCTGGGCGGTCACGTCATTTGCAACTATTTTCTCCCACTTGGTATAACCTCAGCTTTAGACTGTTGAGACTGCCATGGGATTCTGAGTGCATTTTTCCAGTTCCTCCTATAACAGAGATCCCAAATGTGCAATGGAGTAAGCAAGCTAAAGAATTATTTCTTGTTCACATATCAAATGGGGAATAAACAGTCAGGAGCAGATTCAGTGGCTTTCCAATGTTGAGGGCCTAAACTGTATCTGACTTGTTATTCTATGATCCCTAGAAAGTGAAAGTGAAGTCACTCAGTTGTGTCCGACTCTTTGCGACCCCATGGACTGTAGCCCACCAGGCTCCTCCCTCCATGGGATTCTCCAGGCAAGAGTACTGGAGTGGGTTGCCATTTCCTTCTCCATGGGATCTTCCTGACCCAGGGATTGAACCGGGTCTCTCGCATTCCAGGCACACTTTAACCTCTGAGCCACCAGGGAAGCCCCAGATGATCCCTAGGCTGTTGGCCTAATCATGGATCAAAATTTATCACTATCACATTCTAGCCAGTGGGTAGGGAGGAATGCATTTTCCTTCTTTAAATGCAGGAGTTAGAGTTTGCACACATACACACTGCTTCACTCACATCTTATTAGCAGGAGCTTAGTTACGTGGCTGTATCAAGCTGTGAGGGAGATGTACAAGTGAGATGTGTCTGCTAACCTTCTCAAATCTCCTCTCCTGTCACTTGTCCTGTGCAACCTAAACCCAAGTCCTCCTGAAATGACTCTGAAAGAGTGGGCCATGCTCTTTCACTCTCCACGTCTTTATGCCTGCTGTTCTTACTGGAATGCCTGAGCAAACTCTTTTGCATGCTTATGCATGTGTAAGTGCAGACTCGGTGGCTTCAGTCATGTCCTACTCTTTGTGACCCTATCCACCAGGCTCCTCTGCCCATGGGATTTTCCAGCCAAGAATACTGGAGTGGGTTGCCATGCCTTCTTCCAGGGGATCTTACCAACCCAGGGATCGAACCTGTGTCTCCTGCTTCTTGCTAACCGTTCTGTTTCCCCTAGTAGGTGAAATGGCTGTCTGAACTGTATCGCTGTGATGTCTCTAGTTCAAGCCCAGCAACTGCACACAATGGGTGCTCTAGAAATATCTGTGGAATGAACTGTGCTATCTGGTCTTATTCTTTCCTATTAGCAAGTGTGTTTTGTTGTCCTACAGCAGATTTCAAGGTCTGAAGGCAGGGAGGGAAGCTGAAATACCTGTAAATCTCTCCCCACCCTGTGCTTAATGCCTGTCTCCAGGAAGCCTGATTTATGCTGCTTGGAAACTGTGCTGTCAGGCACTTGACAAATGTATTAATCAGTGGAACCATGGTTAAATGTCTGGTCAGCCTGGAATTGAGATCATGGTAACCCTAGACACTGAAAAGCCAGTACTGGAAACAATGTCAGGCATCTGGTCAGGCTCAGCAGGTACTTGTGAAGTGAGTTCTAGGGCAGTGACAGTGTAGGGAGGCAGGCTGTTCTTGTTCATCTCACCATGTTCTGGGCTCAGACATTCCAATGGAATGGCATGGTTATAAGGGCTGAGATCATACATTCATGTTCCTGACTCAAGATGAAAAGAAACTTATTTAAAATCTCAGAAAGGGTGGACAAAGTATTTTTGATAATGACTCAACTGCTTCAAGTTCTAGGAAAACCATTTGCTTCTAGGGTAAATGGGGCTTCCCTGGTGGCTCAGATGGTAAAGAATCTGCCTGAAATGTGGGAGACCCAGGTTCAATCTCTGGGTTGGGAAGATCCCCTGAAGAAAGGAATGGCAACCTACTCCAGTATTCCTGCCTGGAGAATTCCATGGACAGAGGCTATAGCCTGTGGGACTTGCAAAAAGTTGTACATGACTGAGCAACAAACATTTTCACTTTCTATGGTAAATAAGCTGTATTTAACAGCTGGACTCCAATGAGATAACTTTTAAAAATGTGATCAAATACAAGCTGCCACCCAACAAGACGTGGAAACAGACTCTAAATAGGCATGGGACACGTTGCCTACTGCCCTCTGCAGAACCACAACAGAAGACCCACATTACAAATTCCCTAGAGCTGAAACCAGAGAAATGCATGGAAACTTGGAAACGAAGACAGAGAAGCAGCATTTTAACATATAAGTAGTCAGGATAGGCCACAGTCTTGCTGCTCCAGATGTGGTGTGGCCCAGCAGTGTCAGCGTCCCCTGAGACCTGGTTAGAAAGTTCTAACAGACTCTCCAGCCCCCTTCCCTCCTAGACGGACTGAATCTTCCGACAAGATCTCCAGGTGATTTGTATGTACATCAAAGTTTGAGAAACACTAAGCTAGAACATTAGTACTGTGGGATTCTGCTCTTAAAATATGCTTTGAAATCAAAGTAAACCCACTTAAAGCATTTTAGATCACTCTTTGCTCCCTTCTTTGAGCAACACCGTCGCACATCAGTGTCCTGCTCTGGGACTTTGAGCCTCTCTTATGTATGAGTCACGGAGTTGTTATGACATTGGCTGTGCTATTTCTGTAAGACAGTCTTCATGGATTATAAATTGGATTCCAAGACTTTCTTCAGCTATTCCTTGCCTAGCACCCCAAGGAGATAAGTTATATGATGATTTCCATTTTTAGAGACGATGAAACTGGGGCCCAGGGGGGTTCCATGACTCACCCAAGTGGCATCAATCTCCTGGTGTCTGAATCACAAAAGAACTCAAGCTTTTGAGTTGCCAACTCGAGGTTCACTCAACTTTGATGTCTTTACTTTTTGTATAAAAGGAATATTTTTGTGTGAGAGATTTTTGAGAAAGAACAAATTCATAGATTAAAATCATGCATATTTGGGCCCCTGGGATTGTGGAAATTTTAGAACGAATTTCCAGGTAGAGAGATATGTCAGTGCAGAGTGGGCCCTGCCCAGCCCAGCTTCCCCATTCTTGCAGGAATGCTCTGTCTCCAGAACCACCAGCCTGGTCCAGGGCACCATCATTTCCTGCCTGGAGCTACTTCTAATTGCTCTTTCAGTTTTCAGTCTTTCAACCTTCAATTCATACTGCATTGAATTGAATAACTGTTTGAAATGTTCTTAGGCCTTTGTAACTTCTTCCCCACCCCTGCTTCAAACCCTTCATTGACTTTAGGATAAATTCAGCTTCTTTGAATGTGGCCTAGAATGATCTGTTCTCATCAGCATTTCCCCTGCTGTTGGAACCACTCTTTCAGTCCCTCTTGACCCAAGCTCCTGACTCATAACCTACATTCAAAGTCTTCTTCTCATTTTTGTGCCTGACTAACTCCTCATCTTTCTTTAATTCCAGATGTTGTGTCTCCTCACATGGGTTATTCATGACACCAGCATAATCTCCTTATCCTGGTATTATTATTTTTATATTAATCCTTAGCTCCTTGTCTTTAGTGTGTGCATGCTTACTCAATCGCTTCAGTCATGTCTGACTCTTTGTAACCCTATGGATTGTGGCCTGCTAGGCTCCTCTGTCCATGGGATTCTCCAGGCAAGACTACTGGAGTCAGTTGTCATGCCCTCCTCCAGGGGATCTTCTTGACCTGGAGATCAAAGCCATGTCTCCTGCATCTCCTGCATTGCAGGCGGATTCTTTATCACTGAGCTACCAGGGAAGATCCTCTTTGTCTTCAGTACACTTAGGCAATTGTGTATTCATTTGTGTTTTTGTGGGTTTACTGTACGGCTCTCCCACTAGATTGTGTAGTGTAAAACAAAGAACGTTGCCCACTCTCTATTTCTACAAAGATAAAATCATTAGCCACTGCAGTCAGTGACCAGCAGTGTGCCCTGAGAGGAATTCAGGCTGAAGAACAGAATGAGGCACCCTGAGCTTTGGAAACAAGACTGTAGAAAGTTAAAATATTTATATGTGTGTGTGTGTGTGTGCGTGCGCACGCACACGTGCACGTGTGTGTGTGTGTGCTAAGTTGCTTCAGTCACGTCCAATTCTTTGTGACCCTATGGACTGTAGCCCACCAGGCTTCTCTGTCCATGAGATTCTCCAGGCAAATATAACATGTATATATATATATATATATATATAAACATTTTAATAAAATTTTTATGGACTCTTGTACCTTTCCAAGCTTACAAAGGCACTAAAATCATTTACTGAGATACTGTCCAGCACAACTGGCAGTGACCTGTTGTTGAGATATATGCTTGACCGCATGTGTTTCTATCCCAAACTGTATTTATACTGACTTCTCCCCCTTCCTCTTTGGAGCAATTTCTCAGCTCTGTATGAGGAACTCTTCTCAGGCTATAGTCCTCAGTAAGGTCCCAGAATAAAACTGCAACTCAAAACTCTCATGTTGTGCCTCTTTCTTTAAGTGGACACAAACTTGGTGAAGACAGGAACCATGACTATCTTTTTCAGGACTGTATATCCACCCAGCTCTTTGCACATTGCTTGCCAAGTAGTAGTTGCTCAATTAATATTAGTTGAAAATATTAATTTTAAAAATAATTCTTGATCTTCCAGAGTTATCATCCTTCCTTTGTTACTGAGTCCAAGCTTGCTCTGCTCATGAACAACCGGCCAGTAAATCTGAGATAAGATGTTGAGACAAGGGACGTCACTCAGGGAGCCGACAGATGGAAAAGATGTCAGTCTAGCGCCTCAAAATAACCATCTTGTAGGGGCCTGGATGCCAGATTCTTTTACAGGTCAGAGATGGGGAGGAAGGTGAAGAAACAAAGTAAAAAAACCATCTCATTCTTCCAAATGTCTCCTAAAGTGGCAAGTTTCAGGTAGTGGAATGCGTTTCACTTCCATACAGCCCTTCACACGTGGGCAGGGTCAGGCTATCTCCCTGAGGCAGGTCATTATGTATGCCTACAGTAACAAAAGGGGCAAGATAAAGGATAAATGCACAGAAACAGGTCCAATATGAATTAAAAATTGCCCTTCCCTAGATACACTATCCTGTTACAGAGAGACATTACTCTTTAGTGGTTATATGTATGGACTCTAGAAAAGGAGCATCTAGATTCATATCCTGGCTCTTAAAATTTTGAGCAAGTTCCTCTGCCTAGTGTTCTCATCTGTAAAGTTGGGAAGGCAATAATGATGATGATAATAATAATAACTACTTTATAAGATAACATAGGCTCTAGTGGTAAAGAACCAATGCAGGAAATCTAAGAGATGTGGGTTCAATCCCTGGGTCAGGAAGATCCTCTGGAGGAGAGCATGGCAATTCACTTCAGTATTCTTGGCTAGAGGATTCCATCAACGTACAGAGGAAACTGGAGGGTCTATGGTCCATAGGGTTGCAAAGAGTCGAACATGACTGAAGCAACTTAACACACACAAGATAACAGAATAATTAAAAGAGTTGACAGTAAAATTAACTATTATTGCTATATCTGTACCTTGTTCATTGCTTTAATAGTGCATGCATCACTTCTTTTTGTAATTATTTTCATACCCTATGTCATTCTCTAGGTCAGGAATTAGATTATTGTTCACTTCATATTCAAGAAGTCTTACACGGTGCCTGGTCAATTAAGCACTCAGTAAAATTGAACTTAACTTGGTATAGTATATAGCATTCAATTATGAAAAATGTGTATCTTTTTCTCACTATATGTATGCTTAGTTGCTCAGTTGTGTCGGACACTTTGTGGCCCAATGGACTGTAGCTTGCCAGGCTCCTCTGTCCATGGGGATTCTTCAGGCAAGAATTCTGAGTGGGTTGGCATGCTCTCCTCCAGGGGATCTTCCCAACCCAGGGATCGAATCCAGATCTCCCACATTGCAGGTGGATTCTTTACTGTTCGAGCCACCAGGGAAACTATACTCTCCTGTTACTAAACCTCTTCATTAAAATTAGGCTTATAATGAATAACAATCAAAAAGCGAGATGTTTTTTTACATTGTGGAAAAGAAAAAGGGAAAACAAAGAACACAAGTAAAAAGAGGCATGGAGAGGAAAAAGAGCTCTTGGACTGCAAAATTCCATAAACATTTGGAAGGACGGGCTTTATGATTCTAATTAAAAATTGCTGTGTTTGTACAGGAATTGACTCCTTTCATTTACGCAATTCCATGTTTCTGACATTCTGCCTAATACATTAAACCTGGAAACAATGAGCTGACGATATTATCAAGAATCAATCTGTACCACAGTCTTTCCTAGTGTACCCTAAGAAAGTGAAGTGAAGTCATCAGTCGTGTCCGACTCTGCGACCCCGTGGACTGTAGCCTACCAGGCTCCTCAGTCCACGGAATTTTCCAGGTAAGAGTAGTGGAGTGGGTTGCCATTTCCTTCTCAAGGGGATCTTCCCAACCCAGGGATCGAACCCAGGTCTCCTGCAGTGCAGGCAGACACTTTACCGTCTGAGCCACCAGGGAAGCCCGTGGTGTACCCTAGGTTTAGTGTACCCTAAATAAGTAATCAAAGTTGTACACAAAGATTAATGTAAAGGATGGGCATACAAATACTATACTATGATTTCTAACAGAGAAACCAGCCTAAAGATCTTCCATAACCCAAGTGGGAACAGTTAAGCATGATGCGGCACAAAGTCACCAGCGGAAAATGATGCAGTTAGTTCAAACCATATTTTCAAAGGAATTTTGGTTGCAGACACAAAATTAAATGGAACAAAAATTGAATTATAAAGTGATACTTTTATCTGGTGTTATATGTGATTTTAATTTCCATCTTTAATGTTCCTGTACTTTCCAAACTTATGCATTTTAATAAAAAAGTGTGTTTTTATTGTTTGATTTTTTGTTTCGCCATGCAATGCAACTTGTGGGATCTTAGTCCCCAGCAGGGACCAAACCCAGGCCCACGGCGGTGTCAACACTAAGTCATAACCACTGGATAACCAGGGAATTCCCAAAAAAGTGGTCTCTTCTTTCATCATAAAATGATTTTTAAAAATCCATAATCATTTACATGTTGACGTTTGACCCGTTATTTTTACTGTTTCTCAAGAGTGTTGTCTGTGAACAGCTTACATCAGATCAGGATCCTGGTGCGGGCAGGTGCACACTTAGGGATCAGAATCTGACTTTTCACCTAACTCAGGTAAGTCTTCACTGAATACGTGTTGAAGTTCACAAAACTTTAGATTTAGCAACTAGAAAAGTGAAACCTGTATTTAATATTAAAGAACTGTAAATGGAGTATAAACTTTAAAAATGTTAATCACTATACTGTACACCTGTAACTTATATAATATTATACACCAAATATATTTCATTAAAAAATGTTTTTACTGACTCAGAAAAGACCCTGATGCTGGGAAAGATTGAAGGCAGGAGGAGAAGGGGATGACAGAGGATGAGATGGCTGGATGGCATCACCGACTCCATGGACATGAGTTTGAGCAAGCTCTGGGAGTTGGTGATAGAGAAGCCTGGCATGCTGCAGTCTATGAGATGGCAGACATGACTGAGCGACTGAACTGACTGACTAGTGATTTTGAAAAGTAAAATTTTAAAAGAGTTTGTTTCACGTACTGAGATAAAGTTGCTTAATAAAAGCTTTATCTGAAAAAAAAAAAATGTTTTTAAAAGAACTTTTCGAGACACCTACTCAGACACATGGCCAGAAGATGGCGCAGGTTTTCCATTACCTGATTCACATCATCAGAATGAAATCTCTTTCAAAAGAAATAGCTTGATCTCAAATACAGGAAAGAGTCCTCACTCTGAAATGAGAACTAGAATTTTTAATACAGGATGGAATTAGGCATCCTTTCTTCAGAGAAACCACCTTCCTCTAGAGAAAGATTACTAGGTTAGGATATGTCCTCTGGGCTAAAACAGTGCTACACCCCAAAGGAAAGCCCTATGTTGGCTGCAAATCTCTGTGGAATTTAGGAGCAACAGGAGTGAAAAGCAAAGGAACAGGGTATCTAGTCCCAGGGCAGGTAGAGATGAATGCAACAGACTCTCTAATCTTTTCTCTTCTTTTGCCTCCACTTTGACTTCTGGCATCAGTGGTAGAACCCACCTCCTTGGCACATCCACTGAACAGGAGGTAAGCAGTGATGGGAGCACAGTACCAACCACAGGTGCAAAAGGCTTTGACCTTGAGGACCAAGCCCCCTGTGACTGCTTCCAAGAAACTTGCCCAGACAACTCCTGCAAGTGTGGCTGACAGCCTTCTCTGCCATTCACAGAACCCACTAACAGTAAGCTTGCCTTTACTTTTTCAATTAACCTGTTGTGATAAAATTAATCTGTTTACAAGATCTGTTTCCCAGGAGATGCTAGACTGTGAGCTACTAGCCACAGGCTGTCAGCTACTGCTTTCTAATTTATCAGTCATAGACTGAGGGTAGGGAGTGGAATATCATTTACAATGGTGGTGAAAATAATCATTACCCAGGAATAATATTAACCAAAAAAAAAAGAAAGAAAGAAAATATGTGAGAACTATTTGAGAAAAAAATACAGCCAAGTTTAAACAAATGATAATAGCAATATAATAGCAAACAATTATAGGAGACTTACATCTCACTGGAGAAGGCAATGGCACCCCACTCCAGTACTCTTGCCTGGAAAATCCCATGGATGGAGGAGCCTGGTAGGCTGCTGTCCATGGGGTCGCAAAGAGTCGGACACGACTGAGCAACTTCACTTTCACTTTCCACTTTTATGCATTGGAGAAGGAAATGGCAACCCACTCCAATATTCTTGCCTGGAGAATCCCAGGGACAGGGGAGCCTGGTGGGCTGCCGTCTATGGGGTCGCACAGAGTCGGACACGACTGAAGCAACTTAGCAGCAGCAGCAGCAGCAGCAGCTACATCTCACTATTCTAGCATTTTTTCATATTTTACTTCATTTAATCAACAATGTATGAGGTAGGTACCTCAGAATTTCTTATTTTATAGAAAATGGAGGTAAAAAGAGCTTAAGTAACTTGCTGGATAAGATTTCATCTTCACTGTTGGAAAGCTTGAATTATATCTTACACTTCCCCAATTGTTTTTTGTATTTCACGGAAGTCTCATGAAAATCCCTAATGAAGGAAAGTTCACTGTTATAAGAGGTTCATATTTTATGTAAGCAACGTAAGTCCTAGGAAAAAATCCAAAAGAACATGCATCAAATGTTGAAGGTATCTTTGATTCTTTTTACTTTCGCATATATAACAAACTTGTTGCAATATGCATGTATTACTGAATTCTAAGCATCATGAAGGATATTTTACCTGAATTTTCTCTAAGTTCTGCCAACAACATGAGGAAGGGACTATTTTGCCTGCTTCATTTATTTTAGAAATGGAATCACAGAGAGGTTTCCTAACTTACTGTATTAGGATGCACAGCTGGTACAGCCTGAATCTGAATGGATGAGTGCCTTAACAGCAGAAGTCCAGGGTGCTGGCACTCAAAAGATTTTTAATGTATGGACCCTGAGATCCTGGAAACCGAGCCTCTTAAACTCTTTGGGGGCCATAGCATAGGGGCATGGGCCCATAGCATAGGGGCATGGCCCATAGCATAGGGTGGGCCCATAGCATAGGGTGGGCCCATAGAATAGGGGTGGGGGGCCATGGCTCCACAGTCTTTCCCTTAGTTTTCCTCCCTCGTGCTCTTGCACAGACTCAAAACTGAGAATGTACAAAACCAAGAAAGAAGTAGAAAATTCACTATGGCTGTTGCTAGAAAGAGCAATTCATTAGTGCTCTGTTCTTTTACCTTTCTTTAACCTTCTACCTATTCTTTAACCTTCTACCTGTTCTTTAAGCTTCTACCTGTTCTTTAACCTTCTACCTGTTCTTTAACCTTCTACCTGTTCTTTAAACTTTTACCTGTTCTTTAAACTTTTACCTGTTCTTTAGGCTTCTAGTTTGGCACCATACTATAACTTGTGAAGGCTTTTTATCCCTGAATGCTGGTTAAACTTCATAGGCTTAATCTACTGGCCTCTAAAATATTGGGCAGTTGCATTACCTGTCTACCTGTCTATTATTATAATTAAAATAATTGGCTGTGTGCATTTTTAAAAATCAACATGATGAGTACCTCACCACTCAATACTGTTCGTATAATCACAGAAAAAATACCAAGAAAAAGCCATCTCAGCATTAACAGCTAATGAATGCAGATATACAAACATTAAGCATTTATCAATTTTGGCATTATATGTTTGACCATAATTAATTTGACTCTCTTTTTGAGATGTATTGAGATGTGAAACAAAATGTAAATTGAACTTCTTAGAATAAGTACCATTAATAATATAAATGTTCTCAAATATTAGTTATAAATGATGTCATGATATAATTTCTTTTGTGTTATGATTTCTATTCATCTTGTGTGAAACTTGTAAGACTTTAAGCTAAGTTAAGGGTTTTAAGCCTCAGTAGCCAGGGTGAAATTCCATGTTTTTTCTGTCTTGAAAAGTCGGCTGGAGGACTGAGGGATAAATTGAGGGAAGTTTGATGGGTGACACAAGTCACTGGAACAGAAGAAGCAACTTATGAGTCAAGGTCCCCTCCCCAGGGGTAAATGTTATTCCTTAAAATGAGATGCTTCACTGAGGACCTGACTCCACCTGCTGAGAGCTGCTGCAGAGGACACTGCCAGAGGCTCTGGGAGTGGAGGCCCACTTCCCACTCACACTTGCCTGGAGACCCACTGCAGACAGGAGACCACTGTTCCTGCTGACATGTCTCCTGCCCAGACTTCTGCTTGGAGAGGTTCCTTACCCCCTTTTCTATATTCCCAAATTTGACTAATGTGTCTGGCAGGCTAATTGCTTGTAATAAACCAAGTGATTTGTGAACTGAATATTGGCCATGTTTTTTCTGTCTCCAAGCCATGATGCTTGCCTGTCCTTACTGTTGGGCCTTGTGACAACCACTTGGAGCTGTTACTGAACCAAACTTGGGTCTGCTCGCCTGCATGCAATAAAGCCAATTTACTGACACCTGGTTGTGGTGAAGGAAAGTGCAGAGCATCAAGCAAGAGTCCAAGGTAGCTAGTGCTCAAAATACTTGAACTCCCTGATGGGTTTCAGGAAAGCACTCTTTTTGGAGTAGGTAGCATTTCTAGGAAAATGGCAACCCACTCCAGTGCTCTGGCCTGAAGAATCCCAGGGACACGGGGGCCTTGTGGGCTGCGGTCTCTGGGGTCGCACAGAGTCAGACACGACTGAAGCAACTTAGCAGCAGCAGCACTTCTAAAGGCCATATTGGGGGATGGCGGGGCAGGCGGTCACAAGGAATGTAATCAGGTTGTTTATAATTCTCTGATTTGTTGGTGGTAAGGTAACAGGACAGTATCACTTTATCAGTCCTCTGGCTCCAGTAGGTCTGGGGTGTTGTGTGTTCATGGTCTTCAAGTAGTTAATTTTGGCAGCTACAAATTGATACTTGCCATCTACCTCTACAAGGGTTAAATCATGTGCTGCTGCAGCTGTTGGCTTTCAACACTCCATTAAAGGAGTTCTGGGTGGAGAGCTGAATGAGGCACTCTGTGCTCTGGAAAAAACTGACAGGTTTTTAGACAGATATTTTCAGAAGATGGCCTTATGAGCACAATTCTTGCATCTCCTCATATCTAGAAGCTTTCACGAGACTAGCAGAAAACTTCTACAAAAATGATGCACTTGATTGCATGGACTCCCCTTTTACCAAAATCACATCTGTGCTGACCTTCCCCACTACCTCTGTGGAGCAGTTTATCAGAGCTATCTAAGGTGCTGTCTCCCAGACTACAGCCCTCATTTTGCTCCCCATAAAGCTTAACTCACAACTTTCACGTCCATTTTTTAAAGTCAATAACTTCCATTATGTGGGGATTTTAGCATCTGTACAACAGTTCTGGAAATATGCATCACATATTGTTTTCTGTGGACCTCAGAGAAGAGTTAAAACAGAATACATAGTAGGAGGACTCTGCCCAGGAAGGCTGCATAGAGTCACATGTAACAGAACCATGGAGAGAGAAAGAAGTGGACAAATCCAAGGGTTTGAGCATGATTAAATGTGGGGATTGAAGAAAAGAGAGAAGTCAAGGTTGACTCTTGGGGTTGTAGCTGAATAATTTGGTAATCAGTGTTGACTTTATTGCCTTGAGGGGTCTTCCCTGGTGGCTCAGACAGTAAAGAATCCAGCGGCAATGCAGGAAACCCAGGTTCAATCCTAGGGTCAGGAAGATTCCCTAGGAGAAGGGAATGGATAGCCACTCCAGTGTTCTTGCCCGAATTCCATGGACAGAGAAGCCTGGTGGGCTGTGTAGTCCATGAGGTCATAAAGCATCAGACACAACTAAGAGATGGACAGTTTCCGTTTTTTTTTTTTTTTCTTGAAAGCCTGGAATCCTGGCAGTTGTGGAGTGGGGGAGAACCAGAAATGCCCAAGAATTGGACCTGAAGGTGGAGCTCGGTGGTTATGGATAGAAAGTCAAGATTGGAAGTCAGCAGTGGCTTCATGGTTCATGAGATGTCAGGAGATAAGGTAGGGAAGGGGTGGGATTTAAAAGGGGTTGGGCCTAGAGACTTGAAAACTCTGCAAGGGGATGGAGGAGACAATATATGATCAGCCTGGATCAGCTGGTCGGCTGGATCAGCCCTCTAGCCTCTTTCCTCACTCTGCTCCAGGTTGAGTCCTAGAGCTGGAACCCCTCTCCAGGTAAGGCTGACAGAACTATGGAGCATGGGGCAGATGCTGTCCTGGGCTCCTCTAGCTTTATATCTGCTCTGTCTCTCACTGGACCATGAGAAAGGCATCTTCCTAGGTGTCTCTTATTAAGAAATTGGGAATATGAAAATAGTAGTGCCATGAGAGAAGAAAATGAAGACCAGGAGGAAATGAGGAAGGACTAAAGTATTTGCTTTAAAAACATGGTTAGGAGGTGAAATTAACAGTGTCTTTGGAGGCAATGGTACAAGCGAGAGCTTCAGAACTTAGGGAACCCAGACTTTGATTCTTTCTCCTCCATTCCCTAGACATGAGGCCTGAAGTTTATCTCCAGCCTATATCTTCAGATTTTTTTCTGACTGGGGATAGAGTTGGAAGTAGTAACTCTTTCTACATTTCCTTCATTATTAGAAAATTGAGCTCTTTTTCTAAAAACGAAAGGAAAAACATGTTTCCTATTACAGTCATATAAATTTAAGCAAATGCGTATCTAGAAAAATACCATTTTTATTTTCTGAGTACAAAATGGAGGTACTTATCTGCATGTTGCTGCTGCTGCTGCTGCTAAGTCACTTCAGTCGTGTCCGACTCTGTGCAACCCCATATATGGCAGCCCATCCAGGTTCCTCTGTCCCTGGGATTCTCCAGGCAAGAACACTGGAGTGGGTTGCCATTTCCTTCTCCAATGCATGAAAGTGGAAAGTGAAAAGTGAAAGTGAAGTCGCTCAGTTGTGTCCAACTCTTCACGATCCCATGGACTGCAGCCTACAAGGCTCCTCCGCCCATGGGATTTTCCAAGCAAGAGTACTGGAGTGGGTTGCCATTGCCTTCTCCACTTCTCTGCATACTAAAATTCTGTATCAATGGCTTTCCTTGAATTCTAGCCCCGAGTCACAGCTGCACAGGAGACCAAGTCCTGCTCTGCAGAGAACTCATCCTTCTTCCAGAACAAGGACTTCCGAAGGTGAGCAGAGGTGTAAACAAAACTCAGTCAATTTGAAGGTCAAACTGGGGAGTATCTCCACTAGCCCTTAGGGAAAGAAGAGATTATTTTTCGGCCAGGACATCTTTTGAGGGAAAAGAATGGCAGCTTCATCATGTAGACAGCTTCTTGCTCTGGGGACAGGCTATGGAGAGGGCCCATAGAACAGATAACCTCTTCAGTGCCAATCAGAAAATTCCGATCCAGCTGGCTAAGGTTACATTTCTGGGGAAGCTGAAAACCGCAAGTAAGTTAAGTGCAAAGTCTTGCTAGGATATCATGTGTTCCATCTGGATTTTTTCTTTATTACCATACATTTGCTGATGTATCTTTTAAAATCCTCACACTGTCTCACTTTTTAAAAAAATTTAAATTTATTTATTTTAATTGGAGGCTAATTACTTTACAATATTGTATTGGGTCTGCCACACATCCACATGAATCTGCCACGGGCGTACATGTGTTCCCCATCCTGAACCCCCCTCCCCGTACCATCCCTCTGGGTCATCCCAGTGCACCAGCCCCAAGCATCCTGTATTGAACCTGGACTGGTGACTCATTTCTTATATGATGTTATACTTGGCTCACTTTTTATGCTTAATTTTGCACATGGTTATTTTTTTCTCTTTAAGGAAAATTCTTACTCGGCTTTTGCTTTTATTCTTATGCTGCTAAGTCACTTCAGTCGTGTCCGACTCTGTGCGACCCAATGGATGGCAGCCCACCAGGCTCCCCGGTCCCTGGGATTCTCCAGGCAAGAACACTGGAGTGGGGTGCCATTGCCTTCTCTGTTTATTGTTACAGTTTTCTCTTAAATTTCTACTTTTAACTCAGCATTTTGTCTTTTCTTGGTTTTGTCTTAGCCATGTTTTTTGGAACACAAAATATTTTATACTTCTGGATTGCAGTCACTGAAAATGTTTCTTTGTTTCATCTCTTTATTTTGACTTGGATTCTGCTATATTAGTCAGTGCTTTAATTTTGTAAGCATTTATATGTACAACTTTGTCCTTATTTTCAGTTTTCCTTGATATTTGCTTTAATAGTATTTGTGGGACATGTAGGGCAGTTTTGTTACTCACCTGAACTTGGGTTCATTCACCTGATGCCCAGCAGTCAATCTACTGACAGTGGGTCATGATAAAGGAAAGTACAGCATTTACGGGCAGGGCACCAAGCAAGGAGAATAGGCAGTGAATGCTCAGAGGGCCTGAACTCCTTGCTTGATGACCTGCAAATTAACACTGTACTTTGCCTTCACCACAACCTGCAATCAATAGATTGACTTTGCTGCAAGTAAACATGAGTTCAAGTGAGCAACTGTTTTTGTGGACCACCACCCAAGCTGGATGACTTTGGGGCACATTGGCCCCTTGCAAGAAGTGGCTCTAAGAGTCTGTCCCGCAGACTCCTGAGCACCTTTGTCTCAAGGACAACCCCGAGCCTCTGCCACCAACTGGATTACAATGGCCCTTGGTACATCGAGGTGATGGAACAATGCACTAGCTTGTGACATCTCTGTGAAATAGCAGAGCTCAAGGGTGATGGCACAAAGGTATTCTTTCTTTTAGCCACTTGGCTGTGTCCATGATTGGGCATTGATTTTGAGGGTTTTCTGTATTGGACTAAAGAATCTGTAACCCTGAGAGATGCCTTCTGTTTGTGGACTTGCTTCCTTCTTTAACATTTGACAGCACTCTCTGTGAACAATTCAAAATGGATAATCAAAGGTCTGTTCCATGTTGTAGACCCTGAGAGTATATTTTGCAAAATTGGTAAATATTTAAGCACCTCTGAAAAAAGAAAAAAAAATGGTGTTCTATTGCAACACAGCTTGGCCTCAGTAGTCTAGGACCTGGATTACATTGCCCCCTAGTATGTCTCTAAATAACACGATCTTTCAACCAGAACTGTTTTGTTAAATGGGAAGAAATGGAATGACGCTTCTTAAGTGCACCCTTTGATATTATTTTATCAAGCAAACCTGTTCAGAGAAAAATGTAACATGCATAAAGTATGACAGAGAAAGAAATGTCCTCAAATAGGGAGATACTAAAAGTTCTATTTAAAAAATTTAACCGTATTCTCAGGAATCAAGAGAAGGAGAATTAATTCAACAAATAAATGCTCCTAGATGTCCATCTCACTTGTCTCTGTATGGTGGGCAGAATGGGGAAGCAGGGGCAGGGGCCGTGGATCCCATAGCCACAAATTCACCTTCACCTGCTCAGGTAGAAGCTGAGGAAGGAGGAATTGTCTCCCTCTTATATCCGACAGAGCGCCCATATTGGTCAGAGAACCACTTATGTTCAGGCCAGGCATTCACACTGAGGCAGATTCTCACTGGAGGAATAAATGCCCAAGATCAGCCAGCAGGATTCATGCGGATATACTCTCCCTTTTCAAATTCAGACTTGTTTAATTGGAACATTAATATACAAACCTATTGTGATGACCATACCAGGATGGAAAATGCATTCTCCTCCATCTTTGCCACCCACAGTCCAAACTGGGTCAGAGCTTCCTAACTACCCCATTGGCTGAGGAAGAGATAAGGATGGTAATAGAAAATGCTAGAGAAGAGGCAGGTAGAATGCATGTTGCTATCTCTGGCAATCTCCTCCCAGCACCAGCAGCAAAAGCAATTCCCACCACAGATCCAGACTGGGAGGAGAATGACCTAGAACATAAAGCTGGCATTGAGCATTACTAGGAGTGCATCATGGTAGGGCTCCAAAAAGGAGAACCAACACAGGAGTTTTCATAAGGTGCAAGGAATGTGCAAACAGCCACAGTAAAAACCCTGAGTTTGGGGAGAGAATGGACAGGGCATATCACCAATATACAGATGTGAATCTAAATAATCTGGAGAATTTTAAGTGAATTAACCAGACCCTGTGGCTCAGAGTGCCCCAGATATCTAGAAATTGTGCAAAAGGTAGAAGGTCTTTTTCTGCTTCTGATACCTCTTTTGGTGTAATAGAAACTGCTTTCAGTTTCTCACAGTCGGGAGGGCATACAAGAACAAAAGGAGACCCTTTAAATGAAGCAGCAGATGTCCATTTCGGCAGCGATACTCACTGGGCAGAGAAACAGGGAGACAAGAAATCTGAGCAGAGGATAAGGTTCCAGGGACCCAAGAGAGTGAAGGGTAGCCCTCAGAGAAGAGACCCCTAAAGGGGACATGTTAAAGTACATCCCCAGCAGTGCTTATTGAAAGCCAAGAAAGCCACTGGAAAAAAAATCTGTCCCAACTTAAAAACAGAAACCAGAAGAGGAGGAGAAATCATTCTTCATGCTGGAGACAAGAGAGAGTGAGGAAAGCCAGGGAGTTCACTCGAGGAGAAAGGCCCCATCCCACCTCCCACCAGGAGTGCCAGGTAACCCTTTTTTGGGAAACAGACAACTGACTTTCTGATTGGTACTGGAGCCACTAGCTCAGTTTTGAACCCGAGTTAACCCCCCAAAAAAGAGCCATGTCAAGCAGAGTCTACAGAATGCCTCTCCCAAAACTGCTTTGCAGCCCCTAGATTGAGGTGCTTAACTTAAAACACACTTTTATATACATGCCAGAGAGCCCAGTCTCATTGTTGAGGTGAGATTTATTATGCTAAAATGACTTTCACTCCTGGAAGACTGAATATAGAGGGAATACCAGAACAAGCTTGCGCCTTGCAGGCAGCCATCCTGTCAAGGGATGGAGCCACTAGCATCCCTGACAGGACATCCTGAACCAGGGAAGCCTGAGAGCATAGGCTGATTAGGGGGCAGGTACAGCAAGGAAGGCCATAGCAGTGAAGGTGAAACTGAAACCGGACACTCAGGCTCTGAGCTTAAGGCAATACCTTTTAAAGGAGCAAGCAAAACAGGGATGCAGACTTTGATAAACTGGATTTTAAAAATACTTGCTTATTTTCCTCCCTCAGTCAACTTATGGGCTTGCCATGTGTCAGTAGGGCCTTCCCTGGTGGCTCAGATGGTAAAGCGTCTGCCTCCAATGCGGGAGACCCGGGTTCAATCTCTGGGTCGGGAAGATCCCCTGGAGAAGGAAATGGCAACCCACTCCAGTATTCTTGCCTGGAAAATCCCATGGATGGAGGAGCTTGCTTGGCTACTGTCCGTGGGGTCGCAAAGTGTCGGACATGACTGAGTGACTTCACTATGTGTCAGTAGTGGTTAGAATCTGCCTGCCAATGCGGGTGATGTAAGAGACATGGGTTCAATCCTGTGTTGGGAAGATCCCCAGGTGTTGGGCACAGCAACCCACTTGAGTATACTTGCTTAGAGAATCCCATGGACAGAGGAGCCTGGTGGGCTATAGTCCACAAGGTCACAAAGAGCTGGACATGACTAAAAGCAACTCAGCATGCATGCATGCCTTCACCGTATAATACTCACATCCTGACTTTATAAAGCCACGCATTGAAGAGCACTGATTCATTCAGGACATAAGAACCATAAATCAGATAGTGAAAGACATCCAAACTGTAGTCCCCAATACCTATATTCAAACTATCTTAACCTGAAGATTACTGTTAGACTTAACAGAGGTCTTTTTCTAGATAACTTTGAGTCTTGAATCCCAAGAGTTATTTGCATTTGTAAGGAAGATCTGAAAATCAAAACAATCAACAATCTCAACTCTCTGGCCAAATGAAGCTCTAAACTCTCTCGGAAAAAGGCCCAATTTCACGACTCTCAGTGAAATATCTAGGAATCAAACTGACCAAAGGCCAGAGGAATTGCTCCATGACTGTCTGGAGACAGTAGCCAGAGTAACAGTGTCCAACATCAAAGACAGTAGCCTCGGTTCCTGGAATGGCAAGATTCTGCTGCGCATGAGTCCCCGACTTAAGCTAATAGTTAAACAGTTACATGAGGCCCTAAAACAAGTCTGACAATAAGCCCTCAGGGGGAGCAGAGAATGTGAAAAAAATCTTCCAGTCAATGAAGGGAAAACTACTGACCACCTCTGTTCTGGGTTTGCCACATTTGAAAAAGTCATTTGATCCCTTTAAACATAAAAGACAGGTAGTGAGACTGGAGGTATTGACCTACAATCTGAGAGCACAAAATGCCCAGTATCCTATTTCACAAAGGCTTTGGATAGTATAATCCAGGGTTGGTCAATGTATCTGAGTGTCATAGCTGCTGCTCTGGATTTGTGGCAAGCAGCAGAATTCACTCCAGAACAGCCAACCGTGGTGTTTACATCCGACTATGTGTTGCTGCTGTTGGAACTAAAGGGTGGATATTGGCTCACTTCCGACCACTTGAGAGGATATCAGTCAATTTTATTTGATAATCCTAATGTGACCCCAAAGCCTGTGTCCTTTGCGAATCTGGTCTCATTGCTCCCCACCCCTTTGGGTGACCCCTGGGCCCAGGGTCATGCATTATTGTTTGCCGATTATTGAGCAGCTGTTTGGGCCTGACTAATGATTCCTTGGGAAATGTAGACGTTGAGAACTTCTCAGATGGAAGTAGTTTCATGGACCATAGAAACTGAAAGAGCAGATACACAGTGATAACCTTGCAGGAGATCATAGGAATGGAAGCTTTGCCATCACATGCTTGGCCCAAAATGTTAAATTCTTGTTCTCACTTGACTTTTCTGTGTCTGTGAGGTTAAGATAGTTAACATCTATACTGACTCGAAATATGCCTTTTCAGTTGTGAATGCATACGGGGCAATTTGGAAAGATAGATTGCTCACTTCTGAAGAAAAGGAAATCAAACATGCCCCCAGGAAGTTTTGAAACTGCTAGACACAGTGTTCAAGCCAAAGGAGGTGGGAGTTGTGCATTGCCCAAGACAGTCAGCAAAAAACACCTTTAGTTACAGCATGGATTCTAAGTATAAACCTGACCCAATTTAACCTGACATACTGAGAACCTTGAAAGGTCATGAGAATAAGTATTAAGTCTTATATATCTAGAAGCAAGTGGAAAATGATCAAGGAGTGTTTTAATTCATGTATATCTACTATACATGAATTACTACTATAGCCACCTACTAGTGATGGCTGACCTTAACAGGCTGCTTAGAAACATTTCCTTGCTGGATTGAAAACACTTCAGAAGTAGTAACGGTCTGAATTGAGCTACCCAGCTCAATTCAGAGCGATACTGGAGGTGTCTTTATTGCTAATATGATTCAGGAAGAATCTAAAATATGTGGAATAAAAGAGTTTGCATGCATCTTAGAGCCTGTGATCAACCAGAACCACACATTAAAAAAGACAATGGCTAAAATCTGTCAAGAAACTGACTTAACCTGCATTAAGTTGCCAGTTGCATCGCTTAGAATTAGAATGTGTCCTAGAAGTAGACTCCAATTAAGGCCTTGTTGTGTGAGAGAGTCTTCCTCTATTCTGAGCAGGTAAGTGGTCAGACATGTGATTGAAAGGTAAAAAAATTAGACACTGTAAGATATGTGTAAACACTGGGGTAAGTGTGAAATACTATTTCTAAATTTGGTACTAATAAATAATGTTTCCCATAGATGTCCTCTTCCAGTGTTTTTGAACTGGAGACTGAGTGCTCCTAATAATGAAGAAGAATATACACCAGAGAACCAACTCCAGCCTTGGAGGGTGAAGCCTTACTATGTTCTACTGCTAACTAGCTCTTCTTTTCAATTGATAGAAGTCAAGTTGTGGATCTGATACACGTGGATGAAGCTTGCTTCTGACTCAACTACAAATCTACAGTCCTCAGCAGTTACAGAAAAGACAATCACAGAGCTAGCTGAACAGTCTGCCTTCCTACAAGTCCACAGTGGGACTTCAGTTAAATCAAAGAAAGTATCTTTTATAAGTTGTGAATGACTTGTGACCATTTATCATAACATTTATAATTGGCTGGAGCATTTTTCTGTTTTATTATTTGCTTATCCTTTTTTTCTTTGCTTCTGGATTCATCTAATCATTTTACCTGTGATTATATTGTAGACAATCAAGCCTATCATTTGCTGTGATATTGATAATAAGAGATATTTAACTTTTGCTCTATTTTAATTTAAACCTTGTGATAATACAGTTAGTACCAAAGTTTAGGGCCATTGCTGTTTTCCCACATAAGAGCTTGGCCCCAGCTATAATGATGGCTCTTGCTTTGCTTTACTGCCTCATCCCACTGGTGTCTGCTGCTTCCTGGAGGGAAAATTCTCTAATTATGTTATCTCAGAGTATAGCCACAGGTAAGAACTTAAGTAATTGTTGGTTATGCCATTTGGTATCTGAAGACATCCAAAAAAACTATATCCCACTTATAGTCCCCGTAGCTGATTTTGGTACTGTGCCGAACCCCACGACCTACTATCATTGTCCTCCTCCAAGACTCATATTCAAAGTTAGGCTAATCGAAGTCCCTAAGAGTGCCCACACCCCTTGTTTCACCTTGTCTGAGGAAGTTTTCACTGGATCAAGAGCTAAGACTGGTCCACCGCGGTCTCTTGACTTTCTCCTGAAAAAATGTGATGAACAAAACCCCCTGATATGTACGAGTGACAAATGTGAAAGGGCTAAAAATGACACTGATTCATGCCAGAGAGTCAGAAAAGTTCAATATAATGTAACAGGAATATGGAGGGCTTGCAATGGTAGTGATCCCTGGCTAGAGAACATACTGTCTGTGCTCCCCCAAAAAGAAAGTATCGATTTCACTACCCTGGGAGGTATAACTTGTGCCCCTCCAGGATATTACTTTGTCTGTGGCACAGGGAATACCCCAAGAAGGGAAGGGACGGCATATCGCTGCTTAGACAGCTGGCAAATAGAAGGGTCATGCCTACTGGGATATATAAAGATGCCTTCCCATGATAAAAGAATGATATTGGCAGTGTATGAAGACAATATAGGACAAAGCTCTTTTGGCAACCTCACACCAACTGCCAGATTTTATGTCAATAGAGATACGATTCATAACCTCTCTGCCACAATTGGACAAATTGCTGAGGACACAGCTAAAAGTATTGCAGCCCAACACACACCTTTGAATTCATTGACTCGAGTGTTCCCGGGCAATAGAATAGTCCATGATTTCTTATTAGCAAAACAAGGAGGAGTGTGTATAATGGCTAATACCACATGCTGTGTATACATCAATACCTCTGGAGAAGTTGAAACCCGAGTAAACAAAATACTTCAAAAGGCTACCTGGTTATAGGATGTACATAAAAAGGATGCACATCAGGACTTATTTCAGAACACATCTGAAATAGGGGGTTTTTGGGGTACTTTTACAAGGCTCCATTTGATTATCATCTTCTTTCTAATGTGTTTCTTAATTTTCAATTATTTGTTCAGATGCTATGACAAAGTGGTCAAAGAGAGAAATCATGTTTTCATAATTCAAAGTACGATGCTAGACTTGGGACTCGAGAATTCTTTGCAAAGAGGATCCAAGACTTTTGCTCCTCTAATTCTGAAGAATTAACATCGCCCCTGTTCAGCAGGAAGTAGCCAGAGCGGTCGTCGCCCTGTTCCCCTCAGGATGAGGAGTATCAAAGAGCAGAGGGACCTGAAATTGAGCAGGACCCTGCAGGGTCTTCCTGGATACAATCTCCTATTGTCCCCACTTCTTGTTTGTAGAAAAAAGTTGAGATTTTTTAGGTCTTCGCAGAGTTCCAAAGAGCAGACTCAAGCAGTTAATGATTACAGAATTGAGGAAATGCAGGAACAAAGGAAAAGCAATCAAGCAATAAATGTTTAGCCATAAAACAGAGTCACAGGATTCCTAGATCCTTTTCAAGGGATATAGATAATAAACTGATGCAACCTATCTTTGAGTTGTTTTCCAGAAACCAGGATCTCATGATGAAATCCACTGGCAGTGTATGGCAGTTACAAACAAGTTGGAACCGGAAGAATGATGATCAAGATGCCAGATATCACTTTGTTGATTAAAACCCCATCAATCAGAAGAATCCATGAGATAATCACACACTTAAGCTCCTTACCCTTATTTTTAATCTAAAAATCTCCTGTCTGAAAGTCACTGGGGAGTTCAGATCCTTTAAACATTTACTTGCCCATTCTTCTTGCTTGGCACCCTGCAAATAAATGCTGTACTTTCTTTCACCACAACCTTGTCAGTAGATTGATTTTGCTTATTTGGGTAAACAAACTCAATTTTGGTTCAGTAACAACCTGTGTTTTGATTAGCAGAGCTCAGTGGTTTTTCTTAATGACTTATCAGTTTATTGAATGTTAGGAGCACTTTCAAGCACACAAAAGTATAAACTCATATCCATCACCCAGATTCAAGAAGAACTGTATTCCTCATTTGTCTAAACTGTTATTCTTTTTGTTGAAATATTTTCAAGCAAATCACAGACACCATGCCATTTCACCCTTAGAAACTTCAGTATCTATCTTAAAATATGAGTGTTTTATTAAATAACCACAATATGATTGTCCCAGCTAATAAATTTCATATTCCATAATATTGAGTACTCAGTCTATATTGAAAATTTCCCGCTCTTCTTCAGTTGATTCATTTAAGCCAGAATCTAAATTAGGGGCACATAAGTATCTCACTCTGCTAACCTAGAAAAGCACTTTATTCCCAAAGTTATTAAAGTATTGGAATTCCATTGAAGGTCCTACCTGGTGGATATTTCTCGTTACTCCTTCATAGTCATCTTGATAGCTTCAAGTACAACAAATTTTTTCCATCTTTCAAAACACAAACTCTACTCATTAAACACTATTTCTCTATTCCCCTCCCTTTCCCTTCCCTACCCCAGCCCTTGGCAATACCTGTCTGCTTTGTTTCTCTCGGAATTTGACTATTTTAGGTACCTCATATAAGTGGATTCACACAATATTGGTCTTTTTGTGACTGGCTTATTTCATTTACAATGATATCTTCGAGGTTCATCCATGTGGTAACATGTATCATATTTTCCTTCCTTTTTAAGGCTGAATCCTGGAGTAGGAAATGGCACCCCACTCCAGTATTCTTGCCTGGAAAACTTTTTGGACGTAGGAGCTCAGTGGACTACAGTCCTTGGGACCACAAAGAGTTAGACTTGAATGAGCAACTGAGCACAAAGCTGAATAATCTCTTGTGTATATATCTCTCTCTCATATTTTTTATCCACTCATCCTTTGAAGGACACTTGATTGGTTCCATTTTTTGATGACTGTGAATAATGCTGCTTTGAATATGATTGCACAAATAAATAACTTTTATCCCTGTTTTTAGTCCTTGTGTGTATGTACCCAGAAGTGGAATTGCTGGACCACATGGTAATTCTATAATTAATTTTTTGAGGACATTCCCTTCTTTTTCACAGTGACTTTCATTGCGCTCTTGAATAAATCAAGTTGATATTGGTGTATCTGTTTAAATAACTTGAATTTGATTTGTTGCTTTTTTCTTTAAGATTGTGCCATCTCTATGTATTTAGGAGTTTGAGGAAATGTCTTTTATTCTTATTATCCTCTGCTTTGTTATTGAATAGCCTCCTGGAGCATATTGAAATACTTCCTTTTTTCTGTTCTATAGAAGAGTCTAGGTATACCAAAATAAAAGTTGTGTCTCAATTTTCAAATTTAATTGGGAAAGTTCAATAATATTCCCTTTTATTTATCTGTGACTGTACTCTCTTTCTATTCACTCTGTTATTTGTACCTTTTCTTCCAGGTAAGTCCATGTAAGCAAAAGTTTCAATGTTGTCAACTTTCTGGGTCCATTTTGTTTATCTTGCAATTTATCTCAATCTTTACCTATTCTAATTTTCTAATATTTTAAGTCTGTAAATTTCCCTCAATTCTCCACTTTTACAAGATGCAGTTATTATTATTAATATCTAATATTTTCAATTTTCCCTTAGGTTTTGGCTGATGAGTGTTTTTAGAATTTAAATAAATATGGTTTAGTATTTAAATGCCAAACATAGACATCATTATCTTTTAATTTTATGCCATCTTAATTTTTCTTGGTTTAGTTTATATGTAATGGAAAATTTTGAACTTCTTGATTCTAAGTATAATTCTTTCCTTAACATTGACATTAATGTTGTGTTAGATGTTCATATGAATCTTACATCACAGTCATTAAAAAATAATTTTGTTTCTTTATTTATTTGCAGCTTCAGTTGGCCTTTGTTGCCGCACGTATGCTTTCATTGCAGTGGCTTCTCGTTGCAGAGTACAGGCTCCAGCGGTATAGGCTTCAGTAGTTGCAGCGTGTAGACTTGATTATTGTGGCTTGTGGCCTCTATAGCACAGGCTCAGTAATTATGGCATGGGGGTTTAGTTACTGCATGGCACTTGGAATCTTCCTAGACCAGGGATCAAATCGTGCCCCCAACACTGGCAGGTGGATTCTTATCCACTGCACCACCAGGGAAGTCCCATCACAATCTTTTTGTAATACAGTAAGTCCCCTCCATATGAACGTGTTCTATTCTAAAAGCAAGTTCCCAAGTGCAGTTTGTGTGAAAGTCCAACGTAAGCCTACATCCCCAACAAACACAATTAGCTATCTAGTACTGAGCTGTGAAAGTGAAGTCGCTCAGTCGTGTCCGACTCTTTGTGACCCCATGGACCGTAGCCCACCAGGCTCCCACCAGCCCATGAAATTTTCCAGTCAAGAGTACTGGAGTGGGTTGCCATTTCTTTCTCCAGGGGATCTTCCCAACCCAGGGATCAAACCCGGATCTCCCGGATTGAAGGCAGATGCTTTTTACTGTACTGTAGTAGGTTTATAATAGTTTTCACACAAATAACATATTTAAAAAAGCAAACACACAAAAATAAAACTTTTTTAATCTTACAGTACAATACCTTGAGAAATATAGTCGTATATAGTACAACAGCTGACATACAGGCACTGGCATCAAGTGAAAAGGCAGAATTACTTACTAGAGAAGGGAGACGAGGTGAGAGAAGCAAACACTGAAGGATCATGAGAAGTAGAAGTTTGAGGGAGAGCTGCAATTTCACTCACACCTGAAACTGATGTCTCAGGTCCTGGTTCTTTTCTGGATTCAATTCTATCTACCTTCTTAAAATATGTCCAGTGACATCTGGGTAGTAGCTCTGTTTTTCTCATCATAGATGCTATAATAGTGCTGGCTTGCATTCTGAACAGCTCCTGCAACCTTCCTATACCATCCTAAATTCAGGTCCCAACCTCAAAAACTAACAGTGCCTTCTCAAAGAAATAAAATCCTCTCTCCATTTCTGCATCCCGAATCTCTGGTTCTTCAGTTACTTCTTCTTCTTGTCTCTTTTCGTCCTTTCTCTGCACCTCCAACTCCATCAAGTCTTCATTAGTAAGCTCCTTGTGTTGCACAGCAAGGGGTTCAATGAAGTGTCCCTCTTGCAGTTCTAGCTTGAAATATAGATGCTGGGATGCACATACATGAAAATGTAGGCCAGACTCATGGACTATAATAACTCATGTGATTGGACATGCAAACCCACATTTGCATCTTTTAAAGTTGACAGCTTTAAGGTTCATATGTAGGGGACTTACTGTAGTCTCTAGTGTTCTATGTTTTAGACTTCAGCATCGAAGGTAATATGTCTTATGCTCAGTCTTAAAAAATCAAGAGTTAACTTTTTTTTGAGCAGTTTATGTTTACAACCAGTTGAGTGAAAAGTACAGAGAATTCCCACACACTCCAAGCCCTTACACAAGCAAACTCTCCACCTCATCATCCCACACCAGAATCACAGTTGTTATAACCCATGAACTTACATGATACATCTTATCACCCAATGTCTAGAGTTTACACTAGGGCTCACTCTTCATGTTGTACTTTCTGAGTCTGGACAAATGTGTGACTTGTATCCACCATTGTATCATATGGAATCATTTCACTGTCCTAAAAGTCCTCTGTGCTCTGTCTAGTCATCCCTCTTTCCCAGTCCCTCTGAAGGACTGATCCTTTCACTCTCTCCACAGCTTTGCCTTTTCAAGCATGTCATGTACTGGAATCATACAGTATGTAGCTTTTTCAGATTGGCTCCTTTCACTTAGTAATGTGTATTTCAGTTTCCTCCCTGTAATGCAGGTTGTTTTCTATAAAATGTCCTCCAATCCAGTGACTGGTGTCTTTATAAGAAAACGAAATAGAGGACACATGCACACACACAGTGGGGAGGCAATGTGAAGAGAAGGCAGAAGTTGGAGTGATGAATCTACATTCCAAGAAACCCCACGTATTTCTGGCACCACCAGAAGCTAAAAGAGACAAAGAAGGATTCTTCCCTAGATCCTTTGAAGGGGAGCGTGATCCTGCCTATACCTTGATTTCAGATACCTACCCTGGAGAGTTGGGAGACAATGTTTTTGTTTTAAGCCATCTAGTTTGTGGTACCAGGAAACTTAATACAGTGGTCATGAACTCATGTCAGCTTCTGAGCCAGTGCTATTATTCCTGAGAATAATTACCAATTCCTGCCTAGACACAAGAGGAGAAGGACTGGTGGAGGTCAAGCTATAAGAGTCTGCTGACACATTTAGTTGCAGTAACCAAATTGAGAGACAAGCCTTGTGCAGAATCCTCCAATAGGGATGTTTACATTGACGTAGCCACACAAACTCAAGACTCCTTGTCCTGTGAGATTAACTTGGGGATAGTTAGTAAATTTGTTTTTCCTCTAAGACTTGGCGAGAGGTAAGAATGTTTACTAAAAACTAAACAGCTGATAATATCCTTATAATACTTTTTAGCCTCTCCTCCTCTATCATCTGGAGAAGGCAATGGCACCCCACTCCAGTACTCTTGCCTGGAAAATCCCATGGACGGAGGAGCCTTGTAGGCTGCAGTCCATGGGGTCGCTAGGAGTCGGACACAATTGAGCGACTCAGCAGCCTCTATCATCAAGTATACAAAAAATCCCTCTCCATTTTTATTTTTATCCTCTATCCTCACTTGCACTTCCCATTCCCCAGTATTCGTTCACAATAATGTGTGTTGTGTAAGTCCTTGGATATATGTGTTTCTTCTAAAATATGTCATTTTGTGAATGATTGTGTCCTTAGTTGATGTAAATCTAATTATGCTTTACACTTCAATTATGCTCAGCATTCTTTTTAAAAGATCTATGTAGGTTTTCATGCACATATAATTCATTGTTTATAACTTGAATTTTACTGTATGTATTCACCAGATTTTATTTATCAGTTTCTCTAGTGATAAACACCAAGCTGCCTCTAACTTCCCACCACTGCAAGCAATGCTACTTATGAAGAGCATTTAGGCCTCAGGGTGAGAGTTCCTTTGTTGGCTCCTAAAGTAAGTTTATGTTTAATTCTGCTGTGTATTGCCAATTTGTTCAGGGTGACTCTGGCATTGTGAAAATGAAGAATCATCCAAATAATTTCTATTTGTTCCATCTTGGGGAGAGGCCTCACTCTGCCAGGTCCAAGTCACCCACAGCCCAGTTCCACAGGCTTGAAACATTCAGGGAAACAGAAAGTTCCTTAACTTCTTTGTTTTTGTGTGTAGTTGAAGCATGTGTAGACTCAGAGAGATAGTTATATTTTTGACCTTGAAGGTTGTCAGTATAAATACAACAATACTCTTCTTTAAAAAAAAAAAAAATATATATATATATATAATTGAACTAATATACCACACATTCTTTATCCATCTGTCTGAACATTAGGGTTTTTTATATCTCTTGGCTGTTGCAAATAAGGTTGCAATAAATGTGTGCACGTTTTGTTGCTCAGTCATGTCTGACTCTTTGCTACCCTGTGGATTGTATCCTGCCAGGCTCCTTTGTCCATGGGATTCTCTAGGCAAGAATACTATGTGGGTTGCCATTCCCTTCTCCAGGGGATCGTCCCAACTCAGGGATTGAACCTGGGTCTCCTGCATTGCAGGTAGATCCTTTACTGCCTGAGCCACTGTGGAAATTTACAGTGCAAATACCTCTTTGAGATATTGCTATGAATTCTTTTGGATATCTACCTAGGAGTGAGGTTGTTGGATCATACAGTACTTGCATTAAAAAAAAAAAAAAGTTAAGGAAGCCTGGTGCTGTTTGACATAGCAGCTGTACCATTTTACATTCCCAACTACTTCCAGATTTTTAAAGAAATATGAACACTCTAGGGACTAAATCCTTACCCACATAGTGTCCTTGTCTTTACAGACAGGATATGAAGAGAGCAGAAGGCATCTGTGGTTCTGACAGTTGTTAAATGGTTTGCATCCATTCTCAGAATTTAATTGCTCCATGCAAAAGTGCATAGTCTGGTGAGTCAAAACTTGGTTGTTCTTGTTCAGTCACTCAGTCATGCCCAGCTCTGAGACCCCATAGGCTGCAGCACGTCAGGCTTCCCTGTCCTTCACTGTTTCCTGGAGTTTGTTCTAATTCATGTCCATGGAGTCGGTGATACCATCCAACCATCTCATTCTCTGTTGCTCTCTTCTGCCCTGAATCTTCCTCAGCATCAGGATTTTTCTGTTGAGCCAGCTCTTTAAATCAGGTGGCCAAAGTACTGGAGTTTCAGCTTCAGTAACAGCCCTTCCAATGAATATTCAGGGTTGATTTCATTTAGGATTGAGTAGTTTGATTTCCTTGCTGTCCAAGGGACTCTCAAGAGTCTTCTTTAGCACCACAATTCAAAAACATCCATTCTTTGGCACTCAGCCTTCTTTATGGTCCAACTCTCTCCTCCATACATGACTACTGGAAAAACCATACCTTTGACTATACCAATCTTTGACACCAAAGTGATGTCTCTGCTTTTTAACACACTGTCTAGGTTGGTCATAGCTTTCCTCTGAAGGAGAAAGCATCTTTTAATTTTGTGGCTGAAATCACTGTCCACAGTGATTTTGGAACCCAAGAAAATGAAATCTGTCATTGTTTTCATTTTTTCCCTTTTTATTTGATATGAAGTGATGGTACTGAATGTCATGATCTTCGTTTTTTGAATGTTAAATTTTAAGTTAAGTTAAAGACAGTTTTTTCACTCTCCTCTTTCACCTTCAACAAGAGGCTCTTTGGTTCCGCTTCAATTTCTCCTGTTAAGGTGGTATCATCTGCATATCCGAGATTGTTGATATTTCTCCTAGCAATCTTGATTTCAGCTTGTGATTCATCCAGCATGACACTGCATATGAGGAAGTCTTAAAGGAGGTGATATCCACACTAAGCCTTGAAGGGTCCTAGGAGTTAGCTGGAGCAAGACAGCAAGAAGGGCTTCCAGGTTGATAAGGCAGCCTGGAAAAACACAGAGAAGAGAAACTTGACTCATACAGAGAATTCCTGATTCTTCAGTATGACTGGGGCTTAGAAATCTTATTAAAATCTGCAATTTTGATTTCTATTTAACTGTTAACTTTTCTGTGGCATATGCCGATGTTTAAACTTTTTATGTACTAATCTCCCTAGTCAATCAGCAAAGGCTGGGCTGTAATGTCCATCTTTGTTTTCATTGTAACAACAGAAGTTGCTAACTGAATACCAAAGGTATGAATATCTTCATTACACTAAGAGACACTCCTTGACTTCATATAGTTTATGGTCTTAGCGGGAAAATGTAGTGAAAGTGTTGGTCACTCAGTCGTGTCCAACTTTTGTGACACCATGGACTGTAACCTGCCAGGCTTCTCTGTCCCTGGAATTCTCCAGGTAAGATCCCCTTTTCCAGGGCATCTTTTGAACCCAGGGATCAAAGCTGGGTCTCCCACTTTGCAGGCAGATTCTTTACCATCTGAGCCACAGGGGAAGCCCCTTAGTGGGAAAACCAGGCATTAAAGAAGGATTTGTGAGTTTTATAAATAAGAACTGTATGCTGTATACTGTATGTTCTGGGAACCTATAGAAAATGAATGGAGGAGGCTCCGAAGGTTTATCTGATGAAATGGAGGCAGATAGGCTAGATGGTCTTCAGAGGAAAAGAGTCAGGTAAACCCTTTTAATGTAGGAAAGCCATTTTAGGCCATAAGCTATTTTATGATCTAAGCCTGGCCATAAAGCTCACCCTTGAACAGGCCTTAGTAATAATGTTCATAAGAGAATAATATTACTGTTATCAAACAAGAGAAAGAACAATAGAAAATATAGCAAATTAGTTGTTTGCTAATTGAAGTCACAAAATTCAGGAAAGGTCAACATCATCATCCCTTTATTGTGATACTTCAGTCACTAAGTCATACCTGACTCTTTGTGACTACAAGGACTGTAGCAGGCCAGGCTTCCTGCCATTTTCCCTCTTGACAAAAGGGCAAATTGAAAAAAGATTTCCAATTCTGTTTCAATGATATAGATTAGCATAAAGCACTTTCTTGAAGTTTATTGCAGAATTTTGACCCCTTCTCCAGCACTCAATCATTAGATCAACAGAAACCTAAGGGATGATGACTCTTGAAAGTCCCCTGGACAGAAAGGAGATCAAACAAATCAATCGAAGGCCTGATAATGAAGCTGAAGCTCCAATACTTTGGCCATCTCATGCAAAGAGCCGACTCTTTGGAAAAGACCCTGATACTTGAAAGACTGAGGACAGGTGGACAAGGGGATCAACAGAGAATGAGATGGTTGGATGGCATCACTGACTCAATGGACATGAGTTTGAGCAAGCTCCAGAAGAGGGCGAATGGCAGGAAGCCTGGCATGCTACAGTCCTTGGTGTTACAAAGAGTCAGGTATGACTTAGTGACTGAAGTACCACAATAAAGGGATGATGATGTTGACCTTTCTTGAATTTTGTGACTTAAATCTACTAGAGCTTGGGACTCTGTCAACCTTTGCCCAAATTCTCTGCTAACTTCTCTTCTGCTCAAGTCCCTTAATGAGTATGCATATACCCTTTCAGCTTAAAACTTCCCCAATTTTGCTGTTCCTGGAGACATTGCTTTGGGAAAGATCGCCAATGGTCTCCTTACTTACTGCAAGTAGCAAACACTTCCTTCTCCTTATGACTGGTTCGGTTGACATCCATCAAGAAATGAACCCAGTTTGGGGATAACAAAGGGAAGAAGAATAACACCTAATATACCACTGAAACACCATAGCTGTTATTAGAACATTATTTTTTTTAAATGACGAATTATGTCCCTTGCATAATTTTAGAGCACAATGAATTTTATTTTCTGTATGTCTCCTAGTAAATTGTCAGGAAGCATTTAACAGGGGGCTTCCTGTGTACTGTTTTGGATCTGTCAGGAATTCTCTGTTCCTTATTAATTCCTGAATATTCAGGTATTAAGAGGAGAGGCAAGCCTCTCCCAGGGCTGAGGAATCTAGGCATTTCCTTCTTTAGTTTTTCTATACTGTGACAAGTACCCTCTTCCTTTTTATGAACCATATGGTAAAAGTGATTATTTGCAACTCTCTCTCTCTTTAATATGGATCGCCTGTGTTTTGTAAGTCTGGAATTTTAATCTTTATCTTTGCTGAGAATAACTACAATATATATGCCCACACCATGTTGATTAAAACACCTTTGCTCCATCAGAGCTTTGGTCCCCGTGTCTTGCTTTCTTTCTCTCTCTCTCTCTCTCTCTCTCTCAGGCTATTTCTTTGGAGCACAGAGGTCCTCTGTGTTCACTTTCCTGCCTGGGCTTCTAAGACCCTCTCGAGAAGGTGCTCTGCACCTTCACCCCATTGAGAGGGCGCCTGAGGCCTTCATGAACAAAGCAAGTCCCATGCAGGGGCTTTATTGGCTTTCTGCATAAACCAAGGAATATCAGCCTCTTTTTCTCTACTTTACTTTCTTATCGTCGACTCTGGACCACCAGGTTCCGATCCATTAAAGGACCTCAACAAGTGGTGCCCAGAACAGGAGCTTGGTACACGTAGGCAGATTCGGATGGAGTGACCCCAGGGCCTATTAAGGCCAGTAAGTACTAAGACATGGGTAAAATGGCTGGAAAGCAACCCACTCCAGTATTCTTGCCTGGAGAGTCCCATGGACAGAGGAGCCTTGTGGGCTATAGTCCATGAGGTCGCGAAGAGTCAGACACAACTGACTGAGTAATAGTAATAATGTACCAGATGATGTATACAATGAGGGTATACTGTGGCTCAAGTTCTAATGGATGTGATTTTAGGCTGGACTGGTTGATTCTTCTTGCAGTCCAAGGGACTCTCAAGAGTCTTCTCCAACACCACAGTTCAAAAGCATCAATTTTTCAGTGCTCAGCTTTCTTCACAGTCCAACTCTCACATCCATACATGACCACTGGAAAAACCATAGCCTTGACTAGATGGACCTTTGTTGGCAAAGTAATGTCTCTGCTTTTGAATATGCTATCTAGGTTGGTCATAACTTTCCTTCCAAGGAGTAAGCGTCTCTTAATATCATGGCTGCAATCACCAATTGCAGTGATTTGGGAGCCCAAAAAAAATAGAGTCTGACTCTATTTCCACTGTTTCCCCAGCTATTTCCAATGAAGTGATGGGACCAGATGCCATGATCTTCGTTTTCTGAATGTTGAGCTTTAAGCCAACTTTTTCACTCTCCTCTTTCACTTTCATTAAGAGGTTTTTTAGTTTCTCTTCACTTTCTGCCATAAGGGTGGTGTCATCTGCATATCTGAGGTTATTGATATATCTCCCGGCAATCTTGATTCCAGCTTGTGCTTCTTCCAGCCCAGCGTTTCTCATGATGTACTCTGCATATAAGTTAAACAAGCAAGGTGACAGTATACAGCCTTGACGAACTCCTTTTCCTATTTGGAACCAGTCTGTTGTTCCATGTCCAGTTCTAACTGTTGCTTCCTGACCTGCATACAGGTTTCTCAAGAGGCAGGTCAGGTGCTCTGGTATTCCCATCTCTTTCAGAATTGTCCACAGTTTACTGTGATCCACACAGTCAAAGGCTTTGGCATAGTCAATAAAGCAGAAATAGATGTTTTTCTGGAACTCTCTTGCTTTTTCGATGACCCAGTGGATGTTCACAATTTGATCTCTTGTTCCTCTGCCTTTTCTAAAACCAGCTTGAACATCTGGAAGTTCACGGTTCACATATTGCTGAAGCCTGGCTTGGAGAAATTTGAGCATTACTTTACTAGCATGTGAGATGAGTGCAATTGTGCAGTAGTTTGAGCATTGTTTGGCATTGCATTTCTTTGGGATTGTAATGCACACTGACCTTTTCCAATCCTGTGGCCACTGCTGAGTTTTCCAAATTTGCTGGCATATTGAGAGTAGCACTTTCACAGCATCATCTTTCAGGATTTGAAACAGCTCAACTGGAATTCCATCACCTCCACTAGCTTTGTTCATAGTGATGCTTTCTAAGGCCCATTTGACTTCACATTCCAGGATGTCTGGCTCTAGTTGAGTGATCACACCATCGTGATTATCTTGGTCGTGAAGATCATTTTTGTACAGCTCTTCACCGAAATCAGATTGATTATATTCTTTGCAGCCAAAGATGGAGAAGCTCTATACAGTCAGCAAAAACAAAACTGGGAGCTGACTGTGGCTCAGACCATGAACTCCTTATTGCCAAATTCAGACTGAAATTGAAGAAAGTAGGGAAAACCACTAGACCATTCAGGTATGACCTAAATCAAATCCCTTATGATTATACAGTGCAACTGAGAAATAGATTTAAGGGCCTACATCTGATAGATAGAGCGCCTGATGAACTATGGAATGAGGTTCGTGACATTGTACAGGAGACAGGGATCAAGACCATTCCCATAGAAAAGAAATGCAAAAAAGCAAAATGGCTGTCTGGGGAGGCCTTACAAATAGCTGTGAAAAGAAGAGAAGTGAAAACCAAAGGAGAAAAGGAAAAATGTAAACATCTAAATGCAGAGTTCCAAAGAATAGCAAGAAGAGATAAGAAAGCCTTCTTCAGCGATCAGTGCAAAGAAATAGAGGAAAACAACAGAATGGGAAAGACTAGGGATCTCTTCAAGAAAATCAGAGATACCAAAGGAACATTTCATGCAAAGATGGGCTCGATAAAGGACAGAAATGGTATGGACCTAACAGAAGCAGAAGATATTAAGAAGAGACGGCAAGAATACACAGAAGAACTGTACAAAAAAGATCTTCACGACCCAGATAATCACGATGGTGTGATCACTCAACTAGAGCCAGACATCCTGGAATGTGAAGTCAAGTGGGCCTTGGAGAGCATCACTATGAGCAAAGCTAGTGGAGGTGATGGAATTCCAGTTGAGCTATTCCAAATCCTGAAAGATGATGCTGTGAAAGTGCTGCACTCAATATGCCAGCAAATTTGGAAAACTCAGCAGTGGCCACAGGACTCGAAAAGGTCAGTTTTCATTCCAATCCCAAAGAAAGGCAATGCAAAAGAATGCTCAAACTACCACACAATTGCACTCATCTCACACGCTAGTAAAGTAATGCTCAAATTTCTCCAAGCCAGGCTTCAGCAATATGTGAACCGTGAATTTCCAGATGTTCAAGCTGATTTTAGAAAAGGCAGAGGAACAAGAGATCAAATTGCGAACATCTGCTGGATCATGGAAAAAGCAAGAGAGTTCCAGAAAAACATCTATTTCTGCTTTATTGACTATGCCAAAGCCTTTGACTGTGTGGATCACTATAAACTGTGGACAGTTCTGAAAGAGATGGAAATACCAGACCACCTGATCTGCCTCTTGAAAATCTGTATGCAGGTCAAGAAGCAACAGTTAGAACTGGACATGGAACAACAGACTGGTTCCAAATAGGAAAAGGAGTTCGTCAAGGCTGTATATTTGTCACCCTGTTTATTTAACTTCTATGCAGAGTACATCATGAGAAACGCTGGACTGGAAGAAACACAAGCTGGAATCAAGATTGCCAGGAGAAATATCAATAATCTCAGATATGCAGATGACACTACCCTTATGGCAGAAAGTCAAGAGGAACTCAAAAGCCTCTTGATGAAAGTGAAAGAGGAGAGTGAAAAAGTTGGCTTAAAGCTCAACATTCAGAAAACGAAGATCATGGCATCCGGTCTCACCACTTCACGGGAAATAGATGGGGAAACAGTGGAAACAGTGTCAGACTTTATTTTTCTGGGCTCCCAAATCACTGCAGATGGTGACTGCAGCCATGAAATTAAAAGACGCTTACTCCTTGGAAGGAAAGTTATGACCAACCTAGATAGCATATTCAAAAGAAGAGACATTACTTTGCCAACAAAGGTCCATCAAGTCAAGGCTATGGTTTTTCCATTGGTCATGTATGGATGTGAGAGTTGGACTGTGGAGAAGGCTGAGCACCGAAGAATTGATGCTTTTGAACTGTGGTGTTGGAGAAGACTCTTGAGAGTCCCTTGGACTGCAAGGAGATCCAACCAGTCCATTCTGAAGGAGATCAGCCCTGGGATTTCTTTGGAAGGAATGATGCTAAAGCTGAAACTCCAGTCCTTTGGCCACCTCATGTGAAGTGTTGACTCATTGGAAAAGACTCTGATGCTGGGAGGGATTGGGGGCAAGAGGAGAAGGGGACGACAGAGTATGAGATGGCCTGGATGACATCACTGACTCGATGGACGTAAGTCTGAGTGAACTCTGGGAGTTTGTGATGGACATGGAGGCCTGGCGTGCTGCAATTCATGGGGTCACAAAGTGTCAGACACGACTGAGTGACTGATCTGATCTGTGTATTCTTGCCGTCTCTTCTTAATATCTTCTGCTTATGTTAGGTTCATACCATTTCTGTCCTTGACTGAGCCCATCTTTGCATGAAATGTTCCCTCAGTATCTCTCATTTTCTTGAAGAGATCTCTAGTCTTTTCCATTCTGTTGTTTTCCTCTATTTCTTTGCATTGATCACTGAGGAAGGCTTTTTTATCTCTCCTTGCTATTCTTTGGAACTCTGCATTCAGATGCTTATATCTTTTTCTCCTTTGCTTTTCACTTGTCTTCTTTTCACAGCTATGTGTAAGGCCTCCCCAGACAGCCATTTTGCTTTTGCCTTTCTTTTCCATGGGGGTGTTCTTGATCCCTATCTCCTGTACAATGTCACGAACTTCTGTCCATAGTTCATAAGGCACTCTATCTATCAGATCTAGTCCCTTAAATCTATTTCTCACTTCCACTGTATAATCATAAGGGATTTGATTTAGGTCATACTTGAATGGTCTAGTGGTTTTCCCTACTTTCTTCAATTTCAGTCTGAATTTGGCAATAAGGAGTTCACAATCTGAGCCACAGTCAGCTCCCAGTCTTGTTTTTGCTGACTGCATAGAGCTTCTCTGTCTTTGGCTGCAAAGAATATAATCAATCTGATTTCGGTGTTGACCATCTGGTGATGTCCATGTGTAGAGTCTTCTCTTGTGTTGTTGGAAGAGGGTGTTTGCTATGACCAGTGTGTTGTCTTGGCAAAACTATAGATGAGACTAAAAATGCCTAAGCTTCATTCTGGTCTCTTAAGGAATATAAAGTCTTTTATACTAAATTTCATTCTGCCCAAGAAAATGAATTATATGCTCTTATTTAAGTTATTTGCCTACATTCTTGTAGGCTATCGTCCATGGGGTCGCCAGGAGTCAGACACGACTTAGCAACTTCACTTTCACTTTACCCCATTAATATAGTCTCTGAGTCTACATAGTCTGTTTTTGTGTTTAAAAATATAGAAACCTCCACCATAAATCCCAATCAACCTATTATACAACAATTCTTTTTGGAACTACAATCTGAGGTTAAAAACGGCAATTCTCCCATTTTATTACACATATTCGAACACATTCTTGTCTTCCGGGCCCCATGACTTATGATAATGAACAAGCTGATAAACTGGTTTCCTTTGCTACTGCAGAGGAACAGCATGCTCTGTTGCATAACATTGCTGGCTCCCTACACCAGCTATGGAAAATCCCATACTGCCAGGCTAAAGAAATTATTAGTAATTGCTCTACTTGTAGACTGGTAATCTTCGACCCATCGCACAAGGTATTAATCCTCACGGTTTGCAACTGAATGAACTATGGCAAATGGATGTAACTCAGTGCCCTGAACTTCCTCCATTTTCTTTCCTACACGTCTGTATAGACACAAATTCCTCTTTTATCTGGGCCACACCTCTTCGCGGTGAGGCTACACAACATGTTATACCCTGCCTGTATTTCTAGATGCTTTAAACATTTTTTACAATCTTTTTCTATTAAACATATTACAGGTATTCCTTATAATCCACAGACACAAGATATAGTCAAAAGAACACATCACACACTAAAGTTGCAAATAAAAATTTTTAAAAAGAGGGTATACACAGACACACTACTGTCTACCTTATCTAAAGCAAACTTTACTAGATTCCAACATAAGATATTTTCTAAACCTATAACTATTGTTAATACAGTTTTGTTTTTAAAAAAAATTGTTTTTAACCTCTTCGAAAGATTCGACCCGAAGGGGCCCTTGGCATTCAAAGTGGAGATGAAACAACAAGAACCCCAGGAAGAAAAAACTCCAGTATGGGCTATGTCCGCTCTAAAGATCTCCAGAAAACACCACCCTCGGCAGCATCACCCCTATGATCTCCCCACTTAGGGACAAATAAAAACCCTTACTAATCGAGCTGAAAATTTGGTCTCTCAACAGGAATTGCCTCGGAGTCCTGAATACATTCTCCTGGCAATGCTCAGTTTTTTGCCCTGTACCTGCCCACCCCTATCCCCCCAACCCCCGCCCCCCCCTCCAGCTTGAGCTCAACAAATACCCAACCCTCCTCTATTACAGATGGTTGAATGGACAGAGAGAGGACCAATCTTTTCAATTAATGACTCTATACATATGCTCCCTCCCTAGAACGTGAAGGAGCCATCACACCTTGGGGAGGAAGGAACACTAATTAACATTTCTTTAGGCTATGAAGTCCTTCCCTTGTGCATGGGCCCAGCAGTACTACGCATTAACGTCAGCCAACAAACTTGGGTTTTCGTCCCGCCTCCAAAAGACCTTCAGACGTTGTTTGGGTTATTTACTGTGAACCATGTTTACACTACTAAAACTTTAGGGAAAGAGTTAGGGGAAAAACAAAAAACACTAAAAAAATGGTTACTAATGAAATATTACCATGACAAAGGACTTCTTGGCTGGCTTGAGGGTGCAATGGCACCCCTCCTCCTCTTTGAATCATTCTCTATAAACAAATTGGGCCTGAACAATGGGACGTTTGGAAACTTGCTGCAAACACCGAAAAATTTGGAACTTGGGCCAGACATTTCACAGAGACCTGTCGTGGTTTTAGTAACTATTTCTTTCGCTATAATCAGTCATATTTTATACAGGCCTGTGTCCCACCCTCTTTTGTTATAGCCATAGGAAATTTAAAATTTAATAAGACTTTACATTCTGTAACTTGTATTAAGTGCAAACTATATACTTGTGAAGGAGATCAGCCCTGGGATTTCTTTGGAAGTAATGATGCTAAAGCGGAAACTCCAGTACTTTGGCCACCTCATGCGAAGAGTTGACTCACTGGAAAAGACTCTGATGCTGGGAGGGATTGAGGGCAGGAGGAGAAGAGGACGACAGAGGATGAGATGGCTGGATGCCATCACTGACTCGATGGACGTGAGTCTGAGTGAACTCCGGGGGTTGGTGATGGACAGGGAGGCCTGGTGTGCTGCGATTCATGGGGTCGCAAAGAGTCGGACACGACTGAGCGACTGAACTGAACTGAACTGAACTGATATACTTGTTTTAACTCCTCTATTTCTTTAAGCTACTCAATTTTGTGTTACTCCTGTTCAATTCAGTCATAGTGCCTACAACTGGGAACAAATCAAATTTCATTTACAAAATATACATGATAATGCCTCTCTGAATGTACATTTACTGCAAAAGGAAATCTTTAAAACTTTTTCTAAAAATCTGCCTTCTTCCCCTAATTTGGAAACTTTAGCTGAACAAATTATCCGGGCTAGACCCACGAGGATGGTTTCAAAGTATTACCCACAGAATCGGGTCTAGAACTGTAACTTTGGCAATTGTCTTGATAATTATATTTGTTGTTTACTGTCGCCTTTCTATAAGGTTGGTTAATACTAACCAAACTCATTTGCTCAGGACTTTTTTTTTTTTTTACCAAATATAATAAAACAAGGGGAATTTTCAGGAAGCATTTAACAGGGGGCTTCCTGTGTACTGTTTTGGATCTGTCAGGAATTCTCTGTTCCTTATTAATTCCTGAATATTCAAGTATTAAGAGGAGAGGCAAGCCTCTCCCGGGGGCCGAGGAATCCAGGCATTTCCTTCATTAGTTTTTCTATATGGTGATAAGTACCCTCTTCCTTTTTATGAACCATATGGTAAAAGTGATTATTTACAGCTCTCTCTCTCTTTAATATGGATCACCTATGTTTTGTAAGTCTGGAATTTTAATCTTTATCTTTGCTGAGAATAACTACAGTATATATGTCCACACCATGTTGATTAAAACACCTTTGCTCCATCAGAGCTTTGGTCCCCGTGTCTTGCTTTCTTTCTCTCTCTCTCAGGCTATTTCTTTGGAGCACAGAGGTCCTCTGTGTTCACTTTCCTGCCTGGGCTTCTAAGACCCTCTTGAGAAGGCGCTCTGCACATTCACCCTGTCGAGAGGGTGGCTGAGGCCTTTGTGAACAGAGCAAGCCACGTGCAGGGGCTTTATTGGCTTTCTGCATAAACGGAGGAATATCAGCCTCTTTCTCTCTCCTTACTTTCTTATCGGTAGACTCCGGACCACCAGGTTCCGGTCCATTAAAGGACTTCAACAGTAAATGATATCTTTTCATTAAAAGGCTTTATAACCATTATGTTAATTGCCCACTCAAGTATTCCTCCTTGGAAAATTCTATGGACAGAGGAGCCTGGCAGGCTACAGTCCTCGGGGTCGCAAAGAGTCAGACAAGACTGAGTGACTGAGGAGTAGCACCAGCAACAATACATTGAATATACATGTAGGGCCAGGTGGATCACCTAGGTTTATGCATGTTGAAGATAGAATAAGGTCTTTGTCCTGCTTGACCAAAGCACCTCTAACCCATATCACCTTTGTCTGAATTCTGAATGGCTTTCAGAACTTGTGGGGAGGTGGAGAAGTCAGATGAGATTATCAAATGCTGCCTTTCCCCCAAAGAGCAGCGGGACGGTTTGTTGTTAAGACAAGACTGAGTTCTTATTTTTTTTTTTTCAGTAGGACAGAATCTTCATAGTGTCTTGAGAGGAGAAGGCAAAGTTGGGATGGCTAAAATGCTTTGGAGTCTAGTTTCAGAAGCATTTTCAAGGAAGGGCTTGATTAGGATTGGTTAAGGATCATGAAATAAGAGTTTAAGATTGATGATCACCACAAGAGAAGCAGCAAGTGTTCAGAGAATCTTGGGAAATATACTGTCAGTTGACATTTTCTGTTGAAAAACTGAATGATCATTTAAATCACTTTTTTTGGAAACTTTTAGAAATAATCAATAGTTTCACCTTTCATCTTGTGGGCAAGAGGTCCCTGAAATAGTCAACTGTTGTTGATGCAGAGAGTGGAATAGGATAATTCTGTTACTGTAGACACTGTGTGGTTTTACATGCTTTCGGTTCTCTCAAGTCAGGTGGCCCACCTGAGAAAGGAGATAGTGGGGGGATGTGCTGAGCTGGTGGACCCGGACATGATCAGTTGCTTATCAGGATGCTAAAAAATAATCTTGCAATGGGAAACCTTTGTTCTCATAACCATATAACACAATAATGTCATTTGAATATATGTACACTGTTCTCTTGGCATTGACTTTTTGTCACTGGCCCCATAGGAAGCCCATTGGTCTTTTTCCTCCACATTCCCTCTCCTCTGACCATGGCATAGGCTTGACTCAATTATGGGGTTCATAGGGGTCTAAAATCTGGTTAGGCCTCCCTTTTTTGTCACAGAGTCCACCACAGCCAATGTGAAGATTTGCTGGTAGTCAAGTCACAAAAGACTGCACAGGGGACCTTTTCCACAGCCCTCCAGGAGCAGGAGATCTGCCCAGAAGCTCCCTCTGAACAAACACAAGGCCTTATTTGCATAGATATGTATTGGGAGTGGGAGGTGGTTGGGGGGCATAACTAACATTGACTGAGGGCCTATAAGGCATCCCTTGCACATCATATCATTGAAAAGTTCAGCATATCCATAGTCTTTGAAATCAAATAATATTTTAGTACTCTGACAGACCTCTGTTTAAAATAAATTTGTAGAAAATCTTTTCTAAAACTAGGACATCTCCTTGGTTTTATTTATTTTTTCAGGTCTATTTCTCTTTGACAAAAGACATCATTTAATATCTTCCACTGAACACATGCTACCCAGACAGGTAAGGTGAAGTTTGACCTCCTAGTCCCAACAACAGCAACAACAATTCTCTAATTAATTTTGTTTGTTAATTGTGAATAAAATGAAAAGATCTGAAGGGTGAAGAGCCCATTCTCTTCAGAATTTACTTCCCACCAGTGCTTCCATTCTGCTCTCTAACCCTCACCAGTTTAGTATTAGCAGTGAGGGCATCCTCTAGAAAGGGGTGTCTTCACATCCAGCCCACCCTCCTTCACCCGTGTTCAGCTTCGCTTCCTTGTAGCTCAGCGCAGCTCTGCCCCTCAGCTTCCATGACTGCTCTCCATGGTCTCCTCCTCCAGATCCCCTTCTCAGACTCCTGTCTTTAAATCCCTTTATATACAGTTTAATCCTTGACTCTTCCTCTCTTCCCTCCACTCCCTTAGAACACTAAAGACTTCTGTGATTACTTTCATGCATACCACTTCAATCGTGCTTCTCTGCCCTGATCTTCTGAGCCCCGTTCATCCATTCATGCCAGCTGCCTTGATTTCTGATCATGCAGGCGTCCCTGGCATCCTGCCCTGTCTACTGCATCTGGCACCCTAGTCCTAGCATCTTCCACAATCCGTTCTGAGTTTGCAGCATTCTACTCTTAAAAAGCCCACCATCAAGGACCTCCCTTAGCCTACAGAAATCCGTCAACTTTAGCCTTGGATTCAAGATCCAGTTGGTCTGGCTTCCAAATGTCTACATGTGTGCTAAGTTGCTTCAGTCGTGTGCAACTCTTTGCGACTCTGTGAACTGTAGCTCATCAGGCTCTTCTATCCATGGCATTCTCCAGGCCAGAATACTGGAGTGGGTTTCTGATGGCCTCCTCCAGGGGATCTTCTCACCCCAGGGATCCAACCTGTTTCTCCAGCAGCCCTTGCATTGCAAGCAGCTTCTTTACTGCTGAGCCACCAGGGAAGGCCCTCCAAATGTCTGCTACCTGCCTATTGCCATACCTTCCACCTAGACAATACCCCTAAACTTTCCCTACATCTGAGAATTTCTTACAATTTTTTCTCAGTTATTACAATATTTTCATGTCCAATTTCTGCATATTCAAATCTCACTGAGTGTTCTTATCTCATCCCTTGGGTTTAAGGTACCAAAGTCTCTTGAGAAGTGCTTATAATAAATGTAATAAACAGATAATAAATCCCAAAGGCTATATCCAGTGAGTGTAATAGCCTGGAAGTTCAACAGAAGGTACTTCACAGAAAAACCTAGTTATATTACTGCCATTAAGGGAAAAAAAATACATGAAGGGGAATGCCCTGGCAGTCCAGTGGTTAAAACCCTGTGCTTCCAAAGGAGGGTTCATGAGTTTGACCCCTGGTTGGAGAACTAAGGTCCTGCATGCCCCTTAGTGAAACCAAAGCAAAAAATAAAAACAAAGCATACAAGATTCACCTATTACTATTTCAAGAAGTTAGAAAAAGTCAAATAAATCTCTAAAAGGCAGAATAAGGAGACAGTAAGGTAAGAGCAGAAATTAATGATCAAGAAAACAAAAACACAACTCTAAAAGCCATAACTTTGTAATTTTAAAATCTGGATTGCTGAAAAATGTGGATGTTGGAACCTCACAACACAGAAGAAAGAAACAAGAGGAAAAAGCACAACAATATAAAATTATGCCAAAGAGAGACTTGTCCCATATACAGAGGAAGGATAGATACATGTGAGACTATTATGTGCTATTATAATTAGTTTATTGGAAACAAATAAAATTGATGCTCTTCTATGAAAATATATCTTACCAAAATTAGATTAGAAAGACATGGAAAACCTAAAGAAATTAATGACATAGAAGAAATTAAGAAAATTCTTCTCAAAAACCCTCATCCCAGATGGTTTCCTGTGAATCTTTCAAATACTGAACAAACAGATACTTCTGATGCTGTTTCAACTATTCAAGAGCAGAGACATATGGGAAATATCTTAATTCCTTATTTAAAATTGGTAAATCTTTAATCTAATAACCTAATTTTGAAAAAAGCTACAAACTACTTTTGCTTCTAAATAGAAATGAAAAAGAAAAGTTTTAAAATGTATATCTCCACATATAAATTATATATATATACATATCTCAAATGAAGCCAGAAATACATTAAAAGAGTAACACACCAAGACCAAGTGAGGTTCATTTCATGAATCAAGAAATTAAGGATGGTTCCATATTAGGAAATTTAACAGTATAAACTAATTTTCAATAGGTCAAAAGACAAGAATGATCTGATTGCCTTTAGGAATGTTGAAAATGCATTTCATAAAACTCCTCCCCACATTTCTTATAAACCTCTTAATAAAATGAAAATGTAGGGGTGTTCCCTTATCATAAGGAAAACATTTCTCAGAACCAAAACTGCCTACCAGGCTCCTCTGTCCATGGGATTCTCCAGGCAAGAACACTGGAGTAGGTTGCCATTTCCTTCTCCAAACACCAAAGCTGGAATGTGTTTAATGCTAAAACACTAAAGGCATGTCTAACAAAGTCAGATACAAGAGGGGGTCTGATAGCACCATTATTATTGGATATTGCTCTAGAACTTCCTGCCAGTGCAATTAGAAAAGGGTGGAATTTAAACATGTAATTAATAAACAAAGCTGTCATTATTTATATATCATATGATTATACATCTAAAAGCAAGACAAAGAAACATCTTGAATCTGCCAGAAAAATAAAAGAATGAGTAAAGATAAATTTACAAAATTAACATAAAAAATGTATTTTACTAAAAATAACTTCTATTAAAGTTTTAGGTCAAGATGATTGATGAAGCACATTCTAAAATACTCCCTCCCATGCCTAAAACATAGTAATGCTAGACAGAATTTATTTACAATATTTGGGTATTCAAATAGTTTAAGAATACATGTCTCAAAGGCAAGAAAAAGGGAATTCCCTGGTGTGCCAGTGGTTAAGAATTCGCCTTCCAATGCAGAGGACCTGGGTTCAATCCCTGGTCAAGGAGCTAGGATCCCACATGCCACAGGACAACTAAGCCCGCTCTCCTCAACTAGAGAAAAGCCCAAAGCCACAATGCAAGATCATGTGTGCCCCTAAGGCCAAAAGTAAATAAATAATACCATTTTTTTTTTAAAAAGACAGGAAGAGGGAATTCCCTAGGTGTTGGATATAGAGCAGTAGCTAAGGTTACGTGGCCTTCAAGAGGACCAAGATGGACTGTAGAAGCTGGTGTTTAAAAGCCCACAGGTGCTCACTTCGGCAGCACATATACTAAAATTGGAACAGAGAAGATTAGCATGGCCCCTGCGCAAGGATGACATGCAAATTCGTGAAGCGTTCCATATTTTTGCAAAACTAATACAATATTGTAAAGTTTAAAAATAAAATAAAATTTAAAAAAATAAATAAAATGCAAATAATAATAATAATAAAAGCCCACAGGCCTGGCATTTAATGAGAACCTGGAGCTGGAGCCAGGACTTAACTGTCATCCACAAACAAGAATCTGAGTGTCCTTGCACTCTCCCAGGTTCTCAGCAAGAAGAGAGAGTTAGTCTTCCCAGGCTGGAATCATATAATTGGAATCTTGGCTCAGGACCACCTACATGTGGGACCTGCATTCTCAAAGTAGCAAAATCCAAGCCAATCCACAAACATAAAAAAATGGCCTTATCTGAGTCAGGGGACTCAGTAGAGTACCTGAGCAGAGGCAACCAAGTGGAGTTCCCTCCATGGAGTCCCACTACAAGCCAAGTCACATGAGGAGAAATCCCTTGAGTGAGAATTATCCATGTGAGGAAATCCAATGGCATTTAAGTACCATCTACACACTCCTGAGTGAAAAAGTTGGCTTAAAGCTCAACATTCAGAAAACGAAGATCATGGCATCTGGCCTCATCACTTCATGGGAAATAGATGGGGAAACAATGGAAACAGTGTCAAACTTTAATTTTTTGGGATCCAAAATCACTGCAGATGGTGATTGCAGCCATGAAATTAAAAGACTCTTACTCCTTGGAAGGAAAGTTATGGCCAACCTAGATAGCATTTTCAAAAGCAGAGACATTACTTTGCCAACAAAGGTCCATCTAGTCAAGGCTATGGTTTATTCAGTGGTCATGTATGGATGTGAGAGTTGGACTGTGAAGAAAGCTGAGCACCGAAGAATTGATGCTTTTGAAGTGTGGTGTTGGAGAAGACTCCTGAGAGTCCCTTGGACTTCAAGGAGATCCAACCAGTCCATCCTAAAGTCAACTTCCATTGGAACTTGAGCCACAGTATACACTCATTGTAATACATCATCTGGTAAATGACACACCCGCAGGCACCATGGCAGTTCCAAGGGTGACCATGAAGGTCAAAGAGTAAACATTGGCCCCAATTCATGGCAGTCTCTGCCCCTAAGATAACTGAAATACTCCTTCCACTCATTAACCTATGGAATCATCCACCCTATAAGGAACTGACAACCCTGCCCTCTGGTACCTCTTGCCAGCTGAGATGGCCCACTGTCTGTCTATGAGGTGTATGTCTCCCTGAATAAACCCTTTTTTGTTTTACCATAGCTCACTCTTGAATTCTTTTCTGTATGAAGCTAGAACACACACTTGGGATGTGCCCAAGGATGTCCCTGAGACCTGGGATGTGACCACCCTCTCACACCTCCTTTGTTTGCTGTAACAGTTGGATGGAGAAGTATAGGAAATAGGAAATAAAAGACACCAGGTTGTCTTTTAAAGTCTGTGTTGTCTTAAGTTTTACATTAGTTTTAGCTGTCTTGCCAGCACATGTAATTTTTAAAGACTGATGGTGAGGAAGATCGAAGGCAGGAAAAGAAGGGGATAACAGAGGATAAGATGATTAGATGGTACCACCAACTCAACGGACATGAGTTTGAGCAATCGCTGGGAGATGGTGAAGGACAGGGAAGCCTGACTTGCTGCAGTCCATGGGGTTGCAGAGTCAGACACGACTGAGTGACAGAACAAATTTTCAACCCACACCATCATAAACATGAAGATGTAGGAAAATGAAATTAAAAACAAACACAAGCACACTCTGAAGATGGCAGAGGAATAGGATGGGACCACTTTCTCCCCAACAAATTCATCAAAAGAACATTTGAACGCAGAGAAATTCCACAAAACAACTTCTCAATGCTGGCAGAGGATATCAGGCACCCAGAAAAGCAGCCCATTGTCCTCGGAAGGAGGTAGGAAAAAGTATAAAAGATTAAAAGGGTGACAAAAGAGGTTGGGACAGAGATCCATCTCGGGAAGGGAGTCTTAAAAAAGAGAGAAGCAATATGTGAACCGTGAACTTCCTGATGTTCAAGCTGGTTTTAGAAAAGGCAGAGGAACCAGAGATCAAATTGCCAACATCCACTGGATCATGGAAAAGGCAAGAGAGTTCCAGAAAAGCATCTATTTCTGCTTTATTGACTATGCCAAAGCCTTTGACTGTGTGGATCACAATAAACTGTGGAAAATTCTGAAAGAGATGGGCATACCAGACCAGCTGATCTGCCTCTTGAGAAATTTGTATGCAGGTCAGGAAGCAACAATTAGAACTGGACATGGAACAACAGACTTGTTCCAAATAGGAAAAGGAGTTCGTCAAGGCTGTATATTGTCACCCTGTTTATTTAACTTCTATGCAGAGTGCATCATGAGAAACGCTGGACTGGAAGAAACACAAGCTGGAATCAAGATTGCCAGGAGAAATATCAATAACCTCAGATATGCAGATGACACCACCCTTATGGCAGAAAGTGAAAGTGGAGCTAAAAAGCCTCTTGATGAAAGTGAAAGTGGAGAGCGAAAAAGTTGGCTTAAAGCTCAACATTCAGAAAATGAAGATCATGGCATCCGGTCCCACCACTTCATGGGAAATAGATGGGGAAACAGTGGAAATAGTGTCAGACTTTATTTTTCTGGGCTCCCAAATCACTGCAGATGGTGACTGCAGCCATGAAATTAAAAGACACTTACTCCTTGGAAGGAAAGTTATGACCAACCTAGATAGCATATTCAAAAGCAGAGACATTACTTTGCCAACAAAGGTTCGTCTAGTCAAGGCTTTTCCTGTGGTCATGTATGAATGTGAGAGTTGAATTAGACACTGAACGCCGAAGAATTGATGCTTTTGAACTGTGGTGTTGGAGAAGACTCTTGAGAGTCCCTTGGACTGCAAGGAGATCCAACCAGTCCATTCTGAAGGAGATCAGCCCTGGGATTTCTTTGGAAGGAATGATGCTAAAGCTGAAACTCCAGTACTTTGGCCACGTCATGGGAAGAGTTGACTCATTGGAAAAGACTCTGATGCTGGGAGGGATTGGGGGCAAGAGGAGAAGGGGACGACAGAGGATGAGATGGCTGGATGGCATCACTGACTCGATGGACGTGAGTCTGAGTGAACTCCAGGAGTTGGTGATGGACAGGGAGGCCTGGCGTGCTGCGATTCATGGGGTCGCAAAGAGTTGGAAACGACTGAGCAACTGATCTGATCTGATCTGTGAAACCAGAAAACACTCTCACTGCCGAGCCTTGGAACCTCAGAGGGCAACATAACTGGGAGGAAAAATAAATAAATAATTAAAACCCACAGATTACATGCCCAGTGGTAACTCCCAGTTGAGAGGCAGCGCAGAAGCCTGCATCTGCCACTAGTAATCGGCGCTGGGCAGTGAGGTGTGGGCTGCATTGCTTAGAGTAAGGACCGGGCCTGAGTGCCCCAAGGGCAAACTGAGGGAACTAACTTGAGATAGCAAACCAGACTGTGGGATAGCTATCCCACGAAAAGCCCTAACCTAAGATACCGCCAGGCCAGCTCACAGAACAAAGGACTGAGTAGAGCTAACCGGCTGCAGACCAGCCCATCCCCCAATGGAGACAGGCAGGCGAGGGTAGCCAGAGCCAGAAGGGGGCAATTGCGGCCCTAGAGAGGCATCATCTACGAAACTGCAAGCAGGCTTCATTAGTAACCAAGGCTTCTTGGGATTCTGGATGGTAAACATCTGCTGGGAGGGTCCTAGCTAGAGATCGGCTCCCCAGAAGAGACACACAGCACACCAAGGAAGGTGTGCCATTTGTACACCCAGAAAACCAATCAGCAGGGATAAGGGAGGTGATAAGTCACAGAGACCGTGCTCTCCAAGCACCTGGTCACCTGAGCTGCTCGGACCTGAGAAGGGCACAAAACGCAGGCCCAACCGAGTCTGCGCCTTTGTGGAGTACCCAAGAGTCTGAACCTGAGCAGCTTAGACCTGGGATCTGCATACCACCCAGGGCTGGCCCCAGACAGTTCCCAGCAGAGCAGACTAAAGCCTAAGCAGTGTAGACAGGGAAAGCACACATGCGGTGAGTGGGGGCAAACCCAGTGTGGCCAAGACACTGCGAGCACATGCCACTGTTACTTCTTTGCGGTGTTCCTCCCTCCCCACAGCACAACTGAACAAGTGAGCCTAAAAATGTGTCCACCACCACCCCCTTGTGTCAGGGCAGAAATTAGACACTGAAGAGACCAGAGATAGAAGCTAAAACTAATAGAGGGAACCGCCTTGGAAGTGACAGGTGCAATAGATTAAAACCCTGTAGTTAGCACTGACTACATAGGAAGGGGCCCATAGATCTTGAGAAGTAAAAGCCATATCAAGAACTATCTGAAAATGAACTGACCCCCATACAGTCCACAACAACACCAGAGAAAGTCCTAGATATATTTTTACTATTATCATTCTTTAAGTTTAATAAAAAATTTTTTTCAAATTTTTAAGTCCTCTATTACTCCTTTAATTTTCATTTTTATAACCTACTATTACTTTGCATATTCAAAAGCAGAGACATTACTTTCCCAACAAAGGTCCATCTAGTCAAGGCTATGGTTTTTCCAGTAGTCATGTATGGATGTGAGAGTTGGATGCGAAGAAAGCTGAGCACTGAAGAATTGATGCTTTTGAACTGTGGTGTTGGAGAAGACTCTTGAGAGTCCCTTGGACTGCAAGGAGATCCAACCAGTCCATTCTGAAGGAGATCAGCCCTGGGATTTCTTTGGAAGGAATGATGCTAAAACTGAAACTCCAGTACTTTGGCCACTTCATGCAAAAAGTTGACTCATTGGAAAAGACTCTGATGCTGGGAGGGATTGGGGGCAAGAGGAGAAGGGGACGACAGAGGATGAGATGGCTGGATGGCATCACCGACTCAATAGACATGAGTTTGAGTGAACTCTGGGAGTTGGTGATGGACAGGGAGGCCTGGTGTGCTGCAATACCTTGGGACACAAAGATTCGAACATGACTGAGCAACTGAAGTGAATCGAATTGATTACTTTGCAAAAAAAAAAAAAGACTCTACTTTTTAAAGCAAACTTCATATATATATATATTTTATAATTTTTGTGACTTTGTTTTTTTCTTTAATATTCTATTTTTGAGAATCCAACCACTACTCTAGATTTTTAATCTTTGCTTTTGGTATTTATTATCAATTTTGTACCTTTAAGAACTCAATCTTTAGTACCCATTTTTACTTGGGAGTGAGATTACTGGCTTGACTGGTCTCTCCCCCTCTGGGCTCTCCTTTTCCTCTACCAGGTCGCCTCTATCTCCTCCCTCCCCCTTCTCTTCTCTACCCAACTCTGAATCTCTTGTGTTCTGGACTGTGGAAAACACTTAGGGATCTGATTACTGTCCGGATCTGTCTCTCTCCTTTTGATTCCCCGCTTTACCCTCCTGGTCACCTCTGTCTCTTTCCTCCCTCTTCTCTGTAAAACTCTGTGAACATCTCTGAGGGATGCAGACTGTGGAGAGCACATAGGGAAGTGATTACTGGCTAGCTTTCTCTGTCCTCTTTTGATTCCTCCTCTTGTCCTGGTCACCTCTACCTCCCTCCTCCCTCTTTTCTTCTCCATGTAACTCTGTGAATCTCTCTGGGTGTCTCTCACTGTGGAGAAACTTTTCATCTTTAACCTAGATGTTTTATCATCGGTGCTGTATAGATGGAGAAGTCTTGAAGCTACTGTAAGAATAAGACTGAAAACCAGAGGCAGAGGCTTAAGTCCAAAACCTGAGAACACCAGAAAAACTCCTGACTCCAGGGAATATTAATCGATAGGAGCTCATCAAATGCCTCCCTACCTACACTGAAACCAAGCACCACTGAAGGGCCAACAAGTTCCAGAGCAAGACATATCATGCAATTCTCCAGCAACTCAGGAACATAGCCCTGAGCTTCAATATAAAGGCTGCCCAAAGTCACCCCAAACCCACTGACATCTCATAACTCATTACTGGACACTTCATTGTGCTCCAGAGAGAAGAAATCCAGCTCCAGCCACCAAAACACCGACACAAGCTTCCCTAACCAGGAAACCTTGACAAGCCACCCATCCAACCCCACCCACAGCGAGGAAACTCCACAATAAAGAGAACTCCACAAACTGCCAGAATACAGAAAGCCCACCCCAAACACAGCAATATAAACAAGATGAAAAGGCAGAGAAATACCCAGCAGGTAAAGGAACGGGATAAATGCTCACCAAACCAAACAAAAGAGGAAGAGATAGGGAACCTACCTGATAAAGAATTCTGAATAACGATAGTGAAAATGATCCAAAATCTTGAAAAGAAAATGGAGTTACAGATAAATATGCTAGAGACAAGGATCGAGAAGATGCAAGAAAGGTTTAACAAGGACCTAGAAGAAATAAAAAAGAGTCAACATATAATGAATAATGCAATAAATGAGATCAAAAACACTCTGGAGGGAGCCAACAATAGAATAATGGAGGCAGAAGATACGATAAGTGAGGTAGAAGATAGAATGGTAGAAATAAATGAAACAGACAGAAAAAAAGAAAAACGAATTAAATGAAATGAGGACAATCTTAGAGACCTATAGGACAATGTGAAATGCCCCAACATTCGAATCATAAAGTCCCAGAAGAAGAAGACTAAAAGAAAGACCATGAGAAAATACTTGAGGAGATAATAATTGAAAACTTCTCTAAAATGGGGAAGGAAATAATCACCCAAATCCAAGAAACCCAGAGAATCCCAAACAGGATAAACCCAAGGCAAAACACCCCATGCCACACATTAATCAAATTAACAAAGATCAAACACAAAGAACAAATTTTAAAAGCAGCAAGGGAAAAATAACAATTAATCCACAAGAGGATTCCCATAAGGATAACAGCTGATCTTTCAATAGAAACTCTGCAGGCCAGGAGGGAATGGCAGGACATACTTAAAATGATGAAAGAAAATAACCTGCAGCCCAGATTACTGTACCCAGCAAGGATCTCATTCAAATATGAAGGAAAAAAAAAAGCTTTACAGACAAGCAAAAGCTGAGAGAATTCAGCACCACCAAACCAGCTCTCCAACAAATGCTAAAGGATCTTCTCTAGACAGGAAACACAGAAAGGGTGTATAAACTCAAATCCAAAACAATAAAGTAAATGGCAACGGGATCATACTTATCAAAATTACCTTAAATGTAAATGGGTTGAATGCCCCAACCAAAAGACAAAGACTTGCTGAATGGATACAAAAACAAGACCCCTATATATGTTGTCTAAAAGAGACCCACCTCAAAACAAGGGACACATACAGACTGAAAGTGAAGGGCTGGAAAAAGATATTCCACACAAATAGAGACCAAAAGAAAGCAGAAGTAGCAATATTCATATCAGATAAAATAGACTTTAAAACAAAGGTTGTGAAAAGAGACAAAGAAAGACAACATAATGAGCAGAGTATTAATCCAAGAAGAAGATATAACAATTATAAATATGTATGCACCCAACATAGGAGCACGACAATATGTAAGACAAATGCTAACAAGTATGAAAGGGGAAATTAACAATAACACAATAGTAGTAGGAGACTTTAATACCCCACTCACACCTATGAATAGATCAACTAAATAGAAAAGTAACAAGGAAACACAAATTTTAAATGATACAATAGACCAGTTAGACCTAATTGATATCTATAGGACATTTTACCCCAAAACAATGAATTTCACCTTTTTCTCAAGTGCACACGAAACCTTCTCCAGGATAGATCACATCCTGAGCCATAAATCTAGCCTTGGTAAATTCAAAAAATTGAAATCATTCCAAGCATCTTTTCTGACCACAATGCAGTAAGACTAGATCTCAATTACAGGAGAAAAACTATTAAACATTCCAACATATGGAGGCTGAACAACACGCTGCTGAATAACCGAAAAAAAACACAGAAGAAATAAAAAAAGAAATCAAAATATGCATAGAAACGAATGAAAATGAAAATACAACAACCCAAAACCTATGGGACACTGTAAAAGCAGTGCTAAGGGGAAGGTTCATAGCAATACAGGCATACCTCAAGAAACAAGAAAAAAGTCAAATAAATAACCTAACTCTACTCTTAAAGCAACTAGAAAAGGAAGAAATGAAAACCCCAGTGTTAGTAGAAGGAAAGAAATCTTAAAAATTAGGGCAGAAATAAATGCAAAAGCAATGAAAGAGACCATAGCAAAAATCAACAAAGCCAAAACTGGTTCTTAGAGAGGATAAATAAAATTGGCAAACTATTAGGAAGACTCATCAAGAAACAAAGGGAGAAAATCAAATCAATAAAATTAGAAATGAAAATGGAGAGATCATAACAGACAACACAGAAATACAAAGGATCATAAGAGACTACTATCAGCAACTATATGCCAATAAAATGGAAAACTTGGAAGAAATGGACACATTCTTAGAAAAGTACAACTTTCCAAAACTGAACCAGGAAGAAATAGAAAATCTTAACAGACCCACCACAAACACAGAAATTGAAACTGTAATCAGAAATCTTCCAGCAAACAAAAGCCCAGGTCCGGACGGCTTCACAGCTGAATTCCACCAAAAATTTAGAGAAGAGTTAACATCTATCCTACTCAAACTCTTCCATAAAATTGCAGAGGAAGGTAAACTTCCAAATGCATTCTATGGGGCCACCATCACCCTAATACCAAAACTTGACCAAGATGCCACAAAAAAAGAAAACTACAGGCCAATATCACTGATGAACATAGATGCAAAAATCCTTAACAAAATTCTAGCAAACAGAATCCAACAACACATTAAAAAGATCATACATCATGACCAAGTGGGCTTTATCCCAGAGATGCAAGGATTCTTCAATATCCACAAATCAATCGATGTAATACACCACATTAACAAATTGAAAAATAAAAGCCATATGATTATCTCAATAGATGCAGGAAAGCCTTTGACAAAATTCAACATCCATTTATGATAAAAACCCTCCAGAAAGCAGGAATAGAAGGAACATACCTCAACATAATAAAAGCTATATATGACAAACCCACAGCAAAGATTGTCCTCAATGGTGAAAAATTGAAAGCATTTCCCCTAAAGTCAGGAACAGGACAAGGGTGTCCACTCTCACCACTACTATTCAACATAGTTTTGGAAGTTTTGGCCACAGCAATCAGAGCAGAAAAAGAAATAAAAGGAATCCAAATTGGAAAAGAAGAAGTAAAACTCTCACTGTTTGCAGATGACATGATCGTCTATATAGAAAACCCCAGACTCCACCAGAAAATTACTAGAGCTAATCAATGAATATAGTAAAGTTTCAGGATATAAAATCAACACACAGAAATCCCTTGCATTCCTATACACTAATAATGAAAAAATAGAAAGAGAAATTAAGGAAACAATTCCATTCACCATTCAGCAAAAAGAATAAAATACATAGGACTCTATCTACCTAAAGAAACTAAAGACCTGTATATAGAAAACTATAAAACACTGGTGAAAGAAATCAAAGAGGACACTAATAGATGGAGAAATACACCGTGTTCATGAATCAGAAGAATTAATACAGTGAAAATTAGTATACTACCCAAGGCAATCTATAATTTCAATTCAATCTCTATCAAGCTACGAACAGTATTTTTCACACAGCTAGAACAAATAATTCCACAATTTGTATGGAAATACAAAAAACCTCGAATAGCCAAAGCAATCTTGAGAAAGAAGAATGGAACTGGAGGAATCAACCTGCCTGACTTCAGGCTCTATTACAAAGCCACAGTCATCAAGACAGTATGGTAATGGCACAAAGACAGAAATACAGATCAATGGAACAAAAGAGAAAGCCCAGAGATAAATCCACACACCTATGGACACCTTATCTTTGACAAAGGATGCCTGATTATACAATGGAGAAAAGACAATCTCTTTAACAATTGGTGCTGGGAAAACTGGTCAACCACTTGTAAAAGAATGAAACTAGAACACTTTCTAACACCATACACAAAAACAAACTCAAAATGGATTAAATATCTAAACATAAGACCAGAAACTATAAAAGTCCTAGAGGAGAACATAGGCAAAACACTAGCCGACATAAATCACAACATGATCCTCTATGACCCACCTCCAAGATTATTGGAAATAAAAGCAAAAATAAACAAATAGGACCTAATTAAAATTAAAAGCTTTTGCAAAAAAAAGGAAACTATAAGCAAGATGAAAAGACAGTCTTCAGAATGGGAGAAAATAATAGCAAATGAAGCAACCGACAAAGAATTAATCTCAAAAATATACAAGCAACACCTGCAGCTCAAGTGCACAAAAATAAATTACTCAATCAAAAAATGGGCCAAAGAACTAAACAGACATTTATCCAAAGAAGACATACAGATGGCTAACAAACACATGAAAAGATGCTCAACATCACTCATTATCAGAGAAATGCAAATCAAAACCACAATGAGGTACCATCTCATGCAAGTCAGAATGGCTGTGATCCAAAAGTCTACAAGCAATAAATGCTGGAGAGGGTGCAGAGAAAAGGGAACCCTCTTACACTGTTGGTGGGAATGCAAACTAGTACAGCCACTGTGGAGAACAGTGTAGAGATTCCTTAAAAAATAAAATAGAACTACCATACTATCTAGCAATCCCACTGCTGGGCATACACACTGAGGAAACTTTGAAAAAGACACGTGTACCCCAATGTTCATTGCAGCACTGTTTATAATAGCCAGGATATGGAAGCAACCTAGATGTCCATCAGCAGATGAATGGATAAGAAAGCTGTGGTACATATACACAATGGAGTATTACTCTGGCATTAAAAGGAATTCATTTGCATCAGTTCTAATGAGGTGGATGAAACTGAAGCGTATTATAGACAGTGAAGTAAGCCAGAAAGAAAAACACCAATACAGTATCAGTTCAGTTCAGTTCATTTCAGTCGCTCAGTCGTGTCCGACTCTTAGGGACCCCATGAATTGCAGCACGCCAGGCCTCCCTGTGCATCACCAACTCCCGGAGTTCACTCAGACTCAGGTCCATCAAGTCAGTGATGCCATCCAAACATCTCATCTCATTCTCTGTTGTCCCCTTCTCCTCCCGCCCCCAATCCCTCCCAGCATCAGAGTCTTTTCCAATGAGTCAACTCTTCGCATGTTGTGGCCAAAGTACTGGAGTTTCAGCTTTAGCACCATTCCTTCCAAAGAAATCCCAGGGCTGATCTCCTTTAGGATGGACTGGTTGGATTTCCTTGCAGTCCAAGGGACTCTCAGGAGTCTTCTCCAACACCACAGTTCAAAAGCATCAATTCTTCGGCGCTCAACCTTCTTCACAGTCCAACTCTCACATCCATACATGACTACTGGAAAAACCATAGCCTTGACTGGGCGGACCTTTAGCCTCCAATTAAAATTAATAAATTTATATTAAAAATAAATAAAAACAAACACAATAGAAGCCCACTGACTGCACAATGTCAAATTACTGTAAAGTTTCTAGCCACATTTTGAGTGGCAGCTTCTTTGATGTGGAGCTTCAGAGAGCTGTTGATCATCCCTCCAGATCTGTGAGTATCTGTGGTGGTCCTGGGGGCAGAAGTTACGGAGGCTTCCCAGAGGAGGTTACACTGAGGTGCAATTTTAAGAAATGGTAGGCATTAACTGTGAGGAAGAGTGAGAGCTAGAGGGAAGAGCATCTTTAGAAGAGAGGAACAAAAATATGTGTTATATGATGAATTGTGTCCCCCTTTTTCCCCCTGAAAGATATATTGAAATCCTGACCCTTAGTACCTTGCAATGTGAACTTTTTGGAAATAGGTTCATTACAGAGGTAGTCCAATTAAAATGAAGTACTTAGGCTGGGCCCTAATCCAATATGATTGACATACTTATAAAAAGAAAATAACAACTTGTGGATGCAGAGATAGACATGCACAGAAAGAAGATGATGTTATGACACAGGGAGAAAACGGCACAATGAAGGAGGAGGCAGATATTGGAGTCATGCTCTCAGAGGCCAAGAAGTGCTTGGGATCACCAGAAGCTAGGAGAGAAGCCCTGTTTGAGCTGATCCCTTGGGTCTTGTGTTTGTTCTATGCTGGGTTGTGACTGCTTTTAAGCCTAGATTGAGTCAGCTGGAGGTGGCACTCAGGTGACTTTATAGTCATGCCAGCCTGAACTGTCAGCCTCCCTGCTCCCTGGTTGAGCCCTCCTTGGACCACTGACTCCCTCCTCCTGAGTCCTGGATGGTGTGCTGGTGTGCAAACCTTGCCCCTTGGTAGGGTTTCAATTACTTGTATCTCAGTTCTGCTACCTGTCTGATCAGACCTTTGAACCCTGAGACCTGGACATGCCAAGTTACCTGCCAGTGAGGCTCTGTGCTATCTTATCGTTTTCAGAGGACTCTGTTCCAGTCATCCAGGGAAACATTGTGACATCTGTGAATGGCAGCTCCTGGAACACATGCTAAGAAGGTGATGTTCACTAGTACACTAAGATGGTACCCCCTGGAGTTGTGCGACAGAAGTGACTAGTTTCCTTGTGGCTCAAACATCCTTTGAGTGTGGCAATGTCTTGTTCACACAGGATGCCTTCATCTGCCTATGGACCCCTGCTCCTCTTTTCCACCCCAATTCACCAACTGGACCAGACTGGACCACACCCACAAGACCGATGTATTGACCAGGGACTGCGGGGGACTCGGGGCACGAATTTGGGGGGTATAAACTTCATTACTTTTCTCATTTCTGAAGCTGAGAAATGACTGGGAGATGAAAAAGCAGGGATGTCAACTTTATTACTGATCACAGCTGGAAAGACGGATGTTACTTAAATGTACACAGTGCGTATCTCACACTTGAACCCAGAATCCCACGTTCACTCTGGTCACAGGCAGAGAGCCTCAGTGTCTAGTGTTCCTGTGATATTGTCATTTATAAGAAGAAATACATATCGGACTTTGTCCCATTTCTGGCACAAAGCTCTTAAAACCCTTGGAATCTCTTAAGTGATGAGAGCCATAAAGGGGTCTTCTGTGAGCTAATGAACAACTTCTGGATGGCAGCTAAGGATGGGGACTGATTGCCAGGAGAACCAACCATGTTGTTACAGGATTGGAACTTTCAATTGTACTCTTCTGACCTCCTGATTTCCGAGGAGATGAGAGGGGCTGAAGATTGAGATCGATCACCATTGGCCAGTGATTTAATCAGCCATGCCTGTGTTGTGAAGCCTCCATAACAACCCAAACCCGGGTTCATAGAGCTCCTTGGTTGGTGAACCTGTGGAGGTGCAGAGAGTAGCACACTCCAAGAGGATAAGGAAGCTCTGTGCCTTTCCCCACTCCTTACCCTACATGTTTCTTCCATCTAGTTATTCCTGAGTCACATCCTTTTATGATGAACCCATACTCTAGTAAGTAAATGTTTCTCTGAGTTCTGTGTGCTCTAACAAATTAATGGAACCCAAGAGGAGATCATGGGAGTATCTAAGCTACAGCCTGTCAGTCAAAACATAGGCGACAACCTTGGCTTGTGATTGGCATCTGAAATGCAGGGCAGTCTTATGGGACAGAACTCTTAACCTGTGGAATCTGATGCCATTTCCAGGTACAAGGTGTCAGATAAGTTGAAAGGTAGCACACCTAACTGGTGCCAAGAATGACTTGGATGAGGGGAACACCCTACACGCTGTAATTGCTGATCAGAGTCTTTGTCCCCCGGTGAGGCCTGGCTGGGCCTGTCCTGCTGAACCTGCAGTGGGTGGAAAGCAGACCTGCGTGCATCCTCTCTGTGGGTAGGCAGAGCAGAGACAGGTCCCGGCCTTTGCTGCCTCTTTGCTCCTAGTTTACAGTTCCCTGTGCTTCACACAGGACCTCGTTTATCCATCCTACAAACATTTGCATCTGCTAATCCCAACTCCCAATTCTTTCCTCCCTCACCCCTTTGACACTCCATATACGTTCTCTGTGTCTGTGAGTATGTTTCTGTTTCACAAATAAGTTCATTTGTGTCATACTTTAGATTCCCCATGTAAGTGATATCACATGGTATTTGTCCTTCTCTTTCTGACTTTCTTTGCTTAGTATGGTAATCCCTAGGTCCATCCACGGAGAAGGCCCTGGCACCTCACTCCAATACTCTTGCCTGGAAACTCCCATGGACGGAGGAGCCTGGTGGGCTACAGTCCATGGGGTCGCTAGAAGTCGGACACGCCTGAGTGACTTCACTTTCACTTTTCACTTTCATGCATTGGAGAAGGAAATGGCAACCCACTCCAGTGTTCTTGCCTGGAGAATCCCAGGGACGGCGGGGCCTGGTGGGCTGCCGTCTATGGGGTCGCACAGAGTCGGACACGACTGAGGTGACTTAGCAGGTCCATCCATGTTGCTGCAAATGGCAATATTTCATTCTTTTTATGGCTGAGCAGTGTTACATTAAATACACATACATACCACATTTTCTTTATTTGTTCATCTGTCAATGTACATTAAGGTTGTTTCCATGTCTTGCCTTTTGTAAATTTTGCTGCTACAAACAAGGGGTGAATGTACCTTTATGAATTATAGTTTTGTCTGGATATGCTCTCAGGAGTTTTGTCTGGATATTTCAGTTGGCTAAATAATATGCCAACTCTATTTTTAGCTTTTTGAGGAACCTCCATACTGTTCTCCATAATGGCTGTACCAATTTACATTCCCATCAAAAGTGTAGGGCAGCTCCCCTTTCTCCATCCTCTCTCCAGCATTTGTTATTTGTAATTTTTTAATGATGACCATTCTGACCGGTGTGAGGTGGTACCTATTGCAGTTTTGATTTCCATTTCTCTAATAGCTAGTGAGGATGCGCATTCGTTCACATGCCTATTAGCCTTCTCTATGTCTTCATTGGAGAAATATCTACTTAGGTCTTCTGCCTATTTTTTGAAAGTGATTTGGGGTTTTTTTTATGGTCTTGGATGAGCTGTTTGTATATTTTGGAAATTAACCCCTTGGCGGTCACATCATTTGCAACTATTTTCTCTCACGATAACCTCAGCTTTAGACTGTTGAGATGAGATGCTGAGTGCAATTGTCCAGTTCTTCCTGCAACAGAGATCCCAAACGTGCAATGGTCTAAGCAAGCTAAAAAATTATTTCTTGTTCACATATCAAATGGGGAATAAACAGTCAGGAGCAGATCAATAGCTTTACAATTTTGGGGGCCTAGGCTCTTTCTGACTGGTTATTCTATGATTCCTAGACTGTTGGCCTAATCTTCATGATTCAAGATTTATCATTACCACATTCCAGCTAATGGGTAGGGAGAAATGCATTTTCTTCTTCTTTAAATGCAGGAACTAGAGTTTGCACACATATATATCGCTTCACTCACAACTCAGTAGCAGAAGCTTAGTTAAGTGGCCATATTAAGCTATGATGGAGGCTCGGAGATGGAGTCTCTCTTCTGCATGGTGATGTGTCCAGCTAAAAGTTGGAGATTGTATTACTAAGGATGATGGGAACAATAGATATCAGGGACAGTAGTACCATCATTTTTGGCCCTTCTCCATATCCATTTGTCATCATATCCTGGCCCGTGCCCACTGCTGATGCCTTTCCTATTCTTTATCCCTGCTGACACCATGATGGAACAGCCCTTACAGCTTCATACCTCTTCACTTATTAAAACCTTTTAGCAGATCTTTTTGCCTCCAGTCTCTTTCCACCCTTCCCTGGTGATCATTCTAGAGTGCAAATCTGATCGTTTGGCTCCATTGTTTAAAAATTCTTCAAGGGTTCTATTGCCCAGAGCAGTGAGATTTTAACTGCAGCTTTCTGAATCTTTGAAATTGCATGCATATTTGGCACTCAGGTGCATTTTTCCAAAGAAAGCTTCAGATTCTTCAAGGAGTCTGTGATTCCTCAAGTTGTAAGCACAAGGTCAAATCCCTAATCAACGTATAAGTGAGATGTGTCTCCCAACCTTCTTCTCAGATCTCCTTTCCTGTCATTTGTCCTGTGCAACCTAAACCCAAGACCTCCTGAAATGACTCTGAAAGAGCAGCCATGCTCTTTCACTCTCCTTGTCTTTACACCTGCTGTTCTAACTGGAATGCCTGGGCAATCTCCAATGCACCATTATGTGTGTGTATGTGCGTGCTCATTGGCTTCAGTCATATCTTACACTTTGCAACCCTAAGGAATACAGCCTGCTAGGCTCTTCTGTCCATGCATTTCTCCAGGCAAGAATACTGGAGTGGAATACTATGCCTTCCTCCAGGGGATCTGGAGGAATCAAACCCTTGTCACCTGCAGGCAGAGTCTTTAACTCTGAGCCACTGGCAAAGCCCCTTGCATCCTATGGCTTGGCTCAAAAGCCACCGCCTCTGTTGGTTTCCCTGACTCATTCTGACAAGTCCGTCTGCAGCATGATTCAGACTTTCACTACTCAATTATTCCGCTACTGCTGTCAGTCTGTCTCTTTTACCAAACCATGAACTCTGGAGCCTAGGACCCACAATATAGTCTATGAATATTTACTGAATAAAGATCATGTTGCACCCCGCCCCCCAAACCTGAACTGTTCTTTCTAAAATGTAAATCTGAACATTGATTTCTGTAGTCCTATTTCCTTCAAATCGAAACTTGTTGTATAGTGGCTTTCTCTCTGGTCTCATCTTGCAATTCTTCCTTTTTTTCTACTCCAGGAACTCTGGAGTTCTTCTAATGCCCCAATCAGTGTTCTTCCTCATCTTAAGGCTTTATGCACGCTTCCTCAGCTCCTCTTTGCCTGGCTAATGTCTCATCATCCTTCAGATAGCTTACACATTCCTCAGGAGGCCTTCCTTGACCCCCTCCCCATCCTTGAACTAGGCTGAGGGTCCCAGCTGAGGGTCCCACCTATGTGTCCCCATCACACCTTGTCCCTTCTCAGTTGCTACATGCATCATTCTGGGCCAAAAAGACTTGGTTGTCTCTCTTGTCTGCTAACCTGTAAGTTCCATGCCTAACTTACCTACCACCATTTCCCAGCCCAAAACATAGTGCTTGGAAGAGAGTAAGCACCTGACAAATCTGTGTCAAATAAAGGCTAGATAAATGAATTTCTCAATCATGAACTAAAAGCTTTTCATTGCCTTTAGAACAAAACATCAGAGTTCTATGGTCCTTTATGACCTGGTTCTCATGTATTTTCAGTCTCATCTCTTCCAAATCTACCCTTTGTTCTCAGTGTCTCTCTTTAACTCTACATGGCAGTTCTATCAAACTAAATGAAGGTCCCCAGATGCTGGCTCTCAAATCATTCAGCCTTGGCGACACTGGACTCTGTAACGGACACACTGGTGGTGGGGTAACAGGACAGGATCACTTAATCAGTCCTTAGACCTCAACAGGTCTAGGTGGAAATGTGTTCATGGTCATCAAATAGTGAACTTTTTCAGCTACAGATTGGCACTTGCCATCTACCTCTACAAAAATTAAATCATGTGCTGATGCATCTGCTGACTTTCATTTTCCTTGTAAGGAGTTTAGGGTGGGGAGTTGAAATGAGGCACTTTGCTCTAGGAAAGATTCATAAGTTTTGTGACAGATATTTTCATAACTGGTTTTATGAGCCCAATTCTGGCATCTGCTTGTATCTAGAAACTTTCATGAATCTTGCAGAAACCTTCTGCAAAAATGATGTGCTTGATTGAACAAACTTCCCCTTCACCAAAATCACATCTGTGCTGACCTTCCCCACTATCTCTGTGGAGCAGTTTCTCAGAGTTATCTGAGGTGCTGTCTCCCAGGCTATAGTTCTCATTTTGATCCCAATGAAACTTAACTCAGAATGCTCACATTGTGCATTTTTTAAAGTCAGTAGCTTCTTCCATTATGTGGGTATTTTAGCATCTGTACAACAGTTCTGGAAATGTATTTCAATAATGTTTCCTGGAGACCTCAGAGAAGAGTTAAAACAGAAGATGTAGTAGGAGAACTCTGTCCCAGGAAGGCCTCATAGAGTCATGTGACTACAGAACCATGGAGAGAGAAAGAAGACGACAGTTCCAAGGACTTGGGGATGATTAAATGTGGGGGTAGAAGAAAAGAGAGAAGTCAAGGTTGACTCCTGGGGTTATAGCTGAATATCTTGGTAATTAGTGTTGCCTTTATTACCTTGAGGGGTCTTTCCTGGTGGCTCAGACAATAAAGAATTCACCTGCAATCCAGGAGACCCAGGTTCAATCCTAGGGTCAGGAAGATTCCCTAGGAAAAGGGAATGGCTACCCACTCTAGTGTTCTTGTCAGAATTCTATGCGCAGAGGAGCCTGGTGGGCTGTAGCCCATAAGGTTGCAAAGTGTGGGACATGACTGAGTGACTAACACTCTTTTTTTTTCATTTTTCATTTTTATTTTCTTGAGAGCCTGGATCCTGGCAGTTGTGTGGTAGGGGAGAACCAGAGATGCCCAAGTTTGGACCTGAAGGTGGAGCTCAATGGTTATGGATAGAAAGTCAAGATTAGAAGTCCTCAGTGGCTTCAGGGTTACATGAGATGTCTTGAGAGGTAGGGAAGGGGTGGGATTGAAAGAGATTGGGACTGGAGATTTGCAAACTCTGCAGGGGGAGGGAGGAGCCAACGGAAGACTGGATCAGCCCTCCCGCCTCCTTCCTCACTCTGCTCAAGGCTGCATCCTAGGGCTGGAGCCCCTCTCCAGCTAAGGCTGGCAGAAGTGTGGGGCACAGGGCGGGCATTGTACTGGGCCAACTAGATGTATGATCTGCTCTAACTCTGACTGCTGAGAAAGGCACCTTCCTAAGTGTCCATTACCCTAAAATTGGCAATATGGAAATAGTAGTGCCATGAGAGAAGAAAATGAAGACCCAGAAGAAATAAAGGACTTAACTAATGGTTTTACAAAGTCTGAAGGTGAAATTGACAGTGTCTTTGGAGACAATGGTATAAGTGAGAGCTTTGGGGTTTAGGGGACCCAGGCTTTGATTCTGTCTCCTCCATTCCCTTGGCATGAGGCCTGAACTTTATCTCGACCTATTTCTTCAGAGTATTTTTGACTGAAGTTAGATTTGAAAGCAGTAACTTTTCCTACATTTCCTTCATTGTTAGAAAATTGAACTCTTTTTCTAAAAACTAAAGGAATAACATGTTTACATTACAATCATATAATTTCAAGCAAACATACCTAGAAAAGTGTCTCTCTCTTTTTTTTTTTTTTTCTGAGTACAGAATGGGGAGTACTTATCTACATGCTAAACCTTAAACTTTGAATTCTGTGTCAATGGCTTTGCTTGAATTCTAGGCCCTGAGACACAGCTGCACAGGAGACTAAGTCCTGCTCTGCAGAGAACTCATCCTCTTTCCAGGACAAGGACCTTCGTGGGTGAGCAGTGTTAAAAAACAAAATTCAACCAATTTCATGGGCCAGTTGGGGAGCATATCCTCTAGAAAATAGAAGGGGGGCTCCCAGACATTTCACACATGGAAGGTTTTTAATAAGAAAAATGATGGGCAATGTAGCTACTAAGGAAAGAAAAGAAAGGACATCATTTGAGGGGAAAAGAATGGCAGTTTCATCATGTAGTCTGCTTCTTCCTCTGGGGGCAGGCTATGGAGACAGGCCACAGGAGAGATTACCTCCTTGGTGTCAATCAGAGTAATCCATCCCGGTTGGCTAAGATTGCAGTCCTGGCAAAGGTGGAATCTGCAAGTAGGTCAAGAGTGAAGTCTAAACCTGGTGTTCTGGGCTTTAGTATAAACGATGCCATTCTGGACTTGTGATTTTTCTTTAGCAGTAGCTAAAACTTGGTAGATGAGTGGCTTGGTAAATGGAGAAGTGGAGAGGGTATAGGAGGACACATATTTTAAAGAATCAGGAGGATGGACCTTTTGGACTATTGAGGAATGAGTGTAGAGTGGGGGTCCTTAACCTGGAGTTTTTGTGGTCTGATATTATTAGCAGAGCCATGGCTTTGTCACCACTAGAAATCATAGCTCTTTTCGTTTCACATTATAGTTTTGCAGGTATCATGAAACACAGCTTTATATTCTAAGTTAAAATTCAAAAATAGTTTAGACCTGCAACTCAGTCTTGTTAAATAATAGATTAAAAAGCTCATATATTCTATATCTCAATTATTGTTTTGATAATTGTGTCATGCTAAATTGCATTCAGATATGAATGAAAACAGGTGTCATCTCTTTCTTGCCCAAGATCCTAGTTTCCTTTGAGATTCTATCCACTCTGGGTTGAGAATCTCTATATTAAGGTGGACAGCAAAGTTTAAACACCCAGGGTGGGGCAAATGGCAAATTTCAGGTCAGGTTTGGAGGATCATCAGAGGGTCTTAGTATATAGGAAGACTCCAGAGTGCTGACTTTTAAAAAATGTACAGCATGAGATGTTCCAAGCTCAGTTTTATTTGGAGCAAAATGAGGACTGTAGCCTGGGATACAGCATTTCAGATGGCTCAAAAAAACTGCTCCAAAAAAGTAAGGGGGGAGATGAGTATATATGTGATTATGGTGAAAAGGGAGTTCATGCAATCCAGCATATAACTTTTGCCAAAGGCTTCTGCTTGTTGGGTTTCCATGGTGGCTCAGTGGTAAAGAATCTGCCTGCCAATGCAGGAGACTTGGGGAGTCATGTTCAATCCCTGGGTGGGGAAGATCCGTGGATAAGGAGCTAGCAACCATCCAGGATTTTTGCCTGGGAAATCCATGTACAGAAAAACCTGTCGCACTACAGTCCATGGGGGTCACAAAGAATCGTACACAACTTAGTCTGTAGTTAGGATACAAACTTTAGTTTGTTGACTAAAAGCAACAAACAACAACTTCTCCTAGGCAGGAAGAGCAGACATCACCATGAAGAACATTGGTGCTTTTCTAGTTATCAGGAGATGCAAGACTTGGGCTCATAAAATCAGCTCCTGAAAGTATCTATCTGAAGACCTGTTCTGACAGCTTTTCCCAGAGCACAGGGTGCCTCAGCTCTCCAGAGTGAACTCCTTTCAGGGGCTGTTGAAAGTCAGCGGCTGCAGCAGCATATGATTTAATCCTTGTAGAGGTAGATGCCAAGTGCCAATTTGTAATTGACACAAGCTTTTATTCAGTGTGGTGATGAGTGCTGGTTTATGTGCTAAAGAAATTGCTCTAACAATATGCAACAGGAGGGTGAAATTGGAGAAAGCAATCAGTTCACAAGGATGAATAACATATAGCAATTCTTACCCCAGGCTTTTCAGGGGATGGGGAGGTGAGGGGTGCTAAAGATTTGATGTGACTTTTAATCATGTGATTCCTACTCATCTTGTGTGACTTTAGGCTATGTTAGGTAGTTTGAAATGGAGTCACAGTGGCCAATGTGAATTTGCATGATGATTGTTTTTAATATCCTGTTAGGCTATGAGTATTTAAGTGTGACATAATACAAGTGTTAATATGGATATGGAATTTGTTTGGTGAGGTCCAGGGATGCCATCACTGGAACAGGAGCACTGACATAGATAAGAATTCTCCAAAGCTTCACTGGTACTCTGTATTGGAGGTTCCTGAAAATTGAAAGTACCAAGCTGAGTAGCTTGAAGTCTTTTGTCTGTGGACTGAGTCCAGTTGGAGGCTCTGTGATTTCTTGCTCACACTATCGTGACAGCTGAGGGGGTGGGGTGCCATTTCTGTTGCATACCTTCTTCCAGATCCTTCTTTCTGACTGGTGTTTCTAACTTACAGTGTATGTGTGATTGTGTGCAATGAATGGAGCAGTCATAAATTAAATTTGGATGTGTTTCATATTCTCCAATTCTGGGACTCACCTGGCCTTCCTGCAAGGCTGCCCCACCTTAATCCAATTTCCCCTTAACTGGGGATGGAAAACAGCTTGTTTCATTTTGCATTTTCTTAGCTTATACTGCCATATATTCATTTTTTTTTTTTTTTTGTCTACTTCATTATTCTCTATACTGAATTAGCTGTTCAAAATAGCCTGTTCTTGGTGTGCTTTTTTTGGTTCCTTTGTTTTCTGAATTTGCTTGTGGTTTCATGGACTCCCTTTTCATGAGAGAAAGAATAGTTCATATTCCCACAGAGTTCTCTGAAGCACCTAGAGTTAGTCATTACTGTATACTTTTCACATTTTAATTACCCAAAAGTTCTAATAGTGCCTGTTGCCCCTTTCCAGGTGGAGAGGGGTGATATTTAGTGCAGCACTGGCCATTATCAACTTTTTCCAACACCAGAACCAGTTTTGTTAGCATTCTCCTAATAATCATGGAGCCTGTTTTTATCTGTTTACAGTCCATTCTTACTTCTATGGCTTTGTGTGTATTTACAAAAATGGGCTCCTACTATGTACATTACCTGCAGCTTGTTTTTTCCTCTAATGTATGCAGAATATCCTTAACCAGTGCATTGTGTCTCTGATGTACTTTCTAGTAGCCATCTCTGACTCCTCAGTGGGCATTGAACTCCTTTGGCTCAATCCTTCTCTTATTAAAAGATATTTGCTTTCTGAGTTTTTGTCATGAAAACCTCAGTACTAAACATTTTGTTCATGTATCGTTGAGTTTAGGTGGCTTTAATTCTTGTTTAGAATATCAAAGGGACAGTATATGTATTATTTCTGATTTTAATAGATGTTTCAAGTTCCTGAAAAGTCATAACTAGTCCCACTTCAGAGAGGTAATACCGATCCAACCTTTTTCAATTATAGCCACAACTTCTGGTCTTGGGCAACTTTTCATGTTTAGTACTCATTGCTTTGCAATTCCCTCTTTTCAACAATTTTAGTTTATCAATATCCTTAAACTTTTAATATAAGAAACACTAATGATTTTTCATGGTGGTTTAGAATTTAAGTACTACTTCTGTGAAGTACTTACTTATTTTAGCTTTTGTGTACTTCAGAACTCTTTAATGAATATTGTCTGTTCTATATTGTCCAATTGAAAGGTCTGCATGTGGAATCTTCTTAAAACCTTGAACATTTTACTGACTTTTCTTTATACTCATCTAATGAGGATTCTAAAGGGAGGCCTGGCATGCTGCGATTCATGGGGTCGCAAAGAGTCGAACACGACTGAGTGACTGAACCAAACTGAACTGAATAGGGATTCTGTGTTTGTTTTTATTTTTTGGATTAATACTTGATTATTTAAAGTCTTGCTAGGCTATCATGTTTTCCATGTAGATTTTTCTTTGTTACCATATATTTGCAGCTTTATCTTTTAAAATCCTCACACTGGGTCCTATTTCATGCTTAATTTTGCTCACAGTAATTTTTTCTTTTTAATGCAAATTCTTAGTTGGCTTTTGATTTTTTTATTTATAGTTTTCTCTTAAATTTGTACTTTTACCTCAGCATTTTGTCTTTTCTTGGTTTTGTCTTAGCCATGTTATTTGGAGCACAAAGATATTTATATTTGAGGATCACCATAATTGAAAATTTTCTTTACTTTATTTCTTTCTTTTGACCTGAATTATACTATATTAGTCAGTGTTACCTTCTTTGTGCTTTAATTTTGTAAGCATTTTTATGTACTTTGCCCATTTTTTCAGTTTTACTTGGGATTTTGCTTCAATAGTATTTATAGGGCATATAGAGTATTTTTGTTACTGAACTGAACTTGGGTTCATTCACCTGATGCACAGCAGTCAATCTACTGACATTGGGTCGTGATAAAGGAAAGTACAGCATTTATTTGCAGGGTACCAAGCAAGGAGAATAGGCAGCTAATGCTCAAAGGGCCTGAACTCCTTGCTTGGTACCCTGCAAATTAACACTACTTTTCCTTTACACAACCTGGTGTTAATAGATTGACTTTGCTGCAGGTGAACCTAGTTCAACTGTGTAACATATTTGGTGATCATGAAAGGACCACCATTGCAAATGGATATTTTTGTGGCACATTGCTCCCTGGCTGGAAGTGGCTTTAAGATTCTGTCCAGCAGAGTTCTGAGTACCTTTCTCACAGGGGCAGCCCTGAGCATCTGCCACCAGTTTAGTTCAGTTCAGTTCAGTTGCTTAGTCATGTCCGACTTTTTGTGACCCCATGAATTGCAGCACACCAGGCCTCCCTGTCCATCACCAACTCCCGGAGTTCACCCAAACTCGTGTCCATCGAATTGATGATGCCATCCAGCCATTTCATCCTCTGTCGTCCCCTTCTCCTCCTGCCCCCAATCCCTCCCAGCATGAGTCAACTCTTCGCATGAGGTGGCCAAAGTACTGGAGTTTCAGCTTTAGCATCAGTCCTTCCAAAGAACACCCAGGACTGATCTCCTTTAGAATGGACTGGTTGGATCTCCTTGCAGTCCATGGGACTCTCAAGAGTCTTCTCCAATACCACAGTTCAAAGCATCAATTCTTCGGTGCTCAGCTTTCTTCACAGTCCAACTTTCACATCCATACATGACCAATGGAAAAACCATAGCCTTGACTAGATGGACCTTTGTTGGCAATGTCTCTGCTTTTCAATACGCTATCTAGGTTGGTCATAACTTTCCTTCCAAGAAGTAAGCGTCTTTTAATTTCATGGCTGCAGTCACCATCTGCAGTGGTTTTGGAGCCCCAAAAATAAAGTCTGACACTGTTTCCACTGTTTCCCCATCTATTTGCCATGAAGTGATGGGACCAGATGCAATGATCTTCGTTTTCTGAATGTTGAGCTTTAAGCCAACTTTTTCACTCTCCACTTTCACTTTCATCAAGAAGCTTTTTAGTTCCTCTTCACTTTCTGCCACAAGGGTGGTGAAACCTGAATATCTGAGGTTAGTGCTATTTCTCCCAGCAATCTTGATTCCAGCTTGTGCTTCTTCCAGTCCAGTGTTTCTCATGATGTACTCTGCATAGAAGTTAAATAAGCAGGGTGACAATATGCAGCCTTGACATACTCCTTTTCCTATTTGGAACCAGCCTGTTATTCCATGTCCAGTTCTAACTGTTGCTTCCTGACCTGCATATAGCTTTCTCAAGAGGCAGGTCAGGTGGTCTGGTATCTGCCACCAACTGGGTGTCAATGGCCCTTGGTGTTTTCGAGGTGATTTAAACAAGGCATTTGCTTGTGATATCTGCAAAATAGCAGAGTTCATGTATGATGGCACCAAGGTATTCTTTCTTTTAGTCACTTGGCTCTGTCTGTGGTGCAGCATTGATTTTGAGGGTTTTCTTTACTGGATTAAACAATCTGTAATTCTAACAATGCCTTGTGTTTGTTGGCTTGCTTGCTTCCTTAATATCTGACAGCACCCTCTGTAAACAATTAAAAATGGGTAATCAAAGATCTGTTACATCTTGTAGACCCTGAGGGTGTATTTTGCAGAATTGGTAAATATTTAGTTAAGCACCTCTGAAAGAAAAGAAAAAAAAAAAAAAAACACTGTTCAGTTTTAACACTGTTTGGCCTCAGTAGTCTAGAACCTCAGTTCTACTGCTCCCCTTATGGCTCTGTATGTTACAACACTGTCTTTCAACCAGAACTATTTGTGAAATTAAAGGAAATGAAATGATGCTTCTTAAGTACAGCCTTTGATACTATTGTTTCAAAGTGAGCCTGTTCAGAGAAAAAGGTAACATGTATAATATTATGACACAGAAAGAAATTTCCTCCAATAAGGAGATACTAAAAGTTTTATTTAAAAAAGTTCTACCAGATTCTCAGGAATCAAGAGATGGGGTATTAATTCAACAAATAAATGGTCCTAGATATTCATGACAGCTGACTCTGTATGGTTGACAGAATCCCACAGCAAACAATTCCCCTTCACCTGCTCTGGCAGGAGTTGAGGAAGGAGGAATTGTCTCCCTCTCATACCCAACAGACACCCATATTGGTCAGAGAACCACTTATGTTCATTCAGGGCATTCCACTGAGGCAGACTCGCATTGCAGGAATATACGGATACACTCTCCCTTTTCAACCTCAGACTTGTTGAATTGCAAAAATAATATGTCAACCTACTGGGATGACCCTACCTGATGAAAGATTTATTCTCCTCCATCTTTGCCACCCACAGTCCAAACTGGGTTCAGAGTTTGCTAACTACCCTGTGAGCAGGGGAATAGATGAGGATGGTAATAGAACATGCTAGAGAAGAGGCAGATGGAATGCATGTTGCTATCTCTGGCAAACCCGTCCCAGCACCAGCAGCAAAAGTAATTCCCACCACAGATCCAGACTGGGAGGAGAATGACCTAGGAGACAAAGCTGGAATTGAGCATTACAAGGAGTGCATCATGGTACGTCTCCAAAAGGGAGAACAAACACAGGAGTTTTCAGAAGGTGCAAGGAGTTTGCAAGTAGCCGCAGTAAAAACCCTGAGTTTGGGGAGAGAATATACAGGGCATATCGCCAATATACAGATGTGAATCTAGGTAATCCAGAGAACAAGTTAATTAATCAGATCTTGTGGCTCACGGTGCCCCAGGTGTCTAGAAAATTTTGCAGAATATAGAAGGTATTTTCCCCTTGCTGATACCTCATTTGGCATAATAGAAATTGCTTCCAATTTTTCAGTCAGAAGGGCATATAAGACCCAAAAGAGACCCCTTAAATGAAGCCACAGATGCCCCCTTTTCCAGTGGTGCTCACTGACCAGAGAAATGGGGGGACAAAAAATCTGAGCAGAAGGTAAGATTTCAGGGACCCAAGAGAGTGAACGGTAGTACACAGAAAATAGACCTCTAAAAGGATATGTTAAAGTGATGCTTGTTGTAAACCCAGAAGTCCTCTGAAAAAAAAATTATCCCAACTTAAGAGAAACCAGAACAGGAGGAGAAATCATTCTTCATGCTGGAGACAAGAGAGAGTGACAACGTGAGGAAGGCTGGGGAGTTAGTTCACTTGGGGAAACAGGCTCCGTCCCACCTCCCAGCAGGAGCTCTAGGTAACCCTTTTGTGGGAAATAAACAAGTTGACTTTCTGATTGATACTGGAGCCACTTGCTCTGTTTTGAACACTAGTGAACTATTAACACAAAAAAGGGCCATGTCAAGAGGAATCTCCAGAAAGCCACTCCAAAAACTGTTTTTGCAACCCCTAAACTATCAGATTCAGGCCCCTAACTTAAAACACACTTTTATATACGTGCCAAAGAGCCCAGTCTCATTGGGGTGAGCTGTATTATGCTAAAATGACTTTCACTCCTGGAAGGGTGGATAGAGAGGTATCAGTGAAACAACTCTGTGCCTTGTAGGCAGCCATCCTGTCAAGGGATGGAGCCACTAGCATCCCTGAAGACATCCTGCATTAGGGAAGCCTGAGAGCATAGGCTTATTAGAGGGCAGGTACAGCAAGGAAGGCCATAGCAGTAAAGCAGTAAAGCGGAAACCGAAACCGGACACTCAGGCTCTGAGCTTAGGCAGTACCCTTTAAAGGAGCAAGCAAAACAGGGATCCAGACTTTAACAAACTGTTTTTTTTTTTTTTTAAATACTTGCCTTTTTTCCTCCCTCAGCCACTATATGGGCTTCCCATGTAGCACTGGTGGTTAGAATCTGCCTACCAATGCAGGTGACCAAAGAGATGCAGGTTTTATTCCTGGGTTAGGAAGATCCCATGAAGGTGGGCATGGCAACCCAACCCAGTATTCTTGCTTGGAGAATCCCATGGACAGAGGAACCTGGTGGGCTATAGTTCATACCATTGCCAAGAGTAGGACATGACTGAAAAGACTTAGCATGTATGCGTGCAGTCACCATAGAGTACTCCCATCCTTCCTGTAAGAAGCCTGACACTGGGGACTATTGGTTTTTTCAGGATGTAAGAGCCATAAACCAGATAATGAAAATATCCAACTGGTATTCCCCAATCGTTATATTCTATTGACTTTCATAACCTGAAAACTTAAGCTTAACAGAGGTATTTTTCTATATTACTTTGAGTCCTGAATCCCAAGTTTTGCATCCATAGGGAAGATCTGGAAATCAAAGCAATCAACAATTGCAACTCTCTAGCCAAATGAAGTCCTAAAGTCTCTCAGAAAAAGGTTCAAATTTCCCAACTCTCAGTGAAATATCTAGGAATTAAACTGACCAAAGGCCAGGAATTGCTCCAGGACTTCCTGGAAACAGTAACCAGAGTAACAGTGTCCACCACCAAAGACAGTTGCATCAATTCCTGGAATGGCAAGATTCTGTTGCACATGGATCCCCAACTTAAGCTAATAGCTAAACAGTTATATGAAGCCCTAAAAACATCTGACAATAAGGCCTCAGTGGGGACCAGAGAACGTCAAAAACCTTCCAAACAATGAAGGCAAAACTACTGACTGCCCCTGTTCTGGGTTTGCCATATTAGAAAAAACGTCATTTGATCTTTTTAAAAATAAAAGATAGGTAGTGAGACTGGAGGTATTGACTCATACTCTGAGAGCACAAAATGCCCAGTATCCTGTTTCGCAAAGGCTTTGGAAGTATAATTCAGGTTTGGTCACTGTATTTGAGAGTCACAGCTGCTACTCTAGATTTGTTGCAAGAAGCAGAGGAATTCACTCTAGGACAGCCAACCATGACTAATGCGTTCTACTATGTGGTGCCACTATTGGGACTAAAGGGTGGGTAATGCTTCACTACAGACCACTTGGGAGGATATCAGTCAATTTTATTTGATAATCCTAATAGCATATTCAAAAGCAGAGACATTACTTTGCCAACGAAGGTCCGTCTAGTCAAGGCTATGGTTTCTCTAGTGGTCATGTATGGATGTGAGAGTTGGACCATGAAGAAAGCTGAGCACCAAAGAATTGATGCTTTTGAAGTGTGGTGTTGGAGAAGACTCTTGAGAGTCCCTAGGACTGAAAGGAGATCCAACCAGTCCATTCTAAAGGAGATCAGTCCTGGGTATTCATTGGAAGGACTGATGCTAAAGCTGAAACTCCAATACTTTGGCCACATCATGCAAAGAGTTGACTCATTGGAAAAGACCCTGATGGTGGGAGGGATCAGGGGCAGGAGGAGAAGGGGATGACAGAGGATGAGATGGCTGGATGGCATCACCGACTCGATGGACATGAGTTTGAGTGAACTCCGGGAGTTGGCGATGGACAGAGAGGCCTGGCATGTTGTGATTCATGGGGTAGCAAAGAGTCAGACACGACTGAACTGAACTGAACTGACTGAATGTGACCCCAAAGTCTCCCCACCCCTTTGGGTGGCCCATGCTCTCAGGCCCATGTATTATTGTTTTCAGATCATTGAGTAGCTTCTTGGGCCTTGGGAGTAATGTCTCCTTGGGAGATACAGATATTGAGGTCTTCACAGATAGAAATAGTTTCATGGACCATGGAAACTAAAAGAGCAGATATACAGTGATAACCTTGCAGGAGAACCTAGGAGTGGAAGCTTTGTCATCATGTACCTTGGCCCAAAAAGTTAAACCTTTGCTCTCATTTGCCTTTTCCATCTCTGTGAATGTAAGATAGTTAACATCTATACTGACTCAAAGTATGCCTTTTTCAGTTGTGAATATATATGGGGCAATTTGGAAAGATAGATTGCTCACTTCTGAAGAAAAATAAATCAAACATGCCCCCAGGGAGTTTTGAAACTGCTAGACACAGTGCCCCGGAGAAGGCAATGGCACCCCACTCCAGTACTCTTGCCTGGAAAATCCCATGGACCGAGGAGCCTGGTTGGCTGCAGTCCATGGGGTCGCTAAGAGTCGGACACGACTGAGTGACTTCACTTTCCCTTTTCACTTTCATGCATTGGAGAAAGAAATGGCAAGCCACTCCAGTGTTCTTGCCTGGAGAATCCCAGGGACGGGGGAGCCTGGTGGGCTGCCGTCTATGGTGTTGCACAGAGTCGGATATGACTGAAGTGACTTAGCAGCAGCAGCAGCAGCAGACACAATGCCCAAGCCAAAGGAGGTGGGAGTTGTGCATTGCCTAGGACAGTCAGGACAAAAACACCTTTGGTTACACCTCTGATTCTAAGTAAAGCCTGACCCAATTTTACCTGGCATGCTCACCTGAGAACTTCTAAAAGTAACGAGAATGGGTATTTAACCTTATGTATCTAGGATCAAATAGTAAATGACCAAGGAGTGTTTTAATTCATGAATATCTCATGGAAGAAATAATTGGATCAGGATACCTGAGCACTCATTCTGGACATCTGATGGATACAGGACTACATTAAAAGGTCAAATATGCAAAGGGCAATTGAAAGAATATTACAAAAATGTATGATTTGTGCCAAAAATAATTCTAAGACTGGGATGCTCCCACCCTTCATGGAGTCTAAGCTAGAGGGGGAGGACATTCTGTTGCTGGATTGAAAATGCTTTAGAGGTAGTGCAGGTCTTGTTCCAGGAGATAATTCCTAGATTTGGTCTAGCAATTCAATTCAGAGTAATAATGGAGGTGGCTTTATTGATAATGTGATTCATGAGGAATCTAAAATATGTGGAATAAAATGGAGTTTGCATGCCTCTTGGAGGCCATGATCAACCAGAACCACACATTTAAAAGAAAATAGCTAAAATCTGTGAGCCTAGATAAGTGGTCACCTTTGCCCTCTCAAGTCAAGGTGGAAATCAGACATAGAAGAGTCTTGCAAACTGAGGAAACCAAAATAAGCAAAGAAGAGGGAACTGCACTGGAAGTGATAGGTGCAACAGATTAAAACCCTGCAGTTGGGTTGAGACTGTGCATTTGAGGAGCAACTATAGACTTTGAGAACAAGTACAAACCAGTCAAAGGACTATCTGACACTGAACTGACCCCACACTGTCCACAACAGTTCCAGAGAAATTCCTAAACATATTTTTATTATTATCATGTTTATTTTTTTATTTTAGTTATTATTACTCCTTTAACTTTCATTTTTATAACCTACTATTACCTTTCTTTTAAAAATCCCATTTTTAAAAAACAAATTCCATATATTTCAAAAAATTTTGTGATGGATTTTTATATTTTTTTATATTGTACTTTCAGTTCAGTTCAGTTCAATCGCTCAGTCGTGTCTGACTCTTTGCGACTCCATGAATCGCAGCACGCCAGGCCTCCCTGTCCATCACCAACTCCCGGAGTTCACTCAGACTCATGTCCATCGAGTCAGTGATTCCATCCATCCATCTCATCCTCTGTTGTCCCCTTCTCAGAGAGTCTAATCTCTATTCTAGGTTTTTAATCTTTGCTTTTTGATATTTGTTATCAATTTTGTACTTTTAAGAATCTAATCTTTAGTATCCATTTTCACTAGGTATTTGATTACTGGCTTGATTGCTCTCTCCCTTTCTGACTCTCCCTTTTCTCCTCCTGTTCACCTCCATCTCCCACTTCCCTCTTCTCTATATAACTCTGTTAATCTCTCTGGGTGTTCCTGGCAGTGGAGAGTTGTTTCACCATTAAGCAAGGGGTTTTGTCTTCTGTGCTATGTGGATGGAGAAATCTTGAGGCTACTGTAAGAGGGGGACCAAAACCCAGAGGCAGGAGGCTCAACTCCAGAACTTTAGACCATCATAGAACTCCTGACCTGAGGGGACATTCATAGACAAGAGCCAACCCCAAAGTCTCCATACCTACTGAAACAAAGCTCCACCCAAGAGCCAGCAAGTTCCAATGCAAGACACCACATTAATTCTCCAGCAAAACAGGAACATAACCCTGAACATTAAAAGATGGGCAGCCCAAAGCCAATCCAAACCCATCAGATCAGATCAGATCAGTTCAGTCACTCAGTCATGTCCCACTCTTTGCAACCCCATGAATCGCAGCACTCCAGGCCTCCCTGTCCATCACCAACTCCCGGAGTTCACTCAGACTCACATCCATCGAGTCAGTGATGCCATCCAGCCATCTCATCCTCTGTCGTCCCCTTCTCCTCTTGCCCCCAATCCCTCCCAGCATCAGAGTCTTTTCCAATGAGTCAACTCTTCGCATGAGGTGGCCAAAGGACTGGAGTTTCAGCTTTAGCATCAGTCCTTCCAAAGAAATCCCAGGGCTGATCTCCTTCAGAATGGACTGGTTGGATCTCCTTGCAGTCCAAGGGATTCTCAAGAGTCTTCTCCAACACCACAGTTCAAAAGCATCGATTCTTTGGCGCTCAGCCTTCTTCACATTCCAACTCTCACATCCATACATGACCACTGGAAAAACCATAGCCTTGACTAGACGAACCTTTGTTGGCAAAGTAATGTCTCTGCTTTTGAATATGCTATCTAGGTTGGTCATAACTTTCCTTCCAAGGAGTAAGCGTCTTTTAATTTCATGGCTGCAGTCACCATCTGCAGTGATTTGGGAGCCCAGAAAAATAAAGTCTGACACCATTTCCACTGTTTACCCATCTATTTCCCATGAAGTAATGGGACTGGATGCCATGATCTTCGTTTTCTGAATGTTGAGCTTTAAGCCAACTTTTTCACTCTCCACTTTCACTTTCATCAAGAGGCTTTTTAGTTCCTCTTCACTTTCTGTCATAAGGGTGGTGTCATCTGCGTATCTACGGTTATTGATGTTTCTCCCGGCAATCTTGATTCCAGCTTGTGTTTCTTCCAGTCCAGCATTTCTCATGATGTACTCTGCATAGAAGTTAAATAAACAGGGTGACAATATACAGCCTTGACGAACTCCTTTTCCTATTTGGAACCAGTCTGTTGTTCCATATCCAGTTCTAACTGTTGCTTCCTGACCTGCATACAAATTTCTCAAGAGGCAGATCAGGTGGTCTGGTATTCCCATCTCTTTCAGAATTTTCCACAGTTTCTTGTGATCCGCACAGTCAAAGGCTTTGGCATAGTCAATAAAGCAGAAATAGATTCCTTTCTGGAACTCTCTTGCTTTTTGCATGATCCAGCGGATGTTGGCAATTTGATCTCTGGTTCCTCTGCCCTTTCTAAAACCAGCTTGAACATCAGGAAGTTCATGGTTCACATATTGCTGAAGCCTGGATTGGAGAATTTTGAGCATTACTCTACTAGCGTGTGAGATGAGTGCAGTTGTGCGGTAGTTTGAGCATTCTTTGGCATTGCCTTTCTTTGGGATTGGAATGAAAACTGACCTTTTCCAGTCCCGTGGCCACTGCTGAGTTTTCCAAATTTGCTGGCATATTGAGTGCAGCACTTTCACAGCATCATCTTTCAGGATTTGAAATAGCTCAACTGGAATTCCATCACCTCCACTAGCTTTGTTCGTAGTGATGCTTTCTAAGGCCCACTTGACTTCACATTCCAGGATGTCTGGCTCTAGGTCAATGATCACACCATCATGATTATCTGGGTCGTGAAGATCTTTTTTGTACAGTTCTTCTGTGTATTCTTGCCATCTCTTCTTAATATCTTCTGCTCATAGATACCCCAAAACTCACTATTGGACACTTCATTGCACTACAGAAAGAAGAGATCCAGCTCCATGCACCAGAACACAGACACAAGTTCCCCCAACCAGGAAACTTTGATAAGCCACTAGTCCAACCCCACCCACAGGGAGCAGACTCCACAGTTAAGAGGAACCATGACCCTCCAGACTGCAGAAGATGGACCACAAACACAGGAAACTAAACAAATGAAAAGGCAGAGAAATATCCAGCAGGTGAAGGAATAGGATAAAAACCCACCAAACCAAAAAAAGAGGAAGAGATAAGAAGCTACCTGAAAAAGAATTTAGGATAATGATTGTAAAGATGATACAAAATCTTGAAAACAAAATGGAGTTACAGATAAATAGACTAGAGACACGAATTAAGAAGATGCAAAAAATGTTTAACAAGGATCTTGAAGAAATAAAGATGAGTCAATCAATAATGAACAATGCAATGACTGAGATTAAAAACAGTCTGGTGAAGAAAGAAAAACACCAATACAGTATAATAACGTATATATATGGAATTTAGAAAGATGGTAATGATAACCCTGTATGCAAGACAGAAAAAGAGACACAAATGTATAGAGCAGTCTTTTGGACTCTGTGGGAGAGGGCGAGGGTGAGATGATTTGGGAGAATGGCATTGAAACATGTATATTATCATATGTAAAATGAATCACCAGTCCAGATTCGATATATGATACAGGATGCTCGGGGCTGGTGCACTGGGATGACCCAGAGGGATGGTATGGGGAGGGAGGTGGGAGGGGGATTCAGGATGGGGAGCACATGTGCACCTGTGGCAGATTCATGTCAATGTATGGCAAAACCAATACAATATTGTAAAGCAATTAGCCTCCAATTAAAATAAATAAATTTATATTAAAAAAGAAACACTGTGGTGGGAAGCAAGAATAGCGTAACTGAGATAGAAGAAAGGATAAGTGAGGTGGAAGATAGAATGGTGGAAATAAATGAAACAGAGAAGAAAAGAAAAAAGAATAAAAAGAAATGAGGACAAGCTTAGAGACCTCTGGGACAATGTTAAATGTCCCTACATTTGAATCATAGGTATCCCAGAAGAAGAGGACAAAAAACAAGGGGGAGGGGCATGAGAAAATACTTGAGGAGATAATAGTTGAAAGCTTTCCTAAGATGGGGAAGGAAATAGCCACCCAGTCAAAGAAACCCAGACAGTCCCAAACAGGATAAACCCAAGGTGAAATACCCCAAGAAACATTTTAATCAGACTAACAAAAATTAAACACAAAGAGCAACTATTAAAAGCAGCAAGGGAAAGCAACAAATAATATACGAAGGAATCCCAATAAAGCTAACAGCTGATCTTTCAATAGGAACTCTTCAGGTGAGAAGGGAACGGCAGGACATACTTAAAGTGATGAAAGAGGAAAACCTACAGTCAAGATTACTCTACCAGCAAGGACCTCATTCAGATTTGAAGGAGAAATCAAAAGCTTTACAGACAAGCAAAAGCTGAGAGAATTCAGCACCATCAAACCAGCTCTTCAACAAATGTGAAATGATCTTCTCTAGACAGGAAACACAGAAAAAATGAACTCAATCAACCAAGTAAATGACAACACGATCATACATATCAATAATTGCCTTAAACGTAAATGGGTTAAATGGCCCAACCAAAAGACAAAGATTGGTCAAATAGATACAAAAACAAAACACCTATATATTCTGTCTACAAGAGTGGTGTTGGAGAGGACTCTTCAGAGTCCCTTGGACTGCAAGGAGAACCAAACCAGTCCACCCTAAAGGAAATCAGTCCTGAATATTCATTGGAAGGACTGATGCTGAAGCTGAAACCACAATAATTTGGCCACCTGATGAGAAGAACTGACTCATTGGAAAAGACTCGGATGCTGGGAAAGATTGAAGGCGGGAGGAGAAGGGGATGACAGAGGGTAAGATGGGTGGATGGCATCACCGATTCAATGGACATGAGTTTGAGTAAACTCTGGGAGTTGGTGATGGACAGGGAGGCCTGGTGGGCTGCAGTCCATAGCGTCACAAAGAGTCAGACACTACTGAGTGACTGAATTGAACTGAACCAGAGACCCACCTCAAACCTAGGAACACATAAAGATTGAAAGTGAGGGGCTGGAAGAAGATATTTCATGCAAATGGAGACCAAAAGAAAGCAGGTGTAGCAATATTCATATCAGATAAAATAGATTTTGAAATAAAGACTGTGATAAGAGACATTTCATGCAAAGACAGGCAAAATAGAGGACAGAAATAGTATGGACCTAACAGAAGCAAAAGATATTTAGAAGAGGTGGCAAGAATACAAAGAACTGGGCAAAAAAGATCTTCATGACCCAGATAACCACAATTGTGTGGTCATTCACCTAGAGCCAGACATCCTGGAATGTGAAGTCAAGTGGGCCTTAGTAAGTAAGCATCACTGTGAACAAAGCTAGTGGAGGTGATGAAATTCCAGTTGATCTATTTCAAATTCTAAAAGATGATGCTATTAAAGTGCTGTACTCAGTATGCCAACAAATTTGGAAAACTCAGCAGTGGCCATAGGAATAGAAAAGGTCAGTTTTCATTCCAATACCAAAAAAAGGCAATGCCAAAGAGTATTCAAACTACTGCACAGTTGCACTCATCTCACACGCTAGCAAAGTAATGCTCAAAATTCTCCAAGCCAAGCATCAACAGTATGTGAACTGTGAACTTCCAGATGCTCAAGCTGGATTTAGAAAAGGCAGAGGAACCAGAGATCAAATTGCCAGCTTCTGTTGAATCATTGAAAAAGCAAGAGAGTTCCAGAAAAAACATATATTTCTGCTTTATTGACTACCCCAAAGTCTTTGACTGTGTGAATCACAACAAACTATGGAAAATTCTTAAAGAGATGGGAATACCAGACCACGTTACCTGCCTCATGAGAAATCTGCATGCAAGTCAAGAAGCAATAGTTAGAACTGGACATGGAACAACAGACTGGTTCCAAATTGGAAAAGGAGTATGTGAAGGCAGTATTTTGCCACCCTGCTTATCTAACTTACATGCAGAGTACATCATGCAAAATGCCAGGCTGAATGAAGCACAGCTGGAATCAATATTGCTGGGAGAAATATCAATAACCTCAGATACAAGATGATACCACCCTTATGTCAGAAAGCAAAGAAGAACTAAAGAACCTCTTGATGAACGTGAAAGAGGAAAGTGAAAAAGTTGGCTTAAAGCTCAACATTCAGAAAACTAAGATCATGGCATCCAGTCCCATCACTTCAGGGAAAATAGTTGGGAAACAATGGAAACAGTGACATTATTTTCTTGGGCTCCAAATCACTACAGATAGTGACTGCAGCCATGAAATTAAAAGACGCTGCTTCTTGGAAGAAAACTATGATCAACCTAGACAGCATATTAAAAAGCAGAGACACTACATTGCCAAAAAAGGTCTGCCTAGTCAAAGTTATCATTTTTTCAGTAGTCATGTATGAATGTGAGAGTTGGACCACAAAGAAAGCTGAGTGCTGAAGAATTGATGCTTTTGAACTGTGGTGTTGCAGAAGACTCTTGAGTGTCCCTTGGACTGCAAGGAGATTCAACCAGTCATTCCTAAAGGAAATCAATCCTAAATATTCATTGGAAGGAATGATGCTGAAGCTGAAACTCCAATACTTTGGCCACCTAATAGGAAGAACTGACTCATTTGAAAAGACCCTGATTCTGGGAAAGACTGAAGGCAGGAGAAGAAGGGGACAACAGAGAACGAGACTGTTGGATGGCATCACTGACTTGATGGACGTGAGTTTGTGCAAACTCCCAGATTTGGTGAAGCACAGGGAAGCCTGGCGTGCTTCAGTCCATGAATTTGCAACGAGTCAGACATGACTGAACGACTGAACTGAACTGAACTAAGAGACAAAGATGGATACTACATAATGATCAAGGGATCAACCCAAGAAGAAGATATAGCAATTACAAATATATATGCACCCAACATTCTATGCTAATAGAATTTTGCCAAGAGACCCTACTGGTCATAGCAAACATCCTCTTCCAACAACACCCAAAATTCTATGCACCCAAAATTCTATGCACCCAAAATTCTATGCTAATAGAATTTTGCCAAGAGAATGCACTGGTCATAGCAAACACCCTCTTCCAACAACACAAGAGAAGACTCTACACATGGACATCACCAGATGGTCAACACTAAAATCAGATTGATTATATTCTTTGCAGCCAAAGATGGAGAAGCTCTATACAGTCAGCAAAAACAAGACCAGGAGCTGACTGTGGCTCAGATCATGAGCTCCTTATTGCCAAATTCAGACTTAAATTGAAGAAAGTAGGGAAAACCACTAGACCATTCAGGTATGACCTAAATCAAATCCCTCATGATTATACAGTGGAAGTGAGAAATAGATTTAAGGGACTAGATCTAATAGATAGAGTGCCTGATGAATTATGGACTGAGGTTCATAACATTGTACAGGAGACAGGGAACAAGACCATCCCCATGGAAAAGAAATGCAAAAAAGCAAAATGGCTGTCTGGGGAGGCCTTACAAATAGCTGTGAAAAGAAGAGAAGTGAAAAGCAAAGGAGAAAAGGAAAGATATTCCCATCTGAATGCAGAGTTCCAAAGAATAGCAAGAAGAGATAAGAAAGCCTTCCTCAGCAATCAATGCAAAGAAATAGAGGAAAACAACAGAATGGGAAAGACTAGAGATCTCTTCAAGAAAATGAGAGATGCCAACAGAACATTTCATGCAAAGATGGGCTCAATAAAGGACAGAAGTGGTATGGACCTAACAGAAGCAGAAGATACTAAGAAGAGGTGGCAAGAATAAACAGAAGAACTGTACAAAAAAGATTGTCATGACAAAGATAATCACGATGGTGTGATCACTCACCTAGAGCCAGACATCCTGGAATGTGAAGTCAAGTCGGCTTAGAAAGCATCACTACGAACAAAGCTAGTGGAGGTGATGGAGTTCCAGTTGAGCTATTCCAAATCCCGAAAGATGATGCTGTGAAAGTGCTGTACTCAATATGCCAGCAAATTTGGAAGACTCAGCAGTGGCCACGGGACTGGAAAAGGTCAGTTTTCATTCCAATCCCAAAGAAAGGCAATCCCAAAGAATGCTCAAACTACCACACAATTGCACTCATCTCATACACTAGTAAAGTAATGTTCAAAATTCTCCAAGCCAGGCTTCAGCAATTCATGAATCATGAACTTCCAAATGTTCAAGCTAGTTTTAGGAAAGGCAGAGGAACCAGAAATCAAATTGCCAACATCTGCTGGATCATCGAAAAAGCAAGAGAGTTCCAGAAAAGTATCTATTTCTGCTTTATTGACTATGCCAAAGCCTTTGACTGTGTGGATCACAATAAACTGTGGAAAATTCTGAAAGAGATGGGAATACCAGACCACCTGACCTGCCTCTTGAGAAACCTGTATGTAGGTCAGGAAGCAGCAGTTAGAACTGGACATGGAACAACAAACTGGTTCCAAATAGGAAAAGGAGTATGTCAAGGCTGTATATTGTCACCCTACTTATTTAACTTATATGCAGAGTACATCATGAGAAACGCTGGGCTGGAAGAAGCACAAGCTGGAATCAAGGTTGCTGAGAGAAATATCAATAACCTCAGATATGCAGATGACACCACCCTTATGGCAGAAAGTGAAGAGGAACTAAAAAGCCTCTTGATGAAAGTGAAAGAGGAAAGTGAAAAAATTGGCTTAAAACTCAACATTCAGAAAATGAAGATCATGGCATCTGGTCCCATCACTTCATGGGAAATAGATGGGGAAACAGTGGAAACAGTGTCAGACTTTATTTGTTTGGGGCTCCAAAATCACTGCAGATGGTAACTGTAGCCATGAAATAAAAAGAAGCTTACTCCTTGGAAGAAAAGTAATGACCAACCTAGATAGCATATTGAAAAGCAGAGACAAACTTTGCCAACAAAGGTCCGTCTAGTCAAGGCTATGGTTTTTCCAGTGGTCATGTATGGATGTGAGAGTTGGACTATGAAGAAAGCTGAACACCGAAGAATTGATGCTTTTGAACTTTGGTGTTGGAGAAGACTCTTGAGAGTCCCTTAGACTGCAAGGAGATCCAATCAGTCCATTCTGAAGGAGATCAGCCCTGGGATTTCTTTGGAAGGAATGATGCTAAGCTGAAACTCCAGTACTTTGGCCACCTCATGTGAAGAGTTGACTCATTGGAAAAGACTCTGATGCTGGGAGGGATTAGGGGCAAGAGGAGAAGGGGATGACAGAGGATGAGATGGCTGGATGGCATCACCAACTCAAAGGACGTGAGTTTGAGTGAACTCTGGGAGATGGTGATGGACAGATCGGCCTGGCGTCCTGTGATTCATGGGGTCGCAAAGTGTCAGACTCGACTGCGTGATGGAACTGAACTGAACTGATGCACCCAACATAAGTCAAATGCTAACAAGTATGAAAGAGGAAATTAACAGTAACACAATAATAGTGGGGGACTTTTGTACCCCAGACACACCTATGGATAGATCAAGCAAACAGAAAATTAACAAGGAAACACAAGCTTTTAATGATACGATGGACAAGTTAGTCTAATATCTACAGGGCATTTCACCCCAAAACAGTGGATTTTACCCTTTTCTCAAGTTCACATGGAACATTCTCCAGGATAGATCACATCCTGGGCCACAAATATAGCCTTGCTAAATTAAAAAAAAAAAAAAACTGAAATCATTTCAAACACTTTTCCAATCACAATACAGTAACACAAACATATGGAGACTACACAACATGCTTCTGAAAAACCGACAGGTCACTGAAGAAATCAAAAGGGAAATATAAATATGCATAGAAAGAAATGATACTGAAAAAACTCAACCCAAAACCCATGGGATTCAGTAAAATCAGGGCAAAGAGGGAGGTTCATAACAATACAAGCCTACCTCAGAAGTAAGAGAAACGTCAAATTTAAAACTTAACTTTACAGCTGAACTGAAAGTGAAGTCGCTCAGTCATGTCCGACTCTGTGCGACCCTGTGCACTGTGGCCCACAGGCTTCTCCGTGCATGGGATTCTCCAGGCAAGAATACTGGAGTCAGTTACCATTTCCTTCTCCAGGGGATCTCCCCGACTCAGGGATTGAACCCAAGTCTCCCGCATTGGGGGCAGACACTTTAACCTCTGAGCCACCAGGGAAGCCCTTACACCTAAAGCAACTAGAAAAAGAATAACAAAAACCCCCCCAGAGTTAGTAGAAGGAGAGAAATCATAAAATCAGAGCCGAAATGAATGAAAAAGAAATGGAGACTATAGAAAATAACAATATTAAAAGCCGGTTCTTTGAGAAGATATACAAAATAGACAAACCATTAGCCAGATTCATCAAGAAAAAGGGGAGAAGAATCAAATCAATATAATTAGAAATGAAAATGAAGTCACAACAGACAGCACAGAAATACAAAAGATCATAAGAGACTACTTTGAGCAACTATATGCCAATAAAATGGACAACTTCTTAGAAGAAATGGACAAATTCTTAGAAAGGTATAACGTTCTAAAACTGAACCAGGAAGAAATATAAAATCTGAACAGACCAATCACAAGCACAGAAATCAAAATTGTAATCAAAAATATTCCAACAAACAAAAGCCCGGGAACAGGTGGCCTCACAGATGAATTCTACCAAAATTTAGAGAAGAAGTAACACCTATCCTATCCACTATCCACTCTCAAACTCTTCCAGAAAATTGCAGGGGAAGGAAACTCTCAAACTCATTCTATGAGGCCACCATCACCCTAATACCAAAACCAGACAAAGATGCCACAAAAAAGAAAGCTACAGGCCAGTATCACTGATGAACACAGAGGCAGAACTCCTCAACAAAATTCTAGCAAACAGAATCTAACAACATATTAAAAAGATCATACATTATGACCAAATGAGCTTTATTTCAGGGACACAAGGATTCTTCAGTATGCACAAATCAGTCAATGTGATACATATTATTAACAAATTGAAAGATAAAAACCATTTTATTATCTCAGTAGATACAGAGAGAGCCTTTGACAAAATTTAGCAGCCATTTATGATAAAAGTGCTCTAGAAAGCAGGCATAGAAGGAAGACACCTCAACATAATACAAGTCATATACAACAAACCACAGCAAACATTATCCTCAATGGCAAAAAATTGAAAGCATTTCTTTTAATATCAGGAACAAGAAAAGGATGCCCACTCTCACCACTACTTTTCAACGTAGTTTTGGAAGTACTAAACACAGCAATCAGAGAAGGAAAAGTAATAAAATGAATTAAGATTAGAAAAGAAGAAGTAAAACTCTCACTGTTTGCAGGTAATAAGATCATTTACATAGAAAACCCTAAAGATGCCACCAGAAAATAACTAGAGCTAATCAACGAATATAGTAAAGCTGCAGGATATAATGTTTAATACACAGAAATCCCTTGCATTCCTATATACTAACAATGAAAATTCAGATAGAGAAATTAAGGAAACAATCCCATTCACCTTTGCAAAGAAAAGAATAAAATACTTATGAATGAATTTACCTAAAGAAACAAAAGACCTACATATAGAAAACTATAAAACACTGATGAAAGATATCAAAGATGACACAAATGAAATATCATCTCATGCCATTCAGAATTGCCATCATCAAAAATTCTACAAATAATAAATGCTGCAGAGAGTATGGAGAAAATGGAACCCTCTTACACTGTTAGTGGGAATGCAAACTAGTACAGCCACTATGGAGAACAGTGTGGAATTTCCTTAAGAAACTAGGAATATAAATGTCATATAACTCAGCAATCCCATTGCTGGGCATACACCCAGAGGAAACAAGAATTGAAAGAGACACATGTACCCCAATTTTCATTGGAGTACTATTTACAATAGCTAGGACATGGAAACAACCTATCTGTCCATCGGCAGATGAATGGATAAGGAAGTTTTGGTACATATACACAATGGAATATTACTCAGTTATAAAAAGGAAAGTATTTGAGTCAGTTCTAATGAGGTAGATGAAACTGGAGCCTATTATAAAGAGTGAAGTAAGTCAGAAAGAGAGATATGAATACTGTATATTAATGCATAAATATGGAATTTAAAAAGACAGTAATGATGATCTATACACAGGGCAGCAAAAGAGATACAAATGTAAAGGACAGATTTTGGACACTGTGGGAGAAGGCAAGGGTGGGGTGACTTGAGAGAATAGCATTGAAATATGTAGATTCATTTCAGTTCAGTTCAGTTCGGTAGTGTCCAACTGTTTGCAACCCCATGAATCACAGCATGCCAGGCCTCCCTGTCCATTGCCAACTCCTGAAGTTCACTTAAACTCATGTCCATCGAGTCAGTGATGCCATCCAGCCATCTCATCCTCTATCGTCCCCTTCTCCTCCTGCCCACAATCCCTCCCAGCATCAGAATCTTTTCCAGTGAGTCAACTCTTCACATGACGTGGCCAAAGTATTGGAGTTTCAGCTTCAGCATCAGTCCTTCCAATGAACACCCAGGACTGATCTTCTTTAGAATGGAGTGGTTTGATGAAGGAACTCTCAAGAGTCTTCTCCAACACCGCAGTTCAAAAGCATCAATTTTTCGGCACTCAGCTTTCTTCACAGTCCAACTCTCACGTCCATACGTGACCACAGGAAAACCCATAGCCTTGACTAGACAGACCTTTGTTGGCAAAGTAATGTCTCTGCTTCTGAATATGCTATCTAGGTTGGTCATAACTTTCCTTCCAAGGAGTAAGCGTCTTTTAATTTCATGGCTGCAATTACCATCTACAGTGATATTGGAGCCCCCAAAAATAAAGTCTGCCACTGTTTCCACTGTTTCCCCATCTACTTCCCATGAAGTGATGGACCAGATGCCATGATCTTCATTTTCTGAATGTTGAGTTTTAAGCCAATTTTTTCATTCTCCTCTTTCACTTTCATCAAGAGGCTTTTTAGTTCCTCTTCACTTTCTGCCATAAGGGTGGTGTCATCTGCATATCTGAGGTTATTGATATTTCTCCTGGCAATCTTGATTCCAGCTTGTGCTTCTTCCAGCCCAGCTTTTCTGATGATGTACTCTGCATAGAAGTTAAATAAGCAGAGTGACAATATACAGCCTTTACATACTCCTTTCCCTATTTAGAACCAGTATGTTGTTCTGTCCAGTTCTAACTGTTGCTTCCTGACTTGCATATAGGTTTCTCAAGAGGCAGGTCAGGTGGTCTGGTATTCCCATCTCTTTCAGAATTTTCCATAGTTTATTGTGATCCAGTCAAAGGCTTTGGCATAGTCAGTAAAGCAGAAATAGATGTTTTTCTGTAACTCTCTTGCTTTTTCGATGATCCAGCAGATGTTGGCAATTTGATTTCTGGTTCCTCTGCCTTTTCTAAAACCAGCTTGAACATCTGGAAGTTCACAGTTCACGTATTGCTGAAGCCTGGCTTGGAGAATTTTGAGCATTATTTTACTAGCATGTGAGATGAGTGCAATTGTGTGGTAGTTTGAGCATTCTTTGGCATTGCCTTTCTTTGGGATTGGATATATTACCATATGTAAAATAGATGACCAATGCAAGTTCAATGCATAAAGCAGGGCACACAAAGCTAGTGCTCTAGGACAGCCCAAAGGGATAGTATGGGGAAGGAAGTGGGAGGGGGTTTCACAATCAGATCAGATCAAACAGTTGCTCAGTCGTGTCCAACTCTTTGCGACCCCATGAATCGCAGCACGCCAGGCCTCCTTGTCCATCACCAACTCCCGGAGTTCACTGAGACTCACGTCCATCAAGTCCGTGATGCCATCCAGCCATCTCATCCTCTGTCGTCCTCTTCTCTTCCTGCCCCCAATCCCTCCCAGCATCAGAGTCTTTTCCAATGAGTCAACTCTTCACATGAGGTGGCCAAAGGACTGGAGTTTCAGCTTTAGCATCATTCCTTGCAAAGAAATCCCAGGACTGATCTCCTTCAGAACGGACTGGTTGGATCTCCTTGCAGTCCAAGGGACTCTCAAGAGTCTTCTCCAACACCACACTTCAAAAGCATCAGTTCTTTGGCACTCAGCCTTCTTCACAGTCCAACTCTCACATCCATACATGACCACAGGAAAAACCATAGCCTTGACTAGACGAACTTTTGTTGGCAAAGTAATGTCTCTGCTTTTCAATATGCCATCTAGGTTGGTCATAACTTTCCTTCCAAGGAGTAAGCGTCTTTTAATTTCATGGCTGCAGTCACCATCTGCAGTGATTTTGGAGCCCAGAAAAATAAAGTCTGACACGGTTTCCACTGTTTCCCCCTCTATTTCCCATGAAGTGATGGGACCGGATGCCATAACGTCTACCCTTCACTGATTCAAGTTGATATATGGCAAAAACCATCACAATATTGTAAAGTAATGATCCCCCAATTAAAATAAATAAAATTTTTAATAAAGAGAAAGAGAACTATAGCTAAAATCTGTGAAGAAACTTAATCTGTGATAAGTTGTCAGTTGCATTGCTTAGAATTAGAGTGGGTCCTAGAAGAAGACTCCAATTGAGTCCTTATGAAATATTGTATGGGAGACACTTCCTCTATTCTGAGAAGTTAACTGGCCAGACATGTGATTGAAATATACAAAAAATAGACACTGTAAGATATGTGCAAACACTGGGGTAAGTTTTAAATACTATTTCCAAATTTGGGACTGATAAAGTGATATTTCCCACAGATGTCCCCTTCCAGTGTTTTAGAACTGGAGACTGGGTGCACCAAACAATGAGGAAGAATATACACTGAAAGAACCAACTCCAGTCTCAGTGGGTGGGGCCTTACCATGTTCTACTGTTAACTAGCTCTTGTTCAATTGACAGAAGTCAAGTCATGGATCCATTACACAAGGGTGAAACTGGCTTCTGACCTGACGACAAATCTACAGTCCTCAGCAGTTACAGAAAAGACAACCACAAAGCTGAACAAAGCCAGTCCTCCTTCCTACAATTCTGCACTGGGGCTTCAGTTAAAATCAAAGAAAGTATCTTATATAAGTAGTGAATGACTTGTGGCCATTTATCATAACATTTGTAATTGGCTGGAGCATTTTTCTGTTTTATTATTTGCTTATAATTTTTTGCTTGCTTCTGGATTCATCTAATCATTTTACCTGTGGTTATATTATAGTCAAATAAGCCTATAATTTGATGTGATATTGATAATAGGAGATAATTAAACCTTGCTCTATTTTAATTTAAAATAGGTTTGTGATAATAGGGTTAGCACCAAAATTTAGGGCCATTGCTATTTTCCCATATAAGATCTTGGCCCCAACTGTAATGATGGCTCTTAATCTTCTTTACTTTCTCATCCCACTGGTGTCTGCTGCTTCCTGGAGGGAAAATACTCTAATTAGCTTATCTCAGACTATAGCCACAAGTGAGAGCTTAAGAAATTGTTGGATATGTCATTTGAAACTTGAAACAATCAGTGTAAACTATGTCCCATTTATGGTCCTCGTAACTGATTTTAGTACTGTGCCAGAACCCATCACCTACTATACTCTTCCTCCTCCAGCCACCACATTCAAAGTTAGAATAACCATATTACCTGAGAAAATCCAAATCCCTTGTCTCATCCTGTCTGAGGAAATTGTCACTGGAGGAAAAGTTACCACTGGTCCACCACGGTCTCCTGACTTTACTGTAAAAAAATGTGATAAAAAAAAAATCCCCTGATATGTAAAAATGGCAAATGTGAAAGAGGTCAAGATGACACTATTTTGTGCCAGAGAGTCAGAAAAGTTGGTCATAATGTAAGGGAACTTTGGTAGGCTTGCAGTGGTCGTGATCCCTGGCTAGAGAATGTAATGTCTGTGCTACCCCAAAATGAAGGTATCGATTTCGATACCATGGGAGGTATAACTTGTGCCCCTCCAGGATATTACTTTGTCTGTGGCACAGGGAGAGACCCAAAAGGGGAAGGGTGGGCACATCGCTGCTTAGACAGCTGGGAAATGGAAGGGTCATGCCTATTGGGATATATAAGGTTGCCTTTTGCCTTGTGTAGTCTGGAGAGCTTCCCTTCCCTCCCTAAATCAAATACTCATCTTAAAAGAATGATATTGGCAGAATATGAGGATAATAAAGGACAAAGTGTTTTTGGCAACCTCACACTAACTGCCAGAGTTTATGTCAATAGATATAATGATTCATAACCTATCTGCCACAATTGGACAAATTGCTGAGGACACAGCTAAAAGTATTGCAGCCCAACATACATCTTTGAACTCGTTGACTTGAGTCGTCCTGGGCAATAGAATAGCCCAAGATTTCTTATTGGCAAAACAAGGAGAAGTGTGTGTAATGGCTAATAACACATGCTGCACATACATCAATACCTCTGGAGAAGTTGAAACCCAAGTAAACAGAATACTTCAAAAGGCTACCTGATTACAGGATGTACATAAAGAGGATACACATCAAGACTTATTTTCTTGGTTGCCATCTGAAATAGGGAGACTCTTTTGAGTACCATTACAAGGCTCCATTTGATCATCATACTCTTTGTAATGTGTTTAATAATTTTCAACTATCTGTCCAGATGCTATGACAAAGTGATCAAAGAGAGAAATCATGTTTTCGTAATTCAAAATACTGATGCTAGACCTGGACTTGAGAATTCTTTGAGAAGATCCAAGACTTTGTTCTTCTAATACTGAGGAATTAACATTGCCCCTGTTCAGCAGGAAGTAGCCAAAGCGGTCATTGCCCCGTTCCCCTCAGGATGAAGAGTATCAAAAAGCAGAGGGACCTGAAAATGAACAGGACCCTACAGGGCCTTCCTGGGTACAATCCTTTCTTGTCCCCACTTCTCGTGCAGAAAAAGGTTGAGATTTTTCGGTCTTCACAGAGTTCCAAAGAGCAGACTCAAGCAGTTAATGGTTACAGAAGTGAGGACAAGCTGAAACAGGGGGAAAGCAATCAAACAAGAGAAGTTTAGCTATAAAACAGTCACAGGATCCCTAGTACCTCTTCAATGGATATAGATAATAATCTGATGCGATACCTTTGAGTTGTTTTACAGAAACCAGGACCACATGATGAAACCTGCTGACCACAGCCAAGGTGACAGAAACAAGTTGGAACCAGAATGATGATCAGGATGCCAGATATCACTTTGTTGCTTAACACCCAAACAACCTGAAGAATCCATGAGACAATCACATACTTAAGATCATTACCCTTAATTTTAATCTAAAAAATCTCCTGCCTGAAAGCCATTAGGGAGTTCAAGTCCTTTAAACATTTGCTGCCCATTCTCCTTGCTTGGCACCCCGCAAATAAATGCTGTACTTTCTTTCACCACAACCTTGAGTCAGTAGATTGACTTTGCTCATTTGGGTAAGTAAACTGAAGTTTGGTTCAGTAGCAAACTGTGTTTTAACTGGGAGAGCTCAGAGTTTTTTCTTAAAGGCTTTTCAGTGTTTTAAAAATTAAAAGCATTTTCAAGCATACAGAAGTATAAACTTATATCCATCACCCAGATTCAAGAAGAACGATATTCCTCATTTACCTAATCTTTTATTCTTTTCCTTTTGTTAAAATTTTTAAAGCAAATCACAGACACCATACCATTTCACCCTTAAAAACTTCAGTATCTATCTCTTAAAATATGAATGCTTTCTTAAATAATTACAATATGATTGTTCCAGCTATAAATTTGATATTCCCTAATATTGGATGACTCATTGGAATAAATGATTCATTGGAAAAGACCCAGATGCTGGGAAAGATTGAAGGCAGGAGGAGAAGGGGACGACAGAGGATGAGATGGTTGGATGGCATCACTGACTCGATGGACATGAGTCTGAGTGAACTCCAGGAGTTGGTGATGGACAGGGAGGCCTGGTGTGCTGTGATTCATGGGGTTGCAAAGAGTCGGACACAACTGAGCGACTGAACTGAACTGATACTGGAGTGGGGTGCCATTTCCTACTCCAAGATTGAGGCTTAAAAAGGAAGGAAATTGGAGGATTGTGTCCTTAGTTTATGTAAATCTAACTATGCTTTACACCTCAATTATACTCAGCATTCTTTTTAAAAGATCTGTGTAGGTTTTCATGCACATGTAATTTGTTTTCTTTTTATGTTTTCTTTTTTTATTCATTTTATTTATTTTTTTACTTTTTTCATTGAAGGATAATTGCTTTACAGAATTTTGTGATTTTCTGTCATACATCAACAAGAATTAGCCATAGGTACACCCATGTCCCCTCCCTCCCGAGCATCCTTCCCATCTCCTTCCAATCCTACCCTTCTAGATTGTCACAGAGCCCCTGCTTGAGTTCCCTGAGTCACACAGCAAATATCCATTGGCTATCTATTTTACAAATGGTATTGTAAGCTTCCATGTTACACTCTCCATACATCTCACCCTCTCCCTCCTCCCCCACACTGTGTCCATAGGTCTGTTGTCTATGTCTGTTTCTCCATTGCTGCCATGTAAATAAATTCTTCAGTACCATCTTTATATTCCATATATATATATATATATATATATATATATATATATGTCAGTATACGATATTTATATTTCTCTTTCTGACTTACTTCATTTTGTATAATAGGCTCTAGGTTCATCCACCTCATTAGAACTGACTCAAAGACGTTCCTTTATATGGCTGAGTAGTCATCCATTGTATATACGTACCTCGGCTTCTTTATCCATTCATCTGTTGATGGACATCTAGGTTGCTTCCATGTTCTAGCTATTGTAAACTGTGCTGCAATGAACACTGAGATACACGTGTCTCTTTCAATTTTGGTTTCCTTAGGGTATATCCCTAGGAGTGGAATTGCTGGGTCATATGGTGGTTTTTTCCCTAGCTTTGTAAAGAATCTCCATACTGTCTTTCATAGTGGCTGTATCAGTTACATTCCCACCAGCAATGCAAAAGGTTTCCCTTTTCTCCACACCCTCTCCAGCGTTTATTGGTTGTAGACTATTTGATGATGGCCATTCTGACTGGTGTGAGGTGGTATCTTATTGTACTTTTGATTTGCATTTCTCTAATAATGAGAGATGTTGAACATCTTTTCATGTGTTTGTTAGCCCTCTGTATGTCTTCTTTGGAGAAATATCTGTTTAGGTCTTTTCCCCACTTTTTTATTGGGTTGTTTGTTTTTTTCTGGTATTGTGTTGTATGAGCTGCTTGTATATTTTGGAAATTATTTTGTCAGTTGTTTCATTTGCTGTTATTTTCTCTCATCGGAGAGGGCAATGGCACCCCACTCCAGCACTCTTGCCTGGAAAATCCCATGGACGGAGGAACCTGGTAGGCTGTAGTCCATGGGGTCGCCAAGAGTCGGACATGACTGAGTGAATTCACTTTCAATTTTCACTTTTCACTTTCATGCATTGGAGAAGGAAATGGCAACCCACTCCACTATTCTTGCTTGGAGAATCCCAGGGAAGGTGGAACCTGGTGGGCTGCCATCTGTGGGGTTACACAGAGTCAGACACGACTAAAGCTGCTTAGCAGCAGCAGGAGCAGCATTTTCTCCCATTCTTAGAGTTGTTTTTTCACCTTGTTCTTAGTTTCCTTTGCTGTGCAAAGCCTTTTAAGTTTATTTTTGTTTTTATTTCCATTACTCTAGGAAGTGGGTCATAGAGGATCTTCCTTTGATTTATGTCATCGAGTGTTCTGCCTATGTTTTCCTCTAAGGGTTTTATAGTTTCTGGTCTTATATTTGGTCTTTAATCCATTTTGAGTTTGTCTTTGTGTATGACATTAGGAAGCGTTCTGATTTCATTCTTTTGCACACAGCTGTCCAGTTTTCCCAGTACCACTTATTGAAGAGGCTATCTTCGCCTCATTGTATATTCTTGCCTTCTTTGCCAAAAATAAGGTACCCATAGGTACGTGGGTTTATCTCTGGGCTACCTTGTTCCATTGGTCTCTATTTCTGTTTTTGTGCCAGTACCATACTGTCTTGATGACTGTAGCTTTGTAGCATAGTCTGAAGTCAGGAAGGTTGATTCCTCCAGCTCCATTTTTCTTTCTCAAGACTGCTTTGGCTATTCAGGGACTTTTGTGTTTCCATATGAATTGTGAAATTTATTGTTCTAGTTCTGTGAAAAATGCCATTGGTAATTTGATAGGGATCACACTGAATCCATAGATTGCCTTTGGTAGCATAGTCATTTTCATAATATTGATTCTTCTTACCCAGGAACATGGAATCTCTCCATCTATTTATGTTGTCTTTGATTTCTTACATCAGTGTCTTATAATTTTCCATATATAGTTCTTTTGTTTCCTTGGTAGTTTTATTCCTAGGTATTTTATTATTTTTGCTGCAATGGTGAATGGGATTTATTCCTTAATTTCTCTTTCTGATTTTTCATTGTTGGTATATAGGAATGCAACTGATTTATGTATATTGAGCTTGTATCCTGAGACTTTGCTGAATTCATTGATTAGCTCTAATAATTTTCTGATAGTTTCTTTTGGGTTTTCTATGTATAGTATCATGTCATCTGCAAACAGTCAGAGTTTTACTTCTTATTTTCCAATATGGATTCTTTTTCATTCTTTTCCTTCTCTGATTGCCTTAGCTAGGACTTCCAAAACTCTGTTGAATAATAGTGGTGAGAGTGGACACCCTTGTCTTGTTCCTGATCTTAGAGGGAATGCTTTCAGTTTTTCACCAATGAGAATAATGTTTGCTGTGGGCTTATCATATATGGCCTTTACTATGTTGAGGTAGATTCCTTCTATGCCCATTTTTTAAGCTTTTTTTTTTATCATAAATGGCTGCTGAATTTTGTCAAAGGCTTTTTCTGCACCTATTGAGATGATCATATGGTTTTTATCTTTCAATTTGTTAATGTGGTTTATCATGTTGATTGATTTGTGTATATTGAAGAATCCTTGCTCCCTGGGATAAACCTGACTTGATCATGAACTTTTTAATGTGTTGTTGAATTCTGTTTGCTGGAATTTTGTTGAGGAGTTTTGTATGTATGTTTATCAGTGATATTGGCCTGTAATTCTCTTTTTTGTGTGTTGTCTTTGCCTGGTTTTGGTATCAGGCTGATTGTGGCCCCGTAGAATGAGTTTGGAAGTGTTCTTCCTCTGTAATTTTTTGGAAAGTGAAAGTGAAAGTCATTCAGTCGTGTCTGACTCTTTGCGACCCCATGGACTATACAGTCCATGGAATTCTCCAGGCCAGAAAACTGGAGTGTGTAGCCTTTCCCTTCTCCAGGAGATCTTCTCAACCCAGGGATTGAACCCAGGTCTCCCACATTGCAGGCAGAAGCTTTACCAGCTGAGCCACAAGGGAAGCCCAAGAATACTGGAGTGGGTAGCCTATCCCTTCTCCAAGGGACCATCCCAACCCAGGAATCAAACTAGGGCCTCCTGCATTGCAGGTGGGTTCTTTACCATCTGAGCTATCAGGGAAGCCCAAGTTTCAGGAAAATAAGCATTAACTCTTTCCTAAAGGTTTGGTAGAATTCCCCTGTGAAGCCCTCTGGCCCTAGGCTTTTGTTTTTGGGGAAATTTTTTAAATCACAATTTTGATTTCAGTGTTTGTAATTGGCTTGTTCTTAATTTCTATTTCTTCCTGGTTCAGTCTTGAGAGGTTGAACTTTTCTAAGAATCTGTCCATTTCCTCTAGGCTGTCCATTTTATTAGCATATAGTTGCTCATAATATTCTCTTATGATCCTTTGTGTTTCTGTGTTGTCCGTTGCTGCTGCTGCTGCCATGTTGCTTCAGTTGTGTCTGACTCTGTGCGACCCCATGGAAAGCAGCCCACCAGGCTCCTCTGTCCACAGGATTCTCTAGGCAAGAATATTGGAGTGGCTTGTCATTTCCTTCTTTGTTGTCTGTTGCAACCTCTCTTTTTTCATTTCTAATTCTGTTGATTTGATTTTTCTCCCTTTTTTTCTTGATGAGTCTGTAAATTTTTTGACAGGTTGTCGATTTTGTTTATCTTCTGAAAGAACTTTAGCTTTATTAATCTTTACTACTGTTTCCTTCATTTCTTCCTCATTTGTTTCTGCTCTGGTTTTTGTGATTTCTTTCCTTTTGCTGACTTCGGGGTTTTTTTTTGTTCTTTTCCCACATGCTCTAGATGTAGAGTTAGGTTGTCTATTCAATATTTTTCTTGTTTCTTGAGGTTGGATTGTATTACTATAAACTTCTTTCTTAGAACTGCTTTTGCTGAATTTCATAGATTTTGGGTCTGTTTTCATTGTCTTTTCTTTCTAGAAATCTTTTGATTTCCCTTCTTACTTCTTCAGTAACCTCTTTGTTATTTAGTAATATACTGTTTAATCTCCATGAGTTTGTGTTTTTGACAGTTTTTCTCCCCTATAGTTGGTATCTAGTCTTATAGCATTGTGGTCAGAGAAGATCCTTGGTACGATTTCAATTTTCTTAAATTTACTAAGGCTTGATTTGTGGCCCAAGATGTGATCTATCCTGGAGAATGCTCCATGTGCAGTTGAGAAGAAAGTGTATTCTTCTGCATTTGGATGAAATGTCCTGAAGATATCAATTAGGTCCATTTGGTCTAATGTTTCATTTAAGGTTTGTGCTTTATTATTTATTCTGTTTTGATGATCTGTCCATTGGTGTAAATGGAATGTTAGAGTTCCCTACTATTACTGTGTTACTGTCAATTTCCCCTCTTTTGCCTGTTAGTGTTTGCCCTATGTATTGAGGTACTCTTAGGTTGGGTGCATAAGTATTTACAATGGTTATGTCTTCTTCTTCTTGGACTGATCCCTTTATCATTATGTAGTGTCCTTCTTTGTCTCTTATAATATTCTTTATTTTAGTCTATTTTGTCTGAAATAAGGATTGCCACTCCAGCTTTCTTTTGGTTTCCCATTACACGGACTATCTTTTTCCATCCTTTTACTTTCAGTCGGTATGTGTCTCTAGGTCTTAAGTGGGTCTCTTGTATGCCACATATATAAGGGTCTTCTTTTTGTATCCATTCAGTCAGTCTGTATCTTTTGGTTGGTGTATTTAATTCATTTACATTTAAGATAATTATTCATATATATATTCCTATTGGCATTTTCTTGATTGCTTTGGGTTTGTTTTTGTAGGTCTTTCCTTTCTATTGCATTTGCTGAGTATATAAATCCCTTCAGTATTTGTTGTAAGGCTGGTTTGGTGGTGCTAAATTCTCTTAACTTCTGCTTGTCTATAAAGCTTTTGATTTCTCCATCAATTTTAAATGAGATCTTTGCTGGGTAAAGTAATCATTGTTGTAGATTTTTCTTTCTCAGTACTTTAAATATATCCTTCCATTCCCTTCTGGCCTTCAGAGTTTCTGCTGAAAGATCTGCTGTTAATAATATGGGTTTTCCCTTGTATTTTACTTGCTGCTTTTCCCTTGCTGCTTTTAATATTCTTTCTTTGTGCTTAACCTCTGTTAGTTTGATTAATATGCTTCTCAAAGTGTTTCTCCTTGGGTTTCTCCTGTAAGGGACTCTGCTTCTTTGATTTGATTGACTATTTTCTTTCCCATGTTCGGGAAGTCTTCAACTATAATTTCTTCAAAAATTTTCTTGGTGCCTTTCTGTCTTCTTTCTCTGGGACCCCTATGACTCAAATGTTGGTGCACTTAATATTGGCCCAAAGGTCTCTGAGGCTATCCTCAATTCTTTTCATTCTTTTCCTTTTATTCTGCTCTTCAGCAGTTGTTTCCACCATTCTATGTTCCAGATCATTTATCTATTCCTCTACCTCAGTTATTCTGCTATCAGTTACTTCTAGAGTATTTTTAACTTCAGTAATCGTATTACTCATCTCTGTTTGCTTATTCTTTATTTCTTATATGTCCTTGGTGATTGTATTAACTGTGTTAAATGTTTCTTCATTTTCTCCATTCTATTTTCAAGTCTTTGGAGCATCTTTACCATCATTATTCTGAATTCTCTTTCAGATAGATTTTCTTATTTCCTCTTCATTTATTTGGTCTTGTAAGTTTCTACCTTGTTCTTTCATTGTGCTGTATTTCTCTGTCTTTTCATCATTTTTTTCCTACCTTGCTCAACTTGAGGTCTCCTTTTCCCAGGCTTGAAGGTCGTATTCCTTCTTCCTCCCCCAGCTTCCACCCTTGGAGGGAAAGGTTGGTTCAGTGGTTTGTGTTGCTTTCTTGTTAGGGGTAACTTGTGCCTGTGTTCTGATTTCAGGGAACTTAGCCTGTCCCCCTGAATGCCTGGGATCTTCTGCTGTCGCCTAGAGGTTGCTTCACAGGAGTTGTTCCATATCTTGATGAGTTTTTTATGTATTTGTGGGGAGGCTGGCAATGTCTCTATCTTACTCCTCTGCCATTTTCTTCCCACTCAGTAATTCATGTTTTTTAACTTGAATTTTACTGTATGCATCCACCATATTTTATTTATCAGTTTCTCTAGTGATAAATACCAAGCTGTCTCCAACTTCCCACCACTGCAAACAAAGTGAAGGTGAAAGTGCAAGTCACTCAGTCGTGTCCAACTCTTTGTGATCCCGTGGACTATACAGTCCATGGAATTCTCCAGGCCAGAATACTGGAATGGGTAGCCTTTCCCTTCTCCAGGGGATCTTCCCAACCCAGGGATTGAAGCCAGGTCTCCCGCATTGCAGGTGGATTCTTTACCAGCTGAGCCACAAGGGAAGCCCAAGAATACTGGAGTGGGTAGCCTATCCCTTCTCCAGCAGATCTTCCTGACCCAGGAATCAAACTGGGTCTCCTGCGTTGCAGGCAGATTCTTACCAACTGAGCTATCAGGGAAGCCCTTACTGCAAACAATGCTACCTTCAAATATTCTCACCCTTGTCCCTTTAGGGACCTGGGTGAGGGTCCCTCTGTTGGCTCCTAAAGTAAGCTTATGTTTAATTCTGCTGAGTATTGCCAATTTGTTCAGGGTGGCTCTGGCATTGTGAAAATAAGCCATCCAAATAATTTCTAGTCATGCCATCTTGGGAAGAGGCCTGACTTTGCCAGGTCCAAGTCATCCGCAGCCCAGCTCTACTCTGTATCTGCGGGACTGAATCATTCAGGGAAACAGAAGGTCCCTCAACTTCTTTGTTTTCATGTGCAATTGAAGCATATGTAGACTCAGAGAAATGGTTACATTTATGACCTAGTACTTTGTTAGTTTAATTACAGCAATGCTCTTCCTAAATATATATTATATATACACACATACATATACGTGTGTATATATATGCATTTATGTATATATACACACATGCACACAAATGGCTCCATTGCTGGAGATTTTATAAAAGTAAAATATTTTCTCTCCATCCATAAATTACTAGACTTGTAAAATAAAAAGCATGACTTTAAATGCCATTTTATGTCAACTTATTTGTGGATCTAATCTGCCTTTATTGGACATTTGTGTTCTTTCCTCTTTGGAGTCGGCTGAGCACATGAACAGTCTGGTGAGGACCAGGGAGGGAGAGTGCATGAGGACCACCAAACCTCCATTGTATGGTAGACACTAGAGGGGTTCATGGCATTGTACAGGAGACAGGGATTGAGACTCTCCCCAAGAAAAAGAAATGCAAAAAAGCAAAATGGCTTCTAAGGAGGCCTTTAAAATAGCTGTGAAAAGAAGAGAAGTGAAGGAGAAAAGGAAAGATATACCCACATTTGAATACAGAATTCCAAAGAATAGCAAGGAGGGATAAGAACGCCTTCCTCAGTGATCAGTGTGAAGAAATAGAGGAAAACAACAGAACGGGAAGGACTAGAGATCTCTTCAAGAAAATTAGAGACACCAAGGGAACATTTCATGCAAAGATGGGCTCAATAAAGAACAGAAATAGTATGGACTTAAGAGAAGCAGAAAATAATAAGAAGAGGTCGTAAGAGTACACAGAGGAACTATACAAAAAAGATCTTCACAACCCAGATAATCACGATGGTGTGATCACTCACCTAGAACCAAACATTCTGGAATGTGAAGTCAAGTGAGCCTTAGGAAGCATCACTACAAAAAAACACTAGTGGAGGTGATGGAATTCCAGTTGAGCTATTTCAAATCCTAAAAGATGATGCTATGAAAGCGCTGCACTCAACATGCCAGCAAATTTGGAAAACTCAGCAGTGGCCATAGGACTGGAAAAGGTCATTTTTCATTCCAATCCCAAAGAAAGGCAATGCCAAAAATTGTTCAAACTACTGCACAATTGCACTCATCTCAGGCTTCAATAGTACATGAACCGTGAACTTCCAGAATTTCAAGCTGGTTTTAGAAAAGACAGAGGAATGGGACCTAATTAAACTTAAAAGCTTCTGCACAACTAAGGAAACTATTAGCAAGGTGAAAAGGCAGCCTTCAGAATGGGAGAAAATAATAGCAAATGAAGCAACTGACAAAACTAATCTCAAAAATATACAAGCAACCCCTACAGCTCAACTCCAGAAAGATAAATGACCCAATCAAAAAATGGGCCAAAGAACTAAATAGACATTTCTCCAGAGAAGACATACAGATGGCTAACAAACACATGAAAAGATGCTCAACATCACTCATTATCAGCGAAATGCAAATCAAAACCACTATGAGGTACCATTTCACGCCAGTCAGAATGGCTGCAATCCAAAAGTCTACAAGCAATAAATGCTGGAGAGGGTGTGGAGAAAAGGGAACCCTCTTACACTGTTGGTGGGAATGCAAACTAGTACAGCCACTATGGAGAACAGTTGTGGAGATTCCTTAAAAAACTGGAAATAGAACTGCCTTATGATCCAGCAATCCCACTGCTGGGCATACACACTGAGGAAACCAGAAGGGAAAGAGACACATGTACCCCAATGTTCATCGCAGCACTGTTTATAATAGCCAGGACATGGAAGCAACCTAGATGCCCATCAGCAGATGAATGGATAAGAAAGCTGTGGTACATATACACAATGGAGTATTACTCAGCCATTAAAAAGAATACATTTGAATCAGTTCTAATGAGGTGAATGAAACTGGAGCCTATTATACAGAGTGAAGTAAGCCAGAAAGAAAAACACCAATACAGTATACTAACGCATATATATAGAATTTAGAAAGACGGTAACAATAACCCTGTGTAAGAGACAGCAAAAGAGACACTGATGTATAGAACAGTCTTATGGACTCTGTGGGAGAGGGAGAGGGTGGGAAGATTTGGGAGAATGGCATTGAAACGTGTATAATATCATGTATGAAACGAGATGCCAGTCCAGGTTCAATGCACAATACTGGATGCTTGGGGCTGGTGCACTGGGATGACCCAGAGAGATGGTATGGGGAGGGAGGAGGGAGGAGGGTTCAGGATGGGAAACACATGTATACCTGTGGCAGATTCATTTCAATATTTGGCAAAACTAATACAATATTGTAAAGTTTAAAAATAAAAGAAAAGAAAAAGATAGCCACAATAGTATCATTATCAAAAAAAAAAAAAAAAAAGGTAAAGAAAAGACAGAGGAACCAGAGATCAAATTGCGAACATCTGCTGGATCATTGAAAAAGCAAGAGAGTTCCAGAAAAACATCTATTTTTGTTTTATTAACTATGCCAAAGCCTTTGACTGTGTGTATTACAATAAACTGTGGAACATTCTTAAAGAGATGGCAATCCCAGACCACCTGACTTGCCTCTTGAGAAATATGTATGCAGGTCAGGAAGCAACAGTTAGAACTGGACATGGAACAGCAGACTGGTTTCAAATAGGGAAAGGAGTACGTCAAGGCTGTATATTGTCACCCTGCTTATTTAACTTCTATGCAGAGTACATCATGAGAAACGCTGGGCTAGATGAAGCACAAGCTGGAATCAAGATTGCCAGGAGATATATCAATAACCTCACATATGCAGATGACACCACCCTTATGGCAAAAAGTGAAGAAGAATTAAAGAGGCTCTTGTTTAAAGTGAAAGAGGAGAGTGAAAAAGTTGGCTTAAAGCTCAACATTCAGGAAACTAAGATTATGGCATCCAGTACCATCACTTCATAGCAAATAGATGGGGAAACAATGGACACAGTAAGAGACTTTACTTTTTAGGGCTCCAAAATCACTGCAGATGGTGACTGCAGCTATGAAATTAAAAGACACTTACTCCTTGGAAGAAAAGTTATGACCAACCTAGATAGCATATTCAAAAGCAGAGACATTACTTTGCCAATAAGGTCCATCTAGTCAAGTCTATGGTTTTTCCAGTAGTCATGTTTGGATGTAAGAGTTGAACTATAAAGAAAGGTGAGCACCAAAGAATTGATGTTTTTAAACTGTGGTGTTGGAGAAGACTCTTGAGAGTCCCTTGGACTGCAAGGAGATCAAACGAGTCCTGAGTATTTATTGGTAGGACTGATGTTGAAGCTGAAACTACAGTATTTTGGCCACCTCATGCGAAGAACTGGCTCATTTGAAAAGACCCTGATGCTGGGAAAGATTGATGGGGGAAGGAGAAGGGGATGAGATGGTTGGATGGCATCACCGACTCAATGGACATGAGTTTGAGCAAGCTTCGGTAGTTGGTGATGGACAGGGAGGCCGAGCATGCTGCAGTCCATGGGGTTGTAAAGAGTTGGACATGACTGAGCAACTGAACTGAACTGAGGGTGCTTTGCATACACACATAATCTCCTTTATCATCACAAACGTCTTCTGTGCTATTGTCCCCCATTTAACAGAAGACAAAATGAAAAATCATGCAGATTATCTAATTGTTCACATTACTGAAGTAGACAGCAATATGAATAATGTGAAATTCCAAATGGTTGCCTATATATCTTTTTCATACTTAATGTTTTTTGTGTTTTAGCATATTGCCTCCAGGGTCTAAAATTTTATTTTATTTTTAATTGTGGTTGCAGTTACAAAACATTAAATTTACCATCTTAAACATTTTAAAATATTCAGTTGTGAAAGTGAAGTGAAAGTCATTCAGTCATGTCCGATTCTTTGCAACCCCATGGACTATACAGTTCCATGGAATTCTCCAGGCCAGAATACTGGAAGTGTGTAGCCATTCCCTTCATACTGCTTCCCAACAGATCTCTAAAACTTTTCATTTTACAAAACTGAAACTCAACACTTAATATCCCCTCCTTATCCACTTTTGTACTTCCTATTTTTATGATGGACTACTCTAGAATTCCTCATATGAATGAAATCATCAATATTGAATCTTTGTAGCTGGCTTACTTCACTTAGTATACTATCCTAAAGGTTCATCCATATTACAGCATACGACAGGATCTTCCTTTTCAAGGTTGCAAAATATTGCATTGATCCTCGGATACAGAGGGCTTGACAACAAGTTACACTTGGATTTTCAACTCTGTGTAAGTGCCCCTAGCCCCCAAGTTAATCAAGGATCAACTGCACTGGTTTATATTTCTGCATAAATATATCTATAATGATGTTTAATTTATAATTTAAGCACAGTAGGAGATTGAAAATAGTAATAATACAATAGAACAATTATAATAATATACTGTAATATAAGTTATAAGGTTGTATTTTTCCTCTCTCCAAATATCTTATTGTACAAATTTATTACCTTTTCCATCTTATCTAAGCACTTATCAGGTGCTGCAACTACAACTTTTATAATTTGAGATGCAACAGCAAAAGTAGCTGTTTTCTCTTTCTCAAAACTAGCAAATTTCTCTTTCCTTCTTTACAATTACAGTAATATTAATTCTTACAGTAATAGTCCTTCATCCATTCTTAAGAATGAATATCCCTAAGTAGATCACAGGAATATCAGCATAAGGACTTTTTTCTTTCCTTATTATGTAGAGAGCTTTCACCTTTTCACTTAAAGGAAGCACTTCATAGCTTCTCTCTACTGTGTCAAAACGGCTAGCAGCACTATTCAGAGGGCCATTATTACTTAAAATAAGGTCACTGGAACATCAGCACTGCAATACTACAGCCAGCTATCTGATAACCTTAGATGGGTTCAAAGTGCATAATGGATGGGAGATGCTAATCAAAGGGATTATTCAAATGACATGACAGAGCAAGACACTTGAGATTTTATCACACTAGTCAGAACTGTATGAAATCTAAAATTTACAATTTGTTTCTCTCTATTTCTATTTCTCTTCCATTTACTATTTTTGGATTGAGGTTGACCATGAGTATTTAAAACTGAGGAAAGTTAAACTGTGATTTAGGGGGAGACTACTGTAATTTTTTTTCAAAGTTCTAATAAGAAAAAAGTGGTATCTTGTCACATAACTACCAATGTTGTCTACTGACATTATAATACTTCTGTTTGCAAATTACTCTGCATGCTGAATCATGTCTGGATTTATAAACAAAATGTAAAAGATGGCTGTGGAGTTGAAATTTTGAAAACAATAGACAAATCTGAAAGCAAGTCACCATGGAAAAGGCCCTGGGCAACCTTGAGGGAAGGGTGCAGTGGAACTTTTTCTGTGTTTCCATTAAGGCCTCTGCCCCTTCCTGAAACCCCATCCCCTGCTGTGCTCTGGATGGAGGGGTGAAGTTGCCTAAGAAAATGAGGATTTTCTAGGTAGAAGTGGATGAAAGCCCCTGCACAACCCCTTCTATTAGAAATTCATTTTTAGGAAATGCTGTTGAAGTGGAGGGTAGCACATTTATATCCAAGGTTCCCAAAGAGGAAATCACCAGTGGGCTGCAGGAGTTGGGGCCAGGCATGTGGGTCCACAGGGACCTCATTCAGCAGATTGTTGGAGAGAAAAAATTCTGGCAGTGCAAGTGACTAAGTGTGAATGCCTTACTGGCTTGAGTCATGCTGGTAGAACACCACCTCCTATTTATGCTTAATGATGTCATTCTTCTTTATTCACACATCTCCAGTGTGAATTTATTTTTAATTTCTCTTTTAGATTGTTCTATTAGCTTTATTTCTTCAGGACTGTGTACGTTGTACTTAAATGGTATTGCATTTCCTCACATGTATAATTCTTGTTCAAGGAATTGTTACTCATGAGACCTGGCTTGTAGGGGTGGGAGGGGGTATCTATTGGGGAAACTCCATTTGGTTGCCTCTGCTCAGGTACTGTTTTGAGTCCCCTGACTCTAGATAAGACCCTTTTTTATGTTTGTGGATTGATTTGAATTTTGCTACTTTCGGAATGCAGGTCCCACACGTTATGTAGTACAACAGACATAAAGTTCAAATTATATGATTCCAGTCTGGGAGAACTAACTCTCTCTTCTTGCTGAGAACCTGAGAGGGTGGAAGGACACTTAGATTCCTGTTTGTGGATGGCAGCTAAGTCCTGACTCCAGCCCCAGGTCCTCATTAAATTCCAGACCTGTGGGCTTTTAAACACCAGCCTCTGCACTGGGATGGCCCAGAGGGATGGTATGGGGAGGGAGGTGGGAGGGGGGTTCAGGATGGGGAACATGTGTACACGGTGGCGGATGCATGTTGATGTATGGCAAAACCAATACAATATTGTAAAGTAAAAAAGTAATAATAATAATAAAATTAAAAAAATTTTTTTTAATTAAAAAAAAAAAAGTAAACACCAGCCTCTACAGCCCATCTCTAGTCCTCTTGAGGGCTACATAACCTCACCTACTGCTCCATATCTGACACCTAGGGAATTCCCTCTTCTTGCTTTTTTAAAAATTATTATTATTTCTTTACTTTTGGTCTTAGTTGCAGCACTCAGGGTCTTGCATTGTGGCCCTTGGGCTTTTCTCTAGTTGAGGGGATCAGGTTTAGTTGCCCTGTGGCATGTGGGATCCTAGCTTCCTGACCAGATGAAGACCAGCTTCATCTTCCCAGAAGGATAAAGGAAGAAGATTGTTTCATTGATTTTGTTCCAGACCAGACTGGGCCTCAGTTGTCAGATCTGGAGTTGGTGGTGTATCCAGCACAGGAGCAGAATTGTTCCTAGATCAGAATGATGACAGTAGATCTGAAGGCTTCAGTCCAGGAGCTGGGAAAGGAGGCAGTGCTCTTGGAAGAAGCAGCAGAGGCCCCAGGCTTCCAGCTGAAGCCAGCAGAGTCCCAGCCAGTGGGCATGTCCCAGGAGGAAGGAGTTTGGAACATACACCAGGGTCTACAAGAGCTGCTGAGCAGAAATACCCACAAAGTACCTGAGCCTGTATGTGAGAGGGTGGTACCTGCTTACCAGATCCTAGCCTTTCCTGAGCAAACAAACATCAAAGATTGGACAATGACACCTGAGTTCATCTTGCCTGAGTCCCAGAGTTTGCTGAAATTTGAAGAAGTGGCCATATACTTTTCCCAGGAAGAATGGGAACTACTAGATCCCACTCAGAAGGCCCTCTAGAATGGCGTAATGCACGAAAACTATAAGACTGTCATCTTTCTAGCATTATTTGTGCTTCCCAAACCTAAAGTAATCTCCTGTTTAGAGCAAGAGGAAAAGCCATATATTCAAGGATCTCCAGTGTTCAAAGACAATCCTGGAGATCTGCTTTCAGAGATAAAGCTGAAAAATGACATGGAAAATCATCAACCTATGTGTCTTTCTGACTTAGAAATACAAGCACCAGGAGACATAGTATCAAAAAAAAGCCAGTGTGAATGTTCATCAGAAAACAACGGGCAAAGAAAATCGTGATGATGTACATAGGCTGGGGAAATGGCACCAAGATTTTCCAGTGAAGGAAAGAAAGAAACTTTTCAACTGGTGGGAAGAAGAGCTGCTGAAATTTACGGAGCTTCATATGAAAGAATGTGCAACAGAGAAGCTTTTTAAATGTCAGGAACGTGGAAAAAGCTTCAGAGTTAGCTCTGACCTTATTAAGCACCAAAGAATTCACACTGAAGAGAAACCATATAAATGTCAACAGTGTGATAAGAGGTTTAGATGGAGGTCAGATCTTAATAAGCACTTAACAACACACCAAGGAGTAAAACCATATAAATGCTCCTGGTGTGGGAAAAGCTTCAGTCAAAATTCATATCTCCACACACATCAAAGAATTCACACAAGAGAGAAGCCCTTTACATGTCACGAATGTGGGAAAAAATTCAGTCAAAATTCCCACCTTATTAAACACCGGAGAACCCATCTATAACATATGCAAGCTTCGGTAAATGCTCAAGACGTTGACACCAGAATTGACACCAATGAAGAAAAGCTTATCCAGTGTTCTTAGTCTAAAAAATTTACCAACCAGAGTTTAACCTTAAAGTTTATGAAAAATTTCAAAATTAAGAAGCATGAAGAATTTTTTACCAGTGGAAAATTTGGTGATGTAAACATCATGTCTCACAGAAAGAAATTAGAGTTGACTGTGAGAGGAAACAGGAGTAGTTAGTTGTACTACTTACTGTTTTTACTTGGAACTATCATTGAATTCCTTAGGAAAATAGGGGTTCTAAGAACCTGAGTAAGGGAAAAAGCTTTTGGGACTGTAGCTGACAAAATAGCAACACCAGCTTCAAACAGCAGATGCAGTCATGAGTCACCAGCCTTCTGTGGTCGCAGAGGTAAATATTGTTTTTCATTGATCTTCCAGCCACTGTTAAGCACATGTGATAGAAACATTTGTAGCATAGTTCTCCAAAATAAAAAGCAGGAATATATGTTTCATTGCATACATTGTCTTCCAGGTGGTCGACTTAGCAGTTTCAATAGTCTTTTGGGGAAGAAATGAATTTTAATATAAAGTTTTCCAGAAACAAAACAAACAAACAAAAAAACAAAACCCCAGGTCCTCTGCACTGGAAGGCAAGTTCTTAACTACTGGATCACCAGGGAATTCCCTTTTTCTTTCCTTTGAGACACGTATTCCTAAACTATTTGAATATTCAAGTATTTTAAATAATATGCTGTCTAGTATTACTATGTTTTAGGCATAGAAGGGAGTGCTTTAGCATGTTCTTCATCTACGATCTTGACCTAAAACTTTAATAGAAGTTATTTTTAGTAAAATACATTTTTAGTGTTAATTTTGTAAATAATCTATTTCCTCACTCTCTTATTTTTCTAGCAGATTTAAGATGCTTCTCTTTTTCTTCCTTTTAGATGTACAACCATGATATATAAATAATGAGTTTTGCAAACTCCTTTTTATTAATTATATGTTTAAAGTCCACCCTCTTCTAATTGCATTGGAGGAAGTTCTAGAACAATATCCAAAAATAATGATGTTATCAGACCCCCACTTGTATCTGACTTTATCAGAAATGCCTTTCGTACTTTAGCATTAAACATATTCTGACTTTGGTTTTGAGAAATGTTGTCCTCATGATAAGGGAACACCCCTAAATTTTCATTTTATTAACAGGCTTATAAGAAATGGGTGGAGGAATTTTATGAAACGTATTTTCAACATCCCAAAAGGCAATAAGATGGCTTTGTCTTTTGATTTATTTAAAATTAAATTTTATTGTCAAATTTCCTAATATGTTACCATCCTTAATTTCTTGATTCATGAAATGAACCTGCCCTGGTCTTGGTGTTTTACTCTTTTAATGTATTTCTGGCTTGATTTTGATGTATACATATATATATGTACATGGACTTCCCTGGTGGCTCAGATGATAAAGTGTCTGCCTACAATGCAGGAGACCTGAGTTAAATCCCTGGTTTGGGAAGATCTCCTGGAGAAGGAAATGGCAACCCACTCCAGTATTCTTGCCTGGAAAATCCCATGGACGGAGGAGCCTGGTAGGCTACAGTCCATGGGGTCTCAAAGAGTTGGACACGACTGAGCAAATATAAAATTTATATGTGGAGATATACGTTTTTAGACTGTTTTTCTTTTTCATTTCTTTCAGAAGTAAAATTAATTTGTAGCTTTGTTTTTATTAGGTTACAAGATTAATGATTTACCAATTTTAAAAAATGAATTAAGATATTTTCCACATATCTTTGCTCTTGAATACTTTAAACAGCTTCAGAAATATCTGTTCAGTATTTGAAAGATTCACATGAAATGATCTGGGACTAGGGTTTTTTAGAAGAATTTTCTTAATTTCTTCTATGTCATTAGCTTCTTTAGGTTTTCTGTCTCTTTCTAATCTAATTTTGGTAAGATCTATTTTCATAGAAAAGCATCAATTTTATTTGACTTTTCAAATAAACTAATCATAATAGTAAATAATAATCTCACACATATCTATCCTTCCTCTGTATATGGGGAAAGTCTCTCTTTGGCATAATTTTGTATTGTTGTGCTTTTTCCTCCTGTTTCTCCTTTAAAGGAAGTACCAACATCCACATTTTTCAGCAATCCAGCTTTTAAAATTACAAAGTTACAGCATTTAGAGTTGTGTTGTTTTTGTTTTCTTGACATTAATTTCTGCTCTTACCTTACTGTCTCCTTATTCTGCTTTTTTGAGATTTGTTTTACTTTTTATAATTTCTTGAAATAGTAATATGTGAGTCTTTGTATACTTTATTTTTATTTTTCGTTTTGGTTGCACCATGGGGCATGCAGGACCTTAGTTCTCCAACTAGAAGTCAAACTCATGACCCCTGCTTTGGAAGTGCAGGGTCTTAACCATTGGACTGCCCAGGGATTCCCCTTCATGTATTTTTTCTTTAATGACAGTTAATATAACTGGACTTTCCTGTAAAATAGTGGATATGCACCTTCTGTTGAACTTCAGGATAACACTCACTGGAGATAGCCTTTGGGATTTATTATAAGTACTTTCCAGAAGACTTTGGTACCTTAAACCCAAGGGACAAGATAAGAACACTCGGTGAGATTTGAATATGCAGAAACTTGACATGAAAACATTGTAATAACTGAGGGAAAACTGTAAGACATTCTCAAATGTAAGGAAAGATTAGGAGTATTGTCTAGCTGGAAGGTATGGCAATAGGTTGGTGGTAGACATTTGGAGGGGCTTCCCTGGTAGCTCCTGGAGGAGGAAATGGCAACCCACTCCAATATTCTTGCCTGGAAAATCCCATGGACAGAGGAGCCTCGTGGTCCACAGTTTACGGTTCATAAAAGGTTGGACACGACTGAGCGACTAAAACACCCTGGTGACTCAGCAGTAAAGACGTAGCCTGCAATGCAGGGGGCTGCTGGAGAAACGGGTTGAATCCCTAGGTGAGGAAGATCGCCTGGAGGAAAGCACCAGAAACCCAGTATTCTTGCCTGGAGAATCCCATGGGCAGAGGAGCCTGGCGGACTACAGTCCACAGTGTTGGAAAGAGCCACACATGACTGAAGCGACAGCAGGCACACAGATGTTTGGAAGCAAGATCACACTGGAGCTTGAATCCAAAGCTAAAGTTGCGAGAATTTCTGTAGGCTGAGCAGAGTCCTTTTTGGGCATTTTTTGTAGTAGAATGCCACAAGCTCAGAAGGGGTTCTAGCTGGGTTCTAGCTCAGATGCTAGAACTAGGGTGCCAGAGAAGATCAGGGCAGAGAAGCAGGATTGAAGTGGTATGCATGAAAGTAATCACAGAAGTCCTCAGTGTTCTAAGGGAGTGGAGGGAAGAGAGGAAGAGTCAACGATGAAACTGTATATAAAGGGATTTAAAGACAGGAGTCTGAGAAGGGGATCTGGAGGAGGAGACCATGGAGAGCAGTCATGGAAGCCAAGGGGCAGAGCCGCGCTGAGCTATAAGGAAGTGAAGCTGAACACAGGTGAAGGAGGGTGGGCTGGAGGTGAAGACGCCCTTTCTAGAGGATGCCCTCACTGCTAATACTAAACTGGTGAGGGTTAGAGAGCAGAATGGAAGCACTGGTGGGAAGTAAATTCTGAAGAGAATGCACTCTTCACCCTTCAGATCTTTTCATTTCATTCACAATTAACAAATAAAATACTAGAGAATTGTTGTTGCTGTTGTTGGGACTAGGAGGTCAAACTTCACCTTACCTATCTGGCTAGCATGTGTTCAGTGGAAGATATTAAATGATGTCTTTTGTCAAAGAGAAGTCAGCCTAAAAAAAAAAAAAAAAAAACCAAGGAGGTGTCCTAATTTTAGAAAAGATTTCTACAAATTTATTTTAAACAGAGGTTTGTAAGAGTACTAAAATATTATTTGATGTCAAAGATTGTAGATATGCTGAACTTTTCGATGATATGATGTGCAAAAAATGCCTTGCAGGCCCTCAATCAATGTTAGTTATCCCCCACAACCACCTCCCACTCCCAGTGCAAATCTATGCAAATCAGGCCTGGTGTTTGTTCAGAGGGAGCTATGTTCTCCCTGCTTAGAAATTAGATTAGGTCTTCTTGTCTAGGGCCAGATGCCTCTGTGTATCTCCTAACCAGATGCTGTGAGCTGACCAGTGTTGACCTTTCCAACACACATCAGCATTCACCCCTTCTAGGCTTGCTCATTTTACCTGATGTCTTGTAACAGGATAATTACTTTGGAAGCTTCTGGGCAGATCTCCTGCTCCTGGAGGGATGTGGAAAAAGTCACCCATGCAGTTCTCTGTGACTTACCTACCAGCAAATTTTCACACTGGCCATGGTGAGCTCTGGGACAAAAAGGGAAGCCTAACCAGATTTTAGACACCTATGTAGCCCCATAACTGTGTCAAGGCTATGCCTTGGCCAGAAGGAGAGGAAAGATGGAGAGGAAAGAACAAAGGGCTTCCTCTGGGGTCTGTGATGAAAAGTCAATGCCTAGAGAACAGTAAGTATACATTCAAATGACATTATAGTGCTATGTGATTATGAGAACAAGAGTTTTCCCATTGCAAGATTTTTTTTTAGCATCCTGAGAAGCAATTGATCATGTCTGGACCCATCCTCTCTGAGCATCCACTAACTCTCCTCTCTCAGATGTGCCACCTGACTTGAGAAAACTGAAACCATGTACAAGCACACAGCGACTATCTACAGTAACAGAATTACTCTATTCTATTCTCTGCATCAACAAGAGTTGACTCTTTCACCTATCTCACCCAGAGGATGAAAACTGAAACTATTGTTTGTTACTGGAAGTTTTTAAAAAAATTATTTAAAAGATCATTCAGCTACTCAACACTTCAACAGAAAACCTCAACTGACAACTTCCCAAGGTTCTCTGAATCCTTGCTTCTTCTCCTGCTGTGGCCATGAATCTTAAACTCTTATTTCGTGATCTGTACCCAATTCTAATCAAGCCTTTCCTTGAAAGTGCTTCTGAAACCAGACCCCAAAACGTTATAGACACCCTGACTTTGCCTTTTCCTCTCAAAGACACTACTAAGAGTCTATCTTACTGAAAAAAGAGTGAAGTCAGTCTTGTCTTAATGACAGGTTGTCCTGGTGCTGTTTGGGGGAAAGGCAACATCTGACAATCTCTTCTGACATCTCCGCCTCTCCACTAGTTCTAAGCCATTCAGAATTCAGATAATGGTAATATGAGTTAGAGATGCTCTAGTCAAGCAGAACAAAGACCTTAGTCTTATCTTAAGCATACACAGCCCAAGGTGATCCGCCTGGCCCTACATGTTTTTTCAATGTATTGCTGCTGCTGCTAATGCTCACTCAGTCATGTCTGACTCTTTGCGACCCATGGACTATAGCCTTCCAAGATCCTATGTCCATGGAATTCTCCAGGCAGAAATACTGGAATGAGTTGCCATTTCTTATTCAGGGGATCTTCCTAACCCAGGGATCAAACTTGCATCTCTGCGTCTCCTGCAATGGCAGGTGGGTTCTTTACCCCCAAGTCACCTGGGAAGCCGTATTTAATGTATTATTTTCTACTATTTGTCAGGTCAGAGGCCAGACAACGGGAATTAAAAGCTGATGCTATATGGAGTCATCCTGTCTGCCTTTAGCCCACATCTCCTTTGTGAGAAAAGAGACATTTAAACAGATAAAATACATTCATTATATGCAACAATATTGTGCAGAATAGTACTTCTTAAACAACGTGTGGTGAAAAAGAAATCTCCTCCTCCGTCCAAATCCATTGTGGATCAATACTTTTGTAAAATCCAATTGTGTTCGTTATGGCTGCTACAACAAATTAGCACAAATTGAGTGTCTTGAATCAACAGAATTGCATTCTCTGGCAGTTCTAGAGACCAGACGTCTGAAACCAAGATGTTAGTAGGGATATACTTCTTTGGAAGTTTTACGGGAGGATGAGTTCTTGCTCCTTCCAGCTTCTTATAGCTCCAAGTGCTCCTTGGCTTGTCGCTGTTGTTGTTGTTCAATCACTAAGTCCTGTCTGACTCTTAGGGACCCCATGTGCTGCAGCATGCCAGGCTTCCCTGTCCTTCACTACATCCCAGAGTTTGCTCAAACTCATGTCCATTGAGTCAGTAACGCCATCCAACCATCTCATCTTCTGTCACCCCCTTGTCCTACTGCCCTCAATCTTTTCCAGAATCAGGGTCTTTTCCAATGAGTTGGCTCTTTTCATCATGTGGCAAATGTATTGAAACTTCAGCTTCAGCATCATCTTGTCTTGTGGTGTATTACTTTAACCTCTGCTTCCATCTCTATGTGACTGTTTCAAGGACTCTCAACATTGGATTTAGGGCTCACCTGGAAAGTCCAGGATGATCTCATCTTGCCATGCTTAACTTAATCACATCAGCAAGACTTTTTCCAGATAAGGTCACATTCACAGGTTAGAAGTGAACCATTGCTTCTGAACTCCAAACGACAGTGCTTTACAGTGCACCTTAATACCTTAATGCACTCTGCTATTTCTGACTCTATTTCAGTTGAACTTGTTCTTTTAAAATAATTATTTATTACAATTTTCAAGTCAGAAAAGTTTTATTCCAAAGTAATGACATATAAAATTGTGTATAAGTTTAAGGTGTAAATCTTCTTGGTTTCTCAATCTCTAAACTTCTACCTTAGTTTTTCTATTCTCTTTTTACCTCTAACTAAAGGTAAAAATAATTGTTATGTATTTTAATTTAATTGAAAGCATAAAGAGAGCTTGTATCTTTTTTATGGAGGCTTATTCTCCATAAGAAACCACTTCTTTCTTTATCCTGCCTGATATCTCTTCATTTGATCCTATTTAAAAAAAAAAAAATTCACCGCCTAAATCTTTGACCATAGCTTTTATCATGACATCCCCCTGAAAATGTCCCTCAAAGGAGCTGAGGTTCCAATAAGTCATAATGGCTCACTCCTAACTCTGGAGTAAGAGTGAAAGATGTAGGCTTCTAGCCTACCTAAACATCTAAACATTATAAAGATAACAAACTACTACAAATGTGCCTTCATGCAGACATGAAATGCCAAGTTCAAATTGTGAGTTCTCAGACCTCTCAGAGCTCCATATTAGAATATGGAGACAGGGAGAGGGTCATCTCTGGCCCACAATCCATCGCTTTCTCTTCCTGTTGCTGTTCAGTTGCTAAGTTGTGTCCAGCTCTTTGCAGGCCCATGGACAGCATGCCAAGCTCCACTGTCCTCCACTATCTTCCTGAGTTTGCTCAAATTCAGGTCCATTGAGTCAGTGATGCAATCTAAACATCTCATTCTCTGCCACCTGCTTCTTGTGCCTTCAATCTTTGCCAGCATCAGGGTCTTTTTCCAGTGAGTCAGCTCTTCACATCAGGTGGCCAAAGTATTAGAGCTTCAGCTTCAGCAACAGTCAGGGGTTGACTGCCTTTTGCATTGACTGATGTGATCTCCTTGCAGTCCAAGGGACTCTCAAAAGTCTTCTCCAACATCACAATTTGAAACCACCAATTCTTTGGCCCTCAGCCTTCTTTGTGGTCCAACTCTCAGATCCACGCATGACTACCGGAAAAACGATAGCTTTCTTCCTACTGTCTGCTCATTCTTGAATTTGGAGGATTCTCGTAATACACAGAAAGAGGTGGCCATCCAGACAGTGGGGGAAGGGGCAGATTCTCTGTGTGGGCTGTGCCATCAGCTCCTTGGATTTTTCTTGTGGATTGGGGGAGGGTGCAAGAGATGAGGGGCTTTGGATAAACCAGTGGGGCAAGGAACAGGATGAAGTGGAGTTTAAAGGCTATGGTGGCCTCCAAGTTTGCTTGTGAACATATTGGGTTCTCTCTACATTTCTTCCTTGGGGAACTGTTATTTCTAGCCCTTGTGCTAAACACAAACTAAAATGAAACACAGGCCAGTAAAGGAACAAACACATAATCAAATACAACTCTAAAGTGAAGTAGAAAATAAGGGTAAAAGGAAAACTAAATTAAGGGTAAAAAAAGGGTAAATATTAATAAAAGAAACAAAGCAAAAATTCGTGCTGGAAACCCCAAAAAGATATGATAAAGGATATTTAACATATATGATGCCAATGTTAAAACCAACACAAGAAGTTAAAAGCATGAAAATAGAGGCAATAAAAGATTTAATGGGAAGAAAGTGAGCCCACAGCCCCAGCTCTTTCTTCCCGCAAGGAGAGTAAGATAGAAAGCACTTAAAGATAAAAAATTAAAAGCACAATCTATAAGTAGATCAATAGGTGCAGTGCCTGCACATAATACCTAGTGAAATAATGCACACAGAAGGGTTATGGTCTTAGTAGACAACATCAAAAGTTATATAACAAGATACCACTTTTTTCTTATTTAAACATGTTTTTAATTGTAATAATCCCTCCCAATCCAGTTTCACTTTCCATATTTTAGTTACCCATGGTCAACCTCAATTCAAAAAAATGGAAGATTCCAGCAAAAACTGTTCATAAGTTTTAAATGTCATGAAGTTCTAACTAGTGTAATAAAATCTCAAGTGTCTTGCTCTGTCGTGTCACTTGAATGATCCCGTTGTCCAGCATCTCCCATCCATTACCCACTTAGAACCCATCTAGGTTGTCAGATAGCTCGCTGCAGTATTGCAGTGCTGGTGTTCAGGTGATCCTATTTTATGTAATAATGGCCCTCAAGTTAGAATAGTGCTGCTGGTCATGTGCATATGCCAAAGAGAACCTATGAAGTGCTTCCTTTAAGTGAAAAGGTGAAAGCTCTCGACTTAGTAAGGAAAGAAAAAAACCCATATGCTGAAGTTCCTAAGATCTACTTATGGATATTCATTCTTAAGAATGGATGAATGAATATTACTGTAAGAATGAATACTACTGTAATTGTAAAGAAGTAAAGAGAAATTTGTGCTAGTTTTGCTGTTGCATCTCAAATTACAAAAATCATAACTACAGTGCCTGGTAAGTGCTTAGATAAGATGGAAAATGCAATAAATGTGTTCAGTAAGATATTTGGAGACAGGAAGAAAAACACAATCCTATAACTTATAGTCTATTGTTATGATTGTTCTATTGCATTATTAATTAATGTTGTTAATCATTTATTATGCCTAAAGTATAAATTAAACTTTATCACAGATATATTTATGCAGAAAAAAAATAAAACAATGCAGTTGATCCTTGACTAACAAAGGGATTAGGGGCACTTCCACATAGTCAAAAACTTGAGCAGAACTTGTCAACCACTCTGTATCTAAGGTACCTCCATATCTGCAACTCCACATTCACTCACATTCAGCCAACCATGATTATGGATTAGTGTAGTAAGATATTAAGAACAGGTGGCAAGAATACACAGAAGAACTGTGTATCTTGATCTTCACGACCAAGATAATCACGATGGTGTGATCACTCACCTAGAGCCAGACATCCTGGAATGTGAAGACGAGTGGGCCTTAGAAAGCATCACTACGAACAAAGCTAGTGGAGGTGATGGAATTCCAGTTGAGCTATTTCAAATCCTGAAAGATGATGCTGTGAAAGTGCTGTACTCAATATGCCAGCATATTTGGAAAACTCAGCAGTGGCCACAGGACTGGAAAAGGTCAGTTTTCATTCCAATCCCAAAGAAAGGCAATCCCAAAGAATGCTCAAACTACCCCACAATTGCACTCATCTCGCATGCTAGTAAAGTAATGCTCAAAATTCTCCAAGCCAGGCTTGAGCAATAGGTGAACAGTGAACTTCCAGATGTTCAAGCTGGTTTTAGAAAAGGCAGAGGAACCAGAGATCAAATTGCCAACATCTGCTGGATCATCGGAAAAGCAAGAGAGTTCCAGAAAAACATCTATTTCTGCTTTACTGACTATACCAAAGCCTTTAACTGTGTGGATCACAATAAACTGGAAAATTCTGAAAGAAATGGGAATACCAGACCACCTGACCTGCCTGTTGAGAAACCTGTATGCAGGTCAGATCAGATCAGTTGCTCAGTCGTGTCTGACTCTTTGCGACCCCATGAATCGCAGCACGCCAGGCCTCGCTGTCCATCACCAACACCCGGAGTTCACTCAGACTCACGTCCATCGAGTCAGTGATGCCATCCAGCCATCTCATCCTCTGTCGTCCCCTTCTCCTCTTGCCCCCAATCCCTCCCAGCATCAGAGTCTTTTCCAATGAGTCAACTCTTCACATGAGGTGGCCAAAGTACTGGAGTTTCAGCTTTAGCATCATTCCTTCCAAAGAAATCCCAGGGCTGATCTCCTTCAGAATGGACTGGTTGGATCTCCTTGTAGTCCAAGGGACTCTCAAGAGTCTTCTCCAACACCACACTTCAAAAGCATCAATTCTTTGGCGCTCAGCCTTCTTCACAGTCCAACTCTCACATCCATACATGACCACAGGAAAAACCATAGCCTTGACTAGATGAACCTTTGTTGGCAAAGTAATGTCTCTGCTTTTGAATATGCTATCTAGGTTGGTCATAACTTTCCTTCCAAGGAGTAAGCGTCTTTTAATTTCATGGCTGCAGGTCAGGAAGCAACAATTAGAACTGGACATGGAACAACAGACTGGTTCCAAATAGGAAAAGGAGTACGTCAAGGCTGCATATTGTCACCCTGCTTATTTAACTTCTATAGAGAGTACATCATGAGAAATGCTGGGCTGGAAGAAGCACAAGCTGGAATCAAGATTGCCAGGAGAAATATCAATAACCTCAGATATGCAGATGACACCACCCTTATGGCAGAAAGTGAAGAAGAACTCAAAAGCCTCTTGATGAAAGTGAAAGAGGAGAGTGAAAAAGTTGGCTTAAAGCTCAACATTCAGAAAACGAAGATCATGGCATCTGGTCCCATCACTTCATGGCAAATAGATGGGGAAACAGTGGAAACAGTGGCAGACTTTATTGTTTTGGGCTCCAAAATCACTGCAGATGGTGACTGCAGCCATGAAATTAAAAGACGCTTACTCCTTGGAAGGAAAGTAATGACCAACCTAGATAGTATATTGAAAAGCAGAGACATTACTTTGCCAACAAAGGTCCATCTAGTCAAGGCTATGGTTTTTCCAGTGGTCATGTATGGATGTGAAAGTTGGACTGTGAAGAAAGCTGAGCACCGAAGAATTGATGCTTTTGAAGTGTGGTGTTGGAGAAGACTCTTGAGAGTTCCTTGGACTGCAAGGAGATCCAACCAGTCCATTCTGAAGGAGATCAGCCCTGGGTATTCTTTGGAAGGACTGATGCTAAAGCTGAAACTCCAGTACTTTGGCCACCTCATGCGAAGAGTTGACTCATTGGAAAAGACTCTGATGCTGGGAGGGATTGGGGGCAGGAGGAAAAGGGGACGACAGAGGATGAGATGGCTGGATGGCATCACCAACTCGATGGACATGAGTTTGAGTGAACTCCGGGTGCTGGTGATGGACAGGGAGGCCTGGCGTGCTGTGATTCATGGGGTCACAAAGAGTCGGACATGACTGAGCAACTGAACTGAACTGAACTGAACTATTGAAAAACATCCATGTACAGGTTGATCAGTGCAATTCAAACCAGTGTTGTTAAGGGTTAAGAGCATATATAGTGTTCAGAACAGTTGTTACAAACCAGGTCTGTTTGCCAGACTTGCAGCAAACCAAGTGCTGAGATGCTGAGGTTTACAGCTAAGAGAGTTATTCACAAGCAGTCAAATGAGGAAAAAACAGAAATAATTCTCAAACCAACCCCAGAAGGCAAAGGATGGCATTAGAGGAGAAGAAAGGTGATTGGAGGCAGGGAAAAGTTGAAGGGAATCAATGTTCTGTGCAGGTGCCTCTCAGTTAAAACTTCTGCATATTCAAAAGGGAGGTGCTCAGTCAATCTGAAGGTGGAACGTTCTCTTCTTTGGATGCCTGTACAGTTACAGGGCTTCAATCAAGCCCCAGCTTGGTCAAACTGGACAGGAATTGACTCCAAGTTCCTGGAAAACAGGGGCTTCCCAGGTAGCTCAGAGGTAAAAATGTGGCTGCCAAGGCAGGAGTTGCAGGAGACCTGGGTTCTATTCCTGGGCCAGGAGGATCCCCTGGAGGAGGAAATGTCAACCACTCCGGTATCCTTGCCTGGAGAATACCATGGACAGAGGAGCCTTAGTGGGCTACAGTCCATGGGGTTTCAAAGAGTTGGATATGACTGAGCATGCATGTACACTTATGTAAAACAACTGAGCTACATGAAGCTGGGAAGGCAGCTTACAAGCAAAAGTGTTTTAACAGGCTGTTCCTTTATGTATTTCTCTGGAAGACAAGTTCAAAGATTTCTATTTGTTCTCAGCTTCTGTTAACTCTATCGGGCATGATTTCACTATCTGCAGTTTCAGGTACCCACCAGGGGTCTTGAAACACATTTCCCATGCCTAAGGGGGGACTACTGTGCACTCTTTGTTGGCAGCCACAGGCAAGAAGCTGGCCCTCTCGGTCAAGGCAATCTAAATCACTAACAGTTTTTGAAAGGCATGTGGGTAACATTTAGCAAAAGCTATAACATGGCCATGGTCTTTGACCCATTAATTCCACAGACACATTAATTCTGTGACCAAAGGGGTAGGGCTGACAAAGGATACATTCCTATTGTTGGTGAGGAATAAATTTCCTCTACCTTTCTAGGTTCCTCTGACTGTTCCAAGAATGAAATTGACAAATTACAGATTAACAGGAGAAAAGTGCAAGCAAAAGTATCCTGTAGACAGAGGAGCCTGACAGGCAACAGTCCACACGATCACAAAGAGTTGGACATGACTGAAGCCACTTGCAAGCATATATGAGAGAGGGCCTTTCCTGGTGGCTCAGTAGTGAAGAATCTGCCTGCCAATGAAGGAGACATAAAAGACTCATGTTCAATCCCTAGGTCAGGAAGATCCCCTGGAGAAGGAAATGGCAGCCCACTCCAGTATTCTTGCCTGGAAAATTTTATGGACGAAGGAGCCTGGTGAGCTACAGTCCATGGGGTCACTAAAGAGTTGGACATGACTGAGCGACTAAAGAACAACAACATACATGAGAGAAACCCAGAAAAGCTGAATAACTCACAAAAATAGCCAAAACCCTCAACTTAAATGATGACAAAGAGGATGTTAGGGGTATTGTACTGTGATTTCAAAGGGGGAGGAATGCAATTTATATGGAGAAGGAAAAGCAAATATTTGGTAAATAAATGTTTGCTGGATCCTGCAGAGACATGGGACACAGAGAAATTTGAACAGACTTTACTAGATTCCTCCCCGTGTACGCACTTAGTTCACACAATAGTTCTATCCATGGTGACAGCTCTCTTTCTGGAATAGGTCCTTTATCTACAGTCTTTAAGGCAGTCAGAGAGAATGTCAAAGTGAGGCAGAAAGGGAGCAAGACATAATCGTTAAAAGAACGACATAGCCATTGAAGACACAACATAAAATGCTTAGAACCAACTAGGTCCAAGATGGTGGACAAGTCAACTCCCACTACATACTTCAGTGTATGCTCATTGTAATACATCAGCTGCCAAATGACACACTCACAGGCACCATGACACTTCTGAGGCCAACCATGAAAGGCCAAAAAGTGGGAGGTGACCCAATTCCAGGATATCTCCACCCCTTCTTCAAACTACTTAGAATAATCCTCCTACTTATTAAGTTATCCAATCCATAAGAATTAACCACCCCATATTTGGGCGCCTCTCACCTTCTGAGATGGCCCACACTCTCCCAAGGCCACTCTCACTCTCTGAGACTGACAGCACACCGTCAATGGAATATGCATCTCTCTAAATAAACTTGCTTTCACTTTACTATGGGTCACTCTTGAATTCTTTCCTGTGTGAAGCTAAGGATCCATACTTGGCAGCCCATCCCAGGGACTGGCCTGGGACATAACTATCCACTCTTGCCCCACTTTTTCCTGCAACAAAAGATTCTTCTTGGTCTTTTGGGCCTCAAAATTAATCAGCCTAAATTAATACTTTTGCCAAAAAAAACACATTTTGTGTGGCACACTTCACCCTGCTATATTATCCATGAAATTTTCTATCTTTGTATTTATACTGATTAGAAACTTAAAACAGTAAAATGTCTAGAGGAGGTAGGGGAAAGATTGACAAATTATAGTGCATTAATTTGAGGAATTATGCAACAAATAAAAAAAAATGAACTCAGTCTTGTCTTAACAATAGGTTGTCCTGGTGCTCTTTGGGGGAAAGGCAACATTTAACAATCTCATCTGACATCTCCACCTCCCCAAAAGTTCTGAAAGCCATTTGGATTTCAGACAAAGGTGGTATGGGTTAGAGGTGCTCTGGGCAAGCTGATCAAAGACCTTAGACTTATCTTCAGCATACATGACCATAGGTGATCCTCCTGGTCCCACATGTATATTCAATGAATTGCTGCTGCTGCTACTTCTCAGTCACTCAATTGTTTCTGGCTCTTCGCGATCCCATGGACCATTGCCCTCCAGGCTCTTCTGTCCATGGAATTTCCCAGGCAGGAATACTTGAGTGGGCAATTAAATTAATGGTCATAAATACTATTAATGAAACAATAGCATTTATGAGGGGACATATGCAGAAAATAAAGTTCATTGTGCTCTAAAATTATTAAATTAAATTATATATATTTATATATATAAATTAAATTAAATTATGATATTTAACTCAAATCATTTTTTTTAAAAAATTAGGGTTCTAATAGAAGCTATGATGTTTTGGTGGTAAAGTAGGGGTTATTCCCCTTCCCTTTGTTATCCCCATATTGGGTTCACTTCTTGATGGATGTCAACCAAACCAGAGATAAGGAGAAGGAAGTGTTTGTTACTTACAGCAAGTGAGGAGACCGTCAGAGATCTTTCCCAAAGCAGTGTCTCCAGGAACAGCAAAATTGGGGAAGTTTTAAGCTAAGGATATATGCATACTCATTAAGGGACTTGAGCAGAAGAGAAGTCAGCAGAGAAATTGGGCAAAGGTTGACAGAATCCCAAACTCTAGTAGATTGAAGTCACAAAACTCAGGAAAGGTCAACATCATCATCCCTTTGTTGTTGTTCTTAAGTCTTTAAGTCATGTCTGATTCTTTGTGACACCATGGACTGTATCACACTAGGCTTGCCTGTCCTTCGCCCTCTTCCAAATCTTGCTCAAACTTATGTCCATTGAGTCGATGATGCCATCCAACAGTCTAATCCTCTGTCGCTCCTCTTCTTTACCTGCCCTCAATCTTTCCCTGTATCAGGCTCTTTTCCAATGAGTCGGCTCTTCACATGTGATGACTAAAATATTGGACCTTCAGCTTCATCATCAGGCCTTCCAGTGAATATTCAGGATTGATCTCATTGAGGATTGACTGGTTTGATCTCCTTTCTGTCCAAGGGACTTTCAAGAGTCATCATCCCTTAGGTTCCTGTTGATGTAGTGATTGAGCGCTGGAGTGGGGCTTAAATTTCTGCAACAAAGCTTAAGAAAGTGCTTCAGGCTAATCTTTACCATTGAAATAGAGCTGGGAATCTTTAGAACTCATTTGTTATCTTTTCTATTCTTACTTCTCTTGCCTGATAACAGTAGTTTTGTTCTTTCAAAAGCATTATTGCTGAGACCATTTCAAGGGGAGCATTATAGCCAGGCTTAGATCATAAAATATCGTAAGGTCTAACATGGTTTACCCAATATCAAGATTTACCTGGTTCTTTTCTTCTGAGGGCCCTCTAGCCTATCTACTTCCGTTTCTTGAGATAAACCTTCTAAGCCTCCTCAATTCATTTTCTACAGGTTCCCAGAGTATACAGTGTACAGCACACAATTTTCATTTATAAAACTCACAATTCCTTCCTTAAAGCCTGCCTTTCCCACTATGGGCTTCCGTGGTGGCTCAGATGGCAAAGAATCTGCCTGCAATGCGAGAGACCCGGGTTTGATCCCTGAGTTCAGAAGATCCCCTGGAGAAGGCGATCTTACTTAGAGAATTCCAGGGACAGAGGAGCCTGGCAGGCTCCATGGGTCACAAAGAGTTGGACACAACTGAGTGACTAAAACTTTCAGTACTTTTTCCCACTTTGAACATAAACTATATGAAGTCAAGGAGTATCTCTTAGAGTAAAGAAGATATTCATACCTTTGGTATACAGTTAGCAACTTCTGTTGTTACAATGAAAGATGGACATCACAGTTTCCAACAGCCCAGCCTTTGCTGACTGACTAGAGAGTTTAAAAGTTTAAACATAAAAAGTTTAAACATCTGCCTACTCCAAAGAAAAGCTAACAATTAAATAGAAAGTCAAAATTGCAGATTTTGACAAGATTTCTAAGCCCCAGTCATACTGAAGAATCAGGAATTCTCTGTATGAGTCAAGTCTTCTCTTCTCTGGGTTTTTCCTTGCTGCCCTATCAATCTGGAAGCCCTTCTTCCTGTCTTACTCCAGCTAACTCCTAGGACCCTTCAAGGCTTAGTGTGCATATCACCTCCTTTAAGACTTCTTCAAATGCAGTGCCATGCTGGATGAATCACAAGCTGAAATCAAGATTGCCAGGAAAAATATCAACCATCTCAGATATGCAGATGATACCACTTTAATGGGAGAAATCAAAGAGGAGCCAAAGAGCCTCTTCATCAGGGTGAAAGAGAAGAGTGAAAAAGCCGACTTTAAACTTAACATTAAAAAAACTAAGATCATGGCATCCCATCCCATCACTTCTTGTCAAATAGAAAAAGAAAAAGTGGAAACAATGACAGATTTCATTTTCTTGGGTTCCAAAATCACTGTGGACGGTGACTTCAGCCACAAAATTAAAAGACGCTTTCTCCTTCGGAGGAAAGCTATGACCAACCTAGACAGTGTATTGAAAAGCAGAGACATCATTTTGCTGACAAAGGTCTGTATGGTCAAAGCTATGTATTTTCCAAGAGTCATGTACATATGAGATCAGTTCAGTTCAGTCGCTCAGTCGTGTCTGACTCTTTGCAACCCCATGAATCACAGCACACCAGGCCTCCCTGTCCATCACCAATTCCCGGAGTTCACCCAGACTCACATCCATTGAGTCAGTGATGCCATCCAGCCATCTCATCCTCTGTCGTCCCCTTCTCCTCCTGCCCCCAATCCCTCCCAGCATCAGAGACAGTTGGACCATAAAGAAGACTGAGTGCCAAGAATGGATGCTTTCAAATTGTGGTGCTGGAGAAGACTCTGGTGAGTCCCTTGGACTTCAAGGAAATCAAACCAGTCATTCCTAAAGGAAATCAACCCTGAATATTGATTTGAAGGATTGATGCTGAAGCTGAAGCTCCAATACTTAGGCCATCTGATGCAAAGAGTCAACTCATTTGAATAGACCCTGATTCTGGGAAAGGTTGAGGGCAGGAGGAGAAGAGAGCCACAAAGAATGAGATGGTTGGATGATATCACCAACTCCATGGACATGAATTTGAGCAAATTCCAGGAGATAGTGAAGGACAGGGAAGGCTGGAGTCTGTAGTCCATGGGGTTGCAAAGAGTTGGACACAATCAAGCAAATGAACAATAACAAACCCTTCTTTGACTCCCCAGACTATACACCTTTGCATGAACCAGTGAAGTTGCTCAGTAGTGTCCAACTCTTTGCAATCCCATGGACTGCAGCCTACCAGGCTCCTCCATCCATGGACTTTACCAGGCAAGAGTACTGGAGTGGGTTGCCATTTCCCTCTCTAGGGGATCTTCCTGACCCAGGGATTGAACCCAGGTCTGCATTGCAGGCAGATGCTTTACCATCTGAGCCACCAGAGCAATTAAATTATGAGAATGGATGCAAACCACTTAATGACTGTCAGAACCACAGTTCACTTCTTACCTTCTTCATGTTCTGTATGTAAAGACAAGGACACTATGTGGGTAGGGATTTAGTCCCTAGGGTGTTCATATTTCTTTAAAAATCTGGAAGTAGGAGTTTGTCGGGCGTTTGGCGGGAGCAATTGTTAGTGGGTGTCGCTGTCATGTCTGGTCGTGGCAAGCAAGGCGGCAAGGCCCGCGCCAAGGCCAAGTCACGCTCGTCTAAAAAAAAAAAAAAAAAAAAAATCTGGAAGTAGTTGGGAATGTAAAATGGTACAGCTGCTATATCAAACAATGCCAAGCTTCCAGAAAATTTTTTTTAATGCAAGTGCTATAGGATCCAGCAATCATACTTGTAGGTAGATATCCAAAAGAATTCAAAGCAGTATCTCAAAGAGATATTTGCACAGTAAAGTTCCATGGTGACTCAGGCAGTAAAGTATATACCTGCAATGCAGGAGACCCAGATTCAATCCCTGAGTTGGGAAAATCCCCTGGAGAAGGGAATGGCAATGCACGCAATACTCTTGCCTGGAGAATCCCATGGACAGAGGAGCTTGGCAGGATACAATCTACAGGGTAGCAAAGAGTCAGACATGACTGAGCAACAAAGCATGCACACATTCATTGCAACCTTATTTTCAATAGCCAAGAAATATAAGTAACCTAAATTTTCAGAGACAGATGGATAGAGAATAAGTGGTATATACATTCAATGAAATACTATGCAGCCTCAAAAAGGAAAATCCTGTCGTATGTTACAATATGGATAAACTTTTAGTATAGTATACTAAGTGAAGTAAGCAATTACAAACGTTTAAATATTGATGATTTAATTCATATGAGGAATTCTAGAGTAGTCTAGTCATAGAAACAGAAAACACAAAAGTGGATGGGGAGGGAAAATTAATGGCCGTTGAGTTTCGGGTTTGCAAGATAAAAAGTTTTAGAGATCTATTGGGAAATAGTTTGAACATATTTAACACTACTCAACTGAATATTTTAAAATGTTTTAGATAGTAAATTTAATGTTATGTAACTGCAACCACAATTAAAAACAAAATAAAATTTTAGACCCCTGAGGCAGTATGCTAAATAAAACACAAAGTGTAAGTTTGCAAAAGATATGTAGGCAACCATTTGGAATTTCACATTATTCATATTGCTATCTACTTCAGTAATGTGAACAGTTAGATAATCTGCATGATTTTTCATTTTGTCATCTGTAAAATGGCAGATAACAGCACAGAAGATGTTTGTGATGATAAAGGAGATTATGTGTGTATGCAAAGCACCCTAGTGTCTACCATACAGAGAGGTTCAGGGGTCCTTACATGTTCTCCCTCCCTGGTCCTCACCAGACTGTTCATGTGCTCAGCTGACTCCAAGGAGGAAAGAACACAAATGTCCAATAAAGGCAGATTAGATCCACAAATAAGTTGATATAAAAGGGCACTTTAAGTCATGCTTTTTATTTTATAAGACGAGTAAAGAAGATTTATGGATGGAGAGAAAATATTTTGCTTTTATCAAATCTCTAGCGATGGAGCCATTTGTGTGCATGTGTGTATATACACATATATGTCTATATATATATATACACACACATATATATATAGAGAGAAGAGCATTGCTGTGTTTAAACTAACAACCTTCAGGGCATAAATATAACCATCTCTCTGAATCTATACATGCTTCAACTGCACACAAAAACAAAGAAGTTGAGGGGCTTTCTGTTCCCCTGAATGGTTCAAGCTCATGAAAAGAGTGGAGCTGGGATGTGGGTGACTTGGACCTGTCAGAGTCAAGCCTCTCCCCATGATGGCACAACTACAAATTATTTGGATGCTTCTTTGTTTTCATAATGCTAGAACCACCCTGAATATATTGATAGCTCTAAATCAGCAGAATTAAACATAGGCTTACTTTATGGAGCCAACAGAGGGACACTTACTCAGGTCCCTAAAGGAGGGATAGGGTGAGAATATTCATAAGTAGCATTGTTTGCAGTGGTGGGATGTTGGAGGCAGCTTGGTGTTTATCACTAGAGAAACTGATAAATAAAATATGGCAGATGCATAGAGTACTTTATTCAACTTATAAACAATGAATTATATGTGCACGAAAACCCACACGGATCTTTTTAAAAGAATGTTGAGTATAAAAGAGGTATAAAACATAGATTTACATAAAGTAAGTTTACATAACTTGGTTTAGATTTATTTACATAAATTAAGCATAGTTTAGATTTACATAAACTAAGGACAAAAGCATCCACAAAATGACATATTTTAGAAGAAACGCATATATCCAAGGACTTACACAACACACATTACAGTGGGTGAATACTGGGAGATGGGAAGTGCAAGTGAGGATAGAGAAGAAAAATGAAAATGGAGAGGGGAACCTTTTGTAGATTTAATGATAGAGGAGCAGAGACTAAAGGATATTATAAGGGTATTATGAACAGCTTACTTTTAGTAGAAACTCTTACCTCTCTCCTAGTCTTGGAGAAAAAACAACTTAATAAGTATCCCTAAATAAATCTTACAGGACAAGGAGTCTTGAGGTTGTGTGGTTATATCAACGTAAGCATCCCTATTGGAGGATGCTGCAGAAGGCTTGTCTCTAGATTTGTTATTGTAACTAAATGTGTCAGCAGACTCCTGTGGCGTGACATCCTCCGATCCTTCTCTTCTTGTATCTAGGCAGGAATTGGTTATTAGTCTAGGGGATAAGAGCACGGGCTTGGAAGCTAATATGAGTTCATGACCACTGTATTAGGTTTCCTGGTACCAGAAACTGGTGGCTTAAAACAAAAACATTGTCTCCGAACTCTCCAGCGTAGATGTCTGAAATCAAGGTATAGGCAGGATCATCTCCTCTTCAAAGGACCTAGGGAAGAATCCTTCCTTGTCTCTTCTAAGTTTTGGGTTTCCAGAAGTAAGTGGTTCTTTCTTGGCATGTAAATGCATCACTCCAGCCACTGCCTGTCTTCACACTGCTTCCCACTGTGTATGTCCACATGTCCTTAGTTTTCTTTTCTTATAGAGACACCAGTCATTCGATTAGAGGTCAATTTCATAGAAGAAAAACTACATTCAGTTCAGTTCAGTCACTTAGTCATGTCTGACTCTTTGAACCCAATGGACTGCAGTGCACCAGGCCTCCCTGTCCATTACCAACTCCCAGAGCCTACTCAAACTCAACTCCATTGAGTCAGTGATGCCATCCAACCATCTCATTCTCTGTCATCCTCTTCTCCTCCCATTTTCAATCTTTCCCAGCATCAGGGTCTTTTCAAATGAGTCAGTTCTTGGTATCAGGTGGACAAAGTATTGTAGTTTCAGCTTCAGCATCAGTCCTTCCAATGAATATTCAGATTGATTTCCTTTAGGATGGACTGGTTGGATCTCCTTGCAGCCCAGGGGACTCTCAAGAGTCTTCTCCAACACCACAGTTCAAAAGCATCAATTCTTTGGCACCCAGCTTTCTTTATAGTGCAACATTAAAGGGAGGAAACTGAAATGCATATTAAGTGAAAGAAATCAATCTGAAAAAGACACAAACTGTATGATTCCAACTATATGACATTCTTGAAAAGGCAAAAGTGTGTAGACAGTAAAGGACCAGTCCTTCATGCTGCTGCTAAGTCGCTTCAGTCGTGTCCGACTCTGTGCGACCCCATAGACGGCAGCCCACCAGGCCCCGCCGTCCCTGGGATTCTCCAGGGAAGAACACTGGAGTGGGTTGCCATTTCCTCCTCCAATGCATGAAAGTGAAAAGGGAAAGTGAAGTCGCTCAGTCGTGTCCAACTCTTAGCGACCCCATGGACTGCAGCCTACCAGGCTCCTCCGTCCATGGGATTTTCCAGGCAAGAGTACTGGAGTGGGGTGCCATCACCTTCTCCCAGTCCTTCATAGGGACTGGGAAAGAGGGATGACTAGACAGAGCACAGAGAATTTTTAGGACAGTGAAATAATTCTGTATGATACAATGGTGGATACATGTCACACATTTGTCCAAACTCAGAATGTACAACATGAAGAGTGAGGCATAGTGTAAGCTATAGATGTTGGGTGATAAGATGTATCATGTAAGTTCATAGATTGTAACAACGGTGAGTCTGGTGTGAGATGATGATGAGAGAGAGTGTGCTTGTGTAAGAGCTTAGAGTGTGTGGGTACTTTTCAATTTGCTGTAATCCTAAACTGCACAAAAAAGGTTAACTCAACTTTTTAAGAATGAGCATAAGAGTCGGACATGACTGAGCAACTGAACTGAACCATTTAGATCCTGAACTATTTAGATCCTGGCTTGAATAAATCATTTGGAGAAGAGCAAGATGCCAGAGGGCAGGGGTGGCAGCCAAGAGGAGCTACCCCACATCAGAGGTAAGGAGCAGCAGCTGCACTTTGCTGGAGCAGCTGTGAAGAGAGATCCCATGTCCAAGGTAAGAGAAACCCAAGTAAGATGGTAGGTACTGAGAGACTGGATCAGAGGGCAGACAGACTGAAACTACAAGTTTGAAACTACAAACTTGCAATGCTGAAGTCTAAAAAATGGAACACTAGAGACTACAGTAAGTCCCCTAAATATGAACCTTCAAGTTGTTAATTTTCAAAGATGGGAACATGCATTTTCATGTCCAATCTCATAAGTTATTACAGTTCATGAATCTGGCATACATTGTCTTATATGTGCATCCACTCCAAGAGGTTGTGCTTTTCTGTACTTTACTGTACAGCATTGTATAGAGTACAGTAGTACAGTATCTTTGTTTCAGGCTAGATCTGCAAGAGGGACTCTTCACTGAACTTCTTGCTGTTCTTACTCACTTACTGTGCATACTTACTTACTGTGAGGAGCTTACTAATGAAGGCCTTGTGAAATTGGAGTCCCAGAGAAAGGACAAAGAGAGACAAGAAGGCCAAGATGAAGAAGAAGTAACTGAATAACCAAAGAGATTCAGGATGCAGGAAATGGCAAGATTCTCTTTCTTTGAGGAGGCACTGTTAGTTTTTGAGACACGAGACCTGAACTTTGGATGGTACAGGAAGGTTGCAGGCGCTGTTCAGAATGCAATCCAGCACTACTACATCATTCATGATGAGAAAAACAGAGCCACTACCCAGGCATCACTGGACCATTTTTTCAAGAGGGAAGACAGAATTGAATCCAACAAGGACCCAGAACCTGTGACATCAGTGTCAGGCATGAGTGAAATTGCAGCTTGCCCTCCAACTGCTATTGCTCATGATTCTTCAGCTCTTCCATCTCTCACCTCCTCTCCCTTCTCTAACCAGTAATTCTTCCTACCTTTTCACTTGATGCCAGCCACTATATGCCAGCTGCTGTACTGCACTGCCATATTTTTCAAGGTACTCTACTGTAAAATTAAAAATGTTTCCTTTTTTTGTGTTTGCTTTTTTAAATGTACTATTTGTGTAATAACTATTATAAACATATTACAGTACAGTATTATATAGCTAATTGTGTTTGTTGGGTACGTAGGCTAACTTTGCTGGACTTACAAAAAAATTGGACGTATGAACAGGCTCTTGGAATGGAAATCATTCATATGGAGGGGACTTACTGTCATACAAAAAGACTGGGGTGGAACTTCCCTGGTGGTGCAGTGGATAAGAATCTACCTGCCAGTGCAGGGGACATGGGTTTCATCACTGGTGTGGGAAGAATCCACATGCCATGGAACAACTAAGCCCATGTGCTACAACTGCTGAGCCTGTGCTGTAGAGCCCATGAGCCACAAATATCAAGTCTGTGTGCTGAAACTCCTGAAGCCTGCACACCTAAAGCCTGTGCTCTGCAGCAAGAGAGGTCACTGCAGTTAAAACCTGCACACTGCAACAAAGGCTCAGTGCAGCTAAAAATAAATTTTTGAAAATTATTTTTGTAAAGACTGTGATGTAAGACTCATATGAACAGCTAACACAACATTAATGCAAAAGCCAAGGAAAGAAGCATATTTACAATCAATAAGTTCAAAATTTTTCATTATACATGTCAACTAAACCAAAAAAAATTAGGATGGCATAAAATTAAAAGATAAAGACTTCTATGTTTGTCATTTAAATACTGAAAGATGATATTTAAATTCCAAAAACACCCATCAGCCAAAACTTAAGGGAAATTTGAAAATATTGGATATCAATAATAATAACTGCTTGTGGTAAAACTGGAAAATTGAGGGAAATTTACAAACTTAAAATAGTAGGAAACTAGAATAGGTGAAAATTGAACTAAATTGCAAGATTAAAAAAATGAACTCAGAAAGCTGACAACATTGAAACTCTGGGTGGCATGGACTTAGCTAGAAAAAAGGTACAAATAAATAACATGATGAATGAAAAGGGGGTACAATCAGATAAAACAGGAATATTGTAGAACTTTCTCAATTAAATTTGAAAACTGAGACACAACATTTATCTTAGTAGTACCCAGACTCTTCTAGAGAACAGCAAAAAAGAAAGTATCTCAATATGCTTCAGGAGACTAGATAACTTCAATAACAAAGCAGAGGACAATGAGAAAAAAAGATATTTACTCAAACTCCTAAATATATAGACATGCAACAACCTTAAAGAAAATAGTAGCAAATCAAATTGCACAGCTATTTAAAGGGATTCATCAAGATCAACTTGGTTTATTCAAGAGTGCAAGGAGAGTCACTGAAAAACAAGGGGTATCCTAAAAAATTAACTATAGAATTACCATATAGTGCAGCATTTCACTTCTGGGAATATATACACAAGAACTGAAAACAGGGACAAGCAGTATTTATTTATATAATCATGTTCCCAGCAGCATTATTCACAATAGCCAAAAGGTGGGAGCAACCAAGTGTCCTTCAAAGGATGAATGGATAAACAAAATGTGATTTATATATATACAAAATAGATTATACAGCTCTGTGCTCAGTTTCTCAGTTGTGTCTAACTCTTTGTGGCCCCATGGACTGTAACCTGTCAGGCTCCCCTGTTCATGGAATTTTCCAAGCAAGAGTACTGGAGTAGAATGCCATTTCCTACTCCAGGATTCAGCCTTTAAAAGGAAGGAAAATATGATACATGTTACCACATGGATGAACCTTGAAGATATAAAGGTAAATGAAATAAGCAAGTCATGAAAAGACCAGTATTGTGTGAGTCCAATATATGAGAGACCTAAAATAGTCCAATTCAGAGAGAAACAAAGAAGAATGGTACTGCCAAGGACTGGGGAGGGGAAGGAATAGGGATATAGTGTTTAATGGGTAGAGTTTCAGTTTGGAAAGATGGAAAAAATTTGTTGTACCTGAAGCTACCAAGATGACTATGAAGAAGCAATGAGAAAAACTCACTAAGTAGAAGTTTCAAGGGTTCCAGTGTTTTAATAACTTAGGGAATAAAATGCTGTTCCAGATTAGCAGATGGGGAGAATTATGTCCGTCTAGTCAAGGCTATGGTTTTTCCAGTGGTCATGTATGGATATAAGAGTTGGACTATGAAGAAAGCTGAGTGCTGAAGAATTAATGCTTTTGAACTGTGGTGTTGGAGAAGACTCTTGAGAGTCCCTTGGACTGCAAGGAGATACAGCCAGTCCATTCTAAAGAAGATCAGTCCTGGGTGTTCTTTGGAAAGAATGATGCTAAAGCTGAAACTCCAATACTTTGGCCACCTTATGTGAAGAGTTGACTCATTGGAAAAGACTCTGATGCCAGGAGGGATTGGGGGCAGGAGGAAAAGGGCACGACAGAAGATGAGATGGCTGGATGGCATCACCGACTCAATGGACATGAGTTTGAGTGAACTCCGGGAGTCGGTGATGGACAGGGAGGCCTGGCGTGCTGCGATTCATAGAGTCACAAAGAGTCGGACATGACTGAGTGACTGAACTGAACTATTTAGATCCTGAACTATTTAGATCCTGGCTTGAATAAGTCAGTTGGAGAAGAACAAGATGCCAGAGGGCAGGGGCAGCAGCCAAGAGGAGCTACCCCACATCAGAGGTAAGGAGCAGCAGCTGCACTTTGCTGGAGCAGCTGTGAAGAGAGATCCCATGTCCAAGGTAAAAGAAACCCAAGTAAGATGGTAGGCACTGAGAGACTGGATCAGAGGGCAGATAGACTGAAATTACAATCACAGACAACTAGCCAATCTGATCACATGGGCCACAGCCTTGTCTAACTCAATGAAACTAAGCCATGCCATGTGGGGCCAACCAAGATGGCCGGGTCATGGTGGAGAGGTCTGACAGAATGTGGTGCACTGGAGAAAGGAATGGAAAACCACTTTAGTATTCTTGCCTTGAGAACCCCAGAATAGTATGAAAAGACAAAAAGATAGGACACTGAAAGATGAACTCCCCAGGTCGGTAGGTGCCCAATATGCTACTGGAGATCAGTGGAGAAATAACTCCAGAAAGAATGAAGGGATGGAGCCAAAGCAAATACCCAGTTGTGAATGGGACTGGTGAAACAAGCAGGGTTCAATGCTGTAAAGAGCAATATTGCATAGGAACCTGGAATGTTAGGTCCATGAATCAAGGCAAATTGCAAGTGGTCAAACAGGAGATGACAAGAGTGAACACTGACATTCTAGGAACCAGTGAACTAAGATGGACTGGAATGGGTGAATTTAACTCAGATGACCATTATATCTACTACCATGGGCAGGAATCCCTTAGAAGAAATGGAGTAGCCATCATAGTCAACAAAAGAGTCCAAAATGCAGTACTTGGATGCAATCTCAAAAATGACAGAATGATCTCTGTTCATTTACAAGGCAAACCATTCAATATAATGGTACTCCAAGTCTATGCCTCAACCAGTAACTATGAATAAGCTGAGGTTGAACAGTTCTACGAAGACCTATAACACCTTCTAGACCTAACACCCCCAAAAGATGTCCTTTTCCTTATAGGGGACTGGAATGCAAATGTAGGAAGTCAAGAGACACCTGGAGTAACAGGCAAATTTGGCCTTGGAGTACAGAATAAAGCAGGGCAAAGGCTAATAGAGTTTTGCCAAGAGAACGCAGTGGTCATAACAAATGACCTCTTCGAACAACACAAGAGAAGACTCTACACATAGACATCACCAGATGGTCGACACTGAAATCAGATTGATAATATTCTTTGCAGCCAAAGATGGAAAAACTCTATACAGTCAGGAAAAACAAGACCAGGAGCTGACTGTGGCTTGGATCATGAACTCCTTATTGCCAAATTCAGACTGAAATTGAAGAAAGTAGGGAAAAACACTAGACCACTCAGGTATGACCTAAATCAAATCCCTTATGATTATACAGTGGAAGTGAGAAATAGATTTAAGGGATTAGATCCGATAGACAGAGTGCCTGATGAACTATGGATGGAGGTTCATGACACTGTAGAGGAGACAAGGATTAAGACCATCCCCATGGAAAAGAAATGCAAAAAAAGCAAAATGGCTGTCTGAGGAGGCCTTACAAATAGCTGTGAAAAGAAATAAAGCGAACAGCAAAGGAGAAAAAGACAGATATTCCCATTTGAATGCATAGTTCCAAAGAATAGCAAGGAGAGAGAAGAAATCCTTCCTCCGCGATCAATGCAAAGAAATAGAGGAAAACAACAGAATGGGAAAGACTAGAGATCTCTTCAAGAAATTTAGAGATACCAAGGGAACATTTCCTGCAAAGATGGGCTCGATAAAGGACAGAAATGGTATGGACCTAACAGAAGCAGAAGATATTAAGAAGAGGTGGCAAGAATACACAGAAGAACTGTGTATCTTGATCTTCACGACCAAGATAATCATGATGGTGTGATCACTCACCTAGAGCCAGACATCCTGGAATGTGAAGTCAAGTGGGCCTTAGAAAGCATCACTACAAACAAAGCTAGTGGAGGTGATGGAGTTCCAGTTGAGCTATTTCAAATCCCAAATGACGATGCTGTCAAAGTGCTGCACTCAATATGCCAGCAAATTTGGAAAACTCAGCAGTGGCCACAGGACTGGAAGAGGTCAGTTTTCATTCCAATCCCAAAGAAAGGCAATGCCAAAGAATGCTCAAACTACCGCACAATTGCACGCATCTCACATGCTAGTAAAGTAATGCTTAAAATACTCCAAGCCAGGCTTCAGCAATACGTGAACTGTAAACTTTAAGATATTCAAGCTGGTTTTAGAAAAGGCAAAGGAACCAGAGATCAAATTGCCAACATCTGCTGGATCATCAAAAAAGCTAGAAAGTTTGGGGAAAACATCTATTTCTGCTTTATTGGCTATGCCAAAGCCTTTGACTGTGTGGATCACAATAAACTGGAAAATTCTGAAAGAGATGGGAATACCAGACCACCTGGCCTGCCTCTTGAGGAACCTGTATGCAGGTCAGGAAGCAACAGTTAGAACTGGACATGGAACAACAGGCTGGTTCCAAATAGGAAAAAGAGTATGTCAAGGCTGTATATTGTCACCCTGCTTATTTAACTTATATGCAGAGTACATCATGAGAAATGCTGGGCTGGAGAAAGCACAAGCTGGAATCAAGATTGCTGGGAGAAATGTCAATAATCTCAGATATGCAGATGATACCACCCTTATGGCAGAAAGTGAAGAGGAACTAAAGAGTCTCTTAATGAAAGTGAAAGTGGAGAGTGAAAAACTTGGCTTAAAGCTCAGCATTCAGAAAACTAAGATCATGGCATCTGGTCCCATCACTTCATGGCAAATAGATGGGGAAACAGTGGCTGATTTTATTTTGCTGGGCTCCAAAATCACTGCAGATGGTGAATAAAGCCATGAAATTAAAAGACACTTACTCCTTGGAAGGAAAGTTATGACCAACCTAGACAGCATATTTAAAAGCACAGACATTACTTTGTCAACAATGGTCCATCTAGTCAAGGCTATGATTTTTCCAGTAGTCATGTACGGATATGAGAGTTAGACTATAAAGAAAGCTGAGCACTGAAGAATTGATGATTTTGAACTGTGGAGTTGGAGAAGATTCTTTAGAGTCCCTTGGACTGCAAGAGGTCCAACCAGTCCATCCTAAAGGAGACCAGTCCTGGGTGTTCATTGGTAGGACTGATTTTGAAGCTGAAACTCCAATACTTTGGCCACCTGATGCAAAGAGCTGACTCATTTGAAAAGACCCTAATGCTGGGAAAGATTGTGGGCAGGAGGAGAAGGGGATGACAGAGGATGAGATGGTTGGATGGCATCACCTACTCGATGGACATTGGTTTGGGTGGACTCTGGGAGTTGGTGATGGACAGGGAGACCTGGCGTGCTGCAGTTCATGGGGTCGCTAGGAGTCAGACATGACTGAGTGACTGAACTGAACTGAACTGAAGGCATTTTCAACGTAGATTGAGTATTCAACATTACAGAATATGCACTTTATTAGCTGGGACAATCATATTGTGATTATTTAAGAAAAAAATATATTTTAAGAGATAGATACTGAAATTTTTAAGGGTGAAATGGCATGGTGTATGTGATTTACTTTAAAATATTTCAACAAAAAGAAAAGCATAATAGATTAGGCAAATGAGGAATATAGTTCTTTTTGAATCTAGGTGATGGATATGAGAGTTTATACTTTTGTATGCTTGAAAGTACTCCTAATCTTCAAAAAAACAAAAGTCATTAAGAAAAACCACTGAGCTCTCCCAATTAAAACACAGATTGCTACTAAACCAAACTTCAGTTTTCTTACCCAAATGAGCAAATCAATCTATTGACACACAATTGTGGTGAAAGAAAGTACAGCATTTATTTGCAGGGTGCCAAGCAACAGAACTGGACATGGAACAACAGACCGGTTCCAAATAGGAAAAGGAGTACGTCAAGGCTGTGTACTGTTACCCTGCTTATTTAACTTCTATGCAGAGTACATCATGAGAAACACTGGGCTCGAAGAAGCACACGCTGGAATCAAGATTGCCAGGAGAAATATCAATAACCTCAGATATGCAGATGATACCACCCTTATGGCAGAAAGTGAAGAGGAACTCAAAAGGCTCTTGATGAAAGTGAAAGAGGAGAGTGAAAAAGTTGGCTTAAAGCTCAACATTCAGAAAACGAAGCTCATGGCATCTGGTCCCATCACTTCATGGGAAATAGATGGGGAAACAGTAGAAACAGTATCAGACTTTATTGTTTTGGGCTCCAAAATCACTGCAGATGGTGACTGCAGCCATGAAATTAAAAGACGCTTACTCCTTGGAAAGAAAGTTATGATCAACCTAGATAGCATATTGAAAAGCAGAGACATTACTTTGCCAACAAAGGTCCGTCTAGTCAAAGCTATGGTTTTTCCATTGGTCATGTATGGATGTGAGAGTTGGACTGTGAAGGAAGCTGAGTGCCGAAGAATTGATGCTTTTGAAGTGTGGTGTTGGAGAAGACTCTTGAGAATCTCTTGGACTGCAAGGAGATCCAACCAGTCCATTCTAAAGACATCAGCCCTGGGCATTCTTTGGAAGGAAAGATGCTAAAGCTGAAACTCCAGTCCTTTGGCCACCTCATGCGAAGAGTTAACTCATTGGAAAAGACTCTGATGCTGGGAGGGATTGGGGGCAGGAGGAAGAGGAGATGACAGAGGGTGAGATGGCTGGATGGCATCACCGACTCGATCGACGTGAGTTTGAGTGAACTCCGGGAGTTGGTGATGGACAGGGAGGCCTGGTGTGCTGCGATTCATGGGGTCACAAAGAGTCGGACAGACTGAGTGACTGAACTGAACTGAACTCAACTGTGTTCAAAAAGAACCAATACCAATTGGTAGCTCCAGTACCAATAATAAAGTAAACTTGTTTGTTTCCCACAAAAGGGAGACCTGGTGCTCCTGGTGGGAAGTGGGATGGAGCATGTTTCCCCAAGTGAACTCCCCAGCTTTCTTCACTCTGTCACTTTCTCTTGTTTCCAGTGAAGAATAATTTCTCCTCCTCTTCTGCTTCCTATTTTTATGTTGGGACAAATTTCTTTTCAGTGACCCTCTTGTCCTACAATAAGCACTGCTGGGCACCCACTATAACACGTCCCCTTACGGTTTCTTTTTGCAGGCTGCCCTTCACTCTCTTGAGTCCCTAGAATCTTACCCTCTGCTCAGATTTTTGTCTCCCCATTTTTCTCTGGTCAGTGAGTATCGCTGCCAAAAGTGGCATCTGCTGCTTCATTTAAAGGGTCTCTTTTTGGTCTTGTATGCCTTCTTGACTGTGAAAAACTGAAGGCAGTTTCTGTTGTATCAAGAGATATCAGCAGGGGGAAAAGACCCTCTATCTTCTATCAATCCAAAGAAATAGAGGAAAACAATAGAACGGGAAAGACTAGAGATCGCTTCAAGAAAATTAAAGCTACTAAGGGAACATGTTATGCAAAAATGAGCACAATAAAGGACAGACATCATATGGACCTAACAGAAGCAGAAGATATTAAGAAGAGGTGCAAGAATATACCAAAGAACTATACAAAAAAGATCTTCATGACCTAGATAACCACGATGGTGTGATCACTCACCTCTCACCTAGAGCCAGACATCCTGGAATGCGAAGTCAAGTGGGCCTTAGGAAGCATCACTATGAATAAAGCTAGGGGAGGTGATGGAATTCCAGTTGATCTTTTTCAAATCTTAAAAGATGATGCTGTGAAAGTGCTGCACTCAATATGTTAGCAAATCTGGAAAACTCAGCAGTGGCCACAGGACTGGAAAACGTCACTTTTCATTCCAATCCCAAAGAAAGGCAATGCCAAAGCATGTTCAAACCACTGCACAATTGCACTCATCTCACATGCTAGCAAAGTAATGCTCAAAATCTTCCAAGCCAGGCTTCAACAGTACATGAAACATGAACTTCCAGACGTTCAAACTGGATTTGGAAAAGACAGAGGAACCAAAGATCAAATTACCAACATCGCTGGATCACTGAAAAAGGAAGAGAGTTCTAGAAAAACATATACTCCCGTTTTATTGACTATGCCAAAGCCTTTGACTGTGTGGAGCACAACAAACTGTGGAAAATTCTTCAAGAGATGAGAATACCAGACCACCTGACCTGCCTCCTGAGAAATTTGTATGCAGGTCAAGAAGGTACAGTTAGAAGTGGACATGGAACAACAGACTGACTCCAAATCAGGAAAGGAGTACATCAAGGCTGTATCTTGTCACCCTGCTTATTTAACTTTATGCAGAGTACATCATGTGAAATGCCAGGCTGGATGAAGCACAAACTGGAATCAAGATTGTCGGGAGAAATATCAATAACCTTAGATATGCAGATGACACCATGCTTATGGCAGAAAGCAAAGAATTAAAGAGCCTCTTGATGAAAGTGAAAGAAGAGAGTGAAAAAGTTGGTTTACAACTCAACATTCAGAAAACTAAGATCGTGGCATCCAGTCTCATCACTTCATGGCAAATAGATGGGGAAACAATGGAAACAGTGAGAGACTTTATTTTGGGGGACTCAAAAATCACTGCACACAGTGATTGCAGCCTTGAAATTAAAAGACACTTACTCCTTGGAAGATAAGTTATGACCAACATAGACGGCATATTAAAAAGCAGAGGCATTACTTCATCAACAAAGGTCCATCCAGTCAAAGCAATGGTTTTTCTAGTAGTCATGTATGGATGTGAGTGTTGGACTATAAAGAAAGGTGAGCACCGAAAAATTGATGCTTTTAAACTGTGGTGTTGGAGGAAGACTCTTGAGAGTCCCTTGGACTGCAAGGAGATCCAACCAGTCCATTCTAAAGGAAATCAGTCTTGAATAATCATTGGAAGGACTGATGTTGAAGCTGAAACTCCAATACTTTGGCCACCTGATGCGAAGAATTGACTCATTTGAAAAGATCCTGATGCTGGGAAAGATGAAGGCAGGAGGAGAAGGGGACGACAGAGGATGAGATGGTTGAATGGCATCTTCGATGCAATGGACACAAGTTTGAGTAGGCTCCAGGAGTTGGTGATGGACAGTGTAGCCTGGTGTGTTGTGATTCATGGGGTTGCAAAAGTTGGACACGACTGTGTGACTGTTCTGAACTGAACTGAGACAAAGGTGCTCAGGAATCTGCTGGACAGAATCTTAGAGCCACTTCCTTCCAAGCAGCCATGTGCCACAAACCTGGTTGGGATGGTGGTCCTTTTATGGTCACCAAAACTGTTACATAGTTGAATTCAGGTTCACTTGCAGCAATGCAAATCTATTGACACAGGTTGTAGTGAAGGAAAAGTAAAGTATTAATCTTCAGGGCACCAACCAAGGAGTTGAGGTCCTTTGAGCATTAGCTGCCTATTCTCCTTCAGTTCAGTTCAGTTCAGTTCAGTCACTCAGTCATGTCTGACTCTTCGAGACCCCATGAATCGCAGCACGCCAGGCCTCCCTCTCCATCACCAACTCCCGGAGTTCACTCAGACCCACGTCCATCGACTCAGTGATGCCATCCAGGCATCTCATCCTCTGTCGTCCCCTTCTCCTCCTGCCAGCATCAGAGTCTTTTCCAATGAGTCAACTCTTCGCATAAGGTGGCCAAAGTACTGGAGTTTCAGCTTCAGCATCATTCCCTTCAAAGAAATCCCAGGGCTGATCTCCTTCAGAATGGATTGGTTGGATCTCCTTGAAGTCCAAGGGACTCTCAAGAGTCTTCTCCAACACCACACTTCAAAGGCATCAATTCTTCGGCAGTCAGCTTTCTTCACAGTCCGATTCTCATATCCATACATGACCACAGGAAAAACCATAGCCTAGACTAGATGGACCTTTGTTGGCAAAGTGATGTCTCTGCTTTTGAATATGCTATCTAGGTTGGTCATAACTTTCCTTCCAAGGAGTAAGCGTCTTTTAATTTCATGGCTGCAATCACCATCTGCAGTGATTTTGGAGCCCAGAAAAATAAAGTCTGACACTGTTTCCACTGTTTCCCCATCTATTTCCCATGAAGTGATGGGACTGGATGCCATGATCTTCGTTTTCTGAATGTTGAGCTTTAAGCCAACCTTTTCACTCTCCTCTTTCACTTTCATCAAGAGACTTTTTAGTTCCTCTTTACTTTCTGCCATAAGGGTGGTGTCATCTGCATATCTGAGGTTATTGATATTTCTTCTGGCAATCTTGATTACAGCTTGTACTTCTTCCAGCCCAGTGTTTCTCATGATGTACTCTGCATAGAAGTTAAATAAGCAGAGTGACAATATACAGCCTTGATGTATTCCTTTTCCTATTTGGAACAAGTCTGTTGTTTCATGTCCAGTTCTAATTATTGCTTCCTGACCTGCATACAAGTTTCTCAAGAGACAGGTCAGATGGTCTGGTATTCCCATCTCTTTCAGAATTTTCAGCAGTTTATTGTGATCCACACAGTCAAAGGCTTTGGCTTAGTCAATAAAGCAGAAATAGATGTTTTCCTGGAACTCTCTTGCTTTTTGGATGATCCAGCGGATGTTGGCGATTTCATCTCTGGTTCCTCTGCCTTTTCTAAAACCATCTTGAACATCTGGAAGTATAATCCACAAATCTAAATATCTTTGTGCTCCAAACAACATGGCTAAGACAAAACCAAGAAAAGACAAAATGCTGAGTGAAAGTAGAAATGTAAGAGAAAACTGTAAAGAATAAAATAAAAAACCAAGTAAGAATTTTCCTTAAAGAATCACCGTGTGCAAAATTAAGCATGAAATAGGACCTAGTGTGATGATTTTAAAAGATACATCTGTATTTCCATACAAATTGTGAAATTATTTGTTCTAGCTCTGTGAAAAATACCGTTGGTAGCTTGATAGGGAGTCCATTGAACCTATAGATTGCTTTGGGCACTATACTCATTTTCACTATATTGATTCTTCCAACCTGCCTGACTTCAGGCTCTACAACAAAGCCACAGTCATCAAGACAGTATGGTACTGGAACAAAGACAGAAATATAGATCAATGGAACAAAATAGAAAGCCCAGAGATAAATCCATGCACCTATGGACACCTTATCTTTGGCAAAGGAGGCAAGAATATACAATGGATTAAAGACAATCTCTTTTAACAAGTGGTGCTGGGAAAACTGGTCAACAACTTCTAAAAGAATGAAACTAGAACACTTTCTAACACTATACACCAAAATAAGCTCAAATGGATTAAAGATCTAAACAAAGACCAGAAACTATAAAACTCCTAGAGGAGAACACAGGCAAAACACTCTCCGACATAAATCACAGCAGGATTCTCTATGACCCATCTCTCAGAATACTGGAAATAAAAGCAAAAATAAAAAAATAAGACCTAATTAAAATTCAAAGCTTCTGCACAACAAAGGAAACTATAGCAAGGTGAAAAGACAGCCTTTGGAATGGGAGAATGTAATAGCAAATGAAGCAACTGACAAACAACTAATCTCAAAAACATACAAGCAACTCCTGCAGCTCAATTCCAGAAAAATAAATGACCCAAACAAAAAATGGGCCAAAGAACTAAATAGACATTTCTCCAAAGAAGACATACAGATGGCTAACAAACACATGAAAAGATGCTCAACATCGCTCATTATCAGAGAAATGCAAATCAAAACCACAATGAGGTACCATTTCACACCAGTCAGAATGGCTGTGATCCAAAAAGTCTACAAGCAATAAATGCTGGAGAGGGTGTGGAGAAAAGAGAACCTTCTTACACTGTTGGTGGGAATGCAAACTAGTACAACCACTATGGAGAACAGGGTGGAGATTCCTTTAAAAACTGGAAATAGAACTGCCATACGACCCAGCAGTCCCACTGGGGATTACTTTGCCAACAAAGGTCCGTCTAGTCAAGGCTATGGTTTTCCCAGTGGTCATGCTTGGATGTGAGAGTTGGACTGTGAAGAAAGCTGAGTGCCGAAGAATTGATGCTTTTGAACTGTGGTGTTGGAGAAGACTCTTGAGAATCCCTTGGACTGCAAGGAGATCCAACCAGTCCATTCTGAAGGGGATCAGCCCTGGGATTTCTTTGGAAGGAATGATGCTAAAGCTGAAACTCCAATACTTTGGCCACTTCATGCGAAGAGTTAACTCATTGGAAAAGACTCTGATGCTGGGAGGGATTGGGGGCAGGAGTAGAAGGGGACGACAGAGGATGAGATGGCTGGATGGCATCACCGACTCGATGGACGTGAGTTTGAGTGAACTCCAGGAGTTGGTGATGGACAGGGAGGCCTGACGTGCTGCAATTCATGGGGTCACAAAGAGTCGGACATGACTGAGCGACTGAACTGAACTGAACTGAACTGAATGTTCATATGTCATTCAGTTTTCATTGTAAAGTTCCTCGACTATAAGAAAGAAGATTTAGTTCACACCATTGATAGGAATTAGCTCTTAAGACTGAGATGGCTTCTTCTAGGTATTTCTTCTGTGATTATATGAATGGAATGAGTTATATATATATGAATTATATGAGTGGTGGGTTACTCATCATGTCAATTTTTTTTAAATGCACATGCCAATTATTATAATTATAATAATAGACAGGTAGACAGGTAATGCAACTGACTAGTATTTTTGAGGCCGGTAGGTTAAGCCTATGAAGTTTATCCAGCATTCAAGAACAAAAAGCCTACACAAGATATAGTATGGTGCCAAACTGGAAGGTTAAAAAAGAAACAGAGCATTTATGAATTGTTCTTTCTAGCAACAGCCATAGTGAATTTTCTCGCACTTTCTCCTTGGCTTTGTACTGTATTCTCAGTTCTGAGTCTGTGCAAGAACATGAAGGAGGAAAACTAGGGGAAAGACTGTGAAGCGAAGGCCCCCCACCCTTATGTTATGGCCCCCCCACCCGATGCTATGGCCCCCACTCCTGTGCTATGGCCCCCAAAGAGTTTAAGAGGCTCAGTTTCCAGGATTCAGGTTCCATATGTTCCAACTCTTCTGAGTCCTTGTACCCTGGGACTTCTGCTATTCAGGCACTCATCCTTCCTGATTCAGGCTGTTGGGTTGAGACCACCACTGTACCAGCTCTGTGACCTGAAGTAAATTAGCAAATCTCTCTGTGCTTCCATTTCTAAAATGTATGAAGTAGGCAAAATAGTACCTACCTCATGGTGTTGGGAGAACTTGAGATAATTCAGGTAAAGTGCCCTTCATGATGCTTAGAATTCAGTAATATATGCATATTGCAATGTTTGTTAATATGTGGAAGTATAAAGAATCAAAGGTACCCTCAACATTTGATGCACATTCTTTCAGATTTTTTTCTAGGACTTATACTTGCATAAAGTATGAACCTCTTATAACAGTGAACTCTCCTTCTTTAGGGATTTTCATGAGACTTGAGTTAAATATTAAAAAAAAACAATTGAGGAATAGTTAGATATTATTCAAGTTTTTCAACAGTGAAGATGAAATCTCATCAAGCTAGTTATTTAAGCTCTTCGTACTTTCATTTCCTATACAATGAGAAATACGGTGGTACCTACCTCATAGATTATTGATTAAATGAAGTAAAACATGAAAAAGTGCTAGAATAGTGCTATGTCAGCCTCCTATAATCATCTAATAGTCTCATTATTATCATTTGTTTAAACTTGGCCTTTTTTTCTCAAATAGGTCTTACATATTTTCTTTCTTCAGTTAATATTATTCCTAGGTAAATATTATTTTCACTGCAATGTGAGTGATATTTCCCACACCCCAGTCTATGACTGATAAATTGGAGAGAAATAGCTGACAGCCTTTGGCTAGTAGCTCATAGTCTAGCATCTCCTGGGAAAGAGAGATCTTGTATGGGGAACACATGTATACCTGTGGTGGATTCATTTTGATATTTGGCAAAACTAATACAATTATGTAAAGCTTAAAAATAAAATAAAATTTAAAATAAATAAATTAATTAATTAACATAACACCTTAATTGAAAAAGTAAAGGCAAGCATGGTTTCTGTGAATGGCAGAGAAGGCTGTCAACCACATTTGCAGGGGGTGTCTGGGCAAGCTTCTTGGAAGTGGTCATAGGGGGCTGGGTCCTCAAGGAAAAGCATTTTTCACTTGTTTTTGGTACTATGCTCCCATCACTGCCTAACTCCTGTTCAGTTGAGGTGCCAAGGTGGTGGGTTCTACCACTGATGCCAGGAGTCAGTTCAGTTCAGTTCTGTTCAGTCGCTCAGTCGTGTCCAACTCTTTGCAACCCCATGAATCACAGCATTCGAGGCCTCCCTGTCCATCACCAACTCCCAGAGTCCACCCAAACCCATGTCCATTGAGTCGGTGATGCCATCCAACCATCTCATCCTCTGTCGTCCCCTTCTCCTCTTGTCCTTGATCTTTCCCAGCATCAGGGTCTTCAATAAGTCAGCTCTTCTCATCAGGTGGCCAAAGTATTGGAGTTTCAGCTTCAACATCAGTCTTTGCAAGGAACACCCAGGACTGATCTCCTTTAGGATGGCCAGGAGTCAAAGTGGAGGCAAAAGAAGAGAACAGGTTAGAGAGTCTGTTGTATCCATCTCTATCTGCCGGGGACTAGGCAGATAATCTAGTCTATCTAGAGACCCTGTCCCTTCACTTTTCACTCCTGTTGCTCCTAAATTCCACAGAGACCCACCCTATCCTAACCCACCTAACTCTGCAGCTAACGCAGAGCTTTCCTTTGGGGTGTAGCACTGTTTTAGCATTGTGGACATATTCTAACCTAGTAATCTTTCTCTAGAGGAAAGTGGTTTCTCTGAAGAAAGGACACCTAATTCCATATTGTATTAAAGATTCTAGTTTCTCATTTCAGGGTGAGGATGCTCTCCTGTATTTATGTAGTGAGATCAAGCAATTTCTTTTGAAGGAGATTTCATTCTGATGACATGAATCAGATAATGGAAAATGTGCACCATCTTCTGGCCAAGAGTGTAAGTACCTTTCTTGAAACTTTCTTTTTAAAACAGTGTTTATTGAAATATACTTGATGTACAATATTATGTAAGTTACAAGTGTACGGTGTACACAATTTTAAAGTTTATACTCCATTTATGGTTCTTTAATATTAAATACAGGTTTTTCTCTGCTTTTTTAGTTGCTAAATCTAAAGCTTTGCGAACTTCAACATGTATTCAGTGATAACTCACCTGTGGAATTAGGTGAAAAGTCAGATTCTGATTCCTAAGTGTGCACCTGCCTGCACCAGGATCATCATGTAAACTGTTCATGGACAACACTCTTGATAAACAGTAAAATTAATGGGATGAATGCCAAAATGTAAATTAATAATGGGTTTTTAAAAATCATTTTATGATTTCTTTAAAAAAAGGACTTTTTTTTGGAATTGCATGGTGGTCCAGTGGTTATGATTTAATGTTTACTTTGCTCTGGGCCTGGGTTTGTTGCCTGGTGGGGGAATCAAGATCCCACAAGTCACGTGGCCTGCCAAAACAGACAAACAAAAAGCCCCACATTTTTTCATTAAAATGTGTAAGTTTGGAAAGTACAGCAGTATTATAGATGAAAATTAAAATCACATGTAACCCAGATAAAAGTATCAGTTCTTAATTTAATTTTTCTGCATTTTTCTGCATTTTATTTTTTGTCTCCAACAAAAACTCCTGTGAAAATATGGTTTGAAATAACTGCATCATTTTCTGCTGGTGACTATATGCCATGTAATGTTTAACTGATTCTACTTGAGATATGGAAGACCTTTACGCTGGTTTCACTGTTAGAAATCATAGTATGGTATTTGTATGACCATCCATTTACAATAATCTCTGTATAACAAAAGAGACTGAAATGCAGTACTTGGATACAATCTCAAAAATGACAGAATGATCTCTGTTGGTTTCCAAGGCAAATCATTCAATATCATGGTAATCCAAGCCTATGCCCCAACCAGTAACACCGAAGAAGCTGAAGTTGAACGGTTCTATGAAGATCTACAAGACCTTTTAGAACTAACACCCAAAAAAAGATGTCTTTTTCATTATAGGGGACTGGAATGCAAAAGTAGGAAGTCAGGAAACACCTGGAGTAACAGGGAAATTTGGCCTTGGAGTAGAGAATGAAGCAGAGCAAAGGCTAATAGAGTTTTGCCAAAAGAACACACTGGTCATACGAAACACCCTCTTCCAACAACACAGGAGAAGACTCTACACATGGGCATCACCAGATGGTCAATACCGAAATCAGATTGATTATATTCTTTGCAGCCAAAGATGGAGAAGCTTTATACAGTCAGCAAAACAAGACCAGGAGCTGACTGTGGCTCAGATCATGAACTCCTTATTGCCAAATTCAGACTTAAATTGAAGAAAGTAGGAAAACTACTAGACCACTCAGGTATGACCTAAATCAAATCCCTTATGATTATAGTGTGGAAGTGAGAAATAGATTTAAGGGACTAGATCTGATAGACAGAGTGCCTGATGAACTATGGACGGAGGTTCGTGACATTGTACAGGAGACAGGAATCAAGACCATCCCCATGGAAAAGAAATGCAAAAAAAGAAAAATGGCTGTCTGAGGAGGCCTTACAAATAGCTGAGAAAAAAACAGAAGCAAAGGAGAAAAGGAAAGATATTCCCATCTGAATGCAGAGTTCCAAAGAATAACAAGGAGAGATTATAAAGCCTTCCTCAGTGATCAATGCAAAGAAATAGAGGAAAACAACAGAATGGGAAAGACTAGCGATCTCTTCAAGAAAATTAGAGATACCAAGGGAACATTTCACGCAAAGATGGGCTCGATAAAGGACAGAAATGGTATGGACCTAACAGAAGCAGAAGATATTAAGAAGAGGTGGCAAGAATACACAGAAGAACTGTACAAAAATGATCTTCACAACCAAGATAATCATGATGGTGTGATCACTCACCTAGAGCCAGACATCCTGGAATGTGAAGTCAAGTGGGCCTTAGAAAGCATCACTACGAACAAAGCTAGTGGAGGTGATGGAATTCCAGTTGAGCTATTCCAAATCCTGAAAGATGACACTGTGAAAGTGCTGCACTCAATATGCCAGCAAATTTGGAAAACTCAGCAGTGGCCACAGGACTGGAAAAGGTCAGTTTTCATTCCAATCCCAAAGAAAGTCAATGCCAAAGAATGCTCAAACTACCGCACAATTGCACTCATCTCACACCCTAGTAAAGTAATGCTCAAAATTCTCCAAGCCAGGCTTCAGCAATACGTGAACCGTGAACTTCAAGATGTTCAAGCTGGTTTCAGAAAAGGCAGAGGAACCAGAGATCAAATTGCTAACATCCGCTGGATCACTGAATAAGCAAGAGAGTTCCAGAAAAACATCTATTTCTGCTTTATTGACTATACCAAAGCCTTTGACTGTGTGGATCTCAATAAACTGTGGAAAATTCTGAAAGATATGGGAATACCAGACCATCTGACCTGTCTCTTGAGAAACCTGTATGCAGGTCAGGAAGCAACAGTTAGAACTGGACATGAAACAACAGACTGGTTCCAAATAGGAGAAAAGTACGTCAAGGCTGTATATTATCACCCTGCTTATTTAACCTATATGCAGAGTACATCATGAGAAATGCTGGGCTGGAAGAAGCACAAGCTGGAATCAAGATTGCTGGGAGAAATATCAATAACCTCAGATATGCAGATGACACCACCCTTATGGCAGAAAGTGAAGAAGAACTAAAGAGCCTCTTGATGAAAGTGAAAGAGGAGAGTGAAAAAGCTGGCTTAAAGCTCAACATTCAGAAAACGAAGATCATGGCATCTGGTCCCATCACCTCATGGGAAATAGATGGGGAAACAGTGGCTGAGTTTATCTTTCTGGGCCCCAAATCACTGCAGATGGTGACTGCAGCCATGAAATTAAAAGACACTTACTCCTTGGAAGGAAAGTTATGACCAACCTAGATAGTATGTTGAAAAGCAGAGACATTACTTTGCCAACAAAGGTCCATCTAGTCAAGGCTATGGTTTTTCCAGTCATCGAGTGAGGATGTGAGTGTTGGACTATGAAGAAAGCTGAGCGCCAAGGAATTGATGCTTTTGAACTGTGGTGTTGGAGAAGACTCTTGAGAGTCCCTTGGACTGCAAGAAGATCCATCCAGTCCATCCTAAAGGATATTAGTCCTGGATGTTCATTGGAAGGACTGATGTTGAAGCTGAAACTCCAATACTTTGGCCACCTCATGCAGAGCTGACTCGTTGGAAAAGACCCTGATGATGGTAGGGATTGGGGGCAGGAGAAGAAGGGGATGACAGAGGATAAGATGGCTGGATGGCATCACCAACTTGACGGACATAGGTTTGGGTAGACTCTGGGAGTTGGTGATGGACAGAGAGGCCTGGCGTGCTGCGATTCATGGGGTCGCAAAGAGTAGGACATGATTGAGTGACTGAACTGAGCTGAACTGAATTGTGTATAATTTGATAATTTCTTTAGAGTACACTAGTAATGAGTGTGGTACAGATTGATTCTTAAAATATTGTCAGCTCATTGTTTCCTCATTTAATATATTAGGCAGAATGTCAAAAACATGGAATTGTATAGATGAAAGGAGTCAATTCCTGTACAAACACAGCAATTTTTAATTAGAATCATAAAGTCTGTCCTTCCAAATGTTTGGTGGAATTTTAAAACCCAAGAGCTATTTCCTCTCCATGTATACTTTTTACTTGTGTTCTTTGTTTTCCCTTTTTCTTTTCCACAAGATAAAAATAATGTTGCATTTTGAAGATTTGTTATTCATTATAAGCCTAATCTTAAAGAAGAGGTTTAGTAATAGGAGAGTATAATGAGAAAAAGATACAATGTTCATTTTTCATAAGTGAATGTTATATAATATACCAAGTTAAGTTCAGTTTTATCGAGTGCTGACTTGACCAGGCACTGTGTTAGACTTCATGAGTATGAAGTGAGCAATGATCTAATTCATGACCTAGAGAATGACATAGGTATGAAAATAATTACAAAGTGATGCACACACTAGTAAAACAATGCAAAGGTACAGATGTAGTAATAATAGTTAATTTTACTATAGAGCACAAAGGTCCATCTAGTCAAGGCTATGGTTTTTCCAGTCATCGTGTATGGATGTGAGAGTTGGACTGTGAGGAAACCTTAGCACTGAAGAATTGATGCTTTTGAACTGTGGTGTTGGAGAAGACTCTTGAGAGTCCCTTGGACTGCAAGGAGATCCAACCAGTCCATCCTAAAGGAGATTAGTCCTGGATGTTCATTGGAAGGACTGATGTTGAAGCTGAAACTCCAAAACTTTGGCCACCTCATGTGAAGAGTTGGCTCATTGGAAATGACCCTCATGGTGGTAGGGATTGGGGGCAGGAGGAGAAGGGGACGAAAGAGGATGAGATGGCCAGATGGCATCACCGACTCGATGGACATGAATTTGGGTAAACTCTGGGAGTTGGTGATGGACAGGGAGGCCTGGCATGCTGCAATTCATAGGGTCACAAAGAGTCGGACACGACTGAGCAACTGAACTGAACTGAACTGAACTGAAGCACAGCTACTTTTACATATATGTCAACTCATTTAATTATTCTCTGTTATGTAATCCTGTGTTGTGTGTGCAAAGTCATTTCAATTGTGTCCAACTCTTTGCAACCATAGAGACCATAGCCCCCACCCTCACTGTACCCCCAATCTCCTCTGTATATGGATGGAAATCTCTAGCCAATAATAATGCAATGATTTGCCATGCTCTTCTCCAGAGGGTCTTTCCGACCCAGGGATCGAATCTTCATCTCTTACATCTCCTGCATTGGCAGGCGAGTTCTTTACCACTAGCACCTACGTTATCTTATAAGGTAGTTATTATTATTATCATTATCATCATCTTCTTCCCAAATTTACAGATGGAAACACTAAGCAGAGGAACTTGCTCAAAGATGTAAGAGCCAGGATGTGAATCTAAGTGTTCCTGCTCCAGAGTCCATGCACATAACAACCAAACAGTAATGTCCCTCTGTAATATCAAGGATGGTGTAATTAGGGAGGGGTAATTTTGAATTCATACTGGATCTGCTTCTGTGAATTTATCCTTTATCTTGCCCCTTTTGTTATTGTAGGCACACATAATGCCCTGCTTCAGGGAGATAGCCTGACCTTGCCCAACTGTGAAGGATTGTAAGGAAGTGAAACACATTCCCCTGCCTGAGACTTCCCACTTTAGGATATATCTGGAAGAATGAGATGGTCTTTTTACTTTGTTTCCTCATCTCAGATAGCTCTGAGGAACTGCTCCAAAGAAGAAGGGGTAGAGGCCAGTATAAATATGGGCTTGCCTAGTGGTTCAGTTGGTAAAGAATCCACCTGCAATGCAGGAGACCCAGGTTCGATCCCTGGGTTGGGAAGATCCTTTGGAGAAGGAAATGGAAACCTACTCAAGTATTCTTGACTGGAGAATTCCATGGACAGAGGAGCCTGGTAGGCTACAGTCCATGGGGTCACAAGAGTCAGACACGACTTAGCGACTAAGCCAAGCCCACCATACTTGCAATCTAGTAGAGGAGCAATACAATAAACAAACAAAAATACTGAAGAATACACAACTGCCTAAGTGTACTGACAACAAAGAGGAGCTCGGTGCTAAATAATCTGTCTGCAACACCAGAGACACAGGAGACATGGGTTTGATCCCTGGGTCAGGAAGATTTCCTAGAGGAGGGCATGGCAATCCGCCCCAGTGTTCTTGCCTGGAGAATCCCATGGACAGAGGAGCCTAGTCAGAATCCCATGGACACAGTCCATAGTCAGACACAACTGAAGCAACTGAGTGTGTATACAAGCACTAATGACAAAGAGCCAAGGATTAATATAAAAATAATAATACCAGGATAAGGAGGTTATGCTGGTGTTATGAAGAGACATGACATCTAGAGTTGAGGGAGGAGGAGAAGTTAATTAGGCACAAAAGTGGGAAGAAGACCTTGGGTGCAGATCCTGAGTTAGGAATTCCAGACAAGAGGAACTGAAAGAGTGGTTGCAACAGCAAGGGAAATGCTGATGAGAACAGATCATTCTAGGCCACATTAAAAGAAACTGAATTTATCCTAAAGTCAATGAAGGGTTTGAAGGAGGGGTGGGGAAGCAGTTACAAGGGCCTATGAACATTTCAAAAAGTTATTCAATTCAATGGAATATGAATTGAAGGTTGAAAGACTGAAAGAGCAATTAGAAGTAGCTCCAGGCCCGAAATGATGGTGCCTTGGACTAGGTTGGTGGTTCTGGAGATAGAGCATTCCTGGGAATGCTGCAGCAGAAATGTGGAAGCTGGGCCAGGCAGGGCCCACTCTGCACTGACATATCTCTCTACCCATAAATTTGTTCTAAAACATCTACAATCCCAGGGGCTCACATATGCATGACTTTACCTATGAATTTCTTAAACATCTGGTCTCTTATACACAAAGGAAAGACATCAAAGTTGAGCGAACCTCACATTTGTGCAACTCAAAACCTTGGTTTCTCATCTCAGATACCACTTTGCTTGATGCCCCTTGGGTGAGTCATGGAACCTCTCTGGGCCCCAGTTTTATCATCTGTAAAAATGAAAATCATTATACGACCTATCTCCTGCGGGTGCTAGGTAAAGAACAGCCGATGGAAGTCTTGGAATCCAATTTGTAATCCATGAATACTGTCTACACAAATGGCACAGCAAATGTCAGTACAACTCTGTGATTCATAAGAGAGGCTCAAAGTCCCAGAGCAGGATACTTGATGTGTGATAGTGTTGCTCAGAGAGAATGGAGCAAAGAATGATCTAAAATGCTTTAAATGGGTTTATTTTGATCTCAAAGTGCATTTTAAGAGCAGAACCCTATATTTTAATGTGCTGGTCCAGTGCTTCTGAAACTTTGATGTGCATTTGAATCACCTAAAGATCTTGTTAGAGCTTAGTCCATCTGAAAGTGAAGGGAGCTGGACAGTCTCTGTTTCTAACCATTTTTCAGAAGAAGTTGACCCTGCTAGGCCACACCACACTTGGAAAGCAAGACTCTGGCCTAACCTGATCGTTTATGTATTAAAATGCTGTCTCTCAATCTTTTCTGCAAAAGTTTCTTTATATTTCTGTGCTCTCAGTTCTTGGGAATTTGCAAGGTGGGTCCAATTTTCTGTTGTGGTTCTGAAGAGAGCAGTAGGGGGTCATGTCCCATGATGCCAAATTAGAGTCTGTTTCTGCATACAGTCAGCAAAAACAAGACCGGAAGCTGACTGTGGCTCAGATCATGAACTCCTTCTTGCCAAATTCAGACTGAAATTGAAGAAAGTAGGGAAAACCACTAGAAAATTCAAATACGACCTAAATCAAATCCCTTATGACTATACAGTGGAAGTGAGAAATAGATTCAAGGGATTAGATTTGATAGACAGAGTGTCTGATGAACTATGGATAGAGGTTTGTGACGTTGTACAGGAGACAGGGATCAAGACCATCACCAAGAAAAAGAAATGCAAAAAGCTAAAATGGTTGTCAAGGAGGCCTTACAAATAGCTGTGAAAAGAAGAGAAGCAAAAGGCAAAGGAGAAAAGGAAAGATATGCCCATTTGAATGCAGAGTTTCAAAGAATAGCAAGGAGAGATAAGAAAGCCTTCTTCAGTGACCAATGCAAAGAAATAGAGGAAAACAATAGAATGGGAAAGACTAGAGATCTCTTCAAGAAAATGAGAGATGCCAACAGAACATTTCATGCAAAGATGGGCATAATAAAGGACAGAAATGATATGGACCTAACAGAAGCAGAAGATATTAAGAAGAGGTGGTAAGAATACACAGAAGAACTACACAAAAAAGATCTCCACGACCTAGAAAACCATGATGGTGTGATCACTCACCTAGGGCCAGACATCCTAGGAAGTCAAGTGGGCCTTAGGAAGCATCACTATGAACAAAGCTAGTGGAGGTGATGGAATTCCAGTTAAGCTATTTCAAATCCCAAAAGATGATGCTGTGAAAGTGCTGTACACAATGTGTCAGCAAATCTGGAAAACTCAGCAGTGGCCACAGGACTGGAAAAGGTCAGTTTTCATTCCAATCCCAAAGAAAGGCAATGCCAAAGAATGTTCAAACCACCACACAATTGCACTTATCTCACACACTAGCAAAGTAATGCTCAAAATCCTCCAAGCCAGGCTTCAACAGTATGTGAACCATGAACTTCCAGATGTTCAAACTGGATTTGGAAAAGATAGAGGAACCAGAGACCAAATTGCCAACATCTGTTGAATCATTGAAAAAGCAAGAGAGTTCTAGAAAAACATCTACTTCTGTTTTATTGACTACGCAAAAGTCTTTGGAGAAGGCAATGGCACCCCACTCCAGTACGCTTGCCTGGAAAATCCCATGGATGGAGGAGCCTGGTGGGCTGCAGTCCATGGGGTCGCTAAGAGTCAGACACGACTGAGCGACTTCACTTTCACTTTTCACTTTCATGCATTGGAGAAGGAAATGGCAACCCACTCCAGTGTTCTTGCCTGGAGAATCCCAGGGACAGGGGAGCCTGGTGGGCTGCCATCTATGGGGTAGCACAGAGTCGGACACGACTGAAGCAACTTAGCAGCAGCAGCAAAAGTGTTTAACTACATGGCTCACAACAAACTGTGGAAAATTCTTCAAGAGATGGGAATACCAGACCACCTGACTGGCCTCCTGGGAAATCTGTATGCAGGTCAAGAAGCTACAGTTAGAAGTGGACATGGAAAAACAGTCTGGTTCCAAATCAGGAAAGGAGTACATCAAGGCTGTATCTTGTCACCTTGCTTATGTAACTTTATGCAGAGTCCATCATGCAAAATGCCAGGCTGGATGAAGCACAAATTGGAATCAAGATTGCTGGGAGAAATATCAATAACCTCAGATATGCAGATGATACCACCCTTATGGCAGAAAACAAAGAAGAATTAAAGAGCCTCCTGATGAAAGTGAAAGAGGAGAGTGAAAAAGTTGACTTAAAACTCAACATTCAGAAAGCTAAGATCATGGCATCCGGTCCCATCACTTCATGGCGAATAGATGGGGAAACAATGGAAACAGTAAGAGACTTTATTTTGGAGGGGCTCAGAAATCACTGCAGATGGTTAGTGGAGCCATTAAATTAAAAGATGCTTGCTCCTTGGAACAGAAGGTATGACCAACCTAGACAGCATATTCAAAATCAGAGACATTACTTTGCCAACAAAGGTCCCTCTAGTCAAGGCTATGGTTTTTCTAGTAGTCATGTATGGATGTGAGAGTTGGACTATAAAGAAAGCTGAGCACCGAAGAATTGATGCTTTTGAACTGTGGTGTTGGAGAAGACTCTTGAGAGTCCCTTGGACTGCACGGAGATCCAACCAGTCCATTCTGAAGATCAGCCCTGGGATTTCTTTGGAAGGAATGATGCTAAAGCTGAAACTCCAGTACTTTGGCCACCTCATGCGAAGAGTTGACTCATTGGAAAAGACTCTGATGCTGGGAGGGATTGGGGGCAAGAGGAGAAGGGGATGACAGAGGATGAGATTGCTGGATGGCATCACTGATTCGATGGACGTGAGTCTGAGTGAACTCCAGGAGTTCGTGATGGACAGGGAGGCCTGGCATGCTGCGATTCATGGGGTCGCAAAGAGTCGGACAGGACTGAGTGACTGATCTGATCTGAGCTGCGTTATCAGGACCATCACACACAGATACGCACACATGTCTAGGATTGTCAAGTATTGACAGTTGCTCCAAGGTACTTGATGTTGTGGTCCCAAGCTGTGGCTATCTGGAGTTGTTTTTTTTTTTCTTTCATATATGGTAATATACATGTTTCAATGCTATCCTCTCAAACCATCCCACCCACCTTCTCCTACAGAGTCCAAAAGTCTGTTCTTTACCTCTGTGTCTCTTTTGCTGCCTTGCACATGGGATCATTGTTACCATCTTCCTAAATTCCATATATATGTATTAATATACTGTATTGGTGTTTTTCTTTCTGACTTAATTCATTCTGTATAATAGGCTCTAGTTTCATCTACCTCATTAGAACTGACTCAAATGTGTTCTTTTTAATAGCTGAGTAATACTCCATTGTGTATATGTACCACAGCTTTCTCATCCATTCGTCTGCTGATGGACATCTAGGTTGTTTCCATGTCCTGGCTATTATAAACAGTGCTGCGATGAACATTGGGGTACACGTGACTCTTTCAGTTCTAGTTTCCTTGGTGTGTATGACCAGCAGTGGGATTGCTGGGTCATATGGCACTTCTATTTCCAGTTTTTTAAGGAATCTCCACACTATTCTCCATAGTGGCTATACTAGTTTGCATTCCCACCAACAGTATAAGAGGGTTCCCTTTTCTCCGCACCCTCTCCAGCATTTATTGCTGGTAGACTTTTTGATAGCAGCCATTCTGACCAGCATGAGATGGTACCTCATTGTGGTTTTGATTTGCATTTCTCTGATAATGAGCGATGTTGAGTATCTTTTCATGTATTTGTTAGCCATCTGTATGTCTTCTTTGGAGAAATGTCTGTTTATTTCTTTGGCTCATTTTTTGATTGGGTGGTTTATTTTTCTGGTATTGAGCTGCATGAGCTGCTTGTATATTTTGGAGATTAATTCTTCAACAGTTGCTTCATTTGCTATTATTTTCTCCCATTCTGAAGGCTATCTTTTTACCCTGCTTATGGTTTCCTTCATTGTGCAAAAGCTTTTAAGTTTGATTAGGTCCCATTTGTTTATTTTTGCTTGTATTTCCATTACTCTGGGAGGTGTGTCATAGGGAATTTTCTTAATTTCTTCTATGTCATTAACTTTTTTAGGTTTTCCATGTCTTTCTAATCTAATTTTGATAAGGTATATTTTCATAGATGAGCATCAGTTTTATTTGCATTTTCAAATATACTAATTATATTAGTACATAATAGTCTCACATCTATCTGTCCTTCCTCTGCATATGGGGCAAGTTTCTCTTTGTCATTATTTTGTGTTGCTGTGCTTTTTCCCTCCTGTTTCTTCTTTAAAGGTAATACCGCCATCCATATTTTTCAGCTATTCAAATTTTAGAGTTACAAAGATAGCTTTTAGAGTTACATTTTTTTGTTTTCTTAATCCTTAGTTTCTGATTTTACTTTACTGTCTCCTTATTCTACTTTCTTTGGAATTTATTTTACTTTTCCTAACTTCTTGAAATAGTAATAGGTGAGTCCTTTTATACTTTATTTTATTTATTTATTTTGGTCACACAATGGAGTATGCAAGACCTTGGTTCTCCAACCAGTCGAACCCATGCCCCCTGCATTGGGAGTGCAGAGTCTTAACCACTGGACTGCCAGTGGTTCCCTTCATGTATTTTTTTCTCTTTAATGGCAATTAATATAACTGGGCTTTCCAGTGAAGTAGTGGATAAGCATCTTCTGTTTAACTTCTAGGATATTACACTCACTGGAGATAGCTTTTGGAATTTATTTTGCAGCTTATTATATTTATTATAAGTACTTTCCAAGAGACTTTTAACACAAAGGACTAGATAAGAATGCTGGGTGAGATCTGAACATGCAGAAATTGGACATGAAAGATTGTAATAACTGAGGAAAAATTGTAAGAAATTCTCAGATATAGGAAAAGATTAGGGGTATTGTCTAGCTGGAATGTATGGCAATAGGGTAGTGGTAGACCTTTGGAGGGGCTCCCCAGGTGGCTCAGTGGTAAAGAATCCATCTGCAATGCAGGAGCTGATGGAGAGGCAGGTTCCATCCCTGGGTCAGGAAGATCCCCTGGAGTAGGACATGGCAACCCACTCCAGTATTTTCACCTGGAGAATCCCATAGACAGAGGAACCTGGTGAGCTACAGCCCATAGAGTTGCAAAGAGCTACATAGGACTGAAGCAACTTAGCACACATGGAGACGTTTGGAAGCCAGACCAACTGGCTCTTGAATACAAGGCTAAAGTTGACTACAAGGCTAAAGAATTTCTGTAGTCTGAGGGAAGTCCTTGATGGTAGGCTTTTTTAGTATAGCATGCCACAAGCTCAGAAGGGGTTCTGGAGATGCTAGGACTAGGAATGTCAGATGCAGTGGATGGGGCAAGATGCCAGGGATGCCTGCATGATCAGAACTCAAGTCAGGTGAGATGAATGGGTGAACAGAGCTCTGAGGGTCAGGACAGGGAAGTAGGACTGAGGTGGTTTGTATGAAAGTAATCACAGGAGTCCTGATGTTCTAAGGCAGAGAAGGGAAGAGAGAAGTTGAGGATGAAACTGTATATAAAGGGATTTAAACAGAGGAACCCAAGAAAGGGATCTGGAGGAGGAGACCATGGAGAGCAGTCATAGAAGCCAAGGGGCAGAGCTGCACTGAGCCACAAGGAAGCAAACGGGTGGAGGAGGGAGGGTGGAGCTGAAGATGCCCCTTTCTAGAGGATGCCCTCACTGCTAATACCAAACCAGTGAGGCTTAGAGAGCAGAATGGAAGCACTGATGGGAAGTAAATTCTGAAGAGAATGGATTCTTAACCCTTCAGATCTTTTCATTTTATTCACAATTAACAAACAAAATATTAGAGAATTTCTGTTGCTATTGTTGAGACTAGGAGGTCAAACTTCACCTTACCTATCTGGGTAGCATGTGTTCAGTGGAAGATATTAACCGATGTCTTGTCAAAGAGAAGTCAGCCTAAAAAAAAAAAATAATAAAACCAAGTAGATGTTCTAATTGTAGAAAAGATTTGCTACAAATTTATTTCAAACAGAGATTTGTAAGAGTACTAAAATATTATTTGATTTCAAAGATTGTGGATATGCTGAGTTTTCCATGATGTGATGTGTATAAAAATAGCTTGCAGGCCTTCAATCAATATTAGTTATCTACAACCACCACCCACCTTCTACCCGCCCCATGTACCCCTCCCAATACAAATCTAGACAAATCAGGCCTGGTGTTTCTTCAGAAGGAGCTATTTTCTCCCTGCTTACAAATCAGATTAGATCTTCTTGTCTGGGGCCAGACACAGCATTTATCTCTTCTCGGCCTGCTCATTTTGCCGGAAGTCTGCAGCAGGATAATCACATTGGAAGCTTCTGGGAAGATTCTAGAATGGTATGGAGGGGTATGGAAAAGGTCACCTGTATAGTCTTTTGTGACTTACCTACCAGCAAATGTTCACACTGGCCATGGTGGGCTCTGGGACAAAAAGGGGAAGCCTAACCAGATTTTAGACACCTATGTAGCCCCATAATTGAGTCAAGGCTACACCATGGCCAGAAGGAGAGGGAAGGTGGAGGAGAGAGAACAAAGGGATTCCTCTGGGGTCAGTGATGAAAAGTTAATGCCAAGAGAACAGTGTGCATACATTCACATTATTGTGTTATATGGTTATGAGGACAAGGTTTCCCGTTGCAAGATTATTTTTTAGCATCCTGATAAGCAGCTGATCATGTCTGGGCCCTCCAGCTCTGAGCATCCCCCACTGTCTCATCTCTCATGTGGGTCACCTGATTCAAGAGAACTGAAACCATCTACAACCACCCAGAGACTATCTACAGTAACAGAATTTTCCTATTCTACTCTCTGCATCAACAAGGGTTGACTATTTCAGAGAACTCTTGCCCAGAAGATGAAAGCTGAAACTATTGCTTGTTCCTGCAAGTTTCCCAAAAAAATGATTTAAATGAACATTCAATTATTCAACTTTTCAAAAGAAAACATCAACTGACAATTTACTTTCCAAAATTCTTTGAATCCTTGCTGCTTCTCTTGCTGTGGCCATCGATCTTAAACTCTTATTTTGTGATCTTTACCCAATCTTAACCAAGCCCTTCCTTGAAAGAGTTTCTGAAACAGACTCCAGAACATTACAGACATCCTGACTTTGCCTTCTCCTCTCCAAGACACTACTAAGATTTTGCCTCACTGAGAAAAGGATGAACTCAGACTTAACAACAGGTTGTCCTGGTGCTATTTGGGGGAAAGGCAGCATTCAACAATCTCATCTGTCATCTCCACCTCCCCACAAGTTCTGGAACCCATCCAGGATTCACTCAAAGGGGATATGGGTTAGAGGTGCTCTGTTCAAGTAGTACAAAGACTTTAGTCTTACCTTCAACATACCATAGCCCAAGGTGATATGCCTGGCCCTACATGTTTATTCAATGTATTCCTGCTGCTGTTGCTGCTCAGTCACTGTTATGTCTGACTCTTTGTGACACCAAGGACTATAACTTGCCATGCTACTCTGTCCGCAGAACTTTCCAGGCAGGAATATTGGAATGGGTTGCCATTTTCTTTTCAGGGGATCTTCCTAACCCAGGGATCAAACCTGGGTCTCTTGTGTCTCCTGCATTGGCTGGTGTGATTTTTTCTTTTTACCAGAGCCACCTGGGAAGTCCTAGTCAATGTATTATTGTCTGCTCTTTGTCAGATCAGAGACTAGGCAATGGGACTTAAAAGCTGAAGTTACATGGAGTTTCCCTGTCTGCCTTCATTCCACATCTCCGTAGTGAGAAAAGAGAAATTAAAACAAAGTACATTGTATTATGTGCAATGATATTATGCAGAATAATGCTTCTTAAACAACGTGTATTTAAGAAGAAATCCCTCTCCACCTCCAAATCCATTGTGGATCAGTGCTATTATAAAATGCCATTGTGTTCATTATCTATGCCTGCTACAACACATTAGCACAAATTGAGTGGCTTAAATCAACAGAAATGCATTCTCTGGCAATTCTAGAGACCAGACATCTGAAACCAAGATGTTGGTAAGGATACACTCCTTTGGGGGCTCCCAGCTACTTGTGGCTCCAAGTATCCCTTGGCTTGTGGTTGTTGTTGTTGTTCAATCACTAAGTTGTGTCCGACTCTTTGGGATCCCATCGACTGCAACACGCCAGGCTTCCCTGTCCTATCCCAGAGTTTGCTCAAACTCATGTCCATTGAGTCAGTGATGCCATCCAACTATTTCATCCTCTGTCACCCCCTTGTCCTACTGCCCTCCATTTTTCCCACCATGAGGGTCTTTCCAATGAGTTGGCTCTTTGCATTAGGTGGCCAAAGTATTGGAACTTCAACTTCAGCAACATCTTGGCTTGTGGTTGCATCACTTTAACCTCTGCCTCCAATATGTATAATTCTCTTAAGAACTCTCAACATTGCATTTAGGGCTCACCTGGAAAATCCAGGATGATCTTATCTTGCCGTGCTTAATTTAATCACATCAGCAAGATTTTTTCCAAAAAAGTTCACATTCACAGGTTATAAAAAACAGGACAAGGACATCCCTTTGAGGACTGCCATTCAATCCACACTATCCATAAACATGAATACATAGGAAAATGAAATTAAAGACAAACTCAATAGAAGCCCACAGAGTGCACAATGTCAAATTGTTGTAAAGTTTCTAGCCACATTTTGAATGGCACTGATGTGGAGCTCACAAAAGGTGCACATCATCCCTCCAGATTTGGAGTATCCATGGGAATCCGGGAGCCACCAGGAGGTCACGGAGGTCATGGAGTTTTCCCAGAGGAGGTTACACTGAGGCATAGATTTAAGAAATGGTAGGCATTAGCTGTGAGGAAAGTGAGAGCTAAGGGAAGAGCATCTTCAGAAGAGAGGGGAAAAAGTATGTGTTTTATTTTGAATTGTGTCCTACCTTCCCCCCTCAAAACACATCTGGAAGTCCTAACCCCTAGTACCTCACAATGTGACCTGATTGGAAATAGATTCTTTACAGAGGTCAGTTCATTTCAGTTCAGTCACTCAGTCATGTCCAACATTTTGCGACCCCATGGAATGCAGCATGCCAGGCTTCCCTGTCCATCACCAACTACTGAAGCTTGCTCAAACTCATGTCAATTGAGTCAGTGATGCCATCCAACCATCTCATCCTCTGTCATCCTCTTTTCCTCCTGCCTTCAATCTTTCCCAGCATCAGGGTCTTTTCCAATTAGTCAGTTATTCGCATCAGGTGGCCAAAGTATTGGCGTTTCAGCTTCAACATCTGTACTTCCAATGATTATTCAGGACTGATTTCCTTTAGGATGAACTGGTTGGATCTCCTTGCAGTCCAACAGACTCTCAAGAGTCTTCTCCAACACCACAGTTCAAAAGCACTAATTCTTTGGTGCTCAGCTTTCTTTATACTCCAACTCTCACATCCATACATCACTACTGGAAAAACCATTGCTTTGACTGCACAGACCTTTGTTGGCAAAGTAATGTCTCTGTTTTTTTATATGTTGTTTAGTTTGGTCATAGCTTATCTTCCAAGGAGCAAGTGTCTTTTAACTTCATGGCTGCAGTCACCATCTGCAGTGATTTTGGAGCCCCCCAAAAAGTCTCTCACTGTTTCCATATTTTACCCATATATCGACCATGAAATGTTGGGACCAGAAGTCATGATCTTAGTTTTCTGAATATTGAGTTTTAAGCCAACATTTCACTCTCCTCTTTCACTTTCGTCAAGAGGCTCTTTAGTAATTCTTCACTTTCTGCCATAAGTGTGGTGTCATCTGCATAAATGAGGTTATTGATATTTCTCCTGGCAGTCTTGATTCCAGCTTGTGCTAAATCCAGTCCAGCATTTTGCATGATACACTCTGCATATAAGTTAAAGAAGCAGGGTGACAATATACAACCTTGTCATACTCGTTTCCCTATTTGGAGCCAGTCTGTTGTTCCATGTCCAGTTCTAACTGTTGCTTCTTGACCTGCATACAGATTTCTCAGGAGGCAGGTCAGGTGGTATGATAGTCCCATCTCTTGAAGAGTTTTCCACAGTTTGAGGTGATCCACACAGTCAAAGGCTTTGGGGTATTCAAAAGTAGGAGTTGTTTTTCTGGGACTCTCTTGCCTTTTCAGTGGTCCAAATAGATGTTGCTAATTTGATCTCTGGTTCCTCTGCCTTTTCTAAATCCAGCTTGAACATCTGTAAGTTCATGGTTCACATACTGTTGAAGCCTGGCTTGGAGAATTTTGAGCATTACTTTGCTAGCGTGTGAGATGAATGAAACTGTGTGGTAGTTTGAACATTCTTTGGCATTGCCCCAGGTCAGGAACTGTGGCTGTACTTTGGTGGAGCAGCCAGGAGGAGATATTCCATGTCCAAGGTCAGAGAAACCCCAGCAAGATGGTAGGCAACAGACCGGTGGCTGCTCTGTGCTGGAGCAGCTGTGAGGAGATACCCCATGCCCAAGGGCAAAGGGGAAGCCCCAGCAAGATGGTAGGAGAGGTGAATTCACATTTAGAATCAAACCCCATACCAGCCAGAGATGCTCAGAGGGTTCAAACAAATCTTGTGCACACCAGGACCCAGGGACCCCACAGAAACTGAGACAGAACTGTGTTTGAGCATCTCCTGTGGAGGTACGGGTCAGCAGTGAACTGCCACAGAGACAGGGGCTCTGTGTGCAGCTGACTTGGATATGGTATCAGCCCTCTTGGAGGAGGTCACCATTAACCCCACCATAGACTTGTTAGAACTTACACAGGACTGAGAAATAGGCTCTTGGAGGGTACAAACAGAACCTTGTGCACCAGAACACAGGAGAAAGGAGCAGTGACCCCACAAGAGATTGACCCAGACTTACCAGGAATGTCCAGCAGTCTCCAGCAGAGGCGTGGGTCGGTGGTGGCCTGCTGCCTGGTTGGGGGCAGTGAGTGTAGCAGTACATGCATGGGATCTTTTGAAGGAGGTCACCATTACCTTCATTACCTCCACCATAGCTTGCTGCTACTGCTGCTGCTAAGTCGCGTCAGTCGTGTCCAACTCTGTGCGACCCCATAGATGGCAGCCCACCAGACTCCTCCGTCCCTGGGATTCTCCAGGCAAGAACACTGGAGTGGGTTGCCATTTCCTTCTCCAATGCTTGAAAGTGAAAAGTGAAAGTGAAGTCGCTCAGTTGTATCCGACTCTTAGCGACCCCATGGACTGCAGCCTACCAGGCTCCTCTGTCCATGGGATTTTCCAGGCAAGAGTACTGGAGTCGGGTGCCACTGCCACCATAGTTTGGCCCCAGGTAAATAGCAGAGAGGGAACACAGCTCCACCCATTAACAGAAAATTGGATTAAAGATTTACTGAGCACGGCCCCGCCCATCAGAACAAGACCCATTTTCCCCTTCAGTCTCTCCCATCAGGAAGCTTCCATAAGCCTCTTATCCTTCTCCATCAGAGGGCAGACAGACTGAAAACCACAATCACAGAAAACTAACCAATCTGATCACATGGATCACAGCCTTGTCTAACTCAATGACATGATGAGCCATGCCATGTAGGGCCACCCAAGACAGATGTGTCATGGTGGAGAGTTCTGACAAAATGTGGTCCAAAATGTGGAGAAGGAAATGGCAAACCACTTCAGTGTTCTTGCCTCGAGAAATCCATGAACAGTACGAAAAGGCAAAAAGGACACTGAAAGATGAACTCCCCAGGTCGGTAGGTGCCCAACATGCTACTGGAGATCAGTGGGGAAATAACTCCAGAAAGAATGACAAAACACAGCCAAAGCAAAAACAACCCCAGTTGTGGATGTGACTGGTGATGGAAGCAAGGTCCAATGTTGTAAAGAGCAATATTGCATAGGCACCTGGAAAGTTAGGTCCATGAATCAAGGCAAATTGAAAGTGGTCACACAGGAGATGGTAAGAGTAAATGTTAACATTTTAGGAATCAGTGAACTAAAATGGACTGGAATAGATGAATTTAACTCAGATGACCATTATATTTATGACTGTGGGCAAAAATCCCTTAGAAGAAATGGAGTAGCCATTATAGTCAACAAAAGAGTCCGAAATGAGATTGGTTGCAATCTCAAAAACAACAGAATGATCTCTGTTCATTTCCAAGGCAAAGCATTCAATATCACAGTAATCCAAGTCTATGCCCTGACCAGTAACACTGAAGAAGCTGAAGTTGAACAGTTATATGAAGATCTACAAGTCCTTCTAGAACTAACACCCCAAAAGATGTCCTTTTCGTTATAGGGGGCTGGAATGCAAAAGTAGGAAGAGATACCTGGAATAACAGGCAAATTTGGCCTTGGAGTACAGAATGAAGCAGGGCAAAAGTTAATAAAGTTTTGCCAGGAGAAAGTACTGGTCATAGCAAACACCCTCTTCCAGCAACACAAGAGAAGACTCTACACATGGACATTACCAGATGATCAATACCAAAATCAGATTGATTATGTTCTTTGCAACTGAAGATGGAGAAGCTCTATACAGTCAGCAAAAACAAGACCAGGAGCTGACTGTGGCTCAGGTCACAAACTCCTTATTGCTGAATTCAGACTTAAATTGAAGAAAGTAGGAAAAGCCACTAAACCATTCAGGTATGATCTACATCAAATCCCTTACAATTATACAGTGGAAGTGACAAATAAATTCAAGGGATTAGATCTGATAGACAGAGTGCCTCAAGAACTATGGACAGAGATTAGTGACATTGTATAGGAGGCAGTGATGAAGACAATCTACAAAAAAAGAAATGCAAAAAACAAAATGGCTGTCTAAGGAGGCCTTACAAATAGCTGAGAAAAGAAGAGAAGCTAAAGTTAAAGGAGAAAAAGAAAAGATCTGCCCTTTTAAATGCAGAATTCCAAAGAATAGCAAGGAGAGATATGAAAGCCTTCCTGAGTAGACCAATGCAAAGAAATAGAAGAAAACAGTAGAATGGGAAAGACTAGAGATCTCTTCAAGAAAACTAGAGATACCAAGGCAACATTTCATGCAAAGATGGGCTCAATAAAGGACAGAAATGGTAGGGACCTAACAGAAGCAGAAGATATTAAGAAGAGGTGGTAAGAATACATAGAAGAACTATACAAAAAAGATCTTCATGACCCAGATAATCACGATGGTGTGATCACTCACCTAGAGCCAGACATCCTGGAATGCGAAGTCAAGTGGGCCTTAGAAGCATCACTACGAACAAAGCTAGTGGAGGTGATGGAATTCCAGTTGAGCTATTTCAAATCCCAAAAGATGATGCTGTCAAAGTGCTGCACTCAATATGCCAGCAAATTTGGAAAACTCAGCAGTGGCTATAGGACTGGAAAAGGTCAGTTTGCATTCCAATCCCAAAGAAAGGCAATGCTCAAACTACTGCATGATTGCACTCATCACACACTAGCAAAGTAATGCTCAAAATTCTCCAACCCAGGCTTCAACACTGCATGAACCATGCACTTCCAGATGGATTTAGAAAAGGCAGAGGAACCAGAGATCAAATCGCCAACATCTGTTGGATTATCGAAAAAGCAAGAGAGTTCCAGAAAAACATCTATTTCTGCTTTATTGACTATGCCAAAGCCTTTGACTGTGTGGATCACAACAAACTGTGGAAAATTCTTAAAGAGATGAAAATACCAGACCACCTGACCTGCCTCTTCAGAAATCTGTACGCAGGTCAAGAAGAAACAGTTAGAACTGGACATGGAACAACAGACTGGTTTCAAATAGGGAAAGGAGTATGTCAAGGCTGTATATTGTCACCCTGTATATATGGGTGACAATATTTACCTTATATGCAGAGTACATAATAAGAAATGCTTGACTGGATGAAGCAAAAGCTGGAATCAAGATTGCCAGGAGAAATATCAATAACTTCAGATATGCAGATGACACCACACTTATGGCAGAAAGCAAAGAAGAACTAAAGAGCCCCTTGAAGAAATTGAAAGAGAGTGAAAAAGTTGGCTTAACGCTCAACATTCAGAAAACTAAGATCATGACATCTGGTCCTATCACTTCATGGCAAATAGATGGGGAAACAATGGAAACAGTGAGAGACTTTATTTTGGGGGGACTCCAAAATCACTGCAGATGGTGACTGCAGCCATAACTTAAAAGACACTTGCTCCTCAGAAGATAAGCTGTGATGAACATAGACAGCATATTCAAAAGCAGAGATATTACTTTGTCAACAAAGGTTCATCTAGTCAAGGCTATGGTTTTTCCAGTAGTCATGTATGGATATGAGAGTTGGACTGTGAAGAAAGCTGAGCACTGAAGAACTGATGATTTTAAACTGTGGTGTTGGAGAAGACTCTTGAGAGTCCCTTGGACTGCAAGGAGATCCAACCAGTCCATCCTAAAGGAAATCAGTCCTGAATAATCATTGGAAGGACTGATGTTGAAGCTGCAGCTCCAATACTTCAGCCACCTGATCCGAATAACTGACTCATTGGAAAAGACCCTAATGCTAGGAAAGACTGAAGGCAGGAGAGTAAGGGGACGACAGAGGATGAGATGGTTAGATTGCATCACTGGCTCAATGGACATAGTTTGAGTAAACTCCAGGAGCTGGTGATGGACAGGGAGGTCTGGTGTGCTGCAGTCCATGGGGTCACAAAAAGTTGGACACAACTGAGTGACTGAAAAGAACTGAACTTGCCATTGCCCTTCTTTGGGATTGGAATGAAAACTGACCTTTTCCAGTCCTGTGGCCACTGCTGAGTTTTCCAAATTTGCTGGCATATTGAGTGCAGCACTTTCACAGCATCATCTTTTGGGATTTGAAATAGTTCAACTGGATTTCCATGACCTCCACTAGCTTTGTTCATAGTGATGCTTTCTAAGGCCCACTTGACTTCACACTCCAGAATGTCTGGCCCTAGGTGAGTGATCACACCATCATGGTTATCTAGGTCATGAAGATCTTTTTTGTACAGTTCTTCTATGTATTCTTACCACCTGTTCTTAATATCTTCTGCTTCTGTTAAGTCCCTACAATTTCTGTCCTTCATTGAGCCCATCTTTGCATGAAATGTTCCCTTGGTATCTCCAATTTTCTTGAAGAGATCTCTAGTCTTTCCCGTTCTATTGTTTTCCTCTATTTCTTTGCATTGACTGCTGAAGAAGTCTTTCTTGTCTCTCCCTGCTATTCTTTGGAATTCTGCATTCAAATGGGCATATCTTTCCTTTTCTCCTTTGCCTTTAGCTTCTCTTCTTTTCTCAGCTATTTGTAAGGCCTCCTCAGACAACTATTTTGCCTTTTTGAATTTCTTTTTCTTGGGGATGGTCTTGATCACTGCCTCCTGTACAATGTCACTAATCTTCATCCATAGTTCTTGAGGCACTCTATCAGATCTAATCCCTTGAATCTATTTGTCACTTCCACTGTATAATGGTAAAGAATTTTATTTAGATCATACCTGAATGGTCTAATGGTTTCCCCTGCTTTCTTCAATTTAAGGCTAAATTTGGCAGTAAGGAGTTGGTGACCTGAGCCACAGTCAGCTCCTGGTCTTGTTTTCGCTGACTATATAGAGCTTCTTCTTTGGTTGCAAAGAATATAATCAATCTGATTTTGGTATTGACCATCTGGTGATGTCCATGTGCATGTAGAGTCCTCTCTTGTGTTGCTGGAAGAGGGTGTTTGCTATGACCAGTGTGTTCTTTTGGCAAAACTCTGTTAGCCTTTGCCCTGCTTCATTTTGTATGCCAAGGCCAAATTTGCCTGTTGCTCCAGGTATCTCTTGACTTCCTTCTTTTGCATTCCAATCCCATATAATGAAAAGGACATCTTTCTTGGGTATTAGTTCTAGAAGGTCTTGTAGGTCTTCATAGAACAGTCCATTAAATAAAGTACTGAGGGTGGGCCCTAATCCAATATGATTGGCATCCTTATTAAAAAAAAAAAAAAAAAACAGATGCAGAGATAGACATGCATAGAAAGAAGATGATGAGATGACAAGGGCAAAGTAGCCCCATGAAGGAGGAGGCAGAGATTGGAGTCATGCTGTCAGACACCAAAAAGTGCGTGGGGCCCACAGAACCTGGGAGACACGCTCTGGCTGACCTCATCCCTTGGGTCACATGTCTCTTCCTTACTCGGCTGTTACTGCTTTTAAACCTAGATTGTGTTGACTGGGGGGTCACACTCAGGTGGCTTTATAATTGCCAGCCTGAATTGTCACCCTCCTTGCTCCCTAACTGAGCCCCCTTAGACCACTGTCTCCCTCCTCCTGAGTCCCGGATGGGCTCCTGGTGTGCAAACCTTGCCCTTTGGTAGGATTTTAATTACTTGTATCTCAGTTCTGTGACCTGCCTGACCATACCTCTGAACCCTGAGACCCAGACACCCCAAATTATCCACCAGTGAGGCTCTGTCCAGCCTTTCCCTGACTCAAAGCACCATGTTCCAGCCATCCAGGAAAACATTGCGCCATCTGTGAATGGTAGCTCCTTAACACAAGGACAGAAGGTGTTGGTTACTAGGACACTGAGGTGATGCCCCCTGGAGTTGTGCAAGAGAAGTGACTAGAGTCACTGTAGACTCAAACATCCTTTGAGTGTGCCAGTGCCTCCTTCAGACAAGATCCCTTCTCTACTGCTGGACCCCTGCCCTTCTTTTTCACCCCACTTCACCAACTGGATGAGACCTGACCACATCCACAAGACCACTGTGCTGCCCAGTGAGTGTGGGGTACTTGGGGCAGGAGTTCAGGGAAATGACTTGGAGATGAGACAGCAGAGATATCAACTTTATTGCTGATCACAGCTGGAAAGAAGGACATGATTTAAATGTACACAGTAAGTACCTCACACTTGAACCCAGAATCCCATATTCACTCTGGTCACAGGAAGAGAGCCTCAGTGTCTAGTGTTCCCATGATATTGTCATTTATAATATAAAGATATATAGGACTTTGTCCCATTTCTGGCACAGAGCTTCCTAAAACCATTGGAATCTCTTAAGAGATGAGAGCCATAAAGGGGTCTTCTGTGTGCTAATGAACAACTTCTGGATGGCAGCTAAGGATGGGGACTGATTGCCAGGAGAACCAACATTGTGATTAAAGGGTTGGAACTTTTCAGTCATACTCCTCTGACCTGACTTCTGAGGAGATGAGAGGGGCTGAAGATTAAGATCACTCACTATTGGCCAAAGATTTAATCAGTCATGCCTATGTCGAAACCTCCATAACAACCCAAGGATCAGAGTTGGTAGAGCTCCCCGGTTTGTAAATTCATGGAGATATAAAGAGTAGCGTGCTCTGAGAGGATAAAGAAGCTCTATGCCTTTTTCCCACTCCTTAGCCTATGTGTCTCTGCTGCTGCTGCTGCTGCTAAGTCGCTTCAGTCATGTCCGACTCTGTGCGATCCCATAGACAGCAGCCCACCAGGCTGCCCCGTCCCTGGGATTCTCCAGGCAAGAACACTGGAGTGGGTTGCCATTTCCTTCGCCAATGCATGAAAGTGAAAAGTGAAAGTGAAGTCGCTCAGTCATGCCCGACTCTTAGCGACCTCATGGACTGTAGCCCACCAGGCTTCTCCATCCATGGGACTTTCCAGGCAAGAGCGTCTCTACTGTTTTTTCCTGAGTCATATCCTTTAATGATAAACCTGTGATCTAGGAAGTAAATGTATCTCTGAGTTCTGTGAGATCCGCTAATAAATTAATTGAACCCAAGAGGAGGTCGTGAGAGCCTCTAAGCTACAACCACGTGATCAACAGCACAGGTGACAACCTGGGTTTGTGATTGGCATCTGAAGCGCAGGGCAGTCTTGTGGGACTGAACCCTTAACTTTTGATATCTGGTTCCATTTCCAGGTACATAGTATCAGATAAGTTGAAAGGTAGGACACCCAGGTGGTGCCCAAGAATGGTTTGGATGAGGGGAACATCCCACACACTGGAGCTGGTTATCAGAATCTTAGTTGCTTAGTGAGGCCTGGCTGGGCCTGCCCTGCTGAGCCAGCAGTGGGTGGAAAGCAGACCTGCGTGCATCCTCTATGGGAAGGCAGAGCAGACAGGTCCTGGCCTTTGCTCCCACCCTGTTCTGGATCTATAGTCCCCTGTGCTACACATAGGACCTTGTTTATCCATCCTACAAATAATAGTTTGCATCTGCTAATCCCAAAGTCCCAATCCTTTCCTCCCTTAGCCCCTTGCAACCACATATCTGTCCTCTATGTCTGTGAGTTTGTTTCATAGACAAGCTCATTTGTGTCATATTTTAGATCCACATATAAGTGATATCATATGTGCTGTGTTTCTGTTTCATTGATAAGTTCATTTGCATCATAATTTATATTCCACACATGTGATAAATGATATTTGTTTTTCTCTTTCTGACCTACTTTGCTTGGTATTATATTTCTAAGTCCATCCATGTTGCTTTAAATGGCATTATTTCATTGTTTTTTTAGGCTTCCATTTCATACATGTAATACATATATATATATATATACACACACACTCATATATACTCTTTATCTCTCATCTGTCTTTATCCATTCATCTGTCAATGCTCATTTAGGTTGATCCCAATTTTTGGTTAGTGTAAAGAGTGTTGCTATGAGCATAGAGGAGCATGTACCTTTTTGAATTATAGTTTGGTCTGGGTAGTGGGATTGCTTTCAGTTCAGTTCAGTTCAGTTCAGTCCAGTCATTCAGCCGTGTCCAACTCTTTGCAACCCCATGAATCTCAGCACGCCAGGCCTCCCTGTCCATCACCAACTCCCGCAGTTCACCCACACTCACATCCATCGAGTCAGTGATGCCATCCAGCCATCTCATCCTCTGTCGTCCCCTTCTCCTCCTGCCCCCAATCCCTCCCAGCATCAGAGTCTTTTCCAATGAGTCAACTCTTCGCATGAGGTGGCCAAAGTATTAGAGTTTCAGCTTTAGCATCATTCCTTCCAAAGAACATCCAGGGCTGATCTCCTTCAGAATGGACTGGTTGGATCTCCTTGCAGTCCAAAGGACTCTCAAGAGTCTTCTCCAACACCACAGTTCAAAAGTGTCAATTCTTCGGCGCTCAGCCTTCTTCATAGTCCAACTCTAACATTTTTAGTTTTTTGAGGAACTTCCATACTGTTCTTCACAGTGGCTGTACCAATTTATATATTTACTAACAGTGTATAAAAGTTTCCTTTTCCGTACACACTCCAGCATTTGTTATTTGTAGACTTTTTAATGATGGCCTTTCTGACCAGTGTAAGGTGGTACCTCATTGTGGTTTTGATTTGCATTTCTCTAACAATTAGTGATGATGAACATTTGTTCTTGTGCCTATTGGCCATCTGCATGTGTTCTTTGGAGAAATGTCTGTTTAAGTTTTCTGCCCATTTTCGATTTTTTGTTATTGAGTTGTATATGTGTGTGCTTAACAGCTTAGTAGTGTCTGACTCTTTGAATTGTATGAGCTGTTTGTTGGAAATTAAGCCCTGGTTGATAGCATCACTAGCAAATATTTTTTCCCAGCCTGTATAATCTCATTTTAGACCCTTTAGATTGTCCTGGGATGCTGAGTGTATTTGTCCTATTTCTCCTGAAACAGATTAGAAATGTGCAATGGTGTAGACAAGTTAGAGAATTATTTGTTACTTGCATAGCAGATGGGGAATAAATAGTCAGGAGTACATAGAATCACTTATTCTATGATCCCTAGATTGTTGGCCTCATCTTCATGGATCAAGATTTATTGCTACCACATTCCAGCCAGTGAGAAGGGAGAAATGTATTTCCACTCTTTAAATGCAGGAACCAGGGTTTGCAGGGGCTCCCTGGTAGCTCAGATGGTAAATAATCTTCCTGCAATGGAGGAAACCCTAGTTTGATTCCTGGGTCAGAAAGAACCCCTGAAGAAGTATTCTTGTCTGGAAAAATCCATGGACAGAGGAACCTGGCAGGCTATGGTCCATGGCGTTGGAAAGAGTTGGACATGACTGAACAGCTAACTGTTATGTGGCCACATCAAGCTGTGAGGATTGCTGGGAGATGGAATCTGTTCTGGGTAGTGATGTGTCCAGCTAAAAGTTGGGGATTCTACTACTAAGAATGATGGGAAGACTAGATACCAGGAACAGAGGCACCAACATTTCCCTGTAACTCATTTTTGACCCTTCTCCACAATCCATTTGTCATTTTTGACCCTTCTCCAGAATCCATTTGTCATCACATCCTGGCCCATGACCACTCCTGGTGTCTTTCCCTAGTCTTTATCCCTGCTGATACCACAATGGAATGGCCCTTACAGCTTCATACCTTTTGTCTTATGAGAAATTTTTAGCAGATCTTTTTGCCTCCAGTCTCGTTCCACCCTCCTCCAGTGACCTTTCTAAAGTGAAAATCTGATTGTACGACTCCACTGGTGGTAAGGTCTTCAAAGGCTCCACTGCTCAGAGAAGTGAGATTTTAACTGCAAATTACTGAATCCCTGAAATTATATGCATATTTGGCACATGTGCATTTTTCCAAAGCAAGCTTCAGATTCAAGGAGTCCGTGATTACCCCTCAAGTTATAGGCTCAAGTTTAAATCCCTTATCAATGAAAAAGTGAGATGTGCCTACCAACCTTCTTCTCACATCTCCTCTCTGGACACTTGTCCTGTGAAACCTAAACCCAAGACCTCCTGAAATGACTCTGAAAGAGCAGACCATGCTCTTTCACACTCCACGTCTTTATGCCTACTATTCTAACTGGAATGCCTGGGCAAACTCCTACACATCCTTATGGCTTAGCTTAAAAGCTGACCCCTCTGGAGTCTTCTCCACTCCCTCTGGTCTGGCCAAGTCAGTTACCCCAGCACTATTTAGACTTCCATTATTCATCATAGTTGCTGTCAGCCTGTCTATCTCCTCCACCAGACCATGAACTCTGGAGCCTAGGACCCAGCATAAATAGTCCACAAATGTTTGTTGAGACAATGTCACTTATGCCCTCAAGCCTGGAATGTTCTTTCTAAAATGTAAATCTGAGCATTGTGTATTATGTCCCTATTTCCTTCATGTCTTGTTACAGTGGCTTTCTCTCTGGTTTCATCTTGCAATCCCTCCTTTTTTCTACTCCAGGAACACTGGAGTTCTTCTAATGCCCCGAATGTGTTCTCCTTTGTCTTGAGTCTTTAATGCACACTTCCTTAGCTCTTCTTTGCCAGACTAATGCCTAGTCATTCTTCAGAGAGCTTACACAGTCCTCACGAAGCCTTCCTTGATCCCCTCCTCACCCTCGACTAGGCTGAGGATCCCACCTGTGTGTCCCCATCACACCTTATATTTTCCAAGTGGCAGCATGCATAATTCTGGGCCAAAATGATTTGTCTCTCTTGCCTACTAACCTATAAGTTCCTGTGCCTAACTTGCCTACCAGCATGTCCCTAACCCCAAACACAGGTTTGGAAGGGAGTAAGTACCTAAGAAATCTGTGTCAAATGAAAGTTAGACAAATTAATTTCTCTTTCATAAATCAATAGCTTTTCATTGCCTTTAGTACAATGAAATCACAGCTTTAGGATCCTTTATGATCTGGTTACCATGTATTTTCAGTCTCATCTCTTCCAAACCCACCCTTTGGTCTCAGGGTCTCTCTCAAACTCTACACGGCAGTTCGATCAAATTGAGTGAAGGTCCTCCTTGCTGGCTCTCAATTCTTTCAGCCTTGGCAACTGCCAGACTCAGTTTTCTCCTCACCTCTCACTCACTCCTCTTCCTTTTCTGACTAACATCCAATAATGTTTGTGTTTTCAATTAGACCCCTCTTTCTCTAGCAGCCTCCTTTGACTTCCTAAGACCAGCTCTGGTGCACTTCACGGGCACCCCTGTAGTGTTCTGGGCTTCCTTCTCTCCACTCTGTTTCCCCAAGTAGATGCAATGACCATCTGAACTGTGTCCCCGATGTCTCTAATTTGAGCCCAGCACCTGTCCACAGTAGGCACTCCAAAAATACTTGTGAAATGAACTATTAGCAAGTATGTCTTGTCTTTCAAAAGTAGATTGCAAGAATTTCCTGCATTGCAGTGAGGGAAGCCAAAGTACCTGTGGGTCCCTCCCTAGGCCAGAGGTTAATACCTGTCTCCAGGGAGCCCAATTTATGCTGCTTGGAGGTTGTGCCATCAGATACTTGACAATTGAATTAATCGGTGGAACCATGGCTTAAAGTCCTCCAAAACCTGAGACTGGGGTCATGGTAACCTTAGACACTGGTTTTCAAGAGGGGACCACAGCTGCTTTCTAAAAGCCGGTACTGGGAAGAGTGTCAGCCACCTAGTCAGTCTCTGCAGATATTTGAGGAATGAATTCTAGAGCAGTGACAATGTAAAGAGGCAAGCTGTGCTTGTTCATCTCACCATGTTCTGGGCTCAGACATTTCAACGGAATGGCGTGGTTATAAGGGCTGAGGTCACATGGTGACCTCTATTCACCTGTATTCACATTCCAGACTCAAGATGAAAAGAAACTTATTTAAAATCTCAGAAAGGGTGGACAAGATCTTTTCGATAATGATTCAGTGGCTTCAAACTAAGAAAACCAGTTTGCCTTCTCTGGTAAATAAGCTGTATTTAATATAACAGCTGGACTCAAATGAGATAATTTTTTAAAATGTGACCAAATGCAAGTTGCCACCCAACATGAAATGCAAAAACAGACTCTAAATTGGCAACATGGGACATGGACCCCTTACTGCTCTCTGTAGAATCATAACAGAAGATAAGACTCACACTGCAAGTTCCCAAAGGCTGAGAACAAAGAAATGCAAAGAAATTTTGAGACAAAAGATCGAGAGGCAGCATTTTAATACATAAACGGTCAGGTTAGGCCAGAGTGTTATTCTCCAAGTGTGGTGTGGCCCAGCAGTATCAGCATCCCCTGAGAACCGGTTAGAAATGTAGACTCTCCAGCCCCCTTCCCTCCCAGACTGACCAAACTCTAATAAGATCTCCAGGTGATTCGTATGCACATTAAAATTTGAGAAGAACTGGGCTAGGACATTATTAATGTGGGGTTCTGCTCTTAAAATGCGCTGTAAGGTAAAAACAAACCCATTTAAAGCATTTTAGATCATTCTTTACTCCATTCTCTCTGGGCAACACTGTCACACATCAAGTCCTGCTCTGGGACTTTGAGCCTCTCTTATGAATCACAAGTTGTACTGACGTTTGCTGTGCCATTTGTGTAGACAGTCTTCATGGATTACAAATTGGACTCTAAGACTTCCATCGGCTGTTCCTTGCCCAGCAACCCCAGGAGTTAGTTAGGTTGTATGATAACTTCCGTTTTTAGAGATGATGAAAACGAGACCAGGACTCACTCAAGGGGCATCAAGCAAATTTGTATCTGAATCAGATGAGAACTCAAGCTTTTGGGTTGCCAATGTGAGGCTCACCCAACTATGATGTCTTCCCTTTTTATACAAGATGGGTTTTTTTGCATGAGAGATTTTTTTAAAAGAACAAATCCATAGATAGAGCCATGCACATGGTAGCCCCTGGGATTGTGGAAGCCTAAGAAGGAGCTTTTCAGAAGAGATATATGTCTATGCAGAACACGCCCTACTGGGCCCAGCCTCCACATTCTTGCTGCAGCCCACACTGGCAGGTTCTGCATCCAGGAGCCTTGGAAACCTCAGAACCTCATGAGGGCTCATAGTCCGCTCATAAAGGTGGAGTGGAAATGATCCAGGATTACCATGAGGGCCATGGGTACTGCTGCTTCCTCGGTGGGTAAAAAATCTGTCTGCAATGCAGGAGACCTGGGTTCGATCTCTGGGTAGGGAAGATCCCCTGGAGAAAGAAAAGGCTACCCACTCCAGTATTCTTGCCAAGAAGATCCCACGGACTGGGGACAGAGGAGCCTGGTGGGCTACAGCCCGTAGGGTCACAAGAATCGGACAAGACTTAGCAACTAAACCACCAAGGATACTACTACAAAAAAAAGAGGTGGCATCGAGATGACAAGAACCTACCCTGAGAAGGATGCTCACTCTGATTAATTTGTTTCTTTCACAGATTTAGAAGAGCTTATGTAACTGGGCTCTGCCTAAATACATGTGATGGGCTTCACTAGTTTGGATAACTTTCTGCTCAATTTCAATTTCCCTGGTGCAAAGTGGAGCCACCTGATGACTTGGAAATGGTCAAGACTGTGTATCTGGCACTGACACCAATGTGCTTCTTCCTACCTCATCTGAATTTAAGATTTCTCTGTCAACCCCAACTAAACAAAGGCCCCAGTGGGATTTGTTCAGTTTCACCTGCCTGCACGGTGATTCTCCTAAGGTCCTCCAGAGAATGATTGCCAGGGCAGCTGCTTAAATCCCACCCCTTCCCCACCCTTCCTCTCTAGACATGCATGTCCAGTGGGACATCTTCCTATATAATTGATTAAAAAACAAAAAGACAGTACATTTTAAAATTCCACGTAAAAAGTATTGCTTTGCTACTGTGCTCCTGCCTGCTTGCTCACTACACGGTTTGGCAAAGGATAGAGTCATGAGGAATTCAAGGCTGAAGATGTTTGGGAATATTTTTAGCCGACACCAATGTACCTGGCACCTTGCACCCCTCTACAGCCCAGAGTTTTGGGGCTTGGCCTAAGGCAAAAACTACAAAGCAGCCTAATGAGCAAAATTATACAACAGGAATGTATGTGCATATTCGACATTGTTTCTTCTTTTCAGGGGCAGCCCTCTGGCTATGACCCATGCCCTCTCCAAGGGCAACGGAGGAATCCAGACAAAGCTTCTTCTGTTCACAGCTGCCAGCTCTTCCACTGCCCCTATGGCCCCAGGGACCTGCCCTGCTTCAAGTGGGCCCGAAGCAGCCCTGCAATTTCCACATGGGCGGGTGATTTCAGAGCGATGGACAAAGCCGTTTGGCCAGCCTACAGGAGAGAAAGAAAAGGAAAAACAAATTTTTATCCCACCGCAGAAAGGAAGGGTGAGTTGGGAACCAAGGATATACACAGGGCATAGAAGTCTGTTTCAAGCTTTCTCAGAGGAGAGGAGGAGACTCCAATGACATGAGGTCAGAGAAACGGGCTCCCTTCTGTGGAAACAGAAGGAAATTTGTGGGAAACTTGTGCCAATGAAAATAAAGAAGTGTCACTTGGTTTTTAACACTTTTTCTTTTTAAATCGGAAAACAGAGGAATGAAAACAACTCTTCCATTATTTCATTACACAGACTGAAACGAAAGTTAGCATTTTGGTGAATTTCCCTCCAATCTTTTCTTCTATGCAAATGTGTTGTTGGTTTTTATGTAGAGGAATGATCATGTGTATCAATTTTGAATGTTGCTTTTATTTTTAACTCATCATGATATGCTATGAGATTTTCCCTGCTCTTACACAGTCATCAGAACATATCATTTTTCTTATCCACTCTGTAATATTCCATTATTTACTGAACTATTTTCCTTCTACTGGAGATTTAGGTTGTTTCCAAGTCTTCACCATCATAAACTTAGTGCAGAAAGCATGCTCCCATTCCTAATTATTTCCTAAGGATCAATTCTTTGAAGTGGGTTTGCAGCTAGGAAGGGCACATTTATTTTTACCTCCTGATATTTAATACCACGCTACTTTTCTCACTTCAGTTGCAGTGCAGGGAGCTGCATCCTGCTATCTAAAGAAGCTGCAGGCAGAGCAACTCTCAGTAGGCAGCACCATCTCTACACAGAGATGAGGGGAAGGGCTACCATGATGCAGGAGATGCTGAGCTCCATGAGGGCTCCAGCCTGTACCCAGAATTATGAAACCATAACAGCTCCAAAACCCACTTTTCTGGCAACTCATTTGGAGGCAAAATCCAACCTAAGGTTATCTCTGGTTCTTACTTAGCCCATTTAAATGTGTGAATATTTTTACATCTTGCAGCATAAACATTAATAAGTTGACACATGGGGGCCACCTAAGATTCACTAGAGTGCTCTCTACTGCGGATGGGGGAAACTACTTCCTAAAATGTGGAAATGCCACAGAAGCAGGTGGGAAGTGTTCACACTCAGCTAAAACCCCTTCAGTCTCTTCTCTGAGCTTCAGGATGGAGTCCAGCTGCCACCAGGGCCCCACACACACGTAAATAGCTATAATGCATGGCCAGAGGCCAAACAAGCAGCAGAGAAGCAGACTGAGCTCCAGAGAGGATGACCACCCTGTGTGTATGGGGGAAGGGTGGGGGACAGGCCAAGGAAGTGGCCTTTCAGCAGACAGGCTTCCCCAAACAGACAAAGATGAAGTTTTCCCTGAAAAGGCCTCGTGACTCCTTGGGCCCTGCTTTTATCAGTCTTTGTAACTTGATATTTGTGGGATTATTTGACAAATCTCAGTCCCCAAGAGGTCAGACACTGGATCTGGCCTGTTCTGCTGGCCCAGCCCCTGGCCCCATGCCTGCGGTCTGTAGGTCCTAATATGCACTGTTGAAAGAGGGAATGCCAGTGACATTATAACAGAGAGTATTCAAGTTGATCAAGAACTTGAGCCACCTGAATCCTAACGAATATGTTCCTAGAATGGACAAGTCTGGAAGAAAGCAAAGATGTTCCTCAGAGGCATCTTGTGAAAGCCCCACAGAGGCACTGGGGTTTATTTAGGCCTGTCCCCTGCTATACTTCATCAACCCGGAGGCTTCACATAAACACAAACAGTGTGATTAACCAGGCAAGAGTCACAGGGCCAGTCCCAGGGGACATGTGCAACTTAGACAGGGCCCACCTGGAGATGACAGCCTACATCTATGGGCTCTTCAACTACAGACATAGAAAGTGGGGGGGCCCATTCAGTTCAGAAAGTGTGGCCAGAGAGACCACCTGAGGAGGGTGTGTCCCTGAGATGACTCTGCTGGAGCACTGGGAACAGGTCCATGGCACGCAGCTCTGGTGGAAGTCAGGAATGGCAGGTCCCTATTCAGCAGCACTGCAGGCCCAGAGAGATGGCAGGGGCTCGGGCAGCCAGCACACCTGTGTGTGTGTGTGTGTGTGTGTGTGTGTGTGTGTGTGTGTGTCTGGTGGGGGGTTATCTTGCAGTATGACAAGAACTCAACAAGAAGCCACTGCACATCAGGCAAAGATGGGCAAGGCATAGTCTCTGCCTTCTCAGTTCAGTTCAGATCAGTCACTCAGTCATGTCTGACTCTTTGCGACCCCATGAATTGCAGCACGCCAGGCCTCCCTGTCCATCACAAACTCCCAGAGTTCACTCAGACTCACGTCCATCGAGTCAGTGATGCTATCCAGCCATCTCATCCTCTGTCGTCCCCTTCTCCTCCTGCCCCCAATCCCTCCCAGCATCAGAGTCTTTTCCAATGAGTCAACTCTTCACATGAGGTGGCCAAAGTATTGGAGTTTCAGCTTTAGCATCATTCCTTCCAAAGAAATCCCAGGGCTGATCTCCTTCAGAATGGACTGGTTGGATCTCCTTGCAGTCCAAGGGACTCTCAAGAGTCTTCTCCAACACCACACTTCAAAAGCATCAATTCTTCAGCACTCAGCCTTCTTCACAGTCCAACTCTCACATCCATACATGACCACTGGAAAAACCATAGCCTTGACTAGATGGACCTTTGTTGGCAAAGTAATGTCTCTGCTTTTCAACATACTATCTAGGTTGGTCATAACTTTCTTCCAAGGAGTAAGCGTCTTTTAATTTCATGGCTACAGTCACCATCTGCAGTGATTTTGGAGCGCAAAAAAATAAAGTCTGACACTGTTTCCACTGTTTCCCCATCTATTTCCCATGAAGTGATGGGACCAGATGCCATGATCTTCGTTTTCTGAATGTTGAGCTTTAAGCCAACTTTTTCACTCTCCTCTTTCACTTTCATCAAGAGGCTTTATAGTTCCTCTTCACTTTCTGCCATAAGGGTGGTGTCATCTGCATATCTGAGGTGATTGATATTTCTCCCGGCAATCTTGATTTCAGCTTGTGCTTCTTCCAGCCCAGCATTTGTCATGATGTACTATTCTAGAAGGTCTCAATTTGATAAGTGTTTTGGAGGCACAGACCAGATAAGCCCTTCCAAGGGTGAGCCTCGGGGTTGGGGGCAGGCATCCATCTTCACCACCACCTCCCCATCTTTCATCACTCTGGCTGCCCCAAGAGTCTGGGTGATCAATTTCTCCAATTACCTTCCAAACTTGGGGAAGACACCTTGCTGGCTGTTCTGGGGGTTCTGCATTCACAGCAACCTTTAAATGTTGGCAGGATGAAAGAACCCAATTTCAAGACATGATTCCTCTCTCAATTTTCCAACAGAGCACCTAAGTCTCCTTGGAAACTGAACATTGAAACAAGATGGTGATCATGATAAGGGCTGGATGCCACCCCTCTATGCACAGCAGGAGGCACAGGGCTTGGTGCTTGCTGGGTCCCCAGTCAGCTGTCCCTATCTCCCACTGACATTTCTCACCCAAGTCAATTTGGGGAATTTCTGCTGGGAAACGTCAGCAGGCAGTAGGAGACTGACCTCTGTGAGCTGGGATCTAGAACCTTCTGTGGGCCTGCTGTCTGACTGCCCGGGCAACCCTCTGCTCGCTGGGCATCACCTAACCCTCTCCACCCTCCCCTAGGACAGGCTTCTGTCACCATCTCCGGTTTAGCTGCCCCGTTCCTACTTCCCCAGCTTCCAGCCCTCCCCCAAACTGCAGCCAGCCTGGTCCTCAACCCTAGTCTGGCTCTTCCTGATCCAGCACTTGACTTGGATGGCTTTTCATCCAAGTTCAGTACTTCAATATTCACCTATACCAGAGTTTCTCAGCCTTGGCACTACTGACATGTTGGGCCAGATAATTTGTAATTCTTCACTGATGCTGTACATTGTAGGATGTCCAGCAACATCCCTGGCCTCTACCCACTAGATGCCAGGACTGACCCCTGCACATACTTATGACAGATAAAAATGTCTTCAGACACTGTGGGATCTCCCCTGGAGGGAAAAATCACTCCCGAATGAGAACCATGTCTCCCTTTGAGGACCAGTCTTCTCTGATTGGCCCCTCCTAACTCCAGACCTTCATCCTCCCTATTCCCTCCAGACACTGTGCGCAAATGCCCTGGTCCCTACTCATTCATGTGGTGGTTGCTTTGCATTTGGTCTCATGGTTCACCTATTCACAACAATAAACAGTTGCCATTAACTAAATATTTCTTAGATATCTAATAGGGGCTTTACAAATGTTACCATATTAAGGTCTGGTCTATTACCATCCTCATTTACAGACCAGCATACTGAGGCTCAGAGTGGTTAGGTGACCTGCCCAAAGGCACAGTTACACAGCCCAGTTTCAAACTCATGGGTTTTTAAAAGTCCATGCTTCTAACCACCACTCAATTTGTTGGAAGAACCATGGAGTCCTCCTGCCATGGCTCTTCCTCCACCTCCTGAAGGAAGCCACTGAGCTCTCTAGTCTGTGGCAGACTCTGCAAGATACCCTCAGTCTCACTGCTTGATGATACCTGCTAACCAGGGACTTGCAAAGATTCTGTCACCCGTCCTGCAGGCCTGCCCTCTCAGGGCCTCCTCCATTGTCGTGGTTACCCATAAAAGGGCCCTGGGCCTGTTCCAGATTAAAGGGCTACCTCCTTCAGCCCCAGGCCAACCCTACAGGGAGCTCATTGACACAGAGCCTTTGTCTGACTGTATCCCATCTGGAAAAGGAGGCTCTTACTTCCAGAGCCCACCACTGTTCCCAGAGGCATTTCAAGAGGTTCTGTGCTCTCCACTGATCACAGAAATGACTTTGGACAGAGCTGGGGTTCGGGGGACCTGAAGACAAGGGGCAGGCCTGCCTGCTGCCTGAGTGTGGTGGGAGAGACTTGGCAGCTTGAATCACTGATGGAACAATGGTGGGGAGTTCAGAGGTGGCCTAGTAAGACAGGCTGTCCCTGGGTGGGGAGGGGGCTCTCTTTCCCTCCCCAGGCCTTTGTCCCTTTTGAACTGTGGATGCTAAGAAAATACAGAGAAGTCTGTTTAAAGCATTAAATTATAATGCCAGCATTAAGGACACTGGAGTCAGACCTGGGCTTGAATTCTCACTCCAAGAATAAGAAGCTTGTGACCTATGACTGCTACATAAGCACTCAAGGCCTCTTCATTCTTGTCAGTACAAAACAGGGATGGCAGGCTCTACCTCACTGGATCTTTTTGATATTTATTGATTGATTTATTCATTTATTTAGTCATTTGGCACCCAGGATCTTCAGCTGTGGCATGAAAACCCTTAGCGGCAGCATGTGAGATCTGATTCTTTAACTAGGGATCAAACCCAGGCCCCCTGCATTGGGAGCATGGTGTCTTAGCTACTGGATCACCAGGGAAGTCCCCCTACTGGACTATTGAGAGGATTCATGAGGTAGTGCATAGAAAGAGTTAGTTTTTATGAGTGTTCTTAGGAGTCTGATGGAGCTGGTTCTACTAGCTAGCTGTGTGACCTTGAACATGTTACTTCACCACTTGGTACCTCCGTTTCCTCAAGAGCAAAGAGCAAATTGATGGGTGGCATCAAACGGTGACTCCGTTGTTATGGGGTTTAAACAAGATGGTCTGAGGTAACTGCTTGGTATAGTACCTGGCACCGAGCCATCACGTGACATGGGTTAACTCTTCACTACTGTTATCTCATTATGGTCACCACCACCATCATCACCATCCTCATCGTTGCCATCACCATCGCCTTACAAGAAGACTGTCTGGCAATGCAGCTTCAGGCAGGGTGTCTCCATGAAATGGGCCCCTCTGTAAGGTGGGCCACTGTCCAAGAAGGGACATGATTTGCACATGGTTCCCTCCTCCTGCCTTTTGGGAGCCCCATGGACAGCAGAGCTTCCTTGCTCAAGCTGTGCCTCAAAGGACACATACTGTTATTGCCATGATCAGATGTGCTTCAGGGCTGAGAGCAGGCCTGGACATAACCCGTCAGAATGGTGTAAAAGGCTAGAGTTTGGGGTTTCCCAGCTGCAAGTCTCAGCATTTACATGGGTCATCTCATTTAAACCCAAGAACAGCCTTATGAGGTTAAATCTGTTGCTGCTGCCATATGCTTCCTTGAATTCTGCTGGCTGGCAAGGTACTTTCCAGGAAGGAAAGTGGAACACCCACTTGTTAATTGCCTATAAGTCTCACCTTGTCAGTAAGGCTGCTGTCGCAGGTTGGATGTGCCAGGAGCAGCCGCACCATGTCCGTGTTGCCATGGCAACAGGCCAGCATGAGGGCGGACGATCCATCATGGTCCTGTAGGTTGACATCTGCCTGGCAGCTCAGCAGCGCCTGGACCATGTCCCCCCTGTCGTGGCTGACTCCCAGCATCAGCGCCGTCTGGCCCCCCTGCACACAGAGAGCAGGGGTGTGGTCAGGTTGTGGCTGATGGGAAGGACCCCCTCTATAGCCTACGTGTAAGCAGGAAAGACTTCTCTGGAAAGTGACAGTTGATCTGAATCTCCATGGTATGGGACATATCTTCCTTAGCCTGGCAAACTTCTACTCTTTCCAAGACACCAGTCAAATGTACATCCTCTCTAAAGCCCTCAACTTACACGCCAAGCACAGGTTTCATAACACAACACTTACCATTTGGTACTGCAACCTCTCTCTTTCTCATGGGCTGTGACATCTTTGATGGCAAGGACTAAGTCTTTTTCATCTCTCTCTCCAGCACCTAGTCCCAAGTACATGCTGATAAATGTTGAATGATGGAATAAACAAAGGGTTTAAAAATCAGGAACATGGCTTCTGACTGCCTGCCCCAGCCTAACTTCCTCTAAGAAGCCTGGGATTGCTCTGAACGCCTCTGATATTTTCAGCTGAATGATACCCAGAACGCTCTTTTCTCACCGAGCTCTCTGCATGGTACTAAGGTCATCGCTAACCCACAACCATTGACAACACTCTTTCACTTGCTTGTAATAATCAGTGCACACGGCAATGGATCAGAGTCAGAAAGTGAGACAAAGCTCTGCTTCTGCTGTTTCCTAGTGTGTGACCCTGGCCACGTCACTTGGGGTCCCAGAATCTTGGTCAATCTTGGTCAGAGTATTTGTGAAAGTCAAATGAAATAAAGGGTATAAATATAAAAATGTGTGGTAGCTATTTTTTCTGATAACAAACTGATCATCATTTCTCCTGGATTTTCCTGTATATACACAGTACTCTTATATAACTTGATTATATATTTTGCACTCATGATTCTCTCCTGGGTTCCAGGCGGGTCAGGTGGGTCTCTCTGACTGAGTGTCAGGCTTTGTAAGGTTGTAAGAATGAGGTAAGGGCTCTGTTTTCTCTCCCTTCAGGTCCCCTGTGACTCTGAGCACAGTGTCTTACATGTAAAACATGTTGGCTGATGTGTTCACTGATTAAGGCTCCAAAATGCCGTCACTGATAGATTATGTTTCCCTGCCCAGAAGGCTGGGGCTTAGAGAAAAGGGGGTTTCAATCAGAAAAAGGCTGTCCCTATCATATACTGCTTATGTGAGTCTGGATAAGTTAACCTCTTGGTGATTTTTGCTGATCTGGTAAAACAGGAATGCTTAAGGATATTACGTACCCCCTGGGGCTATTGTGGGACCTGCATGCGGCCCAAATGTTATGTGTGTGAATGTGTTAGACACTCAGTTGTGTCCCTCTCTTCGTGATCCCATGGACTGTAGCCCTCCAGGCTCCTCTGTCTGTGGGATTTCACTGAAGTGGGTAGCTTAGCCATTCCCTTTTCCAGGGGATTGTCCCAACCCAGGGATCAAACCCGGGTCTCCTGCATTGCAGACATATTCTTTACCATCTGAGCCGCCAGAGAAGCCCAAATGTTGCATACATTTTAGCTATTGTTGTCTTTTTGAGTGTTAGAGATAATGTCTGACCACTGTGGCAATGTATCATTAGATGTCCTGGTTCCCCATTTCTCTGGAACTCAGATCTTTCCAGAGAAGACTCTTTGCTCTTTAGTTTGCTTATACCTGATCCGGAGGTAATGCTTGTTGACTGTACTAACCAGACCACAGTTTTCCCTCCAGGCCCCTCTCTCCGAGTGGTATGAAAGCCAGATGTCATAGACAGACGATTTCCTGTCTGCCCCCTGCCCGACTTGGGACCCTTTCCTTCCTCACCCCCATCCTGGCCTGGTTCCATACAATTTAATTCAACAAACATTTACAGAGCACTGTTACCAGCGTGGTGCAGTGCCGACCCTGGAGATACAGAGAGAAATAGGTAGCTTAGCCCAGGAGACTCCTGGCCTCCCAGCTCACTTCTATCTACCCTGATGCCCATGGCTCCCTTAATACCTAAAACCCCCAGGGGGCGCTGAAGAGCACAGCTACACTGTAATCCTTTTCTTCCCTTGGCAATGTGGGATGGGTCCCTTACTCTTCTAGAGCATTGGTTTCTCCTCTACAAGAAGGGCATATATTTTGATCATTAGCGAGCATTCTGCCTTCAAGAGGACCAATTGAGAAAAAAGATTTACTATGTTTATGGAAAACATTATTTGAAGTGAAAACAGCTTTATTGAGTCCTACAGTGTAAGCTATAGGTGAGTGAAAACACTTTAAAACCAGAAAGTAAGCTATGAATGCCTGATTTTTGCCACCAATAGGATCGCTATTGTGTGAAGTGGGCAAAAGGACTTTGCCATCAGGTTTAGCTGCGATCACCTTGGGCTGGGGTGGAGAGCAGAGTTAAATGGATTGTTGGAAGACAGTTTTCTATGGTATCTTGGTTTGCTGCAATCCTGTGAGTGAGGGACTATCTGGCCTTTTGTTTCACTGTCTTTTTAAGGAAGAACGTACAGTGAACAGCACTGGAGGACAGAGGTAGTGTCTCCTTCAGAACAGAGGGTAGTCATGCTTACTACCCAGTATGGAAGATTCAGGTTCCCTAAGCTCAGGGTTTCTCTCTAGTAACACAGCCCTCTCTGTGCACAGGGATCTGCTCCTCCTCACAGCGCCCTGTAGCTATTGGGACTCTGGGAACAGGTATAAATAGTGATGCTCTGACTACTGTTACCACTGGAAGTACCACACTGTCCTTTGGCAATAGGAGTCCTGTGTCTTCTGCCAGCATCCATGACACTGTGGCAGCTAACTTGTTAGCTTTAAGGGAGAGTACAATATCAGACCCTTCATAGTTCTTGAGAGTAGGGCTATACCTATGATCACTCTAGGGGGAAAAGGAGAGTGGAATGCACTCCACTTATTCTCCTCTTGGTCAAAGATGGGCAAGTGGCCTCTTGAAGAGTTCCCATGTTCCATATGGAGCTCCATCTGACTCAAAGCCCTACTGGCTAAGGGTTACACCTTTGTTCCATATTCTCAAGTAGAAGGGCCCTGCAGCTGAACAGAGACAACCCAACCCTCTGAACTGCTCTGTGATTCATGATCCCTCTATGTATCACCTCCAGGGGCTTTCTAGATCACAAGTAGCAAATGCCTTGTCCAGATGCTATCTGTGGGAACTTTCAGTTCAAGGAGTCCGGAAGGAATTTGCCAAGTTTCAGCCCAGAACATAGATTACAAGTTCATAACCTCTGTCCCAGCCTGTCTGGGCCTCAGGAGGCTCCAAGGAAACCAGAAGTCCAATCTTTGGATAGATGCCAGTTGGAGGGCCCAGACTTCTCGGGCTAAAAACTGGATCCATGGAGTTCCTCACCCCACTGGCAGAATAAAACTAGGAGGAGCCACATTCATTAAAGAGGAGATCATGTTCACTCCTCCTACCTGAGTAGCTTGGATGTTCACATTCCCTTCTCTTAAGAGCTTCCAGACAACAGCCATGTCTTCATCGGTCTCGGCAGAAGCCAGGGGAGTGATCATCACAGCAGTATAGCCAGCTTTGTTCTGATGGTCCACGTTGCAGACACCTGCAAGAGAAACACTGAAGCTGGAAGAGCTCTTAAAATGCCGGAAGCCAAGCTTTAGCCTGTTCAATAGGAGGCTTCCCGCTGGTTAAAGGGCCACAGAATAGAGCAATTCTTTCCCAGTGGTGGAATCTGTATTCTACATTTTTAGCAGCCTTTAACAGTGGCTACTTTTCTGAGGCTACCTAGCAAAAAAGGTGCAGAGGAGAGTCAGAGATGACCTAGGCCTATGACCTTGACTTTACTTCCTAAAGTGGGGCACTATTATTCATATTTTACAGATAAGGACACTGAAGGTGTCCTTCAGTGGAGTGAAGAAGGTGAGTGAAACTCTATCAATGCCCCAGTGAAGGAGAATCGAGAGCAGGACTCACTCATTGGGTGTCAGGTCTATCTGACGCTAGAGCCCATCACTCACACAGCCTCACGTCGCCCTCAGGTGTGCATTTCGGGTCTTGCTCTGTGTCTACGTATAACTCAAACCACTGGCTGTGGTTGTAGGTCCTTTCAAAGGCCTAGTGATACCTTGTGAAATGGACCAGAGGACATGAAAAAATGCCCCAGGATAAACACAGAAATCTTCTGGGAATAACCAACTCATTTGAGAAGTACAATAGAAAAACACTTCACAAATCTTTATATTAAAGCAATTAAGAATATACATTTCACAAAAGAATGGAAAACTGGCATATTTTTAAGATGAAGTATTACATGAGAACTCAAGGGAAATTTCTGCTTCATAACCCTGGGGATATGCATTCACATCCATCCCCACCAAAGGAGATGGAGGAGATCATCAGCCTGTTGCCTGAAGGCTCCCACCTTTTAAGGGCAGTTGTTGTTGCTTAGTTGTGTCCAACTCTTTTGTGACCCCATGGGCTGTAGCCCACCAGGCTCCTGTCCATGGAACTTTCTGGCAAAGAATACTGGAGTGGGTTGCCATTTCCTTTTTCAGGGGATCTTCCTGACCCAGGGATCGAACCCATGTCTCCTGCAGACTCTTTATCACTAAGCCACCAGGGAAACCCTTTAAGGGGTGTACAACTTGGAGAAGGAAATGGCAATCCACTCCAGTATTCTTGCCTGGAGAATCCCATGGACAGAGGAGCCTGGTGGGCTACAGTCCACGGGGTCACAAAGAGTCGGACACGACTAAGTGACTAACACACACACACACAGCGTGAAAAACTAAATCTTCCCTGTGCTATTGCTCAGGAGAAAAACTCTGTGTCTCTTTAGGCCAGTAATAAAACTACCTCAGTAGAGTAAGTCTGAGACTTCCTTAGCATTTTTTCTGTAAAAGGGAGATAATAAAAGAACCTGTAAGGTTACTGTGAAATTTAATGAGTTAATATATTAAGAGCACTTAGAATGGCAGCTAGCACATAATAAACACTCAATGAGCATTAACTGTTCCTGCTATTATTGTCCAGAATGGTATTCTTATCGTCACATCCTTACTACTTGCTCTTGAAGACCCAGATATTCATTAAAACAAATCTGGTTTATGACAAAGTGTTAGTTAGACTTACTCATAAGTTCTGTGCAAGGGGAAAAAAATAATATTTGGCTGACAGTCCCTCCACCCCAAACAATTCTTCAGAAATGTGTCATAATGGACCAGGATGCCAATGGATACAGTTGTGCTCATGAATCAGCAGTTTCCTCACTGAAGCTTCCCTGACCACTGTCATGACCAACTGAGCTATGAAAGGCAAATATCAGCTCCATTCAATGCCTTATAACCCCGTTCTGATAAAGATGGGAATATTTATCTGCATTGCCTGGTTAATGACTTTAAAATTTTTACCCCATGACTATTTTATGTTTGCTTTTAAGATGTGTAAATGAGCCTCAGGTTACGACTCTCTATGCTCTCTTCAGAAACGTGACTCAGTAGAATGACTAATTCCCCCCCAGGGGCTCTGAAAAAGGACTGAGGACCCCCCACACACACTTTCAAGGCAATGTTTCTGAGCAGCTCCAGTGACCAAACCAGCCCTCCCCAGAGGTGAGGGGCAGACTCTTGACTGAACATTCTCTGAGTCAGCCAGCTTCTCCTCTACAGAGGTGTCTCGGTAAAACAGAGCACGGTTCACAAAGGACTAGGCTGGTGGAGGTGCACCCATGACCCTATTCTCAATAACGATGAGTCACTTCGGTGCAGCCTTTTACAGTTTGTAATGTGCTTTCCAGATTCTGCACAAATGGCTGGGAAGGGGGCCCAGTTGGGAGTGGGACAGATCTGCCCTCCTCGACACCCCTTCTACAGTGAGGGAAAGGAATGGGACTCTCAGACCGTCTCCCCAACCAACCAACCCACCCCATTCTTTATGCTTGTGGCTGTTTAGCTATTTCAGCATGTTAAAGGGAAAAGCTTCCAAACCACTTTATGGTTGATGAGTATTGACTGGATCTCAGAAAACATCAGCAGAAATTTATAACAACCAAATCAAAGGTGATCTGTTCTTTGCGACTTCATGGACTGTAACCCACCAGGCTTCTCTGTCCATGGGATTTCCCAGACAAGAGTATTGGAGTGGGTTGCCATTCCCTTCTCCAAGTGATCTTCCCAACCCAGGGATTGAATGTGTGTCTCTTGAGTCTCCTGCATTGGCAGGAGGATTCTTTACTACTAACACCATCCAGGAAGCCTTTTAAGCAGTAGCGTTGCTGTTATACATGTTCCATAATGAAAAGCCCTAAGACTGAATACAATAATTGGAACCCAGAGGCATAGGAGGGTGTCTTTCTCAACTGAGCTACCATTTTGATGGTATCCATGGAATGGTGAACCACTCCAGTGTTCTTGCCTGGAGAATCCCAGGGATAGGGGAGCCTGGCGGGCTGCCGTCTCTGGGGTCACACAGAGTCAGACATGACTGAAGCGACTTAGCAGCAGCAGCAGCAGCATGAATCCATGAAGAATGTTAGAAATGTAACTTTATCTTCCTCTGATGATGTGGGATGCAGAAAGAACTTGAGGTTATCATTACATACATCACCTTTCCACACAGGTAAAGAGCCTCAAGGCTACTTAAGAGAATTTTGAAGAATGGGAAACTTACTGGAATTTAATCTAACTCCCAGGAGTCATCCATCCACACTTTCATCTAACAAATATTTTCACTCAACACCCACCATGAGCCAGGAAATGGACCAAGTGCTGGTGATACTGAAAGGAATGAGACAGGCAGAGCCTCTCCTGCATTAGCTCAGTTCTGTTAGAACTCAGATAGAAGTGACAAGCAGAGATCACCTAACGAAAGAAATAGGATGTTCCACTAGAGAGAGATGGGGCAGCCACTTTAGATGGATCACTTTCTGAGGTGACATCTGAGCTGTGACTTGAACAATGAGAAGGGACCAGTCATGAAAAGAGTTTCAGGTGAAAGGATCCAGATGGAAAGAAAATGCAGAAGTCCCAAGGTGGGAATGAGTGTGGTGACTCTGAGGCCACGTGGCTGGAATGGAAGGAAGGAGGGTACATGGTGGCTGCAGAGAAAGGAAAGGCAGACAGGCCTGGACCATCTGGGATACCTGAAGGCCAGGCTGAGGAAGCCGCCTTCTGATCCAAGAGTAAGGGGAAGCCATGGGAGGGATTTAAGCCGGTGGAGGGGTGAGGGGAATGAGATTCACATTGCAGGAAAGTTGTTGCATCTGGAATTTGGACTTCCTGACACCTGTTTAAACTTCCCCTGTAGTCTCTAAATTAGGATTACACATCTAGCATGTGCTTTGATTCCTGGATTCCACAGTATGGACTTCAAACCCCAGCAGTGCGCTTAGTCATTGCGTGATCTGTTGACTTTTCTGAGAGTCACTTTCATTGTCTATAAAAAAAGGGATAATCATTCTACTAACAGGATAGTTATGAAGACTAAATGAGATCTCAGGTGCCAGAGGCTTAGTAGAGGGAGGGCCTAATCCATGGATATCATCTGGGGTTTTATATCTCTTGTAGGTACCATCCTAAATATCCTTCATACAGCTTTCCTAAACTCACAGATGACATTTGACTGGGACCCACACACCTTCAGTCAGTCCCATCACCCTGCACTCATACCACCACTCCTAGACTGCTTGATATTGTCACACCCTCTGTTGAAACTCCACTACAAGCCCTGTGGTATTGTATCAGCAGACACAAAGGTTTTTATTTGACTCTTAACTGCCTTTTCCAGCTCCTAAGAGGGTCAAGGCCATTTGCAATGATTCTCCACCAGAGGGAAGAGTCTTCCCTTTCTCCAGATCCTGAACAATGAAGAATCTAATGCTCACTTCCCTTTTCTCCTCCTCAACATCTCTCTGGACCTTCGCCCACCTCCTTTCCTTTTGCTTCCATCTCAGAAAAAATAAATATCCCAGCAGCTTGCCTAGGCTGATCTCATCTGTCTCTGCTGTGGATTCCAGGTTTTTCCAGCTCCTGAAAGACCATGCTCTATCAAGCATCTTCTCTCCTCTGTATCTTTAATCTCTCTCTTTATTTCTCTCTCTCTTTCTCTGTGTGTCTCTCTTGAATTCTCAGACAACAAATATATTCAGATCTCTGCAATCCAGTTTCCTTCTAACAACCCCCTGAAACAATTGTTTCCAAAGTCACCAGTGACCTTTTTCCAAACCTGCCAAATCTTGGCTTCATCTGCCAGAGACACTATAGTACAGTATTTGACCCAGTGAACAATCTTTTTCCTTCTTGACATGATCCTCTTCATTGGCCTGGGACATTTCTCTGTCTGCAGGAAACTACCCACTGCAGTGCACCTTCCCTGCTCTTTAAGTGTTGTGTTAGTCATTAAGTTGTGTCTGACTCTTTGTGACCCTATGGACCATGGCCCACCAGGCTCCTCTGTCCATGGGATTTCCCAGGCAAGAATACTGGAATGGGTTGCCATTCCCTTCTGCAAGGGATCTTCCTGATCGAGGGATCGAACTTAGGGCTCCTGCATTGCAGGTGGATTCTTTACCATCTGAGCCACCAAGGAAGCCCTTCCTGCTCTCTCAGCAGAATGTTATCTCCCTTCTTTTCAGTCCTGAAATCACACTCTACACCTCTCTCTTGGGAGTCATCATCCTGCTCCATCCTGACTGTCAAGCTGTAAACTCCTGGGAAGGCAAGAGCTCCATGTAGGTCACATCTGTGGTGGTAGGCAGTATGGACATCATACATAGTCTACACATATCTGAGGAAGGATGAATGAATCAAATTGAGTCAAATTGATTAAATGGAGCTATGGCCTTAAACTCTTGAGAATCCCTTGGACTGCAAGGAGATCAAACCAGTCAATCTGAAAGGAAATCAATCCTGAATATTCATTGGAAGGACTGATGCTAAAGCTGAAGCTCCAATACTTTGGCCACCTGATGTAAAGTGCCGATTCACTGGAAAAGGCCTTGAGGCTGGGAAAGACTGAAGACAAAAGGAGAAGGAGGTGGTAGAGGATGAGATGGTTAGATAGTATCACTGACCCACTGGACATGAATTTGAGCAAATTCCAGGAGATAGTGAAGGACAGGGAAGTCTGGCGTGCTGCAGACTCCAGGGCAAAGAGGTGGACACAACTGAATGTCTGTGTGCACATTTGCATGGCCTAAATTAAAAAGTACTTATGAAGATGGTAAAATGTGACCTTTCCTAGAGGAAGTGTGGTATAGCACTGGAATTGGACAAACTGAATATAAAGTCTGACTCTACCACTTACCAGCACTGTGATCTGAGCAAATTTTATAACTTTCTGAGCTTCAGTTTCCTCAACTGTAACATGAGAATAACGATACCTACATCACAAATGTGAAGAATACATGATATAATAAAGGCAAAATGGTCTGGCCCAGCTCCTAGAGTACTGGAGGAATTCAGAACAGTGAAAAAGCTCCTTGCTGCAAAGAAGTGGTAACAGAACTGCCCTTCAGAGAGGGACCCAGGTAGCACAGGTGCCAGCGTTTCTGACCTGTCTCCAGCAGCAGCTTCACGATGGAGAAGTTAGAGTGGGACACACTGTAGTGAAGAGCTGTGTTCCCGTTGCCGTCAGCCAGATTGACAAGCAGCTTTAGCAAGTGTGGGGAGTGAGGCTGGACCCCGTGGAGGTAGGAGGCCACTACGGCAGGGCTGGATGACTTCCGGCTGGAGATGCGGAACCACTCTTGACTGATGGTGTTCAAGCTCTGCTTCTGAAATACCAACACATTCCAATTCCAGAAGGTTACCTACCCAGGTGCTCCAGCTGGGGTGTCAGTTTCCACTGGGAAAGGTCAGCTTAGGTTCCTTCCATGTATATCCCTTCAATTCCCTCCAACTCTCACTGCAATTTACTCCTGCAGGGCTCAGAGCTAGAAGGGTGCGGGGGTACCCAGCACCACTCTTTGAACCTGCGGGATTGGCTCCCCCATCATGTTAGGTAGACAGGAGGACTGGGAGAGCAGCACAACAGCCAGTAACACGACACTTGGGGACAGCTTGAGTCCACTGTACATTTAGATCACATTCCCCATAAGCACAGGATAACCAGGACCCCCTCTTTCACACATTTACACCAGCCTGTGTTGACTAGCCCAGACTCCACTGGGGTACCTGCATGTTTTTAACAGGCATAGCTGGAGAGTCACGACATTAATGGGAAAAATGCACACTGAAAGCTAAAACAAACAACATGCCCAACATATGCATGAAGTAAAATCCAAACAGATGTGCTTGAAATATTTTTGGCTTTGAAGCTTTGCTAGGACTTTCAGAGAAAATGGTTAAACAGCCTATGGCAGGATCCCACTATCTGCAATATTCCAAGTAAGGAGAGTCCCAGAGCAAATGACACCAACTCTGCACGTGACATGACCTAAGTGTTTTAAATGGAATATGATTAGATTATTTTCCTAAAGGGAAGGAGAAACAATGGGCCTGTGATTGTAAGAGATGAGTTCATATTCATTCCAGAAAGGGCACTGGATTGGGAGTCACTAAACTTGTAGGGCCCAGGCTTAAGTCCTGGCTCAGCTGCATGGCCTTGGAAGTTCTAATACATTTTGAATCCTTCTCATGCTATCTACAAAATGAGGTTGAAAAAAGGGCTTGGTTTCCAACCTCTCATGCTCTGCCAAATGAGGTCCCTGCACACCCTGCTTTGTCTCTAAGGTGGGGAGGGGTGTTCTGTGCTTTGATCCTAATGTGTGTGACGTCAGGTTGGCATGTCCTCTAACTGCTTTTCTACACAGAATCAGTGGACTCTTTTGTGACTGAAACATTTTTTTATGTATCAGAATATCTCCTTTACCTATGGAATCTTCAGAAGAATCTGGAGAAAGACCCTAATATTAAGGAACATACTGGAAGATTTTAATTGAAGATCTAGGAAATAACTTAGCTCTGTAATTCATTGAAGAATAAGTAGCAGGAGTTTTAATCAATATCCACACCACATATTGGTTCTTTAACAATCTGGGAACAAGTTATTTGCCAAATCAGCGAAGATAAAATACTAATGAAAATGGACTAATCGATCATTTTTACTCCTAAGGCTTTTCTGCAAAGGAGAACAAAATGGGCTTTAAAAATGCTTACATACTGTTACATATTGGGTCTTATCCGTGGCCCTCACGACATGGGAAAATGCGTCTATATCAGTACCTCTTGATTCAAGCAGAAATTAATCCTTAAATGTTTAATCTCTGTGGGCCATGATGGTGTTAGGGAGCAAATAGATGTATTTGCTTGCTTTTGGTCTCTTGACCCACAGGTGCACTTCAAGAAAAACAGTCAAGACTACATAACAAAATGCCAGGGCCTGAGGAAGTGGAGACGTGCAGTTCACCACTCTCATTTTATTAATGAGGAAACCAGAGCCCTGAGCATTGAACTGACTCACTCAGTATCTCACAGATGGCAGTCCGGGGAACAGAACCAAGGTTTCCATTCCACCTGCTCTTTTTCTCTCTACCCACAGTTCTATCAAACTGTGAGGTAATTTTGAGCCTAAGCCACAAATGATCCCATGACATATTCGGGGCGGGATGCCTAATAACATTTGGTAAATGCCTCTGAGCCCCAGCCCTGGTTCCTGTACACATGCACAGGTTCCACTTTCTCAACACAATCCATCACCTTGGGCAGCAAAGTTTGGGCAAATGAGACAGCACACAGCAAAGAGGGGTCCCAAGCACACCCACAAAGCTTCTTCAGTTGCAAGACCCAAGTCGTCGAGTGGAACTAACAGCTTAAACAGTACAGAAATCTTTACATGACGATGACAAATCAGAGTACCAAGAGCTGGTCAGTGGTCGTCCCAGTTTCTGGCAGATGTTGGCTCAATACCCGGCATGCATTAAGGAATTCTTCTGAGGGTTTATATCTAAAGAAAAAAATTAATTCATATATATATATATGTATCAGTCTCCATCTTGATAAAAAAAAAAAAGTCCCCTACCTTGACTTTCACTCTCATTTTTCACTTTCACTTCTCAGCAACTCAGACATCCAAACTAGGCAACTTCTCAGGGTCAGGGGCATTCCTCAGAAACACTGAGTGAATACAGCCTCCTGTCGAACAGGGCTGACTTCTGAACAGGGCTGACTTCTGAACTCTTCTGAAGAATGAGCCAAGCATATTTCCCTTTGGATCCTGCTGTTTTCAGGGGATGAGGTCAAATCACCAAAGCATTTTAGGGGGCCATGGGCCCCACTGTAATTCCTGACATGCTGGGAAAGGGAGGGTTATCTTTCTGACTTTGGAGCAAAAGTTTTCTGCCCGAGTGACTTAAAAAATGCAAAGGACCCACTCCACAGCATCAAGTTTCTTCAGGTTATTCTTCCATGAAGGATATAGTAAGCACTAATAGAGTCAATCGAATGAAAATTGATAGCACCAGGGCACTCTCAATGATACGCATTATTGCTGCACTGGTAAAAGGGCAGGCTTGGCACTGAGAGGCCTCAGCTGGGAGTCAATGGCATTGGTCACCATGAAGCCCCACTTTCACCAAGTCCTTACAGCGCTGCTATGATGGAGCAGCCCTGTGGCCCTGCTGGACAGTCAGCTGCCATTCACTCCTGTCTCTTCTTCAGCAACCGGGTTGAGGATGGTGATAATGATAATTAATGGCACTTACTACTCTCACTTCTCCCATTTACGGGGAATCTACTATGTGGCAGGCCCTGCACCAGGCATTTTACATACTTTTTCTCATTTAGTCCTCAGACCAAATCTATCAGGTTGCTACATTTTACAGATGAGGAAACTGAGGCGACCACAGCTTAAGTACCTTGTCTAAAGTAATACTGTGGCAGATGTAGGATTTGAAGCAAGTATGTCCACTCCAAAGACAGTATTCTCATCATCATGCCAAAGGACCTCCCATCACTTTAAAAGACCAGGTTATGTCAGCATGGCCAATGAGAGAGGCAGAAAAACATGTGAAAGAATTACAAAAGACCTAAATCAAAGGACTTCCCTGGTGATACAGCGGTTGAGAATCTGCCTTCCAACGCAAGGGACTCGGGTTCGATCCCCGGTTAGGGAACCAAGATCCCATAAGCCATGGAGCAACTTATCCCATGCTATGTAACTACTGAGCCTGTGCACTCTAGAGCCTGTGCTCCACATCAGAAGAAGCCATAGCACACCACAATTAGAGAAAACCCATATGCTGCAATACAGACCCAGAGCAGCCCAAAAGGAAGAACCAAAGTTGAAATACTCACTCTGCTAGTTGTGCCACCTAACTTCCCTAAGCCTCTCTTTCTACATCTATAAAGTGGGTCTTCTAATAATTACTACCTTACAGATTGTTAAAAGGATTACATCAAGAAAATGCATGTCAAGTCCTTTAATTTTCAGTGCTAGGACCATGTTAGCTTCATATGCAGAGCTCTGTCTATGACAGTATAATCCATGAAGGCAGGAGTTAGATCTGTTTCAGTCAACCAATGCATAGAACCTGGCATAGACTAGAAACTCAAATAAATACTGTTGAATAGATGGATAAAAGAATTAACAAATAAACAAATGACTGGATACAAAGGTGAACAAATACACTCACTCTTTCTCAAAGGATCATGTGCCCCATGGGTCCCCATCTAACTTACCTCTCAGTCCTGGGATGAGGGAGCTCTTCGCCAGGCCCAGTTTCCTGGTCTGTGTCGCGGGTGCCCTCAGGGGTGCCCTGGCCCACCCTACAGCTGAGGTGGGCATCCTTGCCCCGCCTGGGTTCTGGGCCATCACATTTCTTCTCAGCCTCGCTGTCAGACAAGTCTTCTGGGGAGCTGTCCTCACCACTGGTCTCCTCACTTGAGGTGGTCTCATAGCTGTCGAAGGAGACAGGGTCACTCATTCTGTGCTTCCTGCCCAGTGCTCATGTCAACACAGGTGAGAACTCAGTGGATTTTAGATAACACTGGCCTGCTCACTAACCTTGTCCTTCATTGTCTACGCCTGCAGGCCTGGGCAAGGGGACTCCCAGGAAATTTACTGTCAGAGGAGCATGCTTTTAAGAGCTCTAACACTAGAGGCCATTGGAGAGTAAAGGTAATTAACTAAGCTCTTTGCAACAAACATACAAATAGCCCATGGCCTAATTGGCCATGCATTCAGATGATTCAGAAAGGCAATCCAAGGTTCTCATGAAAGCATTTAATTCTGGAATCCTAATGTCCCGTACAGAGAGGGAACCAGATCTAGGCAAACATCCCCGACCCCTACACTGAATTCTCTGAATTGCCTGACAAATCCTCACATCTCCGGGTGATAGTGAAGCCTCCCTTTAGACCCCTGTTCTAGCCCAGCTTACCCCTGGCAAGGGTGGAACCATCTGCATCTACTCCTGGGACACAGCTGGGAATCCTGAACCTAGCACCTGCCTTTCTCAGTCGCTATTTCATCCACAGCTTGGAAGAGCAAAAGTGTGGGTGTAGGTCACGTGACTCGTGGCTTTCCCACCCTGGCAATGATCCTTATGTTCAGTTATATGTAACTCTATAGAGGTGGTAGACCAGACACCATGGAGGAAAGTTCTGGAAGACTTATTGATCTCTCTGCTGATGGTCAACAAGAGACCTCTGATGGAGGATGCTCCAGATAAGATGAAGACTTCAGATTCTTGGCCCACTGGACACTTCCACAGAGACGAGGCGAGACCAGTGCCATTCTCATGCTCTGTCTCTGAACAGTGGTCCCTATGCAAGGACCCTGTGCTGAATGAATTTGCAGACCCAACCTGCTCGCTGGTATGCTTGCATTCTGTCTAGTTCAAACCCCAGATATTTCTTCCTCTACTGTGCTTGGAACAACCTTTTGTTTTTGTGATTAAGAAAGTGGGGGGATATATTAAATTTACCAAACAGTTCTTTATCTTAGAATTGTTTCCATGAAAACTCCAAAATCCCTGTCCTCACTGAGCTGAATCTCTAAGTAGGGGGTGGGAAAAAATAAACACATGAACAATGTATTCAGATAATCATAAGAGCAATGATAAACTAGTAATGGGCCATGGGATACTGTGATGGGAGGAGGGGCCACTTTATTTAGAGCAGAATTTTTTAACATTGGCAGCATGTTAGAACTATCTGAGGGTACTTAAAATTTCCAGTAGCTGTACTGCACCTGAGACTAATTAAACCAGAGTCTTTCATCTGGGAGGGGCTCAGGCATTGATATTTTTCAAGGATGCCCCAGGGTTTCCTAGGCTCAGTCAAGGTTGAGAACCATCACATCAGAGTGACATGTACTGACAGTTATCTGCAAGAGGAGCATTAAAAAAAAAATCAATATCTTGGGATAAACCATAATGGAAAAGAATATTTTAAAAAGAATGCATAAAAAATAAATATATGTGTAAAAAAAAAGAAAAGAGCACTTTAAATGGTGTGTGTGCTCAGTTGCTCAGTCATGTCCACCTCTTTGCGACCCCATGGACTATAGCCCACCAGGTATCTCTGTCCATGGGATTTTTCAGGCAAGAATACTGGAGTGGGTTGCAACTTCCTCCTCTTTAAGTGGAGGGAAAGGCAAATGCAAAATCCCCAAGCTCAGCCTAACCCAGCATGTTTGAGTGAAGAAAGGCCAGAGCCTGTGGAGGGGGGCGAGGAATGTTATAGTTACAAGACAGACTTCCAGGTTTTGGCACAAAGCTGGCACTTTTGCAAGTATTTAAGCAGGGAAGAGGCCGGACCTGCTTTAGGCTTTGAGATTAGGCTGATTCTCCTTTCTGGACACAAGCTGGTAAAAGAAAAAAGTGGTTTCTCCTGGGCCACAATATCTGACAGCTGAAGGAGTGGGAACAGCAACCCACCTATGACCCCACTTCATCTTTTCTGATGTTGCCCTCACAGAACATCAAACAGTAGTGACGACACCCTTGTCTGAATCTGGTGTCTTCCTTCTGGTCTAACCCAAATTAGCCAGGGTTCCAATCTCTTCTGGGCACTTCCCAGGCACATCCCTGTGGGCTTTCCTACCATCCTCTGCTTCTTTCTCAACTAGAGTTCAGCTCAGCCTGTCCAAGCTTTCTCTTTACTTTTTTTGTTTCAACTCTACCCAGGTCCATACTGTGAGTTAAGGGCAAGGACCATGATTTATTTGAACTTTTTTATCCCTACCACCAAACACATCATTGGTATTTAATAAATGTTCGCTAAATGACTGACTGAGAAAGTATTCTAAATCCAGCGGTTTACTGTCTACCCTATATAAGGTCTGGTTCAAGTTCTGAGTCAACAGACATTGGTTGTTTTCCTTCATCCTAAAAAACATCAGTTTGATTTGCCATAAGTTAGTCAAAGGAAGGAAAAAATTAAAAGGATGAAATTTTAAATTCTACAAATTAAGGGTTTGTCAATTCAGTGTTGTGGTTCAGATTAAATGTCTTCCCTCAAGGGCTCATGTGTCCCCCAACTCCCAGAAGGTACTGAATCCTGGCCCCAGGGACACAAAAGCCAAGACATATTAAGAACACAGGATCCAACAGAACTACCACGTCTGGCAGGCAGCCAAACATATGCAAACCCGAGAGGGAATTTTAAAGGGCCGTTGAGATTAATTCCCTTGAAGAAGAATGAAAACCAGATGCTTTCCCCTAGGAAAAGAGTGTTCAGGACAACAGTGGGAGAGGTGGTGTGCAGGGCAGTCTGGGCTTCACGAGCGATGCTTACCCACCGTTAACCCCAACAAACTGAAGGTTCTTTTTGGTCCCATTACCTCCTGCACGGAAGCCATAGTCTTTCTTTTTCATTATGGATTTAAGGCTGGTCGACGGGGAGATCTCTAGGCAGACACAACATCATAGGTTAGCATGATCTGGGGAATACCCCCGAGTGCAACAGAACTGTGACCCTCGCTTTGAGGGGACACAGGCTGGAGGTATGTGAAGGGGTAGAACAGGAACTAGGCAATATAAATAAAATATTCTGAGGGTCTTTGAGGGGCGTCGGACTTCTGGTCAATGCTAGTCAAATTGTTCCTGTTTACAAGCCCTCTACATGAAGATGACAGAGAAGAGTTATTGGAGAGTTATTGAACCATGTGGGTGGCGTGGGTGCCATTGTTGTCCCTAACTCAGTCTGGGGAAATCTGAGGCTCAGATGTGCTGAGTGAAATGACAGAGCAGCAGCAGAACTTAGGCCTCCCGACCCCTGATCCAGCACCCACTTTTGCACCTCAGAGGCCCTTCCTGGCTCACAAGTCAGTTAATATTTGTGATGTGGGGCAGGCATGGAAAACACATGAGCAAGAGCACACATCTTATTTTGCTGTTCTCAAAGGTACAGGGGGCAATTCACAAGGGCTAAGACTAGAACTAGCACCGAAATAATGAGAAAGCCAATTTGTGCTCTGCGGCAGGAAGCAGACTAACACGTTGCTGCCCGTTTAGCAAAGCAAAATATGGTTCCACTTAACAGGGAAGAGTGTGTGATCTGTTACAGGAAGAAGTGCTGCTCAGCCAAAGCGTCAACTTGCACATGTGAGTATGGAAGTCTCTCCTTCTATCTCTCACACACACACACACTGAAGTTCAGTAAAATATTTCAGATCTCGATAGAATGTTCTTCCAAAACAAGGCTACAAAAAACCTCTAATGTGCAAGAAGTAGGGAGGACCGCAGGAATGCAAGAGCCCAAGACACAGTCAAGGAAGGCAGAGGTTTAAAGCACTCACAGCCAGTGCCAGGGCTGCCTGCACACAATGCAAATGAGAATGAGGCACCCCTCTGGGCAGACACAGTGCTGCGGGCTTGGCAAGTGTGGGCTGTTTCAGCTCCTATTTACCCTCTGGCATCTTTGTGCCCTGTGCTATCTGAACAGCTGTACGTGGTGGCCCTGCAGTCAGTCCCAACGTTAGAGCAAGGACAAGAGGAGGGGTACCAAGCCTCCACTGTTCCAGAGATCAGTTTTTATTCCATTGGGCTCCCGGATGTGTTTGAATCTTTTTAAAAAACATATGCATGCAATTAAAACCCTTTTTCCCATTTGACTCCTCAAGTAAAGGAGAAATGGTTCCCAGTCTCAGGCACCAGTATTTACCCATCGTTGGGGAGGAGGAGGGGCCTGGGGGCTCCTTCTGGGGTGGAGCCTGGGCCGAGTAGGCAGACAGAAGCAGGTTGAGGGAGCTCTGTAGCTGACTCTGGATGCTGCTGAGTTTGGAGGCAGGCTGCTTGATGGCGCGGGCCAGCTCAGGGTATCCGTGTTCCAGGCAGCTCCACTGCTCCTGCAGGAGCTCTTGGATCTTCTTAACGTATTGCCCAATAGTGGCGTCGGTGGGGGAGCTTGGTGGCCTTCCAAGGCGCTCCTTCCCCGACAGCTCTGGACCAGCCTCCTCCCTCCCTGCTGGGGGAGCCTTTCTCTCACCACTCCCTGGAGATCCTCCTACTCCCCTGTCCAGACCCTTAATTCCCACCGAAGGACCTCCTGCCTGCTCAGAACCTCCCTCTTCGATCCTGAGCTCAGTAGAGAGGCAGCTGTGTAAAGAAGGCATGAGGACCGTCTCAGAGCCCTGTGGCAGTGATGGCTGGGGTGGTGACACAAGTCCTGCTGGGCTCCCATCCCCTCGTTTGTGACTTTCCCACCCCCACAGGAGGCCATTCCCCTCTCCCCTGGCTCCCCAGCTTTCAGATCCCATGCTGCCCAGAAGGCTGACCCCAATGCTCTTGTCACACGACTGTCTGGTCAAGAGCCCTTGCAGGGGGTCAGTGTTGACCATGGCATCAGTCTGGCCCTGAGCATCTTTGGTGTTCCCACCGCTAAGCTTTTCTACCAGTTGAGCTACAGTGCACTCTAGCTCTTGAATCCTCTGCCCCTTCGCCTTGATTTCCTCTTCCTGCCGCTGGAGGGCAGCTCTGACCTGGGCCAGTTCCTCAGTTCTTCCAGACAGTTCGCCTTCAAGGTCCGAGATCTGCTGCTTCAGGCAGGAGATGCTGCCAGGATCCAGGGAGGCAAGGCCCAGGCTTTCCTCCGTGACGCGGATCCCGACGCTTCTCACGTCCACCTCTACAGGTGGTGGTGGTGGGATTTCGCTGATGTTGAGCTCGATTTCTTCTAGGGGGAGCTCATTCTCAGGGATGGGTGATGGCAGAGGTGGGGGGCTTGGTGTTGGAGAGCTGGGGGTTGTGACCACCACCTGGGCTTCTCTGCTTTCCTGTTGGTCTTCTGCATCCTCTAGAACCACAAGTGCATTCTGGGACAAGAAAGGTGGACTTGGGAAAGAGAGGTGATTTGGAGCCTCTTTTTCGCTTTCTGGAGGCTCAGGCCCCTCCTGGATCAGCTCCGGAATCCCTGGTACTAGGTCTCCTGACTCTCTGACTTCCGGTTGGGTTGCTGCTCGCGGAGTGAAGTTGGAAAAACCTGCAAATCCTTCCGCGGGCCCAAAGGCACCATCACAGACAACATCTTCGCCCTGAAGTGGAGGGAGGACGGGCGGGGTGGGGGGTCCTGAGTTTAGGCTTGGGTCCTCCGAGGCCCTGGTTTGCAGCAGCGTGGCCGGCATGCTGGATGCTCTCAGAAGCTGGGGCCGTCCACTCCCGGAGGTGAGCTCAGCCTCCCCGGGAGCCGCAGCAGCCTCTAGCTGTCTGGCCGTCTCCATCAGCAGGGCCTTCCGGTGGTAGCTCACCTCGCTGCCGCTGGCGGCTTGTGGGGCTTGGGGGTGATCCCCAAGGGGCAGTGGCTGGGCTCGGGCCTCTGTCCCCAACACTTTCCTCGACACCATGGGGGACCAGTTCGGGTGGGAAAGAACAGCATGGGGGCGAGCCCCGCTGTCGGGAAGGCTGAAGTTTCGGGGCAAAGTGCTGAACTTGGCTTGCTTGGCCCTTCTGTGGATAGGAATCCTTTTGATGGTGTTTCCCTTCTCGATGTCATCCACATACTTGAGGAAGTCCAGGTCCAAATGGAAGCCATATGGGGTCTCCACAGAGTAGGGGTGGCTCTTTGGAGGGTCTTTCTCTTCATCCCCCTGAGAGGACTGGTCTTTGGCTGGGAGACAGAAGGCGTAAAAAAGAAGCACAAAGTTAATAAGAAATGTGGGACGGTGAGACCTAATATGTGCGATTTTTACTTAATGCTCTTATATAAGTGTTCTCCTAAATGTTCCAACCTCTGAATTATGCTGAGATGTTCACGGACTTTTGGCTGTGCTGAGAAACCCTGTTATTAAATCAATGTGGACTTAGTCAATGTCTGCAAGGAAATAGGTGAAGGGAATAGTTTCCAATCTGCACTATGTCATCTCAGCTATGATTGTGGAATGGGCCTTCAACTCAGAAAAATAAAATAGTCTCGTACTGTTTTTCTGTGGTTTGAGTCATGTAATTGCTGAATTGAAGTAGCCAGGAATTTGCCAAATAAGGGTACTAATTGGTAATTGTGACTATGGATGTTTTCCCCGGATGAGATACACAATTTTCTCAACATTAAAAAGAGAACCTTGCATTATTCAAATAGGTACTACTAAATCCTGCTAAAGCCAGAGATATCAAGGAGTCATGCTTCCTACATTATTTAAGCTTCCTCTGATGGCTGAGCCTCTAGGTATGTGAAGCTCAGAAGGAAAGGGAACATATAGTTACACTCAGCCTATACTCTCTTCACCAGAAAGAAACATGGTGCTTAACAAACACGTTTTACTTTCAAAAGCTTATGCCAAGTACGGAAATATCACGTTTTTCACAAACTGGAAAAAAAAAAGTGGTGGAGGAATATGGGACAATTAATGTAAAAAGAGACATTGACAAACATCCTCCAAGAGGTGTGGGACTCGTGATTTTTCAGGGCAGCCCAAAGTACCAGGGAATAGCACAATGAAAAAGGTCTCTATCATACCAAAGCACACTGATCTTGATTCCAACAGAGGATGCTAAGAACAAGTCAGTTCCTTGATTATCTGAATCCATAGGGATTTGTCTCCAAGTAGCCTCTTCCTCTGAAGAAGGCAATGGCAACCCACTCCAGTACTCTTGCCTGGAAAATCCTATGGATGGAGGAGCCTGGTAGGCTGCAGTCCATGGGGTCGCTAAGAGTCGGACACAACTGAGTGACTTCACTTTCACTTTTCACTTTCATTCATTGGAGAAGGAAATGGCAACCCACTCCAGTGTTCTTGCCTGGAGAATCCCAGGGACAGGGGAGCCCGGTGGGCTGCTGTCTATGGGGTCGTACAGAGTCAGACATGACCGAAGCAACTTAGCAGCAGCAGCAGCAGCAGCCTCTTCCTCGAGTTAAACAGTCTTTGTTCTTTTGATGTTCCTCACGTGACACCCCCTATTATCTCTGTGACATTCTGCTAAACATCCTCTGGAAATGCTGAGCTCAGGAGAGAACGTTATTGAAGAGCACAGAGGCCAAGAATATGGACCCTGGAGCCTGGTCTATATCTCAGCTTTGTGACCTTGGGGAAATTACGTAGCCTCCCTACATCTAATCATCTGTAAGATGGCAATAATAATAGGAAAGATGAGACTTGTGGACTGATTAATTAATACATATAACATGCTTAGAACAATGCCTATCACATGATAAACATTTAATACACACTCAATACTGTAGTTACTATCTTTGTGGAAGCTCAAATCAGAGAGAACTGAAGCCCTCTAATGGAAGCTGATTTGCTGGGTACACAGGAAGGGATTCTCAAATTCTTTTGTATCTAACTGGTTGCTTGACTCTAAGAGTGATAGGCCTTGGAGGCAAAAAAGACAAAATAGCAGTAATTCAGTTCACTTACCTCAACCACTAATTTATTGAGCATCTGTGTTGGTTGCTAAGACAGATCCTAAGGACACTAGAGATAAATCAGGTATACCACTGCTCTCAAAAAAAGTATGGTCAAGTAGGAGAAACACCAACAAGTATGATGCAATGTGACAAGGATGGCAACAGATACATGCTCAAGGGTCAGTCTTCCTTCCTGACTTATTTTCCTAGTTTCTTCAGAATAACTTCCTTGGACTTAGAGGCGAATTATGCCTTGGTTTGAGAGAGATGACTTCACAAGAGTGAAGCCATGTAACTGGGTATTAAATGAATAAAGAGCAATTTTTCAGGAGAATAAGAGAGTGAAGGACATTGTGGCTGTATATTTCCAAGGTGGCCATTATCAATTCCTACCTTCTCTAGACAGGCAAGGGAATCCCATATGAACACGTGGCATCTATTTCTTCACCCTTTTGAATCTTAGCTGGCCTGTGAGTGCTTAGACCAAAAGAAAATAGCAGAAATGACACTGAGAAAATCCCAAGGGTAGCTCATAAGAAGTCTCTTAAGTGTCTTGTGGGTCTCTTAGAATGCACACTCAGTGGGAAGCCAGATGCCACATAAAGGGATCCAGCATCCCTGAGACTGCCATGCTGTGAGGAAGCCCAAGAAGCCCCATAGAGAGTTCATGTGGAGAGAGGGAGAGAGATGCCTAGCCAGCCTGCGCTGTTCCAAACATCCTGGCTCAGGTGCCAGGTATAAGTATACTGCCAGTGTAAGTCAACTTCCAGATGACTCCAGCCTCAGCCCTCATCTGACTTCATTGACAACAGGGACTCCAAGTGAGAACCATTCAGTTGAGCTTGTGTTAATAATGCATGATTATTTTACTCCACTGAACTTTGGGGTGGTTAGTTATGCAGCAATAGATAGCCAGGGCAGATCAGATATATGTCAGAAAATGAGCAAATGCTTTGAGGTGTGAAAAGTGAAAGAAAGTGAAGTCGCTCAGTCCTGTCCAATTTTTTGCAACCCCATGGACTATAGCCTACCAGGCTCCTCAGTCCATGGGATTTTCCAGGCAAGAATACTGGAGTACATTGCCACTTCCTTCTCCAGGGGATCTTCCCAACCCAGGGATCGAACCCGAGTTTCCTGAATTGCAGGCATACGCTTTACCTTCTGAGCCACAAAGGAAGCCCCTTGTGTGAAAATCCATGGTAATTCAGGGTTCTGTAATTGCAGTCATATGGCTGAAACTTAAAATGTGGAAGAGAAGGGTGAAGAGTAGGAAAAGCCAAATTTGAAGGTCATCAAGACCCAGATTAGGGAGCCACTTGTATGCTCGCCACCAAGCTTTGACTTTACTCTCTAGGCAGTGAGAGCCATCAAAGAGTTTTACACAAGGAAGTGACTTGATCAAATGTGACTTCACAATGATCATTCTCGCAGAGGATTAGAAGATGGACAAACCAGAAACCCAAGGATCAGTTGGGAGACTGCCGACATGATCCAGGTGAAACAAGCTAAGGGAATGGAGAGAAGGGGCAGGTTCAAGAAGAGGTGCACGTGATGGCATTACCTGAGGCACATAGGACTGCTTTTTCCTTAAAGGTGATGACATATTTGGGCTGAGCTCTTCCCACTTGCTGGTGTGATCTATCCTTCTGGCCAGTGTCACATGCTTGGGGCACAGGAACTGTGTTTATGGAAGTACAAGTATCTCCAAAGAACTAAAGAAGTCAAGTAGACACACGAAGTCTGAACCCTTGAACACTGACACAGTCGACCCTACCAGCCTCAAAGCTAAGTAAAATCTCAAGGCCTGTGGGCGATTAAGTCACAACAGGGAACAAAGCAAGGCATTGGTGCTGATCTACAGGGATGGGTCCAAGTTGGGTTCCAGAGTTTCTGTGCAAATACCTAGACTCCAGGCAGGAAAGGAGTAAACACTCCTCCAGCATCCAAAAAATTCCAACTAAGTTCCCATTCACCCACTTAATTTTTTTTTAAACCAACCTGCTTTTCCTCAAAGAGGCACACTGGTAGTCTCAATAAATGACAGCAATTGCTCTCTGTTAGTTTCTCAGCTGCACTCGGCTATACTCTTAAGCCTACTGGTCAACTTAGCAGCCTTCTGGACTTCAGGAACAAGCCAAATCAGAGAGGAGGTATTTGTGTAAAGTTAAATAGGGAGCAGATTTATGACCCAGAAGGCAAAGAACACTACAAAGGAGAGACTGCATTATTTATCTGCTTATTGCCTCAATTCGGTGGAAATGCAGTGATTTGCCCATCAGCCGCTGGGAGCAGGGCCAGAGCACAAATACAAAAAAGGCATCAAATGAGAGACAGCAGATTGAAAGGGGAAGTATTCCACAAGCGAGATTGAGGTGAATCAAAGAAGTCTGTAAGACTGAGTAGTTACCCCGATGATGGCTTTAATAGGTGCTTCCCAAGGTAGGGGTATATTTCTCTCTCAGTCTCTCTCTCTCTCTCACACATACACACACACACACACAAGTACACTGTACTGTTGTCCTGCCACCTACCACTCTGTGTTCCTTCTCTTTCTCCCACTGCAAGAGGAATGTTGGACCTTGAATGAAGGATCTTGATCTTATATACTGGGAGACCTGTGTTCACATTAAGTTCTGCCCCTTTTAATTCTACCTGGTGATAGGTATGCAGGAGCTCAGAATTCCAGGCATTGGGCCAGGGCACGAATTAATTAGGAGGGCTGTCTTCTCGAAATGAACTTCAGATCAGACACACCAACACATAGCCAAACTGGCTGGAGTTGAATCCTGCCTCTGTCATCTCCTACCTCTGTGATTCTGGGCAAATTACTTAAATTCCCTATACTTTAATCTCTCCATTTGTAACACAGCAATAACGAGACCTAACTCAAAGAGTTTTTGTGATTGTAGGCACTGATGAGCAGAGAACATGACACAGGTACTCAACAAAGGGGCCAAAAAACAAGGATGAGCTGGTTCCAAATGGGGCAGTGGGTTTTCACTGAGACTGAGCGCTCTCTTGGAATATTTAACTCTGTGTTAGGATGACAGCTTCAAGAGGGAGTGAGAGTCCAAGAAAACAACTCTGAAGAACCTGGGGAAATGAGTCAGGGGAGAAGGAAAAAGTAGGATATATGAGGCTCCAGTATTCTCACCTGGAGAATTCCATGGACAGAGGAGCAGGCGGGCTACAGTCCATGGGGTCGAAAAAGAGTCGGACACCACTGAGCAACTAAATGGCAACAAATATGAGGCTCAGAGCCATCTAGGATTCCCTAGAGAGTCTTGGTCTGAAAGCACCCACATCACCAGACCTTGAAAAGGAACCTACAGATGCAGTCATGAGCCTAAGAGTTACACACAGACTCGAGAAAAGAGATTAGAAGTAGACCAGGCAAGGAGGGAGGTGCCGCAGTCATTGCCCTGAGGGACAAAGTGAAGTGCAGGACAGGTAAGTGAAGGCATTTAAAATGATGGGGAAAGTCCAAAAGCCTATACTCAGTTTCTGGAGGAAATAGGAAAAACAGAATGGAGAGAGAAAATAGCGAAAACTACAACCGGAAAGAAGAGGAATTAAATGAGCCTCCTCAAAAGACCAAGACAGCGGAAACTCTTTTCCCTCTTCTGCCTTTATTTTGTGAGATGTGTGGGCCTGAAGGGAGGGGTGCCTTTCTTAGCTGGTTGTGGGTGATCACGTGGCAAGCAGCTGTGCCGAGGATGCTGAGCAGGGACAAATGAGGCAAGCAGAAATGACAGGCCCCCAGGGCATTAAGGGAATTAGCTGGTGTTCTGTGGGACCACTTCCAGGGATGCACTGAAAAGGCAGCTCTCTGGGGAGAGAGGCAGACTTTTGAAATAGATGGTAACTGCGTTTGGAAAGGAGGATAGAACGGAGCTGGAGCTGCTGTCCAGAATTTAAGCCCTGCACCAGTGAAGGGCCATCTAGGCTCTCCTGTTTCCTGTCATTCAGTGATTTGGAAAAAAACATTTCATTAGAAGTCAGGGGATCGGGGTCTAGTCCATGACGTTTGGCATATTTCCTAGAGAGGGGAAAGGAGGATCATTCCTTGAGACATTTGTTGGGCTAGGTAGTGATTACTCAGCAACCTTACATGCATTATCTCATTCAGTCCTTCACCATCCCTGTGAAGTAGGTATTAGTATCTGCTTATAGACGAGGTGTCGGAGAAGGCAATGGCACCCCACTCCAGTACTCTTGCCTGGAAAATCGCATGGACGGAGGAGCCTGGTGGGCTGCAGTCCAGGGGGTCGCTGGGAGTCGGACACGACTGAGCAACTTCACTTTCACTTTTCACTTTCATGCATTGGAGAAAGAAATGGCAACTCACTCCAGTGTTCTTGCCTGGAGAATCCCAGGGACGGGGAAGCCTGGTGGGCTGCCGCCTATGGGGTTGCACAGAGTCGGACACGACTGAAGCGACTTAGCAGCAGCAGCAGAAGCATAGATAAGGTGTAGCAGACTATTAATAAAAATAGCCACAATTATAACCCACCCTTGTGTACTTCCCTCCCACACTGATCCTAGCTTGGCTTTGTGACTTGCTTTGGCCAGTGGGTCAACAGCAAATGTGACATATGCAGAGACTTGAAAGTTGCTTGCACACAGGAGTTTGTCTATTCTTACTGTGCTTGAAAACCCTTCTGTCAACAGGTGAACATACCTCAGCCAGCCTGCTGGACAACAAAAGAGACACGGCCAAATCATCGCCAGTGCCCCAGGTGATGTGGGGTCAACCACCAGACATATGAGTGTGGCCATTCTAAACCGTCAGGTCAAGTCACCCAGAAGACCATAGACACATAAATAAGTCCAACAGCGATCAGTCACATTGGCCCAGCTCAGAACAAAGGCTCGGCCAACCCAAAGAATCTTTTGAGAAATAATAAATACCTTTAAGTCGATATTTTTTTTTGAGTGGTTTGTTATGCATTAAAGCTAACTGATACATGAAGGAAGTGAGGCTCAGAGAAGTGAAATGCCTTGGAGGATCACTCAGGTAGGAATGTTGGCTCATTTTACCATATCATGCCTTGTCTCTAAAATGAGGTTAATGAGGGAGGTCATCCTGCTCCCTTCTTGGTGCCAAGAAAGGATGAGAAACACTCCAAAAATTACCCAAGTCCAATATAAACATAAGGCTTCATTTTCATTCCCTACCACCTTCTCTTGTTCATGCCTGAAATACATGGTTTGGGTTTCCCAGCACCGCCTATATGGGGAAGGTCTCCCATGTTTCCCCTAAGCTATCCAGTATTTATAGTAATAATCTCTTTCCAACCCAAGTGCTCACTGTAGACCAGGGAATACAAAGAAGCCTGCCTACCATCTGTCTTCTCCATCTTAGGGATTGTTGACCACCAATGTCTCAGGCACTCTTCATCCGGTAAGTCTGTAAAATTCGTTGGAGAGTTCTGAAAGGAAGAAGGAAGGAAAAGTGGAGATTCTCATTACAGTTAGAATAAGTATAGAGGGCCCCTCCTTACCTTTCTCCCAGGGTGCTCATGAGCTCATAGCCCTCCAAGGAGGAGGGCTTTACACAATACCTAGAGTCCAATCTTGGGTGTGTCTTCATGGGATGTTAGCAGTGGTTGACACCAAAGGAAGTCTCTGGTCAGACTCCCTCACTGGGCAGATGAGGAAGCTGAGGCTTAGAAGTAAACTGTTCTGTGCACCACCTCTCAGCATATTAGTGAAGAAACTGGGCCTGCGGCTCCAACAAGCAGCTATCCTTAATATCAGGAGCTGAAATCTACTCACTTCCATCACAGAGAACGAATTTTAAACCATTTTGTGGAAAAGTTGGAACAAGAGAACCTTCAAATGATCTGTGACATCCCAATCAGACTCAAGACAAAGATGAACTAACTTGAAGGACCGACAAGGAGCTGATAGTTCAGGGTGATTTCTAACCATGGGCAGAACAAGGAGGCGTTCATTTGACCTAGGTGGCCGGAAGACATCGGTGACTATGCAAGCAGAATGCTCTCCTGACTCGGAATTAGAGTCTCTTGAGGTTTGATCATAAATTCTCCCCAAAGTTTCAATCCTTTTCCAGAACTATTTCTTCAAATGGTATACAGCCTGGCTCCTGCCCCCAATACAATAAATCACCCAAGAAATTGGCTTTTTATGATTGTAACTCCACACACATCAGAATAATAAATAATCTGTGACACCTCAGCAGTGGAAGCAGGGTTGTTTTAGGAATCCTGATGTGCTTGACCACAACCTCTGGATCAGAAAAACGTACCAGGGATGAGGGAAAGGCTGGGGGGAATTAAAGTGAGAGAAGGATGACAGGAAGCCCCCAGCAACCCGGGATAAAAAATGGGAAACAAACAAGCAAACTGGAGAAGAGGGCTGGGAAATATGAGGCCTGCCAAATTAAAGGAAGTCTGAAGTCTGCCTGACGGAAAGTTTGGTGTACACTCTTTCTGTAAGCAAGGCTACTGTCTCCAAAGCTATCACCCACTCCTGTCTTGGTCTCCCATAACCACAGTCCACTCAGAAGCCAGAGGGCCTCTGCCACTGCAGAGTGATGGAGCCTGGAAGGGCAGGCAGGGTTTCTATAGGCAGAGACACTCCTTACAGAAGGATCACAGAAACTGAGTCACTTACCTTGTGGCAACAAGTACTTGAATTGGGGGGCAGCGTGGAGCTGGAGTAGAGAAATTAGGGAGAAGAAAGATAAATGCGGATGGTCCTGGAGGCTAAGAGTGGCCACTAAGGGGGCAGACAATGGGAAGTCATGGAAGGTCCTAAGCAGGGGTGAGGGAGGGTCACCCTTGCTAGAAAGAGGAAGTTCTGAAACAACCTATGTGTCCATTAACAGATGAAGGAGTAAAGAAGATGTGGTGTCTGTGTGTGTGTGTGTGTACAGGTATATACATATGGAGTGGAATATTATGTAGCCATAAATAGAAGGAAATCTCACCATTTGTGATAACACAAACATGTACTGTATTTGCCTTTGACTTAGTCCACTGACCATAATGCCCTTAGGTACACCTGAGGACAAATACTGTATGGTATCACTTACACATGAAACTTCATTAAAAAAAAAATGTATAGACACAAAGAATAGATTGGTGGTTGTCAGAGGCAGGGGTTGGGTGGGTGAGGGGTAGGCAAAATTGGTGAAGGAGCTCCAAAGATACAAACTTCCAGTTCTAAGATAAATAGGACCTGGGCATGTAATGTACAGCATAGTGACTATAGTCAGCAACACTGTATTGTATTTTTTGAAAGTTGCTAAGAGAGTAGATCTTAAAAGTTCTTACCACAAAAAAAATAAAAATAACTAGGTGACATAATGATGTTAACTAAACTTACTGTAGTGGTCATTTCACGACATATACAATAATCAAATCATTATGCCGGACACCGTGCTAGATGTCAATTATACAACTACACAGTGTTAGATGTCAATTATAATTCAATTGAAAAAAGAAAGAGAAGGTTCCTGGGCAGACGACACTGCTGCCCATCTCAGTGCCCCGGCTCTGCAGTCCACAGCCGATGACGGGGACTCCCAGGTGCAGTGGGGGGTGGGGGGGGGCGGGCAGGAGAGGCCCAGCGGCTCCAAGGTGAAAAGTGTGAAGGAGAAGGGTGAGGACAAAACCCTATACATGGCCCCTTCAGCATCACAGCCTCTTCTCTCCCTCCGTATCCCTCTTCCTCCCACCTCATAACATTACTGAGTAACAGGCAGAGCTTGGAGCCCTTGGCATACTCAAATGACCTCATGCAAGCCTCACCATAACCCCAAGAGGGTTATTATTGTCACCCATTTTCCAGACAAGGAGACTGAGGCTATCTACAGCCATACCACCCTGAATGCGCCCAATCTCATCTGATCTCAGAAGCTAAGCGGGGTCGGTCCTGGTTAGTACTTGGATGGGAAACTGAGGCTGAGAGAGTTTAAAGGCCTGCCCCAAGTTACATAACAAGCCAGAGCTGGTGTAGGATTTGCTCTTAAGTCAAGTCGACTCCAAGCCTGTGCTGGGAACGAAAGTGATTTGTAAACATTTGTCCACTAATATAAGCAAGCCTGAAGACTGAGCCCTAGCTCTCTTTTGTGAGGGAAAACGTTCCTGACTCTGCTTCTTTGCTTCTCCCTCCAGTGCAGATGACGCATCTTCTGGGCATGCATAAGGAGGACGGCTCCCTTTGTAAGTCCTTCTGGCCAAGTGCAATCTGCTTCTCTGAGGCTGGACACCAAGTAACAAAGCTCCTCCTAAGCAAGAGGGTGCAGGTGAACCTCCGGCTGCAGAAACTCACTGTCACCTCAAGGAGTTCAGTCACACCCACTGCCCTTGGTTAGAATTACAATTCAGTCCTTCATATACCAGGTCATAGAGCTTCAGATAACTTTGCAACACACTTGGGGTCAAATTTCATTAAAAAAGAACTCTATAGAGACCTCTAATTGTTCTCTTAGACTTGAATTTTGCTAAAATTAATCATTCCAAGTCAAGAGAAATTAAATGGAGCTGATACCCCAACTCTCTGAAGAACAGGGCCAAGCAAGCTTTCATTCTAAAGCTCTAAAGAAAAGGGAGCACTGTCGTGTCTGTATCATGCCACTTCCATCCCTACCCACCCCAGCCTTCTCCACTTTGGCCCAGGGTCCTCACTGTGAACATCTCAGAATTTAGCTAAGGGAGTTTTCTTCCAGTGAGTGGATGTTTGATGTGATTAGGAGAAGGCAGTGGCACCCCACTCCAGTACTCTTGCCTGGAAAATCGCATGGACGGAGGAGCCTGGTAGGCTGCAGTCCATGGGGTCGCTAAGAGTTGGACACAACTGAGTGACTTCACTTTCACTTTTCACTTTCATGCATTGGAGAAGGAAATAGCAATCCACTCCAGTGTTCTTGCCTGGAGAATCCCAGGGACCCGGCAGCCTGGTGGGCTGCGGTCTATGGGGTCACACAGAGTCGGACATGACTGAGGTGACTTAGCAGCAGCAGCAGCAGGGGAGTGGAATCAAAGACTAAATGCTCTATCAACACACGCTACTTTGTTTGCAATACAACAGAATATGAAAAATAGCTTTGTTGGACAGAATTCCCCTTTAAAATGGAATTTTGCAACCTCCTGGAGCATTTAATATTTTGACATAGAAGCAGTTTATTACATCTTCTGTTAAACTGTCTGCCCAGTGTTCGAACCTTGTAACACCTAGTCGTGTTATGTAACTTTCATTTGTTTATGGCCTATCCCAGGATCAAGTATGCCCAGTTAGCTCCCAACCTCTCTCACGAGCTCATCATATTCTAGATGTTTTGAGTATGTACAACTGTATCTTTTTCCAGTTTTTCTCCCCTATTAAGCTTGTGAAGTTCAGAACTCCTACACAATTTATTTTCTGTAGACACTCCCCCAACCCCATCCACCTCCATCCTAACATGTGGCAGATCATCTCCAAGTTGCAGATAAGGAACAAAGACACAAAAAAGCTATGCGGCCAATCCAAATTTATCCAGTTAATTAGGGGCAGTCCACCCTGCCTCTCAAAGCCAATGTGCAGTGAAGAGATGAGGACTGAGGCTTTCAGTTCAAAATTGACCAGAGGCAGTCATTGGCAGACAGCAGTGATGGCCCATATGTAACTACCAGGCCACGTTAGAAACGGTTCCAGCACAGCCCATGCCCAGGAGCATGGATTTCCTTGGGTCAGCCCAGCGCCAGCAGTATATCCCCACACTCTCTCCCTCCACACTGATTCTTTTTAATGATACCATTTTTAACCTCAAATCCAAATACAAAGAAACCTTCCTCTATTTAGCCCTGAAACTGAAACCTAGCTCTGTACTTGTGTTCCTTTCAAACGTCTCTTTATTCTGCAATAATAAAAATGCCATATTTCATCCCAGAACAGGCTGCATGCCAAAATAAATAGCACCTTGGATTTCCTTAAAAAGAAAACTTGGCTCAAAGCACAGCCTTATTGCCATGAGAATTCTTGGAGAATTCAACCTAACAAAGTCAAATATTTAGCAAGGTAGTGCACCAACAGCGATCTGTCAATCCCTGCACGACCTCTTGCAGAGGCAAAAACGCTCTTTCCAAAAGAGGAAAAAATATTACTTATACCTGGTTCCGATCTCCCCAAATGATGAGAGCTTCCTGCTTCCCCACTACAGGGCCCCACGCCTCCAAGTGGAAATGTCCCCTGTGCTAAGAATCCGGAGGCATCTGACAGAGCTGCTTAAGAGGGCTGAAGCACAGGCACCGGGGGAGTGAGACACACTCCTGGAAAAGCTTCCACCAAACGAGTTCTCCAGCGGGCTCGCTCCCCACCGACCCCAGGAAACAAAGAGATAATTCACGCTCAATAAATAACACATTAACACAATCTCATTAACACAATCTCATTAACTCCGTTCCCACATTTTTCTGCATGTGTCTGTCATTTTTGCCTGCATTGCAGCAGCTGAATCTGGAGCTTCATGAAGAAGAGAGAACTGTAAGGAGGGAAGCAGTGACCACAGTACCTTCCCTTGGCATCCTTCCCCTGCCCCAGCCTGGAGCCAGAGAAGTCACCTCTTCCCGGGGGCTCTGCTGCTGGACCGGAGCTGATCGCTCCTGAGTTCAGCACGACAGCACTGGCTCCCTAGCTGTTAAAGATTTGGTCAGGTGATCTGTGACCTTGCTGGAAAAGCAAACACTGACTTCATTTTGGCTCTCAGAAAGAGGGGACTGGGGTCAGAAAGGAATTTGATGCTCAATAAGCTGAGGATCAGAAAGGAATTTGATGCTCAATAAGCTGATACTAGATCTTGCAGAAAGAGGAAAACAGCACAGATCATTCGATTAGAAAGTTTGTTCTCAGAGCTGCTAGCAGTTTAGAGGGATGCATCTGAAGACGCTGAAATGGTACACACCTTTCTCCCTGGACTCTCCCAGAGCTAGGCGCTCAACTGGGACAGGTGTCATAATTAATTATGCTTTTCCTCCTCCCTCCCTGCAGCTGAGCGGCTCATTAATAAAATTGTTCCTAATGAGAACACAGCATCCTAAAGAGCTGAAACCCTCCACTGATGCATCTCTTTCTTCCAGTCTCTGTCTTAGAAACTTCCTCCCCCGCCCACCCACCTCCTGGATCCCACAGCGGAGCAAGGCTTCTGTGAGCAATCCCCAGACTGCTCACTGCCTCCATCAATCAGCGACTGGAAGTCTATGGGGCAGAGCTGGAAGAAACAATGACCAGTGAGCGCCTGGGGCCAGACAGGCAGCCCCCGCTTCCCGCTGCTCTACGAATCTGATGCCCCAGCACTGATACGCACCCAATTCTGGCAGAAAGAGAAAGGCAAGGAAGTACCTTCTGTAAGGATCCAGCTCCAGGCAGGGCTTCCAACTGTAGCGCGGACCAGTGACTTCAGAGGGGCGGGTACAGGAGCCGGGGAGAAGGCAGCTGTGCAAAAGCAAGGTCTCAGGGTGTCCCAGCCAGCCCACTGCAGCCGCAGCTCTCTGGAGCAGAGGCAGGTGTGAGGCGCAGGCACAGACGCTCTGCAAATCTAGCACCACCACCAGACCTGAAGGAGATACAGGGGGGTGGGTGCCTTCCAAATGGGCCAGGAAAGCATCTGGGCTCCCGTATACAGTCTCAGCAAAAGGATTAGAGGACCTTATCCCCTTGACCTTCCGTGGCTCTAGTCAAAGGAGGCTGTCCTTGGAAATGAAGCCCTGTCAGGAAGACATGTCGAAGCAGCTCTGACCTTTGCAGACACTGCCTGTCAAGATGTGTTCTCAGAGGCCAGGGCAGATTCCTGTTTAACCCACACTGAAACTGATGCCAGAGCTGAGTGTCACCCTGAAGTGCTGACTGCATCCAGCCCGGGACACTGGGAAGCACTTCACCTCCAGCTTAAGGCAGCCGGGCAGGGCTGAGCGTCCCCACTGGACAGGTGAAGAAAGTGAGAGACAGTGACTTCCCTTGGCTCACCCATGAGCGAATCTGGATTAAAATGAAGATTCCTGGGATAGAATTCTGTGTTTTTCCTACTACACTGGATCATACTCTTACTTTCCTTGGCAGACTCTAGAGCATCTTGCTCAAGGCAGAGGTTAACAAACTTACTGAAGGGCATGGGATGATGTGATGCACAAGGCTAGGAAATGCCAACATTCACTTGTTTCAACTGTTAAAAGTATTTAACTAGCATGCAGACCAAACCATCAAAATTTAAATCAGAAATACACTTTGCGGTTATACGAAAAAATATACAGAGGTGCAAACTGTCTCTCTGATAGCTTTTAAATGACCATCAACCATCCCCTCAGAATTAGCTAGAGAAATGCTAGAAGCATAAGACATTTCACCAGGAAGCTGAGTTAAAAAGAGCTCTCCATTCACTAGGTCCTATGACTTTCTAGCCACCTACTCTGCCTCTCTGATTTTTCTATGTGACAGAGGTAAGCCCTCCCATTTCCTCTCCCAAGATAAACTCTTCCTTATTCAAGACAAAATGGTGAGAGGCTTGCTCGCAGAACTGAGTCTTTCTTGAAGCAACTAACATTCTTCTGGGAACACTGGCCAGTTCCCATCTGTCCCCTCAAGCTCTGTTCAGCATCCCCCCACCCCGCCGAGTGCTGTAGCCAGCCTTCCTGTTTCCACTGCTCCTGTCAGCCCTCGACTGCCGCAGTTATCACCTGAATTCTAATTGCTGCCTCTGCGTCTGTCTCCCAGACCAGCATCATGAGCTCGACATTCCATAAAGGTTGTCAAACTGAACTTATCCACCATACCAATGGCTATAAACTCAGGTGACCTCTTCAGATACTCCCTTAGGTACCAAGAAAGCACCTCTCCTTTCCAACAGGTGCCAGGCCTCTCATCAGACTGAAAAAAAAAAAAAACTCAGCAGAATAAGGGAAGGAAATAATAGCCCCTAGCAGTGCCATGGAGAAGGCAATGGCACCCCACTCCAGTACTCTTGCCTGGAAAATCCCATGGACAGGGGAGCCTGGTGGGCTGCAGTCCACGGGGTCGCTAAGAGTCGGACACGACTGAGCGACTTCCCTTTCACTTTTCACTTTCATGCATTGGAGAAGGAAATGGCAACTCACTCCAGTGTTCTTGCCTGGAGAATCCCAGGGACGGGGAAGCCTGGTGGGCTGCAGTCTGTGGGCTCGCACAGAGTCGGACACGACTGAAGCGACACAACAGCAGCAGTGCCACAGATCAGCTTGGCTCAGGTATCAGGACAGCAGAGTCACAGGAAAATACATACACGCACACACATATGCCTCGAACCAAGTCGCCCTTCCTCCTTCAGATCTCTTTCTGAAGACAGGTAGCACTTTCAGTTCTCTGCACTCCACACAAGGTACTGGTTTAGGCACGGTGCTGACTGCCTATATCTCTAAGAGGAGAGGAGATTCTTCTGTCTTTTCTGTCTTTTGCCCTTACCCAGTACACACAGTTTACTCCATGGTCAAGCGTAAAGGTGAGCAGAAACAGGAATCTTATCCCCATCTTCCAGATGAGAAAACAAAGTTGGTTCCCATGGTTACAAAGGTAAGAAAAGGCAAAGCCTCGATGCAAACTCAAATATTCTGTCTTCCACTCTAATACTCTTTCCTCTAAATCACAAAGCCTGAACTGGGTATGTGGGTGAATTCAGGAGACACGGGGCTCCAGGATGTAAGCTTCAATGCTAGTGCTCTCAAGGCAGAAGGTGATCTCGCATTTAGGGAAGATCTTCATGGGAAAAGCCAACGACCTTGGAGAGGAAATCTGAGCTTCCTCTCCACAGCCTCTGGCCCTTACCATGTTGGGACACTGGCATGTCTCTACCCCTACACCTCACTCAGACACATATCTTAAGACTAGTAGCCAATTTCATGTTACCACCAAGCTACCCAGACACACTTATCCAAGAAAACTTTTCCATCAGGGATTATTTGTCTGGGGGGAGGTTTGACTCCTTTTGCAATTTAGAAACCTCCAAATTCTATGGCCCAGGTCCCTTTTGCTCCATGATGAAGAAAAGGTAGGCATCTAAGTCAGACAAGATGGCACCAGGCAAGAGGGAAAAGAGGTGGAACTATCTGAAGAATGTGCCTTTTATCTAAGCGGTTCCTTAGGCTTTTGCACTTTGCCCAGAGAGGTCAGGTATTTGGCAGTCTGTGCGATTACACAGGGCTGGGAAGTAGCACACTGCTTAGGGACACGTACTGCTGAAACAGCTTCAGAGCAGACTGGTTACAGCCATTCTGATGGAACACAATTTCACTGGACGCAGGAAGAAGTCACTCGTGGGAGATCGGTGGGTGTAGCAGTCCAGTGGGAATGAGCTATTCAAATGGCTGACCCTTTAAGGCAGATGAAAATTTCTCAGGGAGGAAACAGGGCCTGTTGCAGGGAGTGAGGAGGCTGCAGTAAACAATGTTCCTTGGAAAAAAAGAAAGGCATCAGGGTCCCAGGGAAAAGACCTCTACTCCGCATCCCTCCCCTCACAGAGATCCTTCCAGAATGCTCTTAGTCTCTGACTTAAACACACTGTAAAACTGAGACACCAGTAGACAAATAAGGAAGGGGCTGCTGCTGCTGCTAAGTCGCTTCAGTCGTGTCCGACTCTGTGCGACCCCATAGATGGCAGCCCACCAGGCTCCCCCGTCCCTGGGATTCTCCAGGCAAGAACACTGGAGTGGGTTGCCATTTCCTTCTCCAATGCATGAAAGTGAAAAGTGAAAGTGAAGTTGCTCAGTCGTGTCCGATTCTTAGCGACCCCATGGACTGCAGCCTACCAGGCTCCTCTGTCCATGGGATTTTCCAGGCAAGAGTACTGGAGTGGGTTGCCATTGCCTTGTCCATTAGGAAGGGGCACAAGCAACCAATTCAGGAAAGAAGAAATACCGGTGTTTACTATTAGAAAAATGTTTAACCACATGAATTAATCATCAAAAAGATGCCAGAGAAACATCAGAAGGGCATACTATTTATCTACCCTACACTGTGCCGGGCACTCTAGGTCCATTTCGAAACCAGCCAATTTAATTCCCACAATGACCCTATACAGTAGTACTGGTTATTTCCATTATTTGAGGACAAAGCTGAGGCTGAGAGCAGTTGCCCAGATACTGAGACCATCAGCGCCAAGATTCGAATCCAGGTACCGTTTTGCTTTCAACCACAGTTTGATACAGACTCTCTCACAAGTTAGAAAAACAAGTTTTTTTTTTAAAGAGAGGTCCTCAGTGTTGAGAAGTGTGATAAGGGGACACTCTCCTCCCCTTCCCAGAAGATGGCAGCAGAGTCAGGGCAGCTGCAGCCCACATAGGGGCAGGCCTCTCCCAGCACCCGGCTTGTGTGTGCAACTGCTCTGGCTTAGTCTGTGCATGTGCACAGGCAACTGCAAAACCAAATACAACAAAATGAAACAGTGATTTCTTTTGTTGGTCTAAAAAAGTCATCACTAATAGGACGTATTCTTGGAAAACAATAAATTACTGGGGTTGTTGGGGGGAGTGGGAAATCACCATCATCCCCCCATCTTGATACAACTCGTTTCATGCCCATCTATTTTGCATATTTTAACATAATTGAAGAGCAATTTGTATGGTGGCTAAGAGTCTGGACTCCAAGTCAAGAAGCCATGGCTAGAATCCCAGCTCTGCTAATGACTGGGCAACCTTGGACAAATTACTTAAACTCTCTGTGTCTTCCCTGGAGAAGGAAATGGCAACCCACTCCAGTACTCTTGCCTGGAGAATCCCATGGACAGAGGAGCCTGGCAGGCTACTGTCCACGGGGTCACAAGAGTCGGACATGACTGAGCGACTAAACTAGTAACTACTACTCTGGGCCTTAGCCGCCTCACTTGTAAAATAGGAATAGTAACACACTGTACACATCATGGATCTGTCAGGAGAATTAAACAAGATGACAGGTCAACAACTTAGAGGCTGGTATATAGTCTGTGTTTAATAAATAATACATATAGTATCTATTAACATAATGATACAAGTTTAATTATGAATTTGATTTTGTATTTAAAATTTTTTCATGTAACATTTAGAAAATACAGTGATACCCGATTTATAGTGATTACTGTAAATGGCTGTGCAAGATTCCATGGACTTAAGCCTTATTTTCCAAACACACTTCCTCCTGGAGATCATTTCATCTCAAGTTTAACCCTCCCTGCAATGCTACCCAGATCAGCCAGCCTGTCAGACAGGCCTATGTGCAGGTCTCCAGGGAATATCCCAAGTTCAGGTGCTGGAACACAGCTGCCACATATGGTGATGAATGATTAAGAGCAAGGATTTCAAGGTAAGATAGACCAAGTTCAAATTCTGATTGTGTGACCCTGAGCACATTTCCTTATTCAAGAAGAGCCCAGTTCAGTACACAGCTGGGAGAACCGCACGAGATAGGTACATTTAAGTGCTTCTGCCAATGCTCAGGATTTAGTGAACACTCAGTAAATGTTAGCTATGATTACTTTTTAAAACCCACAGTGTTTTAAGCAAGGAAAGGCCAGGAATTGCATTTATTTTATTTATCTCCTTATTCCTAACAGCTGGCACGGTAGGAACACAACAAAAATGTGTTGAATTAATGAATAAATAAACAGATTAATGGATACATCATAGAGACTGCCAGAGCTGGAAAGGATTTTTTAAAAGCCTTATTTAGATATAATCTACATACCATACAATTTACCCATAAAAATTATACAATAGCTGCAGCATACTCAGAGATGTGCCAACATTGTCACAACCTAATTTTTTAAATTGTGGTAAAATATTGTTCAGTCGTTAACTTGTGTCTGACTCTTTTGGAATCCCATGGACTATAGCTTACCATGCTCCTCTATTCATGGAATTTTCCAGGCAAGAATATTGGAGTGGGTTGCCATTTCCTTCTCCAGGGGATCTTTTCGACCCAGGGTTCAAACTCGCGTCTCCTGCATTGGTAAGTGGATTCTTTACCACTGAGTCACTAGGGAAGCCCATGGTAAAATATGTTGTGTGTGTGTGCTTAGTCACTCGGTCGTGTCCAACTCTTTGTGACTCCATGGACTATACAGTCCATGGAATTCTCTAGGCCAGAAAACTGGAGTGGGTAGCCTTTCTCTTCTCCAGGGGATCTTCTCAACCCAGGGAGCAAACGCAGGTCTCCTGCATTACAGGCAGATTCTTTACCAGCTGACCCACAAGGGAAGCCCAAGAATACTGGAGTGGGTAGCCTATCCCTTCTCCAGCGGATCCTCCCAACCCAGGAATCTAACTAGGGTCTCCTGCATTGCAGACAGATTCTTTACCAACTGAGCTATCAGGGAAGCCCAAAATAAGTTAATACATACCATAAAATTTACTATTTTAACCATCTGTAAATGTAGAATTCAGTGGCTTTCACAATGCTCTGTAATCATCACTACTATCTATAACCCAAACATTTTCATCATCTCCAACATGAACTCTATAACCTATTAAAACAATAACTCCCCATTTCCTCTTGCTCCCAGCTCTGGTAAGACCTATTCTACCTTCTGTCTCTATAAACTTGCCTATTCTAGGTACCTTCTGTAAGTGGAATTATGTAATATTTGTCCTTCTATGTCTAGCTTATTTCATTTAGCATTTTCAAGGCCCATCCAAGTTGCAGCATACACCAAAATTTCATTTCTTTTGATGATCAAGTAATATTCCATCATATGTACATACCACACCTTGTTTATCCATTCATCTATCAGTTGACACTTTCGTGGTTTCCATCTTTTGGCTATTGTGAGTAATGCTGCTGTGAACACTGGTGTACAAGTATTTGTTCAAGTTCCTGCTTTCATTTATTTTCGATATATACCTAGGAATGAAACTGCTGGGTTATATGTTAATTCTATGCTTAAATTTTGAGTAACTGCCAAAGTATTTCCAAAACAGCTACACCATTTTACATTCCCACCAGCAACACATGAAGGTTCCAGTTTCTCCATATCTTCACCAACATGTTTTTTTTTTTCAACTAAAAAAAATCACTATAGGAATCCTAGTAAGTATAGTAGGTGTGCAGTGTTAACTCATTGTGGCTTTGATTTGTATTTCCCTAAATGACTAACTAATGACTTCCCTTAGAAGTGGCTTAGACGGTAAAGCGTCTGCCTACAATGTGGGAGACCCGGGTTCAATCCCTGGGTCGGGAAGATCTGGTGAAGGAAATGGCAATCCACTCCAGTATTCTTGCCTGGAAAATCCCATGGACAGAGGAGCCTGGTAGACTACAGTCCACAGGGTCACAAAGAATCGGACACAACTGAGCAACTTCACTTAATGACTAACTTATATGCAGAGTACATCATGAGAAACGCTAGGCTGGAAGAAGCACAAGCTGGAATCAAGATTGCTGGGAGAAATATCAATCACCTCAGATATGCAGATGACACCACCCTAATGGCAGAAAGTGAAGAGGAACTAAAAAGCCTCTTGATGAAAGTGAAAGAGGAGAGTGAAAAAGTTGGCTTAAAGCTCAACATTCAGAAAACGAAGATCATGGCATCTGGTCCCATCACTTCATGGCAAATAGACGGGGAAACAGTGGAAACAGTGTCCGGCTTTATTTTCTGGGGCTCCAAAATCACTGCAGATGGTGATTGCAGCCATGAAATTAAAAGACGCTTACTCCTTGGAAGGAAAGTTATGTCCAACCTAGATAGCATATTCAAAAGCAGAGATATTACTTTGCCAACAAAGGTCCGTCTAGTTAAGGCTATGGTTTTTCCAGTGGTCATGTATGGATGTGAAGGTTGGACTGTGAAGAAATCTGAGTGCCGAAGAATTGATGCTTTTGAACTGTGGTGTTGAAGACTCTTGAGAGTCCCTTGGACTGCAAGGAGATCCAACCAGCCCATTCTAAAGGAGATCGGTCGTGGGTGTTCTTTGGAAGGAATGATGCTAAAGCTGAAACTCCAATACTTTGGCCACCTCATGTGAAGAGTTGACTCATTGGAAAAGACTCTGATTCTGGGACGGATTGGGGGCAGGAGGAGAAGGGGACAACAGAGGATGAGATGGCTGGATGGCACCACTGACTCAATGGACATGAGTTTGGGTGAACTCCGGGAGTTGGTGATGGCCAGGGAGGCCTGGCGCGCTGCTATTCATGGACAGAGTCGGACACGACTGAGTGACTTAACTGAACTGAACTGAATGACTAATGATTATTGAGCATCTTTTCATGTGCTTATTGACCATTGGTATATCTTCAATGGAGAAATGTCTATTCAAGTCCTTTGTCCGTTTTTTAATTGGGTTGTTTGTTTTTGTTGTCAGAGTTCTTTATCACATATCTGATAATGGGTTAGTATCACTAATATCATTAACCCATAATCAGATATGTAATTTGCAAATATTTTCTTCCATTCTGTAGGATATCTTTTTGCTTTCTTGACAGTGTTCTTTGATACACAAAGGTTATGAAGTTCAATTTATCTATATTGTTTTTTGTTGCCTGTGCTTTGGTATCATGTCCAGGAAATTATTGCCAAATTCACTGCCATAGAAATTTTCCTCAATGTTTTCTTCTAAGAGCCGTATAGTTTTAGCTCTTAAGTTTAGGATTTTGAACCATTTTGAGGTCATTTTGAACCATTTTGAGGCTTAAGATAAAGGTGTCATTCTTAGAAATGTGAATATACAAATATTCCCGGAACTCATTATTGAAAAGTCCACAATCAAATTTTAGAACATTTTCATTACCCTCAAAGGAAATTTCATACATGGGATTTCATTTTTATAAGGAATTAGGAACATAATAAATAATTGAGAATTAATAAACCTTGGCATTCATACATGAAAATTAGTTTATTAGAAGAGTTTACTGAGAATATTAATTCTCTGTTCTACAAAAGTATGACCTCCATCCATCAGTAAACAACACTGCAGAACTAGGGTGTACGCATGCAGGCAAAGAGCTGGAAATCCTGCACTTTTCAGGAAGGGTGCTTTGTTATTACTGCAAAAGATATTTGCTGTGTTTTTTTGGGCTACCCAGCGCCATGTGAACACCCTTCCTATGTCTGGGTTATTTCCTTCCTTAGGAGTTCTACGTCTTCAGGGTAGAACACAGAATTTACAGTGCCAGCCTCTTTTACAGTTAGGACCCCGTTGTGGGACCTGCGCTCAACATGCAGAGGCTCCCAGGCCAGGCCTCAGCTTGGAAGTGCCCTGGAAAATCCAGGGCTGAAGGCAAGCAGTCCTGGGGAGGGTGGTGGAGTGACTTGACATCCTCTAATAAATTCCTCTTTGACGTAAACTTGCTAGAATCAGTTCTGTTGTTTGCAACTGTGACCCTTGAGTGCTACAATGAGGCATCAGCGTTGGCTGGGTTTTTAATTGTTCTATTCCATTAATTTACATTACTTGGAGAATTACCCTTCAGAGTTCCTGCTGATTGTTTTGTCCTGAGGATTTACTGCACCATGTCGATTATTTTTCTCTTCCCCTTTGTCCTTTATTACCAAATTCTTTCTCACCCAAAAGTGAGAATCAGTGGGCTCAGTGGGCCACAAGATCTTTCACTTGGCCAAACTGGGCCACAGTCCAAAGAGCTTGGAACCACAACTGGGAGTAAATCAAGGAATTCAGCCTCTTCTCCTTCCTCCTGGGTCACTTCAGTGAAAGTATCGTAAGAATAAGCACATGTACACCCTCTGCAGTGGGCTGCCCCTGAACCTACCCTCTTTGGGCAGCCCCCACTCCCAGCATCACGGTCTTGATCAGGCTCCAGCGGAAGACTTCATAGGCATCAGGCTGGCTTCAGAACACGGCTGCAGGTGCAGACACTTGAGGGCTTGTGTGGGCTGTGGCATCTGCCTTCTGGGTTGGGAGGAAGATTTTTCTTGGCACAAGGAAGTCCGTTAAACAAAACTGAACCTGATAAGTCATCTCCAGATACCTGGGTGAAGCCAGTGATGTTTCCAAACTTTCCAGGCAAGTTGGAAGGCTTTTTATTATTATTTCACAAGGTTCCGCCTGGCCCTCTAGCTAACACAGTCGATAAAGGAGCGGGCACCTGCGATGTGGGTCAGACAAGGGCGATGAGCATTCAACCTCAGCAGCATGTGGCTGAAGACAGGCTGGGTGTCATTAAAGATGAAGCAGAGAGAGGCAGTGAGAGAAGAAGGGCTCGAGAAACTTCTATCAACCTAAACTTTCCTTGTTGATTGGTTCATTGCCAGTGTGCCACATGGCAATACAAAGGAAGGTTATACGCTATTCTGGTTTAGGTTTTGTTTTGATGAGTTTTGTTTTAAAGTCATTAAGGAAAGGTGTTTCCAGAACTGACATCCCATGTTTGTATCACCCCATAGCAGCTCAAAAGTGTCATAAAATGGTTACACATTGGGAACATATAACAGGTAGACATTCATTGAAAGTGAAAGTGTTAGTCGCTCAGTTGTGTCCAACTCTTTGAGACCCCATGGACTGTAGTCCACAAGGTTCCTCTATCCATGGAATTCTCTAGGCAAGAATACTGGAGTGGGTTGCCATTCCTTTCTCCAGGGGATCCTCCCAGCCCAGGGATTGAGTGTGAGTCTCCTGCATTGCGGCTGAATTCTTTACCATCTGAGCCACCAGGGAAGCCCAGACTTCCATTCAGTTTAGTTCAGTTCAGTCTCTCAGTCATGTTCAACTCTTTGCAACCCCATGGACTGCAGCATGCCAGGCCTCCCTGTCCCTCACCAACTCCCGGAGTTTACTCAGACTCATGTCCATTGAGTCAGTGATGCCATCCAACCATCTCATCCTCTGTCATCCACTTCTCCCACCTTCAATCTTTCCCAGCATCAGAGTCTTTTCAAATGAGTCAGTTCTTCGCATCAGGTAGCCAAAGTATTGGAGTTTCAGCTTCACCATCTGTCCTTCCAATGAATATTCAGGATGGATTTCCTTTAGGATGGACTGGTTGGACTTTCATTAGGTAACTCCAATTTAAAAAAAAAAAAACACGCACACACAAAGATGTTCACATTTTTTCTTCCAGTCAGATTTTAGGAGTTTTTTTTTTTTTTAATTGAGGCCCCTCTTTTATACTTTTGGGTCTCCTTTAGGGCACTAGCTCAGAGCAATGCAGGTGGTGGAGTGTGCAATTAGTCCTTCTGATGATCTGCTGTTGTCTGCACCTGAAGCCGAGAAACACAACACAGGACCTTGGACCTTATCTTCATTTACTAACGGGGAAACTGCAGCTCAAGGAGTTGCCCATACCATACAGCAAGGCCAAGGTCAGATTCTGCCCCCTAGCCGCCTTCTTTCCTTTATAAACCTCGTGCTGATGGCCCTGGTCTGCAGGGTAGCATTGTAGAACACCACATTGATGGTTTCTTTGAAAACAAACAATGTGGCTGGTGTCCCCAGTTTATACAGAGGATAATGCACCGATGTGGGTAAATTGAGCAGGTGACCTTTGCTTGCAGCCTCTAGCCACAGGCAAAGTGTGATGCACAGCAATGGAAATAGTTGCCACTGGCAATTAGGCACATCTTGTGCACTGGGTCCTTGACCCATCCTCATTCAGCCCTGGAATGGTACTAGCTCAACTCCCCTGTAAATGAAGTAAAGATGGCCACCTCATGGCCCGGCCTCAGCTCGGGATGTGTTCAAAGAAACAGCAGTTAAGTAGAAAAAAATGAATTGGAGGCAGTCCAAAGCTTCACTGCAGTCTCTAGAGAAAACATGAAAGGGGAAGTGCATTCTTAGCACAAAGCCAAAGTCTTAAAGTTTTTCTTTCCTGTCTCTGCTCTTCTCAGTATCTATTTCCAGCAAAGCAACTGCTCCAGCAGCCGTGTGCTCTGTTCCCCAGCATCCCTAAGCAAACTCTCCACCTGGCTCTTCCCTCCCTCCCCTCCCTCACCTCTGGCATCCACTCACCCATCCTCTGCCATCTCTCTCTCTCTTCTTGTCACAGTCCTAATACTGGCTCCATTTGTCCAGAGATTTCTCGTCACTGGATGACCCCAGGTGGCATAATAATGGAGGGGCAAGAGCCAAGCAAGCTATGCCAGAAGTTTTCTTAGAAGGGAATTACTTGAAAGCTCTATGGGCAAAGAAATTTTGAATACTTATGCATTTACATTTTTAATTCCCTGTCACATCCATTTTACAGATTCAAAAACTGAGGCATCATCATCATAATAGTCACTACTCCTATTGTTATAATAATAAAATTATTGTTAGCCAGACACTGTCCAATGTTGTACAGTGATAATGTTCAATTTCATAATGACCATATTTGGTAGGTACTATTATATCCTTTTCACAAATGATAGGCTCAGGACATAAAGCTAGTAAGCTGCAGGTTGGAATTCAAATGGAGATATGTCTCACTCTAGAAACCAAGCTTTAAACCACAGTGTTCTCTGCTTTTCAGGTTTTAGTTCTGCAGTTGTTTGTGAAGTGAGTTGCCCGTGGAGTCAGAATAGAAAGAGAAGGAACAAGACAGGATTTAGCAAAGGAACAAATTTACCGTTTAATTCCATCACCACTCATGCTCATTAAATATAGGATCATTATTAACATATAAACAACATTTGGGGGCGTGCAATAGGTCTATAAATAAGATGCATTTATTTGCAAAGGACTAGACTAAGAAATGCAGTGACATTCTGCTTAACTTAAAATTATTTAATCAATACAATACAATTACTTTTCAAATAATCTTTGAAAGTTCCAAGGAGTCTTGAAACATTTAATTGCTATTTAATCAGATAGCAGCAGTCAAATTACACAGATGTCAATTTTAGAGAAAATGCTCTTTGCAGATCTATTGCTCTGTCAAAATTTCCATTGCAAGCATGTATTTTCAGAGTTTTAGGTTACAAATTAATTTCCTTTCTTTTTTGTTCACAGGGGTGAGGGTGATGTGGCCGCTGCAGGGCTTCACAGCTCCTTTCTCATGTAACTTAGGAAAGAGATGCCTTTCCTGAGAGTGGAACATTTCCCCCCAAAGCAGTAGGATGCTGCTGCCAAAGACTTAGTGCAGGACCCAAGTCCAGCCCAGATTCCCCTTAATGGCTCCACATATATAAACCAGGAGCAGCCTTGGGCCAAGACGTGAGCCAGAAGTTTGCCTGGATCCTACTCACATCCACTACACCTATTCTGAGGAACCCATGAAGTGAAGGCAATAGATAAGAATGGAACAAATACCCAGAGAAACCCATAAGTCAAAAAGACTCATGCACTTTGCACCCTAATCTTCACTGCAACACTATTTACAATAGTCAGGACATGGAAGCATGGAAATGTTCTTCCAGAGAGGAACAGATAAAGATGTGGTACATATATGCAATGGAATATTACTCCACCATAAAAACGAATGAAATTGAGTCATTTGTAGAGACATGGATGGACCTAGTGTCTGTCATACAGAGTGAAGTCAGAAAGAGAAAAACAAGTATCATATATTAACACATATATGTGGAATATAGAAAAATGGTATAGATTTATTTCCAAAGAAAAAGAGACACAGACATAGAGAATAAACATATGGATTCCAAGGGAGAAGGTGGGGGGGCGGTGAGATGAACTGGCATATTGGGACTGGTGTATATGCACTAACAATATTATGTATAAAATAGATAACTAATGAGAATCTACTGCATAGCACAGGGAACTCTACTCAATGTTCCATGACCTAAATGGGAAGGAAATCCAAAAGGGAAGCAATTTGTATATACATGTGGCTGATGCGCTTTGCTGTACAGTAGAAACTGGCACAACATTGCAAAGCAACTATATTCCAATAAAAAAAATTTTTTTTTAAAGACTAGAACAATGAATACAAAAATCAGGATCTCTGGGACAGGAATCAATGTTTTACAAGCCCTCCAGGTAATTTTTAGGCACTCTATAGTTTGAGAAGTCCTGCTCTAACTTACTTTTATTTTTTTTTTCATTTTTTTTTTATAAATTTTATTTTATTTTTAAACTTTACATAATTGTATTAGTTTTGCCAAATATCAAAATGAATCCACCACAGGTATACATGTGTTCCCCATCCCGAACCCTCAAAACACTTTGGGACTCAGTTCAGTGCTTCTCAAACTGTATTACGCACATCCAACACCGACAGATCTTGATAAAATGCAGATGCTGAGTCAGTGCGGGTGGGGTAGGGCCTGAGAGTCTGTATTTCCAACAAGCTCTCAAAAGATGCTGATGCTGCAGATCCCAGCACCAAGAAGCCAGCCTGTGATGGGTGTCTGTCTGGTTGGGAAGTGATGGGAAGGTATCCAACAGACCTCAGCATAATTCCTCACTTCGTGCTTGCAAGCTATGTGACCTTGGCCATGTCACTCTACCTCGGAGCCAGTTTCCTCAGCTATGAAAGGGTATAGACAGTAGCACACACCTTAGAGGCTGATGTTATGATGGTAACATGCCTGGACTTAACACAGCATCGGCATGCAGAAAACACTCCAAGATAAGCCGTGGTTGCTGTGGTGTCTGAGGGAAGGAAGGGAGTAGTAAGTGTTCAATAGTTGTTCCCTGTATGGTCATTATTCATTGAGAGCTGCCATGTGGCAGGACAGGCCCTGTCCCAGGCAGCACCATACCACTTCCTCCTCCCCGACGGCTCTGTGTGCGAGGTCAGGTGTCATTTGTCCTGTTCTGCAGATTAGGAAGCTGAAGTTCAGAGAGCTTGAGGAACTTGATTCAAGTCACAAAGACAGTGAAAGGCAGAGCTAAGGCTGAATCAGGTCTTCCTGCTAAGTTTCTATGCCCAGACTGAGGCATGCTTCTGCCCACACCGGCCTGCAAGCCTAGGTGGGGGGAATGGTGGTGAGCTGAAAACACGTACCTCTCGGGGGTGATACTATGCAGGACTAGGTGGTAGAGGGGGCGGACAGGCAGGGCAGACAGAGTCCTTGAGGTGGGAGTGCTGAGCTGCGGAGGGACATCAGGCCCCAGAGAAGGAGTGGGGCCAGGCTTCACAAGAATGTGGACACCCAGCAATAAGGAACTTGCTTCCCTGGTAGCTCAGATGGTAAAGAATCTGCCTGCATTACAGGAGACCCAGGTTCAATCCCTGGGTCGGGAAGATCCCCAGGAGAAGGAAATGGCAACCCACTCCAGTATTCTTGCCTGGGAAATCCCACAGACAGAGGAGCCTGAGGGCTACAGTTCATGGGGTCACAAGGAGACACGACTGAGCAACTAACACTTCACTTCAATCAGGAATTCAAAGGGATGAGGGCTGTGTCCCTCATGCCCAGGACAGTGATGACCCATACCCGTGCTCCTTGAAGATGTCACAGTGACATGAATCAATTGATGGATGAATTAATATTTCAAAGGCAGCAACTGATTTGGAATTGGTAGACAGGATGTGTTAGAGTGGAGAGAGATTTTCACTTCTGGACTTTTCCCCTTTAAAAGGGGAGCAGTTCCAAATAGAAGAACAACAGGAATATTTCCCTTGGAGGGCAGCCAGCGCACACAATGCCTCCTTTTCTTCCCAGGGCAGGAGGCGTTAGAGGCCCAGGCCCTGGGCAGGCGTGTGCAGCCTGGAGCCTGCCCGACATACTTACCCACTTGTGCTCTGGAGCACAAAGCCCCCTGCCTGCCAAGCCCAACACAAATGCCTCCTTCACCGCAGCCCTCTGCTGGGTGCAGTGTCAGCAGCTGCTGCCTTTGAAAGTCCCCCTCCAGGGCTATAGTGAGGCTCTTGTGGTGGGGTGTCTCCACTACTGTGTAGAGACAGGAAGTAGTGATGCTTTCTCAACCATCCAGTCTGCTTTGCAGGCCATGAGGCATGGAGTTAAACAGCCCAGCAGCTTGAGAGAAGGAAAGGGAAGCTTCCTGTTCAAACAGCAGCCTCTATGAATGATGTTCAATTAGCCACTGATCAGAAACTATTCTTCAGGCCCAGGGATAGGTTCGGTGGATTCACAGATGAAGAAGCCAGGGAATAAAGATCCTTCAAGGAATTCATGGTTCAAAACAAGAGGTGAAGACCTAAACAAAGACACATGGTGTCACAGCAGTGGGCAAAGGCATGATGGAGGACCATGAAAGCATCACAGTGCAGTATCTCAGCTGGGTTTTGAAGGATGAATAGAAGTTTGCCAGGTAGGCTGGGAAAGCAGCCCTCTATCCCAGAAATGAAAACGGGTACACTGGGCTTGAGGAATGACCAGTGCCCCGGGCCTAACATGCAGGTGTGAGGGGCCCAGAAGGAAGAAGGCAGGAGCTGGAGGTCAGCTCGTTTTATCCTGTTAGAGAGTTGGAAAGTTGCAAAGGTTGTTCTACAGGGAAGAAACCAGATGAAGGCTGGGTTTCAGATATAACTCCAGCTACAGTGAGGGAGGGTGTGTGTCCTCAGAGCCTGGCCCGTTAGTAGACAGTAAATATTTATAGAATGATTTCAAGAGGGAAGAGAGAGGAGCAAATCCAACCAGCAGGCTGGCCAGACTTCATGCTTTCCACTAACTGCTCCTTTTATGTATGTATTCTTTTTTCTTTTAAGAGAACAGCCGCTTTTCTTCTCCTTTATTGAACCATCACAAATGTATATAATCTGAGATTGCAGGCATAATTACATAATGTCTTATACTGCTGGCAGGTTCCTGAATGTTGGCTTGTCTTCCAGAATAGTTTTGTCAACTCCTTGACAGCTGGGGCAATGTCTCTGTGCTCTCTCTGCACAGCCCACAGCATCCATCGTGTGCTGAGCACACAGTAGGCCCCCAGGAAGCAGAACCATGAAAGAGATTCGTGGAGCATAAGGGTGGGACAGGCTCTTGCAATTAACGGAAGCAACTCTCTCATTTTACAGATGAGGAGCCTAAGACCTCAGAAAGGGAAACAGATAACCTCTTGGAAAATGTGTTCACATTCCTACTTCTAGGCACTGACACTTCACAGCAGGGGACTTGGTCTCAGTGAAGGTTTTCAAGTGCTAACACTAAAGGTTAAGGCACAGACTCAGAAATAAACCAGGGATGAGCCTGGATAACAGCAGGTAGAACAACAACACGCAAACCACATAGGCACAGAAGGATGTGTTCTTCTAAGGATGAGTATATAGACAGTACATACTCAATTCTGAAAACAGCATAGCCCAGTGCTGGAACTGCCAGAGGCAGGAGAGCATGAAGATCAGCAATGTGGGCTTTAGAATAAAGCAGGCTTGAGTTCGATTCCCAGCTCTGCCACTTACCAGCACGCGTTCAGCAAATTCCCTAAACTCTGCCAGTCCCTGTGTCCACAAACTGAAAATAGAAAAACAAAAACAAAAGCAAACACCCGCAACTTCCTCCTTACAGGGCTGTACAGATGAATGGGGATGAAGTATAGCAAATGCTTGGGCTTCCCAGGTGGCATGAGTAGTAAAGAACGTACCTGTCAATGCAGAAGACGCTGGTTCAATCCCTGGGTCAGGAAAATCCCCTTGAGAAGGGAATGGCTACCCCGCTCCACTATTCTTGCCTGAAGAATCCCATGGACAGAGGAGCCTGGCGGGCTACAGTCCATGGGGTTGCGAAGAGTCTACACGACTGAAGTGACTTAACCATTTGTTAATGGTCCATTTGGAGGCTGGACCATTTGTCCTCAGGAACGAATGTGTCTGCCTAGTGTGTTCACCCAAAGAGAAGGGTTTATCCTCCAAGGATGACCGAGCAGACAGTAGAAAAGGTGGGCCTGGAGCAGGGGAGAAGCTTGAAGACAAGAGTGTAGATTCTAGAGTCATCCATATTGGTATGATTGGTGTGATGGTTATAAAGGTGGTGGGAATGAAGACCAAGAGTGAGCAGGAGAGGAATGTGGGAAAAGTTCAGTGAGGAGCAGGGGAGGAAGAAGAACATGTGCCTTGCATCCTAAAAACCCAAAGGTGTAAGTCTTGAGAAAACCCATGTCAGCAAAGCAGGGGGAAGATGCCCGGAGTTGACAAGTGGGTAGAAGCAGCAGGTGGGGCTACTCTTCACTACTTCAGTGGAATGCAGGAGAGACAGGGCAGTGCCCAGGAGCACCCCATTACCATCACAAAATAAGCCTTCTTGGTTTAATAGTGAATGAAGCCTCATAACTACTCTTGCCAAAACCATAGCCACGAACTACATGCGGCTACTGAGCATTTGAAATGTGGCTGGTTTGAATTAAAAACTTTCCTGTAGCTCAAACAGTAAAGAATCTGCCTGCAATGAAGGAGACCCGGGTTCAATCCCTGGGTCGGGAAGATCCTCTGGAGAAGGGAATGGCAATCCACTCCAGTATTCTTGCTTAGAAAATCCCATAGGCAGAGAAGCCTGGAGGGCTACAGTTTGTGGGGTCACAAAGAGTTGGACATGACTGAGCGACTAACACTTAACACTTAGTCTGAATTAAAATATGATGTGAGTGTAAAATGCACACTTAAGATGAGAAAACAAATGTAAATATCTCATTAATTTTTTGCTATTGATTTCATATTAAAGTAAGTGAGGGTAAAATGTGCACTTATGATGAGAAAACAAATGTAAAATATCTCATTTAATTTTTGCTATTGATTACATATTAAAATAATGATATTTTGTATGTACTAGGTTAAATAAAAATATATTATTAAAATTAATGTCACCTGTTTCCTTTTTATTTTACTTAATACACTACTAGCACATTTTAAATGTGACTTGCATTATATTTCTATTGGGAAGAGCTGGTCTATAAGGCTACTCTGATACTAAACACAGCTATATAAATGGAACTGGCCAGTACTCTAATAGAAGCAAGTGAGGTTATCTGAAGATCTCTCTCCTCTATTCTCTGAGAGAATGGGAAACAGAACTGATTATTTTGATCTGTTGGATATGGGAATAGAGGGCCCGAGAGATGTGAGCTAAATTAGAAAAGGGATCCGCTGTGGGATGTGGAAGAGGATTTTTATGGTGCACTACTGACTGAGGCCAAAAAAAAGGGCTAAATACCCAAAATGAGACTGCATCATGTTGGAAAAGCCCATAAATCTGCAAGTGACCACAAAGGCCAGCCTCCCTTTTGGCATCCAGGCTCTGCACCAGGCTATTCTCAACCCGCCAGCTCCCAGCCTCCACTGACCTTGGGGTGACCTCCAAACATGTTCCCTTCATCTGCTCTCACCAGTCCCTCCCAGTACACTAAGCCCCACGACTACATGCATTCCAAAGAGTCTTCCCCACTGGCCAGAATGAGAGCCCCTCCCGCAGCCCCCGCCTTTCAGGAGCTTCCTGCCAACAATTAGACAAACAGGCAACATGATACAGCACGACTAGCGTGGACTTCGAGCCAAGAAATCCCGATTTGTCCAATTTCTGCTGTGTGAGCTTGAGTCGTATCACAGCTCCTCTGGGCCTCCGCTGCTTCATTTATTACATTATACAGACCTAAACTTAAAACAAGCGCTCGACTATCACATCCAGGGAGATCCAGACTGCCGTGCGCTTGCTGCTACCTGGAGCTGGCCAAACACGCCGTGTCCGAGGGCACTAAGGCTGTCACAAAGTATATCAGCTCCAAGTAAATATAATATGCCTAGCCGCTGTTAACGGAGAAGGCAATGGCACCCCACTCCAGTACTCTTGCCTGGAAAATCCCATGGACGGAGGGCCTGGTGGGCTGTAGTCCATGGGGTCGCTAATAGTCGGACACAACTGAGCAACTTCACTTCACTTAAACTTGCTAGAGGGTTCATGAGATATCAGAGTAAGAAGTCTTTGTTAATGATGTGTTACACAAAGGAAAGAGAATATGGTAATCTAATGGAAGGGGAAGGAGAGAAGTGGAGGAGAGAACTGCATAGCAGGAGGCTGTGCCATTTGCAAAGACAAGGTATGAATCCTCCTTGTACTAAGAGGGGCAGACTTTGCCCACTAGTAAGAGGACGCCCTCACGAAGGGCAGGCGCAGGTCACAGCCTTCCTATCAGACATACCCTCCTACCAACATACCTGGCTTCAGGAATTTTCCTGCAGCTGAATAAATAAACATGAGTCCAGAGAAAACTTCCTAAACAAAACTGGAATGTGTCTGCTAATGAACTGTTTGAGATTTTAATGTTACCCAGCACTGAAAAGAGGATTTTAAACTCCATTGAGAAAAGCTGTAATTCACCCCAGATTCACCTTCATCTCTCCCAACTCCCCACCACTTCTCTCCCAAGGGGGTGAAGGGTGGAGAATGAGGAATCCAAGGAATGAAAGACATTTTCTCGATGGTGTAATGGGCTCTGGTGACCCGATATCCAATAAACTGTGCTGAGTACATTAGCGTTCTATTTAACCCTCATCCGATTCTTGGAAGGAAGGAATGAGTATCCCCATTTTATAGAGGAGAGTAGTGAGGTTCAGGGGAACACAGCAGGGGACTCAAAGCTAGCACTTTCTATCCAGTGGTCTCTTGCATTGCAGCCTCTCCTTACATGGGCCTGGAGGGGATGTAATGACCTATAACATGCTCAAGATAGAGGTTTAAGAGAAACACATAGCAGGACAGTATGTAAAAACCTTTTTATTAAAAATTTCTATCCAAATAGCTATGTCAGCATTTACCTAGATATATACAAGGACATGGAAAAGGCAATGGCACCCCACTCCAGTACTCTTGCCTGGAAAATCCCACGGACGTAGGAGCCTGGTAGGCTACAGTCCATGTGGTCGCTAAGAGTCAGACATGACTGAGCGACTTCACTTTCACTTTTCACTTTCATACATTGGAGAAGGAAATGGCAACCCACTCCAGTGTTCTTGCCTGGAGAATCCCAGGGACAGGGGAGCCTGGTGGGCTGCGGTCCATGGGGTCACACAGAGTCAGACACGACTGAAGCGACTTAGCAGCAGCATACAAGGACATATCTATAGCTCATATATAACCACATCCAAATCTAGAACAATAGACCCCATAGACTGCAGCCCGCCAGACTTCCCTGTCCATGGAATTCTCCAGTCAAGAATACTGGAATGGATAGCCATTCCCTTCTCCAGGGGATCTTCCCAACCCAGGGATTGAACCTGGGTCTCCTGAATTGAAGACAGATTCTTTCCCATCTAAGCCACCAGGAAAGCTTGTACCTCATATATAGCCATATCCAAGTCTAGAACAATACACTCCAAATTCTCCCATATGCCATCACCACCATTTTTTGACAGTTTATGGAGTGTTTTCCTTCATATAGTTTTACATTATTTTAAATGTTTACTACTAACTGGTATAATATTTTAAATAATTAATTAAAAAGTAAAGTCAGGTATGACTAAGTATAACAACAGTAACAGTAGAGTTTATTGAGCCTTTCAAATTATAAAGACCACCCACTCACATACACACACACACACACACACACACACTCCAAAAATTATTCAAAAAATAGAAGGAATTTTTTCTTTTCCACTTTTTTTCTTTATCAATTTTAAAAACCACACAAATTTTACCTTGTCCTTCAAGAGTCTAATTTTTTTACGATTAAAAGTCAATAAAATAAGGTAGCAAATGTCTTAAAATGCAATAAATATTTGACAAGGACAGGTGTTTTGGTGTCCTTCCCCAGCAAAGACCAGAGAAGGCGATGGCACCCCACTCCAGTACTCTTGCCTGGAAAATCCCATGGACAGAGGAGCCTGGTGGGCTGCAGTCCAGGGGGTCGCTAAGAGTCGGACACGACTGAGCAACTTCACTTTCACTTTTCACTTTCATGCATTGGAGAAGGAAATGGCAACCCACTCCAGTGTTCTTGCCTGGAGAATCCCAGGGACGGGGGAGCCTGGTGGGCTGTCATCTATGGGGTGGCACAGAGTCTGACACGACTGAAGTGACTTAGCAGCCCAGCAAAGACAGAATTCGCCGTGACTGAGAGGACCGGGTATAATGACTCACACCAGGGCCCCACCATCTCCATCTTTCCAGGTGTCCACTTCCACCCTTCACTTCCTAGAGTTTCCTTCTCAGGCTATCATGCATCAAGCATTGCATTTTCCCCACCTAACTGCTACTCCTCAATTAAAATTTACCCAAGGAGTAGTAAAATTCATTCCCTAATCTAGTAAGGAACTGCAATGGCTTAGTTTCTTTCTCTTTCCTTGTAATGCATTTTACTAGGAGCTTTCTGAACATACTGTTTGAAGATTGGATTGATGGAGTTTTCAAGCTAATTGGCCAGCAGGAGATGCAACCTGTGACTGAAGGCTGTCATCCTGAATGTCCACCACTCAGCCTCCAGCCAGGTGTTGTCACGTGGGGCCAGTGTTGCCAGATCTGATTGTTTTTTCAAAAAACGTCAGGAATGTGGATTTATGTAAAATCTGATCTTTAAAAAAAAAAGAATAATATTGTGCAGATCCAACAAAACTCATATGCAAACCAGATATCATCTATGTACTCACCAGTTAGAGATCAAAGTGGTCTCAGCCCACTTTTCCAGCCTCACCCTCAACTGCTCTGGCCCTGAAAAGTGCACCCACACCTCACCTTATGCCTGAACACCTCCATGTTTTGGCTCACCTTGTACCAACCCATTAACACGCCCTTCTCTAAGCCTTCTCTACCAGCATCCTTCCCATCCTTCAAGGATCTGCCTAGATTGTGCCAACTGTTCCCAATCTTAAATATCAATCTCAATTAATAATGCCCATCCTCCAAAATGCTACATCCTGCCATCGTATTTCCATTGACTCCAGCACTTAGTATGTTTTGCCTCTCATTGCCATTTTTCCTGCATGGCTAAATATTGCTGGTAAAAAAATAAAATAAACTGGAAGAAAGGAAGGACTTTTTTGGTGTGTGCCAGCTATGACTTTGGTATTATTCTCATTTTACAGGGGAGAGAACCAAAACTCAGTGAATCAGTGATTGTCTTGAGCTTTCTGTACATCCTCTAGCTGTGCGTCTTCTAGACTTCCTTCTGCTCCCTCCACACAAAATCTTACCCCTTCCTTCTCTATTTGGTGACTCCTACTCAGCCCTCAAGATGCTTTACCTACCAGCATCTTCCCTTCTCCACCCACCAGTCAGGAGGGGTTCCCCTCCCCCAAGTTCTATGTACCAAGAGCATCCTGTAAGAACATCCATCAGGGCACTCATCAAACTGTCTTTCCATTAGCTAACTAATTCTTTGTCTCTATTGAACTGGAAACTTCTTATCCAGCCCAGTACCTAGCCCAGGCACTTAGGGCTTCCCTGATAACTCAGTTGGTAAAGAATCCATTTGCAATGCAGAAGACCCTGGTTCAATTCCTGGGTTGGGAAGATCTGCTGGAGAAGGGAGAGGCTACCCACTCCAGTATTCTTGGGCTTCCCTGGTGGCTCGACTGGTGATGAATCTGCCTGCAATGAGGGAGACCTGGGTTCGATCCCTGGGTTGGGAAGATTCCCCTGGAGAAGGGAAAGGCTATCCACTCCAGTATTCTGGCCTGGAGAATTGCATGGACTGTATAGCCCATGGGGTCGCAAAGAGTCAGACACGACTGAGCAACTTTCACTTCACATCACTTCACCTAGCCCAGAGCAAGTGATCAGTATTTATTGGATGGCTGGAAGGAAGGGAGGAAAGGAATGATGGAGGGAAGGAGGAAAAAGGGAAAGAGAATAAAAAGGATAGTAACAGCCCATAGACCACCAACACATGGAAGCTGTAATGGAACTTCACAACTGCAAGCCCCATTTCTGGGCTAGAATTGATGCTGGCTCTTTTGTGCTCTGCCTCGAAGTGGAAGACTCCCATTGCAGCCCCTTCTTTGCCACTCCCACAGTGGGGCAGGCAGGTGGCAAGGTGGCAGGTTGCTGCTTGGCTTCGGGGTCCCAAGAACCAGCATTCACCTCCACTTCTCAACCCTGGTCTCCAGCTCGAGGGAAAGCGATTTTGTGCATCAGCCAGGCTCTGCTTTAGAAGGATAACTCCGGTTTGATGGATTGAGAGTGGGGATAAGCCTTCCCCAGAAGCTGGCAGGAAAGCACACTGGAGAAGGCCAGGGCACGGGGAAGGGAGGACAATCCTCACTGCCCGAGGGGGAGAGGGCCATCTTTGTTCCCAGAACCCTGGAAGTGTGGCGCCCTGCTCTGGGAGTTGCTGGGAAACTCCTGTGCCCCCCACCCATTCACCCCTCCTATTCAAGGCCAGGAAGCTGGGCCAAAGCTGCTTCTGCTCCCGGATCCTCTCCCTGCCCCAGCCCGAAGAGAACTATCCTGCTCTCCAGAGACACTGCAGAGAATCTCCCCTGGCTTGATGTTCTCAGAAACCCAACTGCCTCTCAGAGGAGCAGTTTATACCACTCAGTGAGACCAGAGGGATAAGGAAAAACTCCTGTCTCCTCACCACCACTCCACCAAAGTCAAGCTGGGGAGGGAGGCCAAGGATGCCGCTCCTCCTGGGAATGCATAACCTCAGAGAAATTACCTAGAAGGCAAAGGATCCTCGATCCAGGGAGAGGAAAGGTCACAGGGTCCACCCTCTCCCAGGGCCCCTCCCACCCAGACTCCACATCCAGGCAGCTGGGGCAGAGGAAGCAGAGTGCCCCTCGTTTCCCCTTTCTCCTCCATCGCCTCCCTAGTGACCCACCCAGATGCTCCCCCAAGCCCTCAGGGGCTTTCAACCGCCCCTCCAGTTTAAGTGAGAGCCTTGGGCAGGTCTGGCACCCAGAGTCAGCACTTTATCTCAGTAAATCCTCAATAAACCAATAAGGTGGGATCTTTCACCCTGTTTTAAAAGTAAAAAAATGAAGATCAAAACCATCTTATAATTAGAAAGGGGAAAAATATCTTAAAATGAAAGGAGACTACATTAAAACAAAATTCTTTAAAAACCAAACAAATAAGTGCCAAAATTTTAGCTAGAGAACCAGATAATCCTAACTGCTTAAAAAAAAAAAAAAAAACAACCCCCTCCCCCTAATTTTATTGACTGTATTATTTGTACACGCTTTACGTGTACTATCTCATTCCATTCTTGGGGTAACCCCATAAGCAGTCTCTTATTGTCTCCATTTTACAGATGAGAAACTGGAGGCCAAGGGGAGTGTGACTTAACCGAAGCCCTGGGACATTCTGCTCCTCCAAGGGGCCACAGTAGTTGGGTAACTGGTTACCCTTCAGGGTAACATATTTGCATTTTAACAACAGCTCTATGGAGAAGACTAAGTAATTTAAAGGAATGAAATGACTCTAATGCCAGGAATTTCGGGCCTCAGCTCTGCCAGTGGGCAGAGTTCTTAGATCAAGAGCCTTTTGGCACCACAAGGCATCACCCGAAGGCGGCCACCTACAGGCCTGGCTAACACGGGGCTCCATTCAGCAGCTGGCAAAGCCCGGGGCTGCTGCTGCTGCTAAGTCGCTTCAGTCTGTCCGACTCTGTGTGACCCCATAGACAGCAGCCCACCAGACTCCCCTGTCCCTGGGATTCTCCAGGCAAGAACACTGGAGTGGGTTGCCATTTCTTTCTCCAATGCATGAAAGGGAAACGTGAAAGTGAAGTCGCTCAGTCGTGTCCAACTCTAGCAACCCCATGGACTGCAGCCCACCAGGCTCCTCCGTCCATGGGATTTTCCAGTCAAAAGTACTGGAGTGGGGTGCCATTGCCTTCTCCGAGGGGGTAGAATGGGAGAGAAGATGAAGTCAGAAGGCCAGGCCTGAGGCAGGGACTCGTGTGGGGCAAGTAAGCAACTGCAGAAGCAAGTGATTCCAGGTGCTCCACAAATGTCCCCTCATCCCCAAAATATTAGCCTGCTTACCAGTGTGGAAGGGCTTCCCAGGTGGCAATAGTGGTAAAGAATCTGTCTGCCAATGCAGGAGACTTGAGATGTGGGTTCCATCCCTGGGTCGGGAAGATCCCCTGAAGAAGGGAATAGCAACCAACTCCAGTATTCTTGCCTGGAGAATCCCACGGACAGAGGAGCCTGGCAGGCTACAGTCCATAGGGTCACAAACAGTCAGACACAACTGCAGCGACTTAGCACGCATGCCCGCACACCAGCGTGGAAGAGACACTTCCAGCATTAGTGTCAGGACCAGGCAGTGCGCTGGTGTTAAGAGGTCTGTGTTCTCATTCCAGCTCAGGTCTGCACTCCCAGACCTGCAGCCTACCCACACCAGTCCTCAGTATCCTCTCTGCAAGCAGAGGGGGGTGGTCCAGGTAACCACTGAGGTTTCCTAGAGACCAGCTCCAGGTGATGGGACCCAGAACAAGTGTTAAGGGTGGGAAATGGGATGCTGAAAAGGGGGCTGAAGGACACTGTTCACTAGCTTTCATCAGGGCTCTACTGGAAAGGACTCTGCACGAGATGCTGCACCAAGCACGGGGATGAGGAAGGCAGCGTCTACCCAAGCAACACTCAAGTGTCTCACAAGTAACACTCAAGAATTCTCCAGTAAGAGAAGCGATGCCTGCTGCCCACAGGCCAGGTTTGGGGGTTTCAAGGAAGCCCTTCTAGAACAGCCTGTGTGTGAAGAAGATGGGGACAATGTCCCGCTGTAAGCAGAGAGAGGAGGCACTTAGCCAAAAAGAAGCACCAGAGAGAAGACATGCAAATTTAGGAAGGGTGCACTATTACGCCCCATTTCACAGACAGGAAAACCAAGGGTCAGCACAGTCAGAGCCAGGTGACAGAGCCGGAGTTAGGACACAGTTCTGCCTGACCACAGCTTTCCTCTTAACATTTATTCTGTCCTCACTCCTGGAGCATGTGTGCATGTGAGTGGATTCAGGGTGGAAAGTGGAAGCAAGGAGGTGTGAGAACAGGCAAGAGGCCAGAGGGAAGGGTGGGGAAGACAGGAATGGATAGTAAGCACTTTCTTACCAAAACAAATTGGCAGCCATAGTTTTCCCAAACAGACTCTCCTGTGGTTGCCTAGAGCCGTTTTTAAGGGCACAGGATTCTGGAATCAGGCAGATAAGTGCTAAGCTCCAGGCTCCACCAGTTAATACCCTTGTGACCTAGAGCAAGTAATCAACTTCTTGGAGCCTCACTTTACTCATCAATACAATGGGAATGACAACAATTATCCCTTACTGAGTAGTTGGTAAAGATTAAATCACTGCTCTGTTTAAAAGGCTTGGCATCGTGTCTGGCACATGGTAAGCAATCAATAAAAGATAGCAAAAAAAACAACCACTAGTCTAATATTGCTCCTGGTGACCCTCTTCCCTCCAGGCTTCCTCCTCAAAATCAACATCTGGTGAGTCCTCCCACATTCTCATGGACTCCCTCCCTCCTCCATTCAGCCTTCTTCTATTCCCGCCATTTCAGAACCCACTTCAAAGCTATCTTTCCCACTGCTTCTCTTTCTTCCTAGGATCCTAGCTTGCATTTGGTTGAGTGATGATTCATCACTTAATCTACACAAGCTCCTTAACTTCTCAAGAACATAACTGTCCATTCTGTGACTGCTTCAATGGACAGGTTTGCATGGGATTGGTGATCAAAGCTCAGGTTGGTGGGTCTGCTAATAAGAATTACTGAACTACTTGCCCATGTGTGCCTGCAATTTGTAAACTTATCTTTGGATATATATTAAAACCTTCTACCCAAACCACAAATTATGTGCTTTTGCAAATTTGCCAAACTATTAAATGAAATTTACTGCTGCTCAAGAATGTCTTGTACTAATTAGACAGAGATAGATGGGTATATGAAAGATTAAGGCAAGGGAGGGTGGGAAATTGGGAACTAAAGCTTACTGATTTTCCATGACGGGGTGGTCTTAACCCTTTTTTGTGCCACGGAATTCATTAGCATACTGAGTAAGCCTACTGGACCCTTTCTCAGAACGTTCTAAAATATATAAAATAAAATACATAGCTTGACCACAAAGAAACCAATTACAATGAAATATAACTATTAATTTTTACAAAATGAGTGTGCAAACAGTAGTATATGTTCTTTATTAATGCATTAAATAACAAGCTCTAGCGGCAGGTGTAATAACTGCTCTAATTTCAAAGCTGCGATGAGCATAAATCATAGTTCTAGATATCTGCAGCAGCTGAAATGTGATATGAAAATATCTGTGATTTCTCCTGGTGACAATGTCACAGGTACTGTAAATACTCTGCTCTGTTGCCTACATTCATCATTGAAGAAAATGCTAAATAAAGATGCTATATTTTTTCCCCATCCAAGTTCACAGACTCCTTTGAATTCCGCAGATGGGCCCCTTGAGGCTGTTAACCCCAAGTAAGAATCTCTATTAGAGCCTTCATAACTCAACAGGTATCTGTACTAGGTATATCCTGAGTTCCTGCTTGCTTTCATCTCCTTCTCAAGGGATCTTTACCCACACAGCCCTTCCTGCCTCAGAAGGTCAAGTTATGCACATACAACCCTCCTCTGGCCTCCCCTCCCAGCTGATTGGCCAAAGCTGACCAGAGACTTGCCTGGAGAGAAAGCCTCAGCTTCCAGAGAATCAAGCTCAGACAATAGGATTCTCCCTGAAACTTGAACTCAGAGACAAAGGAGAGGACCCTGTGACAGTACAGAGAGGTGAGGGTAGGGGAGACGGATGCAGTGCAGGTGCTGAGTTGAGCCAATGGCACTCAGAGTGAAGACCAGTGACCAACAGCACCGGGGGAATAACCTCAAACTCAGAACCTTGCCCCCCGCCCCCCACCCCTACCCCACCCCCACCCCGGCAACATCTTGAGGATGCCTGGCCTCCTTCCAGGCCTCTGCTTAGATATCATACTGCATTCATGGTTCCTCACTCTTTTCATTAGAACCAGCTTAAGGGAGTCTCTTTTCTGTATCAGAATAGCCCTGAGTCAGTATCATCAACAGCAAATACAGATGAGGAAGCTGAAGGAGTCACTTGCTTGGGCCCACAGGGCTAGTAATCCTTTTCTGAGGAAGAGAGAGGTGATGGCCTTTATTACTTATCTAGTTAAAATTTCACAAATGATAAATGAAAACAATCTCTTAAAAAAGTCAGCCATTACTGCTAAAATGTCCTTCTGCTACACATCTGTACTGCCCTAAGAAGTACGGCCCTGATCGCAGTAGGCTCTACTCAGCCACCACCCAGCGTAAAGTGCCTTGTCTTTTAAACCTTTCCCCAGTTGTAGGATGGCTATATTTTCCAAGGCAGATGACAGTGGGGTGTTAAGGACCAACCAATGAACATAGCACCTGGAAACACTCAACCCTGCTGTCCGGTCCCCTGCTATGAAAATCCAAATCGATTTCACTGAGAGTCGGCATCTCTGGCTTCTGGGCAGAAACCAAGCTGTGAAGGAGAACCGGCACCAAAGGCTGCTCTTTTATCTTTGCATGGAGCAAATTCTCCCCAATGTCATAATTCTCTCCCCCTTGTCACTTGACGTCAAAGCAACAAGCTAGAAATACAAAAACATACCAAAAGAGACACCAGAGATCCTTCCACACAATGGAGGGAAAGCCACAGTCACATAAAAGAAGACAGATACATATATATACATCCATATATATATGTATATATACACATAATCCCCAGAAAGAGAATCAGGATTTGTGTCTTTTCCCACAGTGCTTGTGTCCCCAGAAAGCTAAGTGAGGGGCAAGCCCCAGGCCCCAGAGGCCCAGCAAGGTAGTGAGGCATTCCTTTTGAAAACAGACTTCTTTCCCTTGGAGAAGGAACCTTCAGCCAGCCTCTTCAGACACCACCAATCTATAACCGCGTGTATATCACATTAAGCATCTACTTGAAATCTTGGGAAACTGTGACAATCTTATTTTCATTGGGAAGGTACTTCTTTCCTTTAATTGTACTTTGAAATATTATCCATGTAGACTGGAAACTTCACAGAAAGGCTTATTATTAGTTATCTAAATCTAGTCTAAACAGTCTAAACTCTGGGTCTGGATGATTAGCATTCTGAAGCACAGAGAGGTTATCAGTCCAGTTGAAAATCACACAGCTGCTGAGCAGTAGATCGAGGCTCCAATCCTGGAGCTTCCCACATACTCTACCACAGAATAGCACCAAGTGACCTCCGGAGACAGAGAACTCTGTCAGTCTCAATTTTATCATTTATTAGTTCCGTACACCTGGGCAAGTCATTTACCATCTCTCATTTTCATCATTTATACATCTGAGATTATGACTGCAACTGTCTCAAGGATCACTGCATGCATGAAATGTGCCATGGCTTGACACACCTGGACCCATTATTAGATTGTACTGCTCCTGTCTCACATACAGAAGTGAGTGTATCTGCCATTCGAAATGTGATAACTGTATCCACACAGCTGCCCAGAGATTAGCAAGAAAAGATTGTTATCAAACCCATCTTACAGTTAAGAAAACTTAGTATCCCCAGAGATGACCTAACTTGCGTGAGACCAGAGTTTTAAAAGTGAACACATTCTTAATTATCCTTACTGTCCTCCTTACCACATTCCCTGAGGAAGGGTTACCTCTTTCCCCTTCCCCTACAGAGCAGCACCATCTATCACTGGCTCACCCTCCACAACCATTCCTTATAAACTGCAGTCAACACAGTGTCTGGCACAACACAGAGACTCGATGCAGTTTTGAAGAATGCACGAAGTAGTGAATCATTGAAGATCCTGATCTGCAGTTAAGAAGGCATTGCATGGGCGCAGCTGCCTGAAGCACGCGTCTTGCTGCAGAAAGCAGGAGGCAGGCAGGCAGAAAGCAGGAGGCAGGCAGGCCAGAGCTCCAGTTGCAGTGAGAGAGAACCCCACTCCCTCCATGCCTTCTCCCAGCCAGCTCTACGGGGAAGAAGCCTTCGAAAAGATGGAAAGCTGGGCCCCTGATCTCAAGAGTCCTGTCCATAGTGTTTCCAAACCTGGCTTACATGGCTCAATCCAGAGCCCAGAAGACAACTGTGGTGCACACGTGACCCTCCTCCAGCTAAAATAGATGTAATAACATTGTAGGCAAAGGGCAGTAAACAGGCCGGGGAGATGGCCCATCTGTCTTCCTAATTGTCAACTCTGCCCATAACAAGATTTGTCTCCCTGTCACACCTTAGGCTGCCACTGAACTGAAGCAAAACCAAGATATCCATCTTCCAGCTACGAGCAGCGGTCTTCATAAGGGGCCAGGGACAAAAAGAGGCTACTTGACTACAAGAAGCAGAGACAGCTGGAAGGGACACTGGCCTGAGAGTCAGGAGGTGGAGGGATGGGGGGATGACGGGGTGTGTGTGGAGACTGGGATGGGGGTGTGTATCCATACTTCTGACCAACTGTAGGTACTCAGGCAGTTACTGGCCCTCATTGGACCTCCATTTCCTATAAAATCGAAGTTCAAAGTTCTAGAAAGTGGGGTCAATGAGGGGGGAGGAGGGCTGTGAATCACATGATATTGTATGCAAGGCATTTTAGGTTATATGGAAGACATTTGGAAGAGCAGATCCATAATTTGCATCAGAATCTCAAAGATATATGTAATACTCAACACCCACCTTCCATAAAAAAGTTAAGAAATACTAGGCTAGATGGTTTTCATCCAATAAGCAGTTACTTGGCACTTCTATGTGCCCTTCTCTGTGCTCAGCACTTGAAACACAAATATGACAGGAAAGCCCTGTCTTTACGAAGTTCAGAGCATTTTACTGCTCGATGTGACAGAAGCTTAAGAAACAAAGAAGAGGGAGCATTTGACTCTGATCCAGAAAAGGCCTTCAGGGTCCTGGGGGAATCCTAGGTTAAATGTTGATATTGAAAGTTGAGTGTGCATTCACTGGGTGAATAAGTAGGAAGAGTATTTTAGCAAAAGGGCAGCAACTGTTTCAGAAACCGAAGTATAATTGTGAGTAGGACAAAGAAGATGCTCACTGAGGGAAGGGGTGGGTGGAAGGAGAGATAGAAGCCAGAAATGAGGCTGGAAAAGCAAGGAGGGTCCAGATTAGGAAATGCCATATAAACCAACCTAAAGAACTTTACATTGTAGCCAATGAGTTCATTCAAGTTTTAAAAGTCTAGGATGAACTACCATGATCAGAATGAATCTTCACGAATTTTGGCAGAAGCCTTAGTCCTTTGTGAGCACAGTGGGTAACAGGGAGCAAGTAGAGGAAAGAACTGCTGCCTCTTGGCAATCTGAGGGGGCATGGGCTGTCTGCAAAGGTGCTGGTTGTCAGTGCATGCATGACTCACCCTCCATGACCCTTCCTTATAAATGTCAATCAGCACAGTGCCTGGCACAACACAGAGACTCAATGCAGTTTTGATGAATGCATGAGTTAGTGAATCATTGAAGATCCTGATCAGATAAGAAGGCATTGCATGGGCGCAGCTGCCTGAAGCACGCGTCTTGCCGCAGAAAGCAGGAGGCAGCCAGGCCAGAGCTCCGGTGGCAGCAAGAGAGAACCCCACTCCCTCTATGCCTTTTCTGCACTGGCATGTCAGTCTCTTCTTCTCTCCCAGACTGGGTGACTCCAACTGCTGGTGATTATAGCTGAGAAAGGAAGGTAGTGACTGGCCCAGGTGATGGGGTTCAGAAGTAAAGCACATGCCATTTGGGCCCCAGGTCATCACTTGGTAAACAGTCTTTCAACCCACCTAAAGGACTCTGCTTCTTGCCTCAGGGCTCTCTCACATGCTGCTTCTTCTGCCAAGAAGACTCTTTCCATCCTCTTTAAGTAGTTACTTCTTTTTCATGGGAATATAGTTGCTTTACAGTGTTATGTTACTTTCTGGATTACAACCAAGTGAATCAGCTACATGTATACATACTTTGTATCAGCCTTCCGAGTGAGTGACTACAGTATGTATCACAGATTCTTATAGCACCTTATCCTTTCCTTTCAACCAATTCAGCACAGTTTGTAATCCTATATTTATTTGAGTGATTTTATTCTTGGCTGTGGACTGCAAACTCCATGAGACCAGACATTTCTGTATCTTACTCCCTTGCTGGTGCCTGGCACAGAGCAAGTATATGTTGACGAATTATAGACTGGTGTGGACCATGAGCCATTCCCCATTCTCACTGCCTTTAACATATCCCATAACTCACATTTTGGTCCAGTGAAGAAGAGGTTTGGAGAGGGGCAGGAAGGTTGGACCTGAAAAGGCAATATCAGAATGAACTTTGCCTCTGTTGCAAATATAGCTCTGTGTTCTCCTGTGTCCTGTCTTGAAAGACTCTAAAAGAACCCACATTTGGTTTACCAAGGAGGATCCCTGGGAACCCTTTTTAAGATGCTGTCTCTCCAAGCCTCAATCGGTCACTGGCTGCATCCGATCCTCTCCGAACCTACTTGGTCAACAGGACCTTGTCCTGCTTCAACCGGTCATCCTCCAAAAGGAGAACGGGTCTCCTCCTCCCTCTGCCTCTCCTCCTCCTGACCCTCCAAGCCTAGGGCGTCTGACAACCAAAATCTCTGGTTCCCTGGATCTGCAGCCCTGGTAGATGCTCAGGGCAAATGCAAATTCAGACCTGGTGTAGGGGCTATGGGGACTGACTTTCCAAGTCCCAAGCTAAGCAACTGGCCACTCGGCAGGTTCAAAGTACTTGGGGTCAAAAGTTTGACCTTAAGGGAGAGGTGAGAGGGAAGGAATCTCACCAAGCCGCGTGCAGGCTCGGTTAAAGCGACCTCAGCGGGGCGGCGGCCAGCACATCCGGCCCCCCAAGAGGCCCCCTTGCCTCCACCCAAGGTCGTGGTCCTACAGGAGCGCTGGAAAGTTCAGCCAGGGGCCGAGGGGTACCAGGGCAGGAGCCAGCCGGGGGCCAGCTTTTGCGGAAGAAGGGAGGCTAAGAGCTCGATTCCAGGTACAAGAAGGAGCCGGCGGCAGGGCGCCCCAGTCCGACACGCTGCATCCCGGACCGCAGGGCCAGGCTCGAAGGCGCTGGGCGGGGGCTGCACCATCCGAGCCGCAAGGGCAACGCGGCCTCCCCCATCCCCATCGATCTCCCCGGTCCCCGACACAGGGGCGCAAGGAGAGGGTGGGGCGGAAGGCGAGTGGCGCCTGCCCTTGGACAGCCCCTTCCCCGTGCGGTCTCAGACCTCGGGCGGGGGCGCCTGCTTGGCCCAGGCTGCCGCAGCCTCTGCTTTAGGGGAGCGGGGGCTGCGGCGCGTAGAGGGGACGAGGCGGGTGACAGAGACAGAGAGGGGCGGCCGAGCTCCAGGGCCAACACCCGGGTCGCGCCGGGCCAGTACCGGCAGGGCCAGGGTGGCCGAGCGCCTTACCTTGAGCCGCGGGGAGTCCCGCGGGGGGCGCCGACTGTGCCTGGGGCTTCGGGGCGCACGCAGCCTCCGGGTGCACAGTCCCCGTCCCGGGCGCGCTCCCCTAGGCTGGCGCACCCTCGTCGTCCGGGGCGCTCACCACTTCGGACGCCCTCTCGCCGGCGGGCTCGGCCTGAGCCAGGGGCGCACACCCCGCGGGGCACACCCACCGCGGCCGCTGCGGGACTGGCCAGGCGCGGGCAGCCCAAGCTGCGCCCGGCTTCTCCGGCTGCCAGCACCACCCGAGTCCCCGCCTTCGCCAGGGGGAAAAAAAAAAGACTCCTGACGCGGCGCGGGCTTTGGTGTGTAGGAAGGGGCGGCATTGCGAAACCGAGGGGAGGGTCTTAGCCTTGGGAAAGTCAAAAAGCTTTTGGATGGAGTTTGGAAGAAAAACTTTTTGAAAAAAGACCCAAAAACTCCTAACCTGTGTATAACGCTTTGCAGATTTCCAAAGTGCCTTTATATGTATTTATCTTAGTTCATCTTCACTGCAACAGTAACTAACTGTTGGGGCATTTCTATCCTCTTAGGTTTGGGAAGACACCATCACACAGGGTAATCATTTGACCAAACCAGGACTAGAATCCAACCTGGGTAGCGGAGCACAGCGAGGGGATATACAGCCCTCTGGGGTTTTCTCATTGCAGAAGGGGAAGCAAGGTGGGAGTGAGTGTAACCCAACTTTTCTCTCTCCTAAGTCATTTCCTTTTCCCTTTGCTTTTCTGCTTTCCAGCCATTGCTTTGGCCCCACTGTCTCACTTCACACTTGCACTGCCCACAACACCTTTTATCAGTTCGAAATATTTGCAATTCAGTCACTAGCCTTGAATGACCTGCTCACTGAGTACAATACTGTGCACAACAAACAGGAGAAAGGAGCTGTTACTGCCCCATTTTGCGGGTAGGGACGAACTAACATGGTAGGGGTAGAATGTATGAGTCTGTGGGACTTCAGACCCCAGCACTGACCCACTGTGCACACCTTTCGAAGGCTCCATTGGTGCCAGGTAAAACCTAACCAAAGGTGTTTCATTTTTGAGATTGAAATTGTGAAGCGGGGGAGATAATTTGGGGCAAGAGACACTTCTGGGACTTCCTTTTTCACATTTTGATGGAAACACAGTTATAATGATGTTTTGCTTCCTCTAGGGCGCCCATATAAACAAATTCATGGCCCTGGAGTCACAGTAAATGGTGCAGTCTTGGCCTCGGTACTGGGAATGATAGGGGGCAGTGAACTTGAGGGCAGCTCCAAGCTCCTTCCCAAGTGAAGGAGCTACTGCTAACCAGCTCTTGCCAGTTTTTGCCAGTCAGAGCAACAAGTTAATATGACCAGATGGACACAGAGAAGATGTAAATCCAGATATCTAAGTCAGGTTTCCCAATATATTGATAACTCAGGAAATCAACCCTGAATATTCATTGGAAGGACTAACGCTGATGCTGAAGCTCCAATACTTTGGCCATGTAATGCAAAGAGCTGACTCATTGGAAAAGATCCTGATTCTGGGAAAGACTGAGGGCAGGAGAAGGGAGCAACAGAAGATGAGATGGTTGTACGGCATCATGTACTCAATGGACATGAGTTTGAGCAAACTCCAGGAGATAGTGATGGACAGGGAAGCCTGGCAGTGCTGCAGTCCATGGGGTCGCAAAGAGTAGGACACGAACTGTTAGGTAGTTAGGATAGAAAACAGGAGTCCAAAATGGCGGTGGCTAAAAGACAAGGAAGGGAAAAGCCCACGAAAATAGAACAAAGGAAGGTCCGAGGACCGAGGACCCAGTGAAGACCTCAGGGAGAACAAACAGCACTCCTGGCTAAGCCAAATTTGCATACGGTAGGCCCAGGGGGAGGGGAAAAAAAACATATAAAAGGAGGAGCCAAAGCGCTTTCTTTCTCTCTCCCCCACATGTGAACTCTTTCTCTCTCACTCTCTCTCTCCCCCACGCTGTGGGGCACTCTTCTCTTCGCATCTTTGGGTCGACATGCCCTCATGCCTCGAGGATGGATTCTCCTGTTATTATCTAAATAAAATAGAGCTGTGACACTGAGCTATAACACTGATTTGTCTAAGAGCTATAACACGGTCCGTTCCAGACCTGAGAGCTAATAACATGGTCTGTCCAAGACCCAAGAGCTATGACACGCCGAGGGCTTTAATGTCCGTCACTCCAAATCTTTGTTGTGACGAGACAGAACTGAGGAGTATACACTCGCCTGACACGACTGAACAACTGAACAACAACATTTTGAAAATGCTAAGCACTTGATTTATAGGTCAACAAGTGATGGGCTATACTGTCTCTTCAGTAGTGTCCGACTCTTTGAGACCCCAGGGGCTGTAGCCCGTGTAGGGCAGAGACAGGCTCCTCTGTCCATGAAATTCTCTAGGCAGGAAAACTGGAGTGGGTTCCCATTTCCTTCTCCAGGGGATCTTCCCAACCCAGGGGTTCGAACTCACCTCTCTTAAGTCTCCTGCACTGGCAGCCCAGTTCTTTACCACTAGCACCACCTCGGAAGACCATAGGTCAACATGGTTCAAGTCAAATGAAATTAGTTTATGGAACAGATCCAGCCCATGGAGCAGGGGTTGGTGCCCCTTGGGTATGTCACAGGATTTCATTTAGGCTTCCCATGGCCCCTGTAGGATGGACCCAGCGCAGATTACTATTTCCATTTTATGTAAGAGGAAACCCTGGTTCAGGAGGTTTCCCTAAGGAGCTCAAGGTTGCACAGCTAATTGCTAGCGTTGAAAGTGAAAGCTAGGCAGTCTGAGTCCTGATCTTGGAGCCTTTTCTTTTTGCATCTTCTGATCTCAAGCTTTTCACCCCCACACCCCCACCCCCTGCCTGGTTTCTAGGCATTGTGAGCCAAGTTCGGCATGGGGCTGGCATTAGGATGTGGAGACATAGCACCTTTCCTGGGAAGACAAAGCTGGAGTGCCAGACTGCTGTCCTCGAAAGCTCAGCCTGATGACTCAGAGAGGAAGCTGTGTCTTGAGGGTAAAGCTGAGTCAGAGAAAACAAGGCCTGAACTGGGACAGCCTCAGCTTCTAAATCCCAGATTAGATTGAGAAACAAACTAAGCAAATACATCCAGCCCCGCCCCCCAGCCCCTCACAAAATCAGCAGCCATGGACACAGAGACACTGACTAGAGCGCTGCCTATTTCTCTTGTCATGACTAGGAAAGCACCAATCAGATCAGCCGCTCAGTCGTGTCCGACTCTTTGCGACCTCATGAATCGCAACACGCCGGGCCTCCCTGTGCATCACCAACTCTCAGAGTTCACTCAGACTCACATCCATCGAGTCAGTGATGCCATCCAGCCATCTCATCCTCTGTTGTCCCCTCCTCCTCCTGCCCCCAAACCCTCCCAGCATCAGAGTCTTTTCCAATGAGTCAACTCTTCACATGAGGTGGCCAAAGGACTGGAGTTTCAGCTTTAGCATCATTCCTTCCAAAGAAATCCCATGGCTGATCTCCTTCAGAATGGACTGGTTGGATCTCCTTGCAGTCCAAGGGACTCTCAAGAGTCTTCTCCAACACCACACTTCAAAAGCATCAATTCTTCGGCACTCAGCCTTTTTCACAATCCAACTCTCACATCCATACATGACCACAGGAAAAACCATAGCCTTGACTAGACGAACCTTTGTTGGCAAAGTAATGTCTCTGCTTTTCAATATGCTATCTAGGTTTGTCATAACTTTCCTTCCAAGGAGTAAGCGTCTTTTAATTTCATGGCTGCAGTCACCATCTGTAGTGATTTTGGAGCCCAGAAAAATAAAGTCGGACACTGTTTCCACTGTTTCCCCATCTATTTCCCATGAAGTGATGGCACTGGATGCCATGATCTTAGTTTTCTGAATGTTGAGATTTAAACCAACTTTTTCACTCTCCACTTTCACTTTCATCAAGAGGCTTTTTAGTTCCTCTTCACTTTCTGCCATAAGGGTGGTGTTATCTGCATATCTGAGGTGATTGATATTTCTCCCGGCAATCTTGATTTCAGCGTGTGCTTCATCCAGTCCAGAGTTTCTCATGATGTACTCTGCATATAAGTTAAATAAGCAGGGTGACAATATACAGCCTTGACATATTCCTTTTCCTATTTGGAACCAGTCTGTTGTTCCATGGCCAGTTCTAACTGTTGCTTCCTGACCTGCATACAGATTTCTCAAGAGGCAGATCAGGTGGTCTGGTATTCCCATCTCTTTCAGAATTTTCCACAGTTTATTGTGATCCATGCAGTCAAAGGCTTTGGCATAGTCAATAAAGCAGAAATAGATGTTTTTCTGGAACTCTCTTGCTTTTTCCATGATCCAGCAAATGTTGGCAATTTGATCTCTGGTTCCTCTGCCTTTTCTAAAACCAGCTAAAAAGTGGACCCTTGGCAGTCCTAGGGAGAGAGGATCCCTTGAAGACAGCAGGTCTTCTAGAATCTCAGGTTTGGGCATCTCCACTGCAGGACCCAACCTGGACCTTTCATATAGTGAGTCTGAAAATCTGATTTAGAATGAAAACACCACCCTGCTGGATTCTGGAGCTCCATAATCAAGGAACTGAGCAACAGGCAGAGAATGGAGTACCTCCTTGCCCCCACCTTTTGCTCGAATTTGAAGAGGTGTGGCTCCGACCATAAAGAATCTTCCTGCAATGCAAGAGACATGGGTTCGATCCCTGGGTCGGGAATCCCCTGGCAAAGGAAATGGCAATCCACTCCAGGATTCTTGCCTGGAGAATCCCATGGACAGAGGAGCTTATCGGGCTGCAGTCCATCAGGTCACAAAGAGTCAAACACGACTGAGTGACTAACACACAGACACACAGTAAGAGAATTACCAAGTATCCGTCATCTGCCTTGAATATGCAAGGCTCTGGGTCGAGGATCTTACATACATGATCTCACTGGGGCAATTTAAGCTGTGAAATGGCTATTAATATTATTAATTTAATATTAATATTATTCTCCTCTCAAGGATGCTGAGGCACAGTATCACTTGCCTGAGGACACAGCTAGTAAGATGGGGAGATGGGGGTCAAACATGGGTTTTGGTGACTCCAAAGGCTAAATCCTCTCTAACTGAGGGACTGGAAATTATAGCCAACCTGGAAATAGGTCACTCAGATCCTTCTTTGAGAAAGGATACCCCAGGCAATGGTGTGTTGATAATGTTTAGTAACTGACTCCCAAGGGGGAAATGTGTGCATAGATACTCATTATTGGAAGTAGTTCTGTAAAGTGGCAGCAAACACTGAAATTGCTAGTATTGAACAATTGATCCCAGGGGAAATACAAAGTTAGGGCACATTTTCATCAATTGATCAATACATAGCCTTGTTTTGTGTTTTTTAAATAATATATATATATATATGCATTATATCTTGATTATGTATCACTGATTCATTAACATTAAACTAATGGCCAACAGTGCTGTAACTCACACCTGAACAAAGGTTACCAACACACATATTTTCTCCAAGAAACAGTCTTCTTATGCTTAGGAATACTGGTAGCAGTTTAGCACTCTGCTGTGGTGCTGTCTTAAACATTGAAATCACCTGCAAATGGCATGAAAATGCACAAAAGCACCACCAAATAGATCATAAATAGGATGCTTGCTTACAGCATGAGACTAAAATATGAAAGCAGAGGGTCACCTTGCAACCTCTGCTGGGAACATGATTCAAAATTTTGGTAAAAAATTTGCACATAACTGCAAATGTGCTGCAAGCATTGATTTGGGGTTACAAATAAATGTTAGCAAATAAGTGAATTTGCAAATACAGTATCCACACATTATGAGGAATGGCTATACACCTATATATCCATATGTGCCCTCCAACCTTCATATTTGCTAGCTATCCCTCCAGGTTTATCCTCCACTATCCTGTAGTCATGTATGGATGTGAGAGTTGGACTGTGAAGAAGGCTGAGCGCCGAAGAATTGATGCTTTTGAACTGTGATGTTGGAGAAGACTCTTGAGAGTCTCTTGGACTACAAGGAGATCCAACCAGTCTATTCTGAAGGAGATCAGCCCTGGGATTTCTTTGGAGGGAATGATGCTAAAGCTGAAACTCCAGTACTTTGGCCACCTCATGCGAAGAGTTGACTCATTGGAAAAGACCCTTATGCTGGGAGGGATTGGGGGCAAGAGGAGAAGGGGACGACAGAGGATGAGATGGCTGGATGGCATCACCGACTCAATGGACGTGAGTCTGAGTGAACTCCGGGAGTTGGTAATGGACAGGGAGGCCTGGCGTGCTGCAATTCATGGGGTCGCAAAGAGTCGGACACGACCGAATGACTGATCTGATCTGATCCTCCAGTCAAACTGGACAGTTAACCATTTTCCAAATATGTTTCACACTTATCTAGCTTGTAACTGAGTGTGGGCCATTGCCTATACCCGGACTCTTTATTATCTGCCTACCAATACATACACACACATTGTCTTCCCATGTCTGAATAATTCAGCCATGCAACTGTACCATCTCCATAAAGGGCTTCCTGATGCCCCAATAATGGGATTTCTCCATCCTTAGAACCACAGTGGCATACATCAGACACCACTCATGCTCTACTGTGTGGTCAGGGCCACTCAAGATGGCTATTGTCTTGCTTTCTGTACATCTCCTGCTGTCCAGTCCCTGCTTCACCTACACCCTACTCGCATGACTATTCAATCCTGTTAATCATAGGGCTTAATGTAATGACCTGTGGCGCTTACCCCTACCCCAGTTGCTGTTTTCCCTGGTAACTGAAGAGCTTCCCGTAACTGATAGGTTCCCTCCCCAAACCAGAAGATAGCTGTTTTGTGCTGCCTGTGTCTGCTGTACCTGGTGGGGTGCCACACCAGGACTTCGCTTTGGACTTGTACAGTTTCCTCCCATACAGCATCCCTGGTAGCTCAGTGGTAAAGAATCTGCCTGCCAATGCAGGAGGTGCGGGAGACACAGGTTTGATCCCTGGGTCAGGAAGATCCCCTGGAGTAGGAAATGGCAATTTGCTCCAGTATTTGCACCTGAAAAATCCCATGGACAGAGGAGCCTGGCGGGCTACCATCCACGGGATCGAAAGAGTCGGACATGACTGAACCACAAGAACACATGCTATCCAGTGTATCATTAATGTCTCCATCATTGTCTCTAGGTTCTTTCTTTGCCCTTGCTGCTGGGCTATGACAAGCTTTGCAGGTTTGAGAGGTACAGCCTAACATCTACCTTGTTTTACAAGGCAGCCTTAGAGATCTTCAAAAAACACAACTCTGAACATGCCACTCTCCCGCTTAAACCCCTCAATGGCATCCCATTGCTCTTGGGATAAAGTCTAGATTCCTTTAAGAAGGCTTAGGAGTCTAGCCCCTTCCTACCCCCTCCATGCTCATCTTGTGTCACACTTATCTTCTCTCCTCTAGCCATGTGAGACTCCTCTTAGTATCTCAAACACCCCAGGTTCTTCCTTGCCTAGAGTTTTCTGTGTGTATTGTGTTTTCTTCTGCTTGGAATTTTCCTTCCCCCAAATTCTTTGTCTGGATAATTAATACTCATACCATGAGTCTCAGCTTAAACATCACTTTTGTAGGGAATCTCTCCGATGGACCCCAACCTCCCGCTGAATTAAGTTAAGAGTTCCTGGTCTCCAACATCATCTCTACTTTTCTCATAACAGTCAGCACAATTTAAATTACGTGTTATTGCCCATTTCTCCCACAAGACTGTAATTACATGAAGAGAGGTCTGTATCTCCTTTGATGTATTTCATCATCTAGTTCAGAATATGGCACATATAAATGTAAATCTCTCAATAAATATTTTATGAATGAATAAGTAACTAAACCTCCATTGTCTTGAGACCCATTGGGGAGTGATAGGATAGCGGATAGATTTTGAATAATCAAAATAATTATGGGGATTTCAGATTTTCTTTTACTTACTTGTGATGTTAAGTTACTAGTATGTTGGGATTTTCTACCACACACTTATTAATAATTATAAATTCATAAAGATTATCCTTATTATTAAATCCAAAAGGAAAATGTCCCTACTATATTATAGCAGTCATAAACATCATTTAGATAATATAGATTAAAATGTGAAGGATAACCAATAAGCTTTTAGAATATAACATAGGAGAAGACTCATGTCCTAGAAGGAGGCCAATATTTCTTAAACAAAGTACTAACCCTTAAGAAAAGTATTGACCAACTTGGAAAACTTTGAATTTAAGAACTTCTACTCATCAGAGCTTATCAACACAAATAGCAACCATTTTGTTCCCTCTTGGGGAATGGGTTGACTGGGTTCAGCCGGGCAAATCTGCTGCTCCATGTGATGCTGGTTGGGGGTGAGGTGTCTAGAGCTCATCTGAGCTACAACATCCAAGATGGCTCTTTTACATGCCTGGTCAATCCATGGTGGTTACTGATGGGGAGCTCCGCTATGGTGATTGACTTCGGAATACCTCCGCATGGCCTCTCCACATGGCTCAGACTTCTCAGAGACTGGAGTCTCCAGAGTAAGTCTTCCAAGAGGGAAGAAGTAGAAACTGCCCAACTTCTCAAAGGCTAGGACCAGAAGTGGTGCAGCATCACTTTCAACATGTCTTATTGGTTAAGCAGTCATAGGGCAAGCCTAGATTCAGAGGAAGGGAGTAATGAACACCAATTCTCAATGGGAGAATGGAAAAGAATTTATAATCATCTTTAATCTACCACAATACCATTAAGAATGTAACAGCAAGCCACAGATGATGAGAACTAATGTTCAGAAATGTTATCAGTTGGGATGGACATAGATATGTCATATAGAGTAAAGTAAGTCAGAAAGAGAAAAACAAATATCATATATTAATGCACATAGGTAGAACCTAGAAAAATGGTATAGATGATCTTATTTGCAAAGCAGAAATAGGGACACAGACATGGAGAACAAATGTATGGACACCAAGGGGGAAAAGAGAGGGTGGGATGAATGGGGAGATTGGGATCGACATATATACACTCCTGATACTATGTATGAAATAGATAACTAATGAGAACCTACTGTATAGCCCAGGGAACCATACTTTGGGCTCTGTGGTGACCTAAATGGGAAGGAAATCCAAAAAAGAGGGGATTACATATAGCTGATTCACTTTGCTCTTCAGTAGAAACTGCACAACATGGTAAAGCAACTGCTGCCGCTGCTGCTGCTAAGTCGCTTCAGTCGTATCCGACTCTGTGCGACCCCACAGATAGCAGCCCACCAGGCCCCTCTGTCCCTGGGATTCTCCAGGCAGGAATACTGGAGTGGGTTGCCATTTCCTTCTCCAATGCATGCATGCATGCTAAGTCGCTTCATTCATGTCCAACTCTGTGCGACCCCAGAGACGGCAGCCCACCAGGCTCCTCAGTCCACAGGATTCTCTAGGCAAGAATACTGGAGTGGGTTGGTAAAGCAACTATGCTCCAATAAAAATTAAAAAAAAAAAAAATTATCAGTTGAATTGTGTTCCTCTCTCTCAACTTCATATGTTGAAGTCTTAACCCCTACTACCTTAATATGTGACTTTATTTGGAAATAAGGTCATTGCAGATGTAATTAGTTAAGATGAAATCATATTAGAGTGGGTCACTAATCCAATATGACTGGCGTCCTTATAAAAGGAGAAATTTGGATATGGAGACATGTACACTGGGAGAACACCATGTGAAGATGAAATCAGAGATTAACAAGCCAAGGAATTACCAAAGCTTGCCAGTAAACCACCAGAAACTGGGAGAAAATTGTGAAATAGATTTTTTTCTCCTAACCTTCAGCAGGAACCAACTCTGCCAACACCTTGATCTCAGACTGCTAGCCTCCAGAACTGTGAGACAATACTTTTCTGTTATTTAAGCCACCCAGTTCGTAGTACTTTGTTATGACTCCCCAAGGAAATTAGTATAATATATAAAGAATGTCTACAAAGCAATAAGAAAAAAAATCCAGTAGAGAAATGAGAAAAAGTTTAAACTAACACTTTAAGAAAAAAGATATTCAAAGGCCAACCATATGAAAAAATGCTCAACATGACTAATTATAGAGAAATGTAAAGTAGGCCTCCATGAGGTCTCACTGCACACTCTTCATTCACTGCACACTCTTCAGACTAACTTTTATTTTAAATGTTAATAATAAAAAGCATTGGCCAGGATATAGAGCAAATGGACTTCATAAACATTGCTCCTGGAATGTAAGTTGCTAAAAACTACTCATAAAAATAGCAGGGGACTTCCCTGGTGGTCTAGTGGCTGTGACTCCAAGCTCCCAATGTCGAGGGCCTGGGTTCCATCCCTGGTGTTGGAACTAGATCCCACATGCCACAACCACGAGTTTATATGACACACCTAAAGATCCTGAGTGCTGCAACTAAGACCCGGTGCAGTGAAATACAAAAACAGTAATTTTTTTTAAAGAAAGAAAACTGTCAGAATCTAATGGCTCAGTAAGTCAGTCCATTCACAGACATAGACCCAATAAAAAATGTGTACATATACACAATACGGGGCATAACCATGCATGGTTATGGCACTACTGTTCTTAATTTCCCCAAACTGGAAACACTTTAAATTTACATCCAGTGCAGAATGGATAAACAAACTGCGGTTTAGTCATGCAATGGAATACTATGCAGCAGTGAGGATGAACGAAGCTTTGCTACATTGAAACAACATGAATGAGTTTCACAGACATGAACAATGAGCATCAGCTACAAAAAGTATAGACTGTTTCCATTTAATAAATTTCAAAGGCAGGAAAAATTGCTCTGATGAAAGAAATCAGTGTACTGGGTATCTTTGGAAAAGATAGAGCAATTAGGAGGTAGCATCAGGGAGTTTTGAGAAGGGCAATTTGTCCTTTCTTTTTCCAATCTGGGTGATATTTATAAGACTGTGTTACTTTGTGAAAATTCATTGAATTGTACTTTGTGCACTTTTTTGTGTGTGTTATATTTAAACGTAAATTTTTTATTTAAAAATTAAATAAATACATTCCAGAGTGTCAAGTCATCTTTACCCGCTGATAACTGGAAATACTAGTCATGCTTTAAACATTTGTAATGATTTATAAATGTGTTCTACTGGAAAGTTGTTCTGACCGTGTTTGAGGTTTTGTGAAGAAGAGATTACAAATTCAATCCCTCTTTTTATATAATGAAATGTTGTTTTATATGTGAAACATTCAATGTTGATTATTTAAAACTTGATTAAATTCATAGAGTAGACAATAGCACATTAAGCAAGGAATTTGTAGTTAAGTTGGGAAGCACAGATGATCCATTAGATGGCAGAGTTAGTTGTCAAACACATCTCAACAGCATTAGCTTGAATTCTAATCTCCATATAGATAGCGGCCTCCACTCCAACATTCTTGAACATGTAATTCCTCCAACCCCAGGATCTCTCTCTCTGACCTCCAGGTTATTTCATTTATACCATTGTCTGCCTGGGACTATCTTACATAGCTCTTGATATAGCTAACCCCTGAGTGTAGTCAGATATCACCTGACCCTTGTGATAGACAGTCTCTGAGATGGTGCCCAGTGAGCCTCTTCTCCTGGTCTTCATGCCCTGTGCAATCCCTCCCCTCGAGTGTGGCCTACACCTAGTGATTCACTCCTAACAAGTGAAATATGACAAAAGTGATGAGATATCACTTATAAGACTAGGGTACAAAAAGACCGTGGCTTTCATCATGGCTCCCTCTCTTCTTGCCTTACTGTCACTCTCCTCTCAGAACCCTTGCTCAAGGAAGTCAAGTGCCTTGTTGTAAGTAGCCCACATGGCAAGAAGCTGACGTGTCTGGCCAACAGGCGGTGAGGACCTGAGGCCTGCCAACAGCCTGGTGCGTGGAGTATTGATTCAAGATGAATCCTCCCCAAGTTGAGCATTGAGATGACTGCAGTCCCAGATGACATCTTGAGACCTTGAATCAGCTAAGCAGTACCCAGATTTCTGACCCACAGAAAGGTGACCTAATACATGTTTGCTGTTTTAAGCAGCTAAGTGAAAGTGAAAGTTGGTCAGTTGTCTCCGACTCTTTGTGACCCCATGAACTGTATAGTCAGGGGGCCTGAATTCTCTGGGCCAGAATACTGGAGTGGGTAGCCTTTCCCTTTTCCAGGGGATCTTCCCAACCCAGAGGTCGAACCCAGGTCTCCTGCATTGCGGGTGGATTCTTTACCAGCTGAGCCACCAGGGAAGCCCAAGAAAACTGGAGTGGGTAGCCTATCCCTTCTCAAGCAGATCTTCCCACTCCAGGGATCGAACCAGGGTCTCCTGCATTACCAACTGAGCTATCAGGGAAACCCTTAAGCAGCTAAAGTTTGGTGTGATTTGTTACACAGCATTAGATGACTAATCATCCCCCAACTTCACTTTTCCCACTCCAGGCTGGACTCATTTTCTCTGTTGTACCTGACACTTCCCAGAATCACAGCATTTATCACACATTATAGTAATCTACTGCTTACTTGCCAATCTCTCCAGTTCCTAGAATTTAGCTGTACTTAATAAATGTTTGATTAACACATGGAAGAATAAATAGATAATAGTTGTTTAACCTTGGGAAATAACCTGATTCTTAATGTTTTCATTTGTAAAGTGATAAATAAAATTTGTAGAACAATTTAAGAGAGAAAAAGAGTATACCTTGGTAAATAATTAGATGTGAGAGGTGAGGAAAAAGGAAGAGTCAAAGTTTGGACAACTGGTTCTTCCTAAGAGAGAAAAAAATAAAGAGTACCAGAGGAGGAGACCATTTACAGTGGAATATGGTGAGTTCAACTTTGAATACGCCAAAATTGAGGTATTTTTGAACACATCAAGCAGACTGATGTGTTACAGCCTGCAGCTTAGAGGTCTGTGGTAGGATAGATTTGTGAGTTAATGGCATGCAGATGGGGACTGAAGCCGTGAGACAGAGACCAAAGAATGAGATAAACTTTTGGGTTGAGAATAGACCCTTAGGGAACATTCTCATGAAAAGGAGGACGTGTACAGAGGTCTGTCTAGTATAGGGAGAGTGTGGTAACCCAGAAGCATGGATGCTGGTGGTTTCACAAAACAGGTAATGATCAATAATAATAAAAAGAACAGAGATGAAGATATTAACACCCCTTGGAATTGAAGATTGTATCTTTCAAAGATAACTGTAACCACATTTTCCATTCCATGTGCTCTTTAACTTTGTTCCATTTAGAGAGGGGTAAATATTATCTCCCTTTGATTCTGGGAAGTCTTGTGACCACTTTGACTAACAAATCATGGTGGAAATGAGGCTATGGGACTTCTGAAGCTATAAAACTCACAATTTCTGAGTCATGACAAGCAATGCCTCTTCCGCTTCCTTTCCTGAAATGCTAGAGCATGCCTTGTATGAAGCCAGACTACTCTGAGGCCGCCATGCTGCAAGGAAGGCAAACCACATAGAGAGGTTATATATAGGTCTCTGGTCACCATCATGCAGCAGAGAACAAGCTACACTTGATCAGTCTGACTTCCTAACCCTCTGAATACAAAAGCATAATAAAATTGTTGTTTTATGCCACTAAATTTTGGAATAATTTGTAATTTACTACACAGTGACAGTACCTAGAGAGCTTCCCAGGTGGTTCAGTGGTAAAGAATCCATCTGCCAAGCAGGAGATCCAGGTTAGATTCCTGGATTGGGAAGATCCTCTGGAAAAGGAAATGGCAACCCACTCTAGTATTTTTGCCTGCAAAATCCTATGGATCAAGGAGCCTGGCAGGCTACAGTCCATGGGATTGCAAAGAGTCAGACACCACTTAGCACAATGCTAATAGTACCTAGAACAACACAATAGTACCTAGAACAATCACTCAGAGAAAGTCGTTTCCACGGAGTAGTTAGGACACAGACACCAGAGTGCAGTGGGTTGGGGAATGTGTAAGAGGCAAGGAAAGGGGGGGACACATGAATAGGTTATAGTAAGGGGAGCTCAAACTGGAGGATAGAAGAGGGCTTAGGAGAGTAGACTTATCCAACTTATCAGCTGGAGTAGACTGGACAGGTTTATAGGATAAGAGGAAAATATCAAAGAAATATAAGAGTCAAAGCAGAGAAAAGAGGTTATAACAGAGGAGATGGCAGGAGGTCTAGGGCACACTTGAAGAGCTGGACTTAAATGGTCTCTATGGAGAGTGGAAAAAATAACTGGAATTTGTTGGGGCAGGAAAGCATGCCAGCATAGCAAGTAAGGAAAATGGTGGTGCCAGTGTGAGTGCAGGTCACAGGTCATCTATCAGGTCTGGGCTTCCAGCCCAGGGATGATTGACTGAAGGAAATGGAAGAATCAAAGGGTCAGCATTTCTTGGAGGCCAGAGTACAGGTATCATGGGTATGAGATCATGAAATCACCAAAAGACTGGGAGAATGCAACCATAAAGGAGGTTACTAGAATCTGAATGACCCAGCCCTGGGTCTTGACAAGATCCAAGATGGGGTCTGGGAATGATGGCTGAAGTAGAGTGGAGGTGAAGTCCCTTGGTACTAAAGAGGTCTAAGAAATAACAGTCCAGTCAGTTGTCTGCCTGGGCACTGAAATCTCTTAGGATGATGGAGGACCTGAACAGGAGAGGAATACTGAGAGCCAGGCCATGAATGATTAAGTGAGTGAGCACTGGACAGTTTTCAGGGTTGGGGAGAGATGTTGGATGGCATGAGGCTCTAAGAAAGATATGAGTCTAACAAGCAGGGGTGTGGACGTGACAATGGAGAGCCAGGACAACACAACCACCATGTCTGCCTCCGAGGCACAGGGTATGGGCCTGAGAGGGTGAGCAACTTTGTCCTGAAGGGCTACATAGAAAGTGAAGACGTCTGTTAAAACAGAAGGTGATGAGAGCCTTCTATAGGATCTGGGGATAGAGGGAGCATGTGTTCACAGTGGATGGAGGGTTCCTGAGGGTGCAATGGCTAAATAGGGTTTGACAGCAGCTGCTAAGTCGCTTCAGTCATGTCTGACTCTGTGCTACCCCATAGACAGCAGCCCACCAGGCTCCCCCCTCCCTGGGATTCTCCAGGCAAGAACACTAGAGTGGGTTGCCATTGCCTTCCCCATTGAGAGTAGAGTGAGTCAGAAATATTAGGGCAAGAAATGGTGGGAATGAGGGGGGCATAGAATTTGAGGTCAGGGAAGAGACGCTTGTTCTAGGCAGAGACTCTGTTAACGTATTTAGAACAGAGGCAAGCGCCTGTGTTGGGTGTGCAGTGAGGGCCTTGTTCTAGATCACGGTTCTTGCCCTCCAAGTCCAGTGCCCCACCCTCAGGCAGGCCTCTCCCATCGGAGCCAGGAAGCCCCCAGGCCTGGCAGATGACTGTTTTCCTAGAACTCTGTAAAGGGGGGTGGTGGGCGGTGGTGGGGGCCGCGCCTGACTGTGAACCCTTCAGACAGCCTGGGCATCTCTGACTCAGGAAGTCACACACAGCAATGGATCTTCCTGTTATTACTGTTCTGCTATAAATAAACCAGAAAAATGTGAGAGTTCTTGAACTCTCCTGAGAGGAAGACAATAAAAAGCAATCTGACCAACCACCTGGAAGCTCATTTTAAATAACTTTCTATGCCTATTTTAAGACAGAAATGGACACACTCCTATTAATAAGCCTGGCTAACTAAGTAAGGCCTGCCTGTGGCCAGAGTGACTCTGAAAGCCTCTTTCCCCACAGAGGCCCTGTGAGTGACAAGAAGGGTGTGCTCTTGTCACCAGACAAGCCCCTGCTGGTCATTACAGGTAGAAAATTCTACAAGGAAAGAGATTCCTTGACTTCTAATCCAGGTCTGACCCTTCATGAAGGAGTTTATGCACATAATTACAGCAGCCAAAGGATAGAGTTCACCTGAGACCAAGCGTGTTTCTTTCTGGACACCCTCCTGTGAGACTACCAACAACCTGAGGGAGCAGGTTCTGTTCTATGCCTATTTTACAGATGTGGAAACTGAGTCTTAGAAGAGTACATTCCACCCCCCGTCCTCAGGTTCTCACAGTTAAAGAAGCTGGGAATTGAGGCAGTCTAGCTGCCAAACCTGGGGAAATAACCTCTCTGCCATCCGCCTGCCTTCCTGAGGCACAATTGTGGGCATCCCAGGTGGCCCAGTGGTAAAGATTTCACCTGTCAATGTAGAAGACAAAGAGATATGAGTTCAATCCCTGGGTCAGGAATATCCCCTGGAGTAGGAAATGGCTACCTGCTCTAGTATTCTTGCCTGGAAAATTCCATGAACAAAGAAGACTGGCAGGCTGCAGTCTATGAGGTCGCAAAGAGACAGGACTGAGCACGCATGCATGCACTCTGAGGCACAATTTAGTTGTGTGAAAGCTTTCAAAGTCACCTTCCTTTTGCTTCAGCTCAGATGTAGTCAGGAGGCAGCTGATCATCACGTCCACTCTGTGCCTTGCTCATGCCATCCTTCAATGCCCTGGCTATACTCTGCAAAGCCACTGTGGCCAGAAAATCAGGTCTCCTTTAACCCAGACGCCCCCACCATCCTGCAAGGAGGTCACTCCTCGTCCATCAGACACTCTGGCTTCCTGATTTCAAGGGAAAAAAGAGCCTCTCAGGAGAAAGGGAGCGTGGTAGAGTTAGGGCTGGAGCTGAGACCGAAAGGCTCCAGGGGCTTCTCTGTGGTCTCTACCTGTCACTGCCTTTGGCTATTTTCTCTAGAGTCTCACTTCTCACTGCATACCTTCTCCTGCCCAGGTCTCCTCCTGGTCTCTCTTCACATGGCAGCTCAGACTCTACCCTATAGAACCTTCCAACGCATTCCTGTCCTCCAGCCCACTGCTAACTGCCTGAACACCTCAGTATTCTTGGTTCAGATTCCCGAGGTGGGAATCTGATTGGCCCGGCTCCCTTTATGGGCTGGGCCACAGGTCATAGGCAAACAGTCAGCCTGAGTTGGCTCAGATTACTTCCCTACTGTACTGGACGCCAGGAGTGGGACAAACAGAGCCTAGGAATGTCCTTCGGCTCTTTCAGCTGGGGCCATTTGTTGAATTGTTCCTTTTAGAAGACACAATGGCTAACATTTGTACTGTGCTGCTAAAACCTGCATGGGCCCTGAGGCAGGAACGTAGGCTTCTGGAGCCATTTATCAGTTCAGTCAAGTTCAGTCGCTCAATCGCTCAGTCGTGTCCAACTCTTTGCAACAGCATTGACTGCAGCACACCAGGCCTCCCTGTCCATCACCAACTAGCTCCCTGAGTTTATTCAAACTCATGTCCATCGAGTTGGTGATGCCATCCAACCATCTCATCCTCTGTCATCCCCTTCTCCTCCTGCCTTCAATCTTTCCCAGCATCAGGGTTTTTTCAAATGAGTCAGTTCTTCCCATCAGATGGCCAAAGTATTGGAGTTTCAGCTTTAGCATCGGTCCTTCCAATGAATATTCAGGACTGATCTCCTTTAGGATGTATTGGTTTGATCTCCTTGCAGTCCAAGGGACTCTCAAGAGTCTTCTCCAACACCACAGTTCAAAAGCAGCAATTCTTCGGCTCTCAGCTTTCTTTATAGTCCAACTCTCACATCCATTTATAAATAAGGGCTTTAACTGCTAGAAATGATGACGTATGGTAAACAGACTCTCACTCCAGTGGTCCTGTTCTCTTTCAAACTGCTCCCCCACCAAAATGTCTCTCTGCCTTTAAGAGCTCTCAGATGGTGACCTCTGCCTTCTGTCCTCTCGCCCCACACACCGCTGGCACTGGCGTTTTTGCAGCTGTCACTGCCTCCCCGGGCTGCCTCTGCTGATCCCCTCAGCACACCTAAGCCTTGCAGTGATTTAAGGAACAACCACAGGGGGCGTTCTTCATCCTAATTATGTCACCAGTTACTTACGGGCATCACCATGCTCTGACCTGTGATGGCTTGGGAACCCTTGATTGCATCTGCTCTTCCAGTCTGTCCTCTCTGGCCACTTTGCTCAGGACCCAGGCACAAGGGTGTGGGGGGAAGAGGGAGGCTGAGAGGCTGGGGCAAAGCTGAGGAGAGATAGCAGGTCTTTCTCTGCATCAGTCTCCATTTGGTCACCTGGGGTTGAGTTATTTCCCTGGTCTCTCAGGCTAGTAGACTTGGGACAGGGCCTGACCTGGCTTAGAATCCACTTGACAGGGGGCTGTTGTGGGCACTGCCTCCCAGGATCAACAGAATGGAGGACTTTGGGGTGAAAAATACAGCAGGGCAAGTACTCTGCACCAGAACTCATGCGGAAGCTGGTAGGCAGTGGGCAGATGGGCTCTCTTTACACTGGTCTCCTCTCTCTATACCTCTGTCTGCCCAGGCTTGAGGAGATATAGAGAAGGATAGAGCTGTAGGGAGAGGCAGTGGGGAAGAGGTTGGGCCCAGACAACAGTGGACCTGGGGTAATGAGTTAAGCATTCACAGATGCTAGAGCACCAATTATCTTAGGGGTGATTTCTCTCTGGAAGCCAGTCCTTTACAAGGGACATAGCCTAGCCCTGTAGGTCAGCTGGGAGCAGAGGGTAAGAGTTGATGTGACACTTAAAGCACATTCTCAGGAGCCAAACTGAATGCATGGGAATCCTAGCCAACCTCACCAGCTGTGTGACCTTGGACTGGATAGTACAAGCCTTGGTTTCCTCGTCTGTGAGACGGAAGTCACCGAAGGACATATCTTGTAGGGTCACTGTGAGCAGGCCATCAGATAATGCACACAAAGTGTTCAGAACAGCGCCTTGCACCCAGCACTGCGCTCACTGTCCTTGCAGAACTCATTGCCTCTTACCTTCTCCAACAACAGTGTAAGTTCCTCGGGGATTTCAATACATTTTTTTCTCATGGTACATCAGTGTTGATAATTGGAAAATAAGTGAGTGAACACTTGGAAAATAAACTTATTTACAAAGCTCCAATGAAGAAGATCTTATTAACTGTGGTAAGACCTGTATGATTTTATGTATTTGCTGAGGCTCATTCCTTCAGTGTGGTGGGCCAGACCACACCCAAAACCACCTCCATCCCCATAAACCCACCCACAACTATATACTCTATCCCCACTCCCCTCCCCTCCCACACTCTCCCCATCCCCATAAACCTACCCACATCTGCACACCCCATGGCCACTCCCCTCCCCACACCCTGACCCACCCCCATCACCCACCTCTGCACACCACTGTACTCAATCTTCTCCCCCTACCCTCCCACACATCCATACCCCACAAGCACACACACAGCCACACCCACTCCCCCCACAGATTTCCCTCTCTGCACGCCCATCCTCACACACCACACACACACACACACACACTCCCATCCTGCTACTATCTAAGGAATGTATTTTCCTTCTATATCCTTCTTTAGAGTAAGTCAGGAAAAGAAAATGAGCTTTCCCGGCTGCTTCAAGTCTCCAACCCTCACCCCTTTCTGTCCCCACCTCCACTTTCCTCCACCTGTTCCTCTCTCAGTGGAAAGGACAGAGCCCTGGGAGGTCTGGACCTGAGTTTCTCAGGTACCACTGAAACGAAGCCACAGTTCAGAGACTCTCAGAGTTGGAAATCACCTTCAAGGTCCTCCTAACAGGGGGAAGCTCATTTCCTCTTTGGCTCCCTGGACAGAAATGATTCCTTTCTCAGTCCCAGAGGAATATAGCTAGGCCTGCTATGGAGCAGCTCAGGTCTGCTTCAGGGGAGCGTCTACCCACTTTTAGCTCATCTCTGCAGTGGTTCTCACATTGCCTACACAACAGAGGAGAAAACTTGCTTATAGTTAACACAAATATGGTTTAAGGTATTTTTATTAATTTTTATTGATTTATTGATTTGGCTGTGCCAGGTCTTAGTTGCAGTAGGTGGGATCTAGTTCCTTGTCCAGGGATTGAAACTGGGCCCCCTGCATTGGGAACATGCAGTCTTAGCCACTGGACCACCAGGGAAGTCCCTGTTTAAAACATTTAACAAATATTTATATTCTAGTAATATAATTTAAACCTCACGGCACTGTTAGGATGGGTAGCCCTCCATTCTACAAATGAGAAAACTGAGCACAGCAATGCTCACTGACTTGGTGGTGGTCACACACTATGGACATTGTAGAGCCAAAACTCAGACTTTTCTGACTCCAAAACTGCAACTAAAAATTGAAAGATCTTCCCTGTAACCTTAGGTTCAGGGGACAGCTTTGCCATCACATGGCCTTATCTTCTACTGGTCTGGTGACACACATAGCCTTTTCCTGTGATAAGCTTTGATATGACACCACATATGACTTGGCAGCTCTGACTTTCTGGGGAGATGCAAGCACTTTCTCTTGTCTCTGGCAAAAAGTCTCTCCATCCAGCCACCCACCCACCATCCATTCATCTATGAAATGAGGATAGTTAATGTAAGGTTTAAGTGTTGCAAACATGTTAAGTACCTGACATGTAGTGATGCATTAACATTTACTCCATAATATCTTTGCCTAGTTAAGGAGTCAGCTTCAGGGGGATGTTAATTCTTTGGAATGTCCCAATCCTGTGGCCGGATAATGTTCAAAGAGCTCTGTCCTTTGATTCACGGCACTGGGGACCTGGAGTTATTTGGATGACTGTGTCCTTTTTATTAGATGTGTCTCTCTGACCTCCACAGAGAACAGTAAGAAAGTCCTATAAAGGAAAACTGTGGCAGGGGGATCATGAATGATATAAACCAAAGTCAGCAGCAGCCTATAGGCTTCACCTTAAAAGAGTCAGGCACGGGGTTGCCGGGTTGGGGTAGAGACTGGAGAGCAGAAAGTTTTGATTAGCTTCCCCTCCTTTCCTCCAGACTCCTTATCTCTCAAGAAGGAAACTTGTGCAACACTGAACTAAAAAATCCTCTGTTGCAGCTTTGATGTGTCTTCTCTGTAAAAAGCTCAGCCCGGCCCTAGATCTGATAGACAGAGTGCCTGATGAACTATGGACGGAGGTTCATGACATTGTACAGGAAACAGGGATTAAGACCATCCCCATGGAAAAGAAATGCAAAAAAGCAAAATGGCTGTCTGAAGAAGCCTTAAAAATAGCTGTGAAAAGAAGAGAAGTGAAAAGCAAAGGAGAAAAGGAAAGATATGAGTATCTGAATTCAGAGTTCCAAAGAATAGCAAGGAGAGATAAGAAAGCCTTCCTCAGCGATCAATGCAAAGAAATAGAGGAAAACAACAGAAAGGGAAAGACTAGAGATCTCTTCAAGAAAATTAGAGATACCAAGGGAACATTTCATGCAAAGATGGGCTCGATAAAGAACAGAAATGGTATGGACCTAACAGAAGCAGAAGATATTAAGAAGAAGTGGCAAAAATACACAGAAGAACTGTACAAAATAGATCTTCATGACCCAGATAATCCCGATGGTGTGATTACTCACCTAGAGGCAGACATCCTGGAATGCAAAGTCAAGTGGGCCTTAGAAAGCATCACTACTAACAAAGCTAGTGGAGGTGAAGGAATTCCAGTTGAGCTATTTCAAATCCTGAGATGAAGCCGTGAAAGTGCTGCATTCAATATGCCAGCAAATTTTGACAATTCAGCAGTGGCCACAGGACTGGAAAAGGTCAGTTTTCATTCCAATCCCAAAGAAAGGCAGAGCCAAAGAATGCTCGAACTACCGCACAATTGCACGCATCTCATACACTAGTAAAGTAATGCTCAGTATTCTCCAAGCCAGGCTTCAGCAGTACTTGAACCATGTACTTCCAGATGTTCAAGCTGGTTTTAGAAAAGGCAGAGGAACCAGAGATCAAATTGCCAACATCCGCTGGATCATGGAAAAAGCAAGAGAGTTCCAGAAAAACATCTATTTCTGCTTTATTGACTATGCCAAAGCCTTTGACTGCATGGATCACAATAAACTGTGGAAAATTCTGAAAGAGATGGGAATACCAGACCACCTGACCTGCCTCTTGAGAAACCTATATGCAGGTCAGGAAGCAGAAGTTAGAACTGGACATGGAACAACAGACTGGTTCCAAATAGGAAAAGGAGTACGTCAAGGCTGTATATTGTCATCCTGCTTATTTAACTTCAATGCAGAGTACATCATGAGAAATGCTGGACTGGAAGAAGCACAAGCTGGAATCAAGATTGCCGGGAGAAATATCAATAACCTCAGATATACAGATGACACCACCCTTACGGCAGAAAGTGAAGAGGAACTAAAAAGCCTCTTGATGAAAGTGAAAGAGGAGAGTGAAAAAGTTGGCTTAAAGCTCAACATTCAGAAAACTAAGATCATGGCATCTGGTCCCATCACTTCATGGCAAATAGATGGGGAAACAGTGGAAACAGTGTTAGACTTTATTTTGGGGGGCTCCAAAATCACTGCAGATGGTGACTGCAGCCATGAAATTAAAAGACGCTTACTCCTTGAAAGGAAAGTTATGACCAACCTAGATAGCATATTCAAAAGCAGAGACATTCCTTTGCCAACAAAGGTCTGTCTAGTCAAGGCTATGGTTTTTCCAGTAGTCATGTATGGATGTGAGAGTTCAACAGTGAAGAAAGCTGAACATGGAAAATAGATGCTTCCATGATGCTTTTGAACTGTGGTGTTGGAGAAGACTCTTAAGAGTCCCTTGACTGCAAGAAGATCCAACAGTCCATCCTAAAGGAGATCAGTCCTAGGTGTTCATTGGAAGGACTGATGTTGAAGCTGAAATTCCAATACTTTGCCCACCTCATGGGAAAAGTTGACTCATTGGAAAAGACTCTGATGCTGGGAAGGATTTGGAGCAGGAGGAGAAGGGGATGACATAGGATGAGATGTCTGGATGGCATCACCGACTTGATGGACATGGGTTTGGGTAGACTCTGGAAATTGATGATGGACAGGGAGGCTTGCATGCTGAGATTCATGGGGTCACAAAGAGTCAGATACGACTGAGTGACTGAACTGAAATGAACTGGCCCTGGGAAAGAAGATGATGGAAAACTTAAGGTCTGGACTGTGGTGAACAAAGTCAGTGAGGCTGAAGCCCAGACAGTGTTCTGGGGATGATGACCATGGAACTGGTTATGCCTGATATCTGTACAGTTCTTTACAGTTTTCCCAGTTTCCATATGTGCCATCACTTCACAACCCTGTACGTCAGGAAGGATAGGCATGTCTAGACTGTTCAGTTCAGTTCAGTTCAGTTCAGTCACTCAGTCATTGTCCGACTCTTTGTGACCCCATGAATCACAGCACGCCAGGCCTCCCTGTCCATCACCAGCTCCCAAAGTTCACTCAAACTCACATCCATCGAGTCAGTGATGCCATCCAGCCATCTCATCCTCTGTCGTCCCCTTCTCCTCCTGCCCCCAATCCCTCCCAGCATCAGGGTCTTTTCCAATGAGTCAACTCTTCACATGAGGTGGCCAAGTACTGGAGTTTCAGCTTTAGCATCATTCCTTCCAATGAACACCCAGGACTGATCTCCTTTAGAATGGACTGGTTGAATCTCCTTGCAGTCCAAGAGATTCTCAAGAGTCTTCTCCAATACCACACTTCAAAAGCATCAATTCCTTGGCGCTCAGCTTTCTTCACAGTCCAACTCTCACATCCATACATGACCGCAGGAAAAACCATAGCCTTGACTAGACAGACCTTTGTTGGCAAAGGAATGTCTCTGCTTTTCAATATGCTATCTAGGTTGGTCATAACTTTCCTTCCAAGAAGTAAGTGTCTTTTAATTTCATGGCTGCAGTCACCATCTGCAGTGATTTTGGAGCCCAAAAAAATAAAGTCTGACACTGTTTCCACTGTTTCCCCATCTATTTGCCATGAAGTGATGGGACCAGATGCCATGATCTTAGTTTTCTGAATGATGAGCTTTAAGCCAACTTTTTCACTCTCCTCTTTCACTTTCATCAAGAGGCTTTTTAGTTCCTCTTCACTTTCTGCCGTAAGGGTGGTATCATCTGCATATCTGAGGTTATTGATATTTCTCCCGGCAATCTTGATTCCAGCTTGTGCTTCTTCCAGTCCAGCATTTCTCATGATGTACTCTGCATTGAAGTTAAATAAGCAGGATGACAATATACAGCCTTGACGTACTCCTTTTCCTATTTGGAACCAGTCTGTTGTTCCATGTCCAGTTCTAACTTCTGCTTCCTGACCTGCATATAGGTTTCTCAAGAGGCAGGTCAGGTGGTCTGGTATTCCCATCTCTTTCAGAATTTTCCACAGTTTATTGTGATCCATGCAGTCAAAGGCTTTGGCATAGTCAATAAAGCAGAAATAGATGTTTTTCTGGAACTCTCTTGCTTTTTCCATGATCCAGCAAATGTTGGCAATTTGATCTCTGGTTCCTCTGCCTTTTCTAAAACCAGCTTGAACATCTGGAAGTTCATGGTTCAGGTACTGCTGAAGCCTGGCTTGGAGAATTTTGAGCATTACTTTACTAGCGTGTGAGATGCGTGCAATTGTGCGGTAGTTCAAGCATCCTTTGATATTGCCTTTCTTTGGGATTGGAATGAAAACTGACCTTTTCCAGTCCTGTGGCCACTGCTGAATTTTCCAAATCCTGGCATATTGAATGCAGCACTTTCACAGCATCATCTTTCAGGATTTGAAATAGCTCAACTGGAATTCCATCACCTCCACTAGCTTTGTTAGTAGTGATGCTTTCTAAGGCCCACTTGAGGATCAAAATATGCCACCTCAAAATATCCCACTTTGGCAGAAGGATTATTTTGAGCTGAAGACAATTGAGAGACAGCAGACACCAAAAAATCTCTCTGCCCTCACCTTCTGGGCTTCCCCGGTGGCTCAGAGGTGAAGAAAACACCTGCAATGCTGTAGCCACAGGAGACATAGGTTCGATCTGTGGGTCAGGAAGATCCCCTGTAGGTGGAAATATAGCAACCCTCTCCAACATTCTTGCCTGGAAAATTGCATGGACAGAGGAGCCTGGCAAGCTATAGTTCACAGGGTCGCAAAGAGTAAAACACAACTGAGGCAACTTAGCAAGCACGCAAGCCCTCACCCTCTATTTGCCTAAAAGCAGAACATAAATTCCTATTTGCAAAGGTGTCTCCCTCTCCTATGCTAGGAAGATGAGGACCCAGGAGGACAACTTCTTATACTCTTAATTGCAGGAGACAATTCTACACTTTTAACAGGTCAGAGATGGCACCATGAGGACTCTCCATTACACATCTTACTAAAATAATCCTTATCTTCCATCAGTTTCTCATGTATTTGCCTATGCAGGCTTTCCTTTGTCTTATTACTGCTCTACAAATTTATTGTTTTTCATTAAGCTGCTATATAAGCCCCTTTGAGGCACTCATCATTGAGTTTCTCCCACATGCATTCATGCTGCAGTCATTCATAAACTGTGCTAATTTTTTTCTTGTTCATCTGTCTTTTCCTCAGTTTCTAGGCCCAGCTGCAGAGCCTAGGAGGACAGAGGACAAAGCTTTTTCCTCCACTTAATTGTTGTTGTTTTTCAGTCGCTAAGTCGTGTCGGACTCTGTGGTCCCGTGAACTCGCCAGGTTCTTCTGTCCATGAGATTTCCCAGGCAAGAACATTGGAGTGGGTTGCCCTTTCCCTCTCCAGGGGATCTTCCTGGCCCAGGGATCAAACCCACATTTCCTGCATTGGCAGGGGGATTCTTTGTCACTGAGCCACCAGGGAAGCCCTTTTCTTCCCCTACAATACCTATTATACAGTTGAAGACACTAACCAACAATAACTGGCTGTTCCGCAGATCACTGAGGCTTCAACCTAATCTCCTGACACCCAAGAGCCCCCTACCCCATTCCAGACTTCCTCTTTGCACAAGGCCCCTAGATACTGGGAAAGAGTTATTTCACCATGTCTTAGGCAGCCATGACTTCCAAAACAGTTTGGACAGACAGATCTTAGTTTTTCCTTGTCTTTAAATTTTTAATTAATTCATTCAAATTTGACTTTACAGAGTACCTGCCCTGTGCAGGGTACTGCCCTCCTGAGCAAATGCAGGCCTCTGCAATTCAGTAGGTGAGGGGCGTGGTCGGGAACTGGCTGCCCTGGGAGCATCAGGTTACCCTGCCAATAACCTTCTGGAAGGAGTGACTCAGCAGCCCAGACCTAAAAGATAAGTCAGAGGGACTCGGGCAAAGGAAGAGAGGGTTCTGGGTAGAGGAATCCCTGCCTGCAAACACAAGGATGCAAAGAGCTTGGTGAGTTTGGGGAAGTGAAGAGATTCAGTAGCTGGGAGGGTGGAGTGGAAGCAGGAGGAAGGGGAACCGGGAGATGCCAGGCTGTTGAGTGGCAGGGGACAGAGGTCAGGGGACCATGTAACAATGCTGAGAAGTTAGTCTTCATCCTAAGAGCAATGGAAGCCTTCAGAAGGATTTAGCTGGGGCCTCAGATGGTTACGATTGCATCCGACTGATGTGAGAAGAATGGGTTGGAAAAGGCAGGAGGTAAAAAGTTAAACCCGGGGGATTTTGTTTTTCTATATTTTTCAACCTATCTTCACTGCTAGATTGAGAACTCCTGGAAAGCAGAAAAATGAGTCAGAAATACAGTCCTGGAGTTGCCAGCGTTCCCACAGAAGCACATTTCTGAAAGAAACAAGCCTTTATTAGTATCGCCAAGGAGAGCCTATGTAGACCCAGGCCTGCCCTCAAAGAGCCCACAATCTAGTGTGGCATATAGGCATGTAAACTCTACCTTGGTGTCTGCACCAAGTCCTACAGGAGCACCACGGGGGCATGGCTGGCTTTGCAGAGACCATGAAGGCTTCTCAGAGGAAGTGACATCTGAGCTGGGTCTTGAAGGATGGAAAGGAGTTTGCTGGGTGGCTAAGTTTTGATCAAAGAATAAAGATCTTAACTTTCTTAAAGGATGATAAAATGAGGCATTAAAGTCACTCCTTGGGAGACATTTGTCAGGATGGCCCCACACCTTTATCCCTGCTTTATAGATAATGCCTGAATCCCCCACCTTACCTCATCCCCAGATGCCAACCCAACAACAGTGGGACTTCAAGACTATTTTATCCTCTGACATTTTCTTCACATAAAAATGTGAAGGAAACTTGGTATAAAATTGCCATTAAGAGCAGATGGGCCTGGTTTCAAATCAGGGTGCTGCCATATTGACTTATTAAACAAGTCCCCTTGACCTCTCTAGACCTTCATTTCTCATCTGTATAATGGCAGTAATAGCAGTTCCTGCACCACAACATTAATGGGTGGACTTCTGTACCAGGTATGATGCTGTGATGTCTCAGCTCCAAAACTCTCTGTATTCTGATTTTGATGATGGGGTTGGGTCACTGCAAATTGCATTTTTGCCAGACAGGCTGACTTCTACTTGCATTCTGCCAATGGGCTGCACAGCTGGAGGGGGATGATGAGATTTACTCCTTACTGTCTGCTTCCTGTGGGTTTCCTGTCTGAAGGAAGAGATCAGAAAGTCTTCTCAGTGGAGGTGATATCTGAACTGGATAAGGGTGGAGAGGAGTTTATTGGATGGTTATGACCATCACCACAGCCATGCTTTTTCACCCTGGCAGCAGTGAAACCTCCCCATAGCAGTAGCTGAAGCCAGTTTGCAATTTTTTTTTAACACAGAATTGGCTGCCTTACATCCAATCAGAGACGTCAGCACCAACCCAGCAATACTCCCTCCTCAAGGGTCTGAGTTTCAGCTCGCAGCATCCTTCTACTGAGCCTCTAAATTTTAATAATTCTGACTTTTTTCCCCTCTGGTCCCTCATCCCTAGGGTGATTGCTGCTTTCTGCAGTTGCTATCTTTGTTACACTTTATAACTCTAAATTTACCTGTTCAGTTATCTAGTTAACAACGTTATTCCTAGCTAACAGTCCTTTATCTTGAATTCACTCTGTTCAAGTAACTAATGTGGTTTTTGTCTCCTGCTAACAATTAATTAAAAGATATGTTACCTTTTGAGTTCATCCCCAACAAGGGTTCTCCTGCCCTGTGTTGCTTGCCACAATAGAATTAGAGTTCAGTTCAGAGGCAAAGGAAATGTACAATAGATTCTAGAGGGAAGCAGTTGTTTAGCACAAGGAACTCAGCTTGGTCCTCTGTGAAGACCTGGAGGGGTGGAGAGGAGGGAGGCTCAGGAGGGAGGGGATATATGTACACTTATATCTGATCCATGTTGTACAGAAGAAACCAACAAAACATTTTAAAACATTTGCCCTCCAATCAAAAATAAAATAAACATTAAAATGAAGAAAAGGTAAATTTTATTCTTTGATCAAAAATTGGAGAGGTGTGAACCTATACCTTAAAGTCCATGCTCCCCGCAACAGGCTGTCAATGGGACTGCGTTACAAGGTTCTTGCCAGTGGGGAGGACAGAGTTCTCATGGATCAGGCGTAGCTGTGCTGCTTGTAGCTCCTGACTGAAGTGCTGGGTGCAGCATCTCTGAAGTGTGGTGTTGTGGGTAGCACTTCTGCACACAGCCTGCCAAGCTGAAGTGTTGAGCGCAGTCAATTTGTACAAGGAACTAAAGTGCCTGGTATAAGGCCCCTCTGTGCATGCAGTACCCTGTGAGTGGGTGAAACTAGACTAAGCACAAAGGAAAAGGAAAAAAAAAATTAGACTTTATTGCCCAGATTCTACTTATGTTTCCTGGGAATTGTTCAATGATATATATGTATGTATATATATACACACAAAGCCCATGTGTGTGTGTGTTTATATGCATATCTAATGATTGGTACATACTAAACTCTCAATAAACGCTTCTTCTTATGATTCCTTATGGGTTCCTAATGTTCACTTATTCCTTCATTTTTTTCAGCGTATGTTGTTTCTTACTATGTGTCAGGCCCCATGTGAAGTATTGGAGTACAGAGCTGAGTAAGCTACAGTCCAGCCCTCAGGGACCACACAATCGGAGTGGAGGGGACCACCAAGGACAGGAGCCCATCCCGGAAATGGTTCTTGGCACCTCCTCCAGGACTCTCCCATTGCTGATCTCACTGCCCAGTTACTCCGTCTCCCAGACCACCCAGAATCCTCATGCCCAACTACATGAGCATTATTCATCTGGCCCATTTTCAAATGCCTGTTTTTTGACAGACCTCCAGAATTAATACGTATGGTAAGGTTGATGTGATACTAGCTTATGTTATTATTATTTATTTGCACATCTTACCAAAGTTAGCTGGTAAATTACTTGAGATTGATTTCTCCAAATGGCTTGTTTCTGTATCAGTGTACAGGCCTAGTTCACTGCCTGAGGGACTTCCTAGGTGGCTCAGTGGTAAAGACTCTGCCTGCCAATGCAGGAGAAGCAGGAGACATGGATTTGATCCCTGGGTGGGGAAGATCTCCTGGAGCCGGAAATGGCAATCCACTCTAGTTTTCTTGCCTGGGAAATCCCATGGACAGAAGAGGCTGGCCAGCTACAGTCCATGGGGTCACAGAAGAGTCAGACATGACTTAGCAAATAAATACCAACAGGGCCTGGGACATGATAGGATATCCAAAAAGAAACAATAAATGAATTAATTCATCTAGTCAAGAAATATCACTTGAGCTCTTACTACGAAGCAGGCATTGGACTAGATACTGGGAAGACAAGGACAAAGAAATGAACAGTGTCCCAGCTCCTAGTGAATGGTTGTCTGATTCAGTGACTGAAACTAGACAACCTCTGAGGACCCAGACCTTCATGGGGCTGGAAGTGGTTCCATCAGCCTGGTAGCATATGGACCTTCCAGCATCTCTGCTTCTTTCCTGTTGAGCCCTCAGTGGGCAATGGCAGCCGGCTGTGGCTTACCTTACATCCTGAATGCTGGTGGCCAAAGGCTATATTTAAGGAGAAAACATTTGCATTTTTAATGTTGACTGGAATTGGAAAGGCTGTGATAACCTTTCCAAATTGATATTGGTTTTTACATGATTGAAATAGGCCTCAGGCATTTCTTAAATGGAAAATTTAAGGTATTTCCAATATCAGTGAGAGGGCAAAATATTCTCAGAACATTGCCCTGTTTCTATCCTCAGAAAACATCACCTCTGTCCCCTGAGCACACTCAGCACCTTTGCCTTGTCAGCATTTCAGGATCCTCTTAACCTTCACTTGGTCCCCTTCACCTTTTTGGAGGGTGGACAGGGTGAGAATCACTAGACCTATGTCCTTAGGGAGGAAATGGATTCTCAGACATGCAAATGGCTTACCTCTCTAATTACCCTCTAAAGATGAAGAGGACCAAGTGAAGGTTAAGAGGATCCCTTTCCTCATCTGCAACATAAGAATAAAAACATTGCTTCACAGGTTTGCAAATGTGGTCATCTGTAAAGAAGCTTACCATCCCATGCCTGATTCTTGACTAATGCTCACTGGACATTAGTTCTTTTTTTTATTGGTGTATAATTGCTGTACAATGTTGCATTAGTTTCTGTTGTACAACAATGTGAATCAGCTATATGAATACATATATCTTTCCTCTTGAGTCTCCCTGCTACCCTCCCGCCATCCCACCCTTGTAGGTCATCACAGAGCACTGAGCTGAGCTCCTTTTATTATACAGCAGCTTCCCACGAACCGTATATTTTACATATAATAGTGTATATTGGACATTAGTTCTTATCCGTCCCCTAGCAGTTACTTGTCTAAGGTAACCCATCAAAATAAGGTGAGAACCCTAAGCTCCTGGCTCCCACGTCTCTTTCCAAGAGACACATTTGACACAAAATAGGTTAAAGCACACATTTTTGGCTTAAAAACAGAAGGACTCATTTCCATCTTCACTCTATTCTGACTACTCTCATTAACAATATATGCCATAACAGCCTGTCTGAAAACTTCTTGGCATCCATATTTCCCTTCTCTGTTTTCATTGTAGTGAAAGTTGCTGCATAGTCCAATACAGTAGCCTAAATCCACTTGTGGCTATTTAAATTTAAATTATTTAAATAAAATTTAACATTCAATTCCTCAGCCATCGTAGCCATATTTCAAGGGCTCAATGACGCCATGTGGCTAGTGGGTGCAAGCACAGAGACAGGTCATTTCCACGGTCACGCAAAGCACAATTGGAAAGTTCTAAGTGAGAGAGCAAGAGGAAAGAGAGAAAAGAGAGGGAAAAGAAGGAGAAGAAGTGAGGAGAGAAGAGGCAAAGTGGTTTTCCAGAGCATTCCTCATTAGTGCACATCCCTGCACGTGTTCATCCAGGCATGGAAATCAATGTCTGTATGTTTGCACATTTTAATGGAAGAGGGAAATTTTCTTCCTGAGACAGTCAGTGCCTGAGAACCTTTTTGTTTGTAATATTAGTTTGGCTCATTAATGTTATCATTTAAAACTCGGATGCGATCCTTTCATTCCCTGCTCTGAATAAGTCTGTGGTCCTTCAGGGCCTGCCAAGAAAGCCCCATATCTGCAGCATGTCTCCGAGGTCATCATGATTTACTCTCACTGCATCCTGTACCCACTCACTGTAGACACACACAGGCGTTTGCCCTGTCTTGCCTGACAACCACCTTGTCTGATGCACCTTACACTCTATACTCCTTGCCTCAGCTCTTACTGAGCCCACTGCCTGCAACACCCCAAAAAGCGTCATCTCCACCTATAGACACTGGTCAAGCACAGTTCAAATGCTCCCTCCTCCTTATGCTCCCCCTACTTCTGCTGGTCTGATGTGCTTCTACGTCCAGCATTTTATTCATGCTCTTCAGCGCGTTTGCCCATGTCCTTGGAACCATGTCTCTTCACCATATCACCCCACAAAGTTTGATTCTCAAGCTTTGTATGGAGGAAAAACCGATATTTCTTTGTTTAGTTTTTGTAAATATCCAATCTATTGCAGATGGATATTTTTGTAAAGTAAAATGAAATTTTAAAAAGAGACATATAAAATATGAATCTTAATTACTGTATTGTTAGGTTCAAATTGCTATGCAAATGTTTCTAAACTCTTACTCATTTCTGTATTTCTCTCATCTTTGGCCAGTAACAGTTTTCAGGCCACACTTGGAACTGCAGTGCCCTCCAGCCCCAGCTTGAAGTCTCTGCATGTGGTCTTCTCTTGATATACTTTATGGAATTCATTGGAAACTTTCTGTCAGTGTTCCTCCAGTTGTCTAGGGATGCACAGAGGAGCATTTCTGTGAAGATGACGCTAGAATGAAGAGGCCCCTCTGTGTGATGATGCTTGCAGGCTGATTTGGGTGAGGACACCAGTTCTATTGTCTAAGTAGCTTCATGATCCTGACCTTCTTACCTGAATGTGGCCTTGACCTGAAGCTAGAGCAAGGTTCTTTATTGTGATGTGGCCCACGCCAATAGTTCGGGGAAGCCTATGGATCTCTTCTCAGAATGTTTTAATGTTTGATGTTTTAAGTGCAGAAAATAAAACCTCACAGAATTTCAAAGGAAATCAATTGTCCTCAAATATAATTGTTAAAATGTATGCTGTACAGTGTTTCTTTGTTAACACATTAAAATAATATCTGTTTGTATTTGGTTGTTTAGTAACATGGAGCCTCCACATGCAGGCTCAATCCTAAACAATCAATGGATCACTGAAGAAATTGAAGAAGAAATCAGAAAATACCCAGATACAAATAAAAATAAAAACACAGCAACCCAAAATCTATGGGAGGCAGCAAAGTTGTTCTAAGAAGGAAGTGTATAGTAATACAAGCCTTTCTCTGGAATCCAAAAAAATCTCAAACAACCTAATCTTATACCTAAAGGAGGTAAAAGAAGAACAAGCAAAACCCAAAGTTAGTAGAAGGAAAGAAATCATAAAGGTCAGAGCAGAAATAAATGAAATAGAGACTTAAAAAGCAATAGAGGGCTTCCCTGGTGGCTTGACTCATTAGAAAAGACCCTGATGCTGGGAAAGATTCAAGGCAGGAGAAGGGGATGACAGAGGACAAGATGCTTGGGTGGCATCACTGACTCAATGAACACAAATTTCAGCAAGCTCTGGGAGATGGTGAAGGACAGGGAAGCCTGGCACGCTACAGTCCATGAGGTTGCAACAAGTCGGACATGACTGAGTGACTGAACGACAACTGGTATCTCAGTGGTAAAGAATCTGCCTGCCAATACAGGAGACACGGGTTCAGTTCCCGGTCCAGAAAGATACCACATGGTGTAGGGCAGTTAAGCCGGTGCCCCACAACCATTGAGACTGTGCTCCAGAGCCCAGAAGCCACAACAACAGCCCATGTACCACAGCTACTAAGCCTGCATGCCCTAGAGCCCATGCTCTGCAACAAAAGAAGCCACTGTAATGAGAAGCACTCACAGGGCAGCTAGAGGGTAGCCCCCGCTCTCCACAACTAGAGAAAGCCTACATGTAGCAATGAAGACTCAGCACAGCCAAAAGATAAATAAATAACATTATTTTTTAAAAAAACAATAGAAAAGATCAATGAAACTAATGGTCGGTTCTTTGACAAGATGAACAAAATTGATAAACCTTTAACCAGACTCACCAAAAAAAAGAAAGACTAAATCAACTAAATTTATGATTTATAAAATCATAAATGAAAAAGAAGTTACAACCAGCACTAAAGAAATACTGATACAACCTAGGAAAAATGGACACACTTATCAGAATGACTATGTCAAATATATCACAAGGAATGAATGTGGGTAAGGATGTGGAGAATAAAGAACACTTATACACTGTTGGTGGAATTATAAATTGGTACAGCCGCTAAGGAAAACAATATAGAGGTTTCTCAAAAAACTAAAAATAGAACTACCATATGATCCAACAGTGTCACTGCTGGGTATTTATCAGCAACGATAGAAGTATTAATTCAAAAGATACACGCACCCCAATGTTTCTAACATCACTATTTATACTTTCCAAGAGCACCGAAGAATTGATGCTTTTGAACTGTGGTGTTGGAGAAGACTCTTGAGAGTCCCTTGGACTGCAAGGAGATCCAACCAGTCCATTCTGAAGGAGATCAGTCCTGGGTGTTCTTTGGAAGGAATGATGCTGAAGCTGAAACTCCAGTACTTTGGCCACCTCATGTGAAGAGTTGACTCATTGGAAAAGACTCTGATGCTGGGAGGGATTGGGGGCAGAAGGAGAAGGGGACGACAGAGGATGAGATGGCTGGATGGCATCACTGACTCGATGGACGTGAGTCTGGGTGAACTCCGGGAGTTTGTGATGGACAGGGAGGCCTGGCGTGCTGCAATTCATGGGGTCCCAAAGAGTCGGACACAACTGAGCGACTGAAATGAACTGAACTGAACTGAAGATATGAAATCAACATAAGTGTTCATCAACAGATGAGTGAATAAAGGTGTCACACACACACGCACATACACACAATGAAATACTATTTATCCATAAAAAATAATGAAAATTTGCCCTTTGCAATAATGTAGATGGACTCCGAGGGTATTATGCTGAGTGAAATAAGTTAGACAGAGAAAGACAGATACTGTACAATATCACTTATATGTGGAATTTAAACAATAAACTTTTGTGAATATAACAAAAAAGAAACAGACTTACAGATATAGAGAACAAACTAGTAGATATCAGAGAGGAGAGGGGAGGGGCAAGATAGAAGTAGGGGATTAAGAGGTACAAACTACTGTGTATAAAATAAATGTGCTACAAGGATATATAGTACAACATGAATATTTTATGGTAATATAAGTGGAATATAGCCTTTAAAAGTTATAAATTACTACATAGTGAACCTGAAATTTATATAATATTATATACCAACTATATCTCAATTAAAAGAAATAATAATAATGATGTCTACTGATGGGTAAAACACCTACTCTAATTTGATGTATCAATGAGTGTAAAACTACATTTCAGGTTATCTACAACAGCTGTACTGTGATTTGAAAATACCCATGATTTCTATTGTGACCATCACAGATATTGCTATTTCTACTGTGATTTGTTCCTATATTCATGATTGAAGGAACTGGTCAGTTTCATTTTGAGAGTAATGAAAATAAACATGGTATCATCTAAGATCCAGACAAAATGTTTCCTAATTCATTCATTCAATAAATATTTATTGAGAAATTACTCTGTGCTATGCATTATTCTAATTATAGACAAAGTTTCTGCCCTCATTGAGTTTTCATTGTTGCCTTGAGTCAGGTAACAAGCAAATAATAGAGTTGATTCTCATTATTTTTAATAGTTATGTTGTAGAAAGTCACCATGAACACTGAATTAGTGAATATGAAATCGTTGCTCCTAGCATTAATAAAAATACAGGTTGGGTTCCTATGAGCCTCTGGTAACAAAATTTTCATCAGTAGATCAATGATCAACCTTGTTTTATGTGTGTTTCTGTTTTAAGACAACTTGCATGCCTGCTCAGTCATGTCTGACTCTTTGTGACTCCATGAACCATCGCCAGCAGGCTCCTCTATCCATGGAATTCTCCAGGCAAGACTACTGGAGTGGGTTGCCATTCCCTTCTCCAAGGTAACTCTCTGACCCAGGGATTGAACCCAGGTCTCCTGCATTGTACTCAGATTCTTTACAGTCTGAGCTGCCAGGGAACCCCTTAAAGACAGCTTATGTCCAATATATTGTTGATTCATTAACATTACTCTCATAGCCAACAATACTATAACCTTTAACTGTAACTATCAGTGTGAACTGTGACTTCCTTGGTGGCTCAGATGGTAAAGTGTCTGCCTACAATGCAGGAGACCCAGGTTCGATCCCTGGGTCAGGAAGATCCCCTGGAGAAGGAAATGGCACCCCACTCCAGTACTCTTGCCTGGAAAATCCAGTGGATGGAGGAGCCTGGTAGGCTACAAGTCCATGGGGTTGCAAAGAGTCCAACATGACTTCACTTTCACTTTTTATCAGTGTGAATAGATCTTATCTAACATAGGTATTTTCTCCGTAAGGCATGTAACAGCCTTCTTTACTTAGGACACTAGATAACACTTTGTTTGTGGGCCATTTTAAACAGTAGAATCACCAACAAAAAGCATAAAAATACAGAAAAAGTGACACTAAATATATTGTGAATCAAGACACCTGTTTATAGTCTGAGATGAAACGAGAAGGCAGAGACAGACGGAGTGAGGAAAGGGGATTGATTTGACAGCCATTTTTGATATGCAATTGACAAGACTTGGCATAAGTTTTCTCTCACCTTCCCATTCAGATTATTCTCTTGGAGGGTTGGAGGGGGGCTATAGGGTGCAGAGCTTAGGAGACTGAAGTTTCAAGTTTGGATGACTAAATAGGTGCTGATGCCATTCACTGAGAGAGGTGATACGAAAAGTAGAATAAGTTAAAGGCAAAAAGGATGCTTTGGAGGTTCCCAGGGGACAACTAGGAAGATGCCCAATTTCAACTGCAATTATGTCTGAGGCTCAGGAAAGTGGGTTTGATTAGGGTGTAGGTGGTAGAGGAAGCCATGTGAATGGAAATCAACCAGCAGGCTGGTTGAGAAAGTGAGGGTGGCCCACACCAAGCAATTGGAAACTAGCAACTGATAAACTGGATGTGAAAAAATGTCCATATAAGTGACAGAAATAGTAATGTCAGGAAGAAGAGATGAGTAACAGCTGGATTGCTAAAAAAAAAAAAAAAAAAAAAAATTCTTCCTGGAGAAGGTGACTTGAACAGACAGCAGGATGTGCAGGATTAGGGGACCAGAAGGAGGGCGTTGCTGGTGGGAGATAACAGTGGGTAGGTACAGCTACAGGGCAGGAAGGATGCTAGTCTCAGAAGTACATTCCGTGCAGTGGTGCAGCCAGAGAAAGAAACAAAAAATCACTGTAAAACCACTTTGAGGAAGCTGGTCACCGTGTTTGCCCCCAGGGAGGGGAACTGGAAGTCTAGAAAGAAGGGTGCAAGAGATATTTCTTTATACACATTTGCATCTTTGGGATATTTTTATCTTGTACACAAATTTTTATTTTAATTAATTATGTTAGTGGTCTAAATAAACCATCTGGGGAACTTCCCTAGGGGTCCAGTAGTTTAGAATCTGCCTCCAATGCAAGGAACTCAGATTTGACCCCTGATTGGCTTCCCTGATAGCTCAGTTGGTAAAGAATCTGCCTGTAATGCAGGAGACCTCAGTTCGATTCCTGGGTTGGGAAGATCCCCTGGAGAAGGGAAAGGCTGCCCACTCCAGTATTCTGGCCTGGAGAATTCCATGGACTAGTCCATGGGGTTGCAAACAGTCGGACATGACTGAGCAACCTTCACTTTCACTTTTGGGGAACTACTGAAGGCAGGAGGAGAAGGGGACAACAGAGGATGAGATGGTTGGATGGCATCATCAACTGGATGGACATGAGTTTGAGCAAGTTCCAGGAGCTGATGGATAGAGAAGCCTGGTGTGCTGCAGTCCACTGGCGTCACAAAGAGTTGGACGCAACTGAGCAACTAAACTGAACTAAACAGGGGAATTAAGACCCCACACATCGTGGGGCAACTAAGCCCACTCACCACAACTCCACAATGAAGAGCCTTCATGCTGCAACAAAGACCCAGGGCAGCCAAAAATAGTAGCAAAATCAGTCAGTCATTCGGCTTTGGCAGAGTAAGAGATGAATCTGGTGCAGAAGGGAAGCTGCTGTATAACACAGAGAGCCCAGCCTGGCGTTTTGTGACAACTTGGAGAGATGACATGGGAGGGGGGAGGTAGGCTCAAGAGGGAGGAGAGAGATATATATATATATATATATATATATAATTATGGCGGATTCACGTTGTATGGCAGAAACCCATACAATAACATTGTAAAGCAATTATCCTCCAGTTAAAAAAAAAAAGAAGGGACTCTAACAGATCGTATATCCAAGGGTTTGATTCCCAGCTTGCCTTATAGGCAGGAGAGCAGGACAGTCTAAGAAAATAGGACTGGCTGTATCTCTGAGCCTCTGTCCTGGGGCAGGGGTGCCAGGGGGCATCCTTTACATGTATTTGGTCACTGGGGAAGTTGAGTAAGTGAACATGTCTTCTAGAAAACAAATGAGGACAGAATGAAAAGTAGTTGCACAGCAGATCTGGACAGCTTCCAGCGACATAGAAGTGTGCCCCCAAAGGTGGGTTGATGGATCAATGCTCCATTCTAATCTCAAAACTTTCTCTTCTTTTTTGTGTCCAGGGCCAGGTTATGCTGCAGTAGCAGTGCCAGCACCTCAATGGCTTGGCACAGCAACAAATCTTATATAGAGTTGTTATGAGAATTAAGTGAGATGATCAGCAGCAGCAGCAGCATTCAGCACTTTTCAGGACTTTTTTGGGCTATATTGCTCATATAATACAGTCATCATAAAAACTGTATAATGTGGTTTCCATTACTATCCATGTTTTCTATATGTGGGAAAATAGGCACAGAGGAGTTAGTTGATTTCTTCAAGATCACACAGCAAGAAAGTAGCCAGCTTAGAGAAACTGGCTAGTTTTAGAGTTTAATCTCTGTGTTAAAATCTTCATTTAGTCCAGGGAGAGACACATAGCATCAGTCAGGTTAGGCTAGGAGATGCTTCAGTAACAAACAGTGCCAAATCTCAGTGGCAAAGCACAGAAAAGTATATTTCTCCCTCATGCTGTATGTCTAGTGCAGAGTGGCCAGTGTGGCTTATTGTAGTCATAGACATAGGTGATGGAGGTTTCATCTTCTAGGTGCTTCTGCAATCACTGAGCCTGGAAAAGGGAAGGGGAATCTTTTCATCCAATGTGACACACATCATTTTGTTCATCTTTCATTTGCCAAAGCAAAGGCAGTGGGGGAATGAAATCTGACCTCGTGTTCTGAAGCAAGAACCATATTTATCAATAGCCATAATGATTGCACATAGGTGCTCCTTTCGTGTTGATTGAATTGAGGTTAAATGACCAGTTCTGACCACACTGAGTGAACTCTGTCTCACTCAGCTCAATTTATAAAGTTTTTGAGAGTTTTCAAACATAAGCACTATTAATTCTGCACAGAAGTCTACTGGAGAACCACTGCATCACTAATTCTGCATGCCATGCATTTCTCTGTGCAGTCTACATGATGCCAGGAGACCACAGAGGGTTCTGGTTACAAGAATCAAATAGTCCTGGAAAATGTAATTACTGTCTTCCAACCACTGTCATTCAACCCCTTACTCCATCCCATACCACCCTTTTGCAACTGCTTTTTACTTTTGCTCTCTAAATGTTTCTCTTGTCTAATTCCTCTGTGAACTCACATGAGGCACACACAGAAGTATGGCAAGCTTGCAAGGTAAGCTTTAAAGTGAACCGTTTTAACGTGTGCATTTCAGGGGCAGTAATTCCATTCACAATGTTGTGCAATCATCATCACTATCTATTTCCAAAACTTTACATTACCCCCAAATAAAAACCCTGTACCTATTGAAAATCACTTCCCATTAAGGTAGAAATTTTTATTTTCACTTTAAAGACAAGGATACTTAAAATTAGACCTATGTCCGAGGTCATCCAGAAAACAAGTAACAGAGACAGGATTCCTGACTTTAAGGCTCATGATTTTCTTGCTACATTCTGAAGCCTCTCTATTACCTAATCACTCATAGTAGGATGATGCTAACCATCTCCTGAAGGTGAGGTGCAATTCCTAAACTTGTGAGTTCCCTCAGTGGTCTGGAGAATAAACCACCCTTAATTCCCTCAGCAACATTCTACAGATGTTACTGAAGCCCTGTTAGATGCTGGAAATTCCAAGATGAGTGCTGCACTAGTTTGCAACACAGTGAAGTTAGACAGAAGCTGTTCATTTTCCCCACAATTTTGTTTCTTTTCTTCTCCAGTTCAAAAAAAATCAGATTTTTAGCTGAGCTAATGGCTCCCAGAAATAAGACTACATTTCCGAGCTCTCTAGCATCTGGCTGCAGCCATGTGACTAAGTCAATGAGATGCAAGCATAAATGCTATGTGAAGCTTCTGGGGAGTGTTTGCAGAAAGAAGGGGCATGTTTTTTGTCCATCACACCCCCTTCACTGCTTCCTGCTGGCTAGAGGTCACGCTGCACCGGCTGGAGCTTGGGCAGCCATCTTGGATCACAATGTGCAAGTTATCGACTGAAGATGGAAGAAGCTTTAGTCCTTGACACAGAGGAGTGCTGTATCACCCCTCGACTTCATATCTCTCCTTTGTAAGAGAAAGAAAGCAAGTTCCTGTATTAAATATATCTGTATCTCTTGCTGCATAACAAACTACTTCAAACTTAGTGCCTTAAGACAACAATTACCAAATGTAGCTCCAGGTTCCATGGGTCAGCTGGGAAGCTGGAATATTGGCTGGAGCTGGGTAGTCTAGGCTGGCTTTACTTGTCTGCTGGGCCTCGGCGACCTCAGCTGGGATGGCTCACATTTGCTCCTTTTGTTTATCCTACAGTAGGTCAGCCTAAGGAGTCTTCACATGGCAGTCTCAGGGTTCCAAAAAAGGGAAAAGCAAGTCCCAATATGCACGTTCTTTTCAAATCTCTGCTTGTGTCACGTATACTATTGTCTGACTGGATTACTCAAGTCACTCAAAGACACAGAGCAGAGAGTGATTCGTTGGAGGCCATTACTACAACTGTCTCCATTGTCTAAGACACTGGTATCTGGGGACTTTTTGTCACATGCATCTGAATCTAGTCCTACCTTGTATAGGTGGTGGGTGACAGACTTCGAAGACTGCTATATTCACATTCAGCAGTACATGAGTATAAAAAGCATTCATCGTATTTTTCAATGTAGGAAACACAATGACTTGAATGATTTGCTCTTATCAAAATCATTTTAGTGCTAGTGAGACTTAACCACTGGATGGAAAATAACAGAATTATAATTTTATTTTAAACTAATGTTACAAAAACATGAAAAAGTTACTGACTGGTTTTGGTTGTAGCTTTTGTTTTAATGATGATCAAAAACAAGAACTTTTAAAACTTTTTAATTTTTATTCTTTTCTTTTTAATTTTTTTTATTGAAGGATAATTGCTTTACAGAATTTTGTTGTTTTCTGTCAAACCTCAACATGAATCAACCGTAAGTATACATATATCTCCTTCCCTCTCTCCATGTCTATAGGTCTATTCTCTCTGTCTGTTTCTCTATTGTGTGCTGGGCTATGCTTAGTAGCTCAGTCATGTCTGACTCTTTGTGACCCCATGGACTATAGCCCACCAGGCTCCTCTGTCCATGGGATTCTCCAGGCATGAATCCTAGAGTGCGTTGCCATTCCCTTCTCCAGAGGATCTTCCTGACCCAGGAATCAAACCCACGTCTTCCACATTGCAGGCAGATTCTTTACCCTCTGAGCCACCATGGAAGCCACCATTTCTCTATTGCTGCCCTGTAAATAAGTTCTTCGGTACCATTCTTCTAGATTCCATATATATGTGTTAGAATATGATATTTATCTTTCTCTTTTTGACCCACTTCACTCTGTGTAATAGGTTCCAGGTTCATCCACCTCATCAGAACTGACTCAAATATTCCATTGTGTATATATACCACAACTTCTTTATCCATTCATCTGTCAATGGACATCCACGTTGCTTCCGTGTTCTCACTATTATAAATAGTTCTGCAATGAACTGTGGGATACATTTCCCTTTTTCAATTTTTATTTCCTCAGGGTATATGTGTAGGAGTGGGATTGCTGGGTCATATGGTGGTTTTATTCCTACTTTTCTAAGGAATCTCCATTCTGTCTTCCATAGTGTCTGTGTCAATTTACATTCCCACCAACAGTGCAAGAGTGTTCCCTTTTCTCCACACCCTCTCCAGAATTTATTGTTTGTAGAATTTTTGATGATGGCCATTCTGACCAGTGTGAGGTGATATCTCATTATAGTTTTGCTTTGCATTTCTCTAATAATGAATTATGTTGAGCATCTTTTCATGTTTCTGTTAGCCATCTGTATGTCTTCTTTGGAGAAATGTATGTTTAGGTCTTTTTCCCACCTAATTATTGGGTTGTTTGTTTTTCTGTCATTGAGTTGTATGAGTTGCTTGTATATTTTGGAAATTAATTTTTTGTCAGTTGTTTCACTTGCTATTATTTTCTCCCATTCTGAGGACTGGCTTTTCATCTTGCTTATAGTTTCCTTTGCTGTGCAAAAGATTTTAAGTTTAATCAGGTCCCATTTGTTGACCTTTGTTTTTATTTCTGTTACTCTAGGAGATGGATCATAGAGGATCTTGCTTTGATTTAGGTCATCAAGTGTTCTGCCTATGTTTTCCTCTAAGAATTTTATAATTTCTCATCTTGCATGTAGGTCTTTAATCCATGTTGAGTTTATCTTTGTGTATGGTGTTAGGAAGTGTTCTAATTTCATTCTTTTACATGTAGGTGTCCAGTTTTCCCAGCACCATTTATTGAAGATGCTGTGTTTGCTCCATTGTATATTCTTGTCTCCTTTGTCAAAAATAAGGTACCCATAAATGCATGGGTTTATTTCTGGGCTTTCTATCTTGTTCCATTGGTCTATACTTCTGTTTTGTGCCAGTACCATACTGTCTTGATGACTGTAGCTTCATAATACAATCTGAAGTCAGGAAGCTTGATTCCTCCAGCTCCATTCTTCTTTCTCAAGACTGCTTTGTCTATTCAGGGTCTTTTGTGTTTCCATATTAATTGTGAAATTTTTTGTTCTAGTTCTATGAAAAATGCCATTGGTAATTTAAATAGGGATTGCATTGAATCTGTAGATTGTATTTGGTCATATAGTCATTTTCACAATATTGATTCTTCCTACCCAGGAACATGTAATATCTCTGCATCTGTTTGTGTCATCTTTGATTTCTTTCATCAGTGTCTTATAATTTTCTGTGTACAATTCTTTTGTCTCCTTCAGCAAGTTCAGTTCAGTCACTCAGTCATGTCCAACTCTTTGCGATCCCATGAACCGTGCAGCACGCCAGGCCTCTCTGTTCATCACCAACTCCCTGGGTTCACCCAAACTCATGTCCATTGAGTTGGTGATGCCATGCAACCATCTCATCCTCTGTTGTCCCTTTCTCCTCCTGCCCTCAATCTTTCCGAGTATCAGGGTCTTTTCAAATGAGTCAGCTCTTCCCATCAGGTGGCCAAAGTATTGGAGTTTCAGCTTCAACATCAGTCCTTCCACTGAATATTCAGGACTGATTTCCTTTAAGATGGACTGGTTGGATCTCCTTGCAGTCCAAGGAATTCTCAAGAGTCTTCTCCAACACCACAGTTCAAAAACATCAATTCTTCCATGCTCAGCTTTCTCTATAGTCCAACTCTCACATCCATACATAACTACTGGAAAAACAATGGCTTTGACTGGATAGAGCTTTGCTGGCAAAGTAATATCTCTGCTTTTTAATATGCTGTCTAGGTTTATCATAGCTTTTCTTTCAAGGAGCAAGCATCTTTTAATTTCATGGCTGCATTCACCATCTGCAGTGATTTTGGAATCTAAGAAAATAAAGTCTGCCACTGTTTCCATTGTTTCTTCATCTATTTGCCATGAAGTGATGGGGCCAGATGCCATGATTTTAGTTTTCTGAATGTTGAGTTTAAGCCAACTTTTTCACCCTCCTCTTTCACTTTCATCAAGAGGCTCTTCAGTTCTTCTTAGCTTTCTGCTATAAGTGTGCTGTCACATGCATATCTGATGTTATTGATATTTCTCCTGGCAATCTTGATTCCAGCTTGTGCTTCATCCAATCCAGCATTTCTCATGATGTACTCTGCATATAAGTTAAATAAGCAGGGAGACAATATACAGCCTTGACCAATTTAGAATCAGTCTGTTTTTCCATGTCCAGTTGTAACTGTTGCTTCTTGACCTTTATACAGATTTCTCAAGAGGCAGTCAGGTGGTATTCCCATCTCTTTAAGAATTTTCCACAGTTTGTCGTGATCCACACAGTCAAAGACTTTGGTATAGTCAATAAAACAGAAGTAGATGTTTTTCTGGAACTCTCTCACTTTTTCTATGATCCAACTTCTGCTGCTGCTAAGTCACTTTGCACTCTGTGTGACCCCAGAGACAGAATCCCCATCCCTGGGATTCTCCAGGCAAGAACACTGGAGTGGGTTGCCATTTCCTTCTCCAATGCATGAAAGTGAAAAGGGAAAGGGAAAAAGGGAAATGCATGAAAGTGAAGAGTGAAAGGGAAAGTCGTGTCCGACTCTTCGCGACCCCATGGACTGCAGCCTACCAGGCGCCTCTGTCCATGGGATTTGCCAGGCAAGAGTACTGGAGTGGGGTGCCATCGCCTTCTCCTTATGATCCAACAGATGTTGGCAATTTGATCTCTGGTTCCTCTGCCTTTTCTAAATCCAGCTTGAACATCTGGAAGTTCACAGTTCACATACTGTTGAAGCCTGGCTTGGAGAACTTTGAGCATTACTTTGCTAACATGTAAGATGAACACGGTTGTGCGATAGTTTAAACATTCTTTGGCAGTGCCTTTCTTTGGGATTGGAATGAAAACTGACTTTTTCCAGTCCTGTGGCCACTGCTGAGTTTTCCAGATTTGCTGGCATATTGAGGGCAGCACTTTCACAGCCTCATCTTTCTGGATTTGAAATAGCTCAACTGGAATTCCATCACCTCCACTAGCTTTGTTCGTAGTGAAGCTTCCTAAGGCCCACTTGATTTCACATCCCAGGATGTCTGGCTCTGGGTGAGTGATCACACCATCGTGATTTTCTGGGTCATGAAGAACTTTTTTGTATAGTTCTGTGTATTCTTGTCATCTCTTCTTAATATCTTCTGCTTCTGTTAGGTCCACATCATTTCTGTCCTTTATTGTGCCCATCTTTGCATGAAATGTTCCCTTGGTATCTCTAATTTTCTTGAAGAGATCTCTAGTCTTTCCCATTCTATTGTTTTCCTCTATTTCTTTGCACTGATCACTGAGGAAGGCTTTCTTATCTCTCCTTGCTATTCTTTGGAACTCTAAATTCAAATGGGCATATCTTTCCTTTTCTCCTTTGCTTTTCACCTCTCTTCTTTTCAAAGCTATTTGAAAAGCCTCCACAGACAACCATTTTACCTTTTTGCATTTCTTTTTCTTGGGGATGGTCTTGATCCCTGCCTCCTGTACAATGTCACGAACCTCCCTCCATAGTTTTTCAGACACTCTGTCTATCAGATCTAATCCCTTGAATCTATTTCTCACTCCCACTGTGTAATTTTAAGGGATTTGATTTAGGTCATACCTGAATGGTCTAGTGGTTTTCCCTACTTTCTTCAATTTAAGTCTAAATTTGGCAATAAGGAGTTCACGGTCTTGTTTTTGCTGACTGTAGAGAGCTTCTCCATCTTTGGCTGCAAAGAATATAATCAATCTGATTTCAGTATTGACCATCTAGTGATGTCCATGTCTAGAGTCTTCTCTTGTGTTAGAAGAGGGTATTTGCTATGACCAATGCATTCTCTTGGCAAAACTCTGTTAGCCTTTGCCCTGCTTCATTTTGTACTCCAAGGCAAAATTTGCCTGTTACTCCAGGTATCTCTTGACTTCCTACTTTCCAGTAGGAAAAGTAGGAAGAATTCCTGTCCCCTATAATGAAAGGGGCATCTTTTTTGGGTGTTAATTCTAGAAGGTCTTGTAGGTCTTCATTGAACCATTCAGCTTCAGCTTCTTCAGCATTACTAGTCAGGGCATAGGCTTGGATTACTGTGATATTGAATGGCTTGCCTTGGAAATGAACAGAGATCATTCTGTCTTTTTGAGATTGCATCCAAGTACTGAATTTTGGACTCTTTTGTTGACTATGATGGCTACTCCATTTCTTTTAAGGGATTCTTGCCGACAGTAATAGATATAATGGTCATCTGAGTTAAATTCACCCATTCCAGACCACTTTAGTTCACTGATTCCTAAAATGTCGATGTTCAGTCTTGCCATCTCCTGTTTGACCACTTCCAATTTGCCTTGATTCATGGACTCAATATTCCAGGTTCCTATGCAATATTGTTCTTTACAGCATTGGACTGTGCTTCTATCACCAGTCACATCCACAACTGGGTGTTGTTTTTACTTTGGCTCCATCTCTTCATTCTTTCTGGCATTATTTCTCCACTAATTTCCAGAAGCATATTGGGCACCTACTGACCTGGGGAGTTCATCTTTCAGTGTCCTATCTTTTTGCCTTTTTGTACTGTTCATGAGCTTCTCATGGCAAGAATATTGAAGTGGTTTGCCATTCCCTTCTCCAGTGGACCACATTTTGTCAGAACTCTCCACCATGATCTGTCCATCCTGGGTGGCCCTACATGGCATGGCTCATAGTTTAATTGAGCTAGACAAGGCTGTGGTCCATTTGATCAGATTGGTTAGTTTTCTATCATGGTGGTTTTCATTCTGTTGGCCCTCTGATGGAGAAGGATAAGAGGCTTATGGGAGCTTCCCAATGGAAGAGACTGACTGAGGGGAAACTGGGTCTTCTTCTTGTAAATCTTTAATTCAGTTTTTTTTTGATGGGTGGGGCTGTGTTCCTTCCCTGTTATTTGGCCTGAGGCCAAACTATGGTGGAGGTAATGAAGACAATGGCAGCCTCCTTCAAAAGGTCCCATTCATGCACTGCTGCACTCAGTGCCCTATCCCTGCAGCAGGCCACTGCTGACCCACACCTCTGCTGGAGACTCCTGGACACTCACTGGCAAGTCTGGGTCAGTCTCTTGTGGAGCCACTGCTCCCTTCTTCTGGGTCTTGGTGCGCACAAAGTTTTGTTTGTGCCCTCCACGAGTCTGTTTCCCCAGTCCTGTGTAAGTTCTGGCAGTTCTGTGGTGGATCAAATTGTGACCTCCTCCAGCAGGGCTTATGCCATATCCAGGTCTTCTGCACCCAGAGCCCCTGCCCCTGCCTCAGTCCACTGCTGACCCGTACCTCTGCAGGAGACACTCAAACACAGTTCTGTCTCAGTCTCTGTGGGATCTCTGGGTCCTGGTGCACACAAGGTTTGTTTGAGCCCTGTGAGCATCTCTGCCAGTTTGATTCTAAACACGAATTCACGCCTCCTACCATCTTTCTGGGGCTTCTCCTTTGCCATTGGATGTGGGGTATCTCCTCAGAGTCACTCCACTGCTGAACAACCACCACTACAGCACCTACCATCTTGCTGGGGCTTCTCTACAGTGAAAGTCACTCAGTCATGTGTAACTCTTTGTGACCCCATCCACTATACAGTCCACGGAATTCTCTAGGACAGGATACTGGAGTGAGTACCCTTTCCCTTCTCCAGGGGATCTTCCCAAGCCAGGGATTGAACCCAGGTCTCCCACATTGCAGACGGATTCTTTACCAGCTGACCCACAAGGGAAGCCCAAGAATACTGGAGTGGGTAGCCTATCCCTTCTCCAGCAGATTTTTCTGACCCAGGAATTGAACCAGAGTCTCCTGCATTGCAGGCAGATTCTTTACCAACTGAGCTATCAGGGAATCTTCTTTGTGTTTAGTCTTTGTTAGTTTGATTAATATGTGTCTTGGCATGTTTCTCCTTGGGTTTATCTTGTATGGGACTCTTTATGCCTCTTGGACTTGAATGATTATTTCCTTTTCCATGCTGGGGAAATTTTCAACTATAATCCCTTCAAAAATTTTCTCATACTCTTTTTCTCCTCTTCTTCTGGGACCCTATAATTCAAATGTTGGCGCGTTTGATATTGTCCCAGAGGTCTCTGAGACTATCCTCAGTTCTTTTCATTCTTTTTATTTTTATTCTGCTCTTCAGAAGTTATTTCCACCATTTTATCTTCCAGCTCACTGATTCGTTCTTCTGCTTCAGATATTCTGCTATTGAGCCCTTCTAGAGTAGTTTTAATATAAGTAATTTTGTTGTTTGTCTGTGTATATTTATTCTTTAATTCTTTTAGTTATTTGTTAATTGATTCTTGCATTTTCTCCATTTTTTTTCAAGGTTTTTGATCATCTTTATTCTGAATTCTTTTTCAAGTAATTTGCCTATTTCCTCTTCATTTACTTGGACTTCTGTGTTTCTAGCTTGTTCTTTCATTTGTGTAGTACTTCTCTGCCTTTTCATTTTTTAAAACAAAACTTATTGTGTTTGAGGTCTCCCTTCCCAGGCTTCACAGTTGAATTCTTTCTTCCTTTTGGTTTCTGCCCTCCTAAGGTTGGTCCAGTGGTTTGTGTAAGCTTTGTATAGGGTGAGATTTGTGCTGAGTTTTTGTTTGTTTGTTTTCTCTAATGGGCAAGGCTGAGTGAGGTGGTAATCCTGTCTGCTGATAATTGGGTTTGTATTTTTGTTTTGTTTGTTGTTTAGATGAGGTGTCCTGCACAGGGTGTTACTGGTGGTTGGGTGATGCCAGGTCTTATATTCAAGTGGTTTCTTTTGTGTGAGTTCTCACTATTTGATACTCCCTAGGGTTAGTTCTCTGATAGTCTAGGGTCTTGGAGTAAGTGCTCCCACTCCAAAGGCTCAGGGCTTGATCTCTGATCAAAAACGAAGATCCCACAAGTGGTTTCTTATGGCATTAAGTGAAATTAAAATAAATATCCAAAAACAAGAAACCAAAGATGAACCCCAGACAAATTGCAGTTACAAAATCAGACAAATAGTATTTAAAATAATATTTAAAATAATGGAATATACACATATACATATATACCCATGAGCAAAGTCAAAACAGTCCAACAAAAATAAAGTACAGTAGGTTGTACTATATTGTACTTTGACCTGGCAAACAAAGGAAGTAAAAATAGTATTTACCAGTTAAGAACAAAACAAACTAAAGTACAAACATGAAAACAAAACTAAAGCAAGGTGCAAATTGGGGAATAAAGCAATGAAAACAAAACTAACAAATATTTTGAGAGAAAAGGAAAGAAAGAAAACAAAGAAAGAATAGATATGCAAAGTTAAATAGAGGTAGATGAAGAAGATATATATTCATTAAAGATTAACTGCAAGGGGAAAAGAACAGTAGGAAAAGCAAACAAAGGAATAAATGCAGAAAAAATAATAGGTTTAAAAAATTAAAAATTAAAATTAAAAAACGAGAAAAGAAAAAAAAAAACAACAACTCCACAGAACTGCAAAAGTCCAATGTAGAGGCAGAGGTTTATAACAACACTAAAAACTGTGACTGAGCAAAAGAAAGAAAAAAGAAAAAAGCTCAAAAGCTTAATTAGATTTCATGGTGCCAATAAAATCAACAACTACAATGGGGCGGGGGGAGGGGGGAGAAAAAAGAAAGAAAGAAAGAAAAATCCAAAAGAATTTACAGAACAAGTCAAAACATAAGAATAATAAATGTATAACCTCAGATATGCAGATGACACCACCCTTATGGCAGAAAGTGAAGAGGAACTAAAAAGCCTCTTGATGAAAGTGACAGTGGAGAGTGAAAAAGTTGGCTTAAAGCTCAACATGCAGAAAACGAAGATCATGGCATCCAGTCTCATCACTTCATGGGAAATAGATGGGGAAACAGTGGAAACAGTGTCAGACTTTATTTTGGGGGGCTCCAAAATCACTGCAGATGGTGACTGCAGCCATGAAATTAAAAGATGCTTACTCCTTGGAAGGAAAGTTATGACCAACCTAGATAGCATATGCAAAAGCAGAGACATTACTTTGCCAACAAAGGTTCATCTAGTCAAGGCTATGGTTTTTCCTGTGGTCATGTATGGATGTGAGAGTTGGACTGTGAAGAAGGCTGAGTGCCAAAGAATTGATGCTTTTGAAGTGTGGTGTTGGAGAAGACTCTTGAGAGTCCCTTGGACTGCAAGGAGATCCAACCAGTCCATTCTGAAGGAGATCAGCCATGGGATTTCTTTGGAAGGAATGATGCTAAAGCTGAAACTCCAATACTTTGGCCACCTCATGTGAAGAGTTGACTCATTGGAAAAGACTCTGATGCTGGGAGGGATTGGGGGCAAGAGGAGAAGGGGATGACAGAGGATGAGATTGCTGGATGGCATCACTGACTCGATGGCCGTGAGTCTGAGTGAACTCCGGGAGTTGGTGATGGACAGGGAGGCCTGGCGTGCTTCGATTCATGGGGTGGCAAAGAGTCGGACACGACTGAGCGAGTGATCTGATCTGATCTGAGTCACTGCTGTCAGAGTCCTTTCCCTTGCTGGTAGTCACAGTCCACCTCAGCTCCCCAGGATGCCCTCCAACACTGTGCTGATCTCTGGACCTGCTATGGGGGCAGTTCAAATTCTAATCTAGTCTTACCCCTGTGTGTTCTTGCCTCCAATGTCCACAGCTATCAGAACTAGTGTGTTTTCTTTTGTGGGAGCTCTCAATGACTTTTTATATATTCTATAGACACAAAGTCTGCCTAGTTGATCATGTGGACTTAATCTGCAGCTTGTACAGCTGGTGGGATGGTTTTGGGTCTTCTTTCTTAGCCACACTGCCCCTGGGTTTCAATTGTGGTTTTATTTCCACCTCTGCATGTGGGTCGCCCACCAGTGTTTGCTCCTGAGGCTGCCCTGGAGGACTTGGGTTTGCCCCTGTGAGGGCCAAGTATGGAGGTGGTGCAGCTGCTTGGGTCTCAGGGGTTCTGGCAGCACCAGGTACTCAGAGGAGTACTGCTGCTAGGGCAGCAGAAAATATAGTGCTCTAGAAGGGTATGGCAACTGGTATTGGCCAAAACACTCCAGTATTCTTGCCTGGAGAACCCCTCTCCCTGACAGAGAAGCCTGGCAGGCCACAGTCCACAGGGTCACAAAGGGTCAGACACTATGGAAGCAACCTTGAGTGTATAGATGCTAGATTTTTTTTTTTTTTGCCTGTGGCAGTTCTGTCACAGTTAGAGTTGAGCGTGAAGGTGGCACAGCTGCTTGGCTTGTGGGGACCCTGGTAGTGCCAAGTGTGCAGGGACACGGACTGTCTCTGCCGCGGCAGTTCTGGCCCTCTCAGAGTCTTTTTACGAGCCTCTTGTAGCTGGCGATAAGAAGACCTCTTTGGCCAGTCTTTCTCCGTTGCTCTGCCCATTCAGGCACTTAGAGGGCTCCCTTGCCTGGGGCCCTTCTCTGTTGTTCTGCACGTCAGGCACATAGAGGGGCCGCCCTGGCTGGGGTCCTACTCTGTAGATCTGCACATCAGTCACTTAAAGGAGAACCGTGGGTGGGGTCCTACTCTGTAGTTCAGTGCATCAGGCGTTTAATGGATCAGTCTCTATTGTTGAGCTGCCGATGCTGGTGTCTGGGGGGGAGAGAGAGGTTATGGTGATGGCCCCACCCCCTACCCATGACTCAGCAGTGTTGCCTTGCTTCCATGGCTGCCCAGCTTTTCTCCACAGGCATTTCCCACCACAAGCTCCTCCCTCACATTACCTTGATCCATCTCTCCTCAGTCAACAGCAGCCCTCACCCTGGGATTGCTCCACAGTCCCTAAACTCCATCTCCCAGCTGGTGCGCTTACCAGGGGACCTGCATCCCTGTCCAAGATATGTATGGCTGCATCAAGGACTGATTCTCATTCCGTTTAGGCTGCCACAGGTAAGCTGTTTCACTCTCAGCCTTAAATGTTTCTCCTCTGACTCAGACAATTTCCCTGATGTGGGGATCAGACCCCTGCTTCAGTTCCCTCACTGGCTGAGGGCAAGTCCAGTCCTACTAACATTCCTATTTTTCCCGCTAGTTTCTTCATCCTACCGAGTTTTGCATGGTTCTACATATTATTTTCCACTGGTCAGGCACTCCTGTCCACGCTCAGCTGGTGTTCTGCATGCACTTCTGTGTCTGAAGGTGTATTCCTGAAGCATCCATGGAGAGAGATGTACTCCACATCCACCTGGTCCTCTGCCATCTCGTTCTCTGGCCTAAAACTTTTTTATTTGTTATTATTATTTTAAATTGGAGTATAGTTGCTTTACACTGTCATATTAGTTTCTGCTGTACAACAACGTGAATCAGCTATATGTAAATGTATATTCCCTCCCCCTTAAGCCTCCCTCCCATCCAGGCCCTCTAGGTCATCACAGAGCACGGAGCTGAGCTCCCTGTGCTATACATCTGCTTCCTACTAACTAGCTATTTTATGCGTGGTAGTGTATATATGTTGGTACTACTTTCTCAATTTGCCCCACCTACTCCTTCCCTGGTGGCTCAGATGGTAAAGCGTCTGTCTACAATGCGGGAGACCTGGGCTTGATCCCTGGGTTGGGAAGTTCCCTGGAGAAGGAAAAGGCAACCCACTCCAGTACTCTTGCCTAGAAAATCCCATGGACGGAGGAGCCTGGTGTCCATGGGGTCACAAAGAGTCGGACATGACTGAGCGACTTCACTTTCACTTTCACTCCTTCCACCACTGTGTCTACAAGTCTATTCTCTATGTCTAGTCTGTGTCTCTATTCCTGTGTACAAGACAGTTATTTTTTAAAAGAGCCCCATGAACATTCACACTCCCTTTTAAGCAATGTCAGGGACCCCTAGAAGGGTGTCTGTGCTGGGCCCACCATACACCACTCCCGAATCCTGTTTCACCTACTCACCCTGATGATGCCCACTGCTTAGTAGGCAGTCTGAAGAGGCAGAAATGCCTCAGCTGGGACGGCAGGCTCCCCATGAAATCACCATTGCTGCATTAAGGGGTCTGTCACCTGGTGTCCCCAGGTTGCCAGCTGCCTGGGGTGCCAGTGTGGTATGGGCTTTCGGTAAAGGAAGCACTCTTCTTGTGACATTCTGAAGGCTCTCTGTCAGACTGTCCCCTCTCCCACAGCAGGTTTGCATTGCCCCACGTAACTGAGGTACCCTGGATTCTCGGTTACATGTCCTAGACCCAGGAATTCTGCTGCTCTAGGTTTCCTCCTCTGTTCCCTACTTCCGGCAACTGTGGGGGCAGGCCCAGGACCATTGAGAGCAGGCAGCACTTGTGCAGCAGAGACAGCTCCAGTCAAACTTAGCCAAGGAGCATCTCCCTGCTCCTCTTCCCAAAAACGTAAGAGCTGAGATAGGATTCCATTATGACTTCACAACAACCGATCACATCTCCCACCAGGGCATTCTCTTCCCAGTACAAAGCGTCTATCGGTAGTGTCTTCACAGTTTTCCCCAAGATCCATGGATAGCACCTGGCTTACATTCTGGCACCTTACTATAGAAAGCATGTTTGTGCTCAGTTGTTTCAGCTGTGTCTGACTCCTTGCGACCCCATGGACTGCAGCCTGCCAGGCTCCTCTGTCCATGGGATTCTCCAGGCAAGAATACTGGAGTGGGTCCCCATTTCTTCCTCCAGGGGATCTTCCTGACCCATGGATCAAACCTGGGTCTCCTGCATTGCAGACAGATTCTTTGCTGCCAAACCACCGGGGAAGCCCCATAGACAGCACATCCTGCTCCAAAGATGAAGTCAAACCTCTTTCTCATAGAAACTGAAAACGTTCACAGAGCTGACAGGATAGATTTTCCAGTTCCTGCTCTTTAATTTTTCTAAGTTTCAGGATCATGTCACAGCCAAACCTCTGGCTGTAATACCTTGAACAAAGTGATTACAGGGCTCAATCAGAAGCATGAGGATGGTGTGAGGCAGGAGAGTCCCTTCTTTGAGCCTCAGTTTCCTCATCTGTGAGGAAACTAACCTCATCAACCTATTGTGAGGTTTAAAGAGACAGTGTTTGCAGAATGCCTTAGCCAGAGCCCGGCTCAGAGCACCTAGTCCCTGGGCTGCTGGAAGTCATTGTCTTCACCCTTCAGGCAGCAGGATCCTTCCTGTTTATCATTCTCACAGGACAGCACACACGTGGACTCTGGGAGCTGGTACCCCTTAACTTGGCTTTATCAGGAATTTAATTTGGTGACCCTGGGCATTTCCTTTGGGGCCCAGGATCCAAGTAAAGCTGAGTCTACTTTTCCAGGCCATGGCTGACATGTGAACAATCCAAGCCCCATGGCTTTCCCAGTAGGACATGTGTTGCCTCTGATCCACACCCGATCAGCCATGGAAATAGGAAGTGGCGATGAATCAAAGACCCCCACATGTTTTTTTCCTTTTGGTTTGCTCTAACCCTATTTTGGAGAAGGCAATGGCATCCCACTCCAGTACTCTTGCCTGGAAAATCCTATGGATGGAGGAGCCTGGTAGGCTGCAGTCCATGGGGTTGCTAAGAGCCGGACACGACTGAGCGACTTCACTTTCACTTTTCACTTTCATGCACTGGAGAAGGAAATGGCAACCCACTCCAGTGTTCTTGCCTGGAGAATCCCAGGGATGGGGAACCTGGTGGGCTGCCGTCTATGGGGTTGCACAGAGTCAGACACGACTGAAGTGACTTAGCAGCAGCAGCAGCAGCAACCCTATTTTCCTGCTTACAAATGTAGGTCAGGTTTCTTGATAGAATCTGGCTCCCAACACCTGGTGTACAGTTGGTTTAAATTCAGGATATTATATAAATAAAACATTAGCAGACACTCTAGTCAGAGAGAGGAGAAGAAAGACATGAGGTGAGAAGAGGCAGTGGAAAAAACAGATGGTTTGTCAATACACACCAAAGTAACTAGCTGATTAGGGCCACAAGAATTTCCCAAGTTATTATTTTGTTTCAAACATGTACTTCACACTACTCTAGGAGGCAGTACAGCATAACAGTTAAATACAAGCCAGATAACTGACTGGTTTAGAATCCAGGCCCTGTTACTTACTAATCATGGAGTGTAGGCAAGTGAATGAGCATCAGTGTGTCTGCTTTCTTATCTATAAAATTACCACCTCCCAACATTGAACTGTTGCAAGGATTATATGAGAGGCACAAGCAATGCTCTAGGAAACATTGGCTATTACTGCAGTAACATTATATGTTGGCCCTGAGCCAGTTGGAGCTTCCAATGACATAGGCAGTCCTTGACTCAACATCGTATCTCAAGATAGAGAGACGTTTTGGTCTCACAAAAAAGAAGTTCCATGAGGGCAACGTTGACTGTTTGTTTCTGTTTGGTCTTCTACTGTATTTCCAGGGCCCAGGAGAGTGCTTAAAACACAAGACGAGCTCAATAAATTTTAGTCAAATGAATAAATTTAAACATCATACAGGATTCAAGTGGGACACAAAGGAGGGATGTCAATAAAATGATTATAAAAAGGAGATAAGTGAGACAGTTAGAGAAATAAAATGCATGAAGAACAAGGAATCAAACTAGAAGATAGGATGCGAGAAGTTTAGTAAAGACTCTCAAATTTGACTAAGTGGAATGATTTCTAACACATAATCCAAGTCATAAGAAAATTTGGGAATTTAAATTCCCATTACCTTAAGATAGGGTTTGGTAGGTGAGCCTGAGTAGCATCGAGCCAGAAGTAACATCCAAATTGCAGGTCAGAATTTCTGACTTTGAACTTGACTCTGTAACCCCAGTCTTAGGCCAGTCTTTCAGTTGCCGTTAGGGAAGGACCTTTGCTACTCAGGAAAGTTTATAATTAAGTACAACAAAGATAAAGTAAATGAAACTCACAGGATTTCATGTGATGTCTAGAAATAAGTTTTATAAATACCATGAAAAATGTGTGTAATAGTTATTTATAGCATATAAAACATTCAGGAAACTAGCATATTAATTGAATACTCCAATTTGAAATGTTTAATTATTATCAAGCCTCATTTTACTTTTAAAATGCATGAAGCTTTTTATGAACTGTATTTGACTATCTGAAAGACTGAAATGTTTTTAGGTCTTTTCAGGCATCTTATATTTGTAACTAGAGTTTCCATACTAAACGTTTTGCTTATCTTATCAGAGTTAATCAGCCTTATTGGGTGTCTTGCTTGAGAGAATCATGCTCAAGAGAATCAAATATATTAAATTTGGTCCTCTAATTTTAAAAGTTTAAGGGAATTTAATTAACCATGACAGTAAAATAGGTTGTTTAAGGACATGTTATCTATTAAATTTAGCTAAATATTAATTAAAAGACAAGTGAAAGTGATTTTTATACAGAATTACTAGATTTATAGATAAATTGATTAAACTAGTACATTGAGCTCTACAACTTAAGAAATGGCTATGATTTAAACCTACAACTTTATTTTATTGCATATCCATGAAAACCCTTTACCTTTTTGAACCTGGCTTTCCCCCAAAGACCCTGCTTCTTCTGTAGCCCCCACAGATGGTGATTACTTTCTCCCCTACCTTGACCGCACAAGCCAGAAAGTGTCTACTTTTTCTTTCTTTTCAGCTCCAGAGCTTTGTTCCCGCCTCCTCTCTGAAAATCTCTATCACTGAAACTCATGGTATCAGACGATACCACTCCATTCCTACAGCAAGCTTAGACTGTGATCATTGGTCTTTACCCCTTGAAGACTGTTCATTTACTTAATGAAGAATGTTCACTATCACTCTTTCCAATGTTAACTTGCCTCAATTCTTTCTGATTTCCATATTCATGGACACTGATGAGGTTCAGGTGAAGCATAATCAGAAACCAATCAGAAGCAAAGTTGTTTTCCCAAAGGGCCTCAATCTGAGCCAAGTATTACCCTTTAGTTGCTGTAGGGAGGTCCTGGGTCTTAGGACAAGGATCAATGGGCCAGGGTGGCCAAAGCAATGGGGGACATGAGGCAACTCAGGTAATGGTCATTAACCAAGTGGTGTAAAGGAGTTTCAACATTTTAACAACTGAAATTTTTAGAACATACTTCCTACCAGCTGACATCGGCCCTGAGTGGAGATGATTCTCCCAGGTTCCCTGCCCTCTTATTCATGTGGCCTTATCCTCTACTCCACCTCAGCCCACCCGCTCGCATTTGTCATATTCTAGACCCATAAATGGTAACTGCATCCCCTCTGTGATGTAAATTGTAAGCATCCTACTCAGGCTGCCACCTCCTATCCTTTAAGTTTACTCCACCCAGAATTCCAACAATTCTGCCATCTTATCAGAGCCTACAACTCATTATTTCTCCCAGTTTTCACTATATCTTACCTCCTTCATGCATTTTATTCTTTCAACCAGATTAGATTCTATAGTATATCACTGTAATCATTCCTTTGTGTATACAAAACCCTCTGTCTTAGTCTTTCCTTTTTTCACCAGCCTGGAAAAGCCAATCTGTGGTAAATCCAAGTCTCTACCGGCTCTAAGCTGGCATGATGCACTTGAATATAGCTGCAGAAAGCCACGCCACACACAAACTTGTCTCACTTTAAATGTTACTACCCTGAGTGGGCCTTTAGTAGACAATGATACTACATTGCCTAGGTCAGTCACTTTCCCAATCTGCTAAATAAGCAGAATTATCTCACACCTCTTCTTGTCTTTTCAAACCTCCAGCAATCTTCTGCCCTCCTTACTCAAATCTAGGCATGCGTGCTCAGTTGTGTCCGACTCTTTGTGACCCTATGGACTGCAGCCCTCCAGGTTCTTCTGTCCATTTCCAGGCAAGAATACTGGAGTGGGTTGCCATTTTCTCCTCCAAGGGATCTTACTGACCCAAGGATCGAACCTGTGTCTCTTATGTCTCCTGTATTGGCAGACAGATTCTTTACCACTGAACCACCAAGGAAACCCTGCTGCAGCTGCTGCTGCTAAGTCGAGTCAGTGTGTCCGACTCTGTGCAACCCCATAGACGGCAGCCCTACAGGCTCCTCTGTCCCTGGGATTCTCCAGGCAAGAACACTGGAGTCGGTTGCCATTTCCTTCTCCAATGCATGAAAGTGAAAAGTGAAAGTGAAGCTGCTCAGTCGTGTCTGACTCTTAGCAACCCCATGAACTGTAGCCTACCAACCTCTTCCGTCCATGGGATTCTCTAGGCAAGAGTACTGGAGTGAGTTGCCATTGCCTTCACCGTATTCAAGTCCAGTTGTTCTCAAAATATTTTGGTTCCATGAGTCCTTTAAATTCTTGAAAATTGAGGATCTTGAGAGCTATTGTGTGAATATAGGTTATATTTGTCCATATCTATGATATTAAAATGAAAAACTTGGAAATTTAAAATATTTGTTTATTAATTTTATTAAAAAATAACAAACCCATTACTTATTAACATAAATAACATATTCTCATGGAAAAGAACTGTATTTTCCAAGCCAAAATATTTTTGGTGAGAAGAGAAGCAATGCTTTACATATTTGCAAAATCTTTTTCATGTTTGGTGAAAGAACAGATAGAAGACTAGATTCTCATATTTACTTCTGCTTTCAAATTGTTATATAATTTTTACTACAGTATATCATGAAAATCCTGGCCTCACATAGCTATCAATAAGTAGTTGGAAAAAGAAATATTTTAATAACTTTCTCAGATAATTGAGGATATTCACTGATACTACACAAAAACCTGACAAGTGATAATTTCGTAAAGGGTGGTTGCAATGTGAATTTTAAAACCACACCAATCAACTTTTTACACTATGCTATATTAAAATCTATTGATTTATCTTGCACTTCAAGTGGATCTTTTACTCATGCATAATATTGTAACACTATGCATTGGTCATTTGGAAAGTATTGGTTCAAAAAGTTATGCAGTTCTAAACACTGACACATTCACATATGTTAGTATTACCACTGATCTCATCAGAAGTCTTTACGCACTGGAGACTTTCCTGGCGGTCCTGTGGTTAAGACTTCATTCCCACTGCAAGGGGTATGGGCTTAGATCCCTGGTCAGGGTAAGATCCCACATACCGTGCTGCATAACGTGGCCAAAAAAATTTTAACAAACACGAAACAAAACAAAGAAGTCTTTAAGTATTGAAAAGCTGTCAAGCTCCTGGAGGCAGATAAAAGTTTTTCAAAATTCTAAGTTTTGCAGCAAAGCTTGAATTTTATCATTGTCAAGAAATAGCTTACAAATACCTCCTATCAAACAGGCTCACTTTGTTCATTTTTTAGAAAATGTTTGCTAAATATGTACCCAAGTCTGAATAACTGAAGTTGGTCTGCTGGTCGAATGATTCCGAGTTTTGCTTGTATTTGTTCAGGATTAGCAGCAACTAATCATCAAAGATCTTCCTTATGTGAATGCAGTTAACACAGGTATTACTAATATTTTCGAAGTGTTAATGTTTTTTAATTGCTTGCTGTTTCCTGTACCGGCTGTGTTCAACTGATATTCCATGAGTAAAGCAGTGAGGTCAGCCCTCATTTCAAACACTGAAAGTGCTTTTCCCCAAGACAGCTATCATACTTTGGTATGCAACAGAAGTGTTTTATATGTACTTCCCATTCAACACAGAATATTAAAAGCATGTGTACTCAAGGGATGAGATTTTATAAAATTAATAACTTTTACTGCTTCATTAAAAATGTTCTTTAGCAAAAAATTTTTTTTTCCTGCAAGTGCTTAGTGGTGAAGAATCTAACGACTAGTAGTATAATTTGACACTATTGCCTTGATTCATGCTAAGACACCAGCAATTTTACCCACCATTGCTTTTATACCACCAGGACAAATGCCAACAAAATTGTGAAGGATAAACCAAGCAATTAAAAAATGTTAACACTCTGAAAATATTGGTACTACTTGTGTTGATTACATTCACATAAAAGATCTTTGATGATTCAGATCAGATCAGATCAGATCAGTTGCTCAGCCGTGTCCGACTCTTTGCCACCCCATGAATCACAGCACGCCAGGCCTCCCTGTCCATCACAAACTCCCAGAGTTCACCCAGACTCATGTCCATCGAGTCAGTGATGCCATCCAGCCATCTCATCCTCTGTCGTCCCCTTCTCCTCTTGCCCCCAATCCCTCCCAGCATCAGAGTCTTTTCCAATGAGTCAATTCTTCACATGAGGTGGCCAAAGTACTGGAGTTTCAGCTTTAGCATCATTCCTTCCAAAGAACACCCAGGGCTGATCTCCTTCAGAATGGACTGGTTGGACCTCCATGCAGTCCAAGGGACTCTCAAGAGTCTTCTCCAACACCACACTTCAAAAGCATCAATTCTTTGGCGCTCAGCCTTCTTCACAGTCCAACTCTCACATCCATACATGACCACAGGAAAAACCATAGCCTTGACCAGACGAACTTTTGTTGGCAAAGTAATGTCTCTGCTTTTAAATATGCTATCTAGGTTGGTCTTAACTTTCCTTCCAAGGAGTAAGCGTCTTTTAATTTCATGGCTGCAGTCACCATCTGCAGTGATTTTGGAGCCCAGAAAAATAAAGTCTGACTTTGATAATTAGTTGGTGCTAATCCTGAACAAACATAAGCAAAACTCCAAATCTAGGCACATTGGTAGATTTGTTCATTTTAAGGCAAAAGTTCAGTTCTACAGAAGCAATATTAACTCAGTCTTTTGTCTGCAGCTAAATTTTTATTCTGAGTTGCTGAATCGTTGAAAGGTGGCAGTTCTGTGGTTCCTTTCACTGATTTTTTTCATCCAGCAGGCATTCAGCAATGTCAAATACACAAGATTTTATTAGTCCCTCTGCTATTGTGTGTACTTTTCCAGCCAAAGCAATATGGTACCCTACCTTGTAAGGTGCTTCAGTAGCTTTTTCATTTCTAGTTTGAGAGGGAGAGGGTGGGATGATTTGGGAGAATGGCATTGAAGCATGTATAATAACATATATGAAACGAATTGCCAGTCCAAGTTCGATGCAGGATACAGGATGCTTGGGGCTGGTGCACTGGGACGACCCAGAGGGATGGTTCAGGGAGGGAGGAGGGAGGTGGGTTTGGGATGGGGAACACGTGTATACCTGTGGCGGATTCATGTTGATGTATGGCAAAACCAATACAATATTGTAAAGTAATTAACCTCCAATTAAAATAAATAAATTTATATTAAAAAAAAGATAAAAAGAAAAGCTGTGACATGCAATTATTGGATTTTAAAGGGCTCATCATATGTCTGTCTAAAATATTCATTTTTCTTTATACTCTGCATACTAGTCCCAATTTGATGCTGCAGTTGAGGGGGTCACCATATGTTATTAGAGAATGCTCTGTTGCCTGAAAGGCACTAAGGTAGGGACTTTTGTGGTGGTCCAGTGGTTAAGACTCCCCACTGCCAGTGTGGAGGGCATGGGTTCGATCCCTGGTCAAGAAACTACAATACCCATGCCATGCAGTGCAGTGAAAATTTTAACTAAATAAAAATAAAAGGCACTAAGGTAATAATTGACAATTATAAAGCTTAAGGAAAGATAGTTTTTGCCATATTCTTATTTCTTACCTACAGTTTTGTCAGTGTCTTTGGAGGAGATTCCTTTCTTCTACAAGTCAGAGAACTCACCTTTTTGGTTTGGGGTTGTGTTTTTTTTGTTTTGTTTTGTTTTGTTTTTTAGCCACATGGACTATGTAGTCTTGGGTTGAAAAATAAGATCTTATAATCTCTCCTTTTAAAGTCAATAATACATCTTCAATAAAAATATTTTTTAAATAAATTTAATTTGGAAGAAAATAATAAATTCCAAAGTAATAGTTTTAGGTATTTAAACATTAAAAATCAAATATTATGCAAAATGAGACCAAAAAAATATACTTCTTATGTTTTCCTGTGGGTGTAAGGTGGTATTCACCCACAATTCCTTTCCTAGCCCCTGAAAGTCTTGAAATTCGTCTCTGTGTTGGATTGCCTCTTTCCTCCTAGCCTCTTGGACATCATCTGTGATGACCCCACTCCAGCTCTCATTCTCACGGGTCCAGTCTACATATAATTCATGGAAAAAGCTTAATCACCTTTACCCAACAAATGAACACCAAGGATGCAAGCTCTCCCAGCACAGCCTCTCTAGTTATTCTAGTCTCTCAAGGAGCCACTAGCTAGGTGCTGCCCCTTTAAATTTCTCAGAACACCACTTCACCTTTCTTTGTGGCCCCATCAAAGCACATTTCCCTTATATCTGAAAGTGTTAGTCGTTCAGTCGTGTCCGACTCTGCAACCCCATGGACAGTAATCTGCCAGGCTTCTCTGTCCATGGGATTCTCTGAGCAAAAATATTGGAGTGGGTTGCACTCCTCCAGGGGATCTTTCCCACGCAGGTATTGAACCTGGGTCTCCTGTATTGCAGGCAGATTCTTTACCATCTAAACCAACAGGGAGCCACCCTACATTTGAGGTAATGCAATTCTCATTCTCTCCCCCAGAAACTCAAAACACAAAGACAGCTTCCTCTAAATATTTGCACATTGATTCATCCCTAACAGTAACAAGATAGGTAAAAATTCCTGCTTCCTTAGAGATCTTTTCTAATGCACAACACTAGATAAATTCAAGAAAATAAAACTCTTCTCTTTTAACTCTTACTATACTTTTCTTTGGAGAAGGCAATGGCACCCTACTCCAGTACTCTTGCCTGGAAAATCCCATGGATGAGGAGCCTGGTGGGCTGCAGCCCATGGGGTCATGAAGAGTCAGACACGACTGAAGCGACTTAGCAGCAGCAGCAGCATACTTTACTTAGGGCTTCCCTTGTAGCTCAGTTGGTAAAGAATCTGCCTGCAATGCAGGAGACCTGGGTTCTATCCCTGGGTCAGAAAGATCCCCTGGAGAAGGAAACGGCAACCCACTCTAGTATTCTTGCCTGGAGAATCCTATGGACAGAGGAGTCTGGCAGGCTACAGTCCACGGGGTCACAAGAGTTGGACACGATTTAGTGATTAAACCACCACCACCATACTTTTCTTGACCACTACAACCTATTTTTATAGGCAAGAAATGTGTGCTGGATTTGCTATGCTTAGTTGCTCAGTCATGTCCAACTCTTTGTGATCCTGTGGACTGTAGCCAGCCAGGCTCCTCTGCCCATGGGGATTCTCCAGGCAGGAATACTGAAGTGGGTTTCCATTCCTTCCTCCAGGGTATCTTCCCAACCCAGGGATCGAACCCAGGCCTCCCACATTGCAGGCAGATTCTTTACCAGCTGAGCCACAAGGAAAGCCCCAGAAACCTGTGGGACAATGTAAATTATTCTCACATATGTGTAATTAGAGTCCAAGAAGGTAAGAAGAAAGAGAAGGAGTAGCAAATTATTTGAAGAAATAATAGCCAGAGACTTCCCAAATCTGTTAAAAAGTATTAGTCTACAGATCCAAGAAGCTCTATCAACCCTAAACAGAATAACTACAAAAAAGACCACATCAAGACATTCTATAGTTAAATAGAGGAAAGACAAAGGCAAAAATGACTCGTTACATAATGAGGAAATAAAAATGCAATCTGACTTCTTAAGAGAAACAACAGAGATCAGAATGCAGTGGAATGAAATATTCAAGTGCAAAAAAAAACTGACAGTGATGAATTCAACTTCCAGGAAAGCTATCTTTAAAGCTTCTATATCCAGCAAGACTATCCTTCAAAAATGAAGGTGAATTGAAGACACTTCCTCATTAAAAAAAAGCTGAAATGATTCATTGCTAGAAGACCTGCCCAAAAGAAATACAAGAGAAAGTTCTCTGTGCTGAAAGGGAATGACATCAGACTGTAACACAAATCCACTGTATGCTTGTTTAAAGCAATATTTATAACCCTGTATTGTTGAGCTTACATAGATATATGTGACAATCAAAGCATATAGGAAGGCGGAAGATGTGAAGATTTTTTTGTTATTAGTTTGGTTTTTTGGCTACTCTGTGTCTTCATTGCTTTTGTGGGCTTTCTCTAGTTGGGGCAAGGGGGGCTACTCTTCACTGAAGTGCACAGGCTTCTCATTATAGTGGCTTCTCTCGTTGTGGGGCATGGGCTCTGCAATGCTAGGGCTCCAGTAGTTGCAGTACACAGCTTAGTTGCTCCAAGGAATGTGGGATCTTCCCAGACTAAGAATCAAACCCATGTCTCCTGCAATGGCAGTCAGATTCTTAACCACTGAACCACCAGGGAAGTCCCAAGACATGACGTTTTACTGGAGCAAAGTTGCATTTTTTTTTGTCAGAAGTCAGAATTAACATAATAGATTGTGATAAGTTGAAGATGCATTTTGTAATTACACACACAACTTTTTTAAAAATCAAAAAAATAAAAAATATTTGCTTAACACAAAAGAAGGCAGGAAAGAGAAATGACAAAAAAAATGAGACAAATGCAAAGAAAAATGGCAAAAATAAATCCAACCACATTAATAATACAGAAAATGTGAACAACTAAACACTTCCATCAAAAAGCAGAGACAATTAGAATGAATTTTTTAAAAGAAATCCCAATCATATACAAGACACACTATAAGTTCAAAGATACAAATACAGTGAAAGTAAAGGATGGAAAACTATATACTACACAAAATAACCATAAATAGCTATATTAATATCCAAGAAAATAAACTTCAGATTAGATATAATTAGATACAGGTAAAATTAAAAATATAATTTGTTTTGATATACAACATATTATATTTATAATTGTAAATGTTCATGTGCTTAACAAGTAAATCGCAAAGTACATAAGACAAAGGTGAAAGAACTAAGAAGAGAAATACACAATACAAAAACTTTTAGTTGGAGATTTTAATCTCCTCTGTCATTAATGTAACAATTACACAGAAAATCATGAGAATATAAAAAATTTGAATAACACTGCCTACAAATTGGAGCTAATATATACAGGGAAGACTGCCAGACAACCTGCAGGATATACATTCTTCCCAAGTGCACGTGGAACATTGTTTACCATAGACAATTATATGTCAGGCCATTTCAACAGTTTCCATAAGTTACAGTTCAGTTCAGTTCAGTCACTCAGTCATGTCCTACTCTTTGCAACCCCACGGACTGCAGCACACCAGGCTTCCCTGTCCATCACCAACTCCCGGAGCCTACTGAAATTCATGTCCATCGACGTGGTGATGCCATCCAACCATTTCATGCTCTGTCATCCCCTTCTCCTCCTGCCTTCAGTCTTTCCCAGCATCAGAGTCTTTTCCAGTGAGTCAGTTCTTTGCATCAGGTGGCCAAATATTGGAGTCTCAGCTTCAGCATCAGTCCTTCCAATGAATATTCAGGACTGATTTCTTTTAGGATGGACTGGTTGGATCTCCTTGCAGTCCAAGGGATTCCCAAGAGTCTTCTCCAACACCACAGGTCAAAAGCATCAACTCTTCCCTACTCAGCTTTCTTTATAGTCCAACTCTCACATCCATACATGACTACTGGAAAGACCATAGCTTTGACTACATGGACCTTTGTTGGCAAGGTAATGGCTCTGCTTTTTAAAATGCTGTCTAAGTTGGTCATAACTTTTCTTTCAAGGAGCAAGTGTCTATTAATTTCATGGCTTCAGTCACCATCTGCAGTGATTTTGGAGCCCCCCAAAATAAAGTCTGTCACTGTTTCCATTGTTTCCCCATCTATTTGCCATGAAGTAAAGGGACCAGATGCCATGATCTTAGTTTTCTGAATGTTGAGCTTTAAGCCAACTTTTTCACTTTCCTCTTTCACTTTCATCAAGAGGCTCTTTAGTTCTTCTTTGCTTTATGCCATAAAGGTGGTATCATCTGCATATCTGAGCTTATTGATATTTCCCCCGGCAATCTTGATTTCAGCTTGTGCTTCATCCAGCCTGGCTTGTCACATGATATATTCTGCATGTAAGTTAAATAAGCAGGGTGACAATATACAGCCTTGACATACTCCTTTCCCGATTTGGAACCAGACTGTTGTTCTATGTCCAATTCTAACTGTTGCTTCTCAGTCTTTATATGGATTTCTCAGGATGCAGGTCAGGTGGTCTGGTATTCCTATCTCTTTCAGAATTTCCCAGTTTGTTGTGATCCACACAGTCAAGGGCTTTGGCATAGTCAATGAACCAGAAGTAGATGTTTTTCTGGAACTCTCTCGCTTTTTCAATGATCCAAAAGATGTTGGCAATTTGATCTCTGGTTCCTCTGCCTTTTCTAAATCCAGCTTGAACATCTTGAAGTTCACGGTTCATATACTGTTGAAGCCTGGCTTGGAGTATTTTGATCATTACTTTGCTAGTGTGTGAGATGAGTGCAATTGTGCGGTAGTTCGAGCATTCTTTGGCATTGCCTTTCTTTGGGATTGGAATGAAAACTGACCTTTTCCAGTCCTGTGGCCACTGCTGAGTTTTCCAAATTTGCTGGCATATTGAGTGCAGCACTTTCACAGCCTCATCTCTTAGAATTTGAAATAGCTCAACTGGAATTCCATCACCTCCACTAGCTTTGTTTGCAGTGATGCTTCCTAAGGCCCACTTGACTTTTCATTCCAGGATGTCTGGCTCTAGATGAGTGATCACACCATCATGGTTATCTGGGTCATGAAGATTTTTTTTGTATAGTTCTTTTGTGTATTCTTGCCACCTCTTCTTAATATCTTCTGCTTCTGTTAGGTCCATATCATTTCTGTGCTTTATTGTGCCCATCTTTGCATGAAATGTTCCTTTGGTATCTCTAATTTTAATCAATAAATAAATACATTTAAAAGAATCAATAAATTTAAAAGAATCTAAATCATATGAAGTATGCTTTCCGACCACAATAAAATTCTATTAGAAATTAACAAAAAAAAATCTAAAAACTCCAAAATATTATTAAATAAGACATTTCCAAATGACCCTGAATCAAAGAAGAAATCACAAGGAAATACTTTTAAAAACCTAAAATCATAATCCATTTTCATTTGGATGCTGCTAAAACAGGACTTGGGGCTCCTCTGGTGGCTCAGCTATAAAGAATCCGCCTGTAGTTCAGGAGATATGAGTTTGATCCATGGGTGCAGAAGATCCCATGGAAAAGAGATGGCAACCCACTCTAGTATTCTTGCCTGGAGAATCCTATGGTCAGAGGAGCCTGGTGGGCTATAGTCCATTGGGTCACAAAGAGTCAGACATGACTGAAGTGACCGAGCACACACGCAAACCAGACTTGGAGGGAGAGTTATATCTTTAATGTTTATTACAAAGCGTAAAAGGTCTAAAAATCAATAATCAAATCAAAGCAACCCCAAAGTAAGTAGAAAGAAGAAAATTATACAGATCAGAGAATAAATTAATAAAATTTAAAACTGACAGACAGTTGGGAAAATGAATGAAACCAAAAGTCAGTTATTTGTTAGAATCAATAAAATTGATAAACTTTTGGCTCTATTGACCAAGAAAAAGAGAAGACATATGTTGCTAAAATCAGGAATGAAAGTGTAGACCCCACAGAAATTAAAAGGATTACAATAAAATTTATTAATAAATTTATGCTATGAATTAAACAAAGTAGATGAATTAACCAGATTCCTAGAAAGACACAAATAACCAATTTAAGAAGTCAAGAAAAGAAGAAAAGAAAAAGTGTGGTTAACAGAAAGATCAAATGAAATGCCAGAAATAAGTTCAAGTATATCAGGAAAAACAATACAGTATTTGTAAATGAATTTTATTAAAAGACAAAATTTCAGGTTGGATTTTAAAAACAAAAATCCAGCTGTATGTTGCTTGCAGGAGTGATGTCTCAACAAAGTGATGGAAAATAACTGAACATAAAAAACATACTGCAAATATGCTAACCAAAAACAAGCTGCTTTATAAATATCTATATCATAAAAGGCAGACTTTGAGAGGAAGAATTTAATAGTGGTAAGAGGATTAATAATAAAAGAAAGCATCTACCAAAAAGATGTAACAATTATGAACTTGTAATGTCCTTTGTGCTTATTTAGGAAATCTTACACTACTGCTTTATTCTAAAGCTACTTTTCTAAATTTTCTTCTAATGATTCAGCTTTCTTTCATGATTAAGGCTTTAATGTATGGAGAGCTTTGTCTTAATTGTGAGAGGAAGGAACTAAGTAGATTATTTCTAATATTCAAAAAACACCATCAATTAACTAACTCCATATTACACTGTTTTAATGAGTTTAACTTCATGTATCTTTTAACTGGCAATGGCATAGATCATAGTACGTTTTAAATATTTATTACATTTATTGAATAGTTGTGTGTTCTCTATTTTGCTTTTTCTTTCTTTAAAAAGTAAATCTGGGACCATTCTTCACTTAAAGGAATCAGGTCTCTCGTGAGAATGACTGATTCCAGAACTGGGCAGAGAAGGTTCAGGTGGGCCTGGAACATCTTGTTATCTTACAAATATCTCAGAAATAATGGAACACATCAAAAGAACATGGGAGCCTAATCTGAGAGGATATGCATACCAAATACATAATAATATTAGCATATCATAACCCCAACTAAAGCAATAATTCAAGCCCATGCTAGTATAAGTAAATGCATCAATAGATAAATAGAGGAGAAAGAGAACAGTTTTCTAATAGGAGAATGCCAACTAACAATGCAGAATGAATGATGGAGTTAGACAATCACTGTTTGGCATGTATGATATTTATAACTAATTCAAGCAAGAATTATCAATGGATGCTAAAACTGGCAAGTGAAACTTTGGAGATATTTACATGGCCCCAAAGGATCTCCCCACAGAACACAGAACACTTATTAATTACAAAGAGGGAATTGCAAAGAGGAAAATACTAATTTTATAGTGGAGAAACCTGGCTGACACCATCTTCTATATTAAGTGATCAATGTTAGCATCACCAATAATGGAATGAGCTGACATCTGTGTCTCTTGATATGATGCACTGCAAGAGACACAACATCACTTATCTGGTGATGCTGTCAAAAATGCAAAATCTGAATTTAATTATGAGGAAACATCAGATAAACCTGAATTGAAAGACAGCCTACAAAATAATTGGCCTATATTCTTCAAAAATGTCAAGGTCATGAAAAGTAAGAAAGACAGTAACTGTTCCAGACTGAAAGAGATTAAAGATAGGAAAATGCAATATGAAATCCTTGATTGGTTCCTTAAAAATTATTATTTTTCTACTACTGTATAGGATATTATTAAGGTAATGAGCAAATATTGAATAATGTCTAAAGATTAGAAAATTTTTGTCTCACTGTTAACCTCCTGATTTTGACAACTGTATGGTAGTTATGTAAAAGAATGTCCTTGTTTTTAGGAATTGCCCATTGAATTATTTAAAGATAAAGGGACAGCATGTTTGCAACTTACTCTCACATTTATATTTAAAATTAAGTGTGGCTAATGTTAAAATGGGAGAATTTAGTTAAAGAGTACCCAGAGGGTATTCATATAACTGTTGAAACTTTCCTGTAAGTTTGAAATTATTATGAAATGAAACATTATCAAAAACTAGTGTATCTCTTCCTTAAAAGTCATTGCCTTTTTAAAAATGTGAGCGCTACTTATGGTTTTAAACCAATCTTTGGGACATTGGTAGTGCTTATTCAATGTATATTTTTGGCATCCACTTTGCGCTAGAGTCTAAGGACATAGAGGAAAACTAAAAAAAATTTAGCCTTGCCCATGTGAAGTTTACAATCTAGTAGAGAAAATAACTCTTGTACAAACAACTGCCTAAATGTATTATTAAGTGATCTGTTCTTGCAACAGTACATATACCTCACAAAGTCTCACTTATGTGTAGACCACATTACATTCCTTCCTTATGAAAATGCAGATGAAAATTTTTTTTTTGAATGTCCTTTCTGTCCCATAATAGAGCTGCAACCACAGAAAGCCATTGAAAGTCCACCCAACTGACTCTTTCAAGTGTGTTTCTGTTGGAGAGACAGAAATTAAAGAGGGAAATGGTAGTGAGGGTTTTTTTGTAAGCTAAAATACTTTCCATCTTGAAAAGCAATGAACTCTGCTGTAGAAGCAGGGCATGTTTTCAAACCTCCTGTTCATTACAGAGATATGCATCTAAGGAACTTCCAGCCATGTTCTGGGTGACTGTTTTTGAAATTCGAACAAAAAGGAGTTTGTTACAGAACTCACAGGGCAGTTCTGAAAGCTTCATTAATTCTCATAATAATTTCCAATTAATTCATTTAGTCACTTCCTGATATTCTGAAATCAAGAGTTTTGAAAGCTGCTACCTTTAACCTGAGGTGAAATTTAAAATGCTGTGACTTTAACCGCTCCAACCTAGGCTAACCTTTTAGCCATTTATAAAAAATGCAAAGCAAAGTCTGGGCCCAAGTCTGAGATGAGTTATTTGCAATCATACTCTTCATTCCTGCCGTCTTTGGAATGATGAGTCCTGACACTCCCAGAGGATACTAAGGATTTAGTGAAAAATAGAATTAACCAGGTGCTTCTCCTGGCTGGGGGCCTGAGGCATGATAACAGAGAGGATATCAATACAGCCATAATGGGAACACATCCAAAATTCTCCAGCTCAACTTGTCCAGTGTAATTATAGCTCCGTGATGGAGGAGTGGGAGTGGGGGCAGGAAGGAGGTGGGCGGTGGAAAAGAGAGGTTTGCAGGAACTTCCCTTCTGCCATCCTTGACCTTGTAATGCTCCGGTCATTAGTGGCCCCCTACCTGGTTGGGGGTGCATCTACTCCCTAAGGTGCTGCCTCCCTACTCAGATCTGCCCCCTGCCTCAGCTGTTGCAGCCTCAGAGATATTCTGGACACAGCTGGGGCTGCCACCCCCCTTCCTCCTGTGAGCCACCACCCATAGTTTTCAGCTTTTAAATGCAAGTCTCTCCATTTTTAGAAAACTGGACAGGAAATACCTCAACCCACAGGCTAATAAATTGAGAAATGAGACTGTGTTCTTCAAAAAGATTTCCCAGAAAATCCTGCTTGAAAACTGAGCTTTCCTGATAAGCAGAGGCAGATTTACCACGACGCTGACAAAGCTTGCCCTACAAGGTCCCACTACAAGGTCCCTCCTTGCAAAATTCCTAACACTTCATGTATATGTTCATACCTTTGTTACAAATTTGCAAAAGCACAATAATTTAACTGCAATTGGTTAAGGCTATTGTCTCTTTACACGGCAACCCCTCTCCCACACCTTCATACTACTCTCCACTGTGCTGGGAGTTTTGGGGTGTCTGAGAATAATTTTAGGATCCAGGTAAAGAAAGTATGAGTTGGGTCTAAACTCATTTAGTTTGGATTTAGTGGGACATTTTTACATGGCTCAAATTCACTTTGATGGCTAGTTAACTATTGCTAGACACCCTAAGATAGAATAGCTCTCAGGAACATTTCGGCCGGCCACGCACTGACACACTCAGATTCACAAAGGACTGATGCTCAGGTATGTGTGTAGTGGAGAAGGAACACGTTAGAAGAAACACTGGCTAGAAGAGGCATTCCTCTCTCAAAGGGCCATGGCCCAGCAGGTCTCAGTTTCCGTACCAATGAAAGTCCTACTCTTCTGCCTGTGGAGTTCTAGAAGCTTCTTTCTGCTCAAGGAGGCAAGGAATTCCTTTGTGTACAGGGAACACTGGAGTGAGGTGAAATTAGCACTGCCACTCTTGAGAGTCCCTTGGACTGCAAGGAGATCCAACCAGTCCATTCTGAAGGAGATCAGCCCTGGTATTTCTTTGGAAGGAATGATGCTGAAGCTGAAACTCCAGTACTTTGGCCACCTCATGCAAAGAGTTGACTCATTGGAAAAGACTCTGATGCTGGGAGGGACTGGGGGCAGGAGGAGAAGGGGATGACAGAGGATGAGATGGCTGGATGGCATCACTGACTCGATGGACGTGAGTCTGGGTGAACTCCGGGAGTTGGTGATGGACAGGGAGGCCTGGCATGCTGTGATTCATGGGGTCCAAAAGTGTCGGACATGACTGAGCGACTGAACTGACTGACTGAGAGTTCCAGCTCTCAGTGAATGCTCTGTGCTGATGTGGTAAAGACCACTACTCCCCATTCTCAGGGTTGTAGTAGACTCATTTCTGAAAAGCTGTATTTTTGTAAGTGAAATGTTTAAATATCTTGGATGATCTCAGTATTAAGAAGGATCTCAGGGAGAACCTTCATATAAACAGATACTTGATTCTACATTATTCTATTCCAAGTTTTAGGGTTACAAATAATAACCAATATACTTTGGACACTTGTTTCATGGGTACCATGTTCAGTATGTTTAATGTGCTAAATTTAATCTTCATTTTAACCCAATAGTCTTAATTATTTCAGTTTTAGAGATGAGTCAGTTGAGGCTTATTAAGTAACTTGCTGAGGGCTTCCCAATTCTGAAGTGTTAGAAGCAGCCTTCAAAATGTATATTCATTTGAGTTTTAGGAATTGTTTTCTACTTAATTTAATTTTTATATTTATACAAAACATGAACACGTTTCTAAAGTCAAATCTATAAAAGTATTGCCTCCATCTTCCCTGCCCCACCCCATGCTATTTCATCCTTTCCCCACAGGTAACTCCCTTTCTGTGGTTTGTCTTTCCAAAATTTTTATGATTTATCCTTCCAAACATTTTGTATATGTAAGCAAATATCCATTTTGCTAAATTTAAAGAAAATAAAACCAAAAAATGTACTTAAAGTTAATTGTGTACAGTGAAAGGTATAAGCATATAAAAACTATTCCAAAGTGACTTTAAAACACAGTCATTTGATTGCTGTGATTGCTTTGGAAGATACCAGAGGACCAGCTCTCAATACACATGCACACACTACATTCTGTTTCAGAGCCTGCATCCTGTAGAAGCCAAATGGCAACAGTAATGACACATTGAAATACCTGGCTTTACCAGCAACTGAGCTGTTTCATTAAGGCCTCAATTATTCATGTCTTTGATTGGTGGTGGTTTAGTTGCTAAGTCATGTCCAACTCTTGTGACCCCATAGACTGTGGCCTGCCAGGCTCCTCTGTTCATGGAATTTTCCAGGCAAAAATAATGCAGTCAGTTGCCATTTCCTTCTCCAGGAGATCTTCCCAACCCAGGGACAGAACCTGGATCTGCTTTACTGACTGAGGTCTCTGCAGGTGGATCCTTTACTGACTGAGCTACCAGGGATGTCCTGTCTTTGAGTGGTAGCTCAAAACTCTAAGGCTGTCTTAAAAACATTTCAAGTGGACTGTAGTTAAAGAAGTTGACTCCTCTTTTTTGTGGTTGGTGGATATGAACAAAATAGTTTATCTTGAACAGTTAGGACCAACTGGATTCATATCACAGATGCTAGACTTGAAAAGTGATCCCAGAGCAGAGTGAACCATTTCTAGTTTTCTTCCTTGAAATTTTGTCACCTTCAGGTATTGAGTTTGCCTTTCAGAGAAATTCTAGGCCAAACATATGCATTTGTATATTATTCCACATTGCCAAAATTTTTACATTGTGTGAACCTGAAGTTTAAATCATTGCAAGTCTTGTTGCTGTTGCAATGTTTTTCCTACAGCCGGGTTGTGAGGCACAACAGGCATCTGAGTTGTTAGTAATTGAGCATGGGAAATGCCACAGCTGGTCTATTGAGTGTACAGTCTCTACTGGTTTAATTTTAGTAAAGATGAATATGTATAAGGGTTTTGGTGGCCTTGTTCATTATTTCAGTCTCTTTTCACATAAAATCTTGGATTCCTCAACCATGAATTCCATTAAGGAGGGGTTCCCAAGGTCAGAGAAGAAATAGTATATAAATCTTAACCATTCTATTCATTTCCAAGTGGTTTCAGATTTGATCTTTGTATTAGAGCCATGGGTTATTTATTTTTTCAAATGGCAACTTCCAGTGGGCCTACCTCATGTGGCTGTTGGAAGGATTAAATAAAATGCTGCAGGTAATGTCTTTGTCACAGAGCCTGGAATGTAGTGAGTGCTTAATAAATAGTGGGTAGAAGCAGAGTACACTCTAGTGTTGCGGTGCTTGAGGGTGAATCTCAGCTTTCCTCCTCACTGTCTTTATGATTCTGAGCAAATAAGTTGACTTCTCTGTGCTTCAGTTGTCTCACCTGAAAAATAAGGAAAATGATAGTCCCACCTCAGTGGGTTGTTGCAAGATCAAAACATTTCCATCATGAACATTAAAAACATATGTTTGCATAAGTTAACATGCAAAGCACTCCAAAAATGCCTAGCACACTATAAGCATTATTTAAATATTCACTTTTAATATTAGGAACAATTCCAAGATAATAAACTAAAGTGATAAAATGGTTTTATCAGAAGATGCAAAGTGTTTATTTAAGTATTTATAATTAGTATTGTTCTAATTTTTATTACTGTTGTTATGTACCTTTAACACTTATCTGATGTCACAGGCACTCTGCTGAGCAGTTCCTAAGCATTGTTTATCTAATCCTCTCAACATCCCCCATAATGGATGAGGAAACTAGGACATAGAGAACATAAGTGATTGTCCAACAATCAGCCAACTTGAACTACAGTGTATCCTACTTCAGACCTCTTATATCACTTTATTATATATTTTACAACAGTCTAAAACTGCTGCTAACAAAAATGCATGTACAACAGAATGATGAAAAAAAAGTATCTGGGAAGAGGGCCAATGACTGAGACTGGAACCTGGGTTAATATAGTTATTGCATTAAGCATTAATTTAGAGCTAAGCTTCCCAGCAACCAAAGCAAAACAGAACATGCAGTGTGTCATATAGTATCTGATTTTAAGAAACAAGCCATGCTCTGTCTTCTCTCACCCTGAACCTGATGTACTCCTACTCATTTATTCATCCATAAAAGCTAGTAAATATCTACATTTGCCAGACACTTTTCAGTCCTTCAGAAGACATAGTAGTTCCTGACACCAAACTGTCAGCTAATTTTACATTGTGGTTTGTCATAGGACAGATATGGGGTGACCTATTGAATAATGTCTTCATGAAAGCTGGTGCAAGAGCTGCATGATCACAGTCTGAGTGACCACTTTTGGTGTCAGCCCTCAATAAAGGCAGGCAGCAGCATATTCAAGCCGTAGGTCCTGGTAGGGCTAAGTACCTCAGAGCTCTTTGCATGGCTGTGAACTACTACGATCTATTCAACTGAAAGTAACCTAAGATGCCATTGTATAAGACAGTGCATTATTTTACTTGACTTGAAACTGTAAAAGGAGTAGCAGGCCTAAAGATTTAAGAGGAAATTATGGAAAAAATTGAAATTTTTTAAATGTTAAATTCATCCATTGAGGTAATATATTTTCCTGAAAATTGGGGAAAACTAGATTTCAGGAATAGACTATCTTGATACAGCCATCGAAAAGTAATGATCATAAAATAAAGTTACAAGTGAGAGGATAGAGCTCTTTTTTTCTTTTCTTTTAAAAACATTTTTATTCGAGTATAGGTGATTTATAATGCTGTGTTAGTTTTAGGTGTACAGCAAAGTAAATCAGTTATGTTGTTGTTGTTCAGTAGCTAAGCCTTCTTCAACTCTTTGCAGTCCCGGAGAGCCCCACCAGGCTCCTCTGCCCATGGAATTTCCCACACAAGAATATTGGAGTGGGTTGCCATTTCTTCCTCCAGGAGATCTTCCTGACCTAAGGATCGAACCCAATTCCCCTTCATTGGCATGAGGATTCTTTACCACTGAACCATCAGGGAAGCCCCAGATCAGCTATGCATTTACATATATCCACTTTTTTACTTTCAGTTTGTTAATTTTTATTTTTAAAAAGTTGTATTGAAGTATATACAATGCTGTATTAGTTTCAGGTATACAGCAAGGTGAATCAGTTACACACACACATATATCTATTCTTTTTCAGATTCCTTTCCCGTACAGTTATTATAGAACAATGAATAGAGTTCCCTGAGCTATACAATAGGTCCTTATTTGTTATCTATTTTATATGTATAGTAGTGGGTATATGTCAGTCCCAATCTCCCAGTTTATCTCTCCCCCACTGCCTTTCCCCCCGGTTACTGTAGGTTTGTTTTGTACGTCTGTGACATTATTTCTGCTTTGTAAATAAATTCATAAAAATATGGAATGCTTCACGAATTTGTGCCATCCTTGTGCAGGAGTCATGCTACTCTTTTATGTATAATTCCAATTTCAGTATTTGTTCTGCCAAAGCAAGCACGAGGACAGATCTCCTTGGTGTCTCCCTTGTTGTCCATGGGAGTGTGGCTGAAGTTGGGGGTCAAAGCCTGGAATGAGGAACCAGGACCCTGGGTTGCTGCCCTCTAAGTCCCTAGGATGGGAGAAAGGCATCAGCCCTCACAAGTCAGCCTGCTTCCACAGAATGAATTCCCTGCTGTGCCACAGGCTAGGTACTCTATTAATATTTCTTACTCTGCCTTGGAGCCCTAAGGCAGCAGGCTAATGTGCTTTCTGTATTTCCAAGACAGGGTAGCTTAATGCAGCATATCCCAAACTTCGATGAGGAAAAATCTTCGCTGGCAGCATACCTACTAACATCTCCAGGACAATGTTCCTCGTGACATGCTGATCTAATGTGAGTGTACATGAATAAACTCTGGCCAGTGTTCAAGATATGGGAAATAATCCTCGTATTATGCTTTCATCTGGCTTTCAAGTTTGGATGTTGGTTTTTCTTTAAACAGGCCTCTAACTCACTGAAGCTCTTTGTGCAAGTAGATATGTTTGCATTTCAAAGTCTACATTTCCCAAGAAAGCTAAGTTCTGAAAACACATTTTGCTGTGATAAAGACTTTTATGGATTATAAAGCTAAACAAAAAGTACAATGAATTTAAATGTTCTTTCTTAACATGAACTTAGCCACACACAAAAAAAATATTTATACAATCTTCTTTGCCTATCAGTCCACTGGGCAATGACATAACCAACACATTAAAAAAAATACATGTAGATATACATATGTCAAGGGCTTCCCCGAGGATTCAGCAGTTAAAGAATCTACCTGCCAGTGCAGGAGACACAGAAGACACGGTTCAGTCCCTGGGTTGGGAAGCATCCCTGTAGAAGGAAATGGCAACCCACTCCAGTATGCTTACCTGAAATATCCCATGGACAGAGGAACCTGGCAGGCTACAGTCCAATGGGTCACAAAGAGTCAGAAACTACTGAATGACTAAGCACACACACACACATACATATTTGGATGCGTTCATGGGTAGTAACTATACTTCAGGAATATTAACTATTCTTCTCCCGTGGGGTGACTTTGACAAATCATTTCCTATGTATATTTCAATCTCACTATCTGAAAAATGAAGGTGTGGGATTATACTGTTTTTAATATTTCCCCAAAGATGAGAATCCCTGGGAGTAGTGGTTAAACATTGAAATTACTAAATCCTATGTTTGAACTTCTGATTAAATGAATTTGTTTGTTCATTTTTTTGTTTGCTTGCTTACACTCTTGCTTGTTCATTTGTTTCCTTTTAAACAAAGGCTCTAGGTCTTTATCTTCGAGGAAGTTGAAAACTTGATTAGATGACTCAGGGACTTTCCATCTCTGTCATTCTGTAATTCTATAACTCAGTGAGGTGGAAGACCCATTAGCCTCCTCACTGGAAGCTACTGAGAATAAGATAAGACCTTGGGAAATTTCTCTTTCTTAGCTTCTCCCCCATGAGGAGTGGCATCCAGGTAAGTTTGTGTAAAATAGACATCTATTTCTCCTAAGTCAGTGAGATGATAAGCCCCACGAGAACAACAAACAGTAGTTATGCTGCGGTTATGTTCACAGTTAAGACTGTGAACACACTTCCCCTTAACTTTTCTAATCTGTTCTCCTAAATAAGTATCCCACTCAGGGTCTTAGTGTCGGTTCTCCTCCCCAAACATCACATTGATAGCTTTGAATATCCAGAAGTGGTCTGAGAAACTCATAATTCTGTCACACGAGTGTATGTTCCTCGGTTCTTTGTCTCGTCACAACAAAGATTTGGAATGACGGACGTTAGAGCCCCCTCAGCATGTCACAGCTCTTGGGTCTTGAATAGACCGTGTTATAGCTGTCAGGTCTCAAAAGGACCATGTTATAGCTCTTAGACAAATCAGTGTTACAGTTCAATTTATTTAGAAAATAGCAGGAAAATTCATCTCCGTGGCGTGAGGGCACATCAATCCAAAGACACCAGGAGAAGATCACCCCAGTGCGCAGGAGAGAGAGAGAGAGAGCTAGCTTTGGCTCCTCTTTTTATATGTTTTTCTCTCCCTGGGCCTGTCCTATGTAAATTGGGCCAGTCTGGAGTGTTGTTTGTTTTACCTGAGGTCCTCACTCGGGTCCTCGGACCTTCCTTTGTTCTATTTCCACGGGCTTTTCCCTTCCTTGTCTTTTAGCCACCACCATTTTGGACTCCTTTTCCCTATTCTACCTACGTAACAATTCCATGAGTGGCTCTGGAGGTAAAGAGCATGGTGATCTGTGCTTAAACTTCAAACTACTACAAACATTGAGTCCATCTGCACTCTTGCTTCTCTGGAAGCCAGTGGGTCCCCCGAGATTGATTTAACAATTTCTGGGAACTGGCTGGAAAAATGAAGGCTGGTTTTCCAATCAGTCCTTTAAGACAATCAGAAGACGAAAGGCTTAAAGTTCCTAAGACTTTAGCTTCTCTAAAACAAAACCTATAGGAGAGCACCCAAACACAATCATTTCAATTTTCATTTTTAAAATTTCAGTTACCCTTTCCATCGTCCAAATCAATGATTCATGTAGGGAAGAAAGTAGCATTGTGTTCTGCTGTGGAAAGATTTTGGAATCTCTTTCCCCGAACATCTTTAATAACAGTGTTAATCAGCATGAGAGAAAACAATGGACACTAGGGAAAGGAAATACAGATATGAGACTGATGAGGTTAAGTAAAAATCCTGAAATCTTGAATTTGAAATGGAAGTATCAGTATGAATCATGATATAGCTTTAAAACAAAATGGTAGTTTCTAGCTCTGTCCATGGAAAAGGCCTAGAAACAAATAACCAACCAAGTAGAATAAAACATGTAGTACAGATTGTGATCTTTAAACCCTATTTTCCACCAAAAAGAGCTAGAGTGACTTGGAGAAATAGAAGTGTTAGTTGCTCAGTTGTGTCCGACTCTTTGTGACGCTATGGACTGTAGCCCGCCAGGCTCCTCTGTCCATGGAATTCTCTAGGCAAGGATTCTGAAGTGGGTTGCCATTTCCTTCTCCTGGGGATCTTCCTGACCTAGGGACCAAACCCAGGTTTCCTGCATTGTAGGCAGATTCTTTACTGTCTGAACCACCAGGGAAGCCCCCTTGGAGAAATAGATGATTCCAAATCTGGGGTGGAAAATTACAAGATGAGCTTGTATTGTGTTGCCTTGCGAGAAAGCAAGGAAACTTAAAACAACTAACATGTCAGAAGGTCTTGGGAGCTAACTTAAAGAGAATCCCGCTAGTCAAAGATGGTACAATTGAACACTAATAAGAATAATCACGGTAATATATTGAAACCATCAAGCATATTAAAAATCCAAGAATTTACTATGGTATGTTTAAGTCCTCATTGGTCAAAAAAAAGAAAAAAGAAGAAAAATGCACTGGTCATGTTTGGAGGACCCTGGGGAGCAACTCACTATTTTGAAAACTGGTAAACAAAGAAAAAGCATCAAGCACTTAGCCACTTTGCTATACAATCTGTTATTTCAGCCAAGTAGTGGATTAGAAGAAGTTTCTCTTTATAGAGTAAATTTCAGCTAAATATTTTGTAAAGGAATGACCTAATTTGATTATTGCCAATTTACATTTCCTAATAGATCCATAAAATGATCACCAATAGTTGCTAATATCACAAAAAGAGAAACAACAAGACTTTATGTATCTCCTGATGGAAATATACATCATCCAGGAAGTATTCTTGCCAACAAATTCAAACTGGAATCTGAGTAAGTCTCTAGCTCTAACCACGAATTTATAGGATATACAGGGGTCAGAGAAAGATGAAATCAAGGAAATACAGACTATACAGAAAACTCTACAAGGCACTGACCCAGATTTTTCAATGAATAAATTACAAGGAAAAGAAGAAAAAGGAAGGAGGGTGATCTTTAGGTTTAAAATCGGTTTAAATATATCAACTGTTCAATACATGGATTTCATTTGGATCCTGATTCTAACTAAAAATAGTTAACAGTTATGAGACAATCAGGAAGTTAGACCACAGGCTGGATATGTAATGATAAAAAAGACTTATACTTTTTTTAAATGTAGAAAATCTTCTAGTGATATTTTTTAATAGTTCTTATATTTTAAATGAGCATACCTATTTACAGAAAAATGATTCAATAGCTGACATTTGCTCCAAAATACTCTAGCCTGCAGGGAGTAGAGAGTATAGAGAAAACTAAATGGATTATCAATTGATAATTATTAAGCTGGGTGATGGTTACATGGGGGTCTCATTATGCTAGTCTCTCTACTGTTGTATATAGTATAATTTTTTCCAAAATTAAAAAAAAAAAAGGATTGATCATTCCCGCTCTTGAAAGGATTTACCTTGTCTATTCTTGAAGGTGGCCAAGGAAGTCATGCATTGGTCTCATTCCTGTGGGAGGAGCTATGCACAGAGGTGGCAGAAGTGGGATGACCCTGCTGGATTCTTCCACTGAATTGAGGTATTTTAAAATAAGTGATTTTAATAAACATTCAAAAGCAACTTTTTCCAACATCAACTTATTGCAGTTGTTTTAGGTGAGGGTGGAGGGCCACAGAGGACCATGATGTCAGATTCCAGAACACAATTTTTCCCCCTTGAACATGATTTAAAACTCAAACCATCTTCATGAGTCTTTCTGAGGCCAAAAGGAAAATCCTGGGCTCTAGGCCAGCACTCTCCCCCTCGGCTTTTCACAACCAGCTTTTTTCCTCTCATTTCTTTAAAGAACATAGAAAAGCAGAAAAACCTGGAAAACATTATGTACCTTTGACAAAAATAAAATAAAAACATACTGTGTCAATTTCTCACAGATACTATAGTCAGAATCAGAGTCTCATATTATTTTCAGATATGTGGGAGAGTTTTCTGTTAGATACTCAGCCCAGCACAGCAGGGAGAAAACAGGATATACTGTAACAAGGTTGTAAATAGATTTAAACCCCTTGGGTTTCCCTGCCTGTAGCTTCCTAATGCCCTGCCTCACAGTGGAATGACAGGGCCAGTATCCTACACCTCAGACATTTTCCCAAATTTCCTTCTTCACACAATCCTGGAATTCCTCTTGTGCACAGACTAAATAGAAACAAAATCAAATTAATGACAAATGACTTTCCAAAAACTTGAAATACAACAAAAATTTTTCTGAACAGGAAGAGTAGCAGACCCAAACAAAGCCACCCAAATTGTTTTCTTCACATGCCAAGCTTCATATCTAACACAATTATTCCTGATCTATGGTGCCCTTTTCATTAATTTGTGGATTTGAACCCAATCTGATTCCCATCTTTTCCATTAAAGCCTTCAATCTCCCCTAAGAACCAAGGTCTAGGCTGAGGAAGTTGCAGTTACAAACAAAAATGAGTTAATACCAGGCAAAAGGTATCAAGTAAAGCCTGCTCTACTTTCTTGACTTCTTTCTTATAATGCTTTTACAACCCTCTGAGGCAGCTGCTCTTATTTCCTTCATTTCACAGTCAAAGAACCCAAAGCTTCAAGAAGCTACAACAAGTAAGATGCTCAGCTATGACTGGAACAAATTTCAGTTTTACTCCAAAGCACAATCCTGTAATCACTGCACTAAACCTCTTACCAGCCAACTTTGGAAGGAACTTAGCTGCTTATGTTAAAGGTAGCAGAACTTTGTAAGGAAGATGCCAAGACAGCAAGACATAGTGAGAAAGGGTACTGGCTGTTGTACATGGCTGTGCATATTGTGTAATGCACAACTCCAGGGGGCACCACTCACCCTATAGCTTATGGAAATGGTGCACTTGAAATTATGCTTAGCACCACCTGCACGGCAACATGCATTTCATGGGCCTGGTCCTTGAAATTTAAATAAGCTCCTATGATCTTTGATCTTCATTTCATTTCTCTGAGCTTTAACTTCATCATATACAAACTGGGACTGCCAATAAATGCAGAACAGGCAATACTGCTAAGATGACTGCTACCCCAAGCCTATTAGAGTCATTATGAACACATAGTTTATCAGTACTGTAACTAGAAATCAACTTCTCCCAGAGTGCTCTGCCTAGGGGTACAAGATCATTTTGAACTGGGTTTGGCCAGGTGAAAGTCTCCTTCTCCTCCTTCTGAACCTCTACATGTAGGAGTGCCAAGAGCTCAGTCCTTGGGCATCTTCTCTACCTAATACTCATTTTCAAGGTGATCTCATGCAGGCCCATAGCTCCAATACCATCCAAAGATGATAACTCTTACATTGTTAAGAGTTATCCCAACCTTCTCCTTGAGATTCAGGTCCTGTGTCCATCTTGACTTCCCACTTGGACACCTAATTGACCCCTGAAACTAATATAATTTGAGATATCCACACAAGCAACAAAACCAAAAATAAATACATGGGACTATGACAAACTAAGAATCTGCACAGCAAGAGAAATGATCAACAAAATAAAAAGGCAACCAATGTAATGGGAGAAAATATTTGCTAAATACATTGTATCTGATAAGGGGTCAATACCCAGAATATGTGAGGAACCCATATACTCAATGCTAAAATGTAATAATTCAATTAAAAATGGACAAGGGATGGACCTGAATAAACATTTTTCCAAAGAAGACATACAAATGGCCAACTGGTATAAGAAAACATGCCCAACAGCAATAATCATTAGGGAAATGCAGATCAAAACCACAGTGAGCTATCACCTCACACCTGTTAGAATGGATGTCATCAAAAAGACAAGAGACTGTTGCAGTTGAGGATGTGGAAAACCAAGGGAATCTTTGTGTGGCTCAGCTGGTAAAGAATCTACCTGCAATGTGGGAGACCTGGGTTCAATCCCTAAGTCGGGAAGATCCCCTGGCGAAGGGAACAGCTACCCACTCCAGTATTCTGGTCTGGAGAATCCAAAGGACTGTATAGTCCATGGGGTCGCAGAGAGTTGGGCATGACTGAGAGACTTTCACTTCACTTTGTACATTGTTGGTGGGAATGTAGATTGGTACAGCCACTATGTACCAAAATAGTACAGAGGTTCCCCAAAAAGTTAAGATAGAACTGCCTATGATCCAGTTATCCCACTTCTGAGTATATATTCAGAGGAAATAAAATCACCAACTTCAAAGTGATATCTGCACCCCCATGTTCACCACAGCATTATTACAATGACCTGGAAACAACCGAAGTGTTCATCAGCAGATGAATGGATAAAGAAAATGTCACGCACACACACGCACATACACACACATGCACACAATGCACACACACGCACATACACACACATGCACACAATGCACACACACACGTGCACACACGCGCGAGCACACACGCATGCACACACACGCACATACATGCGCACACATACGCGCACATGCACACGCACGTGAAAACACACATGCACGCAATACACACACATGCACACACGTGCACACGCACACATGCACACATGCACATACATGCACGTGCACACACACACACACATACATACTGGAATATCATTCAGCCATGGAAAGAAGGAGATCCTGCCATTAACTACAAGGATGAAACTTGAAGGCATTATGCTAAGTGAAATGTCAGAGAGAAAAAGACAACTAACATATGTTCTCACTTATGTGCGGAATCTTTAAAAAAAAAATCTTTAAAAAATCATAGAAACAGAGAATAAATTGGTGGCTGTCGAGGTTGGCAGGGGAGGAAATGAGGTGAAAGTGGTCAAAGGTACAAGTGTTCAGTAATAAGAAGAGTAACTTTGGAGATGTAACATACAGCATGGTGACCATAGTTAACAATATTTGAAAGCTGCACTGATTCGTACTGACATATGGCAGAGACCACCTTAACATAGTAAAGCAATTATCCTCCAATTAAAAAAAAATGAAAGTTTCCAAGACAGCAGATTTTAACACACACACACAGAAAGGTAACTGTGTTAACTAATCTTATTGCGATAATAATTTTGCAGTATATACACATATCAAATTATCACATTGTACACTTTGATCTTATACAATGTTATATGTCAATTATATCTCAATAAAGTAGAAAAAAAAATAAACTTAGTCAAATTTTTAAAAAGATCCAGAATGCAACTTGTGCTTTTGAACTCTAACCAACTCTACCCCAATACTATCAAAGTCACAACATCCACCCAGCTGCTCAAATCCAAAGCAAGTCCTCTCAACTGTGACCTTCAACATTTATCCTTACTGTGACCCTCTTTGACCACTTCCAGTTGCTGCTTGTGTGTGTGTGTGTTTATTCCATGTGTTGTATTTGTTATTCATAAAGAGACATTGTCTTTCAGTTTGTGGGTTCCAGTTTTCCTTTTAAAGCAGTGTCTTCATGGGTGGGCCCTACTTACCAAACTGATTTTATTGCTCTCACTTCCAAATCAAAGCAGACAGTCTTAGTCCTGCCTTGACCACAAGTGTCTCAAAGGAGTTTGCCTCTTCTCACAGCCCCTGCTTCCTTCCAAGTCCCTGACTATTCCACCCTCTATATTTCACCCCCGCAGCAACCTACTGACACTGCTCTTGTCAAGACCGCCAGAATGTTCCTAATTGCTAAACCCAAAGGATTATCTGTAGATAATGTATGATTATCCCAATCATATTGGACCTCTCTGCTCATCAGAAATTGCTCATCTTTCCTACCATTCTGAGTCCTGAGGCCCCTGCATCCTGCAGTGTTCCCACTACTCCGGCTGAAAGGGGTCAGATTTCTTTGGTGACTCTCCTTCAGTCGCTACTCTTCATTCTCCTTTCTTCTTAAAGGTTCTTAAGCTTCTCTTTCTCAAGAAAACCTCTGAAAATATTGTTGAAAACTATGGGACACACTCTTCTTTTGGAAAAAAAAAAGGCTATGTTCATGGATACATGGTATTTTAAGTCATTTCAATTACTTAATATTTCAGGCTCCATCACACCCTGAAGGCAAGCTAGACAGGCCCTCTGCTCTACATCTCAGCCTGGGGGATGCCAACCATTCTCTGGGCTTTGAGAGTCAACTATATGCTAGTTTTCAAATGTGTACTTCGAGCAGCAACTATTCTCCAAATAGTTGGAGAATAGATTCTCCCAATCTCACATCCTCAATTTCAACTAAAACATGTCTATTTATCACCATGTGCTCAGTGTATTCCAACCTAGCCTGAATATGTGGCAGTCCCTGGCTAATTTCTCCTCCAGGTGGATGACATCACTACTCATCCCAATCACCAAAAAAAAACAAAAAACAAAAAACAAAACACCCTGCTCTCCCTCTCCTTTTTCTTGTAACTTTCTAGACTCAAGTCCTTCTCATCTCTTACTGGGATTATTAGAGGAGACTCCTATTTGGTCTGTTTCCCACACTGCCTTCTTCAAAGGCACCCTCCACAATACAGCTATTGGGTTAGCCAAAAGATTCATTCAAGTTTTTCCATGAAATGTCACGAAAATACCCGAATGAACCTTTTGGCCAACTTAATATATTACTCTTTATGGACCCCCTGCACTTCTCATGACAGTATATCCCAAGTGTGTTTCCAAGAATACAGTGTGTGAGAACAAAAAGTTATCATGGTCAGTTAAGTTGAGTAAGCACTAGGTTTAATTACTTCTCAGAACCTTCAGTAAGTTAAATACATTTTGGAGTTCCAACTGGGGGTGTGTGGAATAAAACATTTATCGAGCATTTTGGTGACAAAAGTCCAATGTGCTTTAGATTAAACTTTAAGTAGGGTTGGTCTACGAGTTGAAATTTAATTTCCTCATCTGTCTTCTCTTCCAGTTTCCAGCTGTTCTTCTTGATAATGTTGACAATGGGAGGATAGCAGTGTGTACTCTGGATTTAGGAAGACCAAGGTTTAAATTTCAGCACAAGACTTTGGGCCGAATTGCTTAATCTCTCAGAATGTGGACTAGCCCCTCTGCCCCTCACTCAGCTGACTTCTACAGGCTGCATCATCTAGCTGTTCCTGCCCTCATCTAGATGTTTCCAGTGGTTTTGTGGAAAGCAGTGGTGGGAGCCCAGTGGGTGACAGCAGTGGGAGAAGAGAGAGCAGTATATTCAATACCCCTACCCCCACCTCCCTGCCTTGTTGTAAGGCAGTGTTTTGACCATCTGACTCTCCTGGCTCCAGCTGTCTCCTGTCTGGGTCAGTCTCTCCCTCCTCCTTCCCTTCAGACCTAGGGGTGATAATGACTTCCAGCTGTTGCTAATCCCTCATGGTTTCATCCTCACTTGTGTTCCTTTAACTCTGTTCACACCTCTGTAAATAGTCCATTCCTTAAACTCTCTTTGATTAACTCCCCTAAGTATACCATCTGTTTCCTGCTGGATCTCTGACAGCATAGAACTTTAGTCTCCTTACAAAACGGGGATCACAACACCCATCTCATGGAGCTGTTGAGAGCATTTGGTGAAGGTGCATGAGTGTGTCAAGTTCCAGCAGAGTGCCTGGCACACAGTGGAGAGTGTGTTAATTGCTCAGTTGTGTCTGACTCTTTGTGACCCTATGGACTGTAGCCCGCCAGGCTCCTCTGTCCATGAAAGTCTTCAGGCAAGAATACTGCAGTGGGTTGCCCTTTCCTTCTCCAGGGGATCTTCCTGACCTATGGATCAAACCCAAGTCTCCCGCACTGCAGGTAGATCCTTTACCATCTGAGTCAGTAGTGCTCACTAAAGGAGAGATGGCTTCCCTGGTTCTGCTCCCTTCTGCCGGTTGTCCAATAGTCACATACACAGAAATCTTCCTGCTCCCTTGCAGTGACCCAGGCTGATATGGGTAAAGGGAACTGTGCCGAGCCCCAGTCTGAAAAGCTGTCATAGGAACCCAGGCTCCACTCAGCAGCCACAGAACAGGGCTGACCTGCAGGTCCTATTACAGGGTCTGGAACAGAGGATCCTAACAAGAGCTGGAACAGCGAGGGTCAGGGTATCTATGTGCTTAGCATTCCTCTTGGGAAAAAAGCTGCTTCTGTACTGGCCCCAGATGGTCTGTCCCCCCACAGTGGCCAATTGTTTCCCAAGGAGGAAATTCTTCCAGTTCCAAATCTACTCCCTGTTCCCCATTCAAGTGATCAAGTGGCCTCCAATGGAGGATGCTACTTGGAAGGGGAGGTCATTTGAGCTGGCTTGTGGCATGTAATCAGAATGCAATTTCACTTTGTTTTCTACCATCTCTTTAAATGTGGAAGAATTCTTCCCATACCTCGTGAAAACTCGGAGTTTGTTTTTTTTTTCGTCATTCTCAAAGCCCATAGAACACAGAAATAAACTCAGAAATAAAACCACCCAGTACATTATGCAACATTCAAACTTCATTCAAAGGTTAAGTCTCTTCCCTACCTCATGAGATATCAGAAAGAAATTCTCTACCAGGACTACAGTACATCCTGTGGCAGAGGTGACAGCTGCAGTGACTTTGAGCCCTCCCAGCACCCAGGGGCCTTAGTGATTTCAAATACAAAGTTTCTCCTAGCAACACGGAGCCCCATTGTGCTCTATCGCCTCCCCAGTGAGGCGACAGGACTGGAGGAATGATTCCAAGGACAAAATGAGGACACAAAAACAAAAGCCTAGCAAGGAGAGGAGGTGGGACTCTGCGTGGAAGGCGAACGAGGAAGGTTTCGTGGCCCTCTTCCCCTAGCGCTTTTTAGCCTCCTCAAAGTGGGGTCAAGTGTCCCCAGGACACTGAGGCTTTCCCAGAGATGAGGAGGGTCTACCCTGGATAGCACAGGGTGCCCTGATTTCAAGTCCACCAGTAGGAGAATGAGAGTTTTAACTCTAAATAGCCCGTAGTAAATGCAAGCTTGGGGGTAGGGGTGTCACAGGGTGGCCGCCAAATTAAATGACTCTCTTCTACAGGCCACTCTCCAGGACTCTCTATAGCATGCTGACAGCCTGAGGCACAGCTCCAGGAGTTTATTCAGATCTGCAAAGATGGTAAAATCCAAATCCAAGAACACCTCCCTGGGTCAGGTGAAGACATAGGTCATAATGGCATCCAACCACCTGAGCCAGAGTTATTTGGGAGGCGGAGTGTGAAGAAAGCTGTGAGTCAAGGTTGTTCTATTTTTTTCTAGATCTAGAGTTAGAGGGGAGAAGGCAATGGCACCCCACTCCAGTACTCTTGCCTGGAAAATCCCATGGACGGAGGAGCCTGGTGGGCTGCAGTTCATGGGGTTGCTAAGAGTCGGACACAACTGAGTGACTTCACTTTCACTTTTCACTTTCATGCATTGGAGAAGGAAATGGCAATCCACTCCAGTGTTCTTGCCTGGAGAATCCCAGGGACAGGGGAGCCTGGTGGGCTGCCGTCTATGGGGTCGCACAGAGTCGGACACGACTGAAGCGACTTAGCAGTAGCAGCAGCAGAGTCAGAGGGTTGTGGTCACAGCCCCTCCATTTGATGCCACCATTTTCAACATCGCCCCCATCAGATCCACTACCTACAATCCTTAGTGTGGCAGGCAGAATAATGATGCCCCCAAGATGTCCATGTCTTAATCCACCAGACATCATAAGGCAAAAGGAACTCACAGAAGTGATTAAATTCAGGATAAGTTGGGGACATTTTCCCGAAAGATGGTGCCAGTGCTGTCACATGGGTCCTTATAAGAAGGAAGCAGGAGTGTCAGAGTCAGAGAAGATCTAACAGCAGAAGTAGTGGTCAGAGTGATGCATTTATTGGCTTCAAAGATGAAAGGGGGCCATAAGCCAAGGAATGTGGGCAGCCTCTGAAAGCTAGAAAAACCAGGATTCTCCCCTACAGCTTCCAGAAGGAGTGCAGCCCTGACAAGGCCTTGACTTTAGCTAGAGAAACTGATCTCAGGTTTTTGACCTCTATAACATAATTTGGGTTGTTTTTTTTAAGCCACTAGGGCCTTCCCCAGTGGCACAGGGGTAAGGAATCCACCTACCAGGGCAAGGATGAGGGTTTCATCCTTGGGTTGGGAAGATCCCCTGGAGTAGGAAATGGCAACCCACTCCAGTATTCTTGCTAGGAAAAACCCATGGACAGAGGAGTCTGGCAGACCCCAGTCCACAGGGTTGCACAGGGTCAGACATGGCAGCTAAGCACACACACACACTAGGTTTTTAATAAATTGTTATAGCAGCAACTTGGGAAACTAAAAACATGGTAAGAGAATACTGAGATGATTCTTTCAGGATCCTAAAGCCCCAGTCAAAAATCATCCTGATGAGACCCAACTCTCCACCTCACCCCTGTCCAGTGATATTTTTACTGAAGTTGATCTTCCTTCCAAATCTGGAAGTCACAGGATTATTCATATCCAAGCTTAATCTCTGTCAGGGACACCTTACATGTCTCAGCACTGGGCATAGCTCTCCTTCTTCATGGGTTGATGCCCAGTTCTGGAGTGGATATAATTTTGATATGAGGAAGAGTCCCCTTTTGGAGAGAAAGTCCCTGATAGAAGATTCTCCCTCATCTATGATGGCATTCATTCAAAGATCATGGTGACTCATTGAGTGGTAGTGGGAATAAATGGTCAGTTTTCACAATATCTGTATGAAAAACGTCAGCAAATGCTAAATAGTATTCAAGTACCCCTGGAGGAAGAGATTAGGAACTGGAAATACTGGGGATCAAAAGATACCGCAGCCTAACATCAATACTCAATGTTAACTTTATTAGAACTATGTATTATAATTAACTTTATTATACAACATTTGGTTTTCTCTCAAGTTAATTGCCTTGGTTTTGTTTGTTTCGTTTTTTAGGTAACCATCACCTTTTAATCTTCAAACTCTGGTACTGAAGTATAAATCTCCTCTTAAGAAGTTCAAACACATGAGGCAATTGACCTGCTTTATTTTGTCTTGGTTACATCTCTCCCAAGTCCCTCCAGCATCCCCCTCACCTCTGGACTGGATCCTCTCTAGGCTGAGCACAAGGGCTCTTCTGCTGGGTTAGCTCCACTTTGGGGTTAGGAGTACTAGATTGATTGAAAGGTACCCTAAAGGAAACTGCCTTGGAATCTATGCCAGTTCAGATTTTTTTCCTGAAGAGACTCTATAGCCTCAATTCATACATGGAACATTCTCGGTCATATTGAACTTAATCCCAACACCCAATAAATCCCCACATTTTAAACTGTTAGTGTGTCAAGTAAGTCTGACAAACAAAGATAGCTAGCAGGATCACAAGGTGGGGATAAGTAAACATAGACCCAAGGCAAAAAAAAAGATGTTATTACTGCTCTGACACTAGCTCTGGCCCCTACTAAACAAGGGGGCTCAGGTCCACACCAGTCCCTGGCCCATCACCTGGAGGGGCATGTGTTGTTGAGACTTTGGTTGAAGAAGGGCACCACAGAACCAACTGCATTCCAGACACCAGGTAAAGAAATGGGAGCTATGCTTAACACAACATTGTAAAGCAATTTTATTCCAAATAGAAAAAAAGAAAAAACAAAAAAGCAATAAGAATATATGGAATAGGTGGATAGGTGGCTCAGATAGTGAAGAATCTGCCTATAATGCAGGAGACCTGGGTTCAATCTCTGGGTTGGGAAGATACCCTCGAGAAGGAAATGGCAACCCAATCCAGTATTCTTGCCTGGAGAATTCCATGGACAGAGGAGCCTGCAGGCTATAGTCCCAAGGGTCACAAAGAGTTGGACACGACTAAGCGACTAAACACTTTCCACTTTCAATCAGGATATATGAACAGCACATGTAAATGTGGCCATTATTTTGTAATAACTTTAAATGGAGTATAATTTATAAAAATATTTAATCATATTGTACACCTGGAACTAATATTGTAAATAAAGTATACTTTAAAGAAAAGCTTTTCTAAAAAAAATAAATAATTTTTTAATAAAAGAAATGGGAGCTATGGATGAAAAAAAATGATGTCATGTTGAATAATCTTTTCCCTAGTTTCCTAATTTCTTAGCCAATTCTCCTGGAGCACGTGTTCTCAAATAAGGGTGACAAGTTCTTAGATATTACAATGTTTCATGGCCCTCCAAGAGGCCACAGTAAATAAACAGATATACAGTATATCTGTGATATTAAAATTTTATGGGGAGAAGAGTGATTTGGAAAACTCTCCAAAAAATTCCCTTAGGAGGGAAATCACAAAAAAATTCTTTTTGAAGATTGAAAAATGCTGTTCTCGAGAAAGCTGTTTTTGATGACTGGTCTCTTCATAATGTATTTTTTAATATATTTTACTTGATTATTAAAATTTGAGTCAAATGGAAAACTGGATTATTTTCTGTTGTGTTCATAGTTGGAAAAACAGTTCCTACAAAGCCTGAATCGTATCAGGACCCTTTAATAGTCATGGCACAGGAAGCGAAGGTAGAAACAAGGAACTCGGGGTTACCTATTAGTAACAGTCCAGGTTTATAAAAATCAGGAGTGGGGGCAAACCTCATACACGAAATTCACCCAGGCACGAGATAGGAATGGGCTGTACCTGCTTCCAGGACCAACTTGGTGGTGAGACCACTTGTGTTCATACAGCTGCCTGCAATAACATCTCAGTGCTAATGAACGGACCTCCATTATAAGGGGTGCCCTAAGTGTCCTAATAATCAACTATTCTGCACCTTTGAAAATACTATAGTGAAAATTGAGAACAATTTGAATAGCCTCAGCTATTGGAGCCAAATTTGAGAGCCCTGGGGTAAAATATTGGGTAGCTTGAATCTATTAACTGTTCAAAGAAAGAGGTCAAACTGCTCCAAGCACTAATTGAGCTCCTAGGGTGGAAGTGACTGAGACAGAGAGTGGGACTAAAGTGGGCCCAGTTGGAGAACTACTGTTTTACTTGATAAAAGCTTTTGATGGATAGAGCCAGGACTTAACTTGCGGTCCAGTGGTTGAGACTTTGGCTTCCACCACAGAGGGCTCAAGCTCCGCCCTTTGTCAGGAAACTAGAATCCCACATACTGTATGACCAAAAAAAAAAAAAAGGATAGCTCCTGCAAAGAAAAGCTCCCAGTTTTCATTTTCAGATTATTTCAGATTCCAAATGCAAAGAATCTAAATGTGTCAAGGCCTCTTAGATTTTTGTTCTGTTTGTCAGATGGATGGAGGATGATGAATCATCTTTACTCCCCCTGCCCCATCCCGCAAAGTAGCTCAGCCTCGATTCTATCACCTGAGCTGGAGCGGGAGCCTCCGCTGAGCTGGGCTTCCCATAAGTGCTTGTTGCTGAACTCACCGTGTCGGTGTGCATGTTTTCTGGAGGGAGAATGACATGTCAGTATACTAATGACAGTCTGCATACACACAGGCCTGTGGGCCATCAGAAACACAGACCCTGCTGTGTAACCTATAAAATAATCAACTGGCAATACTTTATGTCAATGAAACCAAACAGTCCTGGCAGGAAGGACACTGATTGGTGTGTGGAAGTCAGGCAGGCCAAGTACTTGCTGGTTCCACAGGAATAGCGACACCTCTTCTGACTCCAAAGGAACCTGATCTCCTGGAAGACAGGACTGTGAATCTACTACTGGGTTTGGCAAAGTGGAAAAGTTTACAGTGGTGACCTGGGACAAATCCTGAATGGAGTGAGTTGAAAGGAGAATGAGGGGAAAGAGAATTGGAGACAGTGAGAACTGACTACTTTTTCAGGAATTTTGATGCAAAAATGAGTAAAGAAATGGGATAGAAGTTGGGGCAGGGGGAGAGAGAGTTGGGATCAAGAGAAGATGGAAAATGGAAGGGATAATGGTTCAGTTGTATGCTCATGGCGAGTGGGGGCAGTGAGGTGCAGACTGACAATGTCAGCTACAATGGATGATCAATCAATGTGATGGAAGGCTTCAGTGGAGTTGGAGGGTTGTTGAGTTGGAACATTAGAGCAGAAAGTTGGAAAGTTACAGTTGAGATGATGAAAAGCCCAGATACTATCTTTTAGTTTTTTGGCCATGCTGCTTGGTATGTGGGATCTTAGTTCCCTGACCAGGAACCAAACCCACACCCTCTGCAGTGGAAGCATGGAGTCTTATCCACTGAACCACTAGGAAAACCCCCAAACACTATCTTAAACCCACAAAAAGGTATCCTGCAGAGGGATGATCCTACCACCAGAATGAGGGCTCCTTATCAAACTATGCTGGGAAGTCTTCTAGTTCCATGGTCTAGGATTTTGAGGATGACAGGCACGCTGTGTGGATGGTTGGGTAGCAAGGATAGAACACTTTGGTCCCAAAGAACCTGAGAAACAGCCACAGTGTCAGCCCCAGGCTGCTTATCTCAGGACCTCCATGTAGAAGAGAAAAATCTTCTCTCACTTAGATTCCTGTTATTTTGGTTCTCAGTTCTTTGCAGCTGAATCTAATTCTAACTAATGCAAAGAGTAATTTTAAAAAGCCCATCCAGCAAAATTACAAAATTATTTATTAGGTAAAATAGAACTGGGGACTAAAAGTAATAAGTAGTCAGAAAGAAAGGCAATACTATATTTAAACAGACTTCATTTTTTAGAGCATTTACAGAAAACTTGAATGGAAGGTACACAGATTTTCCTTTTACCCTTCTACCCCCACACATCCATACATAGCCTTGATGTCTTTTCATGACTCGATAGCTTATTTCTTTTTAAAGATGAAAACCTTTCCATTATCTGGTTATACTACAGTTTATTCATTCACCTACTGAAAAACATCTTGATTGGTCCCAGGTTTTGGTAATCACGAATAAAGTTGCTATAATACCCACATGCAGGTTTTTGTGTGGTCTTAAGTTTTAACTGACTTAAAGTTGCCCATTCCCATCCATTTTAGTTCACTGATTTCTAAGATGGCAATGTTCAATCCTGCCATCTCCTGCTTGACCATATCTGATTTACCTTGATCCATGAACCTAACAATTCCTGAAGAGACGGGAGAACCAGACCACCTTACCTGCCTCCTGAGAAACTTGTATGTACGTCAAGCAGCAACAGTTAGAACAGGACATGAAAAAACTGACTGGTTCAAAACTGGAATAGAAGTACGTCAAGGCTGCATATTGTCACCCTGCTTGTTCAACTTCTATGCAGAGTACATCGTGCAAAATGCCAGCCTGGATGAATCACAAGCTGGAATCAAGATTTCTGGGAGAAATATCAACAACCTCAGATATGCAGATGATACCTCTCTAATGGCAGAAAGTGAAGAGGAACTACAGAGTCTGTTGATAAGTGTGAGAGAGGAGAGTGAAAAAGCCGACTTGAAACTCAGCATTAAAAAAACTAAACTTTGGGCACCTCATCTTTGACAAAGGAGGCAAGAACATACAAGAGAGAATAGATAGTCTCTTTAGTAAGTGGTGCTGGGAAAACTGGACAGCTTTGCATAAAATAATTAAATTATAACACTTCCTAACAGCATACACAAAAGTAAACTCAAAATGGATTAAAGACCTAAATATAAGACAAGAAACTATAAAAATCTTAGAAGAAAACATAGGCAGAACACTCTTAGACATAAATCACAGCAAGATACTCTATGATCCACCTCCCAGAGTAATAGAAATAAAAATAAAATGGGGCTTGTTAACTTAAAAGCTTTTGCACAGCAAAGGAAACTATAAGCAAGGTGAAAAGACAACCCTCAGAATGGGAGAAAATAATAGCAAACAAAATAACTGATAAAGGATTAATCTCCAAAATATACAAGCAGCTCATTCAACTCAATACCAGAAAAGCAAACAACCCAACTAAAAAGTGGGCAGAAGACCAAAACAGACATTTCTCCAAAGAAGATATACAGATGGCTAATAAATACATGAAAAAATACTTAAGATCACTCAGTATTAGAGAAATGCAAATCAAAACTACAATGAGGGATCACGTCACACCAGTCAGAACAGCCATCATCAAAAATTCCACAAACAATAAATTCTGAAGAGGGTGTGGAGAAAAGGGAACCTTCTTGCACTGTTGGTGGGAGTGCAAATTGATGCAGTCACTGTGGAGAACTGTATGGAGATTCCTTAAAAAACTTGGAATAAAGCTACCATATGAGTTTTTACCGCAGCACTATTTACAATAGCTAGGACATGGGAGGAACCTAGAGGCCTATCAACAGATGAATGGGTAAAGAAGTTGTGGTACATATACACAATGGAATATTATTCAGCCATAAAAAGGAACACATTTGAGTCAGTTCTGATGAGGTGTATGAACGTAGAGCCTATTATACAGAGTGAAGTAAGTCAGTAAGAAAAAGACAAATATCATATATTAATGCATACATATGGAATCTAGAAAGATGTTACTGATGAACCCATCTCCAGGGCAGCAACGGAGACACAGATATAGAGAACAGACTTGTGTACATGGGATGGGGAGGAGAAGGGGGAACAAATTGAGAGAGTTTCATTAAAACATATATATTACCATATGTAAAATTAGATAGTCAATGGAAATTTACTGTATGATGCAGGAAGCTTAAATCCGGTACTCTGTGATGACCTAGAGGGGTGGGATTAGGTGAGAAGCAGGAGGCAGGTTCAAGAGGGAGAGGATGTGTGTGTACCTATGGCTGATTCTGGTATCTGGCAGAAACTGACAGAATATTGTAAAGCAATTATCCTTCAATTAAAAATAAATAATTTTTTTAAAAAACTAAGATCATGGCATCTAGTCCCATCACCTCACGGCAAGAATAAAGGGAAAAAGTAGAAGTAGTGACAGATTTTCTCTTCTTGGGCTCCAAGATCACTATGGACAGTGACTACAGCCATGAAATTATTAATAAAAGACACTTGTTCTTGGAAGGAAAGTTATGGCAAATCTAGACAGCATACTAAAAAGCAGAGACATCACTTTGCCAACAAAGATCCATATAGTCAAAGCTATGGTTTTTCCAGTAGTCATGTACGGATTTGAAAGTTGGACCATAAAGAAGGCTGAGTGCCACAGAATTGATGCTTCCTAATTGTGGTGCTGAGAAGACTCTTGAGAGCCCTTGGACTGCAAGGAGATCAAACCAGTCAATCCAAAAGGAAATCAACCCTGAATATTCATAGGGAAGTCTGTTGCTGAAGCTGAAGCTCCAATACTTTGGCCAACTGATGCAAAGAGCCAACTCATTGGAAAAGACCCTGACGGTGGGAAAGATTGAAGGCAAAAGGAGAAGAGGGCAGTAGAGGATGAGATGGTTAGATAGCATCACTGACTCAGTGGACATGAATTTCAACACACTCGAGGAGACAGTGGAGGACAGAGGAGCCTGGCTGCAGTCTATGTATGGGGTCACAGAGTCAGACACTCTTGTCAGTCACTTGTGTCTGACTCAATAATAACAATAACAATGACTAAATAACAAAAGTTTTTAATTCCTTTGGATGAAAACTTTGGTAAGGAATATGACTGCTGGATTTTATGGTAGGAGTATGCTTATAAAAAAACTACCAAACTGTCTTCCAAATTGGCTGTACCATTTCTCACTCCTGCCGGCAATGAATGAGAGTTCCTGTTACTCCACATCCTTGTCAGCATTTTGGTGTGGTCAGTGCTCTGGATTTGGGCCACTGTAATAGATATGCAATGATATCCCTTTCCTATTTTAATCTGCACTTCCCTGATGACATATGATACGGACCATCTTTTCATATATTTACTTGCAATCCTTATATTTTCTTCAGTAAAATATAAATTTTATTTCTTTGTTAAGGTCTTTGGCCCATTTTCAAGCCAAGTTGTTTGTGTTCTTGTTGCTGAATTTTAAAAATTCTTTGTATATTTTGGTTAACAGTCGTTTCTCAAAGTATATTTTACAAAGAATTTCTCCGAGCCTGTGGCTTGTCTTTTCATTTTTTTGGCAGTGTCTTTCACAAAGGAGAAAATTTTAATTTTAATGAAGTCCAGCCTATCTTTCTTTCATGGATTGCACCTCTAATGTTGCATGAAAAATGTCATCATCAAGCCCCAGATCATCTATGTTTTCTCCTATGTTATCTTTTAAGAGTTTCACAGTTTTGCACTTTACATTTAGGTCTGTGATCCATCTTGAGTTAATTCTTATAAAGAGTATAGGTCTGAGTCTAGAGTCTTTTGTTTTATGTGGATGTTCATTTGCTCCATTGTTTCCCCTTTACTTCTTTGTCAAAGAGCAGTTGACATATTTATGGGGTTCTATATCTCCAGCTCTATCTCTGGGGCTTTATTCTGTTCCATTGATCTATTTGTTTGTTTTTCTTTTATCTTTTGCCATTACCACAACTGACCTGATTATTGTAGCCTTATAATATATCTCAAGGTCTGGTAGTGTCAATCCTCCAACTTTTATTTTCTCTTTGAGTATTTTGCATGTTATATTTTAATATACTCCTATCAGACATGATCACTCAGTGGACTAAAAAAATTAGTACTAAATAAACAGAGTATGAATATACAAAAAGTGATCATGTATTAATATTATGTGTAAATTATGTGTAAACTATGTGTAAATTATTAATATTATGTGTAAAGGTTATTCCTAGTGGCAGACAAGAGAATCTACACAAGCTAATTGAAGCAGAAAAGAACAACTAAAATATTAGGTATCTCCTTGATTATCCAGGAAGACCAGAGAGCCAGGTTTGTAGACCACATTGCCAGTTCTGAAGTGGTCTGTGTCCCATTCAGTTCAGTTGCTCAGTCGTGTCTGACTCTTTGCTACCCCATGAATCACAGCACACCAAGCCTCCCTTGTCCATCACCAACTCCCGGAGTTTACCCAGACTCATGTCTATTGAGTCATTGATGCCATCCAACCATCTCATCCTCTGTCATCCCCTTCTCCTCCCGCCCTCAATTTTTCCCAGCATCAGGGTCTTTTCAAATGAGTCAGCTCTTCGCATCAGATGGCCAAAGCATTGGGGTTTCAGCTTCAACATCAGTCCTTCCAATGAACACCCAGGACTAATCTCCTTTAGGATGGACTGGCTGGATCTCCTTGCAGTCTGAGGGACTCTCAAGAGTCTTCTCCAACATCACAGTTCAAAAACATCAATTCTTTGGCACTCAGCTTTCTTCACAGTCCAACTCTCACATCCATACACGACTACTGGAAAAACCATAGCCTTGACTAGACGGACCTTTGTTGGCAAAGTAATGTCTCTGCTTTTGAATATGCTCTCTAGATTGGTCATAACTTTCCTTCCAAGGAGTAAGCATCTTTTAATTTCATGGTTGCAGTCATCATCTGCAGTGATTTTGGAAGCCCCCCCAAAATAATGTTAACCACTGTTTCCACTGTTTCCCCATCTATTTGCCATGAAGTGGTGGGACCAGATGCCATGATCTTAGTTTTCTGAAGGTTGAGCTTTAAGCCAACTTTTTTTACTCTTCTCTTTCACTTTCATCAAGAGGCTCTTGAGTTCTTCACTTTCTGCCATAAGGGTGATGTCATCTGCATATCTGAGGTTATTGATATTTCTCCCAGCAATCTTGATTCCAGCTTGTGCTTCTTCCAGTCCAGCGTTTCTCATGATGTACTCTGCATATAAGTACATTAAATAAGCATTAATAAGTACATTAAATAAGTACATTAAATAAGCAGGGTGACAATATACAGTCTTGACATACTCCTTTTCCTATTTGGAACCAATCTGTTGCTCCATGTCCAGTTTTAACTGTTGCTTCCTGACCTTTACACAGATTTCTCTGGATGCAGGACAGGTGGGCTGGTATACCCATCTTTTGAAGAATTTTCCACAGTTTATTGTGATCCACACAGTCAAAGACTTTGGCATAGTCAATAAGGCAGAAGTAAATGTTTTTCTGGAACTCTCTTGCTTTTTCAATGATCCAGTGGATGTTGGCAGTTTGATCTCTGATTCCCCTGCCTTTTCTAAAACCAGCTTGAACATCTGGAAGTTCATGGTTCACGTATTGTTGAAGCCTGGCTTGGAGAATTTTGAGCATTGCTTTGCTAGCGTGTGAGATGAGTGCAGGTGTGCCATAGTTTGAGCATTCTTTGGCATTGCCTTTCTTAGGAACTGGAATGAAAACTGACATTTTCCAGTTCTGTGGCCACTGCTGTGTTTTCCAAATTTGCTGACATATTGAGTGCAGCACTTTCACAGCATCTTCTTTTAGGATTTGAAATAGCTCAACTGAAATTCCATCACCTCCACTAGCTTTGTGCATAGTGATTCTTCCTAAAGCCCACTTGACTTCACATTCCAGGATGTCTGACTCTAGGTGAGTGATCACACCATCGTGATTATCTTGGTTGTGAAGATCATTTTTGTACAGTTCTTCTGTGTATTCTTGCCACCTCTTCTTAATACCGTCTGCTTCTGTTAGGTGCCCATACAACCAGGAAAAGTGTCTAAGCCCCAGCTGAAACTTATGAACAGCCCCAGCTGCAACTTAATAGCCATTACCTCTGCCACCTGCACTCTGCACCTTGGACAGTAGGGGGCAGATGTCAGTTAGTGTTCTTGCATGAGACTCAAGTCTAGTTGAGAAAGTCCTCTTGAGAAAACCTAGTTAGATAAAAGTCTGTGTGTGTGTGTGTGTGTGGGTGTGTGTCCTCAGTCGAGCCTGACTTTTTGCGACCCAATGGACTGTGTAGCCCACCAGGCTCCTCTGTTCACGAAGTTTTCCATTCAAGAATACTGGAGCGGGTTGCCATTTCCTTCTCCAGGGATATACCCCACCCAGGGATGGAACCTGCATCTCTTACATCTCCTGAATTAGCAGGTGGGTTCTTTACCACTAGTGCCATCTGGGAAGTCCTATCCCCATACAAAAAGTCACCAGCTCAGACAGTTTCATGTATAAACTCTTCCAAAATTTCACAGAACAAATAAGGTTTCACACATTTTCAGAGAATAGAAAAACAGGGAAAGCCACCCAATTTATTTTATGAGACTAGTATAACTTTGATTGGGCTTCCCTGATGATCCAGATGGTAAAAAATCTGCCTGCAATGCAGGATACCTGGGTTCCATCCCTGGGTTGGAAAGAGCTCCTGGAGAAGGAAATGGCAACCAATTCCAATATTCTTTTCTGGAGAATTCCATGGACAGAGGAACCTGGTGGGCCACAGCCTATGGGGTCACAAAGAATTGGACATGACTGAGTGACTAACACATGCACACACATAACTTTGATATCCAAATAAGGAAGAAAATAAAATCATAAGCCAATCTCTCTTATGAATTAAAAAAATTAAACTTAAAAAAATCTAGCCAAATTTAATACTATTTTAAGAAAAAACAAGTGGAAAAACCAAAAACATTTATCATGACCAAGTAGGACCTTTGGGGGAACACCAGGCTGAGAGATGTAGTCTAGTGTATAATTAAGACAGCAGGTACTAGAGCCAGTCTATCTGCAGCTTCCAAGATGTGTGACCTTGGAGAATTTGCCTACCTCTTCTGTGCCTTGGTTTTCTCACCTGCAAAATGAATGTAATAATATTTCCTACCTCATAGGATTTTTATGCAGATTAAATGAATGAAATCAGTCAAGAACTTAGAAAAGAGCCTCAATTACTTGTCATTATTTCATCAAATGCAGTGCAAATACAGATGCAAATAAAAAAAGATGAGACAAGACCAACATTAACAGCAGGTGCTGGCCAGGGGTGACAGTAAACCAGAAAGCTCTCCTCGATGCTTAGATACCACACAGGACAAAGGAAGCCATTTGGGATGAGTAGGACTCAGAATTAACCGTGATTTGAACATAACATGACAAAGAAATTACTGAACTGGACTGAATTTTCCTGTATGGGAGCAATCAAGTTTTTACACTAGGCAGAATAGAGGCTGAGTCAGTACTCCAACTGACTTATAGAAAAGTTACATTTAGCGCTCCTGAGTCAAAGCTATGAACAATGCCAGCTGCATAATTTGCAAGGCCCAGTGCAAAATAAAAATGCAAGACCCCTTGTTCAAAAAGCAGGAATAATACACTGTTAAAAGTCCTAAAAATGTAATGCTTTTTTCCTTTTTTCCAAAGTCTCCTCTCTCTCTCAACTTGCCATAGTACTTTTAATTTGCTATTTCGTGTTGTTTCAAAGTAAAGAAAAATTTAAAATTCAAATTATTAGCATGAATTCTACCATTCGTCTTTATATTACGTAATGGCAGTTTTAAATGCACATTTAAGAGCGTTTAACTCATATCTGAAATCACCCTATTCATGTTTCATAGCTCATACATGAATGTGTATTTTGTTGTTACCAGAACAGTGGAAACACTGCAGAAAACTTAACTGGCTTTAGTTCACTTCATTGTACACACATATCCTAACAACACTCTTCACCTTGAGTATTTATTTTATATATATATATATATATATATATATATATATATATATAGTAATTTGTACCTCCTAATCTCCTACCCCTATCTTACTCATGTCCCATTCCCTCTTTCAACTGGTAACCACTAATTTGTTCTCTGCATCTGTGAGTCCATTTCTGTTTTGTTGTATTCATTTGTTTCATTTTTTAGAGTCCATACCTAAGGGATCACATACAGTATTTGTCTTTTCTGTCTGATTTATTTCACTAAGCATAATACCCTTCAAGTCCTTTCATGTTGTCACAAATGGAAAAATTTAATTATTCTCTGTGGCTAAGTAGTATTCCACTTTCTTAAAAATTGAAGTTTAATTATAGTGTTGTCTTAGTTTCAAGCACACAGTAAAGTGACTCAGGTATATACATATATATAACTGAATATATATTCTTTTTCATATTCTTTTCCATTATAGATTATTATAAGATATAGAATATAGTTCCTTGTGCTATACAGTAGGTCCTTGATGTTTATCTATTTTCTGTATAGTAGTGTTTATATGTTAATCCAAAACTCTTAATTTATCTCTTTCTGCCTTTCCCCTTTCAGTTCAGTTCAGTCGCTCAGTCATGTCTGATTCTTTGCAACCCCATGGATTGCAGCACACCAGGCCTCCCTGTCCATCATCAACTCCCGGAGTTTACTCAAAGTTATGTCCATTGAGTCAGTGATGCCATCCAACCATCTCATCCTCTGTCGTCCCCTTCTCCTCCTGCCCACCGTATTTCACAGCATCAGGGTCTTTTCAAATGATCCGTTTTTCGCATCAGGTCCCCATAAATTTGTTTTCTATGTCTGTGAGTCTATCTCTGTTTTGTAATTAAGTTCATTTGTATCTTTTTTTAGATTTCACATATAAGTGATATCAAATGATATTTGTCTTTGTCTTTACTTCACTATGATAATCCATAGGTCCATCCGTGTTGTTGCAAATGGCAACATTTCATTCTTTTTTATGGCTGAGTAATATTTCATTGTATATATATCATATTCTATCTTTTTATAGCTAAGTAATTTTTCATGTCTCTCCATATTCTGTCTATCCATCTGTCAATGGACATTCAGGTTGCATCCATGTCTAAGCTATTATAAATAGTGCTGCTATGAACATTGGGGTGCATGTATCTCTTCAAATTAAGGTTTTCATCTTTTCCAAATATAATCCCAGGAGTGGGATTGCTGGATCATATGGTAATCAATCCTACTTTTAGTTTTTTAAAGAAACTAGAACACTGTATTCCGTAGTGGCTGCAGCAATTTACCTTCCCACCAACAGTGTAGAAGGGTTCTCTTTTCTCCATACCCTCTCCAGCATTTGTTGTTTGTAGACTTTTTGATGATGGCGATTCTGATCAGTGTGAGGTGATACCTCACTGTAGTTTTGATTTGTATTTCTCTAATAATTAGAGATGTTGAGCCTTTTTTCAAGTGCCTGTGGGCTACCTGAATGTCGTGTGTGTGTGTGTGTGTGTGTGTGTGTGTGTCACTTAGTCATGTCCGACTCTTGCAGTCTCATGGACTGTAGCCCGCCAGGCTCCTCTGTCCAGGGAGTTTTCCAGGCAAGCATACTGGAATGGGTTGCCATTTCCTTCTCCAGAGGATCTTCCCAACCCAGGGACCAAACCTGCATCTCCTGCATTGGCAGGTGGATCCTTTACCCAAGCAACATGGCAAGCCCATGTCTTCTTTAAAAAAAAAGTCTATTAAGTTTTCTGCCCACTTTTTGACTGAGTTGTTTGTTTTCTGATATTGAGCTATATGAGCTGCGGTATATTTTGGAAACTAAGCCCTGTCAGTCACATTGTTTCCAAATATTTTCTCCCATTCAGTGAAAGTGGAAGTTGCTCAGTCATGTCTGACTCTTTGCAACCCCATGGACTGTAGCCTGCCAAGCTCCTCTGTCCATGGAATTCTCCAGGCCAGAATACTGGAGTGGGTAGCCATTCCTTTCTCCAGGGGATCTTCCCAACCCAGGGATCGAACCCAGGTCTCCTGCATTGCAGGTTTTCTTTACCAGCTGAGCTACCAGAGAAGCTGCCATTCAGTAGGCAGTCTTTTCATTTTGCACTAGGCTGTGTCCCCAGGGTGAGCTCCAGTTGTCTCCAGCACCTCCAGTAAACTCTTTAAGATCAGCAGGTTGGTCTGACCCAGTCTTCTTTCCCTGAAGAATTACTACTGCCTTGAGCCCCAGATGGCAACCCACTCCAGTACTCTTGCCTGGAAAATCCCATGGATGGAGGAGCCTGGTAGGCTGCAGTCCATGGGTCGCCAAGAGTCGGACATGACTGAGCAACTTCACTTTCACTTTTCACTTTCATGCATTGGAGAAGGAAATGGCAACCCACTCTTGTGTTCTTGCCTGGAGAATCCCAGGGACGGGGGAGCCTGGTGGGCTGCCATCTACGGGATCGCACAGAGTCGGACACGACTGAAGTGACTTAGCATCTTAGCATGAGCCCCAGAAGTGTGAAATTTTGTGTGCACTCTTTAGGAGTATAGTCTCTATCTCCACTAGTCCTCTAAGTCTTCTGAAAGTAAGCCCTGCTGGCCTTCAAAGCCAAACATTCTGGGGACTCATCTTCCTGGTGCAGGACCCCAGGCTGGGGAGCCCGACGTGATACTCAGACCCCTCACTCCTTGGGAGAACTTCTGCAGTTGTAATTGTTCTCCCATTTGTGAGTTGCCTATCCAGCGATATGGGTCTTGACTACTGCAGCTCTGTCCCACCCCCACCCATCTCATTCCAGTTCCTTCTTCATATTTTTACTAGAAGATTTTTATAGATCTTTTCTATAGATTCTGGTCTTTCTGATCACTAGCTGCTCTGGTGTGCCTGTGAGAAGAGGGGAACTCAGGATCTACCTACTCCACTATCTTGGACCAGGGTCAGGAAGAAAAGGTTTTTAAACTGGCAAAGCCCCTACCTCACAGGATTGTTGTGATGATTAAATTACATAATCCATACAAACAGTGAAGCCTAGTACCTGGTACATAGTACACACTCAACAAACATTATCTTTAAAAATAGTGTGGAGTAGTATTAATACCCCCACTGTATATAACTGTAGATCTAATTCCAAACTTTCAAACATTCATTAAATAACTTCACATCATGCTCAGCTGCCACTTTTAATACCTCTGTCTCTTCTAAGCAGATTTTTTGTTGTTGTTAAACCACTCAGGCAAAGAAACTTCCTGGAGTGTCTAGAGGACCAACCAACAGAAGCTGGGTAAAATATTAATAATACTTATTTTTAATACAATGTTTATTATAACAATTATATACTGGGCCCTCAGCTTACATAATGAATGCAAGGAACTTTTTTCATCATCAAGTCAGTATCTTGGGAAACCAGCAGGTTAAAGACCATTCAACACTGCGATGTGAGTGCCACCTACTGCTGAGAAACTTAAAGGCACTCTCAGATAGTCTTAATGTCTCTATCTGGTTCGTGACATGACTTGTTCCTTCAGTTGGATGAAACTTCAGTTAGTTAAAAAGGTCAAACTTAAAAAGTTCTCTTTAACTTTTATTTAGTTAGCTAGTTAACCATCCAACTACTCGTGCACAGGCCCCCTTTTAACTGGAAAACTCTGTCTTTTAACTACTTAAGTTTTAAATTTTAAGTTATTTTAACTCTGAGTGATTTAAGTAATTATTTCTAAGACTAGCTCAACGGGCCTGTCTTTATGATCTATAACATAAAACTTCAATTTCACTTTCATTGAGCACTTTAAGGAAGGTACTAGACATGGAGGATAATAAAAAATTATCTCAATAGAGAGCAACAATGTAAAAATTTGTTGTTGTTTAGTCATTATATCATGTCCAACTCTTTTGTGACCCCATGGACCTTAGCCTTCCAGTCTCCTTGTCCATGGGATATTCCAGGCTAGAATACTGGGTTGCCATTTCCTTGTAGAGGGGAACTTCCCAACCCAGGGATCAAACCTGTGTCTCCTGAATTGGCAGGCAGATTCTTTACTGCTGAGCTACCAGGGAAACCCCAATATAAATATACATATGATCAAATGTTAAGTGCTAAAAGGCAAGGATGAAGGAAAATCAGAAAAAAGATGAGAAAGCAGTTAGTTCTGAGTGAGAGTCTATAGACGTAACCTTTGAACTACAGAATGTCAGAACAGGTAGGAATTCATTCATTTGTCCATTCACTTATTAAGTGCCTACTCTTTGCACACAGACATATCATATAGAATTCATTTTCTAAAAGAGCCCATAGACTAGTAGGTGAGACAGATTTATAAGCATTTCTTTCCCCACCAGAATAAAATTTGGTAATTTGGAATGGAAATAAAAACATCAGATACCCATGTATACAAAGAAATCCACATCTAGTATAAAGCACTATAATAGTATTAAGTATTATTAAGTATAGTAATCATGCAAGGGCATGATTAATCACATTCCTCAGTGAGTCCCTGTACTGGAATATGAGTTCTTTGATGGTGAAATGTGCTTATTTGTTTTGTAACCCCTGGGCCAGCACAAGACCTGCAACATAGCCACCAATTGAGGCTGGATTGTGCTCGGGGGAGGGAAAAGACCAAAAAGGGTTTATCAAGAAGATTGAGCTGGGTGTTAAAGTTAAGAAGGAGTTTTAAAGGTTTACAGGGGAAGAGGGGGTTGGGGGGAGGGGGGGAAGAAGCCAAAGAAGAATAACAGAACAGAGGAATTGACATGGAAAAAAGATAGATTTGTAAGAGGTTTCCCTATTGTTGTTCAGTTGCCCAGTCATGTTCAACTCTGCAGCCCCATGGACTGCAGCATGTCAGGCCTCCCTGTCCCTCACCACCTCCCAGAGTTTGCCCAAGTTCTTGTTCATTGCATCGGTGATGCTGTCCAGCCATCTCATCCTCTGCCACCCTCTTCTCCTTCTGCCCTCAATCTTTCCCAGCATCAGGGACTTTTCCAATGAGTCATCTGTTCTCATCAGATGACCAATTACTAGAGCTTCAGCTTCAGCATCAGTCCTTCCAGTGAATATTCAAGGTTGATCTCTCTTAAGATTGACTGGTTTGATCTCTTTGCTGTCCAGGGGACTTTAAGGATCTTCTCCAGCACCACACTTTGAAAGCATCAGTTCTTGGCATTCTGCCTTTACAGCCCAGCTCTCACAACCTTATGTGACCACTGGGAAGACCATACCCTTGACTATACGGACCTTTGTCGGCAGAGTAAGGCCTCTGCTTTTCAACCTGGTGACTCATTGGTAAAGAATCCACCTGCCAGTGATGGAGACACAGGTTCGATCTCTGATCCTCGAAGAGCCCACATGCCTCGTAGCAACTAAGCCCGTGAGCCATAACTATTGAGCCCCTGCTCTAGAGCCTGGGAACCACAACTATTGAAGTCTGCATGCCCTAGAGCCTGAGCTCCAAAACTAGAGAAGCCACTGAAATGAGAAGCCCGTGCACTGCAACTATAGCGTGGCCCATGCTCACTGCAACTACAGAAAGCCCATTTGCAGCAACAAAGACACAGCACAGCCAAAAATAAATAAATCAGATAGATTTGAGAAAAAGCATAGCCCATTGGGAAACTGCAAATTGATTGCTATTTTCGGAGTATAGGGTGAAAACTGGGAATTGGTGGGATATTTGATTGGAGAAATAGGAAAAAACCCACGTAATGGAGGACCTTGCATGCCATACACAGGAGTGATGACATTACTGTGCACAGATACAGGTGTTGGAAAGGCAACTCGAATGGCAATGGAGAAGCTGGATCAGAGTGGGAAGGAGACTGAATAAGAGAAACTTCGCAGAAAGGTGGGCAAGCAGACAGTACAGACTGAACTAGTCATGGAGACAGAGAGAAAGGGACAGATTCCAGAGATATTTGTGATTGTTTTGACAATATGGAAGACCAGAGATCCTGAAATTCTTCTGCTGGATATCCCCCCAAAATACTCAACATACTAGTACACACACTGTCTCACTCTTTTACATGATAAGATTCAAAATAGGAAGGAAAGGGAAATCTGATGAAACCAGGGGTGAAATGGTTGGGGGGGTGGGGGGTGGTGTTTAGTGGTTTTTTTTTTTTTTTGGCTGTGCTGCGTCTTCGTGCAGCATGTGGGCTCTTTGGTGCTGCATACAGGCTTTCTTTAGTTGGGGCGAGTGGGGGCTACTCCTCATTGCAGTGTGCAGGCTTTGTGGTGGCTTCTCTTATTGCTGAGCGTCGGCTCTAGGGCATGTTGGCTTCTGTAGCTGCAACGTGTGGGTTTAGTCATTGCGACTCACTGGCTCTAGAGCCGAGTCAGTAGCTGTGGCTCATAGGCTTGGTTGCCCAGCTGCATATGGGATCTTTGTTCTCAGACCAGGCATCAAACTCATATTCCCTGCATTGCAAGGCAAATTCTTAACCACTGGGCCACTAGGAAAATGCCAAAATGGGAGTTTAAGGCTAGGGAGAAGAGCATGGGGTTAGGAAAGGTGATGAAATAAATGGCGAGTGTGAATGATGATGGCTTCAGTTATCCTATAGTCATACTGCCCAAGGACCAAGGACAGGAGCACCACTGTATGGAGCGGGCTGAGAATAAAGCCTTGGGCCTACCCAGGGCAGGGCTATAGCAGAAAGACCATGCTAGGTAAAGCTAAGACACAGGAAAGGCTGGGCTGAGGAAGCTAGGGCTTCCCCAGTGGCTCAGACGATAAAGAATCTGCCTGCAATACAGGATAACCAGGTTCAACCCCTAGGTCGGCAAGATCCCCTGGAGAAGGGAATGGTTACCCACTCCAGTATTCTTGCCTGGAGAATTCCATGGACAAGGAGCCTGGAGGGCTACAGTCCATGGAGTCACAAAGAGTCAGATACAACCGAGTGACTAAGCCTTTCACACTTTTAAGGGGAAGAAATCGTTCGCACCAAGGTAGGGAACAAAGAAAACAGGTTTTGGCCTTGGCTCGCAGAGAAGTTTAAAAAAAGAAAATCTCCCCTGAGAAGTTTAGTGATTGACCAGCTCTCACATCTTTATGGCCAGAATCTCCATTTATTCTGATGGTCTTAAAAATTGCAAATCCCCCCTCCTCTCAAAAATCATTAGACAGAATGGACTAATTCTTTCCTGGAAAACCCCATGGACATCATAATAAGTCTAGTGAGTGTCATAATCTCATATAGGTACAAAATTTTAAAATAGAAAAAATTTTCTTGTGTTAACTCCTTGGATTTATTCTCTTAACAACTTTCACATATAACATTATTGTTGTTCTTTAGTTGCTAAGTCGTGAACGACTCTTGCCATGGACTGTAGCCCACCAGGTTCTTCTGTCCATAGGACTTCCCAGGCAAGAATACTGGAGTGAGTAACCATTCCTTTCTCCAGGGAATCTTCCCAACCCAGGGATTGAAGCCAGGTCACCTGCATTGCAGGCAAATTCTTTACCATCTGAGCCACTAGGGAAGTTCTTATATAACATAGAGCAGGGTTAATTATATTTATCAATGTTGTACATTACATTCGTAGAACTTATTTATCTTGTAACTGGAAGTTTGTACCTCCTGGACACTTTTATCCAACTCCTCCTCTCCCTACCCTCTGCTCTGGTAACCACAAATCTGATCTCTTTTCCTATGCATTTGTTTGCTTGCTTGTTTTTGAAGTATAATTGAACCTACAACACTATGTTAGTTCCTGTTACACAGCATTGTGATTCAATATTTCTATGCGCTTCAAAATGTCACCATAAATCTAGTTACCATACAAAGATATTACACAGTTATTGATGATACTCCCCACACTATACACTGCATATCCATGACTCATTTATTTTGCAACTGGAGGTTTGTACCTATTAATCCTCTTCACTTCTTTCTTTCCTTCTCCTACTTACCTCCCTTCTGGCAACCACCTATCTGTTCTCTGTACCTGTAACTCTGTTTCTGTTTTGCTATGTTTTTTCATTTGTTTTGTTTCTTAGAGTCCACATACAAGTGAAACCATACAGTATTTGTCTTTATCTGACTTAGCATAGTGCCCTCTAGGTCCATCCTTAAGGACTTAGACCTATTTTATTAAAAAATAAAAATAAAAAGAGTGAAAGGGTAAGTCTTATAGATACTTTTGTGTTTTTATACATTGATCAGTTGATTCCAAATTTACATGGAAATGCAAAACAACTCTTTGTTGTTCAGTCGCTCAGTCGTGTCCGACTCTGCAACCCTATGGACTTCAGAACACCAGCTTCCCTGGCCTTTACCATCTTCCAGAGCATGCTCAAACTCATGTCCAACTCTAGAATAGTTAAAATAATTTTGAAGAGAAACAAAGTCAGAGGATTGACTCTATGTGATCTCAGTATTTAATATAAAGCTACAATAGTCAAGATAGTGTGGTATTGGCGTAAGGATACACATATGGCTTAGTAGAGCCCAGATACAGACCTACCCCTACAGTCAGCCTTCTGATCTGCAGGTTCTGCATCTGTCAATCCAACCAACTTGGAAGGAAAATATTTTTTTTTAATTACTAGAAAGTTTCAAAACATAAAAAACTTGAATTTGTTGTGTACCAGCAACTGCTTACATAGTATTTACATTGTACTAGGTATATATAAGTAATCTAGAGATTAAAAATATATAGATTTATTTATACTAGATTTAAAGTGTATGGAAGGATGTGTGTTAGATTATATGAAATACTACATGATTTTATATAAGGGACTTGAGCATCTGAGGATTTAGATATCCACTGGGTTCCTGGAACAAATTCCCTGTAAATACCAAGGGATGATTCTATATGATTAATTGATTTTTAATCAAGATACCAGGGTAATTCAAAAGAGAAAAGTTGGGCTTTGAAAACATGGTGCTAGAATACCTATAGATGCAAAATTGAAAAACCTTGACCCTTATCTTATACTACATACGGAAATTAACTTAAAACAGAAAAGAACTAAATATAAGAGCTAAAATTATAAAATTTCTAGAAGAAAATATAGGGTGAAAATCATTTTGACCTTAGGTTAAACAAAGATGTTTCAGATACAACACTGAAAGTATAACCCATACAGGAAAAAAAAATGGTAAATCGGAATTCATCAATATTCAAAATTTTTGTTTTTCAAAAAACACTGTTAAGGAAATAAAAAAGGAAGCCACAAGATTGAGCAAATATTTGCAAAACATATTTAATGAAGAATTGTATCCAAAATATAAAAAGAAGTCTTATAACACAACAATAGGGGGGAAAACAGCCCAGTTAAAAAAAAAAAATAGGTACAAGGCATGAACAGAAATGTCAGTAAAGAAAATATACAGTAGCACACGAAAAGATGCTCAGAATCATTAGTCATTAGGAAAATACAAATTAAAACCACAGGAAGTTGTTGTTTTATATCTTCTAGTTTGGGGGAAATTAAATAAAGAAATTTGACAATATCAAGTGTTGGTGAGGATGCAAAGAGCCAGGAATTCTTATATTTTGCTTGTGTTTGTGTAAATTGGTATAAACACTTTGGAAAAGGGAACTCCTTGGTGATCTAATGGTTAGGACTCCATGCTCTCACTGCCCAGGGCCTGGGTTCAATCCCTGATCTGGGAGCTAAGATTCCATAAGCCACACAGTACAGCCTAAAAACAAACAAACAAACAAAGACAAAGTACACAAAACAAAAACAATTTGCCATAACCTGGTCTACATACACCACAAAGAAATGCACAGGTCTATCAGAGATTGTATATAGCTAAATGTGATAATAAGGGAAAAAAACATGGAAATAATTCAAACGTTCATTGACAAGAAAATGGAAAAATAAATCACGGCATGGTCACACAACAAAATACTGCACAACAGTGAAAAATAAATCCATTACAGTTATATGCAATAGCATAGTTGAATTCCTCAAAAGTAAGTCTACTAATAGTTCAAAAACCAAATCAGGAAATGTACATAAACTTTAAAATCAAATGTAACGGAGTAGTTTATCCCAACACACACACACACACACACACACACACATATACTTGACAGAATTATAAAGATAAGAGAAGAATGAAAAAAAAATCTGCCTAAAATAGTAATTACCTAGAGGAGGGAGGCAGAAGCATGACGGACAAAAGGGGTCCAGTGGGAGATCTCAGTGATGCTCACGTTTTAGGTTGGTTGGTGGTTCCACGGGTACTCATTCTATTATTGTGCCTCACAACTTACATATAAGCCTTGTATATTCTTCCAATCTCTCAAATAGTACTTAGTGAATAAAAGATATTTGGAAAGTTGGCTCAATGTGTAAGAAAGAAATCTAAGATAGTAACAGAATGTACTATAGCAAGTCTATTATGGGGAGTTTTTTTTTTTTTTTTGAAAACTCCCCAAAACTTTTCTTGCTCTACGACATATATTTTGTATTTGTGTGGAATCTTTTTCTTTCAAACAAACTGTAGCTAAATTTGTGTTAGCTAAACTTGTGCTAGGCCTACTTTAGGCCTTTTAAACGCTTGTGCAAGGAACATGAGGGATTTCTAATAAATGTAGCTGCTTGATGATAAGGCTTGTGACTCTTGTAAGCTTCAGATTATCTCATACTTACTTAAAAGACTGAAGTGGAAAAATGTCATAACAATTCCTTTTATGTGACTTTTTCACTGTACAAATATGACCGTCTTGCCTCTAGGAGTAAGAGACAATCTTGATTACACAGATTTCTCAATTCTAATCTTTTCCATTCCCTCCCCAGCAATGGTTGAAGTGTTGGCCAAACTAAATTACTACCCAGAGCAGATCTTAACAAATGTGTGAAATCTGGTACAGTTCAATAATTTATGGTCCCTTGATTGGAGTTACTTTGCTTAATAGATGGATAGCTGGGTGCATAATCCCATGTTGGCAGCAAAAGCCTCTGAAATCATTCTTGGGATCCTTTCATGGAGAGCAGCCTGAGAACTAACTCTGGTCTGGGATCATGCCTTTTTGCCAAGAGATCACAGACTCAGTTTTAGTGTGCTGCTCCTCTGTGTGAATCAACGAAATACCCGGGGTAAACCAAGGCTGAATGGTCCAAGGGTATGTTTTTTTCTTATGAGAACTGAGACAAAGGGCAGTTCCAAGGACATGCTCATAACATATTAAATGTACACATAAATGTTCTTGATTTATGAATGTTGGAAATGGTATACTGTAGGTAATTTGAGACAAGATGTTGCTATCTTTGGGATATACTTGAAACTCAGGGGAGTTGGACACTCCACTAAAGCCCATTTGGCTGGACTTTTTAATGTATGGGAAAACAGTGAAGTCAGAAATCTCAGCTGGGGAGACTTCAAGACTAAAATGGCCAGGTCAAAGTTCTTCAGCAAAACTGGGCAAGTTAGCCCAACCTGCTTCTTATACCCTACTGACAAAAAGACAAGGGAGCGACAAAGAGATGGAAGAAATTATCACAGATTTTATAATTCAAAATAAGGAGAGATTCTTTAAAATTTTTATTTATGAGGAACTTTTAATATAAGTTAATAAGTTGTTTGCTTTTAAAAACAAGGAATTGAAAGAGCATGACTTAAAAGCCATGTTATTCATGCAAATTTTCTGCAAGCTAATTGAGTGTTTAAGAGGTTTTTAAGGTGTTGCAAGATCTCAAAAATGATTGTTTAGAAAAGGTTTCTCACAAGCAGCCAAATAAAAACCCTTAACTGAAAACTTAAATCTTCTTTGGTTAAAAGGTGTAAAAACAAATTATTTTTAAAATGTCTGTTTGCAAGAATGAATATGCATAAGCATATTTTGTGTTTTGTGCACAAATCTAAAGATATAACTTTTATTGGTATTGTGATTAAATTGTAAAAAACCAATAATCCTCAAGTGGTACGAATTAAGTTGTTTTAACTACTAATTTTGTATTTCAGCATAATCCCACAGGAGCAAAAGAGTGAACTTTTAAGTTCCAAAACAATGGCAGCAACCAGACAAAAAATTGTTGTGATTAAATAATTATAAAATGCTTGTCAGGGCAGCAAAGGAGACTCAGACATAAAGAACAGATTTTTGGACCCAGTGGAAGAAGGTGAGAGTGGTATGATTTGAGAGAAAAGCATCGAAAAATATACATTACCTTATGTAAAATAGATGACTAGTGGGAGTTTGATGCATGAAGCAGGGCACCCAAAGCCTATGCTCTGGAACAACTTAAAGAGATTGGGTGGGGAGGGAGTGCGAGGGATTCAGGATGGGGGTGGTGGAAAACATGTATAGCTATGGCGATTCATGTTGATGTATGGCAAAAACCATCACAATGTTGTAAAGTAAATATACTCTAATTAAAATAAATAAATTAACTTTAAAAAAATGCTTGTGTACCCACAGGTACACACACATAGCTACACATCTGGTAACAAACACACAGTTTCTCCATACCTCACTCTAAAGTGAGGAAAAAATGTGTCACTTTGCATCTTTATGGGCCTGGTGGCTCAGATGGTAAAGAATCTGCCCTCAATGCAGGAAACACGGGTTCAATCCCTGAACTGGGAAGATTCCCTTGGAGAAGAAAATGCAACCCAGTCTAGTATTTTCGCCTGGGAAATCCCATGGACAGAGGAGCCTGGCAGGCTAAAGTCCATAGGGTCACAAAGAGTTGAACATGACTGAGTTACTAACACTTTCACTTTTTTGCATCTTTATTCCAAAGACCTTGGTTTCTGGGCTGATAATAAGAAGTAAAGCTACTCCTTTATCTTTTTTGGTAGAGAGGAAAACAGAGTTTGGGGGGTTTTGTTTTGATGTAAATTTTAATTTTAAGTTTTAGAACTTTCATATTAAATGTTTAAGTTCAAAGGTAATGAAATATATGACATAATGAATCTAGGAGCACTGATATTTCTTACTGTGGAAATGTTCTTACTTAAGTGAAATAATAAAGAAAATTTATTGGTAAAATTTTTAATGAACTTTTTTTTTTTTTAAGTGACTTCATGGTTCACATCTAAAGGGAAACCGTAGATCCTACAAAATAAAAAATTGGGAATACCTGGATAACCATGAAGGTATCACTTACCTAGAACCTGACATCCTGGAGTGGAAAGTCAAGTGGGCCTTAGGAAGCATTACTGTGAACAAAGCTAGTGAAGGTGATGGAATTCCTGCTGAGCTATTTAAAATCCTAAAAGATGATGCTGTTAAAGTGCTGCACTCGATATGTCAGCAAATTTGGAAACCTCAGCAGTGGCCACAGGCCTGGAAAAGGTCAGTTTTCATTCCAATCCCAAAGAAGGGCAATGCCAAAACATGCTCAAACTACCATATCATTGAGCTCATTTCATATGGTAGTACAGTAATGCTCAAAATCCCCCAAGCTAGGCTTCAATAGTATGTGAACCCAGAACTTCCAGTTGTATAAGCTAGATTTAGAAAAGGCAGAGGAATCAGAGATCAAATTGTCAACTTTTGTTGGATCACAGGGAAAGCAAGGGAATTCCAGAAAAACATCTATTTCTGCTTCATTGACTATGCTAAAGCCTTTGTGTGGATCACAACAAATGTATGGAAAATTCTTAAAGAGGTGGGAATACCAGACCACCTTACATGTCTCCTGAGAAACCTGTATGTGGGTCAAGAAGCAATAGTTAGTACCCTACATGGAACAATGGACTGGTTCAAAATTAAGAAAGGAGTACAACAAGGCTGTATATTGTCACCCTGCTTATTTAACTTCTATGCAGAGTACATCATGCAAAATGCTGGACTTGATGAATCACAGTCTGGAATCAAGATTGCTTGGAGAAACATCAACAACCTCAGATTTTCAGATGATACCACTCTAATGGCAGCAAGTGAAGAGGAACTTAAGAGCCTCTTGATGACAGTGAAAGAGGAGAGTGAAAAAGCTGGCTTAAAACTCAACATTTAAATAACAAAGATCATGGCATCTGGTCCCATCACTTTATGGCAAATAGATGCGGAAAAAGAGGAAGCAGTGGCAGATTTTATTTTCCTTGGCTCCAAAATCACTGCTGATGGTGACTGCAGCCATGAAATTAAAAGATGCTTGCTCCTCAGAAGAAAAGCTATGACCAACCTAGACAGCCTATTAAAAAGCAGAGAAATCACTTTGCTGACTAAGGTCTGTATGGTCAAAGCTATAGTTTTCCCAGTAGTCATGTATGGATGAGAGAGTTGCACCTAAAAAAGGCTAAGTGCCGAAGAATTGATGTTTCTGAATTGGGTGCTGGAGAAGACTCTTGAGAGTCCCTTGGACTACAAGGAGATCAAATCAGTCAATCCTAAAGGAAATCAACCCTGAATACTCATTGAAAGGACTGATGTTGAAATTGAAACTTCAATACTCTGGCTACCTGATGCAAAGAGCCAACTCATTGGAAAAGACTATGATGCTGGGAAACATTGAAGGCAAATGGAGAAGAGGGTGGTACAGGATGAGATGGTCAGATATCATCGACTCTATGGACATGAATTTGAGCAAACTCTGGGAGATAGTGAAGGACAGGGAGACCTGTTGTGCTGCAATCCATGGAGTCAACTTAGTGACCAAACAATAACAAGCAACATGATATAAAATAGATATACATGCATATAGATAGATAAGGATATATCATCTGTCAATGGACATTTAAGTTGCTTTCATATCTTGGCTATTGTGAATAATGCTGCAATGAATATAGGGATGTATATATCTTTTCAAGTTAGTGGAATTTTTTTTTTCTTTTGGGAAAATACCCAGAAGTAGATTTACTAGATTGTATGATAGTTCTGTTTTTTTTTTTTGGGCGGGGGGGGGAATTCCATACTGATTTCCAGAGTGGCTGCACCAGTTTACATTCCCATCAACAGTGCATGAGGGTTCTGTTTTCACATCTTCAACAATACTTGTTTGTTGTCTATTAGATAATAGCCATTCTGACAAGTGTGACTTGACATCTCATTCTGGTTTTGACTTGCATTTCCCTGATGATTGGTGATGTTGAGCATCTTCTCATGTTGACCATCTGTATGTCTTCTTTGGAAAATGTCTATTCAGGGCTTCCCAGGTGGAGCTAGTGGTAAAGAACCTGCCTGCCAGTGCAGGAGACTTAAGAGACTTTGATCCTTGGGTTAGGAAGATCCCCTGGAGGAGGGCATGGCAACCAACTCCAATATTCTTGCCTGGAGAATCCTCATGGACAGAGAAACATGGCAGGTTACAGTCCATAGGGTCACAAAAATCTGACACAACTGAAGTGATTTAGCATGGATGCATTTCCATTCTTTAATAAGATTGTGTTCGTGAAGTTGAGTTATATGAGTTCTTTGTATATTTTGGATATTTACCTCTTTTCAGATGTATCACTTGCAAATATCTTCTCCCATTCAGTAAGCTGCCTTTTTGTTTTGTTGATAGTTTCCTTCACTGTGCAAAAGCTTTTCTAGTTTGATGTAGTCCCATTTGTTTTTGTTTCTCTCCTGTCTGAGAAAACATATCAAAAAATAAAACTACTAAGACCCATTTCAAAGATCAAACTGCCTATGTTTTCTTCTAAGAGTTTGATGGTTTCAGATCTTATATTCAGGTCTTTAATCCATTTCCAGTTTATTTTTGTATATGGTGTGGTAAAGTAGTCCAGTTTGATTCTTTAGCATGTATCTGTCCTGTTTCCCCAACACCATTTCTTTAAGAAGCTGTCTTTTTCTTTTTGTATATTTTTGCCTCATTGTCATAGATTAGTTGACCATATAATTGTGGGTTCATTTCCAGGCTCTCTGTTCTGTTCCATTGATCCATGTGTCTGTTTTTGTGCCTGGACCATACTGTTTTTGAGTACTGAAGCTTCGTAATATAGTTTGAAATGAAGGTGTGTGATACCTCCAACTTTGTTCTTCTTTCTCAAGAATGTTTTGGTTATTCAGATCTTTTGTGTTTTCATACACATTTTAGAATTATTTAATCTACTTTTGTGAAACATGCCATTGGGCATTACCATAGGGATTGTACTGAAGCTGCAGATTACTGTGGGCAGCATGGTCATTTTAACAATATTAAATTAGTTCTTATAAGTCCTAGATGAAAAATACAAAATACAAATCCACAGAAAGAATTTCTTTAAATTGTTTTAAATTGTGATATTTGTGATAATTTTTCATTACAATATTAATTTTATTATATTTTAATATTAAATTGCTTTTAAAATTCTTAACTGGCTTTTGGGGCTGTAGAAGAAATATATATATATACACACATCTGTATACACACACACACACATATATATATACATATTCAAAGACTTTTTAAAGGTAACACTGAACTGCCTTAGATGAAAGATTTAAAATGACACTAGGAAATATATATTTGTGTATAAAAAATATCTATAGTTAAGGAGTTATCGGGGCTTCCCTGGTAGCTCAGATAGCAAAGAATCTGCCTGTAATGCAGGAGACTCAGGATCAATCCCTGGATTGGGAAGATCCCCTAGAGAAGGGAATGGCTACCCACTTCAGTATTCTTGCCTAGGAATTCCATGGACAGAGGAGCCTGGCAGGCTACAGTCCAGGGGGTCACAAAGAGCCAGACGCCACCGAGCAACTAACACTTTGAAATTTTTTTAGACCAAATCTAATATAAAATTCTGTATCAATATTAGTTCATCTGTCTGATACATCCATGAGTGGTAGGATTTATACTTCAAGATAATATTCACACAAGACTAGGATAGACTGTATCATTAATGGCCCTGAAGACCAAGTTTCCCCACCCATATCCATGTCCTTGTGAAGACCCCTCCCACGTTGACTTTGGTCTTGGCCTTGGGATTTGATTTGGTGAAAGAAAGTATAATGCAGTATAAAACTGGAAGAGGTTTGTTACATACTTGTAACATACATACCTGACCTCTTGAAATGCTGCTGTAGACGCCTAACCGGGAAGCCCCATGCAGCCTCTTTGAGGAGAAGTGGCCACGAGTATTACATGGGATCTTTTCAAAACCCAAAATGGAATGGTAAAATAATGTAAGGTGAATAGGAAATTAGGACATGCTTAAATAAGACTTTTTAAAAAAAATTAAAGCTTATAAACTTTTAATAATATTGTGGTAAAACAACATATTACATGGTATATTCAAGTTAGTTAGAAAATATTTTTAAAGATGAAACTGGAATTTTCCAGGAGGCAAGGGTGCTTTTCAAAACATTGCGAGGACATGGAGGCCAGTTTAAAGAGTCCACACAGGTTAAAAATGTGACAGGTTTTGCTTCAAAAAGGAAATCAGGATTACACTTAATTTTTTAAAAGACTGTAAAAAATCATGAATCCATAATGATACTCAAAAGAAAACAATTTATTTTCCTTTCAAATACTTGGTACTTTATTCAAGTAAATCTTATTCAGAGAAGGAAAAATATTGTTGTTGAAGTTTAAATGTAGGTCTCTTTTCAGGATAGGATAAACATACACAGGATAAGAGAATCTTAGTGGCATGAGACAGACAAGACTCGCTTCCCCTGGAATATAAATAGGTTCATGAGTCTTCCTGTCACCCCCTCAGCACCCACCCACTTACCGGACATTCATCTACTTCAGTTCAGTTAGACAGTTCAGCCGCTCAGTCATGTCCTACTCTTTGCGACCCCATGGACTGCAGCACGCCAGGCTTCCCTGTCCATCACCAACTCCCAGAGCTTACTCAAACTCATGTCCACTGAGTCGGTAATGCCATCCAACCATCTCATTATCTGTTGTCCCCTTTTACTTTCACCTTCAATCTTTCCCAGCATCAGAGTCTTTTCCAATGAGTCAGTTCTTCGCATCAGGTGGCCAAAGTACTGGAGTTTCAGCTTCAGCATCAGTCCTTCCAATGAATATTCAGGACTGATTTCCTTTAGGATTGACTGGGTGGATGTCCTTGCAGTATGAGGGACTCTCAAGAGTCTTCTCCAACACTACAGTTCAAAAGCATCAATTCTTTAGCGCTCAGCTTTCTTTATAGCCCAACTCTCACATCCATATATAACATGACTACTGGAAAAAACATAGCTTTAACTAGATGGACCTTTGTTGGCAAAGGAATGTCTGCTTTTTAATATGCTGTCTAGGTTGGTCATAACTTTTCTTCCAAGGAGCAAGCGTCTTTTAATTTCATGGCTGCAGTCACCATCTGCAGTGATTTTGGAGCCTCCAAAATAAGTCTGTCACTGTTTCCATTGTTTTCCCATCTATTTGCTATGAAGTGATGGGACCGGGTGCCATGATCTTAGTTTTCTGAATGTGGAGTTTTAAGCCAACTTTCTCACTCTCCTCCTTCACTTTCATCAAGATGCTCTTTAGTTCTTCTTCACTTTCTGCCATAAGGGTGGTGTCATCTGTATATCTGAGGTTATTGATATTTTTCCTGGCTTGTGCTTCATTCGGCCCAGCAGTTCTCATGATGTACTCTGCATATAAGTTAAATGAGCAGGGTGACAATATACAGCCTTGACATACTCCTTTCCCGATTTGGAACCAGTCTGTTGTTTCATGTCCATTTCTAACTGTTGCTTCCTGACCTGCAAAAAGATTTCTCAGGAGGCAGATCCAGTGGTCTGATATTCCCATCTCATTAAGAATTTTCCACAGTTTGTTGTGATCTACACAGTCAAAGGCTTTGGCATAGTCAATAAAGCAAAAATAGATGTTTTTCTGGAACTCTCTTGCTTTTTCTGTGATTCAGCAGATGTTGGCAATTTGATCTCCTTTTCCTCTGCCTTTTCTAAAACTAGTTTGAACATCTGGAAGTTCACAGTCCACATACTGTTGACCTGGCTTGGAAAATTTTCCTGGCTTGGAAAATTACTTTGTTAGCGTGTGACATGAGTGCAATTGTGTGGTAGTTTGAGCATTCTTTGGCATTGCCTTTCTTTGGGACTGGAATGAAAACTGACCTTTTCCAGTCCTGTGGCCACTGCTGAGTTTTCCAAATTTGCTGGCATACTGAGGGCAGCACTTTCACAGCATCATCTTTTAGGATTTGAAATAGCTCAACTGGGATTCCATCACCACCTCCACTAGCTATGTTTGTAGTGATGTTTTCTAAGCCCACCTGACTTCACATTCCAGGATGTCTGGCTCTAGGTGAGTGATCACACCATCGTGATTATCTGGGTCATGAAGATCTTTTTTGCATAGTTCTTCTGTGTATTCTTGCCACCTCTTCTTAATATCTTCTGCTTCTGTTAGGTTCATACCATTTCTGTCCTTTATTGTGCCCACCTTTGCATGAAATGTTCCCGTGGTATCTCTAATTTTCTTGAAGAGATCTCTAGTCTTTCCCATTCTATTGTTTTCCTCTATTTCTTTACACTAATCACTGAGGAAAGCTTTCTTATCTCTCCTTGCTATTCTTCGGAGCTCTGCATTCAAATGGGCATATCTTTCCTTTACTCCTTCGCCTTTCACCTCTCTTCTTTTCACAGCTATTTGAAAGGCCTCCTCAGACAACCATTTTGCCTTTCTGCATTTCTTTTTCTTGGGGATGGTCTTGATCCCTGTCTCCTGTTCAATGTCACGAACCTCCATCCATGGTTCTTCAGGCACTCTGTCTATCAGATCTAATCCCTTGAATGTATCTCTCACTTCCACTGTATAATCATAAAAGATTTGATTTAGATCATACCTGAATGGTTCAGTGGTTTTCCCTACCTTTTTCAATTTAAGTCTGAATTTGGCAATAAGGAGTTCATGATCTGAACCACAGTCAGCTCCCAGTCCTGTTTTTGCTGACTGTAGAGAGCTTCTCCATCTTTGGCTGCAAAGAATGTAATCAATCTGATTTCAGTATTGACCATCTGGTGATGTCCATGTGTAGAGTCTTCTCTTGTGTTATCAGAAAAGGGTGTTTGCTGTGACCAGTGCATTCTCTTGGCAAATTCTGTTAGCCTTTGACCTGCTTCATTTTGTATTCCAAGGCCAAATTTGCTTGTTACTCCAGGTATCTCTTGACTTCCTACTTTTGCATTCCTGTAATGAAAAGGACATCTTTTTGGGGTGTTAATTCTAGAAGGTCTTGTGAGTCTTCATAAAACTGTTCAACTTCAGTTTCTTCAGCATTACTTGTCAGGGCATAGACTTGGATTACCGTGATATTGAATGGTTTGCCTTGGAAACGAACAGAGACCATTCTGTCATTTTTGAGATTGCACCCAAGTACTGCATTTTGGACTCTTGTTGACTATGATGGCTACTCCATTTCTTCTAGGGGATTCTTGCCACAGTAGTAGCTATAATGGTCATCTGAGTTAAATCCACCCATTTCAGTCCATTTTAGTTCATTGATTCCTAAACTGTCAATGTTCATTCTTTCAATCTCCTGTTTGACCACTTCCAATTTGTCTTGATTCATGGACCTGACATTCCAGGTTCCTATGCAATATTATCCTTTATAGCATCGGACTCTACTTCCATCACCATTCACATCCACAACTGGGTGTTGTTTTTGCTTTGGCTCCATCTCTTCATTCTTTCTGGAGTTATTTCTCCACTAATCTCCAGAAGCATATTGGGCACCTACTGACCTGGGGAGTTCATCTTTCAGTGTCCTATCTTTTTGCCTTTTCATACTGTTCATGGGGTTCTCAAGGCAAGAATACTGAAGTGGTTTGCCATTCCCTTCTCTAGTGGACCACATTTTGTCAGAACTCTCCATCATGGCCCGTCTATCTTGGGTGGCCCTACATGAAATGGCTTATAGTTTCATTGAGTTAGACAAGGCTGTGGTCCATGTGATCAGTTTGATTAGTTTTCTGTGATTGTGGTTTTCATTCTGTTGGCCCTCTGATGGATAAGGATAAGAAGCTTATGGAAGCTTCCTGATGGGAGAGGCTGGCTGAAGGGAAACTGGGTCTTGTTCTGATGGCGGGACCATGCTCAGTAAATTTTTAGTCCAATTTTCTGTTGATGGGTGGAGCTGTGTTCAGTCCCTGTTGTTTGACCTGAGGCCAAACTATGGTGGAGGTAACGAAGATAATGGCAACCTCCTTCAAAAGGTCCCATGCATGCACTTCTCCACTGAGTGCCCCCAATCCTGCAGCAGGCCACCATGGACCCATGCATCTGCCAGAGACTCCTGGACACTCACAGGCAAGTCTGGGTCAGTGTCTTTTGGGGTCACTGATCTTTTCTCCTGGGTCCTGGTGAGCACAAGGTTTTGATTGTGCCCTTCAAGAGTCTGTTTCCCCAGTACTGTGTAAGTTTTGGAGGCACTATGGTGGGGTTAATGGCAACCTCCTCCAAGAGCACTTATGCCATACCCAGGTCTGCTGCACCCAGAGCCCCTACCCCTGCAGCAGGCCACTGCTGACCTGTACCTATGCAGGAGACACTCACAGTTCCTGCTCAGTCTGTGGGGTCTCTGGTTCCTGGTGTGCACAAGGTTGGTTTGGGCCCTCTGAGTGTCTCTGGCAGGTATGGTGTTTGATTCTAAATGTGATTTCACCCCTCCTACTGTCTTGCTGGGGCTTCTCCTTTGCCCTTGGATGTGGGGTATCCTTTTGTGTCGTGTATTATTACCAAACATTAAGGAAGTGGAGCAAGGCATTCCTTTCTTCATAGGCATGGGAGGGCCTCCCACTTGACCCTGGGTCTTCAGATTGTGAAAAAGAATTTAAAATCTTGAAGCCAACTGGATTTTACCTTTTAAATAGACTTTAATTTGTGGAAATGATTTTTTTTAATTTAATTACTGGACGGTGGTCTTACCAGCTGTGGTGAGGTGGCTTGCTATTTGTGATTACTAAAGATGCTGAATGAAGGTCAAGGGGTTCTCATACTGAGTCTTTCTTTACCCTGTACCCAGGTGGGGGCTGGAAGAACTGTTGTGTCAGTGCCAAATAACACATTCCTGTTGAGCCTGTCTGCTCTTTCTCCAGGAATGAAATCAGAAAACAGTTCATTTACCAGTTTCTTTTTTTTTTTAATTTGTTTTCAAAGTAGTACGTGATTTAAAGGGTTAAATGGGTTCAACAAGACATTCCCTCAAAACAGTCCCTTCCAATTTTTAGCTCATTCCACCTGTTTAGATGACATGTTTGTATTTCTACTTCTTAATGCCTTTTTAGTCATCATCTACTGACTTCCCAATAGGAAGGAAAGGATTTAACACACTCCTCTGCACTTCCACTGCACATATACACTCTTAGTCCTTTTATCCTACTGATAGTTATATTTTGCTCAATTTGCCCAATCGGCAGGATGTTATTGATATAATAGATTAATGTGATGTTCAGCAGGATGTTCAGAAAGTCCAGATTGCTCCAAGGATATTTTATGATAGAGAGTAGGAATGTTAACGTAGCCTTGGGCCACTCTGTAAATGTGAACTTTTGTCTATTTCATGGGAATGCCAGCTGTTTCTGATCTTTGCTTTTGATTGGAACAGAAAAGAATGCATTCACTAAATCAATGATGTGTACCAAATACCTGAGGCTGTATTAATCTACCCTAGCAAATATGCCACATCTGGGCATAGCAGCTGCCATCAGGGCTACCAAATGTTTGAGCTTCTAGTAGTCTACTGTTATTGTTCAGGGTCCATCTGTTTCTTTCAGGGCCACATGGTAGGTCAAACAGAGATATGATGGGAATCAGTACCTCTAAATTTTAAATTCACTAATTTTAAAATTCACTAATTTCTGCCACCTCCCTACTCAGAGACAATATTGATTTCCCATACCATGTTTGGTTGGAGAGGGGAGGTGTTATCAGAAGCTTCCTTTTGAACTTCTGAACTAGGATAGCTTTTACTCCACAGGTGTTTGTACCAATTGCCAAATAGGTCAATCCCCTTACATATGTGGGGACTAGGAAAAATGACCACTGGGTGGGGCCACACATCCAATGGGCCAATTCTACGTTGGACCTTGACATGACCCCATTTATTAACTGGCCTCTCTATGTCCTCAGTCTGAGGGCCATATGATGCTTCTGGTCTCTGGATATCAATGTCAGTTCAGACCCTGTGTCTCACAGTCCTTGAAATGTCTGGGTATTCCTATTTCCTCAAGGTATAATTACCCAAGTAAATGACCAAATATACTTCAGGGCTGGACTGGTGAAATCACTACTGTTTATACTTGTTAAAGCACATCAGTGTCCTTCCACCCAAGGTCCTCTTCAGTCAGTGGGTTCTAGACCTATAAACTGGCTTAGCTATGGAAACTGATTAAGGAATCGTAACTTTACTGGGTTACAGACCTTAATCTCCTGGTCATTCTACCCTTGATTTTTCTGCTGATACAAGCTAATAGGACCTTTGTTAGCTGTCTTATCTATTTTGCCTCTAAGAACACCATGTTTTATTAACTGGCTCCATAACTGTGTGCGTCATGTCCACATTATAATAATTGTAACCCCCTGGCTCCTGGAAGTTGAGTACTGCTGCTGAGCCTCAATTTGGGGGTCTTGTCATCCCCACTGCTATCAGTGAGCCAAGTTTTGAGAAACCTCTGCTACCTTCAACCATGACTTGCAGAGAGTCACCATTGAACTTTTTAGTGTGCTTATGCCCTTTGCGCCAGTCTGCATTATAGTCTTGGTGAATACTGTGTCCTTTGGGCCACCCTTCAGAACATAATTATCATAAACTTCTGGCTGCACTGTAGTATAGCACATTTTAGCACACCCGCTTGCCAGAGTCTTTTAATCCCTTCTTGTCCAATCGGCCTGCCTTAGCACTTCTGGCATTTCATTCAGTGGGGATTATCGATTTCCCCATGTTCCTAGGAGCCATCATAGTAGCATATTTTGAGAGAAAGCCCATTTCTGCTTTTTAGGATATAGACATTATGGCTGGAACTTAAAACAGCTATACTGGACCATAGGTAGAAGCCACTCACTGAGAATGGAGGAAATTAGGTCCCCGATGGTCATGGAATCACCATATGAATCTAAACTGCCTCCCTTGCACTGTTCATCACTGTTTATGTGATAAAGAGATAAATATTCATGTTGGCTAAGGACACTTGAAATATTCTGCTTCTCATAGGTTAATCTATTTGATCCCTATAAATTTATGTTGCATGTAACCTTAAAGATACATAGTCTTGGCTTAGTTGAAGAATTTGGGCAGTAAAGACTCAGATATCACAAGATGGGAAACTGGTGACCCTTGTTGCCCAGCTGCAAGATTATTTGTGGCATGATGGAAAATTGGAAAAATTTATGAACTTGGTATTTACTGGCTTTTTTTTTTTGCCACTTTTAGCAAAGTTCTGTGAGCAATGAACTCAGACCTGAGCTAACCAATTTTGCAAGTACAGATGGAAAGAAAGGTACATTGCTTTGCTAAGAGGGAAACTCTATCTATTACCTAAGTAGATTAAGAGTGGAATTGGAGCATTAAAGGCCTAAAAAAAAAAAAACCCAGCAACTTGTTATACACCTCCCCATCAAAGCACACAGAAACAGTGCCTGTGAACAAAAGCCTTGGAATGAACTCTGCTTGCCACTCGGTTATACAAAGTTGACAAATATTGGATTAAGAATGCTGTCAACCTGTTGAATCCCATTGTTTCAGATGCCTCCTAGTTAACTTGTCATTGAGAGTGATGTACAGCATAGCACACAGAAACAGTGAAATAAAAGAATCTTTGGGCTTGAAAACTATACCTAGGAAAGAAGAGTGGCTTTAACTTCTCCCACAAAGAACTGACTGAAAGCAAAAGGATCAGAAACACTTTAATTTTTGCATGAATTTTATTGCCAGAAATACTCCAAGCCTGATATGGATGTCTGTCATTGCTACTGACAAGCACAGTTGTGGAGGTGTTTGGCATTTCTGAAGCAGCATTAGCAGAAGTCTCGGTATTCAACCACTAGTTTTGTGGGCCTTAAGAGGCAAGACTTAGGATGTATTCTGTTGGTATTGGGTACAGTGTGGTCTTGAGTTGGCAACACAAGCAGATTTCTGATGCTTGTAATTTCCCACACAACACAGGGCCAGTTCAGTTCAGTTCAGTCGCTCATTCGTGTCCGACTCTTTGCGACCCCATGAACCACAGCACACCAGGCCTCCCTGTCCATCACCAACTCCCAGAGTTTACCCAAACTCATGTCCATTGAGTCGGTGATGCCATCCAACCATCTCACCTTCTGTCGTCCCCTTCTCCTCCTGCCCTCAATCTTTCCCAGCATCAGGGTCTTTTCCAATGAGTCAGTTCTTTGCATCAGGTGGTCAAAGTACTGGAGTTTTAGCTTCAGCATCATTCCTTCCAATGAGTATTCAAAACTGATTTCCTTTAGGATTGACTGGTTGGATGTCCTTGCAGTCTGAGAGACTCTCAAGAGTCTTCTCCAACACCACAGTTCAAAAGCATCATTTCTTCAGTGCTCAGCTTTCTTTGTAGCCCAACTCTCACATCCATACATGATTACTGCCAGTGTGGTTTAGAAATCATCCTTTCTTGAAATCATAGAAGAGTCACTACACTTTGGCGGCCTGGTTCTGCGAAGACTTTGGTACTATTCCTGAAAAATTATTTTAGAGTGTCTTTAATCAACACTCCCTAGTATTCAAGGGCCTTCCCTGGTGGCTCAGTGGTTAAGAATCTGCCTGCAAATGCAAGAGACCCAGGAGATATGAGTTCAATCCCTGAGTCGGGAAGATCCCCTGGAGGAGGAAATGACAACCCACTCCAGTATTCTTGCCTGGAGAATTCCATGGACAGAGGAGCCTGGAGGGCTACAGTCCAAGGGGTCACAAAGAGTCAGACATGACTGAGCACACACAGATGACACCCAAGTATTCAATGCTTTTCCTGCTTATACCAGGGGAAGGATCCTATTCTATGCAACTGAATGTTGACGACTGATACTGTCAATTGTGTAGGAAGAGTAGCGGCTGCTGACACTAGGATCTTAAATGTAACTGGAAACTAGAATTAGGAAAATTAGAACAGAAAACTATAATTGGTATTCATCCTCCTAGAGTCTGAAGCAGAAGAAAAGATTGAGAAGAGGTGGTAAGAATACACAGAACTATACAAAAAAGGTCTTAATGACCCAGATAATCACGATGGTGTGGTCATTCACCTAGAGCCTGATACACTGGAGTCTGAAGTCAAATGGGTTTTAGGAAGCATTACTACAAACAAGGCTAGTATCACAGAGTCGGACACAACTTAGCAACTGAACAACCACTACCACCATTCTAGATGATTCTTTAAAGTCTTGTGGATTTAAACACCATTTGGTGACTCTCAAATTTTTATCTCCTAATCACAATGCTCTATGGACCCCCAAACTTGAAATCTGTTGGCTCAGTATCCCTATTTGTATGTGAAAGAGACATCTCAATCTTTATGTCTAAGAACAACCACCCCTCCCACCAAACCCATTATTACCTCAATGCTTTCCATTTTAGCCAGGACAACCACTATCCTATCACTTTGGTTTAAAACAAACAAACAAACAAAAAAAACACGTTGTCTTTTTCTTACCTAACAGCAGATCCCATTGGCTTTACTTCAAAATATATTCTAAATCCTACTCATTCTCAACATTTCCACTGCTACCACCTTCTAATTTATTAGAAGGTGAGAATCTAATTTATTCCCTGGGTGATCTTCCAGCTTGCACTTTAGAAAGTTAACAGTCTACTACCACAAGCAGCCATTTTAGATTATCCATGCCCCAGCTCAAAAACATCAAACGGCTCCCATCTCCTTACCCTACTTAATAAGAGTCCTGACCATATCACTAATCTCATTTCCCACAGTCATTAAAACTAGGCTAACTGTGCTCTAAGCACCCTGGCCTCGTTGCTTCCTCCCAAAACACCAAGCACATGAACCCTGAAGACTTTTTAAACTTGCTCTTCTCCCTGCCTGGACCATTCACCCTCAGGTTCTTCCAAGGCTGGCTGCGCTTTCATTTAGCTCTCTACTCAAATGTCAAGACTGTGATATTATTACCCAAGAGAGCACACTCCTTATTTCCTTTCCTTGTAAGTCACGTCAAGAATGCCTGCCCATAATTGGCACCTAAAAACACGCTTGGTTAAATGAATTTGGATTGTACTTATTCTTCACAACACTTGTTTTGTGAGGTACCTCACCGAGGTAGGCGTACGACAGCAGCAGAAACCCGGTAAAGCCTGCCTTGCCGTTTTTGAGCGCGTAAGGACTAGCGCAGGATCCCCTTGCAGCTCCGTCAGCCAGAGCTGAGCCTTAAGAACGCTCTTTCGTTTTCTTGTCCAGTCAGGAAGGGGAACGGGTAAGCAAGAGGAAATGAGGCGCAGATGAAAAGGGAGTCTCAACTTTGTAGCATTCAGTTGAGAGAGAATCTACTATTATTTACTGCGGCGTTTGTTTTTACTGGGTGGCCTAGGATCCGGGGCTGCGATTCGATACAGAAATCCAAAGCGCAATGGACTAAGCAAGGAAGTCGGCCATTTTCAGAAACTAATCTCCGGGTAACTCCGCCCTGCAGTGTACGCAGGAAACGGGGGCGGGATTTATTGTGGGCCTAGCTCCGGAAACCACACCCTCGCAGGCGTCCCACCTTCGAGGATTCACAAAACTCAGAGCGAAATTTAACAGTCGGCAGCGAAAGCGCGCACTAGAGAGCCAATGAGAGTCCAAGGAAGGGAACAGCGCCTGAGGAACACTCTGTATGTCCAAAAATGATTGGCTGGAGTCCTCCTCTCTTCTTTTTGGTATTGGCTGAACTGTTTTTCCCCGCCCACCTAGTCCGCTTTTTGCCTAGGTACTTCTGATTGGCTCCTCTTGGGAGGCGGGTGGGCAGGGTTGGGGACTGTCATCACGGATTGGTGGATTTGAGTACCTGGCGGCTCCTTCCAGAGCAAGGAGCCCGTCCCATCTTCTCTCTGTCCCGTCTCCCGACCCGTACGCTTTTCCCCGAGCTCTCGCGCACGAATGGTTAAAAAAAAGGGCGGGGGGAGGGGGTGTGTGTGTGTGTGTGAGGCTCGAGCCCGCCGGCCAGGCCTCTAGCTCCCAGCGCGCGCCCTCAGCGAGGACCCGCGCGAGCTGCCCGTGACGCTGCCTGCGCTGTTTGAAACTGCAGAACCCGTTACGATCTTGGGGCAACTACCGTTCCAGCTGGTTCCGGAGTCGGGGCGTGCCAGAGGGGCGAGTGGCGGTCGCGAGGCGGCTCTGGCCTTTCGCGTCTCTGCAGCGTGGAGACCAGAACCGGCACTTTCGTAGGACGCCGCCTCCAATCGCGGCGCTGGCGCGGGCGGAGGCTAAAACACGGGGGTCCTGAGACAGAGGAAAACGCGCCAAGTTCCCGTCGGTCGTGGAGTGAGGAAGACCCTAGCGGTTCGGGCGCCCGGCTAGCGGAGCCGCTTCTGGCGCTCCTTGCCGTCCCGGGGCGGGGGCGGGCGCGGGAGGGCGCCGCTCCGGGGATGTAGTTGGTGCCCGCGCCAGGCAGGACCGAGCTGCAGCCCGGGTTCCCGCTCTTGAGCGCGAATGGTCACTTCCCCCGGGGAGGGCGATCGGGTCAGCTTTTCTGAGGGTCGGGGGCCCGGGGAAGGGGCTCACCTGTCGCACCCGCACTTAGCGGGTTGGACTCGCCGGCGTCACCGCCGCGGACCTCGCTCTGGGCCATGACCAGGTAAGGAGGGCCCGCGGAGGAGGGGCCGGTTCCCGGGCGCCGCGTCAAGTTCGGCCGGCGCCCAAGGGGGCCGTGGGGAGGACCCCCGGCTCCTGGGGTTGCCGCGTCCCCGCCCAGCTGCCAGCCGAGCCCTCCACTCAGCGGGCCGTGCCCCTTCCAGCCGCCGCTAGGGACTCGGGCAGGTGCGGGCTGGGCGTAAATAGGCCAACTCCGCGGGCGAGGGGCCGGGCGTTATGGTTTTGGTCTCAGACGCCTCCCGCCTGGTGCCCGCCGCCTCTGACGGGCTCGGACAGCGACACCGTCCGTCATCTCCTCAGTTTCTTTTCCGTTCCTACAGTGTGCGGGGTAGGGACAAGAAATGTTTGCACTCACGTTGTTCTGTGTCGGTGATTGCTAAATTTTACCGCGCAGTTTAACTTTTAGATGTTCTACAAGTTTTTAGAACGCCACGTGTCTTAAACCTTTGTCGAGGATGTTATCCCTAGTTTTACATTTTTCGTGAAAAGAATTGAGTTGTGCCATATTAGAGGAAAGAACCTGAAACTGATGGGACTTCGTGCTCACACTGTCATTTGGCCAATAACATTTAACGTTCGATATATTGTGTTTTCTGCGAAACCTGATTTAGAGAAACGTTTTTGACGTAACAGCCTCCCAGTGATAGGACAGCCAGGAGCAAGAAGTGGTATAGCTTAAGATATGGCACCTGGTAAACTGATACATAGTCTAGGTAGGGCTAATGTTTAATCATTGCTTTGAGGAGCCCTGAAGATTGGTTTATGGATTAGGATTGATAGTTATTTCAGCTGCTGGGTCGTTTTTGTTGTTGTTAAGTCCGATTACTCTCTCAGAGAATCCAGTTTCCATCGTTTATTAGAATTGGCTCCTAAGAACAACCTTTTACAAGAATCAAGTTATGCTTAGGGATCCCTGACACTGTAGTGCAGTCTAGTTTACCATTAGTGATAGCATTTCATACGTTGGAGTGTGGAAATTGGTTTGCTTTCTAGGTTTTCCTGAGATGTCTCAAAAAAGGGCATGTTTCACTGCTGAGTTTAGTGTTGTGAATTCCCACTTCAGAGGCAGCTGAGTGAAATGCTTAAGGGTGTGAGTTTAGTTCATCCTTTACCTATATTTGAAAGTCATTGCTGAGCTTTTGGACGCTTAACTGATTTTCTGGTAGTAGATAATTATTCCTAATATCTTCCTAATGAAAAACAGGACTGAAGTGTAAAATGACTACCACAAATACAGCCTTTTTTTTTTTTTTTTTAAATCCAAGTTTTATTATAAAACAGGGAAGAAAGTTTGCACAAGGGAAGCTTTTCTTTTTTCCTACTTCAAGCAGTATTTTAATTCTATAGTTAGAAAAAGTTTGGAAAGTCAGTATATTTTGGTTTCTAGTGCAAAAGAATTTGATATACACAAAATACAGCAGTTTTACACGATTATCTCAACTTCGAATAGTTTATTACACAAGTTTTTAGGTGTAAACACTAGGTATAGGCCTTTTCTTGTATGTTGATTTTTAAGTAGATTATTCCATATAACTAGAAGAGACTTTGGAAGAAGAACTCAAGTCACTTCCAGCATTCCTTTGATTTTCCATTCATCCTTTTTCCCACCTTGTACTGTTGCTCAGTGTTTTCTGGATGAACTAACAGATGATAAGTTTTTACCCTTTAATGATAATACTTTACCACACATATCTTACTAAAGTGGGGTATTTTGTGATGCTCCCCTTAAATCTAATGGCAGGCTAATAAAAGTTCAGTATCAGGACTTTTTTTTGTTAAGAGTTAAGGACAAATGGCAGCTTGTTCATTTAAGCAGTAAACATTAACTGCCTCTTATTGGTGGGCATTAGATTTTCCAATACAAAGTTCTAATTAGTACCATTCCTTGGTAAATTTGTTTTCAGAAATGAGTTTATTGCCTACAGTTGATAACTGAAAACGAATAACCTTTTCTCTGATTAACAGATATGATTGGTGATTACAAGATCCCTGTATAAGTTAATTCCTGTCAACTGCTTGGGATTTGAGGAGAAAATGCCTGGTGTCATACCTAGTGAAAGTAATGGGCTTTCAAGAGGTAGTCCATCAAAAAAAAACAGACTTTCCTTGAAGTTTTTTCAGAAAAAGGAAACCAAGAGAGCCTTGGATTTCACAGATTCTCAAGAAAATGAAGAAAAGACTTCTGAATATAAAGGGTCTGAAATGTATGTATGTTATTTTTAGCTTTTCTATACTTTTAAAAGTTCTGTATCAATGAAAAAGCAGGGAACTTGGTTTGATTTCTACAATCATTCTGACCTGATAGTCCATGCTGCTGCTGCTACGTCACTTCAGTCGTGACTCTCTGCAACCCCAGAGATGGCAGCCCACCAGGCTCCCCCATCCCTGGGATTCTCCAGGAAAGAACCCTGGAGTGGGTTGCCATTTCCTTCTCCAGTGCATGAGAGTGAAAAGTGAAAGTGAAGTCGCTCAGTCTCTTCCTACTACTAGCGACCTCATGGACTGCAGCCTACCGGGCTCCTCCATCCATGGGATTTTCCAGGCAAGAGTACTGGAGTGGGGTGCCATGGGACATAAAAAAACACACATTAGTGAGACAAGTCTAGCAGTGTATAGTAGAAACTGGATAAAACTGCTGGTTCCCCACAGAGATCACATCACAGTTAATATTATAACTCACTGAAATTGTGTTTGTCCAGTTAGACTAACTTACAAAAGTATTTGTTGACTAAAATTATTTTTCAATTTAAACCTGATTATAGTGCAATATGTTTTATGTAAGGGTAAAGAAATTTGTGGTGGGCTTTTGGTTCGGAAGACCTGACAGTTACCTGAGAGGCACTTTGTAGTCCTACCTAGTACATGAATTCTCAAACCTATAAGATACGTTTTTGATGAAATAAATCCTTCAGTGATTGAAAAGAAATCAGAACAGAATGATATTCTTTGTTTCACCAATAATGTTGTAGTTGGAGTCTATGCTTTGCTCTAAATTCAACACACACTCACTCTGCTATATGACTAATGTAGATTTGGTCCCCTGTGTAATTTCCTAGTATCGGTATTTACCAATAATCAGTTTAGGAGATTATGTATAAACCTCTTGTTTACCAGCTTCATGCCTATAAACACCTTAAGGTATTAAGAATAAAAGCCAGCAGCTGTAAAATAAAAATGCTGTGAAGACTTTGTTAAAATGAGGTTAAAGAATTATAAACTTGAACAATTCATTTTTAAGTGAGGGACAGCTATATAAGTAAGTATCTTCATAGACTTGGTTTCCTCTTAATCTTTTATTAACAAAATCTGACTTAGTGCAGCCTCTCCCAAATATTGTCATATTCCCAGGATTCTGTTCAGAGTTAAACTACTTGATTAAAATGTCATGTTGGCTGAACAAATCACAGTACCAGTTCTGTAGTTTTCTACTTTGTAAAGTGGGATTAGCAGACCTTTAGTGGAATTGTTTGAAGCTTGTTGGCTGTAATATTGTTAAAGTGCTTGTAATACTTTTATTCTGGATGTTCAGCAGTTTTTACACCTGTAAAGATTAATTCTGTTAAAATGCCATCTGAATAAAATCCATGTACTTATCTACAACTTTGCGGAAAAGACTAAGTCTAGGGAAGTAGTATTTCTACTTTAAGATTTTACTTCGTTATCCATTTCTCTTCTCTGTACTTAATAGTGATCAAGTTGTTCCTGCGGCACAGTCCTCGCCTATAAACTGTGAGAAGAGAGAAAACTTGCTACCATTTGTGGGACTGAATAATCTCGGCAATACTTGTTATCTTAATAGTATACTTCAGGTAAGTTGACAGTTGTGCTATATCATAAAATTTTAGTATGCAAAGACTAATGTAACAGTGTTTTCTGAGAATCTAGGTTATTGGAGGATTTCAGTTGTCCATACTGTCTTTGCCATTGATTGTAAATGAAACATAATGGGGTAAAATAATCACGATTCTAAATTGTACGTTATAAATTTCCTTTGAGGTAAGAAAAAATGATATATTAACATTGGGATAGCAAAGTTGAGTAGATGTTGGGTAAATTGAAGATACCAGACCTTTAGTTTTCTGTCCAGTTGGTTCTATGTGATATGAGAAGGGGATGACAGAGGATGAGATGGCTGGATAGCAGCACGACTCAATGGACGTGAGTTTGAATTGGTGATGGACAGGGAAGCCTGGGATGCTGCAGTCCATGAAGGTCGCTAAGAGTCTGACAGGATTGAGCAACTGAACTGAACTGATACATGTTTTACTCCTTGAAACTATGTTTCATGTTATACACTTTAGGCTCAGTGCTTTGCTACAGAGGAAAGATAACAGGCTACTATGATGAAAGAGAACAATTGTTGACACACATCTTAATCTCAGAATTTTAAGTAATACTTATTTGAACATGCTCTTCAAAAAGCATGATAGCATTTTAATGATTTTTTTAGGTATATTGTTTTTGTAAATACTCAAAACAGTCTAATTTTATAGGTATTATATTTTTGTCCTGGTTTTAAATCTGGAGTGAAGCACTTATTTAATATTATTTCAAGGAAGAAAGAAGCCCTAAAAGATGAAGCCAATCAAAAAGATAAGGTAAAATATAAAATTAACAAAACTCACTTGCTTAGAAATGAAAAAGTAATAAATACACAGAGGATTTGGGAGAATGACCAAGATTATTTCTCTTAAATTTACATGTGAAAATTAAATGTCTTATTGGCAATTATTTTTCATTCTTATGGGGTAGGCAGTTTGCTTAATTATGTCCACTTTTATATTTTTTCCTCCAGTCCTCTTGATTTATTATCAGTAAACACTTTCACACATACCACCATACAATATATTGTGCCCTTTTACCCTATTGTATTTTCAGATTGACTCATTTTTACTACTTATGTAAATCTGGAGAAACCTTTGACTTACATAATTAAAAAACCATTATCACTCACATAATAGAAAGCAACCAAAAATATGCTTAAATTTTTTTTGAAGTTTATTTTGTATACTTCCATAAAATTAGTCTTATGAAATTAGAGTTAGAAAAGCTAGTATTGTCTAGTGAGAAAAAGGGGTAAGTTACTTAATTTGTTCATAAATAAAAATATTTGTGTGTTTCTTGACAGGGAAACTGCAAAGAAGATTCTTTGGCAAGTTATGAACTAATATGCAGCTTACAGTCCTTGATCATTTCAGTTGAACAGCTTCAGGCTAGTTTTCTATTAAATCCAGAAAAGTACACTGATGAACTTGCTACTCAGCCAAGGCGACTACTTAACACACTCAGGTATAGCCTATTATATGATTTTAGGTTTCCAATTTAGCTACTTACTACTCTCTTTGGAGGAGAGTGCTATGTGAACAATGGGGGGAATAAATGGCAAGGAAAGCAGAAACTACAGGTCTATAGTCCTGATATCCCAGAGGCTCAGAAGACTGGAAATTTTTCCTAAGATTGGTACTAAATTCATTAAATCTGAATTTGTATGAGTTTATATTCATATTTACCTGTAATGTGAATATTCATACATTTCTGTAGAAGTAGTAATGTGTATAATTAGGGAATACTGTCCCTATTTTGTCAGTGATATGTATTTTACTTACATGCCAGGTTTTTTTAATCTGAAAATTTCTGAATTACCAAATATACTTGGTCCCAAGGATTTCAGATAGAAATCCTTTGGTCTGTATCCAAAATATGTTATACACAAGAACAACAAATCCCAAGCCTTCTGGTTTTGTTGTTTGTACTCAGAAGAAAACTATTAACTGAATTAGATTTCTTTGTAGTATTGTAATGAAACTTTGTCCTATATATAAAAAGGGTTTATCCAAAATATTACAGGGTTTTAAGTCTTTAAAAATTATTTCATCGTTTAGGAATAGACCTAGATGTAACATATTGCCACACATTTGTTAAGAGGCAGTGTAGCCTGGTGGCCAGGAGTATGTTGAAGCCTTGATTTTTGCATATCTGTGACTGACCTAGAGAAGTTATCTGTAAATAGTGGTGATATAATAGTTACCTCATAAGGTTATTGTGAGGATTACATATTTAATATAAAAAGCATTTAGAAGGAATTCCCTGGTGGTCCAGTGGTTAAGACTCCATGCTTTCATTCCCAAGGACCTGGGTTTAATTCCTGGTCAGGGAATGAAGATCCCACAAGCAGTGCAGCTTGCCCATGCACCACATCCTCCAAAATGAAAAGTTTGAGACTGTCCCAGCAGTCCAATGGTTAAGACTGCACTTCCACTGCTGGGGGCACAGATTTGATCACTAGTCAGGGAATTAAGATCCCACAAGCTGTGCTGCAAGGCCATAATATCTATCTATCCATAGTAAACATTGGGTACATATTAGCTATTATTAACAATATTTAGGAGATCAAAGTATCTGTGATGATGAAAACGAGACTAAATTTGTTTTTCAGTTAAAAGTTTAGGTAGGGAGTTTCAGATTAGTAGCTGAATAAATGTTTCTGGACTTCAATAGTTCTGTAATGGCAAGGTGGTTTTTTGTTTTGGTATTATATCTTCAAAACTAGAATAGATGAAATGAAAATTTTTGTTTATAGGGAACTCAACCCTATGTATGAAGGATATCTACAGCATGATGCACAGGAAGTATTACAGTGTATTTTGGGAAACATTCAAGAAACATGCCAACTCCTAAAAAAAGAAGAAGTAAAAAATGTAGAAGACTTATCTACTAAGGTAGAAGAATATCAGAAAGAGGAAATGAGTGATAATAACAGCATGGAGATGGACAATATGAGGCATTCTGAAGACTATAAAGAAAAACTCTCAAAAGGAAATGGGAAAAGAAAAAGTGATGCTGAATTTGGTAACATGAAAAAAAAAGTTAAAATCTCCAAGGAACACCAGTCTTCGGAAGAAAACCAGAGACAAACCAGATCAAAAAGAAAAGCTGCAGGTGATACATTAGAGATTTCTCATAAAATAATCCCCAAGCACATTTCTGAAAATGAGAGTACAAGACCCTCCCAAAGGAAATCAAAAGTTAAAATAAATTGGTTAAAGTCTGCAGCTAAGCAACCCAGCATTCTTTCCAAGTTCTGTAGTATGGGTAAAATAGCAACAAACCAAGGATCCAAAGGACACTGTAAAGAAAATGAATATGATCTTGAAGAGGACTTGGGGAAGTATGAAAATGATAATACAACTAATGATTGTGAACTTGAGTCTCCAGGAAATAATGATATGCCCATTCATGTTAATGAAGTTAAGCCCATAAACAAAGGTCAGTATAATTTATTCTTGAACATTGATAGGAAGATTAACAGCTGCAGAATTGGAATTTTCTTAGATGCATATACATCTGGTATAAGTTTTAAGAGAAGTTTAACACAATGTGAACTAGTTTTTTAAGCACTGCACTTGTATGTAGTTTGTGTGTGTGTCTTAAGGTAATAGTAATTTATGTTTATAAATTAGGGGAGTTTAATACATCTTAATGACAAGGGAATATTTTATCCCTTTCTATATGCAGTATTTGACGTAAACTCAAGAAAGAAATTGCATTTACTAAGTAGTTATACTTGAACTGGATTTCTACATAGGTTCACACAGATCTCAGGGAAAATTTGTAGAACTGACACACTTTGGGATATCTTTGGGAAGGGAGTTTTAAGACACAATTGTGTTGAAACTCTTCATTGAGGTAACAGTAATTCATATATTCAAGATTTTCTTTACAGTGAGTTTATATTACATGATTGTCACCTCTTAATGCTAATAAGCAAGTTGAAATGTGAAAATCAGCCTTTTATTCATGGTCTACTTTAAATGGAATAATGGTTATTTGTGCTGTCCTGAAAAACTCATCTGTATAGATTTGTATTTTCCTTTTTTTGTTTTAGGTGCAGAGCAAATTGGTTTTGAGCTAGTGGAGAAATTATTTCAAGGTCAGCTGGTATTACGGACTCGTTGCTTAGAATGTGAAAGTTTAACAGAAAGAAGAGAAGATTTTCAAGACATCAGTGTACCAGTGCAAGAAGATGAGCTTTCCAAAGTAGAGGAGAATTCTGAAAGTAAGCGAAATCTGAGTCTTGCACGGATCATGGAATAATTTCAGTTTTCCTCAACAAAACAGTCTCATAAGTAGCTTATATAATTATTGAGAAAAAGAAACTGTCTTTAGTGTAATAAAATCATTCTCGTATAACTTCATTTGTTAATAGTTAACTATATTTGAAAATTGTGGCATCTTTATTTTGATGTATAGAGTATGTTATAATGAGAAAATGAAATGCTTTAATAAGTTAATTTTGGCTACTCAAATATCTGAGCTGTTGAGGATATTTTTGTTGACAACATATTTGAACCTAATGTTCTATCTTGTGTAAACCACAAAAAGAAGAGTAATGTCATGGGAAATGATTGAGACTGGTTTACCTGTTTAGATACTGTAAATCGACTTCAATATAAACTAAAATCTCTCACATGGAGTCAGAGTAGGCCTATCTTGATTTTGCTGTCTCTTTTTCTCAATATTTTTTTTTACCAGATATGAAATATTTAGAGGTATGTGCTCTGTTGAAGAAAGTTACTAGTTTCTGAAACTAAAAAGAAATCTCTTTAGTTATTATTTAGGAAGGATTAGTCAATTAAAAATGCATGCTAATTTTGAATATAAAAAGTTGTAGCTTAGCTTTTCAGAGATTTTTCACTTGTGAGTGACAGGATTCTTTTGTGTAGTTTCTCCAGAGCCAAAAACAGAAATGAAGACCCTGAGATGGGCAATTTCACAATTTGCTTCAGTGGAAAGGATTGTAGGAGAAGATAAATATTTCTGTGAAAACTGCCATCATTATACTGAAGCGGAACGAAGTCTTTTGTTTGACAAAATGCCTGAAGTTATAACTATTCATTTGAAGTGCTTTGCTGCTAGTGGCTTGGAGTGAGTATTCTAAAGTTTTATTCAAAATACTATGATATTTACTATAAAGGAAAAAAAAGATCATTTTAACTCTTGCTAATATTTCTTAGACTATCAAAATCATTTTATTCAATAAATAACATAAAATATGTCTTATACATGTGTGTGTGTGCTAAGTTGCTTTAGTCATGTTCGACTCTTTGCAACCCCATGGACTGCAGCCTGCCAGACTCCTCTGTTTATGGGATTTTCCAGGCAAGAATACTGTAGTGGGTTGCCATGCCCTCCAAGGGATCTTCCCAAACCAGGGATCAAACCCACATCTCCTACATTGGCAGGCAGGTTCTTTACCAGTAGTGCCACCTTGGGAAACCTCTTATATGGATTTTACAAGTACACAGAGGTTGTATAACCAATCAGAGGGTTGCTGCTCAGACACAATTCTGATGACAAAAAACAAACATCATTGGAATACAGACCTTACTCAGCTTCACCACTCATAGGGATTGTCCTTAAAACCTCTTTCATCTCTTCCTGCTGTCAGCATCCAGCTACATATGATTTGTTCATTTTCATTCCTTTTTAATGGATTTGATTAAAGCAAGGAACAAATTTACACATCAGCATTTTTTTTTTTTTTGAGGGGAGAGAAACAAGCAAAATTATTTTAGTTTTAAGTAAGCCAGGAAATAAAACAAGTATGAAGAGATTTTTCTATAGTTGAACATTTAAGTATTTGAAAGATTTAAAAATAATAAATATCAAAATTCCAGTTAATTTTAGATAGACTTTTCTGACATGTAGATATAATGTCATTGTAGCTTTTATTCCTTTCTATATTAATGAATTGTTTGAAATTACCATGAGAACTTCCCAGGAGCTCTCCACACATTTTATTTTGCCAGAAGATGACATAGTCCTTTCTTTCAGTGGACTTCTTCTTTTCTACAGTTATAGCTTTTTCTTTTCCCCAAATCTTGGTTGTAGAGACAGAATTCACACTAAAATAATTTATTAGATTTACAGGAAAAGAGATTTGAAGATCAGTGGTTTTTTTAAATGTCATTTTCTTACTGTACAAAATTAGGAAAATAAAAGGGGGAAGTGCCATATATCCTACACAGTAGCACCTATTAGTAGTGATTTCAGTGTTTGTGTAAATGTCATACAAAATTTGGGTGGTGTTTTCATTTTGTTTTTATTCATATGACCAGTAAATATTAAGGGTTTATTCAGCCTTTTTACTTGGTTTCACATTGGGTGTAAAACTGAATATATAAAGTGGAATCCCAGAAAACCTTTTTTTTTTCCTTCCAAAGGTTTGACTGTTATGGTGGTGGACTTTCCAAGATCAACACTCCTTTACTGACACCTCTTAAATTGTCACTAGAAGAATGGAGCACAAAGCCAACCAACGACAGCTATGGATTATTTGCAGTTGTGATGCACAGTGGCATTACAATTAGTAGTGGGCACTATACTGCTTCTGTTAAAGTCACTGACCTTAACAGTTTAGAACTAGATAAGGAAAATTTTGTGATCGACCAAACGTGTGAAATAGGTAAGCCAGAACCATTGAATGAGGAGGAAGTAAGGGGTGTGGTTGAAAATTATGACAATGAAGAAGTGTCTATTAGAGTCAGTGGAAATAACCAGCCAAGTAAAGTTTTGAACAAAAAAAATGTAGAAGCTATTGGACTTCTTGGAGGACAAAAGAGCAAGGCAGATTACGAGTTATACAACAAAGCGTCTAACCCTGATAAAGTTGCCAGTACAGCACTTCCTGAAAATAGAAATTCTGAGACTAACAATACTAATGGGACCGATGAATCTGATAGTAACAAGGAATCCAGTGACCAAACAGGCATTAACATTAGTGGTTTTGAGAACAAAATTTCATATGTAGTGCAAAGCTTAAAGGAGTATGAGGGGAAATGGTTGCTTTTTGATGATTCTGAAGTGAAAGTTACTGAAGAGAAGGACTTTTTGAATTCTCTTTCCCCTTCTACATCTCCTACATCTACTCCTTACTTGCTATTTTATAAGAAATTATAGAGTGATTGTATTTTCCTTGTGTATATATTAAACAGACATGGATAAACATTGGTAAATTGATTACATCAAAGTAGCTTATCTTTTGAAGCTATTGGATATTATTGGTCTCTAGGTTTTTATATAAATAGTGAAATTTGAATTATTGAAAACCATATTAATTTTTAGAATGCATTTTCCTTAGTAGAGACTAGTGATACATTAGCTTCTGGGAACAAACTTGTATAGGTTCTTAATTGAATTATTCAAAATGGAAGCATTTAAACACTTTTGAATTTACATCTATCTTTTGTGTTTGCTTTTTAAAATAAAGTGCTTGTATTTGTATCTCCATATTTTGGAGTAATTATCTACACGATGTTTATAGGTCTTGTGGTTTTTCAGCTAAGAAGCAGCATCTCATTTCAGTACATACAGTTTTGTAAATCATAAACCAAACCTTAGATGGGCTATATTACAGGCACAAACTCTGGAATATGTATGTATTCACAACTGTACATTTTGTGCCTTGAATCACTTTGAAAAATATCTCAGAAAACCTGTAGTCAGTCCTCTTCTATCTTCAGAATTTTATGTGTATTTACGAAAATAATTCTGAATCCTAGTAAATCTTTTGGGGCATGGACTAATTTGTATTCCTTCATAGTCATACTCTGCACGATCTGTATATAGTACATCAAACTTAGAGGTGAGACCTTAAATTTAACTTTTTTAAAAACCAGGACAATAAAATGTAAACTGCTTAACAACAATGTATACAAATGCTTGAAGAATTTTTTACTTGCATATTTTTTACCATATATATAGCTGGATTCTCTTTAAAAAAAGAATGTGTGTATGTATATATACACACAAACATACTATAAACATATATACATAGAAGAGAATAAACATGCATAATTACCTTTAATAATACTTTCTGACAGTTGGAGGTGAAGAAATTTTCAAATAGAAATTGCGCTTATTGGTCCATCTTAACTGTCATACCTAGTTTTCCTTTAAAGTAGATGTATAACTTTAAGGAATCCAAAACTGGAGAACGTAAGGCTTTAGGCACAGAAAAACTGGGTTAAATTTTTACTTTAAATATTAAATTGGTAAATAATTATGACTTGTTAAAGGACATTCCTGATATTAAGAATATTAAAAATCCAAAGAATATATAATTCTTGGAATAACACTGCTATACCCCACCCACTTCAACAAATAAGAGTACCAGTCACCTAATAATCTATACAGTTAATGTCTTACAAATTCTTTTACAAGATGGTGCGATATAAAAAGTCACAGTTCATACCTCTTTCTACATTCAGAATCAATGGGACCTTTTAAAACTAAGAGCTCAGAACACCGCCCATAAGCGTTGAAGGAGTAGGAGTCACTAATAGACCTTTAAAAATAAAACATCCTTAACATTACTTTATGAGCTCTGATGGAGTAGTTCTAGGACAGAACTTGGGCTTCTGTAACACTCAAGAGACAGCTATGGTTAAGAACTAGTATAGATTGCTGACACAAAAATTTTATCTTTTAAGAAAACTGAAGAACACAGTAAGCTAAGTTAGGAAGTGTTCAGTTATACCAATGTTTTGAGAGGAAGCTTCTTCCTCTCAAATGATGATTGCATGATCATTAAGTCATACAAATCTTTAAAAAGTTCTTGATAGTGACTGAGATGGGTGGCAATCCAAATTCTCATATATGTGTAACCTTATGAGAAATGACCTAGGAATTACTTAATATTCTTCCCCCACCCCCCACCCTTAAGAGGAGACTATGTAAATAAGTTACCTTTTTTTGCTTGCTTTAAAGAGTTTCTGTCCTTGACTCTGCCTTTCCTTATTGTCCATCTGGATCCTCTGTTCTCATATATTTTTGAGGTTATGCTTTTCTGACTCCCTAGTTGACCCATTTTGGTTCACCTGTAACTCACCTGAAAAACCTTTCTGAGATTGTCTTTGAATTGATGTAGGTAAGAGGAATTTTAGATAATATTGCCGGGTTAAAAAGATAGGCTGGAGCAGGGAATATTAGCCATCATATCTACGCTCTTAGAAGAATGAAAGTACCATGTTTGACCAGTTCTTCAGTGATTCATATAAGTGGTCAGTAGATCAAAGGGACAGATTACAAGTGATCTTTCCTAAAACTGCACAAAGAAAAAATGTTCAGACATTTTCAGAAATCCTTAATACACTCTTCCTTAGAAAAGCTTGCCAAATATATGTTGAAAAAAACCTGAATTAGTTTTTCATATCATAAAAGTTGCAATTTAATTAGCTCTCAACTTTAATTGACAGGTAATTTTACCTTTTATACATGTACTTTGTAAAATCTATACAAGTATCAAAAAATATAACTTCTTATTCACCTGATAGATTAAAATCAAACACTAACTCTTATTTTTATGGTGATGTAAATAAGTTTAAAGCAGATTTCTAACATCAGTTTAGATCACTAAAAACCGATGAAATGACTGATGTAATTTGAAACAGGAATCATTCATTTTAGTTGCATAAGAGTAAAAACTGATGAGATGATGGGCTTATTTAATTTGAAACAGGAGTCGTTCATTTTAGTTGCTAAGAGTCAGCTCATACTATCATTATTATAAGGTTGAGTCAGAGATCAAACTGGGTATTAGCTATCCTAGTATATAATCATTTATAGAGAGAAGTTATCAGGTAGTTACTTCTGCAGTTCTAAATACCATTTTGGGGTGTCTGGAAAATACCTTAGAAACCAGTCTGAAGACTTAAGCCAGTTATCAACTTATTTCCACCTATTTATTTAATCTGGAGCTATTATGTGGGCCCATAAAGTGACTGTCAATTATGATTTTCATTTTGCTATTTTTGCAACTATTTCTTGAATCAACTCTAACTCATTCTCTGCTTTTATCAATAAAAAAATTTTTAAGTCTTTTAATTAGTGTAAACGTTCACATATTTAATAGTACCTTTAAAATAAGCATTACTACATTTAAAATGGTTCCAAACAAATCTATAAATGGTAATATAAATTAAAAAATACAAACTTAAAGTAAATAAATTTAACGTTAGCTATGGTATAAATAATGGTAAATGTAAGTGTACCTTTGAGTCATTAAAATGTCTTTTTAAAAAAGGACAGCATATTACCAGAACATTAGAAACCACAGCCATGATTCTCAAACTTCACCAATTGCCATTTGATATTATTTTGGCCACTGCATTCTTCCATGAGTAAATTAATGCTATAATTTCCAGAATTAAGTCCCAAGTCTTTTTCAATAGCTCTTAAATTCTTTTCACACTCAGTGTTGATTGAATACATGGCTTTTTTCAAATGAATAAAACAAGTGCATTTAAATTAGAGATCCATTTTGCGCAGACTCATTCGACTGAAGGAATCTCTGGAGAGAAAATGAAAGAATATGAGTAAACAATTTTTATATAATTGTCTAAAATGTTTACATGTTTTCGGCCAGATATCTCAAAGTTTTGCCACCAAAAGCTTATTAACTTTAAAACTTTTGCAAGCAAAGCTCTTCATTTTCAACTTACATGCTCATCCTACACACTATTGCTCCATATATTCTAACTTGTAGACTTTTCGATAGATTTGAAGTGACACTGTCCAAGTCCATTGATCATTTATTCATTTGTCCAATAAATGTACTAGATATTTGATTAAACAGGTACTAAGGGGCAATGGGAGAGATTTCAGGAGATTTACTTGAGGTTAAAAGGCAAAACACAGGTATTTTACTTAAAATAGTAAACTCTAAGCCTTAAATCAGTGGTTCTCAAGTTTTGGGCATTTAGGTCCTTTATACACTCTTAAAATTGAGGACCCCAAGGAAGCTTTTGTTTATGTGGATTATTTATGATATTTATAATAACAGAAATTAAAACTAAGACTTTTACATTATTTCATAAAATGAACCATTATATATTACTATAAATAGGATTTTCTATTAAAATTTGCAATAAATTTTAGAAGAGTTTAAATTTAGAAAATTATTTTTTAAATTCTAAATTTAGAAATTATTTTTTAAAATAATTTTTTTGTCATGGGAACATCTTTATTATTTTTTTTTAATTTAATTTTTATTTTTTAACTTTACAATATTGTATTAGTTTTGCCATATATCAACATGAATCTGCCACAGGTATACATGTGTTCCCCATGCTGAACCCTCCTCCCACCTCCCTCCCCATACCATCCCTCTGGGTCGTCCCAGTGCACCAGCCCCAAGCATCCTGTATCGTGCTTCAAACCTGGACTGGCGACTCATTTCATATATGATATTATACATGTTTCAATGCCATTCTCCCAAATAATCCCACCCTCTCCCTCTCCCACAGAGTCCAAAAGACTGCTCTATACATCAGTGTCTCTTTTGCTGTCTCATATACAGGGTTATTGTTACCATCTTTCTAAATTCCATATATATGCATTAGTATACTGTATTGGTGTTTTTCTTTCTGGCTTACTTCACTCTGTATAATAGGCTCCAGTTTCATCCACCTCATTGGAACTGACTCAAATGCATTCTTTTTAATGGCTGAGTAATACTCCATTGTGTATATGTACCACTGCTTTCTTATCCATTCATCTGCTGATGGACATCCAGGTTGCTTCCATGTCCTGGCTATTATAAACAGTGCTGCAATGAACATTGGGGTACACGTGTCTCTTTCAATTCTGGTTTCCTCAGTGTGTATGCCCAGCGGTGGGATTGCTGGATCATAAGGTAGTTCTATTTCCAGTTTTTTAAGGAATCTCCACACTGTTCTCCATAGTGGCTATACTAGTTTGCATTCCCACCAACAGTGTAAGAGGGTTCCCTTTTCTCCACACCCTCTCCAGCATTTATTGCTTGTAGACTTTTGGATAAATTTAGAAAATTATTTTTAAAATAATTTTTAAATTTAAATATTTGAAAATAATTTTAAATTTAAAAAAATTTTTAAGTAAATTTAGAAGGTAGTTTTGCTTATCTTTCCTAACATTAACGTTAATGTCTTAAGATTTACAATTTCTAGGAAAGGAGAGGACAGATACAAAGAGACTGTATTCAGCATTGACTCTCAAAACTTGGTTTTGGTGTTTTTATTTTGTGAAAATAGCAGTCTTGGAAGATAGTTTATCAAGAAAAAGTATTTTCTAAACTCCAAAAAACTGCCTGCAAATACTTAAAAACTAAAGCTTGGAGGAATAACCATGATAGAAGAAGGCACAATTCAGGATACTGGTGTAAGGGAAGCTTCCTTCAGACAGAAACAATAGTCTTTCCACTAAAAGGAGTTTGAGAAATTTGATGGAAGTGAGACTAGCATTAGGACACCTCACTATTTCAGGGACCCAGCACTCTATCCCAGGACCTTTGACCAATGAATATAAGACTGGTGAAGGTAGGTAGAGGCAAGAAGTAGTCAGACATTCCAAAGGAAGCCAAAAGTGGAGGGGACTAGTGTTGCTTCCCAACAAGAGTTTCAAGAGGAAACCACCTAGGCTGTCTTGCATCATTGTAACAATAAAGTCAAGTCGCTCAGTCCTGTCTGACTCTGTGACTCCATGGACTGTAGCCCACAAGGCTCCTCCATCCATGGAATTTTCTAAAACAGGCCGTTTGGTCTCCTGTTCCTGTACATGGTCTGTCTACATGTTCCCTGCAGGGGACATGACATACAGCATGCATTTGTTATACACTTCCAGAGGTTTAGAAGTACACAAATATTCTATCACTGAAGAACAGGGAATATTACCAGATAATCAAATAGCCAGCTTAATTTTCTTATGTATCAATGGTATACATGCTATTTATATAAGCAATTTCAAATGCCTTCCAAATATTTGATCAAGTAAGTATAAGAGCTTCACTGTTATAATTTTTTAAAAAGGGGGTGGTAAAATATTGGTGCCATAATTATTCAAGAGATGTATGTACATTCTAATTTAAAAACGCAAAGAATGCAGTTTACTTTTAGCAGTTATCATGCCCTGTCCAGAATTCAGGGGTTAAAAGTAAAAATATTAAGAGCTGTCCTTGGAACTTTACATGCCATTTAATTTCCACAACAACCTCTTCAAGGCAAGTATTATTTTACAGAGAAGTCTAAAATTAGATTAAATTATCTACTCAAATTAGGATCAGTTGTAGAAAATTCCAAGTTATTTCCACTTCTAATTTTGTCGCACTGAGAAAATAAAGGAAATAGTGAAGCTTTCTTGATACTCAGTGCAGTTAGCTGTTTTGATCCAAATCTAGAAGGACATATTATATACTATTTACTGTCAGGGATAATGGAAATGAATACCTGGCTTCAGTATATTCTAGCAAATTCTCTCAACAGAAATACCAGAAACTTTGACAGGACATTAGAAGAAACAGTTTTAGGAGATGAAACTTATGTGTGGTGTCCTGGTTAGTATGAGAACTTGACTTTATTATTCTCTTTCTCACAGACTTTTTATCTGGTAGGCTGATTCAGGTATAGCTGATAGAAGGCTTACAAAAGTTGGACTTGTTAGGTTTCAGAAGACATAATATTTTAAGCCATTTAATATAAGGTAAATAAATTCACTATTAAATAATTCAAGTGGATTTCATTTTTCTGAAGATACAAAATAATAGAAAAAAACATGCATACCTGTGGCAGGTAACAGGTAATACTGCCTTGTATAACTGAGGGATCTTTCGGTTTATCAGAGGCTGTAGGGCCTCTTTAAGGCGATGATAATTTCTCTCCAGTTCCCTTTGATACTCCTTTTGATCTGGCCCAATTAAGCTCTTATTTTTCCTTAAGGCATCTTCACACCTAGGGAAAACAGTGTGTCAGCAAAAGATTTCTTTTGACATAGTTTGAAGGCTTACTGCTATATATATATATATATATATACACATATATACATATATATACACACACACACACACACACACACATACATCTCCACTATGATGAGGGCATTCAGTTTTTCTGTTTTATGTGAAACATCCTCTCCTGCAATTAGGTTTAGGGTAGGGAAGCAGGGCTCAACAGATTTCTTTAAAATCTACCTTCCACTTCCAATTTTCACAGTTGAAAATTATGTATTTTTTAATATTAAATCTGACACCCCCTTCCCCCCCCACACACATATCACCACTAGAAAGTTCTTTAAGGTATATAACCATACTTATTTACTCAATGGCATCTGGCACAGTAGTTTGCCTGTATTCAAATAGAAGTTTCTTAAATTAATAGATGGACTTCCCTGGTGGCTCAGTGGTAAAGAATCTGCCTGCCAATGCAGGAGATGTAAGTTCAACACCTAGGTTGGGAAGATTTCCTGGAGAAGGAAATGGCAACCACTATAATATTCTTGACTGGGAAATCCAAGGTACACAGGAGCCAGGCATGCTATATACTCCATGGGGTCACAAAAGAGTAGGCCGTGACTTATTAATGAAACAAACAAAAATTGAATAGATTGAGATTGCTTATTCAATTCAGATATTAAAAAAAAAACTATCTGGACTCCAACAGATAAATGGAAAAAGTATGTTTAAAAAAGTATACATATCAATGCTTGTAGAATGCAGCTAAAGTGATACTTAGAGGAAAATGTATATATAGCCTTAAATGCTTATACTGAGAAGGCTAAAACTGAAGAGCTAACCAGCAATTTGAAAAGAATAAACTCTAAGTGTAAGGAAGAAAACAAAATTTTAAAGTATGATAATTCTATATTTAAAAAAATGCAGAAGTTGGTTGTTTGAAAAATCTAAAAAAATAGACTAAACTCTGGCAAGAATAAATGAAAGAAGGCCAGGTATCCTCTTCTAGAAATGAAAAATGAGACGTCAAATACAGCAGAAGTTTATACAGGCACAGAGGATATTAGGTATAATTTAATGTAAATAAATCTGAAATTCTGCTTTTCTAGATTTACCAAAACACTCAAGTAAAAATATGAATAATCCAAAAACCATTAAATACATCAAATCAGTCAAATCACAAATCTACCCACAGAGAAAACACAAACAGGCAAATTCTACTTAACAGTCTAAGGATAGATAATCCCATTGTAGCACGACAATTCTGAATATATAAAAAACTATTCTAGACTATAGGAGGAATAAAGACCTATTCCTGAGAAGAGTTTCAAACTCACTTTTCAAGGCTGGGATATCAAAACTTAATGGAGGCTATAAGAAACAACTTGTAATTCAATCTCATCCACGAAAACAGTTGCAAAACTCCCAAACAAAATAATAAGAAACTGTCCTAACACTATATTACATCCCTACTCCCTACACACAATCCACTTTATAAAATTTTAAAATACTGTCATGACAAACTTGTAGCATAACTAAAAACTGGTGGGAACTTATTTCACTTAATTAAAAATATCTACAAAATACATGAAGAAAACATTATACTCAACGATGAAAAAATTTCTTTTAGATCAGAAATAAGAAAATGATGCCCTCTATCATTATTCCTATTCAGCATAGTTTATTAGAGATCCTAAACAGTACAGTAAGAAAAAGGTTCTACATATAAATTATTAGAATTAACAAGTGAATTTGGCAATATTCTCATGTAAAGCATGTAAAAATAAATTGTATTTCTGTATGCCAGCAAATAGAAAATAAATTTATTTTTTAAAAATATTTATTTGGCTGTGTTGGGTCTTAATTGTGGCACATGGGCTAGGTTGCCCAGCAGCAACTGGAATTTTCCCAGACCAGGGATCAAACCCATGGCCCCTGCTCTGCAAGGCAGATTCTTTACTACTGGGCTTCCACGGAAGTCCCCCAAAATGTAATTTTTAAAATACCATTAACAAAAGTATAAAAATATCAAATACCAAAGAATAAGTGAAAATATAAAGTTTCTACAGAAAAATTTTAGAAAAACATTTAGAGGATATAAGTAAATGGAGAAATGTACTGTATTCATAGACTGGAAGAGTTAATTCTCTTTCCTTGAACAAAATGTGAGAGGAATTGGTCTATCATATATAAAAGGTTATTATAAAGCTGTAGTAATTAAGACAGCATATTAGTCAAAGAGATAAATAAAACAATGGAAGAAAAAAATCCTAGAAACTGATGCACACAAAGTGAGCACTTGATGTATTAACACTGCAAAGCAGTGGAGAAAGGGTAATCTTTGAAATAAGTGGTGCCAGGTCAACTGCACAACCATATGGGAACAGAAATCTGATTGCTATCTCACATCATATTCAGTTATCAGTATGGACAAAAATCAAACTGGCCCCCACCTTGAAGCATATGCAAAAATCAATTGAAAGAATTGTTTTTAAAAGTAAAAAGGCCTTTTTTGCCTTCTTCCCCTTTTGTTTGGGCTATACTTAATTTGAGAGCCCAAGGAAAGTTATGACCAACCTAGATAGCATATTCAAAAGCAGAGACATTACTTTGCCAACAAAGGTTCGTCTAGTCAAGGCTATGGTTTTTCCTGTGGTCATGTATGTGAGAGTTGGACTGTGAAGAAGGCTGAGCGCCGAAGAATTGATGCTTTTGAACTGTGGTGTTGGAGAAGACTCTTGAGAGTCCCTTGGACTGCAAGGAGATCCAATCAGTCCATTATAAAGGAGATCAGCCCTGGGATTTCTTTGGAAAGAATGATGCTAAAGCTGAAACTCCAGTACTTTGGCCACCTCATGCCAAGAGTTGACTCATTGGAAAAGACTCTGATGCTGGGAGGGATTGGGGGCAAGAGGAGAAGGGGACAACAGAGAATGAGATGGCTGGATGGCATCACTGACTCGATGGACGTGAGTCTGAGTGAAGTCTGGGAATTGGTGATGGACAGGGAGGCCTGGTGTGCTGAGATTCATGGGGTCGCAAAGAGTCGGACACGACTGAGCGACTGATCTGATCTGATCTGATCTGATTATATAGATGTTTAGGAAGTCAACATACTCTGACCTTGGGTAAAAAATTTCTTAAGACACAAAAAGCAAGAGTCGTAACAAGAAAGATGGAATTATTTTGCAATACTAAATTTAACAACTTCTGTTTATTAAAAAAAAAAAGTGCTAAGCCCCAAGTTCAGAAAAGATGTCTGTGATACAAATGATAAAGGATTACTTTTCCAGTATGTAAATACCCTTAGAAATCAGTAAGGAAAAGAATTCAGTAGGAAAATGGCAAATAAAAGAAGTTTGAACATTACAGAGAGGAAAGAGAAATAGCTAATAAACACATGACAAGATGTTCAACCTCGCTGGTAATCCAGGAAAAGGAAATTTAAACTATGCTGCTGCTGCTGCTGCTGCCAAGTCACTTCAGTCGTGTCCGACTCTGTGTGACCCCATGGACGGCAGCCCACCAGGCTCCCCCGTCCCTGGGATTCTCCAGGCAAGAACACTGGAGTGGGCTGCCATTTCCTTCTCCAATGCATGAAAGTGAAAAGTGAAAGTGAAGTCGCTCAGTCGTGTCCGACTCTTAGCGACCCCATGGACTGCAGCCTACCAGGCTCCGCCATCCATGGGATTTTCCAGGCAAGAGTACTGGAGTGCGGTGCCACTGCCTTCTCCCAATTTAAACTATAATTACATATTATTTCATACCCACTAGATTGGTAAAAATTAGGTTGTCAGATAATATCAAAAGCGTCTGCCTACAATGCAGGAGACCTGGGTTCGATCCCTGGGTCGGGAAGATCCCCTGGAGAAGGAAACTCATTCCAGTTCTCTTGCCTGGAAAATCCCATGGATGGAGGAGCCTGGTACACTCCAGGGGATTGCAAAGAGTCAGACACGACTGAGCGACTTCACTTTCACTTCCACTTTACATTGCAATAGGAACTCTCCCAAACACTACTGGTGAGAATTTAAATCTGGCTTACGCACTTTGGAAAAAGATGTGGTATTATCTGGTTGAAATTGAACCTATGGATATGCCATGATTTATTTACTCTTCTGTTGATGGATATCTTGGTTGTCTCCTGGTTTTGTGTTTTGTTGTCGTTTTTTAGTTATAAAGAATACTATTCAACTATTTCTTTACTTCTGGATGTACAAGAGATATTTCTAGAGCTTATATACCTAAGAGTATGTAAAGAGTAAATACAAAAAAAAAATGTTTATTGTTTTTAGGAATAAAAGAATGCAAGCTGAAGTACCATTTAAACTGATTAACAAGAGACACCATATTTAAATAGCATTACATAAAGTAAGGTGTACTGCAACTAGTAGTACATTTGCATTTTTGGCATTGTTCCTACTTAGAACTTTTTGGAACAGATTACATATTAGGAGCCGATAAAAATGCTCATGTACTTTGGCTCTGTAATCTTGAGCTTAATACTTTAATTTGGCAAAAGAAAAAAAATACACTTCATTACTATACCACACTTAAATTCAACTTAAATTCAGATCTTTGATGAGATAATACAACTATTAGAATAATAGTTTTAACCTTAATTGAAAAAATAAGAATTTATATATATAACAGTTGTGGTAGAACAAATATGCATATTAACATAAAATATATACACACAAAAATCAAAAATACAGTATTCGCTGACTTGTAAGGTTTAAAACATGTAGTCTGGCTTTCTGCCTTTTTGTAATTTAAAAGAGAAAACCTTCTTTATAGTAACCCTTAAGGAGACCTGCAAACTATAGGAATTCATTACCTTATCATAAATAAACACAAAAAAGAGGAGATCTGTTTTAGAACTGTAGTAATAGTAAAAATTCCCCAAAAAATAGAAAGAAAATAAGCATTATTAGTATCTATGACCTAAAGAAGTATGTATTGTTCCAAGATCATCCAGCTCACAATCACAGTAGGGTTTTTTTGGTTCGTATTTGAAACGTCCCAAATAATAAAATCAATGTTTAAAAAGTTTTTGTCAGAGTATGCTTGATTTACAATGCTGTGTTAGTTTCAGGTGTACAGCAAAGTGAATCAGTTGTACATATGCATATATCCACTCTTTTAGATTCTCCTCCCATATAAGTCATTACAGAGTACTGAGTAGTTTCTGTGCTATACATTAGGTCCTTGGTGGTGGTGGTAGTTTAGCCACTAACTTGTATCTGACTCCTGCGACCCCATGGACTGTAGCCTGCCAGCTCCTCTGTCCATGGGATTCTCCAGGCAAGAATACTGGAGTGGGTTGCCATTTCCTTCTCCAGGGGATCTTCCCGACCCAGGGATTGAACCCAGATCTCCTGCACTGCAGGCAGACTCTTTACCGACTAAGCTACAAGGGAAGATATTTTATATATAATAGTGTGTATATGTCAGTCACAACAGAAGTCAGTCAATTCTACAAAAAGAAGCTTGCTTTCTTTACTCTGGTCGTTCATCTTCAACATACATTAGGAGCCATGTTTTCTATAACCAAACTGATAAGGTCATCTAGCTCAATAATCAGATTATAAAATCCCAGACTTCCAATAAAGCTATCTGAAGTTTTTAAAAAGATGTTTACCATGTTCATGCAGGAGTAACTGATAACAATTAATGACAGCTATTGCAGTGAGAATAAAATACTGTCTTGAGAGACTTGAACAAGTTAGCATTCCTATTTTCCTGATGACAAAGTGCTGTAATGTGAAATTACTGCTACCCAAATAAACCCTTTCAGTGAATGATTTGATAAGAGAAACCACAGTTCATAATATAAGAGAAACCAGAATAGGAAGTCCAAGACTGGCTTCTGACTATGGTTCTGATGCTGCTTCGCTAGTTAACAAGTCATCTACTTAATGGTACTTAGTCTATTTCCACCAGTGTTTGACTACTTGTCTTCAGAGACTACAGTTCCAGCTTCACTATTCATCTTTCTCAGAACAGATCTAAACTTTGCTCATGCTGGTTATTTGTTTTTAGTATATCCCTCCCCTCTTTACTGACTGAAAAACTAATATTCGTCTTTCAAGGTCCATTGTTTTTGTTGTTCAGTTGCTCAGTTGTGTCTGACTCTTTGTGACCCCATGGACTGCAGCACGCCAAGCTTCCTTCTCCTTCACCATCTCCCGGAGCTTGCTCAAACTCATGTCCATTGAGTTGGTGATGCCATCCAACCGTTTCATCCTCTGCCACCCCTATCTCCTCCTGCCTTCTATCTTTCCCAACATCAGGGTCTTTTCCAATGAGTTGATTCTTTGCATCAAGTGGTCAAAGTATGGAAGCTTCAGCATCAGTCCTTCCAATGAATAATTAGGGTTGATGTCCTTTAGGATGGACTGGTTTATCTCCTTGCAGTCTAAGGGACTCTCCAGAGTCTTCCCCAATACCACCATTCAAAGGCATCAATTTTTTGGCACTCAGCCTTCTTTATGGTCCAATTCTCACATCCATACATGACTACTGGAAAAACCATAGCTTTGACTATATGGACATTTGTTGGCAAAGTAATGTCTCTGCTTTTTAATATGCTGTCTAGGTTGGTCATACTCTTCCAAGGAGCAAGCGTCTTTTAATTTCATGGCTGCAGTCATCATCCACAGTGATTGTGGAGCCCAAGAAAATGAAGTCTGTCACTATTTTCACTGTTTCCCCACCTATTTGCCATGAAGCGATGGGACCAGATGCCATGATCTTTGTGTTTTGAATGTTGAGTTTTAAGCCAGCTTTTTCACTCTCCTCTTTTACTGTCATCAAGAGGCTCTTTAGTTCCTCTTCACTTTCTGCCATAAGAGTGGTGTCATTGGCATATCTGAGGTTATTGATATTTCTCTCAGCAATCTTGATTCCAGACTGTGATTCATCCAGCCCAGCATTTCACATGATGTACTCTGCATAAAAGTTAAATAAGAATGGTGACAATATACAGCCTTGACATACTCCTTTCCCAATTTGGAACCAGCCCATTGTTCCATGCTCAGTTCTGTTGTCTTGACCTGCATACAGGTTTCTTAGGAGGCAGGTAAGGCAGTCTAGTATTCCCATCTCTTTAAGAATTTTCCACAGTTTGTGATCCTCAAAGTCAAAGGCTTCAATGTAGTCAATGAAGCAGAAGTAGATGTTTTTCTGGAATCTCTTGCTTTTTCTATGATCCAACTTGACTTCACACTCCAAGATGTCTGGTTCTAGGTGAGTGAACACACCATTGTGGTTATCCCATTCATTGAGATCTTTTTTTGTATTGTTCTTCTGTGCATTCTTGCCACCTCTTCTTAATATTTCTGCTTCTGTTAGGTCCATACTGTTTCAGTCCTTTATTGTGCCCATCTTTGCATGAAATGCTTCCTTGGTATCTCTAATTTTAAAGGTCCATATATGATGTTAGGAGAAGGGCATGGCAAATCCACTCCAGTATTCTTGCCTGGAGAATTGCATGGACACAAGAGCCCTTCAGGCTAAAGTCCACGGGGTTGCAAAGAGTTAGACACAACAGCAACATTTAATACTTTGTACTCTGTACTTTTGTTTATGATGTTAATTCCTGTGTGAAATATTCCCTGACATCACCATGTAAAATGACCATTCCCTCTTTTGTGCTGATAGTGTGAGTGAAGCAGGAATCAGTATCAAGTTGTTGATTCTTTTCCCCTATTGTTTCAAAATTTTGCAGTTACTGAACACCTATTCATTATGTGCCAAATGTTATTTGTGAAGCAAAAGAGGTAACGGCAGGCCTGAGGTTGCTATCCTAAAAAGGCCTGTTTGCAAGGTTGGCCCTGGGTTACAGTCTGGGAATCTGGATTTGGGAAGGGTTCCTATCATATGCAGAAACAGTGGCTCACTGTGCCTGAACATTTTATATAAACACTATAGTTTCTGTTAAATACCAGCTTTCCTTTTGGGAGTCTGGAATTTTGCTAACTGTCAGGGAGAAGATACCTATTGACTCAGTTCAGTTCAGTCGCTCAGTCGTGTCCGACTCTTTGTGACCCCATGAATCGCAGCACACCAGGCCTCCCTGTCCATCACCAACTCCCGGAGTTTACCCAAACTCATGTCTATTGAGTCGGTGATGCCATACAGCCATCTCATCCTCTGTCATCCCCTTCTCCTCCTGCCCCCAATCCCTCTCAGCATCAGGGTCTTTTCCAATGAGTCAAATCTTCGCATGAAGTGGCCAAACTATTGGAGTTTCAGCTTCAGCATCAGTCCTTCCAATGAACACCCAGGACTGATCTCCTTTAGGATGGACTGGTTGGACCTCCTTGCAGTCCAAGGGACTCTCAAGAGTCTTCTCCAACACCACACTTCAAAAGCATCAATTCTTCGGCGCTCAGCTTTCTTCACAGTCCAACTCTCACATCCATACATGACCACTGGAAAAACCATAGCCTTGACTAGACAGACCTTTGTTGGCAAAATAATGTCTCTGCTTTTGAATATGCTATCTAGGTTGGTCATAACTTTCCTTCCAAGGAATAAGCATCTTTTAATTTCATGGCTGCAATCACCATCTGCAGTGATTTTGGACTAGCCCTCAACAAAAAGCCTGGTTGGCATCTGAGTCTCTACTAGCTTCCCGGGTGGACATGATTTCCCCCATGCTGCCACGATTCTTTGCTGAACAATCAGCACGTCTAAGTGACCACCCTTGGAGAGGACCCAGGGAAGCCTATACCTGGTTTCCTCCAGACTTCACCCCGTGCCCTTTCCCTTTGCTAATTTTACTTTCAACTCTTTCATTGTTAACAAACCATAGCCATGTATATGACTATATGCTGTCCACTGAGTCCTCCTAGCAAATCATCCCATCTGGGGGTGTTTTGGGAGGCCCCAATTCATCCAAGTATTATTTCATCTAATTCGCACAATCTCCCTGTGTGAGGTAGATATTATATCCTTACTTCATACATTAAAAACAGAGGATCATAAAGATTAAGTGACGTGGAAAAGAGACATATAAGGATAAGATCTGAAGACAAATTTTTTGCTTCCAAGTTTGCTGCTTGTATGTTTTCTGAGGGAAGAGAGACAGAAACTCTCACACTGAATGTTCAAAATAAATAACAGCTTTCAAAGTTAACTAGTTAAATGTCAAACTAATAATAGTTTCAAGTTAAAGATTTCCTGAATCGAGGTTTCTCTCATTTTCAAAATTTAAAACAGGGCATTACATAGAGAATTGGGGGGCACGGATATATATATATATATATATAAAATACATATGGAGTAGTAAGTTATACTCAGACTACGTCTCATTGTGAACCATTTTCCTATAGTTTCTCCTTTCAATAATCCCTTATGACTCATATCAAACTGTGGATTAGACATTCTCAATTTGAGTATCTTTATGTAGAAAACTTTGAATACCTTTTAGTAAAATCTTTGAAGCAAAGTCGCAGTTTATTATGATGTCTGAAGAGCTTTGGGTCACTGGGTATTTCCGATAGGAAAACCTGGGCAACTTCCAAAGGCCCCTGTAAAATAAGAAAATAAAACATAAAGTATGTTTTTGTTTTTTAAATATTCACAGAAATAGAATTTACCAAATCCATTTTTCTTAGCACCGAGATGTGTGCATTTAAGCTTAATACATATATGACTATGTCTATATTAAAACTTTTCAGAGACCAATTCTGACAATATGTTTATAGTTTTTCCCGATGCCAAATCTATACTTTTGCCCACAGCAATTAACTTATTATTTCTTATTTCAAAGAAAATGAGTAGGAGACAAAGCACTAACTATTGTATTCATTAATGCCTTTTGCCTTGTATTTTTTATATTCTTTATCTTAGATATAACAGTTATCAGGCTATGGACAATCAGCTGTCAGTCCACTGATTATTAGACACTTTACTTTGCGAAAACAGTTTCCCCAAAGCATTCATAATATTAGGAGGATATTTGGAATTAAAGGTAATCTTTTGTGCGTAAGTATATCATTTGGAAGTAAAAACTCTAAATCACATATACTTTTAGGAGGTAAAGGCCTTAAAATCTTTATTTCAGTTTAACCTCTTATATTTTCAGTGTCTGTGCAACTACTTCTAACATATTTTCACTTGATGTAACACATTTGTGATTTCTGGAAAATATAATACTGTAATCATTCCAAATTCCATTTATAACTAAAATCACACAGTATTAGCAAACACTCCCACCTGATTCACTGTTGTGCCTACAGACCCCTGGAGAACCATCTGAAGCATTTTTGGGTCTGCTGGATCTTGATGTGTTGCAAATGCCAACTCCTGAGTTTTTTTCTGCATGTCTTCAATAGCAACTTCAATTGGTGTTAAGATGATCTGGGTGAAATAACATCTATTTAGGCCAGTGGATTGATTGAAAAATATTTAGTGAGCTTTATGCACAATCAATTAAAATAAGAAAAAAGTGGCAACTATGAAGTATTATCTAATAATATATCCTGAAACTTTGGATCATTCAATGAAAAAAAAAAAAAACTTTTAAAGCATAAGCTGAGGGTGAATGAGGGACTTAGAAAAGAAGCTGAAAGTTAATGACTTAAAAATGGGTCAAATTCTAGTATGTTACCATACACAATGCTATGTCCACATTGTTCTCACATGGCTTCAATGTATTTGTTCCACTAATTCTTTTTCCCTCTTTGGAGTCTTACCTCCTCTTTGTGAGTGACATTGACCCTTGTCTTAATGTAAGGAAAGGCATGAGAAGTAGTCAGAATGGTCTTCCGTTTGAATTGTTCATGAAGCTCCCCATGGGCACGACCATCTAAAGTGAAGGGTGTACAGTACATGAAACGACGAAGATTATAATTTTTGTCAAAATATGTGATTCTGTCCTTCATCTCATATGTGTCAAAGTATGGTTCCACGTAGGTAATCTGAATATAGGCCTGAGAAATGAAAAAGTTCTTCATTTATTCACTGTTAAATTATTGTTTAGTCTTCCTCCAACAAAATCAGAGTCTCAAAGATGCAGCTATGGGGCATCACAGTCTGTCAATCATACCTTGTTAGGATCTAATTTACACTTGTCCACAGGATTAGAATCTTTGATTACTTCAACTACATCCTCTCCAAATCTTTCTCCATAAAATCCCTAAAATAAAGAAAAAGAAATCTTTCACATGAAGTTAACAGTAGTAGAAAACAGAGAAGGCCTCTGAGGGAGACTCCTGAACAAATGAAGCCATTTAGTAAGTTCTTATAAGATGGTGTCAATGATTACAAAATAATATTTACATTAACAGAATTTATATTTAGTCTATCAAATTAACAGGCTCTCACTCCATATTTATTTGATATTATTCCCATTTACTCACTTTAAATAACACAAAATAAAAATAATTTTCACCAATGAAAATATAGGATTCCACAAGAGATCCTCAAGAAAACCAAAAAGGGAACAGAAAGAAGAGACCAAAAAAATTCATTATATTTGATGTGTATAGGATATTGGACGTCTCTGGTGGCTCAGACGGTAGTGTCTGCCCGCAATTCGGGAGACCTGGGTTCGATCCCTGGGTCGGGAAGATCCCGTGAAGAAGGAAACGGCAACCCACTCCAGTACTCTTGCCTAGAAAATTTCATTAACTGAGGAGCCTGATAGGCTACAGTCCATGGGGTTGCAAAGAGTTGGACATGACTGAGCGACTTCACTTTCAGAGTCTGATGTAACCTGACTTCTTACAGGCATGAGTCAATGAACAAGCATTCATTTTTCTGAATGATTAATGTAATGTTCCAGAATTTCCAAATAAAAACATTAACTTGTTGAAGTTCTGTGTAAGTTCAGATTTTGAAAAGGTAACCCTGGGTCAAGAATGTAGTGACTTTTCCATATGACCCTGAGTGGCAGCATGGGCAAAAGATGGAGCTCTTCAAAAGGAAAAATTAAGTCTCAATCCTCAAAGCAGAACAGACACTCCTACCTCAAAGATAACTTTTATGACTCAGTAAGTTTGAAAAATACTGTCTCAAAATTTCCCAAGACTTAATAGGCTTTTGAAAAAACAAGAAGTCACAACTAAAACCAGTTTGTGGAAGTTGAGCCCTGTGAAGTCACCAATAAGAACAGAACGCTGAAGAAATTAACATCATCTGTGAATAAAAACCAGCCTACACTCTTCTGTCTATACAAATCACCTGAGGATTTGTTAAAATACAGATTTTAATTCAAAAGGTCTGAAGTGGGGTCTGAGATTCTGCATTTAACAATCTCCCAGGTAATGTCAATGCAGATTCTGTCCATGAACCACACTTGGAGTAACAAGGACACAGAAAGATTGGAAAGAACAACTATAGCAGAAAAGACAGGTTAGTTTCATCAATATTAAAGTTAATCGTTTATTTTGAAAATTAAGTATCTGTATAAAGGTTAAAGGATTCTAAGAAGTGTTTTTAAAGTATAATTTCAAGCTTTTAAGTTCTAAAGATTACTTCACTGGGAATCAGTTAACCCAAAAAGGTAATGCACTTGGGTCAGAAATATCTTGGGGTTCTAGTTCCATGATTATTAATTCCTTATAACCTTTTCTACAAAATGTGGATAATACTATTTACATTTCTCCACAAATCATGGTAATTCTAAAAGATACAGGGTTTCTAAAATATGTGTGAAAATAGACCCTCAAAAAATCAAGTTAATAATAATATTTTACTGTTGCTATCAAAGATTTTAAAAATTCAAGAGAATATTATTGTACCTATAAAAAGCCTCATACCCAAAAGGAGTAGATTATTTGGCAGGATCTGGCTTATTAAAGGATTAGATCTGGATCTGAAAAGTCTATTCATCATAGAAAATACAAATTAAGGATGAAATTTTGAACCACCACAGTATTCACCTCCAATCTGTGAGATATCTCTGCGAGTTTGGTTATTGCAGGTTCCTTGTAAACAAATTCTTGTTCATCCAAATCCCCAAACTTAGTTCCATAAAAACCGACCCGAAAATAGGTGCCAAACATCCGCTTACCATCCTAGGTGTAGGAAAACAGAGAAACTTTAATACAGAGACTTTTTGTCATGCACATTCTGCTTAGATTGCTACGAGTATAAAATTCTCAAAACAAAAGTTTTAATTCAAAACCACAATATTTTATTATTTCTCAAATGAAAGTAAAAACAAAATAATCTTTTCTTCATTATTTCTAACAAATAACATTGTGCAATTAGGGCTTTTACCGAATTACATATGGCATATATTTTTCAGGGACTGTACCAAGTGACATCCCATATAAGTCTATGTTTTTCTAAGTCCATACAATTGAGATAAATTAACTTATTTTCTCTATTGCAAGAAAAGTTGCTTGGTATAAAATAAACTGTGTTTTAGTTATCCTAAAGTAGAGCATAAAGTTAAATTTAAAAACAACACTAACATATTTAGTTACCATTATTAGCCTTTACATTACTATCTCTTTTCGTATTTTAAATGAGATCATAAAAGTTAGAAGCCAAGTGTAGCATCTGGCACAGAGTGGATGATCAGTAAATGTCAAGATCATCCTGAAGCACTGAAGCAAAAGATTTACAGTTAGTATCCCTCTGCTAATAAAAAATACTGTTATGTGTAAGAGTAACTAGAAATGGAATTAGGAAGTAAAAAATACATAAATGAAAGAAGAAAAAAATTTGAGAAGAGTTGGTTTTTCTAAAGTACCCAAACCACCCACTGCATACATTAACCACACACATTCATCCCAAGTACAAAGTATGCTAAGGTCACCTTAACTCTTACACAGAAGATTTGAAAACAAATTCTCTTGATAAAGATAAAATACTTGGAAGCCTTTTGTGCTATTCTTACATTTTAGATACAAAGATGTTTCAAAGGATTTTGTGGTAGTGCCTTTATACACAGCCACACATGACTGTTTATATACCTCAATTCTCTTTAAGCCTAGTAAGTTTCATACTTATTTTTCCTTTATTTACTTCTTACTGCAAAGGCTTACTCCTTGGAAGGAAAGTTATGACCAACCTAGATAGCATATTGAAAAGCAGAGACATTACTTTGCCAACAAAGGTCCGTCTAGTCTATGGTTTTTCCAGTAGTCATGTATGGATGTGAGAGTTGGACTGTGAAGAAAGCTGAGCACTGAAGAATTGATGCTTTTGAACTGTGGTGTTGGAGAAGACTCTTGAGAGTCCCTTGGACTGCAAGGAGATCCAATCAGTCCATTATAAAGGAGATCAGCCCTGGGTGTTCTTTGGAAGGAATGATGCTAAAGCTGAAACTCCAGTACTTTGGCCACCTCATGCGAAGAGCTGACTCATTGGAAAAGATTCTGATGCTGGGAGGGATTGGGGGCAGGAGGAAAAGGGGACGACAGAGGATGAGATGGCTGGATGGCATCACTGACTCGATGGACGTGAGTCTGAGTGAAGTCTGGGAGTTGGTGATGGACAGGGAGGCCTGGTGTGCTGCGATTCATGGGGTCGCAAAAAGTCAGACACGACTGAGCGACTGAACTGAACTGAGCTGAACTGCAAAGGCAAAGGGGTACGTAAAATAAGTTACAAATGAAACAGATAATAAAGCAAAATGGAAAATTCTGATCCTCAATTTACCAGCCTTCTGATAATAAAAACAAAACAAAAAAGCATACAATTGACTAAAAATATCTCCAGATTTTGTCCAGAAGAAATATAGTTTTAAAGAAAAATGTGTCTAGAGTTAAAGGAGGTTTCTAATTTTAAAAAATTGTTTCAATTATTTCAAACTTTAACAGACAAAATTAACTGACTTCTATAGCAAACGAAATTTCTCTAGATAGGTTAAATATATTCAATCAAAATTCTGATTAAAACCATCAACAAGCCAATGGAGCAATATTTAATATAATCAAGAAATGAAGGCCCCACTGCCTGGAAAATAAAAAAGGCATGAGAAAACTAACAATTTGTGATTGTTTTTTCCAAAAAAAATACCATACATGAATATATTTATTTACTCTTTGGAAGCACAAATATTAAAATATTGTTATCCTGGCTGTACTCCTCTCAGGGCTTTCTAGTTTAAGATTTCTATTCCAAATCTTCAGTATTATGACCTTTTAATTATTTGAAAACTGCTATTAGAACTTGTTTCCCTTAAACTTTCCAGTCCTCAATCATCTTCATATGATGATTCACACTATGCTATCTTCACTTTATTAGTCTTTTGATGGCACCTTTTAAAGTGTGGTATCCCAGAAACAGACACAACATACACTGATCTGATCAGTGTAGAGATCAGTGGGCTCACTGCCTCTTGGGATGTGGACTTAAATTCAATATATGCAGCTTAAAACTGAACTAGTTCCTGAGCAGCCATTTTAAACTCTTTTTATTCACTTTCTCATACTGACATTCAGTTCAAGGAAAAAAGAATATTGAGTGCTTGTAATGTGTTAGCCACTGCTCATCCTCAGTTCAGTTCAGTTGCTCAGTTGTGTCCGACTCCTTGCAACCCCATGGACTGCAGCACGCCAGGCCTCCCTGTCCATCACCACCTCCCGGAGTTTACTCAGACTCATCCTCAGGAATAGGACAATAAAAATAAGTAAGACTTGGCTCCTCAAGAGAGTAAAATATGTATTCAAATAATTACAATACAAAAGGTTATAAGCTCTAATAAAAAGTGTCTTGAGAAAGGAAAGAGAAATCCTGTTGGAGCCAGGTCACAAAAGAGGTGACACACAGAAAGGATTCTGCAACCTAAAAGAATGGCTGAGCGGATGCGGGAGGGAAGGAAAGCACATTCTAGGGGGAGGGGAGGGAAGAAGGGTGGAGTGGAGGAGCGGGGTGGGAGGGACAGAAGAAGAATAAAAATGAAGGTAAGAGTCATTAAACAACGTATATGAGGTAACCATGCATCCATTCACATATTTATTGAAGGTTTACTATGTGTCTACAAACTGTTTAGACACTGGTGATATATCTGTGAACAAAACAGAGTGGTCAGGCAGGTCTCACCAACAGGTGACATGTGAACAAAGACGTGAAGGAGGTGTAAGAGTTATTCATGTGACTCTCCAGGGGAGGTGCATTCCAGGCAGAGGAAAGAGCCAGTGCAAAGGACAGGAGCCCCCCTCCTGTGTTTGAAGAACAGGAAAGTGGCTAGAGTGGTAAGGCAGAATGTGCAGCAGGGAGAAGATCAGAGGAGATAAGATCAGAGAGGAGTTACTAGAACTGAAAATGAGTGTGTGCAGTAGAGTAAGGAGATTTATTTTCAACTTACAAAGAGTTCCCTAATGTAAAACCATTGACTCTATCATGTTCATGAAAGTTTACTCATATAGCTTTATCTTCAAGAAAGATATCACTTTATCTTACTTCCTCTTCAGAGGTTTGGACCACAGGATGATAACCATTTTTCCTCTGAATTTAAAAAATAATACATTTTCCTACTATCTAGTCTATATTTTTCTAGCAGTATCTTCTTTTAATGTCATGAATTCTTTCTGAACTTCCCACCATTCCCACACTCCAATTATTCTTCCTCAGCAGTACTTACTGATTCCACCATCCTGTGTATAATGAAACTACATCCCAAGCAAGGAAATCCATTTACTCATCTATCCATGTCTCTAGTGGTTGAAATCTCTTATGACAAATAAGTTTTTTCTAGTTTTGTTATCTTTATTTAGCAGGAAACATTCAGTTGGGCTATTGTATATCTCCACACTGACGTCACTTCCAAAACTTCTTTCATCTTCACCCACAGTTCTCTAATACATTTCTCTCGTTAACTGATTTTTCAGATAGGCAGACCAGTGTTTCCCAGGGGTCATCTCCTTCTCTTCTATTAGATCTATTCCCCTTAAAGAACATACACTTTTATCAGTTTATTTAGTCATAGAGCTTGACCTGGGAACCTAACACCTCTTAGACGTCACAGCTAAACTGTGTTAAGATTTCAAGTAATTATAGTGATAGTAATGATGATGATAATAATAATAACAATAAAAATAATAATCACCAACATTTTTAAAGTATTGAGAATCCCAGGGATGGGGGAGCCGGGTGGGCTGCCGTCTATGGGGTCTCACAGAGTTGGACACGACTGAAGTGACTTAGCAGCAGGGTTTCCCTGGTCAGCTGGTAAAGAATCCGCCTGCAATGCAGGATACTGGGTTCGATCCCTGGGTTGAGAAGATCCCCTGGAGAAGGGAACGGCTTCCCACTCTAGTATTCAGGCCTGGAGAATTCCATGAACTGTATAGTCCATGGGGTCACAAAGAGTTGGACACAACTGAGTGACTTTCACTTTCACTTCACATGTACTAGATATGGTTATCCACTTTACATGGGTTATGCCAATTCTTATCACACCTCTCAGATATCATTATTTTCACCCTCTTTTTATAAATGAGGAAAAGTAATTTGCCCAAGGTCACACTGCTAGCCAACAGTGGAACTCAGCATTAAATCCTAGTATATTTGACACCTGAGTCCAAGCTCTTAATTACACTATTTAATCCCTGTATTCCATACACTCATATACAAATATGAGGACATAAGTATGATCCCTGAACCATTTTTCACTTCTCTGATGTCTTCCTTGAGAGTTTTCGAGAATTTCCCTGAGTAACTGAGATTTCCTGGGTCCCTTCCTCCCTAAGTTTTGTCTTCCTCTATAGTACAACACTGTCTCTACTGAAATTGTTATTACATGTTTGCATCTCCTTTCTGCACACTCCAGTATGAAAATCAGGTTAATGATTTTCATAAACTTACCAAATATATTCTTCTAAGATATATCCTACCACATTTCTTATCAGATGTTCAATTTTAACCTTTGTATGTTCCAGTCCAGGAAAAAATAATCATGTCCAATATAATCTAATAAATAAATGTTTGCTGTCCATATCTTTTTCTCATCAGAAATAACATATAGGGCAGAACCCAGCCAGTAGTACCACATCATCAGGTGCTCAGTCATGGGTCTATACCAAATATTAGGGAGTCATCAACTATCAGAAAGTACCTCTTCACAGAGTTCTTCTCATCACATTTTCCTTACTTTGTCATATCTGACTTCACCTCTTTGCCTTTCCTGAGATAAATACTCATGGATGTTTTATCCCTACACAGGTCTAGTTTCTTCTTTAGAGTGTCACATTTTCACACTTAACTACTTATTGTAAAAGTTTTTGCTTTTTTTTTTCATACTCTTTCAGCTTCCTGCCCCCCATCACCTATTAAAACCTGCTGTTTCCCATTCTACCCTTTACTCACTTGGATGAGTTTATTTATCTCATGCAGCCTCAGCGTGCATGGATTGTGTTTAGTTGCTTAGTCGTGTCTGACTCTTTGCAACCCCATGAACTGTAGCCCACCAGGCTCCTCTGTCCATGGAATTCTCCAGGCAAGAATACTGCAGTGGGTCGCCATGCCCTTCTCCAGAGCATGGATTAGGGCATATAAAAATTCAACGGGAGACACTTCACCAGAACTATGGCTAATATTTCTCAGCATATAAAAAACAAAATATTGGCTCATCTTCATGTCCATCCAGTATAATGAAAAGAGTTAACATATAGTTATCTTGCATGCTTGAATCTCAAAAGTTAGAATACCTCATTTTTCTTTAGTGACTTAGTAGAGAGACTTCAGCTTAAACAAGCTAAGCCCATCTTCTCCAGCCTTGCTGGAGACTATAATATATACCTACTAGAGTGGTGATGTTTCCTCTTGGATGGTGAAATATGTTGTAATTTTTTGAAGAAAAAAACGGAGACAGTGTTATGTGACTATGTTATCAATAGTTGGGGAATGATTATTCTGAACATAATAAACTTGCATTAATCTACTTCTGAATACAAACTGTTCACTATTTGATAAATGGATAAATGTATCTTAAAATAAAATATGTGCACACAAAATATAAAATGGCTATAATTTTCCATATAGAAATTCAATATTTCTTTTCTCCAAAAATAATTTTAAAATGCAATTATAAGTAAGACATTTTTAAACATACTTTTTTTCCTATTATTTCAAGAAAAATAAATGTACTTGGGAAAGAGAAAATAAATAGTAAACAGTCATTCAGATATTGAAATTTGCAGAACAAGTAATAGTTACCATGATTTAAGAAAGGTTCATGACTTGCTATTTTATATGGTAAATATTTTACCAAATTTGCTACCAGGTTTTAGAGTTATCTTTTACACACACATACACAATCTCACACACACAGCCCTAAAAAGCTTTGCCAACTCAAATGATTTGTACCAAATCAAGGAGCACAGTGAAAAATGAAATACAGTGCTAATATATAAGCTCAGATCAAGGAGGGAGCTATCAATTCAAAGACCCTTTCTATAGTGTATCAGATATCCTTACTGGATCTCAATCCAGTGAGAGTTCCTTAAGAATACTAGGAAATTAGCTAGGAACCATAGCTTTTAGAAAAAATGAAATTACTGAAGTTTTCCCAGAGTCAAAAAGAAAAATATTCACAAGATAGGAACTTACCACAATAGACAATAGTAAAAGTAGGGAGTAGGGTCAGCAACCAGGGGCAAGAGAGAAGAGAAAACAGAAAGCATTTTAATTAGGGAAATTTCAAAACAAATAAGCAGCAAATGGTAGCAAACATACTTTTAAAATGCAAGCATCCACTTAAGTTTTACAAGGGAAAAGCAAAAAACAAACGTGCAACAATTTTAGAAGCTACAAAGCTAAAGGTCCAGTGAAGGGTAGTGACAAGAATATAAATAAGAAAATAAAGTCCATGTGACTTTTACCATGCAATAAACATGATGACAGAATATTAATCATAACCAGTGAAAATTATACCTTTCAGGGGTCGATTTAGCATCAAGCAGACTAGTAATAAACTGCTCAGAGGTTCAATGTCTCTTCTTTCATGCTTACTTTTCACCTACTTCCATTTTGTGTTAGGAAATCCATAAGTAACTTTATGACTCAGAGATAACCATGGAAAGTCTCTATATAAGCCTTAATTGAGACACAAAAATGAGACGTTCTATACTGGGTATAAAAAAAGTCATACACATTTAATCTGGGGAACTAAGGTAGATTAAAAGTACTGGTTTCATCTGACAAAAAACAAAAGGTGGCAACTAATTCAGAAATGGAAGAGAATGCAATAGTAACACTCATTCTGAAGGTTTTCTAGCTGGGTCTCAAAACAAGAACTGCAAAAGCAAACAGAGAAAGCCTAAACTGTTTAATCAACATAAACCTGACTACAAAGTGAAAGGCAAAGCAGAAAAATTAACAAATATTAATACTCAGCTTTAAATAAATTGTCTTATTAATACCTTGCTTTACCTCATCAAAATGAATTATTTTGTAGAATTTTTTATTTTATAGAATTCTTTCCTTTCCAGAAAGGTTTTTAAAAAAGGTAATCAATTCTTTCTGGCATTTTTCAGGTATGATTTGATTTATATATAACTTCATGAGCCTAACTATTATACTTACTCCCTAAAAGGAAGCACACACAGTCTTCATTGAACACAATTATCAAACATTGTCAGAAAATGAGGTCAAATTAAACTTCAAGTTCTCTCAATCTGTTTTCCCTCCCCCCAACAAAATCAAAATGACAAAAGTGAATTTCATTCCTCAGTAGTACTTATACTCAAGGTGAAGTGACTCAAGATCAGGTTAACATACTCGTATCAATTCCAAGATGCACATTTTTTTGCCCATATTTTAGTATCTCTGTAGTTGGCATTCATTTTTCAACTGATGGGATGTTGGAGTTTAATACACAGGGATTGTTTGTTTTTCTAATCTTTCTTAAAGGAATGTGAAATAATGGGATATGTTACAATTGATAGCATCTTAGATCAGATGAAATATTTTATATTTACACCTCTGAGCAATAACACATAAATCGACCTCTGTAGAATGAGGTGAAACAATATGGTTAAACAAAGGAAATCTTGTGTGTAAATGTTGATGAAAGAAAATGCTTCAAAGGATAAAAACAAACTGAAGTGATGACAAAGTGGCTCATTTACCAAAGAATATCATTAGTGTAACATATGGATTTCCATGCACTGCCTACAACCTCTTAATAACAAATTTCTTAACATAACTTACAGTATCTTAACAAAATTTCTTTGGTTAATGAATTCAGTTGACAGCAGACAGCAACAGAATGCCCACAGCTAGCACATGTGGGCAAAGCATTGGCATAAGAAATCTGATCAAATCAATCTATTAGTGTCTTTAACTAACTAAAACATTACCTACCTCCCAGCCAGTACTCTGTATAATAAAAAAGTGAAAAAGGGCAAGTCATAAAAAAAAACTGTTTAAAAAGAACAAAAAAAAGCCAAAGGAAGTTCAGTAGTGTAAGAAACCATATACCATAAATTCTTCTCCATACAGAAAACACTAGTGGGTATTTTAAACACCATATTCCTTTGCTTAAGACCTATGATAATTTTATAAATTGCTTGTTCAAAACCTAGAAGCTAAAATTTCACCATTTAAAACTTTAATAAGTAAAAAGTACAAATTTAGGGGAAAGAAAGCTAAGTGCTTGTTTCATTTGTGTCTAAATTAGATCACTAACTAACGGGAGCTGCACTTCACTGAAGTACCCAGGGTAAGCCCGAATAGCAACTGAAATTTTGCCCAAATGTCTTTGATACAAATGGATGAAAGTTTCTTGGAAGCTGCTGGCTCTAGATGTTCCAGGCCTGACCTGTGTAATTTGCAATTTGTGTAACATATGGGAAGCTGCGATGAGATGTAACAGTATAACTGATTATAAAAAGACCCACCTGCTATGATCCAGAATTCTAATGATCTTTCGCAACTCCAATATTTTATTAAATGACAATAAAATCCTGGCTTAACAGGATAGCAGCCCTATTTAAGACTAAGTTTTTCAGATTATATCAATTCATCTAGAACAGCTTAGTCCATGGCAAGAAAGAGGAAGTCAAGCTGGTAAGACAATAAAGTGGGACTAATACTGCACGCGAAAGTGGAAAAACAATACTATACTTCAATTCTTAGGTGATGGCAATAGCAGACAACAGCACAGGTAGCACAGGAAAGGAAGCAGAAGATGGAGGAGGAGGACCCTTGGCATAACGTTTCAGAGTACTTCAATGGAGCCAACGACTTAGCTTCAGGGAAATCAACTGCCAGTAGTCTACTTCATTTTAAACCAAGCTTATTTTAATTTGAAGGATAATATGTGGATCCCATGAAGTAAAAATAAGTACTGACATCATACTATTATAATCGAATAAATAAATAAATACAACCATTTATTATTTTCACTAAATATTACTTTTACATTAGAAATATGTCAGAGGATGACTGAATAAAAATATCTGGAAAAAAGTTTAAAAGTTCAGTTGAAATCATTAAAAATATTAGGAATTTATTAAGCTTTCATATCATTTAATAAAAAGTTAAATATAACAACATTTTGGCAAAAAATGAACAGAAATCAACTTAAAAAATCAAATTCATAACTATTACCCACACTGTGAAACAGAAAGTAACTCACAACTAAAAAAAAAATTAGCAACTAGTAATAATTCAAAAAAGTGAAGAAAAAAGAGAAGCTATGTGGGAAGGTTATGATGATCATAATCTACTTTAGGTTAAATTAATTGTTGTTAATGAGTCTTGCTTTGGCCATGAACCATCATTTTGACACTGTTCATTTGTAACTTGATTAAAATGGTCATTTCATGGGATCTAGTTTGACATTAGTACAAAGTAACACTAAAGCTTGTAGACAGTTTTTTCCACTTACACTGAAGTTAGAAAGTACAATTGTTACCTGATGAACAATTTTGCTGAAGGCTTCCTGAAGTTTACCATGAATCGTGGATAGTTTCTTTGCATCCCGATTAGCTTCGTGAATAGGAATAAGTACTTTGTAAACTTCATTAACTGCTTCATACATGCCAGCCTATAAAAATAATAAGAGATTGCTTTCTTTTACATCGACAAGAGAGTGAATTGCAGTTTATGAACTCACAATATTTCCAAGGCAATACTAGTATTTTCCAATAGGACATAAAAACAAATGCTACTGATTTTTAATTTGATTAAGACCTAATAAAATAATTTTGCACAATATATTATCTCTTCTGTTGCGTGAAAACATATGTGTGTATCTGTGTTTTTGTATTTAAAATACACACATGTACATATATGTATACTTATACTTTTATATAATTTGAACTGGACATTCTGCTTTTACTACTCAGTAATTACTTAACTAAAATAAATGTGTGTATGTGTGTGTCCTTATATGTGCATATAAACTTTTGCAGAAACAAATTCAGAGCGGAGACATAGAAACCCAATTACTACAAGTCACAGATACACAAATATCACATAAACCTATTGCTTTCTAGGACACTAATATTATTAACTTTCCCCAAATATTAAATTGGCACAGAAAATCTTAAGGGAACTCTCCTATGGAAAAATCACTGATCTTTAACAAAACGTAAGAAGATTCTGAGCCACCAGATTTTATTCAAGTAGGCATTTTGGTTTACTAGTGGTTGGCCAAGTGTTGCTCTGATTATAATCAGAGTGAGTGACAAAACATGTTTATACTGCTATCCCCTTTTCTTGTAATGGATTGGTGGCTATGGTGAAGGAAAAGAGATATTTTCCAAGAGTCACTAAGTTCCCATTGCTTCACAAATCAGCATTTTCCCAAGAAAATAAACATATGGTTCTTATATTTTCTAGTCAGCTCACAGGAGTATATTTAAGCAATCATGTAGCTGCATAGTAAAATATATTCAGTTTAACTAAAATATCCCAGTAATTATTTTAATTAATATTAAATAGATAAACTGAAAAAGAATGAAATTCATAATTAAATGCTTTTGCAAAATAAAGGCTTCTGTAACATAAGCCACTGTAACCCAATCTAAATTCACTGCTGTGAATTATTAAAATTACACACATATACAGAGAATATTCCATTACTAGTAAAAAATTTTTCCCTACTAGTTCAGATCCCTTAAACTGAAGCTCAAGGAATAGAGATCTGGGAATGGAATCAGGACAATCAAGGTCTTCAAAAACAAGAAATTTTAAAGAGGACAAACACCTAATGTTCTTTGAGTCTCAGAATCATTTTTATATGAGTTACTTCTAAGTGCCTATAATGATGAGAGGATGGTAACAGCAAACGTACTAAAACTTACTTGGAGCCAGGCACTGTGATTAGCACTTTACATAGGTTAGTTCATTTAATCCTGACAGCAGTCCTTGAAGTACATACTATTATTAGATGCATTTAATGGATAAGAAAAGTAAGGCCCCGCTAGGTTGAGTAATTTGTGCCTAAAGTGCTTTAACTATTAAGTGCTTAACTAATAAGATGGCAGAGAAAGGGGCTAGACGCCTTCTAAATCGATACCCATAACCAACATATTGCTGGGTAGGGTTAAGGCCAGGAGAAGCAACAACCGATTCCCAATAACAGTACAATGGGGAAGTAATGACTATTACTTAACTACATCAGGAAACAGTACTTTACATCAGGCTTCCCTTTTACCCTAACATGGACCTCACTGTCTTGCAAACCTTGGTGCTGGGACACTGAACACTCATCAGAAAACTCACAGAAAGGAGGTGATGCTATTAACATGGCTCAAGAAAGTAAGCAAGGATTCAGCAAGCTATTTTTTTTCCTTCACCAATAAATATCGCATCTCTGATCCACATGACTGCTTCAATTCTTCATATACAGATGGGGAGGGACAAGGACTGGACTTCTACCATGGTAGGGAAGTCAGATGAGGGATCTAGGAAGTAGTTCATAAAGTTCCTGATACCACTTCAATGTCTACCCAATAGAGCTCATTATGCCACCAAACTGGTGAGAGGCCATAACTTTCCTGAGCACCAGAGGCTTTTTTAAGGTTTTAGAAAATGTTTGGTGGTAAAAGTTTTCTTTAAAAAAAAAACAAAACTCTTATAGACTAAGTGCTGGTTCCCAAACAAGCAGATGAAAAACACTGGAGGAAGTGACAGACTATTAAAAAAGGAATAAGCAATGATGAATGTGAAAAGAAAATCCATTACTAGAGAGTTCTTAATATATTTAGAGAAAATTATCATAAATGAAAAGCACAGTCATAAGCAGAAAGCATAAATATACATGTCACTAATAACTAAGAAGTACATAATTGTGGGAAGAAATGAACAAGAGTCATCTACCATAGAGAAAGAAGCAGCTGCTTGTTCCAGTAATCCCACAAGTCCTGACTCAGTAAAGTACTTTCCAGAGCAGATACCTTCTTCATCTGGAGATACCACGTCATCTGAGACTGCAGATTCTTCTAAAACATTAGAGGAAATATTCTAGGAGGAAAAAAATGTTTAGGTTTGTTAAATGGAATTAATTTATTAACATGAATGATATATATGAAGTAATTGAAGATGAAATACAGCTATAGGCTTATTAAAAAAAGGGGGGGTAGTCAATGCAAAGCTAACAGACAAATCTCCAAAAACTTCTTGTATTGTGAAGATGACAATAAAATGTAACACCACTGCTATCTAACTTTTCCATTAATAAAAAGTTGTAAGAAAATTTTTAAAAATCATGGGCTAAGGAAAATTGTAATATGACATAGAACACCTAAAGTGACTTAAACAGTGTTTATTTTTAATTTAATTGATGTTGTTAAAACTCCCTATCAGGGAAACTGAGATACAAAAATGGTCTCAAGGGTTGCCTGCTGCTGCTGCGGCTGCTCCTAAGTCGCTTTAGTCATGTCTGACTCTGTGCGACCCCATAGATGGCAGCCCACCAGGCCCCGCCGTCCCTGGGATTCTCCAGGCAAGAACACTGGAGTGGGTGGCCATTTCCTTCTCCAATGCATGAAAGTGAAAAGTGAAAGTGAAGTGGCTCAGTCGTGTCCGACTCTCAGCGACCACATGGACTGCAGCCTACCAGGCTCCTCCGTCCATGGGATTTTCCAGGCAAGAGTACTGGAGTGGGTTGCCATTGCCTTCTCCCAAGGGTTGCCTTCTAAGTCGCTTCAGTCGTGTCCGACTCTGTGCGACCCCATAGACGGCAGCCCAACAGGCTCCCCCGTCCCTGGGAGTCTCCTGGCAAGAACACTGGAGTGGGTTGCCATTTCCTTCTCCAATGCATGAAAGTGAAAAGTGAAGTCGCTCAGTCGTGTCTCACTCCCAGTGACTCCATGGACTGCAGCCTACCAGGCTCCTCCGTCCATGGGATTTTCCAGGCAAGAGTACCAGAGTTGGGTGCCATTGCCAAGGGTTGCCTAAAATACATCAAATTAATGAAAACACTCAGGTATAATAAAAAGCCCTCTTATCCAACGAGATTGGGATCTGTCATTACTTCTGAAAAGGAAATGATACATACATACCTTAAATATTTTATTTGAACCTAGATAGTCACACATTTGTCAATTTCTTGAAGTAGATCTAAGGCCTTTTCTTTGTGCATGGGTCTCAAGATCAGAGTTCCATGTAATCTCTTTTGACTAAATACCCACAGTGTAACCTCCATTTAAGATTTTCAATTTTGGTTTCTTTAGAGTAAAAACTTGAACTTAAGAGATTATCAAATTATCCTAGATTTCTTGGAGATTTTCCCTCAATCTTTTTCTATTTGTCTTGATCTCTTTGCAAAATATTCAGCTTATTAATAATTTTCATGGAAACAATAACTCACTTTCTTTTTGTATGTTGATTTGTCAGAGAACATAATATTTAAATAATTTTTATAACTTCCCATAACTGGAATTAAGAGGCTTTCAAGAAAAGAAAAGCATAATTGACTCTTGGTAGACAAAGAATTCAGCCAGTGGGTCAGAGGTATGTAGCCCTACTAGAGCATAAACTATCATCTCTGAGTCATATCTTAGCATATTTTATATAAGCATAAATTATGGAGAATGCTGGTTTACCTGGTATTTTAATTAAAAGCCAATGAAGAGTGTCCACTATCCTGATTTTCAATATTTTGAATGTATTTCATAGATGCTATGAAGTCCATAGCATGCTATGGACCATGCTATGAAGGCAAAGAGAATAAATATACTTTACACAGCACTGATAATGTACAGGTAAGAAAACATGGAAGAGAATTAACAAGAAATACTCTTTAAAAACATATTAATGAAAGTGATAGTGAAATATTAATTCTTCTTGTGAAGCATCACTTTCAGTCTGTGCTTTCATTATAAGCTAAATGAATATAAACAGCAGTGAGAAAAGTTAAATCCAAAAAAGGACATACCTTGATTAAGGCAGATTCCTACCTGAAATGTTACACATCCCACGGGAAGATACTTCCGGTCCTCCAACATGCTCAGATATTCAGCGACAAGCGCTGCTGAGTGAACGAGGCACTGGGCAGCTTCAGCGTGATTGCTGCGCTCCGAGTGTTTGCCAGCCATGTTCTGCAACCAGGTCAGCCGCAGATCTGGAGAGGTCTGGTAGCCCTTGGCAATTCTAGTTACAACAGAAATTCTCAATTAGCATTTGCTTCCTAATCTGGAAGGGAGTTCTAATTGCTTGTTTAGTGTGTAGGCTTCTATTACTGAACACAACCTATCAAGACAAGTTTTTGGGTGGTATGAACATGCTTTTGAGTGTGCTTAGAGAAATAATTGTGGGCCCATGGAATGGTGAGTATCAGGTTTTTTTTGCAGGGGTAGGGGAAGCTTAAAAAAAAAAGATATTTTATATGAAAATCTGCCCTTTAAGGAAACAATCAGTAATGGAACATTTAGGAATTTACATGTTTATTATGGGGCTCTAAATAAGTTTTATATTCAAGGAAAAAATTTATAAAAGATTCTTTCCTTGTATCATCTTAATTTTAAAGGAAATATTTTATTCTTGTCTTTAAGAAACTCCAAAACTGTAAAAAATGAAGGTCAAATGGCAAAGAAAAAGTCAAGCTTTACTTATATCTTTGAAGATACAATAGGAATTACAAAATTCTAAAAATACCCAATAAAAGGAAAGTTATGAAAGAAACCTAGATAGCATATTCAAAAGCAGAGACATTACTTTGCCAACAAAGGTTCATCTAGTCAAGGCTATGGTTTTTCCTGTGGTCATGTATGGATGTGAGAGTTGGACTGTGAAGAAGGCTGAGCGTCAAAGAATTGATGCTTTTGAACTGTGGTGTTGGAGAAGACTCTTGAGAGTCCCTTGGACTGCAAGGAGATCCAACCAGTCCATTCTGAAGGAGATCAGCCCTGGGATGTCTTTGGAAGGAATGGTGCTAAAGCTGAAACTCCAGTACTTTGGCCACCTCATGCCAAGAGTTGACTCATTGGAAAAGACTCTGGTGCTGGGAGGGATTGGGGGCAGGAGGAGAAGGGGACGACAGAGGATGAGATGGCTGGATGGCATCACTGACTTGATGGATGTGAGTCTGAGTGAACTCCGGGTGTTGGTGATGGACAGGGAGGCCTGGCGTGCTGCGATTCATGGGGTCGCAAAGAGTCAGACATGACTGAGTGACTGATCTGATCTGATAGGCAAAAACCATGTCTAACATTAGTAAAATTAATGTTGTAATAAAGTATTAATACACTATGTTTTCTTCTTAAAGAACTAATTTTTACATTTAAAACGTGGGTCTTCAGCCTTCGTAGGAACTCTAGGGCCCAGGATGCCAAGGTCTTAACTATGTCATTATTTTAAAAATCTTGTTTTTGATAATCAACAAATACACTGAACAATTATTCATAATTCTTAAAAGAAGTGTCATAGGGGATCTGATAAAGCACATTTTGATTTTTTAATTACCATTACCATGCCTTGCTAAGTCGCTTCAGTCATGTCTGACTCTTTGCATCCCATGGACCATAGCCTGCCAGGCTCCTCTGTCCATGGGATTCCCCAGGCAAGAATATACTGGAGGGGTTTTAATTACCGTTAGAAAATGACAAATAATTTTTGTATTCTTGTAAACTCATGTTTTCTGTGTATCATATTAACTTAAGCCCCATTATACAAGACATAGGGCTTCCCAGGTGGCTCAGTGGTAAAAAGTCCATCTGCTATTGCAGGAGATGTGGGTTTGATCCCTGGGTCAGGAATTTAACTTGGAAACGGAAATGGCAGCCCACTCCAGTATTCTTGCCTGGAAAATCCCATGGACAGAGGAGCCTGCTGGAGTCCATGGGGTCAAAAAAGAGGTGGACACAGCTAAGCAGCTAAAAACAATACAAGGTATAAGTGAATTAAACAAATGCTACCTGTACATTAGATCAATTAACATTTCAGGATCCTCCTGGTGTTCCTTCATTTTAACAGTATCAGAAAGGATCATATGGAGATTAAAAACCAAATCTTGAACCTGTAGCAGAGAATTACATGAAAAACATTCTTCAGCTGTCATTTATTCACAACCATTAAATTAGTTTGGAAGATATTTCAGATTTGAAATCTAAAGCTTTCAAAACAAACAATTTTGATGAAGTTTTTTAGAGTGTGGGTATGCTGAAGTAAGATGGGCAAGGAGTAAATTTTACACAAATTCATCAGCAAACTATTTTTTCACTTCTCTCACCCAGAAACAAGTAGAACTACTAGTAGAAATAAAAAACATATACGGATATAAAGAATACAAAACAAAATTCTTTCTGATTTTCAGATTTTCTCAAAAGGTAGTTTCTATAAACTTAGTTTTTGAGGCAAACTACTGTTTCACAAATCAGTGGGAACACTTTCATCATAAAGTTTTTTGTTTATCCATACTGACTAAGTCTAGTGTTCTTTCTGGTACAAATTCACAGAATTAAACACCAAAAATATTAACCATTATGAGAAGGAAGGGTGGCTTATTAAAACAGAGATTCAGTCCTATCTATGACACATATGGATCTAAAGAAAAATATAGGTTCTGCCAGGAAAAACTAAAGTTTGATTTAACAATTTGGGAAATGCCTATTTACAATTCCTATTTCAGTTCATGCTGTAAAAAGTAGCATTTCTGACCTGATCAGGAAATGTTGTTTCCCTCAATTCCAAATCTTCTTCAGCATATGTCAGTATAGTCTTTAAAGAACGTCTTAAGAATTCTTCATTAAAATTCTGAGATGTGCCCACCAAGGAAGACAGTGACATGGTTACCTGCATTTTAACCCTGGCGAAATTCTGTAACAGAGAAATTGCCAGGCAAATATTTAATAAAGGAAAGCTTAAAGGGGAAGTGTCTATTTTTTTTAACTTCCTATAAAGAAAAAGTTAGTATAAAACATCATTCTAGGAAAAATATTTTTGAAAAAGTAATGAAATGACCTGCCTCTTGAGAAATTTGTATGCAGGTCAGGAAGCAACAGTTAGAACTGGACATGGAACAACAGACTGGTTCCAAATAGGAAAAGGAATACGTCAAGGCTGTATATTGTCACCCTGCTTATTTAACTTATATGCAGAGTACATCATGAGAAATGCTGGACTAGAAGAAACCCAAGCTGGAATCAAGATTGCCAGGAGAAATTCAATAACCTCAGATATGCAGATGACACCACCCTTATGGCAGAAAGTGAAGAAGAACTAAAGAGCCTCTTGATGAAAGTGAAAGTGGAGAGTGAGAAAGTTGGCTTAAAGCTCAACATTCACAAAACGAAGATCATGGCATCTGGTCCCATCACTTCATGGGAAATAGATGGGGAAACAGTGGAAACAGTGTCAGACTTTATTTTGGGGGGGCTCCAAAATCACTGCAGATGGTGACTGCAGCCATGAAATTAAAAGACACTTACTCCTTGGAAGGAAAGTTATGACCAACCTAGATAGCATATTGAAAAGCAGAGACATTACTTTGCCAACAAAGGTCCATCTAGTCAAGGCTATGGTTTTTTCTGTGGTCATGTATGGATGTGAGAGTTGGACTGTGAAGAAGGCTGAGCACTGAAGAACTGATGCTTTTGAACTGTGGTGTTGGAGAAGACTCTTGAGAGTCCCTTGGACTGCGGGGACATCCAACCAGTCCATTCTGAAGGAGATCAGCCCTGGGATTTCTTTGGAAGGAATGATGCTAAAGCTGAAACTCCAGTACTTTGGCCACCTCATGCCAAGAGTTGACTCACTGGAAAAGACTCTGATGCTGGAAGGGATTGGGGGCAGGAGGAGAAGGGGATGACAGAGGATGAGATGGCGGGATAGCATCACTGACTCGATGGATGTGAGTCTGAGTGAACTCCGGGAGTTGGTGATGGACAGGGAGGCCTGGCATGCTGTGATTCATGGGGTCACAAAGAGTTGGACATGACTGAGCAACTGAACTGAACTGAACTGAATGAAATGTGTAATACTGAAATCCTGTTTTTAAATGGACATTAAGCTTAGAATCTTCCTGTGATAACAGCCTACAAAACAAGGTTGAAAAAAAAATTGTGGGTTAGACTTGAATTAGAAGTTGTGCCTAGACTTTACATTGACCTTCTATGTTGCTGCTGCTGCTACTGCTAAGTCGCTTCAGTTGTGTCCGACTCTGTGCAACCCCGTAGATGGCAGCCCACCAGGCTCCCCCGTCCCTGGGATTCTCTAGGCAAGAACACTGGAGTGGGTTGCCATTTCCTTCTCCAATGCATGAAAGTGAAAAGTGAAAGTGAAGTGGCTCAGTCGTGTCCGACTCTCAGCGACCCCATGGACTGCAGCCCACCAGGCTCCTCCGTCCATTGGATTTTCCAGGCAAGAGTACTGGAGTGGGGTGCCATCGCCTTCTCCGACCTTCTATGAGGTATATGTTATTAACAATAACACCATTTTTACAGATGACGTTAAAGAACTTGACCAACATCACAAAATTCTTAAGTGTCAGATGTGGTCACTACACTCTACCTGATTTAATTATGTCCACTGTTATGATAAAAGTATAACTTAAGTCATATCCTGTACAAAGTAACGTAAAGGTATATTCTTTGGAATGATGACTGTAAGAGTTTACATTCTTCCTTTTTTAGTGTAAATTCATTTCCATTTCACCATTCCCCAGTATGAAACCACTTTTAAGAGGTTATCAGTGACAACCTTTGTTGTTGTTCAGTCCCTAAGTGGTGTCCACCTCTTTGCAACCCCAAGAACTGCAGCATGACAGGCTTTCCTGTCCTTCATTATCTCCTGGAGCTTGCTCAAACTCATGTCAATTGAGTTAGGGAGTGATGCCCTCCAACCATCTCATCCTCTGTCATCCCTTTCTCCCCCTGCCTAAAATCTTTCCCAGAATCAGGATCTCTTTCAATGAGTTGGCTCTTCCCATCAGGTGGCCAAACTATTGGAGCTTCAGGTTCAATTTCTCCAGCACCACAGCTCGAAGACATCAATTCCTCAGCATTCAGCCTTCTTTATTGTCCACCTCTCACATCTGTACATGACTACTGGAAAAACCATAGCTTTGACTATATGGACCTTTCCAGGCAAAGAAATGGCTCTGCTTTTTAATAGGCTGTCTAGGTTTGACATTACTTTTCTTCCAAGGAGCAAGTATCTTTTAATTTTGAGGCTGCACTCACCACCCACAGTGATTTGGAGCCCAAGAAAATGAAGTCTGTCCTATTGATTAAATAAATGGTGCTACTATTGCAGTCAGTCACACAGGCCCCAAACCAGGAGTCATTCCATAGCCATTCTGCCCATTCATTACTCATACTATAAACTCAATCTACATCATCTAATCTGTGTCAATCTGTTCTTTCTCCATTCTCAATGCCATTGCTTTACTTTATGCCCTTATCATTTCTTACCTGGATTACTCCAATAACTTCCTAAGCAATCTTTCTTTTTCCTTACCCCCTAAGTAGCATCAGGGAAATTTTTGTAAAATGTAAATCTGAATGTACATTTCAGCCTTCTTCTTAAAATACTTTAATGGCTGCTCACAGCTTTTATTTTATCACAGCAGATAAAATTCATGTATTTGACCAAATAAACCTGCCAAACTACATGGTTGGAACTGAGTACAGTGATAAACAGGTATCTGTCCTATGACAGCTTAGTCTAAACATTTCAATTACAATTTTATCTTTTATTACTCTCTCTTTGAGCCATAATAATTAAGAAGCGCTAAAAAAGTTTCCTTCTCTGTTTGCCTGTTTCCTTCTCTCGTCTCAATGCCTTTCAAATTACATACGTGCCGTTTTTGTTACCTAAAAAGTCTACCCACTACTTCTCTATCTGCATGGGCAATTCTTCATCCTTAGTTCAAGCATCTCCTCTTTCTGAAACCCTCCTTGAGAGCTCTTTTTCTCTGTGCTTATATAGTCCCCTGTGCTTACCTCTCAGTGTATCAACAGCAAATACATACTGAACATTTGCTCAGAGCCAGTTACTGATATAATAAGTGTGTTACCTAATATTAAGTTATATAATCCTCACAAAACCATCTAAAGTAGGTTCTTACTATTACTAGCTGAACATTACCTGTTCATCTCCTACCCTAGTAGATGCCAAGCTATTTTAAAATAAGTTTCCTTTTATCTATGTTTGCCTGATGCCTACCACAGTACCTAGAACACAATTCAATACATCTCTTGAATATACAATCTGTATAAAATCGTGTCAGGTATAAATCACCTATTCCTTTTTAGAGGTACTACATGACATTGACCGGAGAAGGCAACGGCACCCCACTCCAGTACTCTTGCCTGGAAAATCCCATGGATGGAGGAGCCTGGTGGACTACAGTCCATGGGGTCGCTAGGAATGGATACGACTGAGCAACTTTCACTTTCACTTTTCACTTTCATGCATTGGAGAAGGAAATGGCAGCCCACTCCAGTGTTCTTGCCTGGAGAATCCCAGGGACGGGGGAGCCTGGTGGGCTGCCATCTACGGGGTCACACAGAATCGGACACGACTGAAGTGACTTAGCAGCAGCAGCACATGACATTAACATGATAAATTATCCATTTTTAATCCTCCTGTATTAATATAAAGCTTTCCTAAAATAACGGAGGAAAACTCCAAGTGTAGTCAAATTTTAGGGACTCATTTCCAAAACTAAATAAGATCTATAAAGTAACTAGATTCTTTGTTCTGAATTAGGAGAGAAGACTTGGCTTCCAGTAAAAATAGGACAGTGTGAGATAGCAAGTTCCTATTCTTCTGCATTTCATATAAAAATAAAAGACGAATAGAAAAAAAAGTTCATAAACTCTATTTCAGCAAAATGAGGAGACTGATATAATCTACACAGTATAAAAATGCATAATGGCTGCCAAGACAAGCTAAATAGGAAGCAGCTTCAATGGAAGGTAAGGAGGGGATAGCAAATAGTGAGGAATCCTAGGGTGCAGATATAAGAAATAATGGGAAAAACACTTCTTTTAAATTTAAATAAGAAACTCACTTTGAAGTGATAAAACTATCTGTCTTGAGGAAAAAACAACCAAAAAATTTCATAGGGCTGGACAGAAATAGACTGTCCTACAAATACCTAGGCCAATATAAACTGCTTCATTCTATGCTGAGTAACAAAAAGGTAAAGAAGATCAGTGAAATACCAGATAAAGAATACTTAATAGGAAAATGTGGTCATGAAACAGATGAAAATTCTAATTAAAATATTTTACTTTGAATTATAAAAAATTTATGAAGCCATTAACTTTAGGAAGGAAAAAAAAACAGAAATATAAGGACTCAAGGGAAGCCACTGTGGTAGATAAGAACCAGTACCCACTAGGCTGGTGACAATACTGCCTCCACTAAGAATGTATGATTAAAGAAATAGAGGACTGAAGGTACTACATAATTATAAAGGTAACCACTAAAGCAGTATAAACTTTAAGGCGAACTTACTATGTACAAGATGAAAATAACCAACAAATTTTTTAAGGAGAGGAGTGGGGAAGCATAACAGAATAATACAACACAAATGCAGGATATAGCTGATATAATAACAAGTATGAAAGGTTTAATTCAACTTAGAAACTGAATTACAAAGCAAAACCCAACTCTATGTTGTAGATGAGACACACATTTAAAATAAAGTGATTCAAAAAAGTGAAAAAGAAAGGACAGGCAAAGATAACCTGAGCCACATTCAAATTAGAAGGAAAGTAGAGGTCAATACTACACAAGGCAGAAGTCAGGTCAAAAATATAAAAATTTTAAATTAAGCCATCTCAGAGTCTTTTTCAATTCTAAAGGGAATAATTCATAGTAAGATACAATTGTTACGAATAGTAGTTATCAATATACCAAACAGTTACGAATATCACTTTACCAATAAGACCAAAAGGAGAAATAGACAATATGTAGGCTTTAAATCATCTCCTTTAGTCAACCAAAGAGACGAAAATAAAGTACCCCTTCTTTTTAAATGCTTGTGTAACACATTTATAAAAACATTTTATGTTTGAATACACAAACACACACATCCACAGTACCAAAATGGAGACATATTAATTGTACTATGATCACTCTGCAGTAAAACTAAAAATTACTGGGAATTCCCTGGCAGTCCAATGGTTAGGACTCCACGCTTTCACTACTGAGGGCCTGGGTTCAAGCTTGGTTGGGAACTAAGATCCTGCAAGCCACAGGATAGCCAGAAAACAAACAAAAACCAAAAATTATCATCAAAACTTTTAAACTCTGTAAGGAAATCAAACCAGTAAATCTCAAAGGAAATCAATCCTGAATATTCATTGGAAGGACTGATGCTGAAGCTGAAGCTCCAATACTCTGGCCACCTGATGCGAAGAGCTGACTCATTAGAGAAGACCCTGATGGTGGGAGAAATTGAAGGCAGGAGGAGAACGGGATGACAGAGGAAGAGGTGGTTTGATGGCATCATCGACTCAATGAACACCAGTTTGAGCAAGCTCCGGGAGGTGGTGAAGGACAGGGAAGCCTGGTCCATGGGGTCGCAAAGAGTAGGACATTACTGAGCAACTAAACATCATCATCATCAAAATTTTAAAACTTCAGGTTAAAATGAAAATACAAACTGAAATTACAAAATATGTATTGAATAGAAACCAAGAATACTAAAAATACTAGGTATTAGAACCAATGAGACATCAAAAGAGCACAATGCAATATTCTAGACCTTAAATAATTACATGTGTAAGAATAAAGGAACTAAACATTAGACTCAGAAAGCTAGGAAAAATACAACACATAAATCTATAATCAAATAAAAAACCATAAATGAAGACATGGAATTCTTCTAAGACTGGCATATAATCATGAAATACTGAGCAAAGATGTTTAAACTTAATTTTTCTTATTACTTTCACTTCACTTAATGATAATAATTACAATTTATAGTCGCTCAACATACACTTGTAGTTTAAATCTGTACTATTATATGTTATTCTTAGTATACAAAATAAAACTGGAGATTTGGATTTTTATGTTATCCCCAGATTGAGAAAAAGAAATAGTCTTAAGATTAGACTCAAAATGCTATCATCTCCCTAAACCCACTTAATAGATACCTACAGAAGTTATAGTTCATTATGAATCCAAAGATACAATCCTACAATGAAACACTTACATTGCCAATCTCAAAGTTCTGTCTCATAAGCAGGTAAAGGGAGGCACTAGCATGTGACCGTATGGTACTGATGCTGCTGCTACAGTGCCGTAGAAGCCGGAGGCAGAGGTCAGCACACTGCTCTGTTTCTTCTTCAAACAAGAGCTCAGGGAACTGTAAAGAAACAATACCACCACTGAATTTAGGTAGCAGGAGCTTCACATATATGTTAATATAACCTGATGAAGAGATTTGTTAGTTTAGCCCAGGAACTGAAAGCATGTTTAAGAGAGAATATTTGCTGCTGGTTAATAAAATGGACCAGAGACCTAGACAGACTGGGTTCGAATATGGACTATGTTAGTACTGTGACCTTGGACAGGTTTTCTCTCCATAAAATGGGCCTAATAATACTACCTATGTGGGACTGTAAGACTACCTTAGATTAGATAATGTGAATAAAACACGTACTATAGTAACACACAATAAGTCAATGATAAAATTTTTTATTAATTTTTATTGAAATATAGTTGCTTTACAATATTGTTAGTTTTTTGCTGCACAGCGTGAAATGTTCTTACTATTACAAAATGGTATATGTTATCTTCACTGGCTAAGTTTCATCTTATAAGATGACTAAGATGAAATAGATACCTTCAAGATTAAGAATGTAGATTTTCAGAGGAAAACAAACATAGGAAATAAATATTTGAAGTAGTTAAACAAACAAAACAAGTACTTTTCTTTCCATTTACCTAGGATAAGCTAATTTCAATGGACTGAACAACTGACACACTAATTCTTGATAATTCACATCAATAAGAAATAGATAGGATGAACACACAAAAAGCCCAATATTTAAAACAGGCTATTAATTTCAGGCCCTTCTCCACATCAGAACCACTCTTTGTTTTTTTTTCAATCCAGAAAACAGGTTAAAGGTAGTCCAAATAAGAAAGAAATAAACAGTAGAGGAAAGGCGAAGAAGAATCAAGTCTTAGGTTATTACTAAAATTTTATCTATAAATATATTTAAGATAGAATCAATGAATGCATCAAGTGATCGTAAACAATGTTAGTAAAGAAAGGTCTGACAAGACAGCAGGCACAAAAATAACCCACCTTGGAAACCAGGGCTCTCTGGGTGGCAAAACAGTGCTGCAGATACACTGCACTTTGGTTACAGGCCATGCTGTGCAGAAGCACTTTTAGCACCCCACCAAGGATGCTCTCTTTGGATTCTGTTACAGAGACTGTCTGCAATTGTAAAGCAGAGATGTTAACTGTGATCTGGTTAGAGACAGAATACGTAAAAATTACACATAAAAATTGTAATAGGAAAAAGATAATGTAAGATCTACAAGCTCCTTAAGGAAAAGAAGCTGCAAGGGATTTTGATAAGAAAAGGGGAATCTAGAATTTAAATGAGAAAAAAAGAGGAGCAAGAACATAACTTTTAGGATCTACTGATATGCAAATATAATTATATGGTTCAATAAATACTTTTCCCCAACCCTAACTTACCAAATCTATACTAGTTTAAATTCCTCTAATTAGTGTTTTTACCTGAACAACAATCTCTAATGTATCCAAAATGATTAGATTTGCTTCAGTAGCCAGATTGCCATCAATCAGTGCTTCGTGTTCAATCTCTGCTCTTGACCTAAAACAAAAGATTAGAAAAAATTATATTTTATCTTTTAGAAAATCCAATAGATCTGAAATTCACAAAATACTTAAAGATGCACAGAAATTAAAAAAAACCTTGGAATCATTTTTCTTTTTCAGGGGGAGAGTTTTCCAATAGTTGCCCGAGTACAAAGTTATTAAGTGACTAAGGAAAAATATTCTGCATGTTTAAAAATGTTTTGTTTTAATCTACATTTGTCAAACATGCCAATACAGACTTTCTCACCCCGTTACGGTACTACAGTGCCACTAAAAGCATAAACACTTAGCTTTCAGAGCGAGTTACAGCAAACACAGGAAAACATTGTTGTGTTCTACACGGCACAGACACTAGGTGGTGCTATATAGGCTTGTATTTAGGGCTGCTTCCATGTAAGGCAGTACCCGAAATGTTTAGTACTCATGTTACCATTGCAAGGATTTTCAACATATTTATTTAGGATAACAGAACTTTCTTAAAAATAAAGTTTTGTCTAATTTTCCCAAATTTCTGATACAAAAGTTTTAATACGGAAAATGAGTAACTCTTCAGTGAGATTCTGGATGGAATTACTCATTAGAAATAAAACGATGTAATAAACTGGTTTACTTGAATACTAATATTTACAAAAGTATTATTTAATTAAAATTTAATGACTATATACGATTTATGAGTAAAGTTGACATTTCAATCACAATGCATATATGGAAACTATATCCAAATAGACCAAAAAATATATATATAAATCAAAGCAATAATACAAGGACACATTAAATACTAACTTTTCAAAGTTAGCTATTAATTAAAGTCTGAATCTTTATTACTACCACTAAAGAGAACAGTTTATGAATTTACATTTTATAAATTTAAGGAGAAAATACAACATTAGAATTAAATTGGAAAAGAAATATAATGTTCAAACTTAAAATTCCAGTGAGATTTTGTGGAGACACATGAAAAACAAGATGTTTAAACCAAAAGAATCAGGAAAATACCAACAAGAAAAAGAAAACGGCTTCCTTAAAACAAAGTAAGATAAGCAGAGAGAACACATAACACAAGTGCAGAAGTAAAGCAATATACTAACAACATAGTATTTCAGTGCTTTGTGATTTTTAAAAAACACAATACATATGGAAAAATAATTAAAGAAATGGACTTGGACAAAAAGACAGAAAAGCAGACATTCAAACTTTAAAAATTTTTAACACAGTTATATACAGCATCTGCTCTGGTCCAAGTATGTGTCTTTCCTGCCAAATTCATACAATGAAAATCTAATGCCTAAGGTAATGGTGTTAGGAGGTGCAGCTTTTGGAAGGTGATTGGAAAATCAAGGCAGAGCCCTCATGAATGAGATTAATGCCTCTATAAAAGAAGCCCCTAGGAATTTCCTTGTCCTTAAACCATAAGGGAAAACAGCAAGAAGCCTATAAACCCAGAAAAGGGCCTTCACCAGATACTGAATCTGTTGGTGTAATGATCTTGAACTCCCCAGCCTTCAGAACTGTAAGAAATAAATTTCTGTTATTTAAAAGTGACCCAGTGCGTGTTATTTTGTCATAGCAGCCTGAAGAGACTAAGACAGTTTCTGACAATCCTCAACTTATCTATGTGGTACTGATCCTGCTGCTTCTGTCTCTGCTGGCTCCCATAGGGCCTTGCTTCCTGTGTTTTATGATTTTACTGTGGGACAGCTGGTTTCTCTGGTAAAGAATCTGCCTGCCAAGCAGGAGATGTGAGTTCGATCCCTGGGTCAGGAAGATCCCCTGGAGAAGGAAACAGCAACCTTGTATTCTTGCCTAGGGAATTCCTACTTGCCTAGGAAATCCCATAGACAGAGGAGCCTCACAGGATGCAGTCCACAGGGTTGTAAAGAGTCAGACATGACTGAGCTACTGAGCATGTAGGAGAGCTAATATTTCTGAAAGCTTCTCTGTGAGAATCCTCTAAAGTTTGGATGGAAGATGGTTCTCAGGGTGACCAATTTAGGACAGGACTGGGGTGGGGGTCCCTGGGACATTCACTGCTAAAATTAAGAGTACTAGGCAAACCCAAATGAGTTGGTCACTATATTCTCAAAGTTTTAGGGGCCTATCAAGTTACCTGAGGGCCAATTTGAAATTAGAAATTATCAGGAAAAGATTGCAGCCCCCTGACACAATGCCAAGCAATTTTCAAGCCAAGCAATTTTACCTGTGGTTACCTGAGCAGTGAGAAGGGTTTATTTCCAGTTCCCCTTATGAAGATGCAGTCCTTTAGAATCCTGGACTCACGAAAGTGCATTTTAGGTTGTTTTTGGCAATAGAGTGGCCAGTTAGTGTACCTAGTTTGTCTCTATACTGGAAACAGAAGACTTGTAGTGTTTTGTCTTTAACTATATTTTAAGCTCTAAGAGAGCAAAGATTTTCTAATTTTTTATAATCCTTGAAATATTTAGTTTCAGTGTGACACCTAAAATAGTGACATTTCAAAAACAGTTGCTCAACCCATTTTCCAGGGGGGATTGTTAGGGAAAATAAGGTGACATTGAAATATGTAACCTTTAGCTTTACTATGCCATATGAAAAATTCTTCCCCAAAATTGTTTTTAATCCAAAATGGAAAAATTAAATATAACTGTTCTGACTTCTAAAATTTGAATGCCTAATTATATAAAATAACACTAAAAGTAATCATTTTCCTCTTGCACTTGAAATTCAACAAGCCCATCAAAAAGATAAAATAGAAGGTTTATTACTTGTCAAGCTTCTCAGTGTTTTGACGCCAGTGAGTCATATCCTTTCTCCACCTCAGATTTTCTTGACTTCCAAAGGCACTTCCAGATGGGCTTCTCTCTGTCAAACAAATTTCAAAACTTTCTTTAAAAATGTTATTTCAGTTAGACCGCATTCATGTATATTTGCAACCATATAAGAAACACTACAGGGCTTCCCTGGTGGCTCAGTGGTAAAGAATCCACCTATCAGTGCAGGAGACATGGGTTTGGTTCCTGATCAAGGAAGATCCCACATGCTGCAGAGCAACTAAGCCCGCCACAACCACTGAGCCTGCGCCCTAGAGCCCAGGAGCCGCAGCTACTGAGCCCACGTGCTGCACTACTGAGGGCTACTCGCCCCAGAGCCTGCACTCCACGCAAGAAAAGCCAGTGAAATGAGACGCTCACAAACCGCAACTGGAGAGTATCCCCCGCTCACCACAAGTAGACAAAAGCCCATGCAGCATCGAAGTGCCCAGAACAGCCATAAATAAATAAATAAAATTTTAAAAAGAAATACTACATAATGTTAATAATTTTATTAACACAGCCATTTTATCCTCCGTATAAGTGGAAAAACCTGACAATGGTGCTTTTTATTAAAAATTTTCACAACAATTACAGGATATATTTGCTAAATGTAATATAAAAAACCCAAACACTTTTTTAAATAAGCAAACTTTGAAATTCTGACTTTCTGAAAATCTTAACCATGGTTTATAAGACTATGCATGATATGATTTTATTTTCTCCACCTTTGTTTATACTACCATTATCGTGTGTGCGTATGTGTAGTTTCAATACATATGCTCTTGATTTAGGATGTACACAACAGTGATTGCTCTTTTTACCTGATTGTTTTTCACATAAATTTTCACTGGCCAGTTATTCATCACCTCTGCTGAAAGGCCTTCCTCAACTTTCCACCACTTCCTTTCCTCTTAATTTACTTTATTTCTCTCCACAGCACTTATGACCACAAGAATAAAAGCTACAAATTAAGGAAGGTTCTGAAAGTAATTACTTCTTTTGGTCCACAGAAGGCAGGAGAGGAGAACAGAGGGGCTCTCCCCCAAGAGAAACAGAAGGCAGAGTGAATGATATGGGCTCCTTTAAGGGGCAGCAGTGGAGAAGTCATTGAGAATTGTGGAGAAATACATATATTTAAACAACGGAATCAAGTCATGACTTCAAGCTTTCAACTAGAAGACTACTACTCTTCTTTGAAAAACAAGAGACTTTGGCTGGGAGGATGGAAAGTAAAATGAAAGTAAAAATGCAGAGTTCAAACAGAAATTTTAAAAATACTGAAAAACAAATATAATTTGACACACAATAAAGGATTAGTACGGATATTCCTTCTGCTTTCCCTCCTTTTCCTTCTCTTTCTGTCCCTCTTTACTTCTTCAATTTTGAAACCTCTGTCTTTAAGGAATTTTGTGAAAGAAAGCAAAAAGATTTGTCTATCTTAAGACAGTTAACAAAATAAGTATCTGTGATCTATCTTCATTATTATCATTAACTTTATTTTTTTTTTCAGGAAACTTTCTCTCATCTCCTTAGTTAAGAACATCTATCATTAGGTGATCTAGCTTATTAAGTGTCCAAATATAAATAAGAATTGCAAACAGAATTATTTTAAGAAGATGAGAACTTCAATTATTTTTTTAAAGTGAGACACAATTGACATACAATATTATATTGGTTTCCAGTGTATAAAATAATGATGCAATACACGCATATATTACAAAATGATCATCACAACAAGTCTGGTTAACATCCATGACCATGAGTAGCCTCAAATGTTTTTCTCTTATGAAAAGAACTCTTATGATGTACTCGCTTTGCAACTTTCAAGTATACATTTGTTAACATGCTATAAGCTACATCTCTAGTACTTAAAGAATTTGAAAACTGTGAGTTTGTACCTTTTGACTCCCTTCACTCATTTTGTCCACCCCTACCCTGCACCTAACTCTTCCCTGTACCTATGAGTTTGGGGAAAGCGGGGTTTACTTGTGGTTTTACTTTTTTTAGCTTCCACATACAGAACTTCATTTCTTACATTTAAACAGTGGTAGCTGTCCAAAGACTACACGTTTAAAAATGTAACAAACATATTGTTAAAAGCTCCATTCCTTTCAACAGTAAGTCCTAGAAAGAGCTATGGTATAATATAAAGAACACTAAATTAGAAGTCAAAAGATCCTGGTTCTGTCACTTAGTTTATGACCTTAGGCAAGTTATTTACCTCTGAGAGTTTTATTTTAAAGATGAGGATAATTGTTTGTTAGGTTTGATATAATTAAATGACCTAGAAAGTTAATTTTCATACTTTATAGAGTTGTTGTCCATATTAAATGAGTTAAAAGAAAATCAATAGGTACACGATATAAGCCAGGCGTGCTGCAGTCCATGGGGTCACAAAGAGTCAGACACAACTGAGCAACTGAACTGAACTGAAACTCTATACAACTAAAGTGAAAAAACAACACTATTAATTTCAAAGGCAAAAATTGTCTTATTCATTATTAAATTCCATATACACATAGCATATACTTAAGTTTACCTAAATAAAAGATCATTAAGTTAAATGGCCAATCAAAAAACAACACATATAAAATATTCATGTAAACATACAATCACATTTTAAGTCAACAACATATATTGAGCTGTTAGCATATGTCATGTACACAGATGACTAAGCCATGTCCTTGACCTTAAGGTGTTTTCAGCAATAATACTACTTCACAATTTACGAAATGTTTACACACACACACACACACACACAGTCACCACAAAGATGATAAGATCAATTAGTTACACTACTTTTTAAAATCTCAAACCACCACAAGTGGATGAGGAAAGAGAAAGTGGGAAGATTAAATGGTTGGCCAAGATTATATGGCTAATGGGTAGCAGACCAGGGATTAGAAACAGACTTCATATGCAACTAAATTATTTTCTCTTCCTGACACTTGAGATAGGCAATATCTTTGCCTTATCTATGGGATATATTAATTCACTGCAAAAGTAGGAAACTTTTAAGAGTACAAAGTCGTGTTACAAAGGATGTACAGCCAAGAGAGAACCACAATGTAAGCTATAGATTCTGTATGATAATAAGGCATCCGTGTAGGTTGATCAATTGTGATAAGCAATGGCAACTCTTATATGAAAACCTAATAATGAGGGGTGTCATCCAAGTGTGAAGACAGAGAATAAATAGGAAATATCTGTATTTTCAGCTCAATTTTTCTATGAAGCTAAAACTGCTCTTAAAAACACCTGTTTTTTAAAATAAGGGAAACTATTAATAATCACACAAAGGTTAGAAGAACAAACTGAGATTATCCAGAGCAAACTGGAAATATGTTCACTCTAAATAGGAATTCTAACTTGCAAAGACATGGCTATTCAAGTTAATTCACAGCTACATTAAAACACTGTTTTAAAAGTGCAGAATTGTCACTGAAGACTTGCAAAAATGATCACTGTAATAGTGTTCAAGGAAACTGAAAACATTCTCACCAGAAGGAGAAGACATTGTGTACGTACCCAGCTGTCCTCGGCTTCGGCGCACCATTTCTTGCCTAGCACCTATGCTTCCAAGAATAGCTTCCTCAAGCTTTGCTCTCATGTCTTTTGATTTCTTAAAGGTCAAACTATTCATTCTTTCAAATACTTTCTTTCCCTAAAATTTAAACATTAGAAAAGAAGACACAGTAAGGAAATTTTCTTCTTTTCCACATTATGTTCCCTCTTGCTCTTCTTTGCAATGGCACAATGATCACTTACTTTGTACTCAAAGCAAGATACACAAAGATAAAGCAGATCTAATAGCCGGTTTAGCTGCAGGACTGAGAGATCTGTAAACCACTTTTGTAGAACTGTCTCATCTGCATTCTTGAGAACCCAAAGCAGACAGATCAAAAGACTCCGACTTGATTCTGCTGAAAAGGTAGTGTGTTGCCTGCCACTCTGAAAATAGAAGGCAGTAAAATGAGACAGAATGATCAAAGACCACTTCTTTTTTTCAGTTGTCAGTTGTTTTCTTCTAAAAGCAATGTGAAAGTAATTACTTTAAAATCAAATATTTTGAAAGAGCCATTTGATTTAGGCAATATTTGTGTAACTCATACATAATCTTATACTTAAGGTTCTGAAACTTAACCTTTCCTAGCAACAGAAAATTATTTACAGGGCTTACAGAAGACTGTAAATAAAAGTTAACAGGAAACATGAAGGGAAAAACTAAAAGGTTCTATTATTAAAAAGTAGGTCCTATATTAAAAACTATGATATCTAAAGAAGACAATCAAAAGGGAGGGGTTATATGTATACCTATGGCTGATTCATGTTGAGGTTTGACAGAAAACAGCAAAATTCTATAAAGCAATTACCCTTCAATAAAAAATAAGTAAATTTAAAAAGACGCCAGGCCTCCCTGTCCATCACCATCTCCCGGAGTTCACTCAAACTCACGTCCATCGAGTTCGTGATGCCATCCAGCCATCTCATCCTCTGTCGTCCCCTTCCCCTCCTGCCCCCAATCCCTTCCAGCATCAGAGTCTTTTCCAATGAGTCAACTCTTCACATGAGGTGGCCAAAGTACTGGAGTTTCAGCTTCAGCATCAGTCCTTCCAAAGAACAACCAGGACTGATCTCCTTTAGGATGGACTGGTTGGATTTCCTTGCAGTCCAAGGGACTCTCAAGAGTCTTCTCCAACACCACAGTTCAAAAGCATCAATTCTTCAGCTCTCAGCTTTCTTCACAGTCCAATTCTCACATCCATACATGACCACTGGAAAAACCATATCCTTGACTAAATAGACCTTTGTTGGCAAAGTTATGTCTCTGCTTTTCAATATGCTATCTAGGTTGGTCATAACTTTTCTTCCAAGGAGTAAGCATCTTTTAATTTCATGGCTGCAGTCACCATCTGCAGTGATTTTGGAGCCCAAAAAGATAAAGTCTGACACTGTTTCCACTGTTTCCCCATCTATTTCCCATGAAGTGATGGGACCAGATGCCATGATTTTACATAAATGTAAATAAATTTAAAAATTCTAGTGAAAGACAAAAATGAACAGACCAGACTTTAAAAATATAAGACAAAATACAACTACATGAATTAAATAATGAAAATGTTACCTATAAATCGTAGTATGTAGTTAGAAGAATAATTAATGGAAAATATTTACAATTAAAATAAGTATCAAAGAAGGAAGGGTGAAAATTAGCAAGTAAATATTTAAGCATCTATCTAAAGAAGTTAGAAAAAAGAACATCAGTATAAACCAAAAGAAAGTAAAAGTAAATAATAAACATTCAAAAGTGAGGCTCAGCATTGACCCCAAATGTGTTCTTTATACAAACTAAAGGAATATACAAATTTCTATTGAGACTGACTTAAGACAAAAGATAGGAAAAGCCAGTCACAGAAATGAAAATGTTTACATCTACTATAAATGTTATAGACTTTTTAAAAATCATGGAAGATACTTGAAACAATTTTGTATGCCAAGAAATTTGAGTAAATTTCTACTAGAATAAAATTTACAAAAACCAGTGTAAAAAGAAATAGAAAACTTGAACAGTCCTACAATCATTAAATACATAGATAATTTTAACACTTTCAAAAAAGATTACTGCAGATACAGATGGCTTCACTCACAGGTTCTCCAAATATTCTAGGAAGAAATAATTTCAATTTTAAACAAGTATTTGCAGGGAACAGATAAAATGGGAAATCCCCTAGCTCATTTTCATCGGCTAAACTACCTGATTCCAAAATCTGAACAGAACATTATGATCTTACTAACACAGATACACAATCTTAAAATATAGCAAATCAAATCCATTAATACACAATCACAAAAAAATTAACTTTAATTCAGGAATTTAAGGTAGGTTTAACACTAGAAAATCAATTGAAAGATTTAAAAATACAAGATAAAAAAGCAAAATAACATGACAGTCTCAATGGTGCAAAAAAGCATGATAAAACTCAACAACTATTCATAATCACAAAAGGTAAACTTAGCAAACTAAGAACAAGAAGGGGACTTCCATAATATAATAGAGGGTATTAAAAAAAAAAAAAAACCAACCCCCAAAACCAAAACCTTTTGCACCTATATTTAAGAATAAAATGTTGCAATCTTCCCCTTTTATGATGCCAACTATCACTACTTCTATTTAACACTGCACTCAAGATTCTAGCCCATAAACAAGCTATGAAAAAACACTGAAAGGAAGAAATGAACGGCCATTATTCATAGATGATATGATTGTATACATAGGAAAAAAAATTACACCTATGTTATCAATTTAGCAATTCTTCTGGAAATAAACATTATTGTTCAAAATCAATTCTATGTCCACACAAAAGCAATCAACAATTAGGGAGTTCTCTGATAGTTTAGTGGTTAGGATTTGGTGCTCTCACTGCCATGGCCCAGATTCAATTTCTGATCAGAGAACTGAGATCACACAAGCCATGGGGCATGGCCAAAAAAAAAAGATAATCAGAAATTAGAAAACAATTTATGAAAAAGATGACATTTATGAGACTATGAGAAAATGATGTTATATATATACTTATATGTGTATTATATATTATCATACTGCATAACTTTATAATATTACTAAAATACTTTTAAAATATCAAGGACGTACAATATACCTACAAAAGATGTTCTGGGCCTCCTTGGTAAAAAGCTATAAAAGTTTATGTATATAAACACATCAAAGAAGGTCCAAATAGTGGGGAGATCTAACATATTCAAGGATTTGGGGATTTACTGGTGTAAAAATATTAATTTTTCCAAAAACTGATCCATAGATTCAATACAATCTTATGTTAAAATAAGACACTCTATTCACCAAATTCACAATTAAGTGTGTGGAAAAAGCAAGTTACAAAAAGAAAGAAACCTTTGAACCACTTATAATTGGCAATGGACTTAATCCTGACATGAACTACTATAAATTATAAACAAAGGCAGACAATCCAACAGAAAATGAGGAGTCAGTGTTCTATATTTTGTCCTGAATGATGGTTAAAAAAGTATTACTTTAAAATCTTTTGTAAACATCTACATTTATGTTTCATGTACAGTATATTTCACATAAGTGAGGTTTTAAAAAACAAAAAGCAAGGCCAATAAAATTGAGAATAGTCGTCATTTTGAGGGGAGAAAGGGATTGAACTGAGGGCAAACTGGGAACTTTCAAGAAAACTGAAAAGTTCTACTTCTGAAGCTGAGTGGCAGGTACGCTGCTGTTTTTCCTATTATATTTTAACTGTACATGCACTTTATATACATATATACAATAGCAAATGCAAGTAAAAGAAAAAACTGATAAATTGGAATTCATCAAAATTAAAACTTTTGCCGATTCAAGTGACACTATCAAGAAAATGAAAAGATAATCCACAGAAGAAAATATCTGAAAATCACATATCTGATAAAGAATTTATGTCCAGAATATACAAAAACTCTTTCAATAACAACTCAACAAGAAGATGAATAACTCAATCTTAAAACATTAAAGGATTTGAATGGATGTTTCTCTATGTAAGATACATGAAAAGATGTGTATTATACACAAATGAAATGATAACTCTCAATATCAGTAGACATTAGGTAAACACAAAGTAAAACCACAATGAGACACCACATCATACATACTAAGGTGTGAAGAATATATAATAAAAAAGGGATAATAAAAAGTGTTGGTGAGGATTTAGAGAAATAGAAACCTTTATTAATTGCTGGTGAGAATTTAAAATGGAACAGCTACTCTGAAAGAGCTTAAAAGTTTTCTCAAAATATTAAAGATATTAATACACATGATCCAGCAAATCCATTCCGAGGTATCTACCTAAGAGAAATGAAAACATGTGTGGACATAAAGACACGGACACAAGTGTACCTAGCAGCATTGTTCCTAACAGCCAAAAACTGGAAATGAGTCAACTATTCATCAAATGATAAATGGATAAAAAAAAGCTGGTCTATCAATATAAAGGAATATTATTTGGCAATTTAAAAAAAGTACTGATACATGCCACATCATGAATGAACCCCAAAACATTACTGCTTAGTGAAAAAAGCCAGCCATAAAGATCACAGTGCATAATTCCATCTAGATGAAATGTCCAAAACAGGCAAATCTCTGCAGGCAGAAAGAAAGTGAGTTGCTGCCTAGGACTACGGCTGTGCAGCAACAGAGAACGAAGGCTAATGGGCCTCAGGGTTCTTTTTGGAACGATGGAAATGTTCTAAAATCCGATTGTGGTGATAGATGCCTAACTCTGTACAGATACTAAAAACCATGACATTATACACTTAAAATGGATGAATCTTTTGATATGTAAATTATCTGAATAAAACCTTTTTAGAAGTTGTCAAGGAGGCTAGCTTCCATAAATATGACTGCAGCTTTTTGAAAGAAAGTCATTTAAAACTTTTAGAAGTTGATCTTGCTCTACTAGCAATTTGTCTCCTCCCTGCCACCATGTTCTTCCCTCTTTAAGAGGGGAAAATACAGAGCAAAATGATTATCAATTTATTTAAATATGAAAAAGTATGAACCTTCACAGATTAAAAATATTCTCAACAGCTAAAAAAATCTCTTAGGACTGATAAAGAATAAAATAGATTTTAAAAATGAAGAATAGAGGCTATAAATTGAAAATAAGGCAACTTTCAAAATTCTGAATGGTAAAATAGAGTTTTTATACCAAAAAGATTGAGGTAGTTAAGAGTTTTTCAAACTTAGTATAATATAGAAAATATTTTCAGAAAAAAAAAATATTTTCACAAAATAAAACTCAAAGTACTTTTGCATCAGTTAATATAATAATCTGTTATTGAAGAGTATATCCTTGTAAATATCTGTCTTTCCAGATAAAACTTCTGTAGGAGGGTTGTTTTTACCGTTGACGTGAGGAGGAAACTGCCGGGCCTTGTTAGTTGAGGAACTGATGTTCCTGCAATTGCCATGGCAACTGTCTGGCTTATCATGCTTCCACTCTCACTCTCATAATCATCAGTAGCTATACAGATTGGTCTTCCTCGTTGATTGTGAGTTTCTGGAAAAAATAACCCATAAATAAATAAACTTCTAAGTAACAGCTATTGGGCATGCAATTCCCTTTCTATTCTCCTTTACTCTTCAAAGGAAAACCTATTAACATATACTGTGTATTATTATATTTTGCCTCTTTTAAATAATAGTTTAAATATTTTAAACACTAACTCATTCCTATAGTATTATTTAGAGTTTTGTAAGGAACATTCAGTTCAGTTCAGACGCTCAGTCATGTCTGACTCTTTGCAACCCCATGGACTGCAGCACTTGCTAGTAAAAGATATACAGTAAAAATAATATAAATTTCTGCCTTCAGATAAGGAAACCCACTTTAATGATCAAATACTAGGAAAACTACTCAATTATAAGTCTATCAAAGGCAAGGAGTTGGTTATCTTTGTAGCAGTAGCATCTACTGATGTACATATTAGATACCAGTAAAATTTTTTTAATTGAACTGGAAGTACTTTATCAGGCTAACTGCTAGTTCGAATGCAACCTACACTATTTTCTTTAAAAGAAATGAAGGAATTTAAATAAATTCTAAAATTGGAAAGCAAGAATAAAATTTTGTGGGTTACAGTTTTTAAAAAGCAACATAACTTACACTTATTAACCAGCTATTAGCGATATCATTCTCACTATTCAGGTGAATATTAATTTCAATTTTATGTATATGAATAAAACTGAGATTGAGAGTGGTAGATATCTGACAAGTTTTCTCATATTTTTTTTCCAGATAAACAGTATACACTCACACACACACACACAATTCTCTTTCCTAATAGGTAGACATGTGCGTGCATGCTCAGTCCTGTCCAACTCTTCCCAACACCATGGATTGTAACCTGCCAGGCCCTTCTGTCCATGGAATTTTCCAGGCCAGAATATTGGAGTGGGTTGCCATTTCCTCCTCCAAGGGATCCTTCCAACCCAGGGACTGAACCCATGTCTCCTGGTCTCCTGAATTGGCAGGCAGATTCTTTACCACTGGGTCACCTGCGAAGCCCAACAGGTAGGTATAGAAATGCTGTAAAACCATTTTTTTTAATGCATCATAAGAAATACTTACAGAATCCTTGCAGTGAATTTTCTCACAAAGTCAAAAGTTTTTTTTCAAAATCTGTTAAGTATTTACAGTGTACCTACATCATTGTGAGTTTTCTTATATTTCTTTTCCTACAGTAAGATCATTTGCAGATTCTTCTAATACTTTTAAACACTGAGATTTGCCTTTAGAGTTTGTCTTCAATATACTAAGTACCTGTAAAGTCATATAGCTGAGGAACAGTTTCCATGACAATACCAATCAGAGGTAGATACAACATAGCCACTCGAGCCTTTGTCTGGGGGTCAGAGTACCGTGGATCTGAGTCGTGACTGGATAATAAATTGTGTACCATATTGATGACTTTCTTATGCAATCCAAACAGTCTATTTAAAAAGAAGATGAAGAAGGAGTTGCAGTAAGGTCACAGAGATTAGTTAACATCTTTAGAGCAAATAGTAAGTCACGGTACTGAATCAATTTGTTCAACTTCTTAACTTTGCCACATATTTGCATGTATTCCTATAAAACATTTTTCATTTTAAAATTAACAAATGTTCAAAAAATAAATAAAATAAAACCAGTGAATGTCTCACTGTATTAAAATAAGAAAGGAGGGAAAAGGAAATACTATATAAATTCACTTAGAAGTAAATCTGAATATATTTTCACTAATTCCTTAGAAATTAATGCACTTAATATTAATAACTTTAGATCAGTTAGTTATATTTTAAAGCAAAAGAGTTTTAAGTAGCTGTAAATTTTATTTCATCAAGTGAAATCTTTTCACATTTATCTAAAATAAACTTTTCTTTCCTTTTGCAAAGAGGAAAAATCCTCTACCTATGGATTATGTAGTCCACAACAAGGGTTGTCTTTCATATCTCTGTTTAAACTGACCCTCCACGCTCATTTGGGCCCTTACTACTTTCTACGCATCTAAGCCCAAGTTTCAACTGGGCTACTACAATAGCAAGGATCACTCTCCACACTCTTTTGGCTTCTCTTCTTAGACTGAAGCTGCTTGATGATGCAAACCATTCTAATGTAAAATGTCTCCAACTTCAACTGCCCTTAATGCTGCACCTGGCAGGTGCTTCAGATCTCATTCTTTCTCCTTAAGCCTCTCACCATCAACCTCAACAGAAGACCTTACCTCTAACTTTCTTCTTCAAGGAAAGAAAAGCCATTCTAAATATGCTCTGGCCAGATTTGTCAATGCATCTCCATCTTTACAGCTATCAAATCAACTTTCATTTTATCTCAGAGAAAGTTGTACCTTCTTTCAGAAAGTAGTTCCCCTTATGCTCAGTGAATCTCCCCTTTCTTCAATAGCTTCAATGAACCCCTTCACTAAGTTCTTCCCTTGTAAATACACCTTCACTTGAAACTAGTTTACTCTGGCTTGTATATAGTATTCCTCTTATATGATTTATCTAGTAATAAATTTCCTGAATGTACAGTCTGTATCAAGCATTTTCTTCCATTTACTTCCTAATATCTACTCTCTTTCTCTCAAACTACAAGTTTTTTGAATGCTTACAACGTGGAAATGTAACAGTTTCATCACTTAATAGCTAAATTTTCAAAGATATTGAACCTCTGTTTCCCTATGTATAAATAACCTACCTCATAAAGTGGCCGTGAGAATTAAGTTACATCATTTATGTAACATGCTTACCACAATGCTTTGCACACTGCATCCTTCAGTAAATATTAGCTTTTCTCCTTAAAATCACATAGCAGATTTAAAACCAGGTATTCTTTCTCTGGGGCTTTTGATCTTATCTACCATTTTACATAGCTATATATGAAATCTAGCTGGAGATTCTTCTTCCTCCCAGATTTTTATTCAGAAAGTATATTTTTAAATACTGTTGAGAACTCCATCTAATGGACATATCTCAGATTTCATTTTCTAGCTCTCTACTTGACACTTTGTCACTTTTTATATTTTCTTCTCCGTATTTCCTCTAAATAGCTCCCACCACTCTTCATATTCTCTATCATTCTTCCCAAGTTTCAGATTCTGGTCATTTGCCTTTTATGTTCTCTTTTTCAACTTGTATCACCAGTGATGATTCCCAAACCTGGGTATATTAATATTTAGCATCTCTCAGCAGCTACAGGCCCCAGACTTCAACCTATCTAAACTCTATCCACTCATCTTCATTAAGCCTTTTCATATGTCTACAATACTTAGACACACACAGCCTTTACACACACACACACACACAAACACATGAACACAAACACACGAATGCTCTGGACACATGCACGCCCAAGACCTGTCAGATCTTATGCTGGATGCTGGAGATAAGACATCCTATCTTATCCTATCCTTGTCCCTATTCTTAAAGAGCTTGCTTTAGCAAGAGAGAAACACAGACACAAAAATAATAATTCAGTGTTACAAATGCTTATAACAAAGGTGCTAATCTTCTTCAGAACTAGGTTCTGTACTACAAAATTTGCATTTAACCATAGTATATTGTTTCAAAGTTGTAACTTTCTAACTACAATGAAAATTTCTAGAGAGCAAATCTTTGGTCAATATTAGAACATATTACTGCTACTCCAGGAATTATTTATGATTACTTAGCAAGCAAAAGGAGTAAAAGCATTCCTCTTAAGGGTCTATCTCAGACAATGTATGCTGTTTTTATCTATGCAAATGTGAAAAAAATGTAAAATATAGAGATGAGATGTGAGTCTCAAATAGTCAATCATTCATTCACTGAATTAACATATACTTACCAAGTGTCCACTCTGTACCAGACACAATTCTAAGGCAGTGGGAATACAGCAGTGAACAAGAAAGAAAAGTGCTGCTCTCATGAGCTCATATTCTAATGGGAGGAGACAGATAATGAACAAACGAGCAAATTTCAGGGAAATGCTTTGTAGAAAATAAAACAGGCTTATATGGTTAAGAATAATTGTGGCAAGGGTAACACAGCTATAATTCAGACTGGGTGGCCCAATGACGTCTCATTGAGAAGACACTGTTTGACTGGAGACCTGAAGAATCACAAGGAAGAAATGCCTCTGTGTGGAAATCTCAGGGAAATTTCAGCATTGCTTCAGGCAGAGGAAAATCTAAGTGCAAAGACCCTACGGTGGGACTGGGTAGGCCCATAAGGGAAACAGAAACAAGTCTAGGATGGCTAGACTTTAGTATATGCGGAAGAAGGGAAGTGACCGTGTAAACAAGAGTTACATATACAGGGTTTTGAGGTTCATTACTAAGTCTGGATTTTATTTTAAATGTTATTTTAAAAGTATACATTTTTAACTATTTTTAAAGTAAGAAGTGTGTGCTTTTAAATATATTGAAGAGTTTTAACCAGGGAAGTAATATAATTTAATTTTCATTTCTAAAAGACCACTTAGGTTGCTGTGTAGAAAAGGGATTTTAGGGAGGGAAGAGCGGAAGCATGATTAGGGGAGTAGCTGTAAAGAAGAAGGGAAGTAGCTGGACTTGGAATATATTTTAGAGGTGGTCCTAAAGCACTTGCTAATGGACTGGGTGTAGGAAAGAGTGAGAAGACAAGAGAACAAACGGCAGTAACAGCTTATAATCCTGTGTATTACCATTTAAAGCTATTCCAGTTACCTTTTAAAACTCAATAAACAAAGAAAAAGTAGTGGTGAACACGATTATCATTGCTTTCAGACTTTACAGGGTCAGAAAGTATCTAAAGAGCCACCTTGAAGACCAGCTTGAAGAGGCAAAAGAGCAGTAAAGAAATCAAGAGGCAGGGGACATATGTATATCTATGGTTCATTCACGCTGATGTATGGCAGAAACCAACACAATGTTTTAAAGCAATTACCCTCCAATTGAAAATAAAATTTTAAAAAAAGAACTCTGAATACAGCATACAATTTTTTTTTAAAGAAGTCTTTCATGAGCCCTACACTGTTCCACAGAAATGTATCTATTTTAACAGAACTGATCCTTGACTTTGAGAAGGAAACCTCATCACAAAAATGGTTGACTGTAGAATTCTCTATTCTTTATCAGACACCACTGAATACCTACACAACATCTCAGAGCAGACATAGAGAATAGACTTATGGGCATGGGGAGAGAGGAGAGGGTGAGATGTATGGAGAGAGTAACATGGAAACTTACATTACCATATGCAAAAGAGATAGCCAACAGGAATTTGCTGTATGGCTCAGGAAACTCAAACAGGGGCTCTGTATCAAACTAGAGGGGTGCAATGGGGAGGGAGATGGGAGGGAGGTTCAAAGGGGATATATGTATACCTATGGCTGATTCATGTTGAGGTTTGATAGAAAACAACAAAATTCTGTACAGCAATTATCCTTCAATTAAAAAATAAATAAAATTTTAAAAAAGGTTGACTGTCAGAATTCTCTATTCTTTATCAGACACCACTGAACACCTACCAACATCTCCTTCACCTGTCTTCCTCCCTAATAGAATGCAAAAATGTTCAGGTATACTTTCATGTCCCTGAGACTCAGAAGAAGCTAACTCTATTCCCCTAGTTCCTGAAGTCAATCCAATCAGACTAGCCCTGCCACTTACAGAAGCCAGTCAACAAGCTGTTTCATTACTAAGATGAGAAGAGATTAATGTTAATCAACTGTTTCCTTAATTGAGAAGGTCTACCAAAAAAAAAATCACATGAACTAAATATTTTTTAGTGCCAGCTGATTATTATTTAGGCATGAGCTCCTTATCTTCTGCTTTGTAACAAACCACCCATGAACTAAAACCTGTCTAAGCACCACATGTGAGTTAAAGTGATCTAACTCACCTGGAAACCTGGCATTGCTCTGGTGTCTAATAGTGCAGGACAGGCAAGTGAGCCAGACCAGTCCAAAGAAAGATGTGCATTGCCTGCTTGGGAAAAGGGTTTTTTTCCCCTCTCTGCTCTCCTGGACACGAACAAGTAAGAATTTAATCCGAACTGGCAGAGCAACTATCTTACAGTCATGAAAGGCACACTAGCCTCAGGAAAAAGCTGAGGCTCCTAGCAGAAATAAGATATAAAAGAAACAGAACCCTGATAACATCACTGAGCTGCTGGTTATACTGTGCTAAAACCTTGCCTCTTTCTTCCAAATATGAAATGATAACTATCCTTCTTTTAATAAAACAGGCAAGAAGAAAAGTTTTCTATTTCTGGTAACCAAAATTATTCTGATACATCAAGTAAAAATACTGGAAATATAAATTCAAATGATTGAGATTTAAGTTACTTAGGAAAGGCAGTATGTTTAGAAGTTGCTTTCAGAGGGATTTTTTTCAAACAATGGATCCTTTTTCCCCCAAAATGACATTATATTCATTTAACAATGGCAAAACAAAAAACTGGTGGCAAGCAGGGGTGCGAGACCCAGAGTCTCACCCACTAAGCCTGCCCTCCCCTACTCCAATGTCTGCACCACAACCCCATCCTACATGGAAACACACTAAGAACCTTTTCAGAACCCTACAGTTCTGCAAAGTACAGCGTGAAAACCTGCTTCTTAATATATCCCTAACATGAGAAGATGCTGTTATGAAAAAACTCATGACTTTCATTTGCATAAGATTTACCCTTTCACAATTTATTAAGCATTAACTATGTACCTATTGCTAAGAACGTCACAAACCTCATTTCATTTGCTCAATAAGTACATCAGAGGATTCTTATAAAACCTGCTCAAAATACCTCCTTTTGTTCTCTGGACCTCTTACTTCAGGTTAAACTGCATTACAAACTCCTTAATGATCCTACTATGAGGAAAGTTGAAAAAAAAGAGCAATTATTACCCAAATGAGTTACGGTCATAAAAACTTTTGAAAACAGCTATACACTAATAATGAGAAAACAGAAAGAGAAATTAAGGAAACAATTCCATTCACCATTGCAATGAAAAGAATAAAATACTTAGGAATGTATCTACCTAAAGAAACTAAAGACCTATATATAGAAAACTATAAAACACTGGTGAAAGAAATCAAAGACGACACTAATAGATGAAGAAATATACCATGTTCATGGATCGGAAGAATCAATATAGTGAAAATGAGTATACTACCCAAAGCAATCTATAGATTCAATGCAATCCCTATCAAGCTACCAACGGTATTTTTCACAGAGCTAGAACAAATAATTTCACAATTTGTATGGAAATACAAAAAACCTCGAATAGCCAAAGCGATCTTGAGAAAGAAAGATGGAACTGGAGGAATCAACCTGCCTGACTTCAGAATCTACTACTAAGCCACAGTCATCAAGACAGTATGGTACTGGCACAAAGACAGAAATATAGATCAATGGAACAAAATAGAAAGCCCAGAGATAAATCCACGCACCTATGGACACTTTATCTTTGACAAAGGAGGCAAGAATATACAATGGATTAAAGACAATCTCTTTAACAAGTGGTGCTGGGAAAACTGGTCAACCACTTGTAAAAGAATGAAACTAGAACACTTTCTAACACCATACACAAAAATAAACTCAAAATGGATTAAAGATCTCAACGTAAGACCAGAAACTATAAAACTCCTAGAGGAGAACATAGGCAAAACACTCTCTGACATACATCACAGCAGGATCCTCTATGACCCACCTCCAAGAATATTGGAAATAAAAGCAAAAATAAACACGTGGGACTTAATTAAAATTAAATGCTTCTGCACAACAAAGGAAACTATAAGCAAGGTGAAAAGACAGCCTTCAGAATGGAAGAAAATAATAGCAAATGAACAATAGCAAATGACAAACAACTAATCTCAAAAATATACAAGCAACTCCTACAGCTCAATTCCAGAAAAATAAATGACCCAACAAAAAAATGGGCCAAAGAACTAAATAGACATTTCTCCAAAGACGACACACAGATGGCTAACAAACACATGAAAAGATGCTCAACATCACTCATTATCAGAGAAATGCAAATCAAAACCACTATGAGGTACCATTTCACACCAGTCAGAATGGCTGCGATCCAAAAGTCTACAAGTAATAAATGCTGGAGAGGGTGTGGAGAAAAGGGAACCCTCTTACACTGTTGGTGGGAATGCAAACTAGTACAGCCACTATGGAGAACAGTGTGGAGATTCCTTAAAAAACTGGAAATAGAACTGCCTTATGACCCAGCAATCCCACTGCTGGGCATACACACTGAGGAAACCAGAAGGGAAAGAGACACGTGTACCCCAGTGTTCATCGCAGCACTGTTTATAATAGCCAGGACATGGAAGCAACCTAGATGTCCATCAGCAGATGAATGGATAAGAAAGCAGTGGTACATATACACAATGGAGTATTACTCAGCCATTAAAAAGAATACATTTGAATCAGTTCTAATGAGGTGGATGAAACTGGAGCCTATTACACAGAGTGAAGTAAACGAGAAAGAAAAACACCAATACAGTATACCAACGCATATATATGGAATTTAGAAAGATGGTAACGATAACCCTGCATGCAAGACAGCAAAAGAGACACAGATGTATAGAACAGTTTTTTGGACTCTGTGGGAGAGGGTGAGGGTAGGATGATTTGGGAGAATAGCATTGAAACATGTATAATATCATATAAGAAATGAATCGCCAGTCCAGGTTCAATGCAGAATACAGGATGCTTGGGGCTGGTGCACTGGGATGACCCAGAGAGATGCTACGGGGAGGGCAGCGGGAGGGGCGTTCAGGATGGGGAACATGTGTATGCCAAAACCAATACAATATTGTAAAGTAATTAGCCTCCAATTAAAATAAATAAATTTAAATTAAAAAAAAAGAAATTCAGAAAAAAAATAAAAGAAAACAGCTATTAAGATAGAAATACCCTACAAGGATCTTAGATCACAATACATTTATAGAAAAGCTGTTTCTGCAAATTCAAATCATCAGACAATGAACTCTTCTTACTATATCAATTTTCAATAATTCTTTAAAAGTGTGGAAGTTTTTAAAACAAGTTTACTTGTTTATAGAGCAAATTTTGAAGTACATGCTATATATTATTAATATGATAGCAAATGACAAATTTTACTCCCAAAGAATCAAACAGATTAGTCTATTTTCCTTAACTGAATTGTGCTTATTGCATATCAACAAATCTGAAAGTCCATCTACTAACATGCACAAATATTTCAGGTACTACTAAGAAGGAGAAAAATACTACCAACTAAACCATGATAGAATATGATACATGCTAACTTCAAGACAAACATCAAATTCAGAGATGACAAAAATGTCTTTCTTAAAACTGATGAAATACAGAAAAAACATGAGTATGGAACTTAGTGAACAGAGAAGTAGAAGAAGAATGGTAAAGAATATTCTTTGGAGTCCCAGAAAGTTAAGTGGGATACTTCTGTTCCACTGTCCAAAATCAAACTGATACTGTACACAGCAAAACTGGTCTACTCACCCTTCAGCATCAGGGTCCAAAATGACAGCCAGCTCTGTTAACACAAGTCCTGCCAAATAATGCTGTTGGCGGAAAGGCACAGACAATTCAAACATATTTGCAATCTTCTGGTCTTGGACATTGGTGGAAAATCCAGAACTCTGTTTGGGAGTGAGGTAGAACAAAACTATAATAGCTATGCAACAAAACATTCTATAGACAGAGCATTACAACAAACGAGATGTGAGCATCAAAGAGAGTGAGAGCGAGACAAACATTTTAAGTTAATTTTTACATTACTATTATTAACACTGGAGAAAGCACCTGCTCTTACTTTTGGTATAGGAAACTATGATGAAATAACATTTTAAATTACCTTTCAATTTCCTTTTTTTCATATTAAATTTTTTCATCTGATTTTTCCTTTATACTTTTAGCCACTAACTATTTCACTATCATATTCTGAATGGAAAAAAGAACTAAATCTATATGATGCATTATGTACTCACTGTTGAGTACAAGAGAAATATTCATAGTCAAATGCTATTGGTTTCCAGAGAAATTTCAAATACTAATGAAGCTGTTTTTTTCAGGGAAAATACTCTCTCTAGAAAATTACTATCATTTTTTGGTTCATTCAGAGTTTTTACAAGTTTTCTAATACTGAAAAACAGCATCCCCCAAGATACAGTTCAAGGCAAGAATGTCCTCAACCTTATCACCCTTTAATCCATATTCAAGACCAACAATGTGAGGTTTCTTACAACAGATTTCAGATTTCTCTATGGAGAAATCACCTTCTTAGAAAGTATATAAAACTATTCAGGTCCCTACCTCCCAAAGAGTGATGTCTCTGTCATCTACTAGAATCTGAAAATTATGCAGCTAGATGAGAAAGTAGGGGATGACGGGACATTGGAAGAAATTCTATTAATTTCTTGGCTGGAGAAAATGTTCAGCAGGGAGTCAAGTATAAACAAATGTGTTTCATTAAAGGTTTAAGGAACTTTACCTATGATTAATTTGTCCTTGATTGTACAGCCACATCTTTGACAGAGGATGGGGGAAGAGAACAAAAGACTAGCCTCATTAGTTATTAGAAGAAACGCATCTTAGCCAGGTAAAAATATGTGGAAATAGGCTGATCCTTAAGAATTTTTGCAAAGGTAAAAAATGAGAAGTTGTGGGTGATCTCCGTGTTTTTCAATCTTTCTAAGTAAAGTTCAAAATTTTCTTTATCAAACATCTGAGATTGATCTAGTGTAGTAAATTACTTTCAGGAATTAAAAGTCTCAAAGGCAAACTTAAAAAGAGTTCAGATCACCTTTGACTTTAGACATTAAGAATATAAGGAAGGGACTTCCCTGGTGGTCCAGTGGCTAAGACTCTGTGCTCCCAATGCAGGAGGCCTGGATTCAATCCCTGGTCAGGGAACTGGATCTCACATGTCACAAGTAAGAGTTCATATGCCGCGACTAAGACCCAGCACAGCCAAATTTTTTCAAAAAAACAAGAGCTTAAGGAAGTAGTTTGTTTGTCTTAGGAATTATATAGCAAAACATTTCCCTAGGAGGGAACATCTAGACTCCTCTGATACTAAAACCACAAAATCCCTTCATTTCAATCTATATGACAGGACACATAATAATTGCTATGATAATCTTTTGTCATCTTTAGAGCAATTATTAGGCACCCTGTGAAAACCCATGAACAACACCTAGTTTCCTTTGGGTTCTCTGGATACAAGAGAGGCAGGAAGGGCTTTGCCAGGACTGCATTGCTGTTTTACTTCTTTCTCTGCTAAGTATACTTCATTCCCTTTCCTTCCATAGGTACTGACAGCTAATAAACATCTTGCCCCCGCCAAACTCAGTCTGTGTCTGCATCAAGAAAACCCAACTTGTGAAAACATCAAGTGAGTTTATTATGTAGGTGAATTCACTCCCTTGTGCGCAAATCAGTCAGAGGGGTACAACAAAATGGTTAGAACTTAGACCTAGAATAAAGCCAACATGTGCCATGGATCAAAGCCTAGCGCTGCCAGTTTTTACTAAGTGACCCTGGGTAAGTTACTGATCTTTCCGTGTTTCAGTTCACCTGTAAAAAAATAATAATAGTAGTAATAGAATGTACCTCTTAGGGTTGCAATGAAGAGTAGTAAATGATTAATATTTATAAAGCACTTAATCATTTACTACTTACAAAGCCCTGAGTATGGAGCCTATCACACAGTTATTATTCACTAGTGTTACTTTTCACTTTTCCCAGCATTTAAAATACTTTTTCCACAAATGCAGGCTTAAAAAATTTTTTTTCATACATTTTGCATACCTGAGACGTTGCAGAAGAAACAGAAGGTGATGGTGATGCAGGTGGAGTGAGCAGGCTGCAGGGTAAGTTTAAGGTAACATAGTGCTCATGGCTGCAGATGATTCGCAAAAAATCAAGCCTCAAGGACACCAGGACACTTGGACTTGGTAATGAATAAAGCTTTGAAGATACCTTGTAAGCATTGCAGAAATTAAAAAAAAATACCAATTGAACATATCATTTCTCTAATACCAACACCAGAATGATGAATTAAAGAATTAGAAAACAGTACTCAATGGACAGCTTTGGGTTTTGTGGTTTAAGTAACATTGTCAGCTTTTTCCAGAGTTACTGCTAAAATAAAAAACTGAGAACTACAAGATTTACTGTATAAATCCACTGACAAGGTGCATTCTTAAGGCCACATTCTTATATTTCCAATACAGCATTAATATTTCCACCTCTCAAGGATATTCTTTCTGAAGAAAAATTATACTACCAAAGTAACTTTATAAAAAATTATCCATTCTTTTTTCAGCACTTTGTGCTAAGCTATATTTATAACTATCTGTTTTCCCAACTACACCATTACTTATTTGAGACAGTTATAAACTGACTTATTTTAAGAGTTTTAGCATCCCTAGAGTCCAGCTTAATGTGTGGCAAATGTAGGAGGTTAATAAAGAATAAAGACAGGACAGGTTTTGAGAGCAATAATACATGAAATTTCAAGGGAAACATTACGAATAATACATTGTGTGGCAAATACTTGCCAACAGATCAGTGCCCATGCAGTTTCAACTTCTCTATTAAAAAACAGAACAGGGATTTCCCTGGTGGTCCAGAGGTTAAGACTCCAGGCTCCCAATATACAGGGCACGGATTCAATCCCCAGTCAGGAAAGATCCCACATGATGCATGGCTCAGCCAAAAAAGAAAGATACACACAATAATGGCATCCAATTGAACAGATTTTCAAAATTCTAAGTAGACTGCCAAATAGCATTTTAAACCAGTAGTTCCCCTAAATTAATCTGTGGACCAGCAGGGAAGTACTTTACAAGCACTGTTTCCCACACTCCCCACCCTACCACCAGATTCAAACTCCTCAGTAATGCTGGGATGGGACACAAGAGACCTGTATATTTTTAAAGCGGCCTTAAAAGGCAATTCTAGGATGATTATATAACTTACTACCCAAATGGTCTACCAGGACAAATAACTAATGTCTTCTAAAAGCCAGGTTTCATTAATCAGCTGAAAATTTTAACACAAAACCAGCTGTTTGTAGACAAGTTCCAGGATACTTTTAGTTTAGAAAAGGCAAGATGGTGGTATTTTAGACTTGGGTAAACATCTGCCCACGATTCTAAACTCTACAATGTCTAGGGCTTCATCATGAGGAATACACAGCAAAATGCAACTGCTTTAAAAATCACATAAGCTAGAAAAGGTTGGGTTAGCTGTTCATTCAGTAAAAATGCTACTCTGGCATGGCAACCTGGGGCTGTTTTACATATAGACTACTGACTTGATGGTATACTTCTAAATGGGAATTAAAGAGTCATGAGTGGGCCAGGAAAACTCAAGGAAAAGATGGCTCTACTGATAGCAGCTTGCCATAGTTCTATGAACTGATAAATGTGATTTATTTTTGCCTTACTAATAAATATAACACTTTAAAAAAATATCACTATATAAATGTGTTCATGAAAGTTTCTTAGCTCTAGCCCTTAAAGAGCAAACACAGAATTTAAATTATTTCATTACTAATTATACTTTACCTGTTTATAGCAGGTCTTTATAAGGCTAAAGACAAATCCTCTGTCCATAACAGACAAGAGATCATTGAGAAAAAATGCAAGGCTTGTGTTGAGTCTCTCAACCATTTCTGTGTCCTGGGAAACAAAATGAAAAAAGAAAAACAAAAGTATGGTAGTTTAATGTGTGCCTGAAAGACTGACTTAGTTTTTAAAAGTAAGTTATCATTACCTTCTGAAACCGTGAAACTATATCACTAGCAATTGTGCTAACAAGAGCAGCAATGTCATCCATGAAACGTTCTGGAAAACGAGTCTTCCTTGGCGCATCGAGTTTATCATTAAAGTATAAATGATGCACCATGCTCTTTACCTGAAAAAAGAAATAAGCCATTAGTTCAATTTCCTTTTTTAAAAAATTGAAATATAATTGTTTTACAATGTTGTGTTAGTCTGCTGTACAAGGAAGTTGATCAGCTATACGTATACATATATCCCCTCTGTCTTGGACCTCCCCTCACCTCACTCCATCCCACCGATCTAGGTCATCACAGAGCACCAAGCTGAGCTCCCTGTGCCATAGAGCAGTTCTTATGGGTGTAACTAGCAGTTACAGAACCCTAAACTTTAGGGTCATTTCTGTCAATATACCACATGATTTAATAGAAGGCTAAAATACTCTTAACTCCTCAAAGATAATGAAAAAGTTCCCTACAATATTTTGTATGTTGTAAAGAAGTATCAAACAACATACAACTCAATCTCTGTAACACCTTCATAAAACTATTCTGGCTATCAATGGGAAAAAAATTCTGGGTATGTCAACAGAAAAAAATTTTCATCCTTTGAAATTACTTTAAGTCAAATCTTTCTAAGACTCAGCAACTGTGCCATTCCATGTCCCCTGCAACTGGTAGCTTTGAGTGATCAGAAATCTTGACTGCATGTAGTATCTTTAGCACTTAGCATCCCGTGGCATGATGAATACATATTAAGATTAAAATGCTAGATAAAAATCAAAGTAATTTCAATTTACAAAACACTTTTAGACATAAATTCTTATCACAGTGTGTACAGTAAAGAATTTTAAATTCAGGGAAATTAATGACAAGATTTTACAGTTGGTAAAGAGTAGAAACAAGTCAAACTGTACCATTTTGACTATTTTGTGTTTCAAGAAATCCGAACATACATATAAGGCTATTGATCTTATATTAAAAGCACATGAATTACAATTTGATGTTTAGTCTCAGGGGGAAAAAATGTGTTACCTATCACTAACATATGGTCCCTGATTTATTTTTTTGCTGAAAAGCAAATCTCAAGAAGAAATGTCTTTTTAAGGGAAAAAAAAAAACTTTTTCTGAAGTATAGTTGATTTATAATGTTGTGTTAGTTTCTCGTTACAGCCAAATGATTTAGTTTTGTATACATTCTTTTTCATATTTTTTTCCATTATGGTTTACTTCAGGATACTGAATATAGCTCCCTGTGCTATACAGTGGGACTGTGTTATTCATCTACTTTATATATAGCAGTTTGTATCTGCTAATCAGAAACTCCTAATTTATCCCTCTCCCATCCCCTTTCCTTTTTGATAACTCTAAGTTTCTTTTCTACCTCTGAGTCTGTTTCAGTTTTGTAAATAAGTTGATTTGTAGCATATTTTAGATTCCACAAATAAGTGATATCATATGATATTTAACTTTCTGACTTACTTTATTTAGTATGGTAATCTCTAGGTGCATCTATATTGCTGCAAATGGCATTATTTAATTCTTTTATTTAGTTCTTTTTTATACTTATACTAGAATACAATAGTATTCTATTGTGTATCTATTGGAGAAGGAAATGGCAACCCACTCCAGTACTCTTTGCCTAGAAAATTCTCTCTTTTTTTTTTTTTTTGAAAATTCTCTTTTTTATCCATTCATCTGTCGACACGGACACTTTAGTTGCTTCCATGTCTTGGCTACTATAAATAGCGCTGCTATGAACATTTGGGTGCATGTATCTTTTCAAATAAGAGTTTTCTCCAGATAACATGTCCAGGAGTGAGGTTGCTAGATCACAGGGCAACTCTAGTTTTAGTTTTTTAAGGAAACTTCATACTGTTTTTCATAGTAGCCACACCAAATTACATTCCCACCCACAGTGTAGGAGGGTTTCCTTTTCTCCACACTCTCTCCAGCATTTATCACTTGTAGACTTTTTAATAATGGCCATTCTGACTGGTGTGAAATAATACCTCATTTAGTTTTAATTCAATACTGAGAATGACTGTGAGTGGCATACTCTAGAACCTCCATTGTTTCTTTTCTATCTTTTTTTGTTGTTTTGCTCTTGTTTCTTATTATTTTACATAATTTTTGAAAGAAAATTATGTAAAAAGAACAAGTGAAACTTTTTCACCTTTCTATAGATAGAGAGGAAGGGCCTGAGTGCTAGAATACCTGAGTCTGAATCAGAGGTCTGCTGTCTACAAGCTATGTACACTTAAACAAGATCTTAGTCTCTCTGTGCCTCGATAATCCCTAGGCCATAGGTCTGACCACATGGTGTGTGTATGTACATTGCTTTTATGTATATATGTGTTTATGTTGTGTGTATAAATATTTACAAAAATATTAATTCATTTATTTGTTTTTAATATCATTTACTGAATTAAGAAAAAATTATTGTTGTTTTTTGTCTGTAACCACCGTTTCCCTTTTAAGAGCTTTCACCATTTTAAGAGCTTTCTAGCCATAAAAGTAGTAGGTATCTATAAAGCTCTTTTTATCTGGTATTGCCATTATACACTAGTATGTTTGGACTAAGACTGAATGTATCACAGGTTAAAAAGATAGCTGCTGCTGCTGCTGCTAAGTCGCTTCAGTCGTGGCCGACTCTGTGTGACCCCATAGACAGCAGCCCAACAGGCTCCCCCGTCCCTGGGATTCTCCAGGCAAGAACACTGGAGTGGATTGCCATTTCCTTCTCCAAAAAAGATAGCTAGCTTCTCCAACTATTCCTAAAAACAGACTTAAAATTAACTTTATAACTCCATCTAAATAGTGCTGATTATCCACAGTGTTATTTAGAGATATAGCAAACATAATTTTTCTTTGGAGGCACATGTAAAACCGTAACATGGACAACAGAGAAAGATTTCTAGGGCAGTAATAATGAGCCAACACAAAATTATTCAATAAGGAAAACAGTATTACAAAATGTGTTTAGTTTGCTCACCATTAACTCAAAAAAGAACCAGGCTTGTTGCAAAGCTGATTCCCGAACGCTGCCACTGCAAACAACCCACTGCAAAGCCAGCTCCTCATGAAAAAGCTATCCAGAAGTAAATCCAAAGTTATTATCAATGCCAGGTCTGCTGATAACACAAATCAAATAATAATGCAAATACAAATGAAGATATAATGAGGATAAGCAAAATAAGGCATGTGAACCATTCAACGATGCAGTGAGGACACCCATTAACGAAACGGCTATTTATACATGTAAGACAGTGGCATGTTGAACAGCTGAAAAAATTACATGTTATCTTGCAGTAAAATGTAATTTTAAAAGGACAGGTGGGAAAGAGCCTCCTAAATTGTACCTGCAAACAGAAACTAGACCGAAAGCTCACAGCTACAATAAAATCTGGCTTTTGTCTTACATATATATTTCAACATATGCAAATACATTCATGAACTTTGCTGGTACAATTTAGGAAATACCTTTAAAAATTTAAACTTTGATATCAGCCATCAATTTTCAAGGTCTCAGGTATTTAAAGTCATTTTATTAAAACAGCAGAAATTTCCTGCCTTATAATGGATATGCATACAAAGCATTTGCAAAATAGTGTATATTATGAAAAAGGACTAACAAAACTGTGCATAAGGGAAGCAAATCAACATATCTTACTAAGAGTGATAATTTTTCTAACTCATCTTCCTTTCCCTGGAGATTTAAAACACAAAACAGAAGCAAGTTACAGAAACAGAATTAAGAGTTGATACAACTTTTTGGTACTAAAATTTGATGATCAAATTTAAGTCACTAAACTAAAAATATTCATCCACAAAGATATAAGCATTATAATAATGTAAAAGGGCCTGCAATGGAAAGGCATGCCCAAAAAGGCATCAGACAAGCAATGCTTGCTCAAATGTATCTTTAAAAGCAATCCAATTATTTTAACATCTTGTTCTGGTTATGTTGGAATTATTTTCCCCCTATATGAATTGTCTTCATATGAATCTACCTTTTTAGTTGGTAAGCGTCCCGTTAATGTTTGTAAGAAACTTGACGTCTCTGTGTGCGAAGACATACGATTACAACTTCGATCCATAGCCTATGGAGTGAAGATGAATGAATGACGAGATAACATTAAAGTCTGCTGTGAATGACTTTGCACCTCAAGGATTACCTATAATTTTTTAAATAGAGCTTTACTGTGGTTTCAACAACCATCTATTTTATTGCTCATCCCATTTTCACCATTTAAGTTGGTTTAATGACAATGTATTAGAAGTATCAAAATGGCTTCTATATATTTTATCCTTAAAAGGTAAATATTTTAATGATTATATAAATTGAGAGTGCTGCAAAGAATGAAACTTTTATCTCTGTGATATATACACATGCATGTATCTAGTAAGAAAATGCAAAAAGTAAAAACATACTTCTCACTGGTCTCAGACCAAAAAGAGAAATCAAGAATTTTATATTTAATTTAAAAAATTAAAAGTTTAGAATGGCTTCTTTTATGTTTCACTATCATCAAAAATTATGATTCAGATCTGCCATATACTATATTAAATATAAATCATTTATAATAATGAATTTGCAATTAAATTTTTCCCTCAAGAATGAGAGAGAGCATCTTCCTCTAAAGCCAGCACACAGGTGAGAAGTATATTTTGAGGAATCATGCAGTATTAGCTATCAAGCAACTAGACTAAAGTAAGCAAAACCTAGTACAAAGAAGTTACAACAAACTTCATACTTTGCAACACAGCACAGATTAAAACAGATTTTTGTTTCTGGTACTTAATCTTACAGCATGGGGATCATATACTGTTCGTATTTACTTTCAGCTTATTAACAACATTTCTAGTCAGTGATTATGAAGAAAATGACAAGATAATAAATGCTAAAGGAGAATGATACAATAGCTACACTTTAAACCAAAAGCAAATGAAAAACTGTCAGGTTTTTTCCACACAAAATTTTTTTTATTTTAATTCTTCCTGAAGATGTGGTACCCCGAGGGTAGAAACTGTTATCAAAGCCATCAATTACATAAGCAGCAGGCACTGAAACATCAATGGGGTGTACAACGAAGGAAGGAGGAGACAGGAAACAGGAAAGGAGAGTATTACTGGTGCAATTGGTGGTATTCATGCATAGCAGTTGGAAAATGTGCTAAGTAAACAAAAAACACACTTTTTAATGATTAAAAAGCAAGCCACTGAAATCATAGTATATACTAAGAAGTAACGTTCTAAAGGGAAACATCAGCAGCCAAAAAAGAAACCTCTAACATAAACACCACCTGTGTTGATTCTGCACTTGGACTGGGGTTGGATCCCCATGGGGCAGCTTTTGGACCACCAGTGTTAACCCAGGAATTGGAGCGATCTAAACCCTAAGCATATAATAGAAAGCAGTTGGAAAGGAAAGAAATATTACATGTGGCATGCTATATTCTTAAAGAAATCCAGACTTTCCAATGCAAACATGTTTTTAATTAGTACTGTTAAAGCAACCAAAATTTTTAGGCATCTATAGAATATTAGTTAATCAAAATCATCTTATTACATGGTAATTTTTTAAAAATCACAATGAAAATTAAGCATAGTATTTAATGGTAATTTCTCTTTATATAAAAGGATCAACTTTAACTATCAACAAAGTTCCCACAGCAACCATCCCCCCCAAACTCTCTTTAAAGATGATACAAGCTAGCAGCAAACAATTTCCTCTAAACCTAACTGAGGTTTAAAAGAAATCAAAGAAGAAGAACATTCCATTCTTGTTTAAAAGACTTTAAATTTTACTCCATCTGTCATCAACTGAAAATGTCTGTGCAGCAATACTCCATAATTATATTTGAACTTGCCTCCTCTTTCACTCTCTTTTAGGGACCAATAAGAAAAATTAGGCAAAAATTAAGGAAGAAAAAAAGATGCCCAATATATGCTCCTTCCTAAAAATGATAGTAGATTTGGAGTTGTCTTCAGTCTTATTGTGCTTGTTGAAAGTAAACATAATCATAGTTAGTATTTTATACAAAAACTGTAAGAAAAAACCTTATGCTGGGGCTGTCTGTAAGATCTGCATCTTCATCATCACTATCATCAATTTGAAGTTAATTTTAATATGTATGACTACAAGTGACTTCCCTGGTGGCTCAGACGGTAAAGCGTCTGCCTACAATGCAAGAGACCTGGGTTCAATCCCTGGGTCGGGAAGATCCCCTGGAGAAGGAAATGGCAACCCACTCCAGTATTCTTGCCTGGAAAATCCCATGGATAGAGGAGCCTGGTAGGCTAGTCAGTCAGTCCGTGAGGTCGCAAAGAGTCACGACTAAGGGACTTCACTTTCACTTTCACAAGTGAATTATGTCTATCTTCTCTGAAAGAGGTTATTATGACCCTAGGTAAAGGGAACTGGATGGCATCATCGACTCAATGGACATGAGTTTGAGCAAACTCTGGGAAATGGTGAAGGACGGAGAAGCCTGGAGTGCTGCAGTCCATGGGGTCACAGAGTCGGACATGACTAAGTGAACAACAAAAAGGGAACTGGGGCTTTAATTCAGTTTCTTAAACCTGATCAATCTATTTGAATTGTAAAATTCAGATTCTGGGCCCTCCCTCGAGCAATCCTGATTCAGTAATCTGGGCTGGGCCCTGGAAATCTGCCAATGGAACTGAACAAGTTATAAGAGATTTTTTAGAGGACTGCTGGAGACAACACAAGAGAAGCCAAGTAAAAATATTAGGGCTGAGTATGAGCCCAGACAGAAAGCACCAAAGAGGACAGGTAAAAGAAAACAAAGAGTAAACAATGGTAATCAAGTCTATGTAGACACTAGTATCACTTGGGAAGGTTAAGGACAACCACCACAACACATGTGCAGGGCCCTACCTCTAAGCAGTCAAATAAGAATCTCTGAAGGTGAGGCCTATGCACTGATATTGCAGGAAAGAGGAGAGTGAAGGAAGAGGGAGGGAAAGAGAGAGGGGAGGAAGGGAGGGGAGCGGGGAGGAGGGAAGACAAACTACTAGCTCTCAAAGGCTTATGTTTAGAGGGAGAATATTTCCCCTCCTTTTTTCTCTATTTTTTTTCCAAAAATACAGAGAAGTTCACATGATGATACAGTAACTACCTATTTCCCCTCATTTTTGACACTGAATGTGTAAGATGAGTTAAAGTTGAAATGCAGGTTCTGCTGCTTACTAATTGCAAAATCTAAGGTAAATTACCTAATCTCTTTTTCAGTTTCTTAGCTACAAAATAGGAATAATGATGTGTCTCCTTCAGACTGTAAAGATCAAATTAAATAATGGAAGTAAATCACTGAATGTAATGCCTCAAATATAGAAAATTCTTAAAAAATAGTTTTAATAAAAACTTGCCCTAATGTTTTTAACGCTTCCTAGCAAAGTAAATTGGGCAATACTCAAATACTATAGAATTATTTAATCAGTAAGTTTGTTTAAAATAAAATACCCCTATAGAGACTTCTCAGAACTTCATTATATTATTTCAAATAAAAGCAAATCAGCACACAGTATGCTTTTCAGATAAATTAAAACAAAAACTTTCAGTCTCTCAAATTATGTCACTACCTATGCTACAAAAATAACAAAATATTATTTTTAATATTATTTAATAACAAAGTTTTTAATATTATTTTAATAACAAAAACAACTGTGCTCTCCCTACCACAAATTTCTACAAAAAGAAAACCAGTAACTTTGTTGTACACAAGTTAACTTTTTAACCTCTTGCTTAACAATTTCCTTTAAGACATGTACGAATACGTAATGTGAGAATAAACAATAACCCTGTTTGTACCATTAATTATATATTATATTCACAATACTGAGACTCTGAACAGTTATAATCACATCCAGTCAAAGCTAACTATTTAAAGAAAACTGGTAGCCAATTTATTTGTAAAGCAAATTATTTCCATAATTTAAATGTCATAAAGTTAAGAATTATATAGAACAGCCTTCAGTTAAACAAATTCATCACTGATATTTACAAATATAGTAACTATATTTATGGATCTCCAGTAGCAGAAGAGATTAACCAAATGTGTGTGCATGTGCATGAAAGTGTTTTTGCTCTGTTTTTGCCAAATCTCTGTAATCTTATTGTTTTGTCCCTTAGACGCAGACAGGCTCCTTCCCTGAACAAGTCAATTTCACTTGCCATCAATACTCATGTTTTAATACAAAGATTTGGCTTTATACCCACAAACCGTCAGCGTAGTGGGTTTAGTAAGCTATGCACACAGTAAGTTCTCAATGTTTGAAAACTAAATGAAAAAGTAGGAGACAATACATTAGAAAGAAACTAATTATCAATGTAAAATTGCTCTGGAATTTGACTGACTAAAAGCAATGAAGTTCAAACCTGATGTAACCATATATTAGTATTAACATAACTGATTGTTAAAAGAACATTGCTAGGATAAAGAAAGATCAGTTGTGTCAAACAATTATGAAAAGTCTCAAAAGTATGGTTTTATAGACACTAGAGTAACAAAAGCCTGTTTATAGTATTTTTTAATTTTAGTAGCTTCACATTTTGTATTAGGAAATGAAGTCTAACTGAAACATTCATAAAACTAAATTTCTTAAAATGTTTAAGCATTTAATTAATCTTGCTAGCAAGGAGGCAAACAAAAGCATAACTTATTTTTTTTAAGTTGTTTACTCTTGGTAGAGATACTCAATGGTTACTAACATTCTTTCATTGGATAAAGATCTTTTGAGCACCTTCCATATGCTGGACATTATACCTACTTTAGATACATCAGTGAAGAAATATCTCTGCCTTCATGAGCTTATACTCTATAATCAAAGGAGATAAACACTGAAAATAAACATAATAGGTAACTAATTTATATTTGCTACATTAAAAGTAGACAATGTTATCAGTCAAAGAAACAGAGTAAGGGATGAGAAATCCGTGACACAAGGCTGAGGAGAAAGACACATTTAGACACTTAAATAAGCTGGTCAGAGAAGACCCCGTGGAGAAGGCAGTCCTCGGTGTAAAGACTTAGGGAAGTAGGGGAGTTAGTCATAGGATCTTGCTCAGAGAAATGACATAATCCAACTTATGTTTTGTTTGTTTGTGATTTAAGCTTTTAAAGCAGCATTCTGGCTGCTACTGTGTGAAGTGAGTATAGGCTGAAAGCACAGAAACCATCTTTAAGATGATGGTAATTCAGACCAAATGGTAGTATTAGAGGTGGTAGGAAGTGGCTCTACTTTTAACATATGCAAATCTGAACAAAAGGGTTTTAAAAATGCAGCTGAGTTTAGAATTCCAGAGAGAGATTTAGAATTCTAGAGAGAGATCTGAAATGTAATTTTTGTTAACTATCACAATATAATGATACTTAGAACAACTGGACTTCATAAGATCACCAAGTCAGGGAGTGAAGAGAGAAAGGAAAATAAGACAAGAGGACTAGAAACCTGGGGCACTTCCAAATTAAGAGATCAGGAAAAAAAAAAAATCTACAAAGGAGATTAAGCAGGTATAATAAGTACAGAGGGAAATCAAGAGAGTGTAGTGCCCTACAAACCAATTAAATAGAATAAATCAACAAGGAGAATTACTGTGTCAAAGCTGCCGTAAGATAGTGGCTCAGTGGCTTCCCTAGTAGCTCAGCTAGTAAAGAATCTGCCGGCAATGCAGGAGACCCCAATTCAATTCCTGGGCTGGGAAGATCCTCTGGAGAAGGGATAGACTACCACTCCAGTACTCATGGGTTTCTCTGGTGGCTCAGATGGTCAAGAAACCACATGCAATGCAGAAGACCTGGGTCGGGAATATCCCTGGAGGAGGGCACAGCAACCCACTCCAGTATTCTTGCCTGGAGAATCCCCATGGACAGAACAGCCTGATAGGCTACAGTCCATGGGGTCACAAAAAGTCAGAAACAACTGAAGGACTCAACACACAGCACAGCCAATGCAGGAGATGCGGGTTCAATCCCCTGCAGAAGAAAATGGCAATCCACTCCACTCCACTCCTGGAAAATCCCATGGACAGAAGAGCCTAGAAGGCTACAACCATGGGATCGCAGAGTCAGACACATGTGAGCAACTGAGCACACATGCACATAAGGTAAAGTAGGTCAAGTGTTGAGGCTCAACCATCAGATTTAAGAATATGGAGTGCCTGGAGAGCCCTGAGAGCATTCAAAGGGCTTTTCCAGGGGTCATGTATGGATGTGAGAGTTGGACTGTGAAGAAAGCTGAGCACCGAAGAATTGATGCTTTTGAACTGTGGTGTTGGAGAAGACTCTTGAGAGTCGCTTGGACTGCAAGGAGATCCAACCAGTCCATCCTAAGGGAGATCGGTCCTGGGTGTTCATTGGAAGGACTGATGCTGAAGCTGAAACTTCAATACTTTGGCTACCTGATGTGAAGTGTTGACTTATTTGAAAAGACCCTGATGCTGGGAGGGATTGGGGGCAAGAGGAGAAGGGGACAACAAAGGATGAGATGGCTGGATGGCATCACCAACTCGATGGACATGAGTTTGAGTGAACTCCGGGAGTTGGTGATGGACAGGGAGGCCTGGTATGCTGCAATTCATGGGGTCGCAAAGAGTCGGACATGACTGAGTGACTGAACTGAACTGATGCGTGGAAGATCAAAGAAATATGTTTGAAGTAGGGTAATGAGAGTTAAGGGCTTCCCTGGAGACTCAGTAGTAAGGAACCCACCTGCCATTGCACTTGACATGAGTTCTATCTCTGTGTGGGGAAGATCCCCTGAGGGAAGGAAATAGCAACCCACTCCAGTATTCTTGCCTGGGAAGTCGCATGGAGAGAGGAGCCTGGTGGGTTGCTGTACATGGGGTCGGAGCAGGGTTGGATATGACTCAACAACTAAACAACAACAAACAAATGAGAGTTAAAGAACAAGAATAAATGAATTGAAGACAGCAAGTATAGAAAATTCTTTTAAGTAATTCTATAAAAGGTAGAAGAGAAATGGTAAAGAAGCTACTAGAAGAAATACTAGAGAAAAAAAAATTTTAACTGGAGAAATAATAGCATGCCTGTACGTGGATGGGATGATTTAGTAGATGGGGAGAAACTGAAGATGTAGGAGAGGATAAACACTGTTGGAGTGAGGATCCTGAGTAGGTGAAAGGGGATGGAAGGTTGTATACAAACAGAGGGAATGGGCTTAAAGAAATGGGCAGGTCATCTATGACAGACATATTAGTAGTAGGTAGTAGTAGATGGTGGTGGTTACGGAGATGTGATGGTCAAAGGTTAAAAAAGTTTTCCTCTAATGACCTCAATTTTGTTAATGAAGTAGGAGATAAAGTGAGGACTGGTGGGGAGCTGTTAGAGGATCTGAGGTACAAAGCACATAACGTTTTTCTGGGACAATGGGAAAGAAAAATGGAATAAAGAAATATACTACAATTGCTTGACAGCATTAAGGGTTCTCTTAACCTCAAGGGAGCCTTTAATTTCAAATAAGACCAGTCATGGTATTTCTCAAATCATGTTTAGCAGCATAGGCAGTCAACGAAATTCAACTACAGTTTGAGGTTTGGATTAAGCAAGTAAAATGAAGTGAGAGAAAGATAAGGGAACTGAGGCCTGTTTATAAAGGTAATAATTATAATGACTGCTCATGGAATTTAGGGCTGGCTAAACCGGATGAAAGAACATTAACAGGGTGAGGTACAGTAAAAATATCTTACCATCAAGTGACTGGAGGTGCAGAGTAATTGTTGGAGTTGGGGTACTAGACAGAAAAATATGAGCTAATGATTAGAGAATAAGATGCATGAAATTGAGATTATGAGGATTAAAGTTATTCGTCATGACAAGACCAAGGGTACGACCATGGCTAAGGCAGCACGAAAGACAAAAGTCATTAAAGAATTTCTTGAATTTCCAAGTCAACAGAATCAGAATAAATGAAGAGTAGGTATAAATAAACTTCAGATTCCTTATAATTTTCCAATGAGATAAAAGTTATACACCATTATTATTAGGGATTATGACTAAAGGGTAGGCCAAAATGAAGGTAGCTATCAAAAATTTTGCAATAAAAAAAGAACACAGAAAAAACATTTAAATAAAATTTGATTAGGACAACACTATACTGTCATAAGACAAAAGTCTCATCTTATAATGGCTTTCTCAGAAGTTTCCATATATCACAATATCAGAAGCAAGTTTACATCATTATTATGTCCCATTTTATGAACCACTTGAAAAAAGGCAAATAATCATTCCAATATATGTACATCTTTGTTCTAAATCGTGATGTTATAATCTAACACATCATATTAAAGGAAAACACTAGAATTATGCTAAATCTTATAGAAATTAAAAGGTGTTTCACAAGTAGAACCTTGAGGAAAATGGCATCTATAGCGCTAAGGCAATGGCACCCCACTCCAGTACTCTTGCCTGGAAAATCCGTGGACAGAGGAGCCTGGTAGGCTGCAGTCCATGGGGTCGCTAAGAGTTGGACACGACTGAGTGACTTCACTTTCACTTTTCTCTTTCATGCATTGGAGAAGGAAACGGCAACCCACTCCAGTATTCTTGCTTGGAGAATGCTCCCAGGGACAGGGGAGCCTGGTGGGCTGCCGTCTATGGGGTCGCACAGAGTCGGACACGACTGAAGCGACTTAGCATAGCATAGCACAGCATAGCGCTTTAACAGGAAAATCTCTTATAATTCACAAACGGAATTCATTCTACTGAAGAACTGTACTTACAGTAAATTATGCTAAGTGTTACTTCTATTACAGTGAGAAAAGATCAAGAATGAAGACAAAGATAAAAAACCTTTTCCTAGACATGGAAAGATATGTAGGGGGAGAAAAGCTTTCTCTTTAGCAATTAGGAATTATTACTCCGCAGGATTCATGTAAATACATCTGTACAACACAAAAAGTGGAAGTTTGTTTAATTAGAGTAACATCTATTTGGATCTTTAAATTATTGAAATTCACATTTATTTTTTAAATTAAAAAGCTACAAAATATTCTTTTCACTTTCTCACAGACCAGAAATTACTTTAAAAATATATTTTTGGTCTGTGAGAAAGTAAAGTTACTTAAAAGACACTTTAAAATGAGCAGTAATAAAGTTTACTGGAAATTTCTGAATGCAAATTTCTATAACTGTATGAATAGATTTTAGTAATTCTGATGTGTTTGGTCAATATCCAAGTATTTCACATAACAAACAAGCTCAGATCCTTTTTTTAAAATGTCTATTATAGCTCAGACTAAGAGTTAAACACAAGACTGCAGAACATTTACTAATTCTTTCTCATATCCCAATCAAGAGACTAAATGCCAAAGAAAAATTGGCTATGATTCTATTAACAATGGTGTCTTCCTCCTTTCCAATAGCAAAAAATCTACTTAAGATGGTTTGGTCAAAACACAACATAATATGATTACTTGGCCTCAATCTTACAGCTCTTTTTTCCACTTTAATTTTCAAACTGAGTTATTTTTGTACTTTAATTATAGTAAGGCAATGACTACTTGTTCCTTAAGTATATGTGAGGGGGAGGTAATAAGGATGGATGCTTAAATAAAATATGGCTGGACCTTATACTGGCCGACCTCTCCCTTGTTGTTTGGAATAATCATTAACCATGATTAACTAAATCACATTTTTCTAATCCCGGAGCACCTTACATAGAGTTTTCCATGTGAAATATAGCTCTATTACCAATTAATTGTTAATCATTATTTTTTATATTTTTAGAGAAGTGAGACTCATATTTCAAGTCAGTAATATGGTCCCACTGGACAGTAGTCACAGTCTCTTAGCCCTGTAGAACACCAATATAACCATTTTCACATGATGATCAGACAGACAATGAGTTGTATGTGACTAGTCATTCCGGACAAATTTTGAATTTGGCAGATTTTCTTAAGCATAGTGCACAAACGAGTTTGTAATAGCAAGCACATTAATAGAAACATCACTTATGTGTTCACTGATAGAAGAGAAACATAACATTTATTACTAATTCAAATATATTTTAAAATTCTTACTACTAACTCAGATACATTTTAAGAATAAAGTAAAACAACTGGATATTTCTCATTTGTTCATGAACTGAAAACCAAATCTATAGATGTATATCTTCAGTTTACCTTACTGCTGATGATTGACCGTACTTCATCATCTGGGGACGTGGGAGTTCCAGATATATCTGGATTACTATTACTAAGGCTCCGAGAACGATTTAAATTAAGGCTTGCAGGTCTCACAGCAGATCTAGCCATTGTGGCATAATGCACTGATCCTCCCAAACCCCCAGGACCTAGAGTTGTATATAAAATAGCACATAATTAAACAGTTAATCGGGAAAGGACCTGAAAAAGTCTCTTCCACTTTATAAAATTCCATAAAGATAATAAATTGCTTTTATTTCTAAATGAAAATAGTAGAAACAAGAAAACACTCCAGACCTCATGAGAGCTATACAAAGATAAATTTTTTACAGCAGCTGACAAAACCCTGTGAATTATAAATACAACCATTATCTCTTCAATGTTTCTACATTTTGTATTACATATAGAATAAAAAACAACAGTAATAAGAAACATATACAAACATCATTTCACTTATATATGAGGGTATCTAGGACCCAAAGTGCTCCAGCTAACATCTTTTCCTTTTTTCCCACCCCCTCCTGCTCTGCCCCTTGATACAAAGTCACGAAGAGGGAGACCCAATTTACCATCAGTATCTCTTCAATGAAGCTATGGCTATATCTCTATCTTCATCAGTGATAATTTTAACTATAACAAAATAGCATCTTTATAACATACATACATAAATAAAGATAATTCTCCTAAGAGCCCAAGTTATACAAAAAAAGCAAAGAACCCCTTTTCTGTCTGAAATCAAGCCTGATACCATCATTCAACCAGGATCTATAAATATAAAGTACCCAACAAATGTAACTTCATTTCTTATTTAATGAAATCTTTCTAAGTGTCATATCGGCAAATGACATACACTTGTCAACTAAGTAATTTATAGTCTTCAGGTCAGCATGTGAAAAAGACATTTTGCAAAATCTGTGAAATTCTAATAGTGTACTAAATGAAACAGTAAACGGAGCAGCATTACATATAGTCCATAATCACTTATATACTCAGAGACAAATTTAGAAATTAAGATAGGAAACAATGAACAAGATTACGAAAGTCAATCAGTTCTCTTTTTACAATTAATAAAATGCACTATAACTTAATTATTATACCTAGTTTTCCGAGTGAATGTCAGAATTTCTTGTCATCATTATTTATGTTAACACTGAAAATAGCTGAAAAAGGGCACTTACCATTTTCACTAGTGATGAGTGATGACTCTTACAGACAAATATGTGAACAGGTTGAAAAGTATGTACAACATAATCATTAACCAACTAACTAAATGACTAAAGGGTGATTCAAACACTCAGATATCCCCCTACCACCACTACCACCAATATCATATAAAACACAAGTAAGTGACGACTTTGGGCTCTGGTATCCAGAAAGGCTATATTATTTTATTGACCATGAAGAGACTAGAACTTTTCTAGAGGATTATCCTTTATATCACTGCAGGTTTCACAAGGTTTTCAGGAAACTACTGGGCCACCATATTTCTTCTTTAATGTCCAATAACACTCTGAATGACAAATATAACATTCTATTTATCTTAACAGGAAATGAGAAATGCTTCCAGAAACAGAAGTTATTTTCAAGGTTCATTTCCAAAAATTAATTCAACTAAGATCTCTCTAATTCAAATTAAAGGAAGCTGTACAAATAATGATGCTTTAAAATGTAACCTATTTATCCCTTTAACTCCGGTAGCTAGCATAGTCCATGGCACTCAGCAGGCATTCAACAAATGTTTGTTGTTGAATAAACGCATCACACTATGCACTTCAAGATTATTTCAGTCCTGCTTATAAACAATAAACACATAATCTATGCAAGATAGTTTCATAGTAAAAAAGAATAAAATACCTGGTGATGGGGAATTAGGGTAAGTATTTGGCAACCGAAAAACATAATAGATATATGATGCAAGAAGGCAGTTTCTGCCATGCTGGTCATGATTTCCTTCCAAGTTTTTGTGAAGCCGATTTATAATTGATGCCATAGCTTCAAATGATGCTTGACCTAGATTAACTTTTAAGAAGGAAGAAAATATTTTTTGCACTAACATTTTTAGACTGTAAGTTATAAAACATCAAAGCTTTACCTCCACTGTATACATTAAGTATAATGACTACACACATTAAGTGTTTAAGATGATATTTGACATTAATTTTATGGTATCTATTTATGATATTATATTAACTGGGACAAAAATATTTCTCTCAACAAAATGAGAAAAATATAATTTTACTAATTTTACAGGAAAATTACCTGGTTTTGCTTACTCAAAAAAAAAAAAATCATCAAACAGGTACCCACCATTTTGTAAAACAATACAAAGTACATGATAAGAAAAAAATCTATCTTGTTAGAACCTTTGAGAAGTAACTTCTCATTTTAAAGATGACGCTGAGAAACTAAATATTAAGCACATTACTTTTGCTTAAAAATAAGCACACTACTTTTGCCTAAAAAATAAAAATTAACAATAAAAGTTGATTATGAAAATATTAACATGAATAGAGCTCATAAGATACTTAACTGAAAACAGTATCTATAAAAGGATTGGAAGGACAAAAGGGTAGAAAACCAGGATAAGGTAAGACCACTGCACATTAAATGCAAAGCTAAGTAATACCTACTCAGCCATGCAAGTCAGTATATAACAAGAAATTTGCAAAAACTGGAAAATTCTGATAGCACAGTGAATAAATGGATAACCTAAACAGCTATTCTGAACAAGAGAGCCTCACATTTTATGATTTATTTCATCAAGACAGGAATTTATGAACAGATAATGAGGCCAATTAAGTCTTCCTAAAAGTGGAATAATCAGACAGAGTGGTCATTTAGGAAGATTAATCTACATATACTGTACTAGAAGAGAGACTGGAGAAACAGAGAAACTAGAGAGACAGAGACTAGAGAGACAGAGAAACCTAAGCAGGCTTTAGAAATCCTATCTGTATTCCTGGTTGACTCCTTTTTCTTTTCCTTATCGTAGCTATTTTGGAGGAGGGTATGGCAACTCATTCCAGTATTCTTGCCTGGAGAATCCTCATGGACAGAGGAGCCTGGAGGGCTGCAGTCCATGGGGTCGCAAAGAGTCAGACACGACTAAGCGACTAAGCACAGCACAACACTGTAGCTGCTACAAACCATCCTTCTCAAAACTAGGTCCACTTTAGTCCCTTCTCAGCAAATCTTGTTTTTATGTCATACTAGAAATTTATAAAGCATGAAAGTCCTGAAGTTCTTACTATAAATGTATTAGAATCTGAAACAATTTTTAGTTCCTTTCCAAAGGAAGCAGTGCTTGTCTCCTAAGTAAAAATGATCTATTCACCTTCATTTTTTACTTATAAGCGTGCTTCACTAATTGAACCCTTGTGTACCTCTATACAGATTCTCAAAGCATATGACTCTTTGACCAAAATTATTCTTGCTAATTTCACCAGTGAACATTTCTTCAGAATAGTAAGAAAGAGTGGGACTTGGAGTCAGTTGCTTAGGTGTGAATCCTTGGGCAAATTTTTAAGCATATGCTCACGATTTTATTCATGAAATCATGAAATGTATACTTATATCTAGAGTTGTAAAGATTTCACATACCAATATAAATAAAGTATGCTGTGCTTAGTCACTCAGTCGTGCCCAACTCTTTGTGACCCCATGTACTGTAGCCCGCCAGGCTCCTCTATCCATGGGGATTTTTCAGGCCCGAATACTGGAAAGGGTAGCTTTTCCCTTCTCCAGGGGAATTTTCCCAACCCAGAGATCGAACCCAGGTCTTCCACAATGCAGGCGGTTCTTTTACCAGCTGAGCCACAAGGGAAGCCCCTGTACACTATACATATAATTAGTCTCCTGGGGCTAATTATTTACCGGTCAGACTCTTACTCATTTTTAAATGCTCAACCTAAAATTTACCTCTACTCACAAGTCATCATAAAAACATCTCAAGGAGCTGAATACTCCTCTCCTTTGTGCCACCTCTTAACTCAAAATTTCTATAACAAGTTACCTGAAATTTCTTACAAGCTCAACTACTTTGCAGGATTTGGGTGGATACTGTTAGCAAAAGTAAAAGAATAAATCTTGGGAAAAAGGCAGGAAACAAGAATAATTCTTTTTCCTTCCAGAACAAGTCACAAGAAAAAGAAGATAGAGATTTTGAGTTACTGAAGAAAATATCAGCTATAGTATATAGAGGATTGCAAATGAGTGAAAATATAGATTACAAATCCTGTACACAAACATAAATGATTTATCTGTTGCATGTTTTCTTAACTAGTCTATGAGATCCATAAAATCAAGAACCATGCCTTGGTCAGTGCCCATCAGTGTATAGTACATATTAAGTGCCTAATAAATATTTGGTGAGTGAATAAATATTTGTGTTCATAATTTGAATAGAGGTGTATGGCACACTTTAAAGAAACAAAGAAACTTATTATTTTCCAGCATTAGAAACAAGTAACAACCTCCCCCCCAGCCCCCACCCAAATGAAACACAGTCCTTACAGAGATAGCAAATAGGAATCATGTATTATTTCTGTAAAAGTTAGAAATGTCAAATGATAAATCTTATGATTCCCTAAACATAAGTAAATTACCTATTTGGCCAGCAATGACAGGAGGTCTAACAACTAAAAGTATCAGTTTATCAAGCAGGAGATGAAGAAATCGGACCACTGGTTCCAACTGAGATGAATTCAACGCTGAAATACTGCTCTTCAATTCATTTTCTAAATTGTTTTCCATGATTCGCATGTCTCCAATTCGGACTGGGAACATGTGTTCATCCAGAGCATTTACCAGAGCAAAAAACTTATCGAGATAAGGATCCTAAAACAAAGAAGGAACAGAGGCACTAAACAAACTTAGCTTTGTAAATACTCCTAACTATGGACCTCTGGTATCTCATACTAATTGATAACACAAAAGAGTACACATTAGTATATACATTGTTTCCAATTACACAGTATTCTATTCTCATCTGTTATTATAATGTAGCTGCTTCAAATACTATTGATTACACACACAAAAAAATCTATTGATATCAGGATTTTTTTCCAGTTGTTGAGTCTGTCTTATTGTTATAGAGCTCAATTATTATGGCAGGTGTGTTAGTAACCTACCTGTGTCAATTATTAATTTATTACCTCTTAGCTCCATCCAACCCCTCCGCCCATCTTTTCCACATTTTGCAATCCTGGACCTAGACTCTTCAAACTACATTTGTCCTTTGTCAGCTGGCTTGTGTTAGGCTCTGACAACAGAGGGTATGGGAAAGAGTCTTGCCAGGCTTGAGGAGTTGGAAGGGAGTCTTCTTCTCCCTGTTTGCTTTCCTGATGGCGGCGAGTGGACGCGAAGCTATGGCTCAGAGGCGAGGGTCGTGGGCAGCAGGGGTGGCTCTCCAGTTTCACAGCAGGTCCCTCTATCCAGTCTCCTCCACAACACAGCACAGCAGGCGCAGTGTGACTGTGGCAGCGGTGTCCCTCTTCAGGGGTCTGACTCTCACCCTTCAAATCTTCCTCTAGGTTTCCAAGTTCCTTCCTCCCTTATCACTCTGTAACTGCTCTCTGTTACAGATTCTCTTTTAACCCATTTATGGAGTGAGTCACCTTTAACCTAGTTAACATTTATTTACAGATTTTCTCCATTCCATTATTGGCAGTTTTCATCTCCTGACTAAAGCCTAACTGCTATTCTCTAACTTCTTTATGCGCTGACAGAACCACAATCTTTATTTAAAGCAGAAATGTGCCTGCTCTTCGAGCTTTATTCGTATCTATTTGATGACCACATGCTATCATTTTGACCAATGAGATGTGAGAAAAAGTCTACTAAAACTCCAGGGAGACTTTTAGTTAGTTAACAATGAAAACAAACTTTAAGAAAAGGCACTAATGCTAAACAGCTTTACATTTATCATCTTCAGTTCAGTTCAGTCGCTCAGTCGTGTCCGACCCTGCGACCCCATGAATTACAGCACATCAGGCCTCCCTGTCCATCACCAACTCCTGGAGTTCACCCAGACTCCAGTCCATCGAGTCAGTGATGCCATCCAGCCATCTCATCCTCTGTCGTCCCCTTCTCCTCCTGCCCCCAATCCCTCCCAGCATCAGAGTCTTTTCCAATGAGTCAACTCTTCACGTGAGGTGGCCAAAGGACTGGAGTTTCAGCTTTAGCATCATTCCTTCCAAAGAAATCCCAGGGCTGATCTCCTTCAGAATGGACCGGTTGGATCTCCTTGCAGTCCAAGGGACTCTCAAGAGTCTTCTCCAACACCACAGTTCAAAAGCATCAATTCTTCGGCGTTCAGCCTTCTTCACAGTCCAACTCTCACATCCATACATGACCACAGGTAAAACCAAAGCCTTGACTAGACGGACCTTTGTTGGCAAAGTAATGTCTCTGCTTTTCAATATGCTATCTAGGTTGGTCATAACTTTCCTTCCAAGGAGTAGGTGTCTTTTAATTTCATGGCTGCAGTCACCATCTGCAGTGATTTTGGAGCCCAGAAAAATAAAGTCTGACGCTGTTTCCACTGTTTCCCCATCTATTTCCCGTGAACTGATGGGATCAGATGCCATGGTCTTCGTTTTGTGAATGTCGAGCTTTAAGCCAACTTTTTCACTCTCCACCTTCACCTTCATCAAGAGGCTTTTAGTTCCTCTTCACTTTCTGCCATAAGGGTGGTGTCATCTGCATATCTGAGGTTATTGATATTTCTCCCAGCAATCTTGATTCTAGCTTGTGTTTCTTCCAATACTGTTTTAATTTGATATGTTTTAAATGAATAAAAATAATTCTATTGAACTCTGTATATAAATTTTGGTCAATTTTAAAGAGATACAAATGAAGTTACAAAACATCATAAAAACACTTAATGTCTTCAATTGAGCCTTTTAAAAAAGATTATAATACATGATGAAATTATATTACATAGCTGCAAAATTTATAAACTTTTGAGTTTCAGTCATATCTGAGACTGTCAGGATGCTACACATTATACCCTCCCAGTCTATTCTTCCTCTACTTCTACAGATTCAAAATCATCTATATGAAATATCTTGCCCGAAATCCTTCTTTGTTACATTAAAGAGAACACATGTATCTGCCTCCCTAAAAACAAAGTTGGAAGTAAAAGATACATTACCAACACTAAAAAAAGAGAAAACTAACAATGATTATAGGATTCAAAGCAAAAATGAAAAAGAATGTGTTTGTACACTTAAGAAGATATCATATGATACTAAAAATAATTTTATTACGAGAAGGAAAGTGTTTCAACAGTATACTATAATGCCAACCTTTTCATTATCAGAAGAGTAAGTTCTACAGGAAACACAAAAACATATGACATATCTAGTAACAGAAAAGTAAAAACTCCACTGGAGCATTATTTTACTGGGATCTACCTGTGGAAAGCTAAATAAAACATATATACTACCTTTTTTGCTGTTGTTTTAAAATATAATATAGAGACACTCTGTCTTCTTACTTTTCTCTATCTTACTGTGCAGAGAAGAGTTAACATAGCAAGCTTAAGACTGCTATCATTTCAAAGGCCTGATTGCAATAGGTTGGCCCTCGGCTGCTATCAGGAAGTTGGATATTAGGAGGGTTTCCACTGACAGGCGAATGCTCACTACACCGAAACTGTGCAAGCAATATAGTTTATGCTTAATACTTGCTTTCGTTCTATGAATCTCGCATCTTGGTATGTGTTAGGCAGTGGGTGTCTATGAGACAAGCCTATGGTAAAAACTCTGGGAACTGAGCTACCCTGGTAGACATTTCACATATGCTGTTCCCATTTGCCCTGTGTGACTCCACTAGGAGAAAACTCTTGAAAGCCTGTGTCCTATTTCCTCCAGACTGAACCTCTTTCCCCTTATCTGATTTTGCTTTATGTCTTTCACTAAAATAAATCATAGCTGTGAATATACTCTCCACTGAGTCCTGTGAGTTCTGCTAGAAAATCACAAAAGTTGAAGGTAGCCTTGGAAACCTCCGCATACCCTTTCAAGTTGGAGAACCCACATATTCTATTTTAAACATCCACCTCTTCTCACTCTATATTTTGTCCCTGGAAAATCATATTCACTAGCACAGTTTCAGCTATCACATTTATTCTGTTACTTCCCAATCCTAAATTCATTCATCACAAGTGCCTACAAGACATCTTTATCTGAAGTGCACAGGCACTTCAAACTCAAAATTAAAATTTCACCTCCTTGGTATGCTCCTAAATTTACTTCTCTCGTGTTTACTTTTAAGTTAGAAATCACCATCCTAAATTCTGTGGCATTTAAGGTTGTTCATAATATTTTATCAGCCTGGTCTTCTATGTTCATGTATCATGATTTTCCGTGCACTTAAAATTGCATTCACAACAGATTACCTGCCCTTGCTTTATCTGTTTATTTTTGGCTGCACTGGGTCTTCACTGCTGTGTATACACTTTCTCTAGTTTTGGCGAGAGGGGGCTGCTCTTTGTTCGGGTGCACCAGCTTCTCATTGCAGTGGCTTCTCTTGCTGCACACCCAGGCTCTAGGTGCACGGGCTTCAGTAGTTGTGGCACACCAGCTTAGTTGGCATGTGGAATCTTCCTGCCAGGGAAGACTGTGTCCCCTGCGCTGGCAGGAAGATTCTTATCCACTGTGCCACCAGGGAAGTCCTGCACTTGCTTTCAATCAACTGCACTGTCTACCTTCTCTTCTATATATGATAAATATCTACTCACCAATGCAGTAACTCAGTTCCCAGCAAAACTGACAACTCTCTGTACTTGAAAAAATTTAGTTCATATATCTAATATAATACTAGCTTTCTTGTATTATGATTATTTTTGCATTTCCTTCTATTTCACTGTAAAGTCCTTGAAAGGAAGGCTCACTCTTTCACAGGTAACAACATCCCTGACCACATGGAGCTTACAATATAATGGGAGAAAGAACATAAACAAAGGATATGAATGAATATATATGCACATGGAGAGAGAGAGAGAGTGAGACGAAGCAAAAGTACAAGAGCATGCAAGTGAAAATAACAAGCAGTAATGAGTGCAGTGTAAGACGATCCAGAGTGATGGAGCTGCTATGTTTAAGAGTTACATGCAAAGGCTTCTCTTTATGAAGAGAAGTCAAATGAATGTCAGAGGAAAAGCGTTCCAGTTACAGAATGAGTAAATACAAAGGCTTTCAGAAGACCTTCGCACATTTCAGAGATATAGAGAAAAATATGGAGACCCCCAAGGACCTTTTCCATTTGAAGTATCTAAGTCTATGAGAAATAAAATGAGCTGGAAAATCGTTTTTCAACTCTAATTATCCTGCTATGTTCTAGAAACTTAGGGGGAAAAAAATCACTTTAATTGTTCAAAATGAAGTCAATAACATTCTGAAAAGGAAAATATTTGCTTCTGCTGACATTAAATGATATTTTGTTGATTCCTTTAAAAAGTTACTTCTAAACCTATACATTTTAAACTGATACATAGTTTCAAATGTCATAACAGAAAAAATTGATTTAAGTTCAATTCATTTAAGTGAAATGTGATCGTAAAAATTATTAAAAAACCACTTACTTGTGTATGGATAGATGAAACAGCAACAACTTCAACATTAAAAACACCTTTGTGATTATCTACCCATTTCATGCCAGGTAGGGGAACCTATAAGACATTGAATACAATGATCACAGATGCTTAAGTTGATTATGAATGCTGAAACAACTACGAATTATGAAACAAAAATTACGATATCTCAATAAGAAAAAATACTATGGAAATATATTTTATGCACTACAAACAAATGTAAAACTTATATTTTGTTCTTATTACAAAATCAGTGTTTCCTACAAAAGAAGTAAAAGGCTCAAGGAGCAAAAAGCAGAAAATATGCCTTCAAAATTCTAGCTTCCTAGAAACATATCCCTTTATATCATTCCAAATCTTCCCTACACATATATATCTTTATATATACCCTCACATAGGTGGTACCAAACATATTATTTTGAAACCTGCTTTTCACCTATCACATTGTGAATCTCTTTTAATGGCAATAAATTCACAACTATAATATCTTATTGGTTTATAATAGCCTATTTTCTTTATATTAAAAACTCCTATGTTTTAATTTGGCTTTAAAATATTCATAAGCAAAGGAAGTCTGTTGTTTTAAGGATTAGGAAACATTTTTTTTTCTGACATAAATTGCTTGGAGTGTTAAAATCAGATCACAAAAAATTATTTTTAAAAGACAGTACATCAGTTCTCTCTATTCTTCCTGATAAGTACAGCTAAAAAGCTGGAACATGATACTTGAAAAAAGAAACATAGAGACTGAAAGGGGAGAGAAGGAGGTAGATGTGCTAGGGACCTCAGGATCAAAGGAACTATAAGGCAGTGTTTCCTGAGTTTTATTTTTCTCTCACGTATCCTGGACTAGTTTGCTAGAGAAGCTGGTAACCCAGAAATGCTAAAAGGAAAAGACAAAAAGTCTGCTCCCTCTAGCCAAACCCAACAATTGCCCTAATCTGGCCAAAGCCAAGAAAACAAACCACAGCCCCATTCCACCTCCATGTCTGACTCTTTGCAACGCTATGGACTACAACCCAACAGTCTCCTTTGTCCATGGGATTCTCCAAGCAAGAATACTAGAGTGGGTTGCCATGCCCGCTTCCAGGGGATCTTCCTGACCCAAGGATCGAACCCACATCTTTTATGTCTCCCGTATTGGCAAGTGGGTTCTTTACCACTAGCACCGCCTGGGAAGCCCCATGCACAGTGGGGAGTGTGAGTCTTTACCTCCCCCGGCAACAGGACTTCTCACTACTGCTAAAACACAGACTAACATAAGCTCTAGAGTCGCAGCATAATACCCAAAATGTTTCGGATATAACAAAAAATCACACACCATATCAAGAACCAGGACAATTTCTACTTAAATGAGAAAAGACAATCAACAGACATCAATAGTCAGATGACACAGATACTAGACAGATCTGACAGGAGTTTAAAGCAGCCATCAGGGAAAAAAAGGCTACACAAACAATTACAAACATCCTTGAAACAAATGAAAAAAAACCAGAATGTCTCAACAACAACAAAATAGGCAGATAGGCTTTCTTTCCCATGGTTTCTTATTTTTATTATATGAAGAAAATAAAACCAAATAAAGTCAGTTTTCTATTACAATTCAACACTAAAATTAGTGTTGGTAATTAATGTAGGTAAGAAATGTGGTATCTTTACTGAGGTAAATAATGAAGTCTTTGAAACTTTTTTTTAAAAAAAGCTGGTGGAGTATATAGTAACTACTCAATGCAAGAAATGGCACTAGCTCTTACAATGCAAAATACTCATTTTCATCTTTAAAAAATAGGACACCCAAGTAAACGGTGAACACATACTTCTTTAAAAACAATCTGCAGCATAAATATCATTTGGACACTTGTAAGAAATGTAAATAATCAAACCCCAGCCCAGACCTTACGAATCAGAAACTCTAGGGCTAAGGTTGAACCACTGGTAATACTACAAATACTCCAGGTGATTTTGATGCACGCTAAAGTAAGAACTACTCTCATAAAATATTCTAACAAGTAGTGTGGCAACAGGAATACCATAATAGTAGCAGACACTTCTTTAGTATACTTCATGTGCCTGGCATTATTCTAAGTTCTATGTACTACTAATCATTCAGTCATCAACACAATTCTTTCTGTAGGCATTACTTATTTTCCTCAATTTACAGATGAGAGAATTCAGGCAGACAGAGTCTTAAGTCAGGTTGCCATAACAAAATACCATATACTGGTTGACTTAAGTAACAGAAATTTATTTCCTCACAGCCTGAACACTAGAAGTCCAAGATCAAGGTGCTACCACGGTCAGTTTCTGGTAAGAACCCCTTCCTAGCTTGCAGATGACCACCTCTCACTGTCTCCTCACACAGCTGAGAGAGAGTAAGCTCTCTAGTGTCTCTTCTTACAGAGTACTAACCAGGCATGAGGCCCCACCCTCATGACCTCATCTAACCTAATTACCTCCCAAAGGCCCCCATCTCCAAAAGCTGTCACACTGGGCGCTAGGACTTCAACAATTTAGCAGAGTAAGAAACTTACCTGATATCATACAAGTGAGCAGTGAAATCTTGGAAACCATACTACACTGCCTTTCAAAGGTGTATGAGATTAGAAAAAAAAAAAACAACAACATATAATGCTTCAAAGTATTCTATAGAGTAATTTTAATTATAGGAGAAATAATAGTACTTCACTATATACATACTTAGAGACAGAAGTTTGAGAAAACTACCTTTGTAATGAGAAACTCATTTCATTGAATCTGGAGAATTTCAACGTGAGAGATACTGACCTCAGGAGACAGTACGGAATAAGCCTGTGGTGGTTTTTCCAGTGAGACTGGTAGGCAAAACTGCCCAGTCTTCAATCGTCCATTCTGAAGCATTGGTATCCACTTTTAAATAAAAAAGAAATAACATTAATTTAAATGTTTGTTATTAATATTACTTCAAAAATCTGTTTCAAGAACTTGCTATAAGCCAAATTTGTCTCACATCACTAAATACCAAGGGATTTAGTTAGGTAATAATAATAATTAGGCCTTTATAATTCATCTAAAGAAGTTTCCCCATGGCTTGAGAAGGATCTCCAAGCCATTATTACTAACTATGCAATATTTAAATCTATAGCAGTACCTTATTAGGCAAAGGAAAGTTGGCAGTAGAAAAAGGCCATAAGAGGAATCAATTTTAAACTGGGGTAATGTGCCAATGTAAACAGGGAAAGAAAGATTTGATTAGACATAAATGTTGAAAATAAAACTAAAGAGTATGACAAACTTATTTTCTAACATTTAGCAAAATTCATGTCATAAACTGAAAACAAAAAATATGAATCAAATGTTAGTTTTTCTCTTTTGGGTGAAGGCATGCCTTTCTGACAAAACTGTGATTAGCACAGTATGATGTATTCATCTTAGGTTTATAATTCAAAAGCAATGATTTTCAAGAAATACTCAAGGGTTTTAATTGCTTTAACTAAGGCAATTGAAAGGGGTTTTAATTACAGAGGTCTCTTTTAGTTATGTTACATTCAAACCATTTTCTTCTGAAGAACCCTTAAAACTATTATATTTACACAGTAATGTTGGATAAATATACAATAATTAGGACCAACACCTAAGTGTTTAAACATGTTAGTTAATTAATGACATTAGTTAACCATATTAACAAGCATTTTCTTCTTACGATGACCCTTCCTAACCAATGTGGAGAATCAGATAAGGAATCCTCAAATAATAATGGACACAAAGTATATCTTAAATATTGTAATTATTTTTATGATCAAAGAGGTAAATATTTAACAAAAATATACTTACTGTGTATCCAACAGGAGTTTCAAGAGGAGTATTTTGTTTTTGTTGACAACTAACATGATAAAAAGTAAAAAGCAAGTGATGATGGTCAGTTAAAGTAGCAGGGAGTTTAACCTTGATTTCTTCATGAAAATCAGGAGACCTTCATACAAAAAACAGAACAAAACAGATCAATAATCAATAATGTGTTCAAAACAAATAATTACTGCATTTGTATACCTGAGTAATTTTTAAATTAATTTCATGATTCGTGCTTAATTTTTCTTCTAGTCCAAAGTATTTTTATTTCCAAACTCTAAGTAACTAACTCCTACACTTCCAGATGAGGGAGCTGTCACTGTTTCTGAAATGTCTATCCCATTTTCATTAATGGGTTGAGTAATCCTACTATTTGAAAATTCACTAATAATCACCACCTTAATGCTGAGATCTTCATTAGATTGGAAATTGTATAGAAGAGGAAACTAGGGCAAGGCTTTCTATTTTATAACCAATCTAGATATGTATTACATAGAAAAATAAGTTTTTTATAGTATATCTCATAACCATACCATAGAAAAACATTTTTCTTTTATAGGAGTACAGCTTTATATTAAGACTAATTTGTTTATCCTTCTATTTAAAAAAAAAGAAAAAAGATATGTTTAGACAATCTGGTATCAAGATGGGCTCTCTATAGAATTTCCTTGTATTTATTATCCCATTGCTAAAGAAATAATGTTACCAAAAACATGGACTATTTACTGACTGACAGCTTAAAAAAAAAAGGAAAAGAGAAAAAAGAACAGAAAAAGAAATCAGAGAACACCCACAATTGCATGTGTCCCACTGCTTGAAAGTGCACACAGCTACTATAGGAATACAACAAATGTCATATCTGATCAAACCAGTAGTAGTTGCATCTCAATACAACTGAGATGTATTGAGAGTGGCCCGTATGGGCATTTCTGTGGTATAAGCATATGCATTTCTATGGTATATCATAAACAGCACCATGACTGCTATTTATGATATAGAGCTAAGACAGAACCTTAGCATCCCAGCCTTCTGTATTTGGTTAGTAGCTCTCAGAGTTATTACAATGAAAAGACATCCACACTGTATGGCTCCAACTATCTTTAAAGTGAAAGCCATCCCACCAACTAGGGATTTTCCTCTGATGCGAAATATGTCAAATATTCTTCCATCTCAAATAAGCTTCAAAAATGCTTAACAGGTAAGGGGCATAAAGGTTTTAATACCCATAAGAAAGATAGTTAATGCTTGCCATTTGATAATTTGATGACTTCAGTGAATATAAGATGCTATAGATCGTATTACTTACTAATCACCACTGAATTATGAGAAAGTTGTATTTACTAGTAGTGTTAGACTCTATCATTTTAATTCTACTAATGCTGAGAGCAACAAAATAAAGACTTAGCCACAAACTGAAATTACAACCTTCTTTCTCCATGTTTCCTGGTATTTAGTGTTTCAGTTCATTTCTTTCCTGAAATCATTATGTGAAGGTTCTTATGGAAAATTAAACATCTAAGAGTTATTCATCAATAAGTATTTTTATTTACCCACCATTAGGCTAATAAGCACTGTGTAATTTTTATGGTGGTTTTAAAGATGAATATTTTTAAAAAACCCTCAAAAGTATATATTTAGCAGAAGTATAAGAACATATATCAACAGCTATGCTATAAAGCAGGGGTTGGCAAACTATGGCCACAGGCCAAATCCAGTTCATTACTTGGTTTTGTACAGCCTACAAACTAAAAAATGATTCTTATATTTTTAAGTAGTTAAAAAATTCAAACAAATAATATTTAACTTAAAATATTAAATGAAATTTAAATTTCAGGGTCCATTAAAAAATTTTATTGGCAGACAGCAATGCCCGTTTACTTGCAACTGACTGTGCATGGCTACTTTTGCAGAACAACAGGGCTGAGCAGCTGCAAAAGAGCAGACAGTGCACAAGTCCTAAAATATATACCATCTGACCCTTTTTAGAGAAGTTTGCTGACCCCTGGTATAGAGCATATAAGGTTAAGTGCTCCAAGAGAAGAGCTAAACAGATTATTTCAAGTTTTGGATCAAGGAACTGTCATTTAGGAAGAGACACATGATATGGGCCTTAAACTATGAGTAGTTCAATAAATAGAGGGAATTAGTATTATAAAAGAAAAAAAGATCCAAGAAAGGCCCAGAAACAGGACAGCACAGGATATGTTTGTAATGGAGCAGAAATATAAACATTAAGACATAAAAGATGATTGGATTAGAGACATTAAGAAGGAAGTTAAGAATGTTTTATATTCTGAGTCAGAGCAACTGGAAAAATGGTGGTACCCTTAATAAAAACAGGGAGAGACTGGTTTAGGAAGAGAGTCAAGAATAAACACATGGAAATTAAGAAGGAAGTAGGCATTCAAATGAATACACCTAAAAGATCTGAAAATGCACATCTATAGCTCAGAAAGAAGGTTAGGACGGAAAATAAAGAGTGAGGACAAGCCACACAAAGGTAAAAGCAGTAGTGGTTTCACTGAGTATAATTCTGGAATACATACAAGATTATTTAGGGAGAGAACATTATAGAAAAAGAAGGTTAAAGGCAAAACTTTAGTGCTTTGTGTGGAAGGCGTATGTTTTAAAGAAAAAGAAAAATTAGAATAATTATTATAGAAAAAAAGTAAACCGAGAGAGGGCCATAAAATAAAGGTAAGAAAGAAGAAAGTTTTAGGGAAGGGAAGGAAAAGCCATGCTACATAACAGCAGTGAATAAAGACTTTTGTTTTTGGAAGTATAGAAGAAACAAATTTTGTGGCAATAAGAGATGGAGCCAATGAAGCAGAAGACCGATGATGTTAAGAAAAGGAATAACTGATGGAGTCACACTCTGAAGAGGCTGGTAAGACTCTTTGAGAGCAGAGATGAAAAGATCCACGCTGAGGGAGGGAGTGGACCATTACCAACCTCACAACAGAGGAATGCAGATCCACACAGAGATAATCTGAGATGAAAAGCGTAGCAGTTCACAGACACCAAGTCAGATGGTCTCAATCGACTTCGTAAAGTAGGAACACTACGAGTAGCAGACAGAAAGAGGTAGGAGCTAAAGCAAGGGAAGAAAAGCTTAAAATAGCCACTGCCAAATGGGAGAGAGGGTAAAAAAGTGATGCCAACCAAATTTACCAAAGAGGAGTGGGGCCAAGAGAAGGTAAAACACTGTAGCCTCATCATGTGATAAAACACCATCAGTCCATGACAGCCTCAATGGGCACAATTTTGATTTTTCTCCAATAGCATCCAATAATAGAAAAAAAAAGGAGGGGTTAGCGTAGGAGCAGGGGGAGGGGAGGGAGGGGAAGAGGTAGGGATGGTAGAAGAGGAGGAGGGGAAGGTAGAGGAGGAGGAACAGAAAGGAGGAGGAGAAAGAAAGCAGAAATTACGTTATCCAGAGTTAACAATCAATTTTCCAAAGAACTAAAATGGAAAGACACTAAGGCAAAGATTTATTGGATGCTGCACCAACTTACTGGATGTTGCACTTGGATGCAAGTTTAGTAAAGAGTTAAGTAAAACTACAAAGTGTAGGTGAAAACAACAGCGAGAGACCGAAAGACCAGAGGCCACAATGGTAATCAATAACAATATAATAAAAATGAAAGGATCAGAGAATTTGACAGAAAAGATGTTTTGTATATAAAGTCTTAACTTCGAGATGTCTGTGGAGAGAATGTATATCTACAGGTTGAAATTTAAAACTCTGATGTTGGCTGTCTTGAATTTGCACATTCAGTGCAGCAAAGCATTCAGTAAACACACTAATGTGAGAGCTAACAATGCCACTGAGAAGTGAGTAACTTTGAAAGAAATATTTGAATTCAGTACCTGTTATGATATACTACGGCTGTATAGGCTTCCTTTGAAAATTCTGAACAGCTAGATTTACCAAAGATTACCTGTAACAAATAACAGCATGTTGAAACTTTGTTGTAATAAATGCTGGATGTTTCATATCTATGTAAGAATTGGTCTGATTTAATAACTGAGAACAATGGGCAAAATCAGCCCAATGAAGAACATGTGCCTATAAGTTCAATTGCTTAAATGTAAATTTCTTTTCAACTACACACCCATCTGACATTCAAACATTCAGAAAGTTTCTATCCATTATATCTATTGGGCAATAAGGTACATTTCTTTTTCTTGAAGAAGGTAAAGAATTCATTTTAAAATCTAGCTGTAGTACATAATTTGGAATTTATATAAGAGTACAATCCTAGAATGGTGACATATATCTACTATACAAATTGGTGGCTTCTCTACTAAAACAACAGTCATTCTAAATGTCAAATATAAAGTATTTATATTAAAATATTCTAATTTTGGTCAACCTCTGTATCCTTACTGTAAGCTACTCTACAATGAAAGAGGAGCTCCAGTCTTCTATTCTTACTTATGCTTTTTTTAATTCACCACATAAAAAAAAAAAGTACCACTTTTAGAGACTGGATGTTTCTAAAAGTTTTAGCAACATTTTAGAGGTAAAATAATTCAGTCTTATATATCCGTCTCGTGAATTCTACCCAACCATGCTATGGTTAATTAGGGCAGCTGATTAGATAAATGTCTTATTGATGTCAAGGTCACAGCTATGATTCCAATGTGGCACGCTTACAATGTTATCTAGTCACAAATTAAACCTTTAAGTCTGGCCAGTCATTCTACACACGCATGAATAGGTATGTGGACAGGTCATCACACTTCTATCACACAAGTGGTAAAAACGACTCAAAGTTTACTCCTCATGGGAAGGGGTTAACTGGCACCATCCTTAAATAAAAAGAACATAATAACAGATATCTATGTTTCTTTTTGCAGGTCCTTTTAAGAGTATGTAAAAGTACAATAATTATGACTCTCCTAGATATGTCTAATTTCAAAAGTTTTCTAAGAATATCTTACTATGTTTTAATAAAAATGTTGCTCCAGTGCCAGAATTATGAAATTTATGATTTTATCATATCAATGTTATTTGATCAAAATTTATCTTAAGACCCGTTTTAATAGTCAGTTTAAAAAAATAAGCAAATACAAAAATAAGCAAATGTCTGGTTATATATTCTTTCAAACCACCCACTCACATAAACATAAAAGCATTATATTTTCATAACATTAATAATACACAAGTGAATGGAATGCAGTACATTTTTCCCCCTCTGAGAAGCTTTTGTTTTTCACAAAGTAATTTATTTTCATAACATGCATGAAATAAACTGGAAAGTGTTCCTTTGACCATTTAACATGTATTTGTAATCATTCATCAACATGAACTGAGCATCAACTATGTCAAGCACTATGACAGGCATCAAGATACAGATATGAGTAAGATATGGTCCCTGCCCTCAAGGAGCTCACAGTCTAGTGGACAAGGTAAAGAAATAAACACATAATCATAAAGGAAGCAGCCTGTAAAAGAAGTCAGAAGACACTATGGCAGTGCCAAGAGAAAGAGTGGTCTAACTGTCAATATGGCTGGACGCAGCTGGGGCGCTGCAGAGGAGGCCATATATATGCTAAGACAAGGAAGAGTTTGTTAAGCAAAAAAGAAAAACAAATTATTTTACATACACCACGTTTGTCATAAGCTCAAATTCATATGACCATTCACATATAGGATAATAAAGTATCTATTTTCACAGTCCAGTATCTTTTCATCAACAATGATGGTACATTCAGTCCTTCAGCAGAAATGAAGAGCTAGTTAAAAGCATGAAATGCTCATTCCAAACCCCAAGAGTAAATTCTACATTTATTGAAATATTTGCTCAGCATGCATTATATGCAAAGACCTGAAAAAGCTGCCATAGAAGAATACAAAGATGAATAATTTGTGCTTGCTGTTATCAAGATCTATAAATCCTGATGAAATTGAGGCTATAGTGGAAATGAAAATAGTTTTCTTAGTAAGAAGAAAATCAAAAGAACTTGATTCAAATGACTCACATAGAAGGCCAAAATAAAACTGTAAAAAATGCACCTGTTAGCTCATTTTCAATCCACAAAGGTTCTCTCAGAGGGTGAACATCTACAGGTGACAGGTACGTTCCTACTCCGTAAGTTAAAAATCTACGTTCATGGAGCCTGCATTTATTAGTGTCCCACAAGTCCTCAGTGACCGTATGGGCAGTCAAGACCCTCCACAGTCTGGCCTCAGTCTACTATTTCTGACTTATCTTGCATTGTTCTAGCTCACTGGCAACTCACCATTCTACCTCTGCTGAAGAACATTCTCCAATATGAACTGCCTTCCTTTCCCCATGGTCTAGACCCACTGCTGTAACATTTTAACCACTTCTGAGGCATCCTCTCTTTCCTCTGAACATCTAGGCCTTTGAATCCCTACATACTATCAATTTTCTAATAATTAGCACATACCTTAGGTTCTCAATATTGGCTGAAAAATTTAATCCCTTGAAAGCGTTAGTCCCTCAGTGGTGTCCGACTCTTTGAGACCCCATTGACTGTAGCCAGCCAGGCTCCTCAGTGCACGGAATTCTCCAGGCAAGAATACTGGAGTGGACTGCCTTTCCTTCTCCAGCGGATCTTCCCGACCTAGGGATTAAACCCAGGTCTCCAGGATTGCAGCCAGATTCTTTACTGTCTGAGCTACCAGGGAAGCTGTAATCCCCTGGGGGAATTTAAAAAATAATGGTATCTGCCTGGTACCCCTCCCCAGAGTTTATACTGTAATTGGAATGAGATTCAGCTGGGCACTAGCACTTTCAAAAGCTTCCTGTGTGAGTGTAAAATGCAACCAAAGTTGAGAACTATTGCCAGAGGTTCTCAACCAAGGTGAGAATAAACATACAAATTAGAATTACCAGGAGAGCATTTTCAGCCCCCATTTACTGCCTACCACTTTCCACCTCCCTTACCTGCCCTTTTATTCTGAAGGAGGGGAATCAGAATCTCAGATGCAAGCAAAGAGAGGAGCTCTCTGTGCTCTGTTAGAGCACTCTAGGTGATTCTGATCTGGCCCTCTTCTGAAGTTCACTATTTTTGAATCTTATGTGTTGTTCTTATATCCTCTAGATTATAAATCTTATTCATCTTTGTATCTCTGGAAGTGCCTAGCATATACCAAGTCCTCAATAAACAAGACTTCAAGTAAACTCATTACTACCTGTTCAGGAAGTAATGAAGTCAGAAATACAGTTTACAAGATCACATTAATTTCCAATTTAGACCTGCCAACCAAGTGATACCACACCCCCCCCCCAAAAAAAAGTCTGTTTGAACCACATATGAAGAATAGAAATTGTAAAGAACATTTCTTACCGGCATGGCATTGCTAGGATCCTCCCCATACATAAACTGGACTTTCACTGTTATATTTCTGGCAGAACCTTGACGGTTGGCAAAATTAAGACTCTGAGGGTATATGTAGAGAAGGTTTCTGTGAAGGCAATAGTATACATGATAGTGAACATATCTGAAAATACTATGTATCACTACTACACACTACAAAAGAAACAAATGAACAAATACTAAATTACTAGCATTTGCTCTATAGACACTATGCTATTTTTACATACAATGTTAGATTTGATCCTTAGAGTAATCATTCAAACAGAGAGCAATCAAATATACCCCCACTTTACAGATGAATTGAGGCCCAAAAAAGTTAAGAGATTTTTCACATACAACTAAGTGGTAAAGCTGAAATCAGAATACAGTTCAGTCATACTTCAAAATGCAAGTTATTTCCTCTAAAAGAGGCTTCTGAGAAATAAACAAGTGAGGATAGAAACATTATTAAGAAATTAAAAGACAGTTCTAATATTATCTTATAGGATGACATTTATAAATAAGGCTTTTTGTATAAATGTGATCAAGGTTTTAAGAGGTATAATATTCTACATTATTGTTCAAAAAACACATATGGCAATATGGTAGGCATAACAGTGTTAGATAGCTACTATGAGAAAATCACATATTACTCTACAATCAACTGACGTAAGCCCAGTTGCATCTTACACAGCTGCTGGTAGCAGTTGCTGCTCCCAATACAGAGATGAGAAATAATTCAAGAAAAAGCATCAAAATAGAGGGCTTCAAAAGAAGTAAGAAAAAATAGATTATGGCTGATTCATGCTGTTATACAGCAGAAACCAACACGATATTGTAAAATGATTATCCTCCAATTAAAAATGAATTTTTAAAAAAAGAAAAAAAGATTATTTTTTCTTTACCTGAAGGCTAGTGCTTGCTGACAGTGGATGTACAGGACTTCAAATATAATAAAACCCTCCTAATTAAACACTGGGGCAATGAAAATAGGTCTAAATTTTCCAGAAGGTGGTAGGGTAATACAGAAATTTTAAATGAATATACTCTTTGACCTAACAACCCCATCTCTAGTCTAAGGAAAGAACCACACATATGTACAAATGGGTGTGTTCAAAGAAATTCATGACATTGTTTATATTAGGAAATAGCTATAAACAATAATAAAGAAATATGTTCATCAGTACTGGGCTAATTAAGACATACTAATAAGACAAATACCTATCAGAATCTCAAAATGAAAATGTACAGCAGTATTTATTAATGCAGAAAGAGATACCCAGCATGTTGAATGAAAAAAAGGCAGGTTCCAAAGCAGGATGTATAGTGGCATTACCCCACTTACCGAAAATTGTGAAGAAATAATGGCAGAAAATGTCTCTAATCTGAGGAAAGGAACAGACATCTAGTTCTAGGACATTCAGAGAGTTCCAAAGATGAACTCAAAGAGACCCACATCCAGATACACTATACGTAAAATGTCAAAAGTTAAAAATGACAAGATTAAAAAGAGGTAAAAGGTGTCATCACACATCTAATGGCAGGGAAACACCTATAAACAAGAACATTTCAAAACAATGCTGCGTTGTGAGAGAAGTGCGCAGTAGCTATGGGAGAAAGAGACAGGTACTTAGTTGATCATGATGAAGTCTTTTCATCTTCTACCACTGCTATGGCATTTGTTAAAGAAACTGAATTATTTTTGTGTACATTTTTCCAGAGGCTAGATTTTATTGACTGCACCCTATAGTAACATTTAACATGTTCCTCTGTGTTTTCTATCAACTGAAAGTTAAATCTAGACCTTTGGTCAAATTTCAGGGACAAGACCACTTCACAAATGATACCGTATCCTTCCATCAGGAGGAAAATGTTTGGTTGTTGTTTCTCTCTCTGTGCAATTAGTAGATAATGATGATCCATGCCTAAATCCATTAACTCATTAGGGGTTGCCAAAAGGTAATATTCTATCACTGTTTCTATATTTATAAGCTGAAATATCTCTATGAAAAGCACTTTTCCTTATCTACTGAGAAGCAAGAATAAATGCTTCATTCTTTTCCATTATCTGCCAGTTTTCAAAATAATCAGTTGGTACATTACATTCCTCTAAAAGAGATCAATTTTTTTAAAGTATCACTTATAAATTAATGGACCAAACATATTAACAGGTTTAAATATTTTGCAGTTACTATCTTTATTGGTGTTCAAATTGTATCATCCTTGACAAGTGAAAAGGTCAATTCAAACTGCCTCATAATCCCTTTGATTCAGTCATACTAGTCTTCCACAGCTTCTTGCTAATTCCAGGCTCTTCTTATACACTTTCTTTCCAAACCTGGAATCAGCTATTTCTCCAAGGAGCTGTGGTTTATAAAGTGGAAAATGTTTTTCCAGGCCACTAATTGTGGGTTACTCATTGTTTCTTCTTTTGAAAGAGTTAGGGGAGAATGCTTTTAACATGAAATATACCTAAATTCATAGTGACAATTCACATTCAAGAGTACAAGGCTTTTATTTCTTCTTTTCTATCTTGCATCTATACCATTTTTCCTATGCTGAGAATCACTGCCAAGGACATTAACTATGAGAGAACTAAAACATCATTTAATTACTCATTGTGTGTTATTCAAACAAAGGAGTCTTAAGGAACTCCAAGATCTTGTGGTCATCCAGAAGAGGATGAGCCTACAAAGAAGACTGGTCAGTCACCTACAAAGCAGCAGAAGGAAAACCTTGAGAGTACAGTGACATGGAAATAAAAGGAAGAAATTACAAGTAGAATTAAAGAGTTAAGCATCAATTGCTATTCAGGGACCACATGAGGAAAGAAATGAAAAATGTCAACTGAATTCAGCAACATCACATAAACACACCACAGCTTCTCTATCCATTCATCTGTTGATGGACACTTAGGTTGCTTCCATATCTTGGCTATTGCAAATAAGGCTTTCATAGACCAACTCTTAACCTTTTCTCTGAAATAACTGGTAGAAGTGTAAAGCACCATAGGTATGCTCTTAAAGTTCTTACCCTTTTAGCACTACAGGAAAATTAATCAAATCCAGATGGTGCTAGTGGTAAAGAATTCACCTGCAATGCAGCAGACACAAGAGACATGGGTTCAATCCCTGGGTTGGGAAGATTCCCTGGAGAAGGAAATAGCAATCCACCCCAATATTGTTGCCTGGAAAATTCCATGGACAGAGGAGCCTAGAGGGCTACAGTGCATGAGGTCACAAAGAACTGAACACAGCTGAGCAACTGAGCACAAGTTACTGATAATTTTAGGCTGAAAACAGACAAAAGTAAGATTCAAGAGTAGTAGGCATTAAAAAAATGAAGCCAGTAAAATTCTGAAGAGTAGAGTTGAGAAAGGGAGAAAGATATTTGGAGACAAAACATGGGGATTTGGGAAGCTTTTTAAGACTGGAAAGGTTGAAGTGTGATTAAATCCTAATGGAAAGAATGTAGGTGAGACAGAGTTTGCACACACTAAACAAGAATGTAAGATTCCTGAAATGGTGGGAGAAAATAGGATCCAAAGCCCTTGACAACAGACTGGCCTTTAATATGCTTATAATTCCTCACTGTGACAAACATTTACTGAGTATACATTTACTGAGTATATTTTCAGTATACTAGATACTGAAAATAAGGGAGTTCTTGACTTCATAGAACTCACGTCTGGAAGGAGAGTCAAACGGGCAAATAATTATAATGCAGAACGATAAATGTTACGAACACTGAATGTCTTTGGGGGCCCACAAGGGGACTTAAAAACTAAAGAATCTGCCCACAAATTTCAATGAGAAAATTGCAAGTTTAAAATAGACAGGCAAAATGCACAGCACAGCAAAACACATCATACTTTCCTCCCACCCCTCAACTTCTGCATTGGATTACTACTGTTTTAGATTTGTGGATGTGGACATAACCAGTCCCTTTCCATCTTTTAAGTTTTAGAAAGGCTCACTTTCTCTCTCAAACATGACATCACTTTGTTATTCCATTCACAACTCAAATAATCTGCTTAAAATAATCCTAACTTATCTTGTTTACATATTATTTCTTGTTTATATATCTCCTTTACTTAAGGTCAAACTCCATGAGTGCAAGGACCTTATCTATCTAGTTAGTTGCTCTATTTCTGATGCTTAGGATAGCTTCTCCTATGAATAAATCATTGACTGAATGAATGAATAGTACAGAACTCACATAAATATTTACTTAACTCTTCTGGAGTTTGGATTTTCAAGTGAAATGGGAATTAACTAAATGTTAAGCTATGCTTAATTTCTAATATAAGTAATACAATTTTAAATTCAATTTGCCTCTGAAGGTGAAACGCACGCATTTAGACCAGGTTCTTTTGACAACTAACTCCACTAATAAAGTTCCACATAAATCTAGTAAGTCTTTACCCTGCATTTGTAATACTCCTTCAGAGGAATTTTAAGTTAACATAGAGAAGGTAGATCAATAAAGAGTGTTGAGTTGTTGAGATACCTGACTAGCCTTTTTTAAGGCTGATTTCATATTTCACCACTTTTTCAAAATGAATTCTAAATTAAACCCAAGTTTTAAATAATAAAAATAAAACTAACAGGAAAGCATTAAAGAGATCTTATTTTATAGGTAAGGAAGACATTTCTGAGCATGAGCCACAAAAATTCATAAAAGACAAATTTTAAAGCCTCTACAGAGCAGAGGATACCAAAAACACAAGTGGAAGACAGGACAAACTGGAAGAACACTGATGTTACATAGATGACAAAGAGTTAATATCCATCACATGTAAATAATTCCTAAAATTGGTCAGAAAGACAAACAAACATGGGACAGGGAGTTTGATGGGGAGAGGGAGATTTAGATAATACCCAGATAATTCACAAAGAGAGCAAGACAGAGAGACAGCAAAATCAACTAGATATATTTGCCTACCAGGTTTATCAATATTTTTTGTCTTGCTCATTCAAAATACTGGTAAAAATTAATGAGAAAAAAGAAACTCTCATATCTTTTTGGTAGGGATGTAAACTGGCACAATCCTTTTAGGATAATCTGCAAAGAGAAATCTACTTTGAAAGTTAACATCTATGAACTTATCATATGAAAATATTTATATACAAATATAAATATATTTTCTATGCATATTGTTTATAATCAGAAAATTACAACCAACTTAAAGTATCATTGATAGGGAGATGATTAAGTTAAGGTGCATCTATGTAATAAAACACTGTGCGGCCACTTAAAAGGATATGGTAAATACACAGGCACTCATATAAAAATAAATTTTAAAATGTTAAAGTCTTAAATCAATGTACATATATAAAAAACATGAGCTATACATAACATACTCTCATTTGTGTTAAATAAAAATTACATTTAGCCAGTCATCCAAGGGAACTGGTATGATAGACCCCAAAATGTTTGTAGTGAAGAGTGAGGATTTTTATATTTTAAAGATTTTCAAATATCTGGGTTTCCACATTAAGTACTTTCAGTATAAAAATTAAACATTTATTAATGCCAGTTAATGGACATAGGAAAAAAAGCTAAGATAAATAAAATGATTCCTTCGAAGGTCACTCACCTTCTGGACCTTTGTTGTCCAATAATACAGTCTAGTGAGAATACAGGGCTTCCCTGGTGACTCAGATAGTAAAGAATTCTGCCTGTGTTACAGCAGACCGGGTTTGATTCTGGGATCAGGAAGATCCCCTAGAGAAAGGACTGGCTACCCACTCCAATATTCTTGCCTGGAGACTACAGAGTACTTTACGTGGACCTGTTCTAACTGACATATCCTGAAAGTATAAAATACAGACCAGATTTGGAAGACAGTATGAAAAAAGAATATAAAACACCTAATTAACAATTTCATACTGGTATATTAAAATGGTAATTTTTGATATATCAGATAAATAAAACATACGTTAAAATTAATTTCACTCATCTTTTTTCAGTTTTTTACATAAATAACTCACACTGTACTTCCATTGGCCAGTACTATTCTAGAAGAAAAGGAAACTAATATATTACTTTTTCATTAGTTCATATAAATATTTCTATTTATAAATATTTTTCTCAGTTACTTTTAGTCTTTCTACCAAATATATTAATTCAAAAACAAATGACCACAGTTAAAAAGGAAAAAATTAGTAGGAACATACTATATTCAAATTAACAGGGATACAAGATCCAAAATGCCTTGTGTTTTATTTGGAAGCCAAATCTCCATAAGATTGCACAACCTGGGAGAGGATAAAAGACTCTGCTTCACTTTTTAAACAAAGGTCCTAAATGTCCTAAAATTCCATGCAGCTAAGAAGTTTTGAGTATTAGTTCGTAGAAACTGGGAATCCTTAAATTGGGTCTTAATTTTGCTTAGTTTCTTATTTTCTTTAGCATAAAAATTTTAAGGTTTTATAACATTACTGGTTATATCTGGTCAGGGTTCTGTTTAAACACATTACATTTCCCATGTTGACACTCTTCCACAGCTTGTAATTAGAGAATTTATTTATTTTAATTATATTTCATAACATGTCGAACTACTATAAGAAAAAAATTACCCAGATATTTCTACCCAAAGACAATATCATAAACCAAGAATATGTAACCACTGCCTCTAATCTCTTTTAGCATTATATGTGAAGCGTTACAACTACAACTTCAACAGAAAGTATTAATATTCCAGCACATTAACTAAAAGAAAAAGAAATTCCTATACATAGCCTTTCTTTGGTATTATTATCCAGTTACTTTCATGCACTGGAAGGGACTACTTTTCAAATTCTTTTCGTTGTAAAGAACCTCCAATACTAAAAAGGAGTATCTATTACATGCAAATTTTGTGTTTGAAAAACTCCCATGTTAAGACTTATCATTATCTTATTCATTCAATAAAAATTTAGTTTCTCCAACATGTAAGGAATTTACTGACGTGCTCTATGGAATATAAATTAAAAACAGATACAAATCTTACCAATAAACAGCTTAGAGTACAAGAGAAACAAGAAGTTGGCCGTCTCAATTGCCCCTCAACTAGAAAGTGAATGAAATATCAGGGTCAATAGTTTCAAGCAAGGAAAGGAGACAGTTCAATTAAGACAAGTTTTGAAACACCCTCTTCATGACCAATGATCACAACACTAACATATCCCTTTTAAAGGGGGGAGAAAATTCAAATTTTTTCACTAGTTCAACATACGCTTCTATAATTTCATAACATGCACCAGTGGTAAAGGTAAAATGAAGATGAAGACGAAGGAAAACTGTTTTGCTTTTCTTCTTCACTACTGGAAGTATTTGTATACTTTATTTACTTGCATTCTTTATTTCTCTTACAAACAGAAATACTTATATTCTATATTGGACACTTAGAAAAAGTATACCCAAGCTAAACAAAAGAAATAATTCCTTGTATTTACCAAGGTTCAAGAGACCAAAGTAAGAAAAACCAGATTCTAGAAAAATTTCCAAACTTATGTCATCTTAACATAAGATTAGATAATATTTATCAATAAAATATTACTGTACTACTACATAAATGCACTGACTTTCTAATTACAAAACAATAGCTAGTACATAATACCATGCTGTGAAGAAGGCTGAGCGCCGAAGAATTGATGCTTTTGAAGTGTGGTGTTGGAGAAGACTCTTGAGAGTCCCTTGGACTGTAAGGAGATCCAACCAGTCCATTCTGAAGGGGATCAGCCCTGGGATTTCTTTGGAAGGAATGATGCTAAAGCTGAAACTCCAGTACTTTGGCCACCACATGTGAAGAGTTGACTCATTGGAAAAGACTCTGATGCTGGGAGGGATTGGGGGCAGGAGGAGAAGGGGATGACAGAGGATAAGATGGCTGGATGGCGTCACTGACTCAATGGACGTGAGTCTGAGTGAACTCTGGGAGTTGGTGATGGACAGGGAGGCCTGGCGTGCTGAGATTCATGGGGTCGCAAAGAGTCGGACACAACTGAGTGACTGATCTGATCTGATCTGAATACCATGCTGTATTTACTAAACACTAGGTATTGTTCTAAGTGCTTTAAAATATTAATTTTTAAACTCTATAAAGTGGATATTATCTTCAATTGATAGACAAGAAAAAAGGAGTACAGAAAAGCTAAGTAATTTCACAGAACTAAAGACCAGCAGAGTCAGGATTCCAATTCAGCTAGTCTCTCTCCAGAATGAAACTCTTAACCACTATGGGTTACTACATCTACTGTAATCATTCTATCCAAAAGCCCTTAATGCTAAATGATCAAAAGAAAGGTTTTGTTAAATTTAGATCATGAATATTGTTCCCAAGTTCACAAACTACAGAAAAATTTATAATGGGCAAATAGTTCTTGACACTGAAACCACATAATCTACTGGTCTTCCAGTGGGTACAGGGGAAAGAGGCTAGAACACAGAGACATAGAATATAACAGAGAAAAAGGATGAAATACCTTTTAAGATATGGGATTTTGTGATTATATACAAACACAGTTTAGATAGACCATCTGAAGCAAAAAAATATACAAACAAATAATTATAGTGACAAATAATAAGGAATAAATAATCACACATTAGCTCATATAGAGTAGCATAGGAATACAGCATTAACATCGCCTGCAGATGTGGAGGAAGGCTTCAGAGAACACATTTTTGGGGATCATCACTGTTTAAAAAAAAAACTAAAATACAATTTAGGAAATGCATACTTGATTCATTAATTTTTCCTCAGCTTTAATGATGAATTTATCTGTCAAAAGAGTTTGATATTTATTTGTAAATCTCTTTAAAAATCATGACAAATTAAAATGAGCTTTTAAAAATAGGTAGATCTCCTAACACTAAAAATGCAGTTTACAATACAGCAAAGTTAAATACAATAACCATTTTAAATAATCAATTAAGGTTGTTGCTCATTTCTTTGATTTCATTTAGCATTGATCTAACTCAGTCTGGAAGGTTACATTCATACAAGTTTACACAGCTTAATGATTAACTATATTGACCTGCCAACCTTACTGTGTCTGTGGCAAATAGTGTTATATAGAGAGTTCAGAAGTCTTGGTATGCTCCCAGGAAAAAAACAAATTCCAAATCGCTTGAAAGTGAATAATTAGGATAAAAATGTACACTATCAAGCTCTTTCTTATTATTGCTCCTCTAGTTATTTCTTCCAGAACTGACCAAGACTATACATCACTTGACTCTATATCTCCAGAGCCAAAATCAAGATTTGCTATGTTAGATGATGTAAAAATTTTAGCCAATGGCCTACTTCAGTTAGGACATGGTCTTAAAGACTTTGTTCATAAGACTAAGGGCCAAATTAATGACATATTTCAAAAACTCAACATATTTGATCAGTCCTTTTATGACTTATCACTGCAAACCAATGAAATCAAAGAAGAAGAAAAGGAACTTAGAAGAGCGACATCCAAACTGCAAGTCAAAAACGAAGAAGTAAAGAACATGTCACTTGAACTCGACTCAAAACTTGAAAGTCTCCTTGAAGAGAAAATTCTACTGCAACAGAAAGTGAGATACCTGGAGGACCAATTAACCGATTTAATTAAAAATCAACCTCAAATTCAGGAATACCTGGAAGTAACTTCACTTAAAGTAAGTAGAAACTAAAGAGCATGATTAAGCTTTCAATGTGGATCTTTTCAAAAAAATATTTTAAGACATGCTACTTGAAATACTTAGTTGAACTGCTGAAACACTATATTTTTCTCATTAAAAAAAAAAAAAGCCTCCAGGAAATAAATTTTCCTATTATAATTTCAAGCTGGATTTTGTTTCCCTAACATTATTTATGAAAATAACTGAACTTTGCATTTCAGATGAAGATTACAAGTCAGTTAAGCAATGAAATTTAGAAGACTAAACTATTACAATATTGTGAATTACTGAAGGCGAGTAAAAAGCTAAAGGAATATAACTTGTGTAACTATTTTATCTTTAAAATGTATAAAAGTAATACAGTAAATAGAAAACACTAAAATGCTGGGGTTTTTTTTTCCCCATGTAATTGAAGTAGTTTAAAGTTCAGGAAATCAGATTTTAGAGATGGTACAGTTTAAATAAAAAACAAAAACAGAAGTATGTACTATGTGAAAGAAGCATGCAAGGGGAAAAGGTTTGCCGATATTCATTTTTCTAATATACTATTAGTTTAAAAAATTAGACTGTGACAGTCCTATAGGATATTAAAAAGTCTAGTGTAAGAGGGTTCCCTTTTCTCCACACCCTCTCCAGCATTTATTGCTTGTAGACTTTTGGATCGCAGCCATTTTGACTGACGTGAAATGGCACCTCATAGTGGTTTTGATTTGCATTTCTCTGATAATGAGTGATGTTGAGCATCTTTTCATGTGTTTGTTAGCCATCTGTATGTCTTCTTTGGAGAAATGTCTTTTTAGTTCTTTGGCCCATTTTTTTGATTGGGTCATTTATTTTTCTGGAGTTGAGCTGTAGGAGTTGCTTGTATATTTTTGAGATTAGTTGTTTGTCAGTTGCTTCATTTGCTATTATTTTCTCCCATTCTGAAGGCTGTCTTTTCACCTTGCTAATAGTTTCCTTTGATGTGCAGAAGCTTTTAAGGTTAATTAGGTCCCATTTGTTTATCTTTGCTTTTATTTCCAATATTCTGGGAGGTGGGTCATAGAGGATCCTGCTGTGATGTATGTCGGACAGTGTTTTGCCTACGTTCTCCTCTAGGAGTTTTATAGTTTCTGGTCTTACGTTGAGATCTTTAATCCATTTTGAGTTTATTTTTGTGTATGGTGTTTAGAACTGCCTTATGATCCAGTAATCCCACTGCTGGGCATACACACTGAGGAAACCAGAAGGGAAAGAGACACGTGTACCCCAATGTTCATCACAGCACTGTTTATAATAGCCAGGACATGGAAGCAACCTAGATTGTCCATCAGCAGATGAATGGATAAGAAAGCTATGGTACATATACACAATGGAGTATTACTCAGCCATTAAAAAGAATACATTTGAATCAGTTCTAATGAGGTGGATGAAACTGGAGCCTATTATACAGAGTGAAGTAAGCCAGAAGGAAAAACACCAATACAGTATAATAACGCATATATATGGAATTTAGAAAGATGGTAACAATAACCCTGTGTACGAGACAGCAAAAGAGACACTGATGTATAGAACAGTATTATGGACTCTATGGGAGAGGGAGAGGGTGGGAAGATTTGGGAGAATGGCAATGAAACATGTAAAATATCATGTATGAAACGAGATGCCAGTCCAGGTTCGATGCACGATACTGGATGCTTGGGGCTAGTGCACTGGGACGACCCAGAGGGATGGTATGGGGAGGGAGGAGGGAGGAGGGTTCAGGATGGGGAACACATGTATACCTGTGGCGGATTCATTTTGATATTTGGCAAAACTAATACAATTATGGAAAGTTAAAAAAAAAAAAAAAGTCTAGTGTAACAGGAAAGAAAGAAATCTCTAACCAACCTACAATCTATATCCAGACTTTGGTAGAGCAGCAAGATAATAGCATTAAAGACCTTCTTCAGATTGTGGAAGAACAATACAGACAATTAAACCAACAGCAAAGTCAAATAAAAGAAATAGAAAATCAGGTAAGTCAATATCTTAATAGTATGTCCAATCTTTTACATAAAAATAAGGTTTATGAAAATATGGACCCTAAAATTATTTACAATAATTATAGCTGGATAATGAATAAAAGGATCACATCAGCATGACTGTTAAGTTTGCAGGCTCTGAAGCTAGTAAACTACCTGGGTTTGAATCCTGGTTCTAAAACTTTTGTGTGACCTTGAATAAATTATTTAACCCCTCTCTCTGTTTCCTCTAGGTAGACAATAAGAGAACCTGCCTTATAGGATGGCTGTGAGAAAAAAGAAAGAATTCATGCAAAGTACATTCTCAATATAGCAGCCAAAGAGATTCATTTAAAATTTAAATTACACTATGTCTCTCTTTGAAACCCCACAATGGCTTCACATCTCACTCACAGTGGCCCAAAAAGACTGGGATGATTCTTAATCATCTCACTGACTCCATTTCCTCTTCTACAGTCATACTAGCCTTTTTACTGCTTCTCAAACACATCAAACAAGTTGCTATCTCAGGGCCTTTGCCTATGCTGCTCTCTGTCTGGAATGCTCTTCATCTTGGTATTGGCATGGCCCACTCTTATTCCCTTTAGGTCTTTCTCAAATACAAAATTCTCAAAGAATCTTTTCCAGATAATTTAATCAGACATTTCAATCCCCTACACCCATGCTTGAAACTTGCTACCTCATTCATTACTCTCTTTTTTCTCTTAACACTTACCTTTATTTAATATAATATATATATATATATATATTTGGTTATTTATTCTGTCTGTCCCTGCACTAGAATGTAAGATCCACATGTACAGAAGTTTCTCATTTTTTTAAATTGCTGTAGACCCCAAAATGTAGAACACTGATACATAGTAAACACTTAATAAATACATGCTGAGTTAATAAAGGTAATGTCACATTTAGTACAAACAAGTCAATAAAAACTTGCTGAGATTAATATTATTATAATTATTAGAAGCTACATGCCTAATAATTAAAGTTTAATACCCAACAGTATAATTTAATCTACAATATAAATAACTGGCTAGGTGAGGAAGGAAGATACCTGTTTGGAATAAAGCCATGCCAAAATCTAAGCATTCCAATATATACTACCATAGTTCAAAAATATTAATTAGTATTAATACTATTAAACAGCCATTCAGGAATTTCAAAAATAATACAGACTTGAAGAAACTGGTTAAAAAAATAGATGCCAAGGACTATAAAACAAATATTATAATTTCCACTAAACAAACACATTATGTTTTAGTAATTTTATGACTCATAATTTTAGTAACTTACTTTTGCTAATTTATCAATCATTATTTAGTAGGCTATTTTTGCTAATTGTCCAAAAAGGGGTTTTTTTCCAACTAGTTTTAATTCCCATAATTTCTGTCTTACTGTATGTTATTTTTCTCTTTTTTCCTACATATTTTACTATGAGTAAATGAACCTACTTACAAAAGTAAAATGTCACTATTATAAAATGGTATACATCTTGTCTAGTAATAAAATGTATGAAGAATTTAAAACAATAAATTTCTAAGTCGGGAGAAGCCTTAGATCATCTGACACAACTTACTCAAATTTAAATTTACAAACCAAACTCTAAAGTTAAGTTACTCTAAGACCACAGTCACTTAGTAGAAAAGACAAACATACAATAAGTGAACTTTACAAGAGAGCCTAGTGAATTGTATCCTAAGAAATGCCATTTATGCTGATATCAAAAAACTAACACTATTAACACAAGATATTATATACTCTGCTTTTTTCAAGTCATCAATAACACAAACTATCAGTCAATAAATTGCAAACCCAGCAAAACAGACAATGAAATATTAAATATATGAAAAGCAAACAAATAAACCTGCCAATCTGCTACCTCTACAAATACATTTACATGTCAAAAACTATCAAGAAAGCAACCTTGTTCAAATTACTATTATTATATCTTAAGACCTACAACTGAGAATTATGAAATTTGAAATCTGCCTCTGTCACTGAACAGAATATATATTACATTCATATAAATAAACAGAACATATTAAAATACTTTAAGCAAAGTCTCTGCCTTTGGTCTTGCTGTCTTTTGATCAATTTCTGTTTTTTGCCTTGGTATCTTTATTTTTTGAACTCATTAAATAATGTGCCTAATTAAATATTTTGAGAACAGGAAGTCTGTGTAATATGTATAGCATTATTTATCCCTCTTACCATTGAAAACAATAATATATTATGAACTCAGATTTCCCCTAATTAAATATTCAAATTTTTAAAAGTAGATTTGTATTCTTTTATCAGTTAAGAAGAACTGGTATTAAAGAATCCACAGAAATTTCTCTTTCTTCTAAACCAAGAGCACCAAGAACTACTCCCTCTTTTCACTCGAATGAAACAAAAAATGTAGAACATGATGGTAAGATAATTTGCTGCGTTTCTGTCTTGAAGCTATTATTATCAAATTTTTCTTCTATCTTTGACATTTCCATCAAAAATCCCTATTCTCAGAGCCTGTTCTAGACTAAAAAAGAATAAAGAGATACATTCAACAAATATGTGTCAACCTAAACTGGATCTTAGTGATTTTTTTAAACCCAATAAAACATTCTTAAGACAATCAGAGAAATATGAATATAGACTTGCTATTAGGTAATAATCATTACTTTTCTTAGATGGAAAATGGTATTACAGTTATGTAAGAGAATAATCTCATGTTTAAGAGCATTTAAGAGATGCATGCAAAAGTATCTAAGGGATTAAGGGTCATGATGTTTGCAAATGGCTTTCAAATAGCACAATAAAATTCATATTTGTACATATTTGTTTATAAAGCAATAAGGTAAAATGTTAACAATTGTTGAATATGCATGGAAAGATTATGGCATTCTCTTCAAGATTTCTACTTTCCATACAAAAAGCAAAAAGATGGGGAGACAAAGTCTCCATTCTCAACCAAGCTTCAACAAAATGATATATTTTCAAAACACATTTATTTTTAATGTAATTAATACAGGGAAAAAAAGGTCTTTGTTAGTTTCTTCTATATATGTTCACTCTTTCCACATTAATCTGTTGACAACCTAGTACGCACCAAGCACTATACTAATATCTCATATGTGGAATTTTATTTATGTTTTTCCTAGGTCTAGGGGAAAGAGCACTTAAAATTCTCATTTTGTCACTTTCTCAAAAAAAAAAATCAGTTTGGTAATAACTATTTGATATTCTTCATATAACATGCCATCTAATAAAAATGTTTTAGCATAAAATAGTTTTTCAATAACACATTACTAAAAAAGGCTAAAGACGAAAGTCACAATTCCATAGAATTTCAACTAAAATCTCAAGCTCTAAAGATACCATTCTTTACTAATGTATCTTATGTAATAACATTTTGTTGATTCTAGACATTCCTGCTGATTGTACCATCATTTATAACCAAGGCAAACATACAAGTGGCATCTACTCCATTAGACCTAGCAACTCTCAAGTTTTTAATGTCTACTGTGATGTTAAATCAGGTAAAACCAGCCTAAGAGAAACAGACAATAGTAAGTAAGCTAAGGTTACTCACTACCTATTAGTAAGACTGCTGCTGCTGCTGCTGCTAAGTCGCTTCAGTGGTATCCAACTCTGTGCGACCCCACAGACGGCAGCCCACTAGGCTCCTCTGTCCCTGGGATTCTCCAGGCAAGAATACTGGAGTGGGTTGCCATTTCCCTCTCCAATGCGCGAAAGTGAAGTCACTCAGTCGTATCTGACTCTTAGCGACCCCATGGACTGCAGCCTACCAGGCTAATTCTCTTATTTTTGTCCTGAATACACATAAAATAAAATATATATAACACAAGTAGTTATATATATCTAGATCTAGATATATATCTGTATATCTGTATCTAGCACATATATTTGTACTAGATCTAGTACATACGTTTGTCTTATTTATATATTTACTTATGCGTTCATTCAATGTTCTCCATCTTTTTTTCTAAAAAACAATCTAAAATGACTGCTGTCAATAAGTTTATTAAGACAAATTAATTGGTTGCCCTTCATTTAACTTCTTGGGCCCACAATAAATAATAAAATACTACCACAACAATGTTAATAACTACCTTATACATCCACCAATAAAAACCAAACAAAAAAACAGTATTTTGTTACAACTATCAGCATCAGTCTACTGAAAATACAATTTTTGTTCATTATATTCAGGTAGTTCATGGACATTAATTCAACATCGAATAGATGGATCACAAAACTTCAATGAAACGTGGGAAAACTACAAGTATGGTTTTGGGAGACTTGATGGTAAGATGACTTCATACATTAATTCACTTGTTAACTAAAGCATATTTATTAAAAATCTATTAATAAAGCCCACTGTGGATTTGGCATTAGAAATCCAATGAATGAGGTACAGTCCCAGCATTCTTAGAAATTATTAGCAAATAGTTACACATTTGTAAGTACTGAACTTATTACCATTGTCTTTTTTTGAATTATACTTTCCATAATTACATGTCTGTTCTATGTATATACTTAGCACAATTTAACTGGATGGCTTCTGATTATCATAATTATGATTTTAAAAGATAATTTTGATTTAAAAGTACTATATGTTTCAAATAAGTAGTAAATGCTATGAAGGAGCTACAAAGAAAACCATCCTATCAGTGGTCATTCTGCTTTCTTATTAACATTTTAGATATCAACTATTTGGAAGTTGGAAGGTACAAAGAAGCTGTCAACTGTCAGATCTAAACAAAATGTTTAGATTTCAATTATTTAAATATTATAAATGTATATTATACAATGTGTGGTTCAAAATAAATTTAGGTAATTCAATGCAAATTATTATATTTTGATCACAAAATAAATAAGGTAAAAAATAAAATAAGCTAAATAAAAATAAGATAGAGGTTTAAAATCCAAAAAGCACATTATAAAAATCCATGAGTTATGCCATGTACTCATTCATAAAATGGGTAACATCCATTATTATGGCAAGTTTTTAAATATTCAGGACTATTTGACTACTTAAACAGTTTTAGATTCAAACTACCAATTAAATCCCAAACTAAAAGGTATAATCAGTGATATGCTTTGTAGGATCAAGTCTTTTCCTAAGAGTGACAGTCCAGAATACTCATTTATTTCTTCAAGGACGTAAGCCATTTGTAGTTTGCAATTCTTAAAATGAAATATACTGATTCAACAGCAGTAAAGAAATTCTGACTTTTTTCCCTTAAATGCTTTAATAAAAGGGATAATTAAAGAGAGATTAATTGTGGTGATTAAAGAGAACTGTTTGTATTTATGTTATGTTTTTCATTCCAAATAAAATGTTTTAAACTATAGCAAAAAGTTATTAAGAATAATGGTTTTTATTTTAAAAATTTATTTCCTTCTTTTTCTACAAGGAAAACATATATACCAAGAAAATATCAAAGGCCAAGACTATATGAGAGGAAAATAACATTATTATCCAAGTCTCTAGAAATACTTAACAAATCTCTTCATAGTATATGGGTATTAAAAAAAACCCAGCTGATTATAAAGCCAGTATACATAAGCACCCAAAAGTTAGATAACATTTTACCAATGACCAGCCCTATAAATACTTGTAATAGTCTAATAGGTTTCACCTGTGAAATATGCCTGATACTATCCAGTTTATAATGGATAATCAGACTCTAGGCAGCCCATTCATATTTTCACAGTTGTTGTAATATAACTATCTTCAATAAAACTGTTTTTAAAACAAATATTTTAAGAAACTCTAAAATAATCAAAGGATTCAAGATGAAAACAATTAAGCTACTTACAGCAAAAAAATAAAAACAAAAACTCTCTAAATAAATGGTCACTGCCTCATCTACAGTTAACAATTCACAGATTTCTACAACTTTTTTTTTTCAGGAGAATTTTGGTTGGGTTTAGAAAAGATATACTCCATAGTAATGCAATCTAACTATATCTTACGAATCGAGCTAGAAGACTGGAAAGACAAGTATTATACTGAATACTCTTTTCACTTGGGAGATCACGAAACCAACTATACACTACATCTAGCTGAGATTTCTGGCAATGGCCCCAAGGCATTTCCGGAACACAAAGACTTGATGTTTTCTACTTGGGATCACAAAGCAAAAGGACATTTCAACTGTCCAGAAAGTAATTCAGGTATCCTCTTCCTAATATCAAAACTTTATTTTAGTATCTTCAAAATACCTTTCCAGAGTAATAGCTAATATCTTTCAATGTCAACTCTTTAAAATACGAATCCAAAATAAACATTTTCTCTGTATGTAAATGTCTCCTAACATATGTGGTAATTTGATTCTAGTTCAATTATGCATTTTACCTCTAACCTTTCTCAGATATTTTATTTTTGATCAGATGTATGAGACATATAAATCATTTAAAATTGGAAACTATGCATATAACTGAAGATGCACTCACCGGGTAAATATAATAGCAACTATATATGAGTCTGTATCTATTAAACTGTGTATCTATCCTTTTTAGGAGGCTGGTGGTACCATGATGTATGTGGGGAAAACAACCTAAATGGTAAATACAACAAGCCAAAAGCAAAAGCTAAGCCAGAGAGGAAAGAAGGAATATGCTGGAAGTCTCAAGATGGAAGGCTGTACTCCATCAAAGCAACCAAAATGCTGATACATCCATCAGATTCAGAAAATTCTGAATGAACTGAGGCAAATGTAAAAGCCAATAAATTAAACATTAAACTCATCCCATATTATAATGGCTTAGAAATCCAGTATTAAACCCCTAATAGAAGGCTTAGAAATAAATTCTTTATATTAAAGCCACTACCAACTTAATATTAAACATATCATCACATCACTTCAAAGAACACCATTTACCGTTCTCAATCAAAATTTTATGACAATCATTTATTCATATATTTTGTGATGTGTGAATCAAATTTTAGAATTTGATTCTAAAGTTTAACCACTGGATGAAATTTCAAAACACCGCCCTAAATAAAATAAAAAAAATTTTTATGTTTAAAGTCATCTTGTTAGCTAACTGCACAACTTCTTCAGTTAAAAAAATACTTTTCTTGCTAAAATTCTACACTTGAATAAATATAAACAATTAATAATTGTACAATTCTTAAATGATGTAATATTAATTTCAAAACTAAAATTAAATAAGTTGATTTTACATGTGAAAATCAGTAACATGGATTTTAAAATTGATACTAATTTTGCAACAAAATAATTTGGAGTAAATGTTTGGTATGCTTTATTTATGAGGCCAAATGAAGCAGGATGAAATACTGTATTGAAATAGGCTCACACTGTTAAATATAGTAGATCATAACTGCTAAGTCATACTGACTTTAAATATCAAGTATCATTGTACCTTATTTGTTGACTTGTCTGGACTCTATACATATTTTAACTCCTGAAAGTGAAAGTCGCTCAGTCATGTCCCACTCTTTGCGACCTTATGGACTACACAGTCCATGGAATTCTCCAGGCCAGAATTCTACAGAGGGTAGCTGTTCCCTTCTCCAAAGGATCTTCCCAACCCAGGGATGGAACCCAGGCCTCCCTCACTGCAGGTGGGTTCTTTACCAGCTGAGCCACCGGGGAAGCCCAAGAATACTGGAGTGGGTATCCCTTCTCCAGCAGATCTTCCCAACTCAGAAATCAAACCAGGGTCTCCCACATTGCATATTGTCTGGACTCTATACATATTATAACTCCTAATGTTGTGAAAAACAAATAATTTCAAGGTGATCTTGTCAAAATACAGTAAGGAAGAATGTGTTTGTGACATCAAATTAAAGTTTAATAATTTATTTCCCTTGGACACAGTGTAAGTCTAATACTAATTTGGAGGTTTTCAAAGAGAATTAAGAATCATAAAAAGTTACTGAATGATTAAACAAACAGTCTGAGGAATGTTAACATTTCCAAATTCATTAAAGACTCAGTCCTCTAAATTACAAACATTTACATTCTTGTAGTTTTTTATTGACATCTAATAGGAGTATGATTGTACTATTTCTAATTTAAATAAATCCTAAATACTTAAGGATAATTAGAGGATATTCTGACCGTAATATCTTTTGTCAGTATTTATTTTTTTTAAGTTTCTAAAGAAACCATCAAAGAGAAATAAAATCTTGAATTAAATTCAATTTTTAAAGACTAATTTTTTTAAAAAAAGAAAAAAAGGATAGTGCCGAAGTTCTGTCATCATTGTCACTCAGTCACCCAGTCATGTCCAGCTCTTTGCAACCCCATCGACTGCAGCACGCCAGGGTTTCCTGTCCTTCACCATCGCCCAGAGCTTGCTCAATGTCATGTCCATTGAGTCAGCGATGCCATCCAACTATCTCATCCTCTTGTCATCCCCTTTTCCTCCTGCCTTCAATCTTTCCCATCATCGGGGTCTTTTCTAATGAGTGGGCTCTTCCCATTAGGTGGCATTAGGATTGAAGCTTCAGGATCAGCATTAGTCCTTCCAATGAATATTCACATTTCCTATAGGATGGACTGGTTTGATCTCCTTGCTGTCCAAGGGACTCTTAAAAGAGAGTCTTCACCAACACCACAGTTCAAAATCATCAATTCTTCGGCATTCAGTCTTCTTTATGGTCCAACTCTCACATGCATACATAACTACGGGAAAAACCATAACTTTGACAGGACAGACCGTTGTTGACAAAGTAATGTCCCTGCTTTTTAATATGCCATCTAGGTCAGTCATAGCTTTTCTTCCAAGGAGCAAGGGTCTTTTGATTTCATGGCTGCAATCACCATCTGCTGTGATTCTGGAGCCCAAGAAAATAGTCTTTCACTGTTTCCATTGTTTCCCCATCTATTTGCCATAAAGTGATGAGACTGGCTGCCATGATCTTCATTTTCTGAATGTTGAGTTTTAATCCAGCTTTTCACTCTCCTCTTTCACCTTCATCAAGAGGCTCTTCAGTTCCTCTTCACTTTCTGCCATAAGGGTGGTATCATCTGCATATCTGACGCTATTGATATTTGCTCCCAGCAATCTTCAGTCCAGCTTGTGCTTCATCCAGGCTGGCATTTTGCATGACGTACTCTGCATATAAGTTAAATAAGCAGTGTGACAATATACAGCCTTGACGTACTCCTTTCCCATTCTGAACAAGTTGCTTCTTGACTTACATACAGGTTTCTCAGGAGCAGGTAAGGTGATCTGATATTCCCATCTCTAAAAATTTTCCAGAGTTGTTGTGTCCAAGTAATGTAGTGACTCACATTACTCAATAAGTATTCACCATTAGGTATTTTAAATTGTTCAATATATATTTTTAGTATATGACACATTCAAATATTTATGATTTATGTGGATCCTACACAAATATTTTGTTCCAAAACATACAAAGAAATAAAGGCAGGAAATAGTTTTCATTTTCAGAACCACATTCAAGCTGTCAAAATTGACCTTTGAAAGCAAAAGTGCCAAAATGGCCTTTTTTTCCCCCAAAAAGTAGGAAGCTTTCAAATGTAAAATAATGTTATTTAATATAACAATTTTTTCGCAGTTTTCCAATTTTTAAAAATTCTCACATAATGTGCTGCATTTTGTTTCTTTCAGGCATACTGAGTTTTTTCCTGCATATAAAGCTCCGATTGAGAGAGAATTCTGTTAGAGAAAGGATTTTTTTCTTTATGCTTCACAAAATTATGTCCTCAGTCCTCACTAATTTGCCGAAAGGGTTCTAATTGCACCACTAACACAACTGTTGAATCCAGTGACCTCTGAGTCCACATTCCCTTTGATTTCTTTACTATTTACTAATAACAATATTCTCTTCTCAAACTTGACCTTCAGCTAGTTTGCTTCCACAGTACTACTACTCTCCATGTTTGCTTTTGTTTCTGGCTGAGCCAGCGCAGCATGCAGATTCTGCACTTCCTCTGCAGTAGAAATGCAGTCTTAACCACTGGACTGACAGGCAAGTCCCTGAGTCCATCTTTAATGCCCTATTTCTTCCTAGTATTTAGCACTGTGGACCCATGTAAAATATTCAAACATCTATTCGGACCTCAGAAATTCTATCTACTCTCATGGATTCATTTATTTTCCATGAATAAATTTCCCAAATCTACGTATCTCTCTCTCCAGTTCCCCTTCTTCCACTGCCACCTGCCATTTCTCCTTTTCATATCTTATAGCCTCTTCAAACTCAACTTACAAACAACAAATCCATCAAAACCTTACTGCCTCTGCTGGTCTTCCCTTTTACTTTTTCACATTCTCCTCATTTCTTTATATACCTTAAATGGCACTACCATACTTCCAGAGGATTCACAAGACTCCCAAAGGGTACTAAGAACCCCAGTTCTAAAGGAAGATCTATCATCATATGATAACCTAGTTTAAGAAAAATTAACTACATGGCTCTCAAGTCATAATATAAGTGGTACAGTCTTCCTGTGCTACTTGAAGTATATACAGGACCTTACCAAGCAGAAAGGTTTAGGGAGGCATTCTAGAAAAATGAAATGGCATTAGGAAAGTATACAGTGGGGTTTTGAAATAAATAATTTTGATTAGAGCCGAGGGTTTGTGTTGGGCAGGAAATGGATAAACAAGTATTTTGGGGTCAGGTTTTAGAAACCCTGAACACCTGGAAGAGATCTGAATCTTACTTTGTAGGCTTATGCACCTCTAATTGGGGTACACATTCTTATGAGGGCACAGCTAAATGACAAATGCAAGCCCATGGGATTAACATGACACATCTCCCAGGAATATCACTTTTTTGTTTTAGGGAGGAACTAACTATTTTTATATGAAGTGGATTTATGAAGTAGAAAACATAATTCATGTGCAATTTTAAGGCACGATTCTTAGATTTAAGATAAAATCCTAATAAGATTCTAATATCTCTCTCTTTCTCCCTGGCCTTTCACTTCTCTTCATTCCTCAGCTATTTGTAAAGCCTCCTCAGACAACCTTTTTTGTTGTCTTTGCATTCTTGCATTTCTTTTCCTTTGGGATGGTTTTGGTCACTGCCTCCTGTGACGCTTCTGAATTCAGTGCTGGAGACTGCAAGGAGATCAAACCAGTCAATCCTAAAGGAAATCAACACTTCATTGGAAGGACTGATGCTGAAGATGAAGTTCCAATACTTTGGCCACCTAATGCAAGGAGATAACTCATTTGGAAAAGACCCCGCTGCTGGGAAAGATTGAAGGCAAAAGGAGAAGAGGACAGCAGAGAATGAGGTGGTTAGACAGCATCACCAACTCAACAGACATGAATTTGAGCAAACTGTAGGAGATACTGAAGGACAGGGAAGCCTGGCGTGCTGCAGTCCGTGGAGTCACAAAGAATCAGACATGACTAAGCAACTGAACCACAACAAAGCAAAAATAATCTCACTTCTTTCACAAATATCCTAGTAAATGGAGGCTTTTCTCTGAAACCTTGCAGCATCACTATCTGGACCCCTTCAACTGGCACGTAGCAATTAAAGACAGAAAAATAAATCTGGCAAATTATAAAACTAAAATAGTGAAAAACAGCAGCAAAAATCCCAAGAGCACCAAAGATAGCTTATTTACTTGCTTTTAGTGAATTACTACAAAATGTCTATATCAAGAGATTACACTGAACTAGTATAAATTTTACCGAGAGCAAGTATATACATTTCTTGTGTCAGGGTTACTTACTGTAGTATAATCTATTTACACATTGTCAATCTAGTATCAGCATGTTTTCATGCTTGTACTTTTTCTTCCTAATAGCATAACTCACAGTAATTGATTAACTTATTCATTAATTAAAAATGCATTCATGAATCAGTATTTATTGTGTATCTAATTACTTCCTTATAAAGCCTGTTACAAATATATTGTTACATATTCCACATTCTGTTAGAATAATCAAATGTCTTTTTTTTCCCATAAGAACCACAAGCACTGTACTTATGCATTTACTACTAAGTGATCATCCAACATAGTTCTGAAAATGGAAAAGAAAGTAACCAAATGTTGGCCCTTTTATCAAAGTCCAAAGTGTTTTCATGGCAAATCAAACAGGGCAAAATTACTCAACTGGTGTGAAATGTGCAGTTCAAGGTCATGAAAATAAGATTAACAATCTCCCTAGTAAGCCTGGAAAATCCCATGGGCGGAGGAGCCTGGTAGGCTACAGTCCATGGGGTCGCTAAGAGTTGGACATGACTGAGCGACTTCACTTTCACTTTTCACTTTCATGCATTGGAGAAGGAAATGGCAACGCACTCCAGTGTTCTTGCCTGGAGAATCCCAGAGATGGGGGAGCCTGGTGGCTGCCGTCTGTGGGATCACACAGAGTCGGACACGACTGAAGTGACTTAGCAGCAGCAGTAAGCCTTTACAAAATGGGGTTTCAATGACATTTTAGAAAATATAAAATCAAGGATTCCATCTCAAACATAAAAACTGTTTTTCTAAATTCATATGTGTAATCCCAAGGACAATCATATGTCTAACAACATGATTATGTTTATTTGACAAAGCAATAACCTACAACCTAAAAGATTTAAGGCTCTGTTTATCTTTAAATAAGCAACTAAGCCTAACACTAATGACTAACTTTTATCGAGCATTTAATATGTGCCAGTACTTTCCAACACCTTAATCCAGGGAGATACTGAAGGCTCTCAGTATAATGAGTAAACCAAGAACAAAAAATACATCGGAAATAAGAACTCCATTGCAAAACAAATGCAAACAGAATTTCTAGGAAAATGGTGCCAACAGGCTCCAAGACAACAACTCTACAGTAAGCCAAGTGAGCCTTGAAAACTTCCCCTGCCATACTAACATATAATTTAGTTGCAAAGAGACTAAGGAAGGTACAAAAGAGGAAATAATCTGATGCGTTTTACTGTATTGCAAGAAGCTTTACAGAGATGACAAGTATTTTTTTTCAAGGTTTATGCAAGTGTATGTATTTTTTTAAGGAAGAGGATATCAGAGTTAAATCTTCACCTTCTATAGCAATCAGTAGGTATTTTACATTGAAAGAGAATCAAGAAATAGCTGCATGAACATGTTATTTAAAAACAAGGAGTAAAGCAACAAAAGAAGGAGCAAAAATGGACAGACCATAAAGTCACTACTGACTATAGTGACTGACAATAAAGATTAGACATCAAGGTAGGGAAAGGATGGTTAGAACAAGATGAAGGACCTCTGTTTTTAACTTTAAGCCTTATGGCACAAAGTGAACTCTAAGTACACTCATATCATTTGTTTAAAATCTATATATGTAAATAAATTTTAAAAGATAAATAGAAAAATGAAAGAAAAGATCCTTCAAAGTCCCCAGTTTTCATTTCCCCTGTCTCTGAAATAATCCAAGTAGAAGAAAGATAGATACACACAAGTTAGGAATGTTCTGCATGAGAGTCATATACTAGATAAGAGATAGGGTTGATAACATCTAAGTTGTTCAATACCAACCATGGCTCACTTCTTTATTCCATGTTCTTTTAAGTAGTCATATATATATACACATATATCTATATATATATAATGAAATATATATAAAATTTATAGGCTGGATGAAGCACAAGCTGGAATCACGATTGCCGGGAGAAATATCAATAACCTCAGCTATGCAGACGACACCACCATTATGGCAGACAGTGAAGAACTACTAAAGAGCCTCTTGTTGAAAGTGAAAGAGGAGAGTGAAAAAGTTGACTTAAAACTCAACATTCAGAAATCTAAGATCATGGCATCTGGTCCCATCACTTCATGGCAAATAGATGGGGAAACAGTGAAAACAGTGACAGACTTTATTTTGGGGGGCTTCAAAATCACTGCAGATGGTGACTGCAGCCATGAAATTAAAAGACGCTTGTTCCTTGGAAGAAAAGTTATGACAAATCTAGACAGCATATTAAAAAGCAGAGACATTACTTTGCCAACAAAGGTCTGTTTAGTCAAAGCTATGGTTTTTCCAGTAGTCATGTATGGATGTGAGGGTTGGACTATAAAGAAGGCTAAGTGCCAAAGAATTGATGCTTTTGAACTGTGGTGTTGGAGAAGACTTTTGAGAGTCCCTTGGACTGCAAGGATTTCCAACCAGTCCATCCTAAAGAAGATCAGTCCTGAATATTCACTGGAAGGACTGATGCTAAAGCTGAAACTCCAATACTTTGGCCACCTGATGCAAATAACTGACTCATTTGAAAAGACCCTGATGCTGGGAAAGACTGAAGGCAGGAGGAGAAGGGAACGACAGAGGATGAGATGGTTGGATGGCATCACTGACTCAACGGACATGAATTTGAGTAAACTCCAGGAGTTGGCGATGGACAGGGAGACCTGGTGTGCTGCAGTCCATGGGGTCACAAAGAGTCAGACACGACTGAGCAACTGAACTGAACTGAACTGAAAACTTACAGGAGAATATTTGTATCACCTGTTTCTTTTTTTTTTTAAACCTGTTTTTTTTTTTTCTTTTACACATGTTTCTTTTAAAAGTAGTATATATTTCATTTACCTTATATTCCAGGAGTTCTACTCGCATTAAATGCCAATCACCTGCAATAGTTTGTGCTCTATACCCTCACAAAAGAAGACAGGTATTATCATCCCCACATTTGATAATAAAACTGAGTGCCAATAAACTAAGTCATTTGTTCTAAGCTACTAAACAGTAAACAGTGGAGTCAGATATCGTACCCATACCTGTGCGACTCTAAATCCCATTCATAACACTATATAGTGTCATGTTTCTTAACACATTTAATAAGTATTACTGTGTACTCTCCACATGCTAGCACACTATTCTATATGCTGGAGATAAAGTGGTAAACAAAACAGACAAGCCCTTGCCCTTTACAGTAATTACATTCATATAACAACTCAATACATATTGTAATGCCAGATAATGATAAATATAAGGAAGGGTAAAAGCTGGAGGAGAGAAGCAATGGATCTTTTAGGTAGGGTGATGAAAATGACCTTTAAGTAGATAGATATATGACTGAATAAGGAATCAAGTCATGTGACGATTTGGAGAAAAACACAACAGGCCAAGAGAAGAAAAAAATAAAAAAATCTTGGGCAGAATTTTGTTTATTCAAGGATGAACAAAAAGGCCATTGAGGCTAAAATGAGCAAGGCAGAGATTAGTAGGATATGAAGTTAGAGAAAGGCAAGAGCTAGATCATATAGTCTTACAGTCTTCATTATTTTTCTGCTTAAAATAGAAGACATTAGAGGACTTTAAGACACAGGACCAAATGATCTGATTTATATCTTTTAAAAATCTCTCTGACTACAATGTTGAGAACTGACTGAAGCATGGGTAGAAGTAAGAAGATCAAATTTAAAAATGTACACAAAATTCTAGATCAGCAGCCATCCAGTATTCTAGTATCTAGTTCTATTGATTATCAACCATTTGAAATGCAGTGCATCTGAACTGAAACATGCTTTTAGTGTAAAATACACACCAGATTTTGAAGATAAAGGAGTGAAAAAAAGCAAAAGAATTTTTGACATTTACTATATGGTATAATGATACTATCTTAGATATACTGGATTAAATAACCTATGATTACAATTAATTTCACTTGTTTATTGTTTTAATGTAGAAACTATAAAACTGAAAATTACAAATGTGGCTCCCATTATATTTCTGTTTGACAGTGCTGATCTGGATGGTGACAAGTAGAATTTCAAACGTGGAGGAGGTAAGGAGCATTAGATTTGGGATTCATTTTGAAGCAGAGCCTACAAAACTTCTTGGAGGAGTAAATGTGAGGAATACAAAAAAAGAGAAATCATTTTGATTCCAAACACTTTGTCTCAGCAATTGGGTAAATGGTGATGAAATATACTAAAGTGAGGAAGCTGAGGCAGAAACTTGTGTCGGAGGTGCCCTGCTGGATATCCCAACAGACATGTCAAGTCCTGGTCCCAGCATTCACAAACAAAGGGAGCCTCATTCATACAGAGAACATATAAATGGTACCCCTGGAGTTATGCAGCGTTCAGTCTAGAATCCTATCCAACAATCTTATGTCGAGTATTCTGAGTAATACAGAAAGTGAAAGTGAAAGTGAAGTTATTCAGTTGTGTCTGACTCTTTGCAACCCCATGGACTGTAGCCTACTAGGCTCCTCAGTCCATGGAATTTTCCAGGCAAGAGTACTGGAGTGGATTTCCTTCTCCAGGGGATCTTATAATATAGAATCACACCAAATACTGTTGATTATTATTAGAACATAGTACAGGTACATACATTTAATTCATGTGTAATGTTAGATTCTGCTAATAAGAACGTCTGAGGAAATACAGTAACTACAAGTTCAAATGTTTTAACCTAGCAACCCACAATTCACATGTTAGCTCCAACACAGTTAGGTATGAACTCTCTATCCCTCAGTTTACTCACTTCTAAAATGAAGGTAATACCTACCTCAAGTTATAAGGATTAAATAAGATATAGTATGTAAGGTAATTAACATACCTATTACACAGTAAGAGCTAAATGCATTACAGCTATTAGCAAAATCATGAAGTAAGAAATGAAATAAGTAGCAAAGCTGCAAAGGATTTTGCAAGACTTTCATTCTATATTAATATTAGAATATACAGTACCTTACTTCAGGAATTCTCCAAAATTAAAATGCGTTACCTGTAAGTAGTGTTTGGAACATAGACATCCCTTGCAGGAAACTCCAAAATTTCTCTAGTAGGTCTAACTCTACTGTCAGGGTAAGGCTTCACTTGAAGCAGCTCTGGGGTCAGGCAGTAAAGGGGATTTTCAGGTGCAGGAGAAATGTCTATCTTCAGCTGAGCTGCATACAAAAAATACATTATAAAAACAATGTAAACATGTCATACAAAGTGAAGTAATTCGGAAGAAGAAAAACAAGTATCCTGTATTAATGCATGTGTATGGAATCTAGAAAGATGATAATGGATGAGCCTGTTTGCAGGGCAGGAACAGACATGCAGTCATAGAGAACAGACATGTGACGTGGAAGAGGCGGTAGGGAAGGAGAGGGTGAAACGAACTGAGAGAACTGAACTGACATATACTCCCTTGTGTAAATACACAGTGGGAACCTGCTACTAACACCGAGAACTCAGCCCGGTGCTCTGTGATGGTGGCGGTCAGGGGGAAGGAGGCTCAAAAGGGCGGGGACAGACACACACACAGCTGATTCACACTGTTGTACAGGAGAAGCTAACACAACACTGTAAAGCAATTATACTCCAATAAAAAATTTTAAATAAAATAAAAAATATAATAAATAACAACCTCACACGAGTATTTTTGGAAGGACTTAAATCCTATTTCTTCAAGAAGCCTGGAAAGAAATCAAAACTGCTATCACCTCAGAACTCTGAATTATTTCATCATATCAAATCTCAAACTACTAATGCAGACATAAAAAGATAAAATAATAAATGCTTACTGAATGAATGAATGGAAAGGAAGAGGCAAAGGAGAAGAAAAAGAACACAGGAATCTTACAGGGAAACAAGCCAACATTTCAAAGATTAAATGATTTAGCTTAAACTTTTGCGCTCATGCTCACTCATGTCCAACTCTTAAGAGACCCTAGGGACTATAGCCCTCCAGCTCTGTCCATGGGATTCTCCAAGCAAGAATACTGGAGTGGGTTGCCATGCCAACCTCCAGGGGGTCTTCCCAACGCAGGGATCAAACCCGCATCTCCTGTGTCTCCTGCATTACCACTGGGCCACAGGAGAAGTGCCAGTTTAAACGAAACTTGGTTGCTGTTCACTCGCTCAGTCATGTCTGACTCTTTGCGACCCCATGGACCACAGAACGCCAGGCTTCCCTGTCCTTCACCATCTCCCAGAGTTTGCTCAAACTTGGTAGACTTCAAAATAGTTTTACTCTGGAATAGTTTGCTCTGATCACAATAGAAACCTATTTGTGAGTATCTATCATTACATGTTATTTTTTTTCCCTCTAGAAAATAATTTTAAGCCACATATTATTCATTATTCTCCTTTCAGTACTCAAACTATCAAAGGTACTGAATCCTGTATCCAAACTGTTAGACTACATGAGAGCAGAACAGTAAAATGAAGAAGACTGACAGGGATTAAGCACAGAAAGACATACGGGTCAGATATGAGAAAAATTAACACATTATTACAAAAAATACAATTTTTAATGATGATAATAGCTGTCATCATGTCTACACAAAAATGTTTAAATACCTGTAATAGGTCTTAGTCGCCGTAAAACAGAAGATGGCCTTCTCATATCAGCAAGGAACTTGTACAGATCTTCATCACTTAAGCGATCTCCTTCCTAATATTAAAAATAGAAGAAAAAGTATTTGATCAAAAAAATATAGTACACTGAAAATAAATTTCTATTGCCTGTTAATTAATCCTGCCCCTCTTCCTTCAACTTAGTCTGAATGAAAAGTTAAATTAACACAATTATGATTAAAAATAAATATGCTAAATTATTTTCTTCTTTCTATGCTTTTAAATTATATTAAGCTATAATATTGCTATCTATGTTTTAGCTTTATAGATTTATTTACAGCTCATTATCTATGTTTATAAGGTACTACAGGGCATTCTAAAATATAGAAAAATCAATGCAAGTTAGAAGCAGATGAAGAAATGAATGTAGACAGAAAAGACATACATATGTATACATATACACATATATATCTAAATGACAGTTTTTAAATTTGTTCCACTTGCATTTTCATTTGTCTTTGCAACTTTATATTGCCAAAATATAAAAGCAAAATACAGAGCATTGGCTAAATTTGAAAATGAAAAGAAAAAAAGAACAACAAAAAACTACCCTTAAAAAAACCATAACTATCCTGATAATATGACTAAAAAGAAAACTCCAAAAGGACCTCAATCAATGGGAAGACACACACAAAAAACAAGACCAGGTCTAATTAACAAAGAATTTCCAATTTATTGTAATTTTTTTCTTACAGTTAAAATAGGCAGTGATTGACTTTTTTCTTTTATTTAACAGTCTTTAGATTTTATTAATCCAAACCTTCTGCATTTGACATCTTATTTTTTTTAATCCATAGTTCATATAGTATCTTTTTATCTTATTTGGTAATAAATATATTTAAGGCTCCTTTATTACTGTGAGTTCACCTTGAGCCAGATCCCAGTAGTTCACTATTGTATTCTAAGCAGGATACAGAACAGATCTTCTTTTATCCCATTATTTTAAATAGTGATTTTTACTTTTCAAGCGGTTAGAGATTTTTGTTAATACTTGTATAAATGGTTTTTAGCTTTACTGAGTTATAGTTAGAGAATTTGACTTCATGAAGATTTTTTCAGTGACCGAATATATGACTGAACTATTGTAAATGTTCTATCAGTCACTGAAACAGTATATTCTCTCCTTTTGAGTATAGAAATTAATACAGAGCTTTAAATTTAAATGGCCCTTATTTAGAATACATTCAGATTATCTCAAGACTCAGTTATTTCTGTCTACTTAACTTGTTAAACCAATTATATTAATGGCTTCCATTCTTTTTACTCCGTTTCCATGCCTTTTGCTGCATGGGACATAATTCCCTTCTCTAGGGTCGGCCATGTGACTTGTTCTAACCAGTAAACAAACATTTTATAGAGACTTGAAAAATGCTTGCAAAAGTAAGCTTGCTTCCTCTCTGGAACTTGTCACTGCCATAAGAACACAACCCAGCTGGCCTGCTAGATGTTAAGAGTGCGCAACATATAAAAAGTCTGAATCATTTCAGTTTTCGCAGCAGAAGTCAGTCTAGATCAACTGACTCTTATCAATCTCCAAACACATGAATAAGCCTAGCTGACACTCATTCCTCCATACTGCATGTTCACTGCTATGTGCTCCTGAAGCAACATATAACTTCTATACCTGTCAACAATAGAACAAATATCCTTATAATGTATGGATTTAATTTTTATTTTTAAATCTTTATGCATTTCTAATCATGTTGGCCTGACACATTTCAAATCTGTACATAAACACTCCTGATAACTATATCAAATCATGGACAGTAATCATTCATCAATTAAAAAAACAAAATGAGAAAAAAAGTTGCCTTCTGTATCTTATTTAGGAGAAACTTATACCTTGAATTCTACTTTATTAAACTTGTAATGTCTGCTTTTTTACTTAATTTGCACTTGCCTGATACACAATATTCAAGCTATTTATAAAAATGCTTATAAAAGTCATACATGTTAAGTTAAAAATTATAGAACTGCATAAAAGTTAAGTGTAAGTGCTTTCCATTTCTCCATATATCCAGAAACCATTATTTTATAAGTTTTTATAATTACTTTGTTCCAGTTTCCAGTTACTAGTCCTCAATAGGGTTGTGTAGATGATGAATGCTCAAAAAATATGTATTGGATAAGTAGGTAGGTGGGTGGATTGATGCTCAGTACATGGTGAATGCTCAAAAAGCATCTGTTGAAATAAGTGGGTGGGTGATTGGATGACTTGCTGATTTGAGATTATAACAGTAGTTCAATAATAAAGTAGGCTGAATTAAACCAAAAAGGAACTGAGGAAATAGTGGCAGAAGTGGAACACCAATTGAAGAAGGAAAAAGAGAAATGTACATCTACTGCCCTCTTTCCACAGCCAAGTTTGGCCTATTACCTCATCCAAGTAACACTATGGCATTTTCTAGATTCTTTCTTGCACTATTACCACAATAAGAAGACCCTTACCACTTCAGACACTTCTCACCGGCTTTGTTTTCCATTTGAGTGTCTCAGAACAGCTGCCTGTGAAGGCTACTGATACATAACTGTGAGAAGGTCTTCAAGTAGGTGCTGCTGCTGCTAAGTCGCTTCAGTCGTGTCTGACTCTGTGCGACCCCATAGAAGGCAGCCCACCAGGGTCCCCCCTCCCTGGGATTCTCCAGGCAAGAACACTGGAGTGGGTTGCCATTTCCTTCTCCACTGCATGAAAGTGAAAAGTGAAAGTGAAGTCGCTCAGTCGTGCCTGACTCTTAGCGACCCCATGGACTGCAGCCTTCCAGGCTCCTCCGTCCATGGGATTTTAAAGGCAAGAGTACTGGAGTGGGGTGCCACTGCCTTCTCTGTCAAGTAGGTGACTACCTGTCAAATCACAGGTTGTGCTGCCCTAAACACCTTGCCCTCTCAAGTTACAAGGTGTCACTAAGCTAGGATTTTCTCTTCCTATTTACAGTAACACCTCAGAAGGAGAAATTTTGAGACAATACTTAGCCTTTTCCTTTAATCTGCTCCAAAATATATGCATGGTACCCTTCGACAGTTCATCATCACACAAATACAAATTTTTCTCCCATTCTTATTATAGTTCTGGTTGTTTGGTTACTTTAGACAGACTTCCAAAATTTTCTGATCTTAATTCAGAGTATAAAATTCATTTTACATCAAAATCCAGTAGCACATACATCACGTAAGGACATACAGACAGGTATGCACACACGCAAAACTTAGAGGGAAAAAAAGCCTACTGAAGCAATACTTAACTTCATGAAGTGCAATGCACTATTAATTTTTTATTCAACTTATTTTTTATTTTTTTAAGTTGAGTGTTATTTACTAAATTTATATTACCATTAATGGATCATGACCAGCATTTGAAAACTACTGATCTGATTCACAAGTTGAAGTACAGAAAATATACTTGCAAAGAACAAAACATCTTTGATCAAGAACTGTTTAGACTTATAAACTCACCTATAAAAAAAATTTTAGCACAAAAATAAACTACTAGAGCCTGAAACTTCTATTCCATATACTATGGATGTGGTATTTCAGGTTAAAAAAAACTTGGGTGGTGAGGACAGACATAACCCCACTAAGTTTAACTGACCAAGAAAATTCATAAACCATCAACGCTTAAGAAAAGTTAAAATATTAAAATTAAGAAATAGGATACAGATACAGATGACTGATTATGAAGCATTACTAGTCAATATCAACATTTAAATAAATATGATAAAACAACACATATAATATTAATTGTTTTTTCTTATAATTTTTATTCTTAATGCTTTTTTAACTTCTTGAAAGCACAATCAATTATTATATGTACATGTACTACATGGACAATTATGATTTTTCTGGAGTCAAGAAAAATTTATGTACAAGTAGCCCACTAGAATTCCTCCATGACAGAACAATACCTGCTTAAAAAAATTTGTTACTGTGAGAGTAGCAGGTCGAAAGCTGGTCAAGTTACAAGCATCATCTCCACTTGTTGTCCTTTCAAGTGATCTTCTCCCAACAATACTAGAATTCCTCCTCTCGGACCAAGACCCCTTTCGTTCTACCAAGGGAAAAAAGCAAGATATTCATTTCCATGATATTTAAAATGTATCAGCTTTACAAACACAGGAAAATATCCACTAAAGGTAAAAACTGTCCCTGCAGCATACTGATTACAGTAGAAGAATTTAACTTCTGGAAGATCTGTAAGGAAACATTTCACCTAAATCTTTGGGTTCTCTCTTAAAACTTCTCCAGTGTAAAATAAATCACTACCACGTAAAGATTATGCAAATAACCAAAGATGAGCTATGAAAAGCACACAGAGAGGCACTATATATTTACTAGAAAATGTTCACATAATGCAAATTTTAGTCACCTTACAATGGTCCCACAGTCTCAGCACTTGAGTTTGAAACAGAATTTAAGCTAATTTGTATTCAAAGTCTTAGTAAGATAAACTTACTATTCAAAACCAATAGAGCAACTATGCTGAAGATCAACAAGGAAATAGAAAACAAACAAAGCTATACACAAACTAGATCTAAAAGTCATCTACAGTCTATACTACACTAAGCAAAAGCATAATATAGATTCTTCTCAAGCACACACAGGAAATTCTCCAAGACAAGACTATACACTAAGCCACAGAACAAAACACAATAAATTCCAAGTGACTTAAATCATCTAAGATATGTTTTCCAAGAGTAACAGAAATTAACCTATAAATCAATCACAAAAGAAAATTTTGGAAATTCATAAGCATGTGGAAATTAAACAGTGCACTTCTGAATAACTGATTAATCAAAGACAAAATAACAAGGGAAATTAAAAAAAAACACTTAAGATATAGGAAAATGAAAACATAAAATCCCCAAACATTTAATATATCACTAAGGAAGCTCTCATATGGAAATTTATAGTTGCAAATGTTTATATTAAAAAAGAAAGGTCTCTAATCAGTAACTTAATTTACATCTTGCTACTGCTAAGTCACTTCAGTCGTGTCCGACTCTGTGCAACCCCACAGATGGCAGCCCACCAGGCTCCCCCATCCCTGGGATTCTCCAGGCAAGAACGCTGGAGTGGGTTGCCATTTCCTTCTCCAATGCATGAAAGTGAAAAGTGAAAGTGAATTCGCTCAGTCGTGTCTGACTCTTAGCGACCCCATGGACTGTAGCCTACCAGGCTCTTCGCCCATGGGATTTTCCAGGCAAGAGTACTGGAGTGGGGTGCCATTGCTTTCTCCAATTTACATCTTAGGAAACCAGAAAAAGAAGAGAAAGCTAAATCCAAAGCAAACATTAGAAAGGGTATCAAAAAAGACAACAGTTGAATGGGAATAAATGAAATATAAACTAGGAAAACAACAGGTAAAAAAAAATCATTGAAACCAAACATGGACTCTTCAAAAAGACAACATTTTTAAAACTTTAACTGAAGTGATGGAGAACAAATACATAAAAAGGACTCAAATTACTTAAATCAGGAATGAAAGAGGGAACAGCACTACAAATCTTAGAAAAAGGATTATATTGAAAAACTACAAATACCTGTAGGTCAGCAGATTAGACAACAATAAGATAATTTGAATGAAATGAGTATTTTTCTAGAAAGATATACATTACTGAAACTGACTCAAGAAGGGAGAGAAAATATGAATAGATCTAAAATAATAGATCTAATTAGTAAAGAAAATACTTACCACAAAGAAATGACCAAGCCAAAATGGCTTCACTACTGAAAACTTTCAAACTTTCAATGAAAAACTAATACCAGCTGTTTACAAACTCTTCCAAAAACAGAAATAAGAATTCACAATTCATTTCTATGTCACCAGTATTATCCTGATACCAAAATCACAGATTACAAGGAAGAAAAACTATACACCAATATCCCTCAGGAACATATTAATAGAAGCAAAATCACTATACAAAATACTAGGAAACAGGTTCTAAATAAACATCTATAAAAATTATTAACATATCATGACCAAGTGGGACTTCTCCCAGAAATTTAAGATTAGTTTAACATCCAAAACCAATCAATTGATGCAATACACCATACAAAAAGACTACAGGACAAAACCCAGACAAGTCATCTCAATAAAAGCAGAGAAATCATTTTATTAATATAAAATCCAATATTCTTCCCTGATAAAAACACTCAAAAAGTTAGGACTAGAAAGAAGCTTCCTCAAAATACTGTATCACATCTATAGAAAATCTACAGCAAACATCATACTTGATAGTGAAAGACTGAATGCATTCCCTCTAAGTCAGGAATAAGGTGAGGACTTATACACTAGGTTCTTATTGAGATAGCTAGAAAAGAAAAATAAATAAAGACATTGAAATGGAAAAGGAAACAGTAAACCACTTTTTTAAAACGTATACACTAGGTTCTTGTCAAGATAATTTAGAAAAGAAAAATAAAGACATTGAAATGGAAAAGGAAAAAGTAAACCAATTTTTATTTGCAGATGACATGATCTTGTATGTAGAATCCAGAGAAGAAAAAAAAATAGTTAAAAGATTCAAAAAGGTTTCAAAGTACAAGATCAATATTAAAAAGCCAGTTGTATTTCAACCTCTAGAAATGAACATTATAAAAATGAAATTAAGAAAACAATTCCATTTAAAATGGCATCAAATAACAAAAAAACACATGAACATACATTTAACAACAGAAGGGCAAGACTTGTACACTGAAAACTACAAAACACCATTAAAAAAACTTAATAAGATCTAAATAAATGGAAAAACATTTCATGGATTGGAAGACTTATTATTGCTAGAAGGGAAACTCTCCCCAAATTGATCTACCAAATCAGTGTAATTTCTATCAAAATTCCAGCTGCTTTTATGCAGAAATTAATAGCAGATTCTAAACTTCTTATGAAAATACAAGAGCTCAAAATAGTCAAAAGAACTGGAGGACCCACATTCCCAATTTCAAAACTTACTGCAAAGCTAAAATTATAAAGACAGTATAAAAATTGCATAAGCTTAGACATATCTATCAATGAAATAGAAATGACAGTCCAGAAATAAACCCACATATCTACTGTCAATTGATTTTCAACAATTATGCCAAGACCATTTAATAGTGCAAGAATGATTTCTTCAACAAATGGTGTACGAACAACTAGATATCTACTTGGAAAAGATGAAGCTAACCCTTATAAGTAATTCTTATCATGTACAAACATTAACTCAAAATGAACTATACCCAAATGTAAGGGTTGTAATTATAAAACTCTTAGACAAAAACACACAAGTAGCTGCTTTTCAGTCTTGAATTAGGTAATGCTATCTTAGGTATAATAGCAAAAGTACAAGCAACAAAAGAAAAAAAATCAAAGAAATTGAACATCAAAATATAAAACTTCAGTGCTTCAAGCAATGCCATCAAGTAAGTAAAAGGACAATCACAGGATGGAAGAAAATAATCTTCAAATCCTTTATTAGATAAGGGATTTGTATCCAGAATATGTAGGACAAGAAGCAACAGTTAGAACTGGACATGGAACAACGCACTAGTAAAAAAACTGGGAAAGAAGTACATCAAAGCTGTATATGGTCACCCTGCTTATTTAAATTATATGCAGAGCACATCATGCAAAACGCTGAGCTGGGTGAATCACAAGTTGGAATCAAGATTTCCAGGAGAAGTATCAATAGTCCCTGATATGCAGATGATACCACTCTAATGGCAGAAATTGAAGAGGAACTAAAGAGCCTCTTGATGAGGGTCAAAGAGGAGAGTGAAAAAGCTGGCTTAAAACTCAACATTCAAAAAATGAAGATTATGGCATCCAGACCCATCACGTTATGGCAAATAGATGGGGGAAAAGTGGAAACAGTGACAGATTTTATCTTCTTGGGTTCTAAAATCACTGCACATGATGACTACAGCCATGAAATTAAAATACATTTATCCCTTGGAAGAAAAGCTATGATAAACCTAGACAGTATATTAAAAAGCAGAGACATCAATTTGCTGACAAAGGTTTATACAGTCAAAGTTTTGGTTTTCCAGCTGTCATGTATGGATGTGAGAGTAGGACCATAAAGAAGGCTGAGCACTGAAGAATTGATAATTTTTAACTGTGGCACTGAAGAAGACTCTTGAAAGTCTCTTGGACAACAAGACCAAACCATCAATCCTAAAAGAAATAAACCCTGAATATTCACTGGAAGGACTGATGCTGAAGCTGAAGCTCCAATACTTTCGCTACCTGATGCGAAGAGATAAACTCATTGGAAAAGACTGATGCTGGGAAAGATTGAGGGCAGGAGGAGAAAGGGGCGACAGAGGATGAGATGGCTGGATGGCATCACTGACTCAATGGACATGAGTTTGGGCAATCTCACAGGAGATGGTGAAGGACAGGGAAGCCTGGCGTGCTGCAGTCCACAGGGTAACAAAGAGTTGTACACGACTTAATGATTGAACAACAACAAATCTAGAATATATAAATGATTATTATATAGTCATTTATAAATTATAACTATTAATTATAACTTAATGACAAGAATACAAAAAAAGCTAGTTAAAAAATGAGCATCAATAGTAAGAAAAAAGTCATTAAAAAATGGGAAAAGGATATAATTATATATTTCTCCAGAGAAGATGTACAAACAATAAATGCAAACAAAATGAAACTCAACATCATTAGCTATCAGGGAAAGGCAATTCCAAACCACAATGAGATACCACTTCACCTGGATGGCTATATTCAAAGGACGGATAATAAAAGTACTGGCAAAGATGTAGAGAAACTGGAACCTTCATACACTGCTAGTGTAATTTTTAAATGGTGTGGTCACATTGGAAAACAGTCTGGCAGTTCTTCAAAAGGTTAAACAAAGAATTGTATTACCATAAATTTCATTTCTAGCTATATGTCCAAGAGAAATGAAAGCATATGTCCACACAAAAGCGTGTACATGAATTTTCCTTGCAGCATTATTTATAATAAACAAAAAGTTGAAACAATCCAAATGTCCATAAACTGATGAATGGATAATAAAATGTAGTATATCCATTCAAGGGACTATTATTCAGCAATAAAAAGAAATAAAATTTTGACACATTTACAACATGGATGAACCTTTCCAACATTATGCTAAATGCAAGAAGGTAGTCAAAAGATTACATATTGTATAATTGTATCAATATGAAACGTCTGGCACAGGCAAATCCATACAGACTGAACAGATTACAGGTCGGTTAGCACTGAGTGTGGGGACTTGAGGAGGATGAACAGTGACCACCAGTGAGTATGAAAGTGTTTCAAAATTAGATTGTGGTGACAGTTGCAGAACCTTATGAATATAACAGAAAACACTGAATTAGAAACCTTAGATGGGTAAATTATATGTGAATTACATCTCAATAAACATGTTAAGGAGAAAAAGAAAACCCTTTCAATGCCTCATTACATTGCAAAGTTGACCAAAAAAACAAGCCTATGTAAGCAAAAACTATAGAACTATTTTACATAAAACACTCTTACCTCCAGTGCTTATTTCTACCTCTGTAGAATCTCTTTCCAAACTTCCAGCACTGCTAACAATATTCATTAAATGGATTGCAGTCCAAGCAAAAGGCATGCGATACTTCCCAAGTCTTTGACAAAACTGATCAGCTTGACTTTTCAGCTTCTCCAATTTTTCCTTATTCTGTAAAACAAAACTTTATACATTATATGATTATGCTCAAAAGAAATGAATTAAAGGCTATATCATAACGGAAAATATAAAGGTTAACAATCTTCAATTCTCAGCAAAATGGAAAAACAATCCATACCTTTCAGCAATCAATTAACAGTGTGTGCGTACATGCTAATTTGCTTCAGTCATGTCTATTAGTGACCCTATGGACTGTAGCCTGCCAGGCTCCTCTTCCATGGGATTCTCCAGGCAAGAATACTGGAGTGGGTTGCCATACCCTCCTCCAGGGGATCCTCCCCACCCAGGGATTGAACTTGCGTTTCCTGCCAATTCCTACATTGCAGACCAATTCTTTACTGCTGAGTCACTGGGGAAGCCCCAGTTAACATTATATTAACTACTAAAGAACCTTAACCAGCTCTACAAATGCATCTAAAAGTCTGTAAAATTTGTTTGTGATGATCTTATTTTGGGATAAAAGAAAGGAGAGCAAGTGTCAAGCATGTTAATGTACTGCATGTACTATTTTATGAAAGAAATATAGCCATGTTTCAGTCATCAACTGTCAATCACAAAATATTCTAGGTTATGACTTATTAAATTTTTTTATTCTATAAAAAAAAGATGGAAGCATTTGGGCCACTTTGAAATAATCACTAACTTATGACAACTATGATGTAGAAGTAGGTAGTGCACAAACAGACCAACAATAATATGTCCAGAATTGTGATAAAAGAAGCAATCAAAAAAAGTACAAGGGGACTAAACCCTTGAAAAAGACTAATAATGCAAACAGTACATGCTTATCTGGAAGACAACCTGAAGCTGGCTCAACTTTTAGGCCATCCCTGAAACAAACACCAATGTGGCCTGCAATAGTCAATCCATAGTTCAAGGGTGAAAATCTACACCAAAATCTCTCATGTGCTCTTTCCATATAGGACGTCAGTGAGGTCATACTCTAATGGCAGTGTCCTACCATGGGACTCAGGACTGAGAAAAGATGAAGGGATACCGAAATGATAACAATGTTTTTTGCTATATCTATTATACCTCCAAAATAGGTCCTTGCTTTAGGAGTACTTACAGAAAATTAAGGACCCATATTGAAATTATGTAAATACGTTAGGGAAGAGTGAAACAAGCCACAATGACACACCTATGAGTTTCATATAACAGAGAAAATTTAATTTGTAAAATGACAACCTGGGGAAAGACAGAATACTTTAACCCTACTTTCAACCAGATATCTAGGATCTAGGAATCAGAGAACATCGTGTGCTCAGATGTACCCGTAATAGCAAAAAAGGCTCAATTCTTGTTATAAATCTCAGAAAAACAGAAAGCAACAATTTTCTAAATTTTGGTGATTTGTTCAATACTCCTCAAGCACACTTCTCCTGCCTGTTTGACATTAAATCATGTGTTTAAAGATCCAAAAATCACCTTTTATTCTTATAGCTAACTCAGAGAACCTAGAATTTGGTACCAATTATTCACCAACTATTTTTGCTTTATAAGTTTATCCAAATTCTATAAATTTGTTATCTGATGGCAAAGGGGAGAGTATATTTTCTATTTTTACAACATTCCTTAATTATCTGCCACTAGACTGATATCCAAAATACACCTGCTTTGCTAGAAAAAGTTTCATCAAAATCACTGTCTGGTAAAAAAAAAAAAAAAAAATCACGATCCAGTGGTTTGAATTCCATAAATCCACTGCAGGGGGCATGGATCCCATTCTTGGCTGGGAATCCCAAAAGCTGCAAAGCATAGCCAAAAAAAAAAAAAAAATCACTATTTTGTAAATACAGAAAATTTTCATTATTTACGAATTAAACTGAATTACTTTCTCTCCAAGAAAAAAATTTAAGAGTCAACTAGTTTGGGGGTTGGGGAGATGTCAAAGAATAGCATAGCACATGACTCAAACTAGATGACAAAGGTAATAAAGAAGAAAGAGCATGCCATCAGAAAAAGAAAAGAAAATTTTAGTAGTAAAATTTAATATGCTCAGTATGGCATCCTCTCAGATTATAATTTTGGAGATTAGAGACTATTTAGGGTTGGGTTTGGTGATCTGTGGGGAATGGAGAGTGACTGCTAATGACTATGAAAGTGGGGGGAATAAGAGGCAAGAAATTCTACCTTGGTGGCATCTGCTTCTTTGAAAATCATATACGGTTCTGCACACTCTCCAATGTCTCCTTGCTGCAGCACTTTTTCTAGCTGTCAAAGGCAAAAAAAGGAAAGATTAATTAAGCTTAAAAATAAAAGCAATCAGCCTGGAATGCAAGGATGGTTCAACACATAAAAATCAATCAACTTAATACATCACATTAACAAAATAACAGAACAAAACCACATGACCATGTTAATTATTGCAGAAAAAAGAACTGGACAATTCAACACACTTTCATGATAAAAAAAAAAAAAATTCAACAAACTTGGAAAAGAAGAAAACTACCCCAATATGAGCCCATCTATGAAAAGTCCACATCTAACATCTTATTCAACGTTGAAAAACTGAAAGCTTTTCCTTTAGAATCAGGAACAGGATAAGAATGTTAACTTTTGCCAATTCTACTGAACAAAATACTGTAAGTCTGAGCCAGAGCAATGTGACAAGAAAAAGGAAACCCAAAAAAGAAACAAAAACATTCAAATTAAAAAAGGAAGAATTTACATTATCTCTATTTACAGACAACATGATCTTTTACACAGAAAATCCTAATATTCCACAAAAAAATGATTCAGTTCAGTTCAGTTCAGTCGTGTCCAACTCTTTGCGACCCCATGGATCGCAGCACGCCAGGCCTCCCTGTCCATCACCAACTCCCAGAGTCTACCCAAACCCATGTCCATTGAGTCGGTGATGCCAACCAACCATCTCATCCTCTGTCATCCCCTTCTCCCCTGCCCTCAATCTTTCCCAGCATCAGGGTCTTTTCCAGTAAGTCAGCTCTTTGCATCAGGTGGCCAAAGTATTGGAGTTTCAGCTTTAACATCAGTCCTTCCAATAAACACCCAGGACTGATCTCCTTTAGGATGGACTGGTTGGATATTCTTGCAGTCCAAGGGACTCTCAAGAATCTTCTCCAACACCTCAGTTCAAAAGCATCAATTCTTCCACGCTCAGCTAAGGATGTCCAACTCTCACATCCATACATGACTACAGGAAAAGCCATAGCCTTGACTAGACAGACCTTTGTTGACAAAGTAACGTCTCTACTTTTTAATATGCTGCCTAGGTTGATCATAACTTTCCTTCCAAGGAGTAAGCGTCTTTTAATTTCATGGCTGCAATCACCATCTGCAGTGATTTTGGAGCCCAGAAAAATAAAGTCAGCCACTGTTTCCACTGTTTCCCCATCTATTTGCCATGAAGTGATGGGACCGGATGCCATGATCTTAGTTTTTACAACTAATAAATAAATAAATAAATTCAGCAAAGTTACATGATACAAAATGAACAAAAATTAGTTGTATTTCTATACCCTAACAAGCAATTCAAAAAGGAAATTAATAAAATAATTCCATTTATAATATCAAAAAGAATAAAGTACTGAGGTATAAACCAAAAAGCTGAAAGACTTGTAATCTGAAAACTGTAAAGAGCTAAATAATTTTCTACAAGAATGCCAAGACTATTCAATGGGGAAAGAACACTTTTTCCAACAAATGGTGTTTAAAAAAACCCTGAATTCCTAAATGCAAAAGAATAAAGTTGAACCCTCACATTATATACAAAAATTAACTCAAAACAGATCAAAGACCCCCCCCAAAAAAACCCTAAAACTATAAAACTCCTAGAAGAAAAATAAAGGAAAAGCTTCATGTGATTAGATTTAGTAATAGATTCTTGGATTTTACACAATAAAAGCAAAGGCAACAAAAGTAAAAATCATTAAACTGCATTACATCAAAATTTAAAACTTTTTTATATGATAGGACACAATCAACAGGGTGAAAAGGCAACTCACAGAATGAGAGAGAAAATATTTGTAAATCATATAACTGATAAAGAATTAATATTCAAAACAGATAAATCCTACAACTCAACAAGAGAATAGCAAATAACCTGATTATTAAATGAGCAAAGGATTTGAACAGACATTTCTCCAAAGAAGCCAAACAAATATCTAAGAAACATACAATGAACACGCTCAACATCACTAATCAGTTTGCTGTTGTTGTTTAGTTGATAAGTCATGCTTGACTATTCTGTGACTGCATGGACTGTATGTAGCCTACCAGGTTCTTCTGTCCCTGGGATTTCCCAGGCAAGAATACTAGAATGGGTTACCAATTCCTTCTCCAGGGGAATCTTCCTGACCCAGGGATCGAACTGACATCACCTGCATTGGCAGATGGATTCTTTATCACTGAGCCACCTGAGAAGCCCTTCACTAATCACTGGGCTTCCCTGGTGGCTCAGCGGTATCACTGGGCTTCTCTGTGATGCTGGTGATTTAACTGAATGAAGTATGTAAATCAACTGACCAACCTACAGACTCCTGGAAGGAGCACAAGCACCCAACAGAGTACAACCTAGACCAGCTGACCACCAGACAACTTAGATGCATGAACTCAAAAAATGCTTACTGCTGGATGCCACTCAGATTTTTGTCTTTTTGTTCTTGTAGAGGAATAATTAACTAATACATAGACCAAGGTAATTTTTCTTTCAAAAAACAAAATTATATTGCTGGACTATGATAAAAGAAAACTTTTAAATATAATTTCTTTAAAATTTGTATATATCTTAACTTGTTCCTATTTTTGAAATTACACAAAAGTCTTTTTCTGTTTATATACAAATTTTTATGTGTGTTTAGGTATATGTGTATTTATTTTACACAATTGGGACCATATGGTATGAACCATCTCATTTTTAAGCAGACAGTATTCTAATCATCATCACTATCTTTCTAGTTCATGCCCTCAAATATGTTCTATTTTATGAAAACTTACTATTTTCCCATGTAAAATAATGGTGTATAGACATCTGTCAATTATTTTAATATCTAGAACTTTACTTATAAGTGACTTTCTGAAGACCACTGCTGCTAAATCTTTGCTTGAAAAAAAAAAATAAATAAATAAATCTTTGCTTGGAGAATTGTTCATTGTAACTAAGATTTATTTTAACCTGAATTCATAGGAATCTATCCACAAATTAGGACATTATTCCTGTGGGTAAATAAAATTCATTTCATGACAATCTACTTTACAACCTTATTATAAAATTCATTACCTTTTTATGATAATTTTAAGGTAAAATGATTAAAGACTATATTTTAGGCAACTCTCAAGTCAAGGTCAAGTTAAGGTAAATAATTATTAAGTTATCCTAAGCTAGACAGCTTAGTAATATTCAAATTTTAGTATCTGTAATCCTTATTCCTAACCGATTGATAGTCAAATCATAATGCTCCATGATTTCAATGATTTAGATTTTAGTATTTATATAATTTAGGAACTGCATGATAAAACCACAGTATAGCTCCATATCCAAATAACCATAGATGGTTAACTTAATATGCCAATGCAGCTAAGTTATCAAACACCAGTCAAGATGTTGCTGTGCAGGTATTTGTTTAGAGGTGATTAACTTGTAAATCAGTAGACTGAATAAAGCAGATTACCCTTCATAATGTGGGTGGGCCTTATTCAGTTAGTTGAAGACCTCAAGAACAAAGACTAAGGTTTCTCAAAGATGGATTCTCAAGACTACAACATAGCAATCCTCGATGTGTATATGTATCTTCCTCCTATTGATCTGCTTATTTAGAGAATTCTAATACAGCTTCCCACTCAAGAAAAATTTAGGTAGCAGCTATAGTATACATCCAATATTATGTTAAAAAATATTAACATGAAAAAATAGGCAAAGATAAAATCTTTGACCTTAAAAAGCTTGTGATATTGACAGGCAGACAAGTACACAGACATAACACAAATAAACAAATACATTTAACATTATTCTCACCTTTATTACAAGAAAAACATCTTGGGAAGGATAAGTGATAGAAAAAATAGCTGATCTTGCCAGGGTGGTAATGGCAGCAGGTGGTACATGTGGACGTAATAATCCTTTCATCTGCTCAGAATTAAGGTCAAAATAGAAGTTTTCTGAAATCTAAAACACATATTCATATGTTAAATTTAAAAACTGTGCATTTTATAAACACTCACAAAAATCATAAATATTCAGTCTTAAAATATTACAAATATTAAACAATTATACTAACATACAATGTACCATACATTTCACTATCAGTCAAGATATATAAAGATCTTTACATATCTAAATCAAAGAAAAAAAATTAATGCAAAAACATATTCTAAAGAACCATATCCCATACTCTTTTAGTAAGAAATTTAACTTCTGATAAAGTATATAAAGAAACTATTATTAAGATGAATTACCCCAAGTTGAGTCTTTGAAAACTTAAATAACATTTCAGAAGATGTGATTTAGGAAATACAAGATGCTGGAGTAGAGTCCCACTACAGAAATCCACAATATGCTGACAGCAGAAGTCATTAAAGGCATTTCAACTTTCTACTACATGGTAGGCTTAGAATACTAAAAATGATGTATGATAAGTCCTCTGAAAAACTCCTAAGTGTAACAAAGATATAACAGCAAAACCAAGAGCAATATTTTAGATAAGAATATTTAAAATATAAATAAATGATCTTTTAATAACAGCTAGTGAGAATTTAAAAATTACATCAACAAAACTTCACTGTCACCATCAATCTAACTCTTTATACATCATTTGCCTAAGATGCTTTTCTTGTTTTTTTTTTCTATTTCTTACACTAAAAGTAAGTTGCTCCTGCTACTTCTTTTTGGAACTCTTTCAATGAAACAAAAATAAGTCAACTAAACTATTTTACAGTAGGAAAATAATGTCTCACAGTTCTATTTTCTTTTTAAAAAAAAAATCCATGTTTAATAATAGTCTCAAAAAATCATTCTTATAAAACAAATTAGAAACAGGTTCCAGAACCTCGGACTGTGACAAAAGACTACATTCAAATTATATAACCTTACCTTTTTCTTTTCTTTCACATCATATAAAGCCAAACTTGCAAAAATGGGTTCAATTTCAATCTCAAACCTTTAGGAAGAAGAAGGATGAGTTTTAAATATATACATACAATATTGTAAAGTTTAAAAATAAAATAAAATTTAAAAAAATAATAAAATAAAATAAAATTTAAAAAATAAATAAATAAATATATACATAAAATACACAGTTCGAATGAAATTCTCATTCCAAAAATAAATTCCCTCTATACCTTGTACTTCTATCTACCTGGGTTATACCATCTATACTACCCATCTTCCTTGAACACACTTTTCCATGAATATCTTCCACAGTCTAAATCAACTATTAGCACATACTTCAAAAGCTTCAAAAAAAAGTCCACCCCCTGGTGTCACTAGTGGTGAAGAACCAGCCTGCCAACGCAGGTAACACAAGAGACGTGGATTTGATCCCTGAGTGGGAAAGATCCCCTGGAGAAAAGGATGGCAACTCACTCCAGTATTCCTGCCTGGAGAATCCCATGGACAGAGGAGCCCAAGGGATACCGTTCACAGCATCACAAAGAATCGGACACTACTGAAGCGACTTAATACACACCATGAAACAAATATAAAATCAACTCTAAGGAAAAAGATACTATTGATATTCCTCAAGCCAAGAACAGTGTCTGATAAATATTACAGATTTCAGTGAATTTTTTTTTCAAGTTTTAAGATAATTATATAACTGAGGCAAAGAGTCATCTTCACCTGTGAGCCAAAAGTGCTCGGAAGTTCAGCTTCACAGGTAAGGTTAAATGCTTGGAAGCATTTAACATTATGTATAGAACAATACTTTTCTAAGGGACACAAACACAAGTATAAAATCCACTAGGATTTTTTTATACTGGCACTCAAAACATTACTCCAGAAAAGAAAAGTTATATAGTAAACAAAATAAATACTCACTTGAGTGATAAACATTTTACAAGAAGTCTTTGACCAAAATGTTCTTTGGGCACATCAGGAACACTAAGTCGTTCTATTGGCTCTTCCTGCAAATTGACAAGCAGCACCCAAGTGAACATGCTTACCATGTTTCAACCCTTGACAATTTATTGTTTAAGAACTTATCTTATTAACCTACTACTTTAAGTCTTCACAAGTATGCAAAGAAAAGAATGGCCTATTTATCCTCAAACAAAAGGCATTAGATTATAAGTGTGCTCAATTATATTTCATTTACAAAAAGCATAGCTATATTTCCATTGTTTTATTCCCTACATTTATCATAAAACTATTAATATATACAGTTCATACTCCCAAAACATCTATCTCTATAATCTTTTGGTTCTTTATCCAAATATCTATACCTCATCTGGTGATGGATGCAAGGCAAAGAGTTCCTTGTGACGATTTGATTTCCTTTGGTCATCATTCTGACGGTCTATTTCTTCATTTGGAGTTCGATCAAGTAAGTTGGGAAGCAAAGCATCAGGAAGTGAATTTTTCAAGTCAAAAATACTGCAGGCCCAGCTACCCCTTGGAGTATCGTCTATTGACATTGAACGTCTTTTAAGATCATCCTGCCATGCAAAACATTAAATTTATTAACCAATGAATAAAAAATAAACTATTTCAAAAGAACGCCTTATAGTCATTTAAAAATAAAAGTATTACTTGTTCATCCTGGTAGTTGTTGCCATCTGGAGCTTCATCGGATTCAAACACCTGCTTCGGCAAACCTTTTTGCCTTTCTTTCTGTTTATCTAATGTATTAGGATTAAATCCTGTTCCCAGTTTATGATATCTATTCAAAATAAAATAGTTAAATAAATATCAATTTTCTGAAAATTTTTCATTTTCATCATCATTATATAATAAGCTAACTCTTCTCCATACCATTTCTTTACATAGTAAGAATATATTCTGGCAGTTTTGAGTATATTAAACATTTAAGAAGAAGAAGAAGTGAAGTCACTCAATCATGTCCGACTCTTTGCAACCCTATGGACTGTAGCCTGCCAGGCTCTTCCATCCATTGAATTTTTCAGGCAAGAATACTGGAGAGGGTTGCCATTTCCTTCTCCAGGGGATCTACCTGACCCAAGGACTGAACCGGGGTCTCCCACATTACAGGCAGACTCCTTAACGTCTGAGCCACCAGGGGAGTCTCATTAAACATTTAACCAAAGGTTTAAGAAAACATCCATCCAAAATTCCTTTAATCCAACTAGACAGCAGATTATGAGTTTCCAGAGGTAAATCATAATGTCCTTCTTTTCATGACAATCCTGTGGATATACTGTATTTTAAGTTGTACTTTCAATTAAGAAAACTGGTCAGTACAAGGAAATGATGGGACGCCAGGTTAAAAATAAAATGAAAGAGTAGAAAATATAAACTGCATTCATAACAGTGTAAATTTTTAAAAGGCAAAATATAGAGAAAGCATTGAACCATAAAGTTCAAACAGCCAAAAAAAATTTTTGCTATATCTCATTATGTATAAAAGATCTCAAGCAACCTAAAGCTTCAGACTTCTAAAATGAAAAACAGCAAGATCTACACCATTGTGGGTGTGTGTGTGTGTGTGTATATAAATATATATATACTTAACATATATTGTTATATAATATGTATGTTAGGCTAAGAACTCTTAAATTAATACAAGCTTTTTTCCAAACAACCCAATATCCAAGATTATCAGAGACACTACAATCAAGAGCATTTACCGTACCATACCTCATACAGTCACAGTGGGAGAAATTTTAATTGAAGTATAAACAATTATAATTACCAGAGGATATTATGGTGTATCAGTCAATTGATGACACAGTAAATAAACACACCTGATACAAATTAGTCACATTGTGTCTTGTTGCTAAAGGTACTGAAACAGCAGCTATATGATGTTCATATCATAGCATAATCATAGATTGTTTACCATTTGAGCCACCAGGGAAGCACTAGGTTCTCAAGCCCCCACTATCTGTGCTCTTAAAATAGGGATACTTCTACTCCCAGGTCTATGCATAAAGGCATAGGAGGTTTTAAAATAACCAAATGTCCAACATTTACCCCAGCTCCCCCTTCTACTGCCTGTATTCACTGAACCTAACGTTCTATTGAACCTTGGGCATGTATCTTCTCCTTGGATTATTTTGTCCTGTGGTTTTCTATTGTTTCCAATGACACCTATCTTTTCTATTTCAGGGATACTTTAAAACTTTTAGACTGCCAAAAGTATCCCTTTCATCTTCCATTTACCACTAAAAATAATATCTGCTGCTGCTGCTGCTGCTAAGTCACTTCAGTCGTGTCCGACTCTGTGTGACCCCATAGACATCAGCCCACCAGGTTCTCAGGCCCCTGGGATTCTCCAGGCAAGAACACTGGAGTGGGTTGCCATTTCCTTCTCCAATGCATGAAAGTGAAAAAGTGAAAGTGAAGTCGCTCAGTCGTGCCCGACTCTTAGCGACTCCATGGACTGCAGCCCACCAGGCTCCTCCATCCATGGGATTTTCCAGGCAAGAGTACTGGAGTGGGGTGCCATTATAACAGAAAAAAATATATGCATTAGAATCTGATGCCCCTAGGTTCTAATCCTAGCGATCCCATTTTTTGGCTATGGGATCTCAAAGAAATTACTTAACTACTCTAAGCCTAAGTTACCTTATCTGTTGGAATCTTAAATGAGCATTAAGTACCCAATAAAATGCCCAGTATATAATGTTAACTACCATACCCTCTTGGCTTAAATCAGGGTGAGCAACCCCATGATTACAGTTAAGTAGCAGATTCCAGATTCCATGAGGTTATTTTGCAACTAATCTCTTTTTGTTAACATTTCTGATTATAAGCTTCCAACATACAAGCAGATGTAAAGACTTTTGAGTTATCTGACAGAGAAACAGTATTCTTCAGTAATCTGTAAAATCTGGCTATTGAAATACTTATCAAAATTCTAAGTTCATAAAAACAGCTCTTCTTTATAAAGGGTAGCAGACTGTGCTTTTATTAGGTCACACTAAAACTAAAAAGCATGTCAGCAGTATCCCCAAGAGTGATGCTTAGCACAATATTAAACGCAGTGAAATAAGACAGAAGGGCAACACAATAAGCAATGAACACATCACTGTTGCTAGTACAATTTAGCACAGAAAACTTCATTTCTCAAAACTGTAATGTCTTAACAGAATTTTGCACTATTGCAGTAATTATTCTTCCTTTAGAAAAATAGAATGAGGCCAAGAACATTCAGCACAAAGACCCTCTTCACTATGCAAGTTAGCAAAGGAAAAGTAATTTTATTTTATTTCTTAATCTGACTTGATATTTCAAACACCATCCACTAGGAACAAATTTTGTGGCAATACCTTATTTTTACAAATACTTACTTGACTGGATATACAGGTCAAGGACCTATAAATATTCAGCAGGTTAATAAATGGCCGAGACCTTTCAAACAGCTTGATCTAGAACATCAGCTATTAAATTTAACTTAATCAATCAATAAATTGGATCCATTTGAAAAATATAAATTATTCATCAATATTTACCTATGATTTCCCAAAAGAATACTACAAGTCATTATTATTACATATTATTAGTAATTATTAATGATCTGTGATAATAGAAGTACTATCCCCAGTTCAGTTCAGTTCAGTTGCTCAGTCGTGTCCAACTCTTTGCGACCCCATGGACTGCAGAACTCCAGGCTTCCCTGTACATCACCAACTTCTGGAGCTTACTCAAACTCATGTCCATCAAGTATTATTTTATAAGGAAAATAAGAGAAAGCTAAGTGTGGCACTTCTAAGGAGGAAATATGTATATGCAAAGGTTCTTCTATTACTTTTTCAGCTATTTTTCAAATGAATTTTCAGTTCTCATAATTAGGAGTAACCTACCTTAATCCATTTATAGATCCTGCTCAGTATTTTTAAATATCAGGATGAATATACAACTTACTTTCTGATCACAATTGCCCAGTCTTCTGTATAACTTCTAATACAATCTCTAACATGTGGATCCATTTCACTGTTTTAAAAAAGAAAATATATTTATAATTTAGACAGGAAAGCACTGATGTTTATGAATTTTGCTGCTGCATTCTTGTTGAATACCACCACAAGAAGCAGAATCCAAATAAAATAATGGAAGGCAGTTGTTTTATAGTTACACTAAAATCAGAAATAGGTAGATGTCTCCTTACCTTTCTTCAGGTACAGCTGAAACAAGAGTTCTACAGTCCCTAGGACTATAAACCACTTCAATATCATCTGGAGGGAATTCAACCAAATCCCTTAAAGGTCCAGAATCCACAGCTAAAGGATGAGTAAGGAGGTAATCTTCCAAATCCACTGGGTCCACTGCTTCAGTAAGCGGCACCTTTATAAAGAGGGGTAGGTGACAGAGGTGGGTAGAAAGGAACAGGTGGATACAAGAATTTTAAAACTTTAAATAAAGGAGATTTATTATTTTAAAAAATATATTTTTCTCCAGTTATCTCTAAAATGTCAACAGATATTCAGCCAGATGCACTAAAGAAATCACAGGTGTTGGCCTTCCTATAGTTCTTTGTGCTTGGGTCAAACTCTCTTTTGATCTTCTTGCTTCGATTTTGCCCTTAACTCCCACATAAAAACAGTAAGATAATTAACAGGTTTATAATACTTAACAATGACAAAATGCTCATTGAAGGAATTCTTTTTTATAATTTGGAATTTTCATTTCTAAGTTTCTTAATGGTGTCTTTATTGTTACTGCTGATCACTCTGGTAAAAACATGCAACATACTGCGGTAGGCTGAAAAATGGCCCTACAAAGATCGCCACAGCCCAATCCATGAACCTTAAATGTCAAAATAAACAGATAAATAAAATACAAAATAAAACACTGTTTGAAGATACCATTAAGGATCTTAAAATAGGGACATTATCCTGGATTATCTGAGTGGGTCCAAAAGGCAATCATATATATCCTTATATGAAGTCAGAGGGAGATATGGCCCACACCAAAGGGAAAACCATATGAAGAAACAGAAAAGAGAGATTTGAAGAGTCTCGATTTCATGATAGAAGTGATATAGCCACAAGCAGCCATCAGAATCTGGAAGAAGCAATAAAAAAATACTAAAAGGAGCCTCTGAAGAAAATGTGACCTTGCCAATACTCTGATTTCTACCCATTGATACTGATTCGAAACTTCTGGACTCCAGAACTGTGAGAGAGTACATTTCTGTTGTTTTAAGCCACCTAGCTTGCAGTAATTTGTTACAGCACCCAAAGAAATTAACACAGACCATATTAAAAGTATTATTAGCGATAACAGAGTATTTGTGGCATTCCTTAGCCAAGCTGAAATAATAGTTTTTGATAAGGTATTCTACTTCTTGTCTAATTCAAGAAAGAAAAATTATTTAAGCAAAACTATAAAGGATCTTATATTTTCATATATTAACATAAAAATTGTGCAGCTGTAGATCAATGAAAATAAGAATATGTTATTTTTCAAGATATTCAATTGGGTAAAAAATACCGCGACTTGCTACCATGCAAGTTCACATTACTACAAAGAAGGTGCTTTAATCTAAACTTCTCTGGACTGAACAACTAAACAGAGTTGTTAAAACAACATTTTAAAGATATGAAGTAAAATACTGAATAACTATAATATCATAAACACTCAAAAGATAGTAACAATTATTGTCATTATCTTTATGTGTTTTCTCATTTATACCGCCCCTAAATCTTGTTAAGTTAGAGATAATTACTATTTCAGTTCTACAAATAAAGGCAATTGTGGTCAAAGAAGTTAACTTCTGGAAATAACAGCCACAAAATGATGGAGCAAAATTTCAAACTGAGTCTTCAAAGTCTAAAATTCATGGTTTTCTCTCATAAGCATTCTATCTCACTATTTCATCAAGTACATAAATATACTATCATGACATTCTTTCTAGAAGCAAAGAAGCAATTCATCAAGGAAAGGGAAATCTTTTTCAATTACTGTTGTTGGAAAAGCTGGATAACTATATGGGGGTGGGGGGTTGGGGAATGAACCTCAATTCTTATATCACAACATGTACAAAAACTGAGATGGATCATAGATACAGACATAAATGCTAAAACTACAAAGCTGCTAGAAGAAAATCGAATATCTTCAGAATATAGAAGTAGGCAGAGGTTTATATTTAGGTCTTTGATCCATTCTGAGTTTATCTTTGTGTATGGTGTTAGGAAGTATTCTGATTTCATTCTTTTGCATGTAGCTGTCCAATTTTCCTAGCACTACTTATTGAAGAGACTCTCAACACTAAATGACAGAGAAGATAAATGATCTTGTTTACCAAAGTCACAATGAAAGTCACTGGTTTTCTAGGTGTACTGTTAGCTAGACTTGGAACAAGGAAGTAAGTATATGTTTGCTACCACTGTCTCCACTCTCCCTGCCTCCCATCAGAGGCAACTGCCTGGGCGAGTTTTCAGATGTAGTGATAAGATGCTTACAACTACATATTATTTTACAAGACTCCAAAGAAAGATCCTGTATTTACAGATCCAAGGCAGAAGACTGAAAAATGATTTTATAATAGAAAGTGACTAGACAGTAAGCAGGGTTAAAGGGTGACAACAAGAAGCAACCGTGAAGCACTAGAATCTCTCACAGGCGATGTGAGACACTGTCTTCCTTCAACAGTCACTGTACTGCAATTGTGACTGATGTGTTTAGTGTTAAGGTCTCTTTCAAACTCTTCAGGTATACCATCAAAATTCTTGTATTTGATTAGTGGTTATTTCGGGCTACAGGGAAGGGGGGTTAATTAAAGGGAGATAGCCAAAGATTTATTTTTGAGGTAATGAAAATGTTTTAAATTGACCGTTATGATGGTTGCACATATCTGTGAATATACTAAATCCACTGAACCATAAATTAAATGGGTGAACTGTATGGTTATGTGAAATAAATCTCAATTTAAAGCCATTAAAAAAATTGAAACCATCTAATCATACACAGAAAATATAGAAGATAGGAAAAACAAGTATACAAGGAAGAAATTTCAAAAAAGTTGAATCAGAATCTAATCAGTTACAGGATATACAGGAAATAGAAAAACAAGTCTACAAGGAAGTATACATAAAATCCAAAAGGCAGGAAACTGTAAGACAACTAATCCAATTTCGTCAACAAGTCAATGGCACAAAAACAAACTTAAGAGTTGGGGGAGGGAGTAGTATTCTACTGTATAGATACACTACATCTTTATCCATTCACCTGTTAATGGGCATTCAGGTTGCTTCTATATATTGGCTACTGTCAGTAATGTTGCCAGGAACACTGGGGTGTACCTTCTTGAATTAGTGTTTTCATTTCTTCAGATAAATACCCAGAAGTGGAACTGCTAGATCATATGGCTTTTTGAGGAACCTCTATACTGTTTTCCCCAGTGGCTATACCACTTTACATTCCCACCAACAGTGCTCAAAGGTTCCCTTTTCTCCATATCCTTGCCAGCATTTACTATCACTTGATGATAAACAACATCAAGGTTGATCAACCTTATCATTTTTGATGCTGCTGCTAAGCCGCTTCAGTCATGTGCATTTCTTGATGATAACCATTCTAACAGGTATGAGGAAATACTCTCATCGTGGTTTTAATTTCCATTTCCTTGACGATTAGTGATGTTGAGCACCTTTTCATGTATCTGTTGGTCATCTGGATGACTTCTTTGGAAAAAAATGTCCATTTAGTTCTTCTGCCCATTTTTAATTGGATTGCCTTTTTGCTGTTAAGTTGCATGAGCTCTTTATATATTTTGGATATTACCCCTCTTATCTGAAATATATTTTGCAAAATTTTGTTCCCACTGTTGTTGTTATTCAGTCACTCAGATATGCCCGACACCTTGAGACCCCATGGACTGCAGCACGCCAGACTTCCCTGTCTTTCACTATTTCCCAGATCCTGCTCAAACTCATGTCCATTGAGTCAGTGATGTCATCTTGTCCTCTGTGGTCCCCTTCTCCTGTCTTCAATCTCTCTCAGCATCAGGGTCTTTTCTAATGAGTCAGCTCTTCACATCATGTGGCCAAAGTATTGGAGCTTCCTTTCAATGAATAGTCAGTGTTGATTTCCTTTAGGATTGACTGGTTTGATCTCCTTGCTGTTCAAGGGACTCTCAAGAGTCTTCTCCAACACCACAGTTCAAAAGCATCAATTCTTTGGCGCTCAGCCTTCCTTATGGTCCAACTCTCTCATCCATACATGACCACTGGAAAAACCGTAACTTTGACTAGACAGACCTTTGTTGGCAAAGTAATGTCTCTGCTTTTTAATATGCTGTCTAGGTTGCTCATAGCTTTTCTTCCAAGGAGCAAGCATCTTTCAATTTCATGACTGCAATCACCATCTGCTGTGATTTTGGAGCCCAAGAAAATAAAGTCTTTCACTGTTTCCATTGTTTCCCCATCTATTTGCCACGCAGTGATGGGACTGAATGCCATGATCTTTGTCTTCTGAATGTTGAGTTTTAAGCCAGCTTTTTCTCTCTCCTTTTTCACCTTCATCAAGAAGGTCTTTAGTTCCTCTTCACTAAGGTAGTGTCATCTGCATATCTGAGGTTATTGATATTTGTCCTGGCAATCTTGATTCCAGCTTGCGCTTCATCCAGCATGGCATTTCACACAATGTACTCTGCATATATGTTCAATAAGCAGGGTGACAATATAGAGGCTTGACATGTCCAGTACTAACTATTGCTTCTTGACCTGCATACAGATTTCACAGGAGGCAGGTAAGGTGGTCTGGTATTCCCATCTCTTAAAGCATTTGCCACAGTTTGTTGTGATCCACACAGTCAAAGGCTTTAGCATAATCAATGAAACACAAGTAGATATTTTCCTGGAATTCTCATAGGATGCCTTTTGTTAATTATTTCTTTAGCTGTGCAAAAGCATTTAAATTTGACAATTTGACATTTAAAGTCAACAATTTGTTGACTTTTGCTCTTGATGTTTCTGCTTTAGGTATTATATCCAAAAAAAAATCTTTTCTAAGACCAAAATCAAGGAGCTTTTTCTCTACATTTTCTTCTAGGAGTTTTATACTATTACCTCTTTTGTTTAAGACTTTGATCCATTTCAAGTTAATTTTTGTGAGTGGTGTAAGATATGGGACCAATTTCATTGCTCTGCATGTGTCTATTTAGCTTTCTCAGCACCATTTATTAAACAGACTATCGTTTCGCCATTGGATGCTCTTGGCACCCTTGCAGAATATTAGATCACCATATGCTGCTCATATGGTGATCTAATATTCTTCCAACCATATGTTGGAGGATATTATGATTAGTGAAATACATCAGACAGAAAAAGACAAATATTTTACAATATCACTGATATGCAGAATCTATAAAATAAAACAGACTAAAGAATATAACAACAATAGCAAAAAAAAAAAACAGACTCACAGATATAAAGAATAAACCAGTATTACCAGTGGGGAAACAGAACCAAGAAAGAGGTAGGAGATTAAGAAGTAAAATCACTATTATAAGGCTTCCCTGGTGGCCCAGTGGTAATGCAGAAGACATGCAGAAGACATGTGTTCAATCCCTGATCTGGAAGATCCCACATGCTGCAAAGCAACTAAGCCTGTGCACCACCACAACTGAGCCACTGCTCTAGAGCACAGGAGGTACAACCACTGAGCTCACGTGCCCCAGCTATTGAAGCCCACACAGCTGAGAGCCCGTGTTCTGCAACAAGAAGCCCTGCACTGTAACTAGAGAGCAGCCCCTGCTCAAGAAACTAGAGAAACACCCACACAGCAACAAAGACCCAGCACAGCCCAAAATAAATAAATTACTATTATAAAATAAATAAGCTGTAAGAATATATTATACAGCAAAGGGAACAGAGTCAATTTTTATAATAGCTATAAATAGTACAACCATTAAAGATAGTGAAACACTGTGTTATACACATGAAACTTATTTAGTATTATAAATCAGCCCTATTTCAATTAAAAAAAAAAGAGGAAGGAGAAACTACCCTCTTTTTTTAAATGCAAGTGATCTAAGACCAAATTCCATCTGTGGATTTCGTTTGATCCTGATTTGAATAAATCAACTACAAAAAGACAAGTGAAATAATTGAGAAAATTTAACATGCACTGGATAATAGATGACACCAAAGAATTACAGACTGTCTGTTTTGTTGTGTGATAACAGCATTGTGGCTAAATAAAAAAAAGTCAATGTTTTCACTTGTCTTCTACTTCTGTGTATGTTTGAAGATTCCCATAACTTGAAAAGAGCTTTCTCAGAAAGAATATAAGAAAAGAAATTGAAGTCAGCAAGCTCTGACAACGCTTTGAAGGAATTCTGTTGCAAAGAAGAGCAAAGAAATACTGAAAACGGGAGACTGATGGAAAAGTGGGGCAAAAAAAGAATTCTTTTAAATGGGAGAAACAGCAGCACATCTGCATGTTTGTAGACTGATGGGAATGTAATGATCCAGTAAACAGTAAAAGTAATGCCATAAAAGAGCAGGGAGAATTACTAAAGTACTGCATTTTAGTAACAGAGGAGTTGGGATCTAGCTCCCTAGTGGTTTATCTAGAGTAACTGGTGAACAGACAGACAATACAGGTACAGAAGGTAAAAGGTGGACACACGTGGTGGTAGGAGTATGTGGATGCCCCTGACTGCTTCAATTTTCTCAGTGAAACAGGAAGCCAGGTCATCCTAAGACTGAAAATAGAGAAGAGCAATTAGGATTTTAAGGGAAGAGTAGGAGGCATGAAATGAGTCAACTAAAACAGCAGGAGAATGAACAGACTAGGAAAATAAAATATTTTTAGTTTAAGCAATGTAGAAGTCTTCATGCATTAGTGGTCAGATATGTAAAGTGAGACCAGTCAGTGAGACCTGTGTATTTTTCTCCAGCCACGCCCAGCTGCATGAGTGCTGACATGAAGTAAGCATAAGGTTGGGTTTAAACAGCACTGAGGTAGTGCCAATGACATGAGAAGTTAAGGAAATCAATGGTATATGCAAAAGAGTAATTATAAATTTCAACAAATAATTTAAGTTTGGTAAGGAGAAGAAAAAAAGAACATCAAGGAGTGAAGGACCTAAAAGCATTAGCAGGATCAGTTGAAGTCAGAGCACCAGAATAAGAGCGCAAGAGAGAGAAGCAGCGGTGGTCAGAGAATAAGAATTGTGGAACTGAGAGTACATAAGGCTTAGTCATTCATAAAGACCAAATCCAGGGGTAACTATGGAAATGAACAGTGAAGGTGTAACACACAACACAGGAAATCAGTTGAAAAGAGGAGTTCAAGACACTCAATAGGGTATTAGAAGGACCATCTCTGTGCACACTGAAATCATCCAGAAATATACATATTATAAACTTGCTCCCATCAGTATGTTACTGTTGTTAAAAGTAAACTTCATATCTTAAAATTTAATAACAAACATTATAAACATGTCACCACAAGCCATTTAAACTACTATGCTCTGGCATACCATGTTTGTTCAATAATTGGTACTATTTCACAGATAAAAAGAAAGTGTTAATATAACTCTACCCAACTCACTCTTAACTACTTTTTCAGTTTTTGACAAATGGAGCATGTTTTTAATTCATATTCCTACTACAACTAAGTATCAGGGTTTTTTTTTTAATTAAAATTGATTATCCTCATGCCAGCCTCTTGAATTAAAAAAAAAAAATATATATATATTTATATCTCTGACACAGCTCCTGGCTTAAAAGCAATAATTCAAAACTATATATTCCTTTCTATTGAAGGAGATAGATAATACTATGAATCTACACAATTATATAACACTTACTTCAGTATCTATTGGGGCTTCCCTGGTGGCTCAGAGAGTAAAGAATCTGCCCGCAATGTGGGAGACACACGTTTGATCCCTGGCTCGGGAAGATCCCCTGGAGAAGGGAATGGCAACCCGCTCCAGTATCCTTGCCTGAAGAACCCTATGGATAGAGAAGCCTGGCAGGCTACAGTCCATGGGCTCACAAAGAGTCAGACACAACCAAATGACTTACTTTCACTACTTCAGTACCTATTATTCCTAGAAAACATTCCTGAATTTTCATGTATGAATCCGCCTTGGGTCTGAGAAATTCTATTTATACAATTCCAGAGTTGATTAAATCCTGAATATAAAGTTTTGGAGTTGATTAGGAAATCAACACTTCTGTAACACCTCCCAACACTCCCCTGTTGTGTGATATTTCAAGTTTCAGGAAAAAGTGAGGTAGCAACCAATAAGGTTGTTAGTGATACTAATGATGGAACCCAATTTCCTGGCACTTCAGTTCAGTCGTTCAGTTGTGTCCAACTCTTTGCAACCCCATGGACTGCAGCACGCCAGGCTTCTCTGTCCATCATCAACTCCCGGAGCTTGCTCAAACTCATGTCCATTGAGTCAGTGATGCCATCCAACCATCTCATCCTCTGTTGTCCCCTTATCCTCCTGCCTTCAATCTTTCAGAGCATCAGGGTCTTTTCAAATGAGTCAGTTCTTCACATCAGGTGGCCAAAGTATTGGAGCTTCAACATCAGTACTTTCAATGAATATTCAGGACTGATTTCCTTTAGGATGGACTGGTTTTATCTTGCAGTCCAAGGGACTCTCAAGAGTCTTCTCCAACACCACAGCTCAAAAGCATCAATTCTTCAGCACTCAGCTTTCTTTATAGTCCAACTCTCATATCCATACATGAATACTGGAAAAACCATAGCTTTTGACTAGATGGACCTTTGTTGGCAAAGCAATGGCTCTGCTTTTTAATATGCAGTCTAGGTTGGTCATAGCTTTTCTTCCAAGGAACAAGCATCTTTTAATTTCATGGTGACAGTCACCACCTGCCATGACTTTGGAGCCCAAGAAAATAAAGTCTGCCACTGTTTCCATTGTTTCTCCATCTATTTGCCATGCAGTGATGGGACCAGATGCCATGATCTTCATTTTTTGAATGCTGAGTTTTAAGCCAGCTTTTTCACTCTGCTCTTTCACTTTCATCAAGAAGCTCTTTAGTTCCTCTTCACTTTCTGCCATAAGGGTGGTGTCATCTGCATATCTGAGGTTATTGATATTTCTCCTGGCAATCTTGAGTCCAGCTTGTGCTTCATCCAGCGTGGCATTTTGCATGATGTACTTTGCATATAAGTTAAATAAGCAGGGTGACAATATACAGCCTTGACATACTCCTTTCCCAATTTGGAACCAGTCTGTTGTTTCATGTCCAGTTCTAACTGTTGCTTCTTGACCTGCATACAGATTTCTCAGGATGCAGGTCAGGTGGTCTGGTATTGCCATCATTTTCCAGTTTGTTGTGATCCACACAGTCAAAGGCCTGGCTCTTATCTTTCCACTGTTTTTCATGGCCTAGTCAGAATGTAACTGTAACATACCATATCTTAAACACATTACTTACTGTGGTATGATGAGATATATTGCCAACAATGTTGAGGTTTTTGAGCAGCTGGGGAGAGCCACTATACTGTCCGGAGATCTGCTTCCTGACTTCAGCAGCCACAGTTCTGCAACAAAAAAAGCAAATACATTGTTTGCAAAAAGAAATCAGCTTAATTTAAAATGGTAGAAAGCTAAGTATATTAAAAGTTCATTTAAAGAACAACAAAATCTCAGCATATCAGTAAGGTTATAAATTTATAAGCTAATTTAGTAAATACTACTTATAATTATAGTAGAACGTCTTTATAATGCTGATGCAGGGTACAAAACTGACAGTCAACTTACATAAGGCTTCTTTTTGTATATGACATTTCAGGGAAATATTTTGGGTTTATGACAGAGCTGAAAGCTATAAGAAGTATATATTATAAAGTATATAAATTTTAAGGATATAAAATTAATTCTAAAATACTTTATAAACAATATTCATGGCCCATAAAATTATTCCCTATTTTTACTTAACTAATAAAAACTGTCTGCATACTCTGGTATTAATGGCTTTCTATACTTCGACCCTAATCACCTCTTCAGCTTTTATATTCTATCTCAAATTCTTCTCAATGAACATAAATTGCTTCCTAGAATGCTGTTTCTCTCCTGTATCCGCAAATTCAACTCAACTATTTTAAAGGTAAAACTCAAATGGCAAGACTTCCATAAAAGCTTCTTGACTCACCACAGCTAAAATAATATCCTTCTTTAAAACTCAGAGCATTCATCATAACCTAACTCGCATTTTTCTCCTTCCTAGTTATTTTTTCCACATTCATGTATGCCCTATATAAACAGAGGCAATGGTTTCATTTACTGCTATTTTCCCTAAAATATTTGGCATGTGGCACTTAAAACAGAGAAATGTTTATTCACCTCTGGGCCAGCTTGATGATACTTTTGTTCTGGAGTGTTCTCAAATTAACGGTTGAATTCAGAGCCCTAAACATCTTAGTGCCCATTCAAATTTCCAGCTGAATTTCTAGACAATCTCATTTTCCAAAAATTATCTGAATATTATATGATATAGTCTTTAGCCTCTTCTCTTCCATACTTCCTTACCTTTTTCATATTCAACCACTCTACACATACCTCTTGAGCACTGTTAGGAGCTGACTACTCAATTAGAAATTTTTGATACAAAGGTAAAAGAGTTATTTTTTAAGGCTCAAGGTACTGAATTAGCTCAACTTTTTCTTTACTTGAAGTACTTTAGATCATATTTGTGTTTCATAAAAAGTTAATTTGTTATTTTTAATTGCCAAAAGTTGGAAGCTTATTCAACAGGTAAAAGGGTAAACAAACTGTAGTACATTCACACAATGGAATACTATTCAGCAACTAAAAAAAAAAATGTGCTAGCAAGCCAAAGAGATGAGACATGGAAGAACCTTAAGAGAATATTGCTAAGCGAAAGAGACAAGGTACTGTATGATTCCACCTACATGACATTCTGGAAAAAACAAAAGTATGGAGAAGAGAAAAAAACCAAAAACAGCGGTTGCCAGGGGCTGTAGGAGGAAGGAAAAGGGAGAGAGGAATAAGTAATGCCCAGGAGGTTTTTAGGGCAATGAAACTATTCTCTATGACACTATTATAATAGACACATATTCTGTACATTTGTCAAAACCTAAAGAATGAACAACACAAAGAGTAAACCCAATGTAATTTTTGGACTTTAACTAATAATAATGTATTAGTATTGGCTTATCTATTATAACAAAGGTTTCACATTAATCCAAGATGTTAATAATAGGGGATACTTGGTTGGGGTATAAACATGGGTGATCTCTTCACTTTCCACTTTTCTTTAAATCTAAAACTTCTCCCCAAAAAGTCTTAGTTTTTGGTTTTTTTTTGAAAAGCAAATGAATAAAAAAGACTGACAACAGACAAGGGAGGAAGAAAAGAGCATGAAGAAACCATTAGAGGTTAGAGATGAAAGCTAAAGAGAAAAGGTAACCTTTGAAGGAGAATACTGATCGAGGAGAGGGCAAAGGGCAAAGTCTGTAAAGCACCGGATGTGAGAGGACAGGAACATTTACTTCAGTTTATGGCTCCCCTTAGGTCTTTTAATGACACCTATCCACTGTGAATGCTCATCAGGTTTAGTTTAAAGGCCTTACAATCTCCTGATGGGTTGTCAAGACTGAAACGAAAATATGAAAATGCCTTTAAAGAGAGAGAGAGAGGCAGAGAACAAATATTATATCTCTACCTTCCTCAGTGCTACTTAACTCAGTCTACCAACCTCAACACAACTTCAGTGTTTCTGTTTTTCAGTGTTTCTGTGGCTAAACCATGAGTAATCTGAATTGTAAACTGCTGTATTTCATCAAGGTCAAGATCTTATTAATTGTTAAGGCTTGCTGTTACTTCAGGTACAGCTAAGAAAGAAAAGCGTCGTTAATTAACCATTACACCATCAATTAACTGAAAGACATACTCTGATTTCACAAAAATGGTAAAAAATGAAACAAAACTTAAAATATTACTTCCAAAAGAGACAATCTTTTGCTTAATAACAGAGACATGCAATCTCCACAGAGACATTAATCTCCACATTACAAATATTTGTCTTATTTGTACAAGACATGATTTCCCCCAAAGAGAAAACCAGCAAAAATTTTTAAAATAAGAACCATTTCCAAACTGAGCTATAATGGTAATAAAATATCTGCAACCCAGCAAAGGATGTATTTATATTAAGACCCTCTACATGAAAAGATTTCCTCAACGGTAATTGAGGAAATTTTCCCAAACAGAAAAGCCTCTCTTAACTACACCATGGTCCAAAGTATGCGTGACAAGTAATGTAATAAATATAGTTCCTGGTATCAGTTAAAAGCCTTTATCATAGATTACTTTTGTGATAATTTTTCCTATTTCTAACGTAGCTCATCTAGTAAAGCAATACAAAGAAGTCTTTTTACTTCTAATAAGCTATTAACATCAACAGCAAAGTGGAAAGAGGTCAAAAATCCCACAGTTACTTACGCTCTTAAATTATAATAGCAGAATATCTTCTTCCCCTCCCTGAAGAACATGATCCAATATTTGACCTATTTATCTCCTTACCAACTCTCACCAGCTCCACAAACTCCCTTACTATGTCAACACACATTACAGTTTCTACAAAAAAAAAAAAAAATGCACTCACTAAGACCATTCATCATGAGACATTAGAAATGACAAAGCGTTCACATTCTGAGGGAAAATTATGTTGCATGTAGCATTTCATCTAACCTCATCCCACTTTCAGATGCCCCATCAACCATGATTTCCAAATGTCTCAAGCCTAATCTGGGCCTCTCTCATCTCTACTCATTCTTCATGGGTCCAGAGGAAATGCCCAGGTGAAGATGGCAGGCGGATTCTTTACCACTGAGCCACCTGGGAAACCAAAGGAGAGTTTAGACTAAAACAAAAGAAGTTAGTTGAGCTACTCCTATAAAGTTTACAAAAAAAAAAAAAGTCTGCAATGTAATAGGTCAAATAAGAATAATTATCTCTTGGAACTGGTACTGTTTACATTGAAGACAGAACTCAGGGAAGAAGTGTAAGGGAATATACCATGGAATATACCAGGTAAGGGAACATATCAAAGACAAGGCAAAAGGGCTAGCTAAAAAGCCCCAAAAGAAAAAAGGTAAGAACAGATGATACTCCAATGCTGTGACTATACAAGTCCAAGACTGATAACCAACAGGCTGAATCATAGTTGGACCATTGTGTATAGTTCCTATTAAAGACAAAAAGAGGCAAAAATAAATAAACAAATGCAACACTGTATCACTTTCCAAGTATTTGTGCCAAATTTGTCCAATATAACCATAAGTTTACTTTTTAAATCTGTGAGTCTATTTCTGCTTTGTAATAAGTTCATTTGTGTGTGTGTGTGTGTGTGTGTGTGTGTGTGTGTGTGTGTGTGTACGGTTATCAGGGGAGGATGCGGTAGGAAGGGATAGTTAGGGAGTTTGGAATTGACATATACACTGCTATATTTAAAATGACTAACATAACACTGTTAGTCAACTATCAGTTCAGTTCAGTTCAGTTCAGTCGCTCAGTCCTGTCCGACTCTTTGCGACCCCATGAATCGCACCACGCCAGGCCTCCCTGTCCATCACCATCTGCCGGAGTTCACTCAGACTCACGTCCGTCGAGTCAGTGATGCCATCCAGCCATATCATCCTCTGTCGTCCCTTTTTCCTCCTGCCCCCAATCCCTCCCAGCATCAGAGTCTTTTCCAATGAGTCAACTCTTTGCATGAGGTGGCCAAAGTACTGGAGTTTCAGCTTTAGCGTCAGTCCTTCCAAAGAAATACACCAATATAAAATTAAAAGTTTAAAAACAAGCAAAAACAAACCTGTATATCTAATATCTAGATCACAAAAAATACAGAGAACAGTATTAACAATACCAAAAAAGGCAATCAGACAAAAAACAAAAGAAAAGTCGTGTCTCTTTAACAAGTCAATGTGATGAATAAATAAACACAGTGGGCTAAGCTTTAGCACAAAAAAGACATAAGGCTAAAAATTAAAGTCTATTCAAAAAGAGAAAGAAAGACTTAAATATAACCAAAAACAATGAATAGTTCTTAACTGGATCCTGGTTTGAACAAGATATTTCTAAGGATAATGAGAAATTTGAACATGGACAAGGTATTACATAATTAAGAATTAGTGTCTTTTTAATGTGGGAACAGTATTATAATAATGGAAGAAAATGTCCTTATATTTTAGAAAGGCAAATGAGGTCTATAATTTACCTTAAGGGCTTAAAACTCTTCAGTTATTACTGCTCTGCCTTAACAGAGAAAACTAGAAAACTAAATATGGAATACAGGTATGGCAAATACTCTTCAAGAAGTGTATCACATCCTCTGTACATTCCTGACTGGTTAATCTGCCTCTTTTACTCAGGTCAGACACTCATCCTCTGTGCTTTCAAAGCACTGTGTTTATCCTCATTCATTCAAAGTAACGGAGTTTCCAGGAGGCTCGTTCAGATAGGTGGCGGACTAGTCAGACTGTTTTCCATGGTGGAATGAGAACCTGGCCTTGCAGACAGAGTTTGATTTCAGCAATGGGAAAACCCAATGTTTGTAAACATTATCTTTGAAAGAAGCACATAAATTGCAATGTAGGTTTTTCTAAAATGGTAGTAATGCAACCCACAAACGTAAAAGTATGGTGGGGGAAAAAATAGTCTGGTGAAATATGAAAGATTTGGCTTCTCAGACCTGGCACATTCACTTTTCAGAGGTACCTTTGCAACCTCCTTGAAGAATGACTGAAGCCAAGGAAACTTTAATTCTGACAGGAGTATGTCTCTTTTCCTATATAAATGTCTCAAAAGAGGTTAATTTCTGCCATTAAAGAAAATGTGTACTGTTTTTAACTGTCTGGCGGCACTTTCCTATCAAAAGCTACCTCATCGTGATAACTGAGCAGATAAATAGTATGTATCAAACTGTTCTGAAATCTACTTACCTGTCTCCTTACAAGGAACTAAGCAATTAGTTTTACCTAGCTTAGCACCCTCTAGAAGAGTGCCTAGAACACTCTGGTTGCTTAATAAAGTTTAAAAAGCTGAAGTGAAAAATATGAGACTATAGAGAAATTCGGAAAATTCAACAGTGGCCACAGAACTGGAAAACGTCACTTTTCATTCCGATCCCAAAGAAAGGCAATGCCAAAGAATGTTCAAACTACTGCAGAATTGCACTCATCTCACACGAGAGCAAAGTAATGCTCAAAATTCTTCAAGCCAGGCTTCAGCAATACGTGAACCGTGAACTTCCAGATGTCTAAGCCGTATTTAGAAAAGCAGAGGAACCAGAGATCAAATTGCCAACATCCGCTAGATCATCAAAAAAAGCAAGAGAGTTCCAAACAAACCTACTTCTGCTTTATTAACTACACCAACAAACTGTGAAAAATTCTTCAAGAGATGGGAATACCAGACCACCTTACCTGCCTCCTGAGAAGTCTATACCCAGGTCAAGAAACAACAGTTAGAACTGGACATGGAACAATGCACTGGTTCCAAATTGGGAAAGGATTATGTCAAGGCTGTATTTTGTCATCCTACTTATTTAACTTACATGCAGAATACATCATGCAAAATGCCGGGCTGGATGAAGCACAAGAAGGAATCAAGACTGTCAAGAAAAATATCAATAACCTCAGATATGCAGATGACACCACCCTTATGGCAGAAAGTGAAGAGGAACTAAAGAGCCTCTTGATGAAAGTGAAAGAGGAGGGTTAAAAATCTGGCTTAAAACTCAACATTCAAAAAACTAAGATCATGGCATCCAGTTCTAGCACTTCATGGCAAATAGATAGGGAAACAATGGAAACAGTGAAAGACTTTATTTTCTTGGGCTCCAAAATCACTGCAGATGGTGACTGCAGCCATGAAATTAAAAGACACTTGCTCCTTGGAAGAATAGCTATGACCAACCTAGACAGCATTTAAAAAGCAGAGACATCACTTTGCCAACAAATGTCTATCTAGTCAAGGCTATGGTTTTTCCAGTAGTCATGTATGAATATGAGAGTTGAACCATAAAGAAAGCTAAGCAACAAAGCTTTTGAACTGTGGTGTTGGAGAAGACTTTTGAGAGTCCCTTGGACAGCAAGAAAATCAAACCAGTCCATCCTAAAGGAAATCAGTCCTGAATATTCATTGGAAGGACTGATGCTGAAACTGAAGCTCCAATACTTTCACCACTTGATGTGAAGAACTGACTCATTTGAAAAGACCCTGATGCTGGGAAAGATTGAAGACAGGAGGAGAAGGGGACGACAGAGGATGAAATGGCTGGATGGCATCACCGGCTTGATGGACGCGAGTTTGAGCAAGCTCTGGGAGGTGGTGATGGACAGGGAAGCCTGGTGTGCTGCAGTCCAGGGGGTCACAAAGAGACAGACACGACTGAGCGATTGAACTGAGCGAAAAATTCATAATTCCTCTTCCCAGTAGTTCAATAAGAATGCTAGAATGGAACAACTGATATGAACTTCTTGAGAGCAGGAATTACATCTTATTAATCTTTACATCTTCAGTGTCTAAGATAATGAGACAATGGCAGGGGGAGAAAGTAGAATGGAGAGACAAGTATAAGAGTGGAGAGAAAGAAAGGAGGTAAGAAAAAAGGATGAACTTAGAGACTACCCAGTATATGAACTTTCCAAATGCTTATCGAAGTAAACTAACCTATAAGTATTGTTGGTTTCTAATTGATTTAAAGGAGACAAGAAGTATATCTTTTTATCTATTACTGCCAAATAATCAGGTAAGTGCTTGCTGGGGAGGAAAAAAGTCTGAATCAACAGAGGTGTTCTAAATGTATGTAACTTTTTCTTTAAGAGCCTAGTAACATCATTATGATTCCATTTGTTAAGTGGTAAGTTTAAAAACTACTACTGAATCATAATGCTCTCCTATTCTATGTGAATCTCTTCTTTTTAACAATGTGTTAATAAGACAACATGTTTACTTATCTCAAAGTAGTCTCTAATATGTCTTTAGCAAATCTGCAAAGGGCTGGTTCCAGAACTACACTTAAAACTCTTTACCATTACATAAATACAGTTACTATGAGAAGTAGGGAAAATAAGATTTCCCACTATGGAGAAAAGGCAAAACAAATTGATAAAAGAAGATATCTTTTTTTAAAAAAGGAAAATTCACATGGTACTGGGGCATCCCAGGTGGCACTAGTGGTAAAGAACCCACCTGCCACGGCAAGAGACTTAAGAGATGAGATGTAAGAGATGCAGGTTGGATCCCAGGCTGGGGAAGATCCCCTGGAGGAGAAGCCTGGCAGTGCATGGGGGTCGGAGAGTCTGGACACAACTGGAGTGACACAGCATGCACACACATACATGGTATTAAAAACTCAAGCTTGCACTTCCCCTGGTGGTCTAGTGGTTAAGACTTCGTGCTCCCAATACAAGGAGCATGGGTTTGATCTTCCCTGGTCCAGGAAGATCCCACATGCCACGTGGTGCGGCCAAAAATAATTAAATAAATCTCAAACTTTACAAAGAAGTAAAAACAAAAGGTCTATTTCTCTACCCTTTCCAATCCCCAATCCCATTCCCCACTTAATGTTTTCTTAGGGATCCTTCAAGAAAAAGATGTGTGTATATAAGAAATTCTTACTTTTTAATACATACAACATCATACATAACCTTTTCTTGGTATCTTACATTATACACTTAATATATCTTGAGAATCTTTCCATATCAGCACATAAAATTAATAATAATATTCTATCAATGTTTACCAAGCACTTACAATGTGCCAGATGTTGTTTACAGTGTTAAATTTCTTATACCTCATTTAACCTTCAGAAAAACTCTATGAAGTGGGCACTATAAGAGGACACTGAAATTTCAAGAAGTTCAGGTCATATTAATCAATAAGGAATAGCCCTAAGATCTGAACTTAGAGCACTTACTCTTAACCACTGTTCTCCTCTTATCTAACATTGACTCCATGAAATGGATAAGCTGCAACATATTTAACCACTCTCTACTGGTAGACATTTAAGCTATTTCTGGTCTGCAAAGTTCATCATTAGAATGTAAGCTTCATTGAGAGATTTTGGTCTAAATCAAGAATTACAGGCGATTTTTACTTTCTCTTTTGGGCCTTTTGTATTTCCAAATTTCCTGCAGTACTACATACTAATCTACAGCAAGAAAAAATAGACATTTTTAGATAAATTTCAAAAATAGAGCAACCTTCCCAAGCTTATAGGGTAGATGCTGGGTTTGAATTCAGATCCATAAAACTCTGAAGGCCTCTTTCCATGGAAGAGTTTCCAAAGGTAAATAATTCTAATTATAGTTCATACTGGGCTTCTCTGGTGGATCAGTGGTAAAGAATCCACCTGCCAATGCAGGAGACATAAGTTCTATGCTGGGGTCAAGAAGATCCCTTGGAGAAGAAAATGGCAGCCCACTCCAGTGTTCTTGCCTGGGACAGTCCCATGGACAGAGGAGCCTGGCAGGCTACAATCCTTGGGGTCACAAAAGAGTCAGACACAACTTAGAGACTGAATGACAACAAATATTTCATATTAATGATTTCTCTATTCTCCAAAATCTAGCCTATGAGGTCAGTTAAAGATACCCAGCGAAAATGTCTGATACACATTAACATATTAATAGGAACACTATAATAATTACTACCACTGGTACGATCTGTTTCCTATCTTTCATGAATGGTTAAATAAAACTCCCACCTGAGGCACTGTCATTCCTAAGTTATCCTGCATTAAATTTTTTATGAATCTAGGTCCAGAGAGGACCAGTAACAACTAAAAGTCCAAGAAAACAAAAACACATACAGGTTGATTTGTGAAACCAAAGAACAGAAATAATCCTTCTCTATAATACACTTCACATTTAAGTCAGAGTTCCTTTAGGGGAAGAATGAAAAAAAAAAAAAAAAGGATGTAAGATGACTCATGTTCCCATCTGACACTATCTGGGGATAATATTTAAGTTAAGATTCAGAAAGCACTGTATTAAAAAGACTTGGAGGTCTCCATCATTCTGATCTACAGCATTTCACTATTATCTCAATTTCCTCACCTAAAACATGGTGGTAACAATGCTCCCTACTTCATGGAACATATTAAACATAGAAAAAAATTTAAAGTCTTAGTATTTGTAAAAATTATCACTGAACTTAAATTGGCAACTAAAAAGAAAACTGAAGGGGGAAAATCCGTACTGTAAAAAGTCAATCCTCCCAAAAGGAGATAAATATACCTTAATTCCACTAGTTCAGGAAAATAAAGCCAGAATCTCCTTACCCATAAATTCTAACACTGTATACCAAGATAAGATAACATACAAATTATATTCTGGTGTAAACTGTATACAATTAGTTGCTAAACTCTGTTCATCTTAAAGACTTCTCAAATCTTTGTCCCCTGCTTCAGTTTCCTACACTACCTGCCTCAGTTCAGTTCAGTTCAGTCGTTTAGTCGTGTCCAACTCTTTACAACCCCATGGAATACAACACGCCAGGCCTCCCTGTCCATCACCAACTCCTGGAGTTTACTCAAGCTCATGTCCATCGAGTCGGTGTTGCCATCCAACCATCTCATCCTCTGTCGTCCCCTTCTCCTCCTGTCTTCAATCTTTCCCAGCATCAGGCTCTTTTATAATGAGTCAGTTCTTCACATCAAGTGGCCAAAGTACTGGAGCTTCAGCTTCAGCATCAGTCCTTCCAATGAACAGTCAGTGTTGATTTCCTTTAGGATTGACTGGTTGGATCTCCTTGCTGTGCAAGGGACTCTCAAGAGTCTTCTCCAACACCACAGTTCAAAAGCATCAATTCTCCGGTGCTCAGCTTTCTTTATAGTCCAAATCTCACATCCATACATGAATACTAGAAAAACCACAGCTTTGACTAGATGGACCTTTGTTGGCAAAGTAATGCCTCTGCTTTTTAATATGCTGGCTAGGTTGGTCATAGCTTTTCTTCTAAGGAGCAAGCATCTTTTAATTTCATGGCTGCAGTCACCATGTGCAGTGACTTTAGAGGCCAAGAAAATAAAGTCTCTCACTGTTTCTACTGTTTCTCCATCTATTTGCCATGCAGTGATGGGACCAGATACCATGATCTTAGCTTTCTGAATGTTGAGTTTTAAGCCAACTTTTTCACTCTCCTCTTTCACTTTCATCAAAAGGCTCTTTAGTTCTTCTTCACTTTCTGCCATAAGGGTGGTGTTCCTCTGCATATCTGAAGTTATTGATATTTCTCCCGTGAATCCTGATTCCAGCTTGTGCTTCATCCAGCATGGCATTTCACATGATGTATTCTGCATGTAAGTAAAATAAGCAGGGTGACAATATACAGCCTTGACATACTCCTTTTCCTATTTGGAACCAGTCTGTTGTTCCATGTCCAGTTCTAACTGTTGCTTCTTCACCTGCATACAGATTTCTCAGGATGAGGTCAGGTGGTCTGGTATTCCCATCTCTTTCAGAATTTTCCACAGTTTGTTGTGATCCACACAGTCAAAGGCTTTGCTGGAGTCAATAAAGCAAAAGTAGATGTTTTTCTAAAACTCTATTGCTTTTTCAATGATCCAACGAATGCTGGCAATTTGATCTCTGGTTCCTCTGCCTTTTCTAAATCCAGCTTGGACATCTGGAAGTTCACAGTTCACGTACTGCTGAAGCCTGGCTTGGAGAATTTTGAGCATTACTTTGCTAGCATGTGGGATGAGTGCAATTCTGCAGTAGTTTGAGCATTCTTTGTCATTGCCTTTCTTTGGGATTGGAATGAAAACTAACCTTTTCCTGCCCTGTGGCCACTGCTGAGTTTTCCAAATTTGCTGACATATTGACAGCAACACTTTCACAGAGTCATCTTTCAGGATTTGAAATAGCTCAAATAGAATTCTATCACCTCTAGTAGCTTTGTTTGTAGTGATGCTTCCTAAGGCCCACTTGACTTCACACTCCAGGATGTCTGACTCTAGGAGAGTGACCACACCATCATGGTTATCTGGGTCATGAACATTATCTATAACATTATCTGTTACATAACATTATCTGTAGGTAGGTAATAGTTAAATGTTTAACTTAAACTTTTATAGTTAACTTAAATAGTTAAACTTAATAGTGACAGCTTTCCTCCTAAGACTGGAATGAAAGCAAGGATGTGCATTCTCACCATTTCTATTCAACACTATACCGAAGGATCCAGGCAGTGTAATTCAGGAAAGGAGAAAAGGAGGAAGGAAGGAAAGAAGGAAGAAAGGGAGAAGGGAAGGGAAAGAGGGAGAGAGAGAAGGAGGGAAGGAAAGGGAAGAAATTAAAGGCACTAAGATTGGAAAGGAAGAAATAAACTCTTTACTCACAGACAATACATCCTATAAGCAGAAAAGTTTAAGGAATCCACCAAACATTTCAAGAATTAATAAATGAGTCCAACTGGATGCTTGGGGCTAGTGCACTGGGACGACCCAGAGGGATGGTATGGGGAGGGAGGAGGGAGGGTTCAGGATGGGGAATACATGTATACCTGTGGAGGATTCATTTTGATATATGGCAAAACTAATAAAATTATGTAAAGTTTAAAAATAAAATAAAATTTAAAATAAATAAATAAATAAATAAATGAGTCCAGCAAGGTCAGAAGATACAAATTTAACATTCAAAATTCAATTGCATTTCTACATACTAGCAACAAACTCACCAAAAATAATTCTTTAATTCCATTCATGGTAACATCAAAAACAATAAAATACTTAAAAATAGATTTAACAAAAGTGTAAGACTTACACACTGAAAAATTTTACTAAGAGAAATCAATAAAGCTCTAAATAAATGAAGACACAGCCTGTTTTCATGGATCTGAAGACTTAATATTGCTGATGCCAACTCTCTCCAAGATAATCTATAGATTCGATGTAATCCTTATCAAAATCCTAAAAGAATAGTTGCAGAATTGCCAAAATTCATGTTGATACTGATTCTAAAATGCTTGCAGAAATGTAGAAAACAATTTTAAAAAAGAAAAAAAAAGTTGAAAGACTTACACTTCCGGCTATCAAATTTTACTGTAAAATAACAGTAATCAGAACAGTTTGATATTGCAAGGACAGATATACAGATCCATGATTTCTGACAAAGTATGAAGTCAATTCATACCTTAACAAGATGGTCTTTCCAACAAAGACTACTGCAACAACTGGACATTCACATGCAAAAGATGAATTTAGACCCTCATCTCACACTATGCACAAAAATTAATGCAAAATGGATCATAAACCAAAAGTAAAAGCTAAAACTTCTAGAAGAAAACAGAGAAGGAAACCCTAAGCATGAATTATGCAGTCTTAGATAACAACACCAACATCATAATCCACAAAAAGAAAATTACTGAATTAAACTTCATCAAAATTTAAAGTCTTTGTGCTTCAAAATTCACCACTAAGAAAATGAAAAAACAAACCAGACAGGAGAAAATATTTGCAAATCATGTATCTAATAAAGGGCCTGTATCTAAAATGTATAAAGAACTCTTACAACTCAAAAACAAGATAAATAATCCCTTCAAAATTGAGCAAAAGATTTTAATAGATATTTCACCAATAAGATATGTAAATGGTTAATAAGCACAGGAAAAATATCACTAATCATTAAGGAAATGCAAATCAAAACCACAATGTCAGTACCAGTACATGACAAGCTTTGAAAAGCTATACTAAGTGAAAGAAGCCAGACACAAAAGGCCATGTAATATATGATTCCACTTATGTGATACTTTCAGAAAAGGCAAATTTAGAGAGAAAGTGACAGACTTAGAAGTATATTGGGTTGCCGCAGCTTGGGGTGGGACTAGGGAGTGACTGTAAACTGGCACAAGGGATCCTAGGTGGGCATGAAAAAGGTCTAAAACAGGATCCTGAGTGATGGTTTCACAACTTTGTAAATTTACTAAAAATCACTGAATGATACACTTAAAATGAACTAAGTATATGGTATGTAAAGCATAGCTCAATAAAGTTGTCCTGTTTTGTTTAAAGAAAAAAAAAAAGAGGACTTCCCTGGTGGTTCAGTGGTTAAGAATCTGCCTGCCAATGCAGGGGACACAGATTTGATCCAGGAGGATTCCACATGCCATGGAACAGCTAAGCCTGTGCGCCAGGACCACTGTGCCTGCGCTCCAGAATCTGTACTCCACCACCACAAGAGAAGCTACCGCAGTGAGAAGCCCGTGAACCACAACTATAGAGTGGGCCCCACTCACTGCAACTAGAGAAAGCCCATGTGCAGCAACGAAGACCCAGTGCAGCCAAAAATAAATTAATAAAATATAAAAATAATAACTATAAAAATTAAAATAAATGTAAAAAAAATGTTTTTAAGAGTTTGGATATGATTGGAACTACTCTGTGTAGATAAGAGGAAGAAACTGCTTACAGTGAGAAAAAGAATGTTGATGATGGGAAAAAGAGAAGAGTTGGGATGAAGTCACTAAGAAAGCTTTGGACCCTGAGGCCCCTTACCACCATCTCTGTATCTTTAGCAAAGTTTCTGAAAATCAATAATAGGCTGATATGCGCAGAGGAGTGCAGTTTTCTGGTGTCACAGGACAAATATGGAACACCTAAGGATGAGGCAGGAGTGCAGGTACAGAAAGAAGCATGGGAAAGCCAGAAAACAAGAACCAAGCAGACCTCCTTGGGAGGTGCCATTAAGTGAAAGTCACTCAGTCGTGTCTGACTCTTTGCGACCCCATGGACTAATCCATGGAATTCTCAAGGCCAGAATACTGAAGTGGGTAGCTGTTCCCTTCTCCAGAGGATCTTCCCAACCCAGGGATCAAACCCAGGTCTTCAGTATTGCAGGCAGATTCTCTACCAGCTGAGCCACCAGGAAAGCCCAGAGTTGGCATTAAGGTGAGAGCTAAACTTAAAGTTAAGAGACGGGATCCACAGCTGGCATCAGGTTACCCTGGTTTTCTTTTTGTACTTCACCAGCTACATTTAAATTTTAGCAGGTAGTCGAGCTGACTATACAGCTATATATTTAAATGATTATAGTGATGCTGCTGCTGCTGCTGCTAAGTCGCTTCAGTCGTGTCCGACTCTGTGCAACCCCATAGACAGCAGCCCACTAGGCTCCCTCGTCCCTGGGATTCTCCAGGCAAGAGCACTGGAGTGGGTTGCCATTTCCTTCTCCAATGCATGAAAGTGAAAAGTGAAAGTGAAGTCGCTCAGTCGTGTCCGACTCTTAGCAACCACATGGACTGCAGCCCACCAGGCTCCTCCATCCATGGGATTTTCCAGGCTCGCAGAGTACTGGAGTGGGGTGCCATTGCCAACTTCAAATGACTAATTTCAAAGAATATCAGTTGTTTTGGGGACCAGCTCTCTGATCCTCCTTCTTTTGGTTATAAACTCCTTTTTGATAAGGAACTCATTCTTTGAGGTTGAGTGTTGCTGACACCATCATATCTCTCCCCCAAGCCACAGAGGACATACTACCCAGGGACTGGTCAGAGTCCCCTGCATCCCTAAATTAATAATTGGTTCAAGGAAGGATTATAGTAATGTGATCCAAGCCAGACCAATAACTGAGTTCCTAAACCTTTTCTGCCACAACTAAACTTGCAGGATTCTAGCCTGGGACTGTCAATTCCCACTGTAACCCTTTTATTACAACTCTGTGGAAAATCTAGCCAAGACAAGAAGATAAGAAGCTTATATTAACATCACTGGACTGAATTAACCACTGGACCGAATGTACTCAGTTACATTAGTCAGCAACTTTTTGTATGTGCAAACTGATTTGAGGTTCTGTCACTTGAAACCAAGAAGTCTCTTCTATAAAAGGCCACTGAAAAAGTAGGGGGACATCTCGAGTGGTTGACAAAGGGGTCCAAAAGATGCAACCCAGAAAGGAAAGGGAAGTAACTCTGAGTTAGAAGACTCAGGAGAAAAGCAGGTAGATAAATTTCCTCTTCTTTCAGAATCCCATCTGCAGATCTGAGGAACTGTTCTGCTGTCCAGTGATATCCTGTATGGCCTAGCAAGCACACGTGCCGAACAATCTCTTCCTAGCTCTTTGTGAAGCAGTGGCCAACGAGATAAGGTATTACCTTACATTGTTTCCCATCTATCTCTGCTTCACTTCCCTTTTCTCTTGTAATGCTCTAGGATTATGCCTCCCAGAAAAAGTCTTAACTCTTTATCTTTGTCTCAGTATCTGTTTTCTAGGGAACACAAACCAAAAGATCTACAAAAACCTACAGTAACCATAAGGCTTAATACCAAGTGAAAACACTTTGAGATTATAAACAAACTGAGGATGTTGTTGTTCAGTCGCTAAGTTGTGTCCAACTCTTTGCAACCCCACAGACTGCAGCATATCAGGTTCCCCTGTTCTTCACCATCTCCCAGAGTTTGTTCAGATTCATTCCATTGAGTTGGTGATGTTATCTAACCATCTTATCCTCTGCTGCCTCCTTTTCCTATTGCCTTCAACATCAGGGTCTTTTCCAATGAGTCAGTTCTTAGCATCAGGTGGACAAAGTATTGGAGCTTCAGCTTCAGCATCAGTCCTTCCAATGAATATTCAGGACTGATTCCCTTTACAATTGACTAGTTTGATCTCCTTGAAGTACAGGAGACTCTCAAGAGTCTTCTCTAGCACCACAATTCAAAAGCATCAGTTCTTCAGTGCTCAGCTTTCTTTATGGTCCAACTCTCACATCTGTACGTGACAACTGGAAAAACCATAGCTTTGACTATATGGATCTTTGTCGGCAAAATGATGACACTCAGTACTAACACAATGTTGAATAGAAATGATATTAAAAATCTATACAGTAATGCAAGGTAATAATCTGCAGATCAACACAAAAAAATAAACCAGCTACAAGTTTCAAAAAGATACAACAAAATCCTTGATTTTCATATGATACAGCTATGTACATAGAATAAACAAGGCCACAGGGCAATAAGTAGGTTGACTGCAGCCTAATCTTCCCGTTCAGCTTTAGTCCGTCCTGTAACAGAGGTTTATCAAGTACAAAGTTGGAATATTAAGCCTCCTGAAAAAGACTGACCCTGTGTTTTCCTGAGATAATATAACAGTTCTGGTTGAATCAGTCCCACGATGCTGTTGTATAACAGCCTGAGGACCATCCAGAGTTGAAGAGCCTGTGCCCATTTTAAAGAATCAAGGATTATTATTAAATTTCGATTAAAAAATTTTTTTCCTGGGTAAAGAGTATAATTATTTTAATCAATTAATTATTATTTTATTATTTTCTTCAAGATATGCTTTCATTTTTTTACTTGTAAAGAAAAAGTATAAATAAGAAGCAAAACAAAAGATATAGACTAAAAGTAAAAAACTGGAGCAGACATTATCAGTGTAAAATAGCAACCAATGTCTATAACTAAGTAAAACTACAAATTGTCAGTACATTTTGCCCCTTAAAACCAATTCTTTGTGCAAAATTAATTTGATATAACAAATCTGGAGGGCAAGGCTACCCGTCACTGTACCTAGGTCTATATTTTTTCTTTTTTTTAAATTTTAATTGGAGGCTAATTACTTTACAGTATTGTGGTGGTTTCTGCCTTACATTCACATGAATCAGCCATGGGTGGACAAGTGTTCCCTGTCCCCTCCCTCCCCATCCCATCCCTCAGGATCATCCCAGTGCACCAGCCCTGAGCACCCTGTCTCATAAAAGAAAAATAAAAAGGAATACACATTTTTAGATTTAACAAGAGTTTAGCAAGATATATTATTATTTATTAGTCACTAAGTCATGTCTGACTCTTTTGTGACCCCATGGACTATAGCCCCCCAGGCTCCTCTGTCCATGGGATTTTCTAGGCAAGAATATTGGAGTGGGTTGCCATTTCTTTCTCCAGGGTATCTTCTCTACCCAGGGATTGAACCCATGTCTGTCTTCTGCACTGGTAGGCGGATTCTTTACCACTGAGTCACCTGGGAAGCCCAGCAAGATGTATCACTGATATATACCTAAAAATAAATCTAACAAAAGATATGCAAAACCTTGCAGAGAAAACTATAAAATTTCATTGTGTGATGAAAAGTGAAAGTCAAGTCACTCAGTCGTGTCCGACTCTTTGCAACCCCATGGACGGTAGCCTACCAGGCTCCGCAGTCCATGGGATTTTCCAGGCAAGAATACTGGAGTGGGCTGCTATTTCCTTCTCCAGGGGATCTTCCCAACCCAGGGATAGAACCCTGGTCTCCTGCATTGCAGGCAGACACTTTACCATCTGAGTCACTAGGGAAGCCCTCATCGTGTGATATAAAGACCTAAATAAATGGAGACATACACCACAATCATGAATTGGAAACTCAATAATATAAGAATATCATTTCTCCCCCAAATTGATGCATAGATTCAAAGCAATCCCAATCAAATTCTAAAAGGACTGGGCAGTTTCTCATTTGGGGTGGGTGTTTTATTTTGTGTTTTGGAGGACCTGAGGACCATTCAGAGTTGAAAAGCCTGTGCCCATTTCAAAGAATCAAGGATTATTATTAAATTTTGGTAAAAAATTTTTAAAAAAGAAAATACAAAGTGGGTTGCCATTTTGTAGATGGTATACAGTATAGTTGCTTTACAATATATCTTAATTTCTGTTGTATAGCAAAGTGAATCAGCCACATATACACATATAACCCTTCTTCCCTGGATTTCCTTCCCATTTAGGTCACCAAACTTTTGGGAGCTTTTGTTTGTTTTTGGTAGATTCTAAAATATGCACAGAAATTCAAAAAGCTAAGATCAGCTAGGACACTTTTTTTTTAAGGTGGAAAGAGTTATCCTACCAAATTCCAAAGCTTATTATAATGAAAACTGTTTATAATTAATGAAAAGATGTATAACCAGATCAATGGAACAAAACAGAACCCATAAAAAAGACCCACAAATAAGGACACAAACATATTTATAGAGATGGCAGGACAGATCAATAGCGAAAGGAGAATCCATTCTGAAAAAAATAAAATTTCACTCCATACACATATCAAGTCCAGGTGGAATATAAACCTAAATACAAAGGCGGTAATTACAAAGTTTATGATAAATATATGATATACAAATGACCTCAGGGTAATAAAATATTTCTTAAATAAGACCCCAAAAGTACTATAATTTTTTTTACAAAACTGCTATACTGCATTAAGCTTAGTTTTCAAAAGATTCCAGAAAAAGGATTAAAAACAAACCATAGTGTATGAAGATATTTGCAAAATATAAAATCAATAAATAACTAATCTACAGAATATATGTAAGGTACTCACAAAAATCAATAAGAAAAAGAATCCAAAGGGAAGAAACAAAGAAAGAAAATGGCAAACTATTTAATTAGGTAATTTACAAAAGAGTAAATTCAAATGGTCAATAAACATACAAAAACAGGGCTCAATCTCATTAGTAATCAAATAAATATGCGTTAAAACTTTTATAATAAGATAGCACCATGCATCCATCAGACTAGCAAAAATGAGAAAGTTAGCAAAACCAAGTGATGGTAACTATGTAAAGCAACACTGTGGGAGTGTAAATCTGTACATCTATCTTAGAAAAGTTTGGCACTGCCTAACAAATTTGACAATAAATAAAATTGCTACAACAAGCAATCAAGACCCAGCAACTCCACACCTGAGTATACCCTAGAAAAACTCATGAACACATGTACCAGAGTATATGTGTAGGAATGCTCATAGCAGCATTGTTTCTAATAGCCAAAAATTGGAAACAGTCCTTTTTGTCCCTTTCCGGCCTTCAAGATATCGAAGCGAGGCCATAGTGGTCCTCTGGTGCGAAATACCGGATTTCCTTGGGTCTTCCGGTTGGAGCCGTGATCAACTGTGCTGACAACACAGGAGCCAAAAATCTGTATATCATCTCTGTGAAGGGGATCAAGGTTCAATTGAATAGACTTTCTGCTGCTGGTGTGGGTGACATGGTGATGGCCACAGTCAAAAAAGGCAAACCAGAGCTCAGAAAGAAGGAACATCTAACAGTGGTAATTCGACAACGAAAGTCATACCGGAGAGAAGATGGTGTGTTTCTTTATTTTGAAGATAATGCAGGGGTCACAGTAAACAATAAAGGCGAGATGAAAGGTTCTGCCATCACAGGACCAATTGCAAAGGAATGTGCAGGCTTGTGGCCAGGGATTGCATCCAATGCCAGCAGCATTGCATGATTCTTTGGTGTATTTGTAAAAAAATAAAAATTATTTGCTCCCCCAAAATAAAAATTGGAAACAATCCAAATGTCCATCTATTGTAGAATGGAAAATTGTGGTTATGTTTATACAATGAAAAATATTAAGCAATGAAAATGAATGAACTTCAACTGCTTGTAACATCATGGCTGAATCTCACAGTTACAATTTTGAGCAAAAGAAGATAGAACAGCATACAAACATACAATATGATTCTATTTAAATGAATTCAAAAATTTTCTAAATTAAATTACTTATGGATGCATTCATAAGTAGTAAAAATACAGAAAAGCAAGGAAATGGTTATCTCAAATGTCAGGACAGCAGCTTGGAGTACTCTGAACCAAAGGGTAAGATTTAAAAGAGAAAAGGCAGCATATATCAAAAACAACAGAACTGTTACAGAGATGGAAATGAGCAGAGCATTGTGGGGGTCAAGTGAAAACACCAGATTGACTAGTCCAAAATGTAAACTCAAGAATAAGCACAAGAGAAAGACCAGATTATAGATGACTTTTAAAATGCAAGCAGGGGGCTGGATTTAACCCCATAAGAAGTCACTATGTATACATTTTTGAACATAAGTATGCCATGATAAGGAGAAGGCAATGGCACCCCACTCCAGTACTCTTGCCTGGAAAATCCCATGGACTGAGGAGCCTTGGTAGGCTGCAGTCCATGGGGTTGCAAAGAGTCGGATACGACTGAGCAACTTCACTTTCACTTTTCACTTTCATGCATAGGAGAAGGAAATGGCAACCCACTCCAGTGCTCTTGCCTGGAGAATCCCAGGGACGGGGGAGCCTGGTGGGCTGCCGTCTATGGGGTCGCACTGAAGCGGACACGACTGAAGCGACTTAGCAGCAACAGCAGCATGCCATGATAAAAGCTGTGTTTTAGGGAGAATTCATTTGAAACACATTTGAATTAGAGGAGGGAGGGACTAGATAAGCTACAAACTTATTGTGGTTATCTGTAAGTGAGGTTATGAAAAACGATTCAGGTGGCAGGGTGGTATTCCTTCATACACTTTTTAGATGTCCAGTTTACTCAAGATTATGTGCTAAGCACTGGAGATAAAAAGACCTAGTGTGTGTGTGCTCAGTTGTGTCCGACTCTTTGCAAACCCCTGGACTGTGGCTTGCCAGGTTCCTCTGTCCATGGAATTATAAAGATTAGATGGTAAAAAAAAAAAAAAAAAAGATTAGATGGTGAAGTAAGAAAGGAGTTCCTCACTTATACTTTTGAAGATCCATCAATGTGGGTGAGTTGAGGATAAGGAGGGATTATTGATGTGTAGTTGCTAAGTTGTGTCCAACGCTTTTGCAACCCCATGGACTGTACAGGAGTACAGACACCATGGAGCCACCAGGCTCCTCTATCCATGGGATTTTCCAGGCAAAAATACTGGAATAGGTTGCCAATTCCTACTCCAGGGGATCTTCCCAACCCTGGGATCAAACTGGCGTCTCCTGCACTGCCAGGCAGATTCTTTACCACTGTGCCACCTGGGAATCCCAAAAAGACCGAGACCAGTCCTCAAAGAGCTCTGAAAGCAGTATAAAAGAGGGGGAACGGAAAAAGGAAAACAAGCATGAGAAATTTAAAAAATAAAATAAAAAACTGTAGCACATGAAATCAGTGATGAAGAAAAGAAAAAAGTCAACCATTCCTAATTCTCAAGAGGTCTACAATTCAAGTACACATAAGGTAGCATGGTAAGCACTGCCATATGGCTACAAGATTGACGAGGAGAGCAAGTAGGAAGTAGTCGTGACTATACCACACACATGTGAGAAAGGTGACTATAAAAGAAAAAGGAATGACTGGTTGGCAGCTAGAAATGCCAGAAGACTCGACAGTTCTTTGTTTTATGATGAGAAAGGCATGATAAGCCTTACGGCTTAAGGGAAACATCCATGAAAAAGAAGAGACTGAAGATGCTACAAAGGAAAGGGAAAATTGTGAGATCAAGGTTGGGAGTAGGTGGCAAGATACATGGTCCAAAATACAATAAAACAGGTAAGTTTTAGGGACAAGACATCTTTCGGGTTCAAGAGAAGGACGGCTGAATGACATACTGGGACAGTCATATGTCAAGGTTAAAATGAAGGACTCATGTGGTATGGAGGCTTCCCATATGCTAATGGTAAATAATCTGCCTGCCAATGTAGGAGATATAAAAGACACAGGTTCAATTCCTAGGTCAGGAAGTTCCCCTGAAGGAGGGCATGGCAACCCACTCCAGTATTCTTGCCTAGAGAATTCCATGGACAGAGGAGCCTAGCGGGCTACAGTCCATGGGGTCACAAAGAGTTAAACACAACTGAAGCGACTGAGCACAGCACAGCACCATGTGATATGGTCCCAAAGTTTTCAGTAAAAGATGGAGTAGGTAAACAGAGATAGTAAATGAGAGAAATTATTTGGAATAAACCTCATTTCAAATGAGAAGACATTAATTAATACAAGATCAACTCTGGACTACTCTAGTCTCCTCCTAACACTACTCTGCAGCTCAGGAGCAAGAAATAGGTTAGATATTCAGCATTAACAGTTAGGGAGATGAGCACAACAGAAGGTCAGGGAGGTGGTATATGTGTCTAAAGTGATGACACAGGCAGCACTGAAACAGTTGATACTATGTGGAAATGATTTACTTTGATCAGGAATGAGAAAATGAATTGAACAAAGTAAATTAAAAGACTGGGCCTATCCAGCCAGGGTTATGAACAGATTCAAGACTAAAAACAACTGAGGTTATAAATAAGCCTATATCCAGAAAATCCCACTCATGTAAGATTTTCCTCAGAAATAAAGATCTGATGAAGTCTTTCATTAAATTCTGATTCTTGGGCAGCAAAATGATACCAAATTAACAAAGATTACGAAAGCGAGGGTAACTCTGGGGATACTAATAGCAGCACTGTTAGAAAATCTAGAACTACCACAGAAAATATCTTGCAGAAAGAAAATACAAATAGTAAGGGTTTAACATCTGAAATCAGAGGACTCGGATTTGAGCCTCAAATAAGACAAATAATCTCATTCTCTTAGTAGGCCTCAGTTCTGCATCTAGATTATAGGAACGGTAAGTAAGGAATAATAGCAGCAGCTAACATTTTTTGAATGCTATGTTTCAGACACAGGTTTGTGTTTTACATGTATTATCTCAATTAATCCTCAAATTAACCCTATAGAGGTTTCTAGCTCCACTTTACTGATAAGCAAACCAAGACAAAGAGGTTAGTTAGATCAACTGCCCAGAATTACACAGCTATCATTTGTATAAGCAGAATTGCAACCTGAGGGATGTGACCTAGAGCCTACCTTCTGTTCTATGTTCTTCTGCCTTCTGGGTTATGAAGATGAGAATGATGTAAAAAGTGTTTTAAGTATACACAAATGTTCATCATTACAGCTGAATATCAAGTGACAGGACAAAATAATCCAAACAAAATGCTAAATCATTTATCTACAAACAACATTCCATAAATTGCACCCATTATACATTGCTGTTGTTCAGTCACTAAGTCATGTCCGACTCTTTGCAACCCTATCAGCTGTAGCCCACCGGGCTCCTCTGTCCAGGGGTTCTCCAGGCAAGAGTACTGGAGTTGAGTTGCCATTGCTTTCTCCATGAAATCTTCCTGGACCAGGGATTGAATCCACATCTCTTGTACTGGCAAGTGGATTTTTTTCCAACTGAGCCACCTGGGAAGCTCATTATATTTGAGGGAGTGATTACAAAGGTTAACAAAGCATATGTCTTGTTCTCCAAAAGGGGGGAGAACAGACAAGAGGCAGTACTTGACATGAAGTCTGCTTTTCTATGATGAGCTGAGGTTAGTAGTGCAATCAGTGATACAGAATAAAGAGCTTCAAGAAATCATCAAATCACAGCCTCAAAAAAACAACGGCACTAAAAGCAAAGGGCTAGGAAATAACTGAGCCAGAAAAGAGACCAGTATAATTCTTTTTAAAGGTTTTTAAAAAACCATAAACCTTTGAAAAAGAAAAGTAAGTTTTCAGATAGCAACAGGCTTTTCACAGTGCAACAAAGTTCATACAGGTACATCATAAAAAGGAATATTACTTCCAAGAAATGGTCCTAAGCCATTTTATAAACCCCATAATAATTTTTAAAAAGTGATACTTACTGAGCACTCATTATCAAAAAAGCACTTATAAGCACATCACAGGTATGAATTTATTCAACTCTTGACAACCATCCTATACGGTGAGTCCATATACCTTTAATTCCATTTTATAGATAGGGAAAATGAAGTAAAACTGTGGGGAAATAACTTGCCCAAGTTCACTCTATGAGGGGCAGTGCTAGGATGTCAAACCAGGCAGTTTGTTTTCAAACTGTACTATACTTCCCATGGTAGGAAATTAAGAAGCAGAACAGGAATTTATTCAGCCGTATTTTCCTAGGAGGAAAGTATCTTTCATTCACAACGACCAGATAAGCTGTTTTGTCCTCGGTCTTCCCTCCAAATTAAGTCCGAGCATTCCTCCTGAACTATCTCACCTACTCCTCTGCTTTAACTACAGTCTACTTGCTGATTACTCCCAAATCTAGACCTCCAACTCAATCTCTCTTCGGCATCTTAAACCTGTACCAACAGCCTCATAGACATTTCTCTTTGAGTGCTCCACAGCACTTGGAAACTAACAAGTCCAAAACTGAATTAACATCTCCAGTACACCACACTTCCCACTCTCAGGCCCCTTCCTCCTCCTGCACTCCCTTACCTCAACAATTGCCTCTAACCCATTTGCTCAAATCAGAAACTTGGATGTCCTCCCAGACTCTTCAGTCTTCCTCACCTTCCACATTCAGTCACTGCACCCCTATGTCTAAATATCTCTCCAATCAATTCATATATCTTCACTTCTACTGCCTCATGTACTTTTATAACTTTACAAGGCAATGTTAATTTGAATTTTTTGTTGTTTTGCAAAACTGGTTATCTTTTTTTCTTGTGTTTTGTCATGTCTATCTGAGGACAAATTCCATGACTGGAGAACAAACATTGTATACATTTCATACCTAACTCCCTAATGTGCACTTTCTTGATCAGCACAGTGTTCTCAGAGATAAGCTTTTGGCCCTATTTAAGAGAAATTAATACTTAGCATGCATGTCAAGTAATACATCTATTTTTAAAGGGCACCACCTTCAGAAACAAGATCAAATTATTTTACAAAAAAAGAACAAAAGTAATAATTTCCTATTAAGTAATAAATTCCTATTAAGTCTATCACAGCTCCCTAGATTATACTACTTAAGAGTTCAGTGATAGCTAGCAGGAGCCATACACCATACTAAAACCTTTACACCAATTATGCCACAATGTTTACAACAAGTCTACGAGCTGGGTACACTTTTTTTAATTTGTTTTTACCCATTATCCAGACCAGCTTAGAACTAAAGCTTAAGAGAACTTAATCAATTTGGCCAAGGCGTCAACTTAGAAAGTAACAATCAGGATTTCAGCCCATGTCATAGACTGAGCCTCTATGCTCTTAAGCATTTGCTATTTTGCCTCCTGAGGAAATAAAATATGTTTTAAAGTTCGAAAGAAAAAACAAATAAGCACAAAGCTTAAAGAGATGTTAGTTTTAAATGAAAAACATAACCAAAATAGAGTAACACTATGGAAGTTCAGATAGTTAAGAAAAGACTTGCTTGGCAGGCAAAAAAATCTTTCAGAAATAACAGTAAACTAAAAAGATCCAGAGTCAAGGAAATAGAATTGTCGAAAAAGTAATATTTTCGAATGTTTCTTTTCTTGTGAATTCATGATTAACAGAATGTCTAGTGTCGTATACATTCGTATATTTCACAAAGTCTACAAATATTAGAATCCTCCACCGTAATTCAGTTTTTAGTTTTAGAGGGGAGAAAGGCGGCAACATTCTCACCACAAGTAGGTAAAAGAAAACTCAGCCTTGATCGTTTACTTTTTACGTCTAGACTCTTAAAACGAGTCAAAGGGCCGGCGTATAAAGAACACTGCCTATCATCCATCTTTCTCCGGAGCTACGAGAAATACAGGGTAATTTACATTCACACGCTACTAGGATCAAGCTCCAGCGTACAATTTGGCAGATCCTGCAGCTGCACACGGAAGGTGCAAAGCACAGGTTCTCAACTTTTTATTCTGGCCGTACATTTTCCATTCTGGGTGCACGCGCCCACTCTGAACAAGACCCCTGGGTGCAAATAGGATTCGTGTCAGATTTCTGGGAAGGGTGAAGGGGCGTGAAGGAGCGGCGGCCTCCCTCCTCCACCAGGAGTCCGCGGCGCGCCGAACCTTTTGTTGGGGTGGAGACGAGGGCGGACCCCCCGCACCCTCCTGGGGAGAACCGAGGGTGGGCGGGGAGAGGGAAAGGGCCCCGGCCAGCCCGGGGGTGGGGACACAAAGAATTCGGGAAGCGCGGAGAGGCCAGCCGCCGAGCTTACCCCGCCTGCCTTTCAATAAGCCGCCGCCAAACTCCAGGCCCGGGCGGCCGAGGAGCCGGCGGAGGCGGGCGCGCGGGGCTCTCTGCGCCCCCGGGGTAGGCGAGGCCTGAGGGCCGAGGCAGGAGCGCCGCGCGAGGCCTCGGCAGCCCCGGCGAGTCCCCTCGGCCCCTCCACCCAGCAGCCGACCAGGCCGCGGGATCCCGGCGCCCTGGTCGCCACACCCACCCGCCTCCTAGGCCGGGCCCGGGAGGACTCTCCGGCTCTTCCTCCGGCTGCCGCGGCGCGCCACACGCCCCAGATTTACCTGCTGATCTTCTGGGCGAAGGCGCGGCGCTCAGCCATGGCTGCTAAGGCGGCGGCAGCGGTCTGGGCGCGGACGGGCGGGCGGGCGCGTGCCTCCTCGCTCGCGCTCCCTCCCTCGCCGCCTCCTCCAGTCCCGGCTCCGGACCCGGGAGGCTGGGGCTGGCGGCCGGAGCCGGGAACGAGCCCAGCCGTAATGCTCCTGAGAGACGCGCAGCAAGAAACCGCTCCTCCCCCAGCGCGTCAATCCCCGCGGGAACCCGGGCTTCAGAACGCAGCTCCGGCCCGCGGGAGCCAAGAGGAAGAATGCGGCATGGAGGGACCCAGCCGCCGGCCGTGACCGCACGGCTGCCGCGGGGCCCACATGATCAGAAGGACGCAGAGAGGCCAGCGACCCGGCGAGGCTCAGGAAAATAAGATAACCGAGCGCGTGGGGGGAGCCTAGCTCTCCCAAAAAGGAAGGGAAGGAAATGGAAGTTAGGCTTGGCCGAGGGGGCTGTGCTCTGCCTCCCGGGATGGCTTGGTCCGGGTTCTTGCAGCGCCCATCTCCGAGCAGTTGAAAGCACTTTCTGTTCTGCTGCGACCTTGTGAATGGGGTCTCACTGGATGGGTTTTCTTATAGAAAAAGAGCCAGAAAAGAGCTTTCTCCTGCAGAGGTCACAATAATAATAGTTGCTTGTGGTCCTAAGCCAGGCCCTGGGTTAGAGATTTACACACACGATTTTACTTAATCTTCACAACAGCTCTTGGAAATAAGTTGTTACTATCCCCATTTTAGAGAAAAGGAATTTGGTTCAGAGAAACTAAGCGAGTGGTCGTAGGTCACACAGATGGTAACCTCTTCAACCCAAACTCAAACCCGGAGCCCAAGCCTTTTCTTTGAGGACAAGTGTTTCTGCGGTAATAAGACTCTTCCTGAATCTATTTCTTTCCCCTTTTGAATCTGATTTTCCATTTGTATGTTTTGAACCAGATGAGTTCTGATGTACTTGGCCATTTTGACATTCTGCTAAGTAATCTGAATGTTTACCAAACTGATCTTGCTCATCAAGTCTATAAAATAGGGACTGGTAGAAATCCTGTTTCATTATTCTGTTGTAATCCCTTAGTGTCTAGTATATTTGGCTCCTAATGCATATTTGCTGATTACTAATGTTACAGTGAAACTAAGAAAAAAATACCTTAATTTTAGTAGCTTTCTCTTAACTGTTGCAAGACTTTAATATGTATATTTGTGTTCATGCACGTGTGTGTGTGCTCAGTTGTGATTGTAGCCGGACAGATTCCTCAATCCATGGTATTTTCCGGAATACCGGAGTGGGATGCCAGTTCCTACTCCAGGGGATCTTCCTGACCCCAGGGTCATCCCCATGTCTCTTGGGTCTCTTGCATTGGGAGACGGATTCTTCACCATTGTGCAACCTGGGAAGCCCTCCCTCTCTTTTACAGCTGGCCAATTATCAGCATGGTGTTAGGTCATCTGTACAGTCACACACTGAGTCAGAGATAAAAGCCTCACTCAGTTAGTCAGATCCATAACTTCCTGTCTTTATCTTCTTGTTCTAAGCGCTGTGGAAGACTTCATTCATTTGTATAACAATGCTCATTCCTGTAAAGAGAGTCTATTCAAAAATGTACATATGTAGCCTCTCCCAAAGTGTAGTCCAAGTGTAGTCTAAACTGCTGTTCTCAGGAAGTTTGAGTTTGTTAGCAAACATGAAACAGCCTCTCAAGGAAACATTAGTCAAGACTAACACTGTATCTTAGCCTTTAAGACCCTCCACCCATGATAGGAACCTCATCATATGCTGCCACCTCCTTACTATGTGACCTTGGGCAAGTTACTTGATCTCAACTCTAAAATTGGGTAATAAATAAATTGGTACCTACTTGAGAGAGTATCGTGAGGATTCGTTAATTCACATACAATTCTTAGAACAGAGCCTGGCATATGGTTAAGTACTATATTAGCTGCTGTTAATATTATCACTCTTATTATCATTATTCATCCTAGCCTTAAGCTTGTCCTGGGTGCTTGATAGTCACTGAATCGTTTGTCTGCTCTCATGCTGCCAGCCAGATGTTATATGCCTTTATCTCTGCTCTCCAAACATCTTTTCACTACTCTCTCAGAGAACTAACCACATTCTCCTTTGAATGGTTCTTTGTGTACATGACTCGCTAGTTGCCAAAGTGTCTGAAAGGACATTACATGCACTGTGCAGCTTGCTGGGAACATTTAGAGCAGGAAGAGGACAAGCTGTAAACAGGCTAGACAGAGTCTGGGGAATACTTCAAGTGAGAATGGTGGTCCCTACCTCTGGAGAAGAGCTAGTATCACAGACAAGCCCAGTGTGGCCAGAGTGGGCAAATATTCATGTCCCACAGGAGTCCAATCTCAGGGAAATGTATGGAGCTCAACAGAAGAACTGAGAGGGGAATATTTTTGGTTGATCAGCATCCAAGCTCTCCACGCTGTCCTCAGCATGCACACGTATGCATGTGCGTGCACACACACACACTGGCATCAATTGCCATACTTCTATACAGCTGATTCCCCACCCCAGTTTCAAGGATAAGCCTTGGTTTAGGCCTGGCCAAGCCAACCAGCCCATTCCCCTGGCTTCTGTGTCTGGTTTTGGGATAACCAAATGAGTCAAGCCAAGATGGTTGGGCCCAATCAGAACTAAAAATTGCATGTGTTATACCAGTGGCCTCCACTCAAAGAAGGCCTTCCTAAGAGTGAACTCAGTCACAGCGGAGAAGAAAGCAAAAGATGGAAGGAGAATCCTTATGCATTACTTGAGCCTTGGACTTTGCAGTTACATGAACTAATAATGTGCTGGGGGGAGAAGTGTTGGTTTTGTTTTTTTAGTTTTTGCTTAAGCTAATTTGAGTTGTGTTTTCTGTCATTAGCAAATGGGAAAAATTAGTACTACAACAGGAAAAATTCAGGACAGTACATATAAGTTCTAAACAGTATCAGTTCTCAGCATCAGGTGAAGACAAGCTATTCATTTCTTTTTTTTTTTTTTTTAATATTTATTTGGCTGTACCAGGTCTTTAGTTGTGGCATGCAAACTCTTAGTTGGCGTCCTGTAGGATCTAGTTCCCTGACCAGGGATGGCACCTGGCCCCTGCATTGGGAGCACAGAGTTCTAGCCACAGGAGTATCAGTGAGGTCCTAAGATGTTCATTTCATATGAGGTGGTGAAACTGGGTGGAGTTTACTTCATGTTTAACCCAGTTAAAACTTTGTGGAAAGGCTCATTGGAACTCTGGGAGCACCAATGGTCTAGCCATTGACTAGGGTTCAAAACCCAAGTGCCTCCCTGGTGGAAAGATTCTAGCAAAGGAAGTACTTATCGGGGACCAGGACCAATGTGGCAGCATAGCCCCCAAGTCATTAATTTTAGGTAAGAAAGCCTCGGTACAGTTTTCTCACTAGATAAACAGCTTTATAAAGTCTTTGAAGCAGAAAGACTTAGGGATCAGATCAGATCAGATCAGTCGCTCAGTCGTGTCTGACTCTTTGCGACCCCATGAATCGCAGCATGCCAGACTTAGGGATAGAGAAGGAAAAGAAGAGAAAAAAGAAAGGAAGGTCATATTGGTTTCACATTCTAACTTTTATCAAGCTCGAGTTTCCCCTATTAAAAAGTACTAAGGAGGACAGCAGTTGCGGCAAGGTCAAGGTTCTAAGGCCACAGTACAAACAAGCAGTTTTTGTGTCATGAGGAATAAAGGGGGCTTCCCAGGTGGCAGAGTGGTAAAGAATCCATCTGCCAATGCCAAAGATGAAGGAGACGCAGGTTTGATCCCTAGTTTGGGAAAATCCTCTGGAGGAGGAAATGGCAACCCACTCCAGTATTCTTGCCTGGAAAATCCTATGGACAGAGGAGCCTGGCAGACTACAGTCCATGGGGTCGCAGAGAGTCAGACACGACTGAGCACCCACACAAGAAATGAAGTTTTAGTTTTGCAGGTAGAATATGTTCTCTTTGGAGATTTGGGGGAGGGTGGGGACTGGTTCCTCTTTTTCAGGCTTATGCTTTAATTAAGCACCACTGGATTCATGCAATAAGAGTGACATGGTGTTCCGTCTACTGAAGACTCTACGAAGGCTAAAGGGGTGTGGCCTGGGGGGAAGGGAGGACTGTGCCATGCCACTTGGGCTTGCCTCAGTCCCAAACGAAGCCTGGGAGTTGGACACAAAGTCCAAGGTGGAGATGCTTTGGCTTGTCCTCAGTCATTTGCGCGTGCATGCTCAGTTGCTAAGTCGTGTCCGACTCTGTGCGACCCCATGGACTGTATCCCCTCAGTCCAGTGGATTTCCCAGGTAAGAATACTGGACTGGGTTACCATTTCCTCCTCCAGGGGATTTTCCCAACCCAGGGATCGAAACTGCACCTCCTGAGACTCCTTCATTGGCAGGCGAATTCTTTACCACTGTGCCACCTGGGAAGCCCTCTGTCCTTCACTCTCTTAATACCTAGCAAATGTGATTCAGGGATCCTAACCTGACCACACTTCACAGCTAGTAGCACTCATGTCTACCCTGTTATAATGCTTTATACATTACTCAGTTGTTGCCTATTTATCCACGTACTCCATCAGACTTAATCTCCTGTTCACTATCATATTTTCAGTATCTAAAACACTACCTGATCCATTACAATCACTGAGTAAATATTTCTGAGTGAATGGATGCCATGGACTACAGTATTTTGAGATCATAATTATGAAATCCCTAATTTACATTTCCCTAAAGCAGAGCTTGAGATACAACTTGGAAGCAGGCAGTTTATTAGAGAAGAGATCCTAAGAAGCTGGAAAGAAGGAGTAGAGAGAGTGGACCAGCGGATAGAAAGTCAGTAAAGAGGGCATTAGTAGCTCTGTGAGCATCAAAGCTCAATCCTGCCTACCATTGTCAGGAGAATTGTTTAGTATGCACTTCAGAACTAGCCCTCTGAGGTTGAGTATTTAGCTACCCTTGGTTGAAGGCTGACCCTAGGGACATTAACACGCCCACACTCTGTGCTGCAAAAAGTTGATACGGTAAAAAAAAGATATGGTAGGTGCTTCAGATGGGAAGCCATCTGTGAGCATAACTGTCCACCAGGGCTGCCACTAAAATCAGAGATGAGCTGTGGGGAAGAAGTATGAAGCACCAGTAGTTTATATTACAGAATCCTGAAAGTGACACAGAGACTACAGTAACAATCCTCCTAGAATAGAATATATTTGCTCTTCATGTTTCTTTAGCTGGAAATGGCTGAAAGGCTAGACTATCCCAATCAACATGGCCTGAAGCGTAGGCTCAGTGCCCCCTTTAAAAACAACCCCATGTTATGTCTTTTCTGAATGAGCTGTATTTAAAGGTAGTCATACTTGATGAGGGAAAGTTCTTCTTTTAGAAGAATTCCAGCTAACAGCTGCAGAGGTAGTACAGACTCTGGTGAAACAGTGAATCTAGACCTGCACTAGCCATTAACCACTTGCCATATGTAACCATTTACATTTTAATTAATTAAAGTTTAAAATCACTTTTCAGTAGTATTAGACATTTTTCAAGTATTCAATAACCACATGTGATTAGAGGCATAGGACAGTTTATAGATAGAACATTTCCATCATCATAGAAATTTCTATTGGACAGTACTGACCCAAACATTATAGCTGATAAAACATTAAATAAGAGACTGTTGGGGAATTTTAAATGGTTGGGTCAGGCCAATAAGAACAGAACCCACTGATTAATCTTAATATCAAAAAAACTCAGACACTATATTCCTCCTCATATGATATAAAGATGAGATGTTTACAATGTGTGCAGTACCACCTATGAAATATTTGTATCAGAACTTTAAACCCAAATCTGATCAAGCCTCTGGATCTAATTATGACCCTATAAAAATATAGGGGCTTGGGGAAACATGTTAAGTTATATCCTAGGGTTGCAATCTGCTTCCCAGGTGGCTCAATGGTAAAGAATACAGCTGCCAATGAAGGACCTGCAGGAGACATGGGTTTGATCCCTGGGTGGGGAAGATCACCTGGAGAAGGAAAAGGCAACCCATTCCAGTATTCTTGCCAGGATAAACCCATGGACAGAGGAGCCTGGCAGACTACAGCCCATGGGGTTGCAAACAGTTGGACCTGACTGAAGCAACAGCACATATACATTCAGGGTTGCAATTAGCAAAACTGAGGATACGACAAATACCACAGGACATAATGACCTGGTTCCTTCAAGAAATAAATGGCAAGGAATTTTTAAAAGATTGAAAATAGAATAAAAGCACAAGCAACAAAAGGTGAATTGGACATCATCAAAATTAACAATGTTTGTATTTCAAAAGACACCACCATCAAGAAAGTTTAAAAACAAACCAAAGAATGGGAGAAAATTTTTGCAAATCTTTTATTTCATAATAGGCTTATGTCTCAAATATATATAAACAATTCTTATATGTCAATAGTAAAAAGAGAAATAACCTAATTTTAAAATAGGCAAACAATTTGAATAGATGTTTCTCCAAAGCAGATATGCAAATGGCCAATACACATACGAATAATGTGTTCAACATCATTAGCCATGAGAGAAATGCAAATCAAAACCACCGAGAAATATCACTTCACATCCATTAGAATGACTAGAATCTAAAGGACAGATATTAATAAGTGTTGATGAAGATGTGAAGAAATTAGAATCCCCTTATATCACTAATATGAATGTAAAATGGTCCTGCCATTTTTTGGAAAACAGTTTGGCAGGTCCACAACATGTTTATATATAGAGTCACCATGTGACCCAGAAATTCCATTCTTTGGTATATACCCGGAAGAAATGAAGATATATGTCCACACAAAAATTTGCCCATGAAATGTTTATAGCAGCATTCTTCATAATAGCCAAAAAGTGGAGGCAGCCCAAATGCCAATCAACTAATGGATGGATAAAATGTTGTATATCCATATAATAGAATATTACCTGACAATAAAAATAAAGTACTGATACATGCTACAATGGATCTTGAAAACATCCTAAGTGAGAGAAACCAGACACAATAGGCCACAATTTATATGAAGTGTGAAATAGACAAAGCCACAGAGACAGAAAGTAGATTAGTGCTCCCCAGGGGCTGAGACAAAGGGAGAATGGAGAATGATTCCTTATAGGTGTAACGTTTCTTTGGGAGGCAGTTAAAATGTTCTATAATTAATTGTGATAGCTGTACAACTCTGTGAAAGTACTAAAATCTATATAAATTTGTGTGTGTGTTTATTTTCTAATTAATTTTTATTGGAGCATAGTTGCTTTACAAGGTTATGTTAATTTCTACTGTACAGCAAAGTGAATCAGCTACATGTATCCATATATCCCCTCTTTTTTTGTATTTCCTTCCCATTCTCATTACTTGTCTGTTTTATACATAGCATCAGTAGTGTACATATGTCAATCCCAATCTTCCATTTCCTCCCACTACTCCCCTAAAATCTACTTAAATTTTATACTTTAAATGGATGGATTGTATGAAATGTGAATTATATCTTGAACTGACTTTATTCACAACACTCTGACACCAAATATGAGTTTTTTTCCCCCACACAAACCAATTCTCCAACTCTCTGAACATCAGTTGGGTGCCTGTAGTTCATTTCAGTTCTGACACTACCTACCTGGGGTTTGATTGACCCCACAAGTTAATCCTGCTCAAGCCTGTAAGATTACACCCAACTCAGATGACAGTTTCAAGTCAGAGGTCACTACTTGACTTCAGACCAACCGGCTGTAAGTTCACTAGGTTACCACTGTTCCCTTTCCAGTTTCACTAATTTGCTAGAATGGCTCACAGAACTCAAGTAGATTCTGTACTTACTATGACCAGCTTACATAAACACTACAAAATGAACGTCCAGATAGAGGTACTTAGGGCAAGATCCAGAAGAGGCCCAGCAGAGGCCCTTCTGTCCCTGTCAAGTTGGGGTGTACTTGGCAGGTAAAGTGTCTATCAACTCAGAAACTCTCCAAACAGTGTCATCTAGGGTTTTTATGGAGGTTTTATTATGTAGATACAACTGATTAAATCATCTGCTACTGGTAACTGACCTCAATCTCCAGCTCCTCTTCTCCACAGAAATCTACGGATAGGGATGAAAGTTCCAAACCTGTAATCTCCTAGTTGGTTCTTCTGGCAACCTGCTCCCATCCTAATGCAATCTAGAGACCCACCAGGAGTCACCTCATTACCATAAACCCATACAATTCAATTTTCCAATCCCAAAGAAAAGCAATGCCAAAGAATGCTCAAACTACCACACAATTGCACTCATCTCACACGCTAGTAAATGCACAATTGCACTCATCTCACATGCTAGTAATGTTCAAAATTCCCCAAGCCAGGCTTCAACAGTACGTGAACTGTGAACTTTCAGATTTTCAAGCTGGATTTACAAAAGGCAGAGGAACCAGAGATCAAATAGCCAACATCTGTTGGATCATCGAAAAAGCAAGAGAGTTCCAGAAAAACATCTTACTTCTGCTTTACTGACTATGCCAAAGCCTTTGACTGTGTTGATCACAAACAAACTGTGGAAAATTCTTCAAGAGATGGGAATACCAGACCACCTGACCTGCCTATTGAAAAATCTGTATGCAAGTCGGGAAGCAACAGTTGGAACTGGACATGAAACAACACACTGGTTACAAATAGGAAAAGGAGTATGTCAAGGCTGTATATTGTCACCCTGCTTATTTAATTTATATGCAGAGCACATTATGAGAAATGCTGGGCTGAAGCACAAGCTGGAATCAAGATTGCAGGGAGAAATATGAATAACCTCAGATATGCAGATGTACCACCCTTATGGCAGAAAGTGAAGAAGAACTAAAGAGCCTCTTGATGAAAGTGAGAGAGGAGAGTGAAAAAGTTGGCTTGAAACTCAACATTCAGAAAACAAAGATCATGGCATCTGGTCCCATCACTTCATGGCAAGTAGATAGAGAAACAGTGGAAACAGTGGCAGACTTTATTTTTGGGGGCTCCAAAATCACTACAGATGATGACTGCAGCCATGAAATAAAAAGGTGCTTACTCCTTGGAAGAAAGTTATGACCAACCTAGACAGCATATTAAAAAGTAGAGATGTTGCTTTGCCAACAAATGTTCATCTAGTCAAAGCTATGGTTTTTCCAGTAGTCGTGTATGGATATGAGAGTTGGACTATAAAGAAAGCTGAGTGCTGAAGAATTGATGCTTTTGAACTGTGGTGTTGGAGAAGAGACTCTTAAGAGTCCCTTGGACTGCAAAGAGATCCAACCAGTCAATCCTAAAGGGAATCCGTCTTGAATAGTCATTGGAAGGACTGATGCTGAAGCTGAAACTCCAATTCTTTGGCCACCTGATGCAAAGAACTGACTCATGTGAAAAGACCCTGATGCTGGGAAAGATTGAAGGTGAGAGGAGAAGGGGACGACAGAGGATGAGATGGTTGGATGGCTTCACTGACTCAATGGACATGGGTTTGAGTGAACTCCGTGAGTTGGTGATGGACAGGGAGGCCTGGTGTGCTGAAGTCCACGGGGTCGCTAAGAGTTGGACTCGACTGCGACTGAACTGAACTGAACTGACACAATTAAATGGAGATTCTTACGAATAACAAAAGATGCTCCTAACACCTCTATCACTCAGGAAATTTCAAGGATTTTAGAAGCTCTGTGTCAGATACCAAGGACAAAGACCAGATATATGTATATCTTATTGCATCAGATATCTCAATAAATCTATCAGTAATACACAGAATAAAATAGATGTAAGTAGAATACAGTATTAGGGTTCTCCAGAGAAATAGAACAAATTGGAGAAAGAGTGAGAGAGAAAAAAGAAGAGAAGGGAAAGAGAGTTGCTAGAAAGAATTGGCTGATGTCATTCCAATTCAAAAGTAGGAGGCTCAAGATTCAGGAAGAAACAATATTTCATTTTAAGGTAGAAAAAAACACAAGTCCTAGCTGGAAAGCCATAATCCCTCTTATTCCGCAGAAGTTGTGTTTTTGTTCTATTCAGGCCTTCAACAGTTTGAAAGAGGCCTATGGATATTAAGGAGAACAGTGTGCTCAGTCTATTTATTTTTTAAATAATTTTATTTTTGGCTGCGCTCAGTCTTCATTGCAGCCCCTTGTTGCAGCAAGCAGAAGCTACTCCTCAGTTATGCTGCACGGGCTTCTCATTGCGGTGGCTTCTCTTGTTGTGGAGCAGGGGCACTAGAGTGTGCGGGCCTCAGTGGTTTTGGCTGGGGCACACAGGCTCTAGAGCACAGGCTCAGAGCTGTGGTGCATGGTCCAAGTTATTCCACAGCATGTGGCATCTTCCCAGACCAGAGATCAAACGCGGGTCTCCTGCATTGGCAGGTAGATTCTTAACCACTGAGTCACCAGGGAAGCTCTCAGTCTATTTAAATATTAAACTCATCCAAAAACACTGCCACAGGAATACCCAGATTAGTGTTTGGTCAAATATCTGGGCACCTGATGACCTTAGTCAAACTGGCACATAAAATTATCCATCACACATTCTAACCCAAATACAATGTGTATAGTTTTGGGGTCCAAAGAAAAAGACTGTAAAATAATACACTTTTGTGAAACACTCAGCAGTTTTTGATCACTGACTGGGTATTAAGTGAAATTAAGAGTTATTTTTTTCTGGATATCTTCCATTTGTTTCTTCAGAGTCACTCTCTACCTTCCTCTCTTCTCCAGAAGGCTGGCCTCTGGAACACACTCACACACACACACACGTAACATATCAGTAGGCTCCCATGCTCTATCTATTAGGTGGACTTGGCCAGTGAGAAATCCTGCAAGAGAACAGAGAGAGGGAGGGGAGAAATGTCAAGGTATCACTCCCTTGTCTTTCTCCCTGAAGGGAGGATTACTGTTGTGTCTCCTCACCAAAGGTCATTGCTTTTTTCGGAGTACTCCACCCTATAGATTCTTTCTCCTGCTGGGTTCTGGTAACCATTCCCTCCCCATGTTCTTATGAGTCTGGAGGTGGTGCCAACATAGTCACTTACCCTAGGTTAGTGCACTATATACCTTGTGGTTTCTCTGTACCCACAACCTTTAAATAAACATACCTAAAGTTATCTTATTTGAGTGTGCCATTGGTTTCCTGTGGAAACCTTGATTTAAGTGTGATAAGAGTTTTGTGGCTATATAAAAAAAAGTGTCTGTGGCAGGGGAGTCTTGTATTCTTTTATGATACCGTCTGAAATGTTAATTGATGAACTGATATAAAGTCTGGAATTTGCCTTGAACATAATCCAACATTATTAGTATTTCAGAATCAATAGGACAAGTGTTTCAGAATTAATAGGTCAAAAAGTTGCAGAGACTTGTACAACAATATGAATACTACTGAACTTTACACTTAAAAATGACTAAGATGTAAATGTAATGTTATATAGTTTTTACCACACACACACAAAAGGAAAATCCAAGACGGGCTTGTGTTGATAATTGTTGAATCTGAGTGATGGAAGCATGGGAACTCATTGCTTCATTCTTCCTAAGTTGAAAAAAAGAAAAAAAGCCCCAAAGAGTATGATATCAGAAAGAAGAAGATGACCTGCTGATCAGAGAAAACAGAAAGAGACTTGAAATCTCAGAGAATGAATTTATCATGTTAAGTTCAGTTCAGTTGTTCAGTTGTGTCTGACTCTTTGCAACCTCACGGACTGCAAGCACACCAGGCTTCCCAGTCCATCACCAACTCCTAGAGCTTGCTCAAACTCATGTCCATCAAGTCGGTGATGCCCTCCAACCATCTTATGCTCTGTCGTCCCCTTCTCCTCTCAGCTTCAATCTTTCCCAGCATCAGGGTCTTTTCAAATGAGTCAGTTCTTTGCATCAGGTGGAAGTATTGGAGTTTCAGCTTCAGCATCAGTCCTTCCAATGAATATTCAGGACTGATTTCCTTTAGGATTGATTGGTTGGATCTCCTTGCAGTCCAAGGGACTCTCAAGAGTCTTCTCCAACACAATTCAAAAGCATCAGTTCTTCAGTGCTCAGCTTTCTTCATGGTCCAACTCTCACATCCATACATGACTACTGGAAAAGCGATACCTTTCACTAGATTGACCTTTGTTGGCAAAGTGATGTCTCTGCTTTTTAATATGCTGTTTAGGTTGGTCTTAGATTTCTTCCAAGGAGCAAATGTCTTTTAATTTCATGGCTGCAGTCACCATCTGCAGGAATTTTGGAGCCCAAGAAAATAAAGTCTCTCACTGTTTCCATTGTTTCCCCATCTGTTTGCTATGATGGGACTGGATGCCATGATTTTAGTTTTTTGACTATTGAGTTTTAAGCCAGCTCTTTCACTTTCATCAAGAGGCTCTTTAGTTCCTCTTTACTTTCTGCCATAAGGATGTTGTTCATCTGCATATCTGAGGTTATTGATATTTCCGCTGGCAATCTTGATTCTGGCTTGTGCTTCATCCAGCCCGGCATTTTGCATGATGAACTCTGCATATAAGTTAAATAAACAGGATACCAATATATGCCTTGACATACTCCTTGCCCAATTTGGAACCAGTCCGTTGTTCCATGTATGGTTCTAACTGTTGCTTCTTGACCTGCATACAGATTTCTTAGGAGGTAGGTCAGGTGGTCTGGTATTTCCATCTCTTGAAGAATTTTCCACCATTTGTTGTGATCCGTATAGTCAAAGGCTTTGGCCTAGTCAATAAAGCAAAAATAGATGTTTTCTGGAACTCTTTTGCTTTTTTGATGATCCAACAGATGTTGGCAACTTTATCTCTGGTTCCTCTGCCTTTCCTAAAACCAGCTTGAACATCTGGAATTTCACGGTTCACGTACTGTTGAAGCCTGGCTTGGAGAATTTTGAGCATTACTTTGCTTGCATGTGAGATGAGTGCAATTGTGCAGTAGTTTGAACATGCTTTGGCATTGCCTTTCTTTGGGATTGGAAGGAAAACTGACATTTTCTAGTCCTGTGGCCATTGCTGAGTTTTCCCAATTCACTGGCATATTGAATGCAGTACTTTAACAGCATCATCTTTTAGGATTTTAAATAACTCAGCTGGAATTCCATCACCTCCACTACCTTTGTTCATAGTGATGCTCCCTAAGGCCCAGTTGACTTCACACTCCAGGGTGTCTGGCTCTAGATGAGTGATCACACCATCATGGTTATCTGGGCCATTAAGATCTTTTTTGTATAGTTCTTCTGTGTATTCTTGCCACCTCCTCTTCTTAATATCCTCTGCTTCTGTTAGGTCCATATCATTTCTCTCCTTTATTGTGCCCATCTTTGCATGAAATGTTCCCTTGGTATCTCTAATTTTCTTGAAGAGATCTCTAGTCTTTCCCATTCTATTGTTTTTCTCTATTTCTTTGCATTGATCACTGAAGAAGGCTTTCTTATCTCTCCTTGCTTCTTTGGAACTCTGCATTTAGATGGGTATATCTTTCCTTTTCTCCTTTGCCTTTCAGTTCAGTTCAGTCGCTCAGTCGTGTCCAACTCTTTGCGACCCCATGAATCACAGCACGCCAGGCCTCCCTGTCCATCACCAACTCCCGGAGTTCACTCAGACTCACGGCCATCGAGTCAGTGATGCCATCCAGCCATCTCATCCTCTGTCGTCCCCTTCTCCTCCTGCCCCCAATTCCTCCCAGCACCAGAGTCTTTTCCAATGAGTCAACTCTTCGCATGAGGTGGCCAAAGTACTGGAGTTTCAGCTTTAGCATCATTCCTTCCAAAGAAATCCCAGGGCTGATCTCCTTCAGAATGGACTGGTTGGATCTCCTTGCAGTCCAAGGGACTCTCAAGAGTCTTCTCCAACACCACAGTTCAAAAGCATCAATTCTTCAGTGCTCAGCCTTCTTCACAGTCCAACTCTCACATCCATACATGACCACAGGAAAAACCATAGCTTTGGCTAGACAGACTTTTGTTGGCAAAGTAATGTCTCTGCTTTTGAATATGCTACCTAGGTTGGTCATAACTTTCCTTCCAAGGAGTAAGTGTCTTTTAATTTCATGGTTGCAGTCACCATCTGCAGTGATTTTGGAGCCCCAAAAAATGAAGTCTGACACTGTTTCCACTGTTTCCCCATCTATTTCCCATGAAATGATGGGACCAGATGCCATGATCTTCGTTTTCTGAATGTTGAGCTTTGCCTTTAACTTCCCCTCTTTTCTCAGCTATTTGTTAGGCCTCCTCAGACAACCATTTTGCCTTTTTGCATTTGTTTTTCTTGGGGATGGTCTTGATCACTGCCACCTGTACAATGTCATGAACCTCTGTCCATATTTCTTCAGGCACACTGTCTATCAGATCTAATTCCTTGAATCTATTTGTCATGTAGCCATGAGATCAAATTCATGAGAGTGAATTTATCATGTAGCCAGACTAAAAGGCCTAAGTAGCTAGGGGTTAAGGAAATAAAGCAAGTAGAGGAAACATTGGGTTGCAGGGCCAGCTTGAAACCATTGTCAGTGGTACCCTATGTGCCATTCATTTTTCATATCACTGGGTGAGAATGTGAAACCTGCTTGGGATTATCACTCTGGATCTGGGTCCAGCCAAGGCCAATGTTCTTAGGAACAGTAGGGCAGATCTGTATCAAGCAGGTCTGACACCGAAAGGAAGCAGAAGCTCCAAAGTTCAAAAGAGTTAGAGTCATGCAAAGGTTCTGTCAGGTACAAGACCCTGTGTGTTGGATGTTGTGGGGAATGACTAAGAGTAGAATGAACAACTGAACATCTGAAAGAGACACTTGATACCCTTGAGATGAAGAAGTACCTTTCCTCTGGTACCTGGGGAGGGATGGAAAAATCACATAGCATTTTAGAAGTAGAGATAAGGAAAGTGAGGTGGCTGCCTTCAGATAGCATTTCATTTTCTCACTAAATATCACCATGTAATCCTGGTACGTTTATTTTCAATCTCTATATAACCAAAGGTGACCACCACCATACAGTCATCACAAAATATAACCTATCAAGTGAGTACCTATCTCATATCTACAGGTCCCACCCACAAGCCTGGGAAAGGCTTATACAGAACATGTACACCAGGGGCAGGAATTTTGGCAGATGTCTTAGAAATCTGCCTACCACAACTAGGAAAGAAAGGGAATCTTGGATATATGGGGTCATTGATAAAACTGGTTCAGTTCTGGGTAATTGTTAAGGTAGTAAATTTTCTGTTATCAGTATCATATGGCACTGGAACCAGTATGAAAAAGAGTTGTAGAATATTCTTTTTCTAAATATTTGAAAGAATTGCATAGCTTCTGTTTAGGGATGCTGCCTAACCCCATAATTATGTGATTCTGAAATAGAATGTCATCTAGCACCTTAATTTTGGTTTTTGCTATTTTAATCTATGTATAATTTTCTTTAAAGTTCATTCCTTTCTTTCCTAGTTTAGCTCTATAATATTATACAATTGTTTTATAATAGGTGGGATATTATACCAAGGTATTTCTGAATCAGATTCTGACTGCTCCTGTCTCTGCTGATGGCTCAAATACATTACCTAATATCACTGAATCTCACATTCTCTACTTCTCAAACAGAGATTATAACAGATACTTCTGAAAGATTGTGTGAAAATAACTGATGCTACAAAAATAGCTTAAAAGCTGTAAGTAGAAAGAGCTTAAATATTACTATAAAAGCTCACTTTTATTTGGCATGCTTTTTCAAAGTACATTTTTTAAAACAAGAATTACCTCTGTTGTTGCTCTTCGGTTGCTAAGTTATGTCCAACTCTTTCTGACCACATGGATTGCAGCACACCATGTTCCTCTGTCCTCCACCATCTCCCAGAGTTTGCTCAAATTCATGTCTATTAAGTTGGTAATGCTACTAACCATTTCATTCTCTGCCACCCCCTTCTCCCTTTTGCCTTCGATCTTTCCCAGCATCAGGAGTCTTTCCCAATAAGCTGGTTCTTCACATCAGGTGGCCAAAGTATCAGAACTTCAGCTTCAGCATCAGTCCTTCCATTGAATATTCAGGGTTGATTTCTTTTAGGAACTCTCAGGAAAAACTATGTCGTTGTTCAGTCACTCAGTTGAGTCCAACTCCTTGTGACCCCATGGACTGCAGCACCCCAGCCTTCCCTGTCCATCACCAACTCCCAAAGCTTGCTCAAACTCATGTCCATCGAGTCGGTGATGCCATCCAACTGTCTCATCCTCTGTCGTCCCCTGCTCATCCTGCCTTCAATCTTTACAGCATCAGGGTCTTCCAACAAGTCAGTTCTTTGCATCAGGTGGCCAAACTACTGGAGCTTCAGCTTCAGCACCAGTCCTTCCAATGAATATTTGGGACTGATTTCCCCTACAATTGACTGGTTTGATCTCCCCACAGTCCAAGGGACTCTCAAGAGTCTTCTCCAGCACCACAATTCAAAAGGATCGATTCTTTGGCACTCAGCATTTGTTATGGTCCAACTCCCACATTCGTACATGACTACTAGAAAAACCAGACCTTTGTAGGCAAAGTGATGTCTCTGCTTTTTAATATGCTGTCTAGGTTTGTCATAGATTTCTTTTCAAGGAGCAAGCATCATTTAATTTCAGGATCACCTTGCCAGGCCTTTAAGGTTGTCAGCTCTAAACATTTGTGTACTTTTACATTCTTCTATAAGATGTATTTGTAAATCATAAACCTGGAAAAAACCTGAGACCCTATCTAGCTTAAGTGAAGTGGAGTGAAACGATTTCCAACTAGAACCATTGAGGAAGTGACAGAACCAGGCACAAAACTCAAATGCTATTTTCTTGACTTCATGGTATCCATTCATTCATTGACTTATTCACTAACTGAATAAATATCTTCTGAGTGCTGCTGTGTGACAGGGTTTTTCCTAGGCCATGATGATACACAATTAATGAGAAAATAATCCTTGCTTTCCAGGAAATTGGTAGGGGAGGGAGGTGCAAGGGAAATAAATAAACAGGCAATTCTTTGATAAAAAGTATGCACAGAATACTTTGGGAAAATGTAAGAGGGGACCAGTTCTGGAGTGGGCAAGAAAAAACTTCCAAGAGGAAGAGACCTGAGCTCTAAAGGACAAATAAAAACTAGTCAGGCAGAGAAACTAGTGCGTGTGGCAGAGTAAACAGCACGTACAGGTGCACTGAGGCACGAGAGCTTAGCTGTTCTGTGAAGCTGAAAATGGTTCTATGTGATTTGAGCTCAGCATGTAAAGTAGGGAATGGTAAGAGGTAAGACTGGAGAAATAAAGCAGAGGCCAGATTATGTAGGGTTTGGTGTGCCAGGCTAAGGAATGTAAAGTACACACCAGAAGAAATGGCAGTTCAATTCAGTCCCTCAGTCACGTGCGACTCTTTGCAACCCCGTGGACTGCAGCACGCCAGGCTTCCCTGTCCATCACCAACTCCCGAAGCTTGCTCAAACTCATGTCCATTGAGTTGGTGATGCCATCCAACCATCTCTCCCTCTGTTGTCCCCTTCTCCTCCTGCCTTTAATCTTTCCCAGCATGAGGGTCTTTTCCAATGAGTCAATTCAACCTGATCACATGGATCCCAGCATTGTCTAACTCAATGAAACTATGAGCCATGCCATGTAGGGCCACCCAAGATGGACAGGTCATGGCGGTGAGTTCTGACAAAATGTGGTCTACTGGAGAAGACAATGGCAAACCACTTTAGTATTATTGCCTTGAGAACCTCATGAATAATATGAAAAGAAATGGCATGGGAAGATAAAAATGACAGGGAACAATCTGGTCAAATTTGAATTCTACAATGAATACTCCAATTTCGGTGAAGAAAACAGATTAAAGAGAAGTTAAAAGTGGGGACAGGCAGACCAAACAAAGCATTGTTGCTTTAATCCAAGGGTTTCACTCTACAGATCTGATTACTGTAACAGAAACCCAAATAATATGGGTTTTTACAAGATAAAAGTTTTTTCCACTCTTAGGGCATAAGCAATCCAGGGCTGGTAGAACAGTTCCAGAACATGGACTGTCAGATGTTGTCCTTATTTGCACATTCTAAAGTAATTCACAAATCCCATATATGCCTTATAGTCTAAGACATAGTAAAATGGAGAAAAGGTTATGTTTCCCTTTAAGTTTATGACCTAGAACACTGACATCACCTCAGTTTATATCCCATTAGCCAGAATGTAGATACATAACCCCTGCTTATCTTCAAGGATAGCTAGGAAATGAAGTTTATATTCTGTGAGGCCATGTGTCCAGTTAAAAAACAAAGGTTTATTATCATAAACAAAGGGAAGAAGGAATTTCCTGGGGGACAAGTGGAAGTTTTCTATCATAGTACGTAAGAACAAAAGGACCTGATTCCTAAATCCTTCTGTAGATTCAATGCAATTCCAGTCAAAATACCAGTGGTATTCTTCATAGAAATAGAAAAAACAATCCTAAATTTGTATGAAACCACAAAAGACCCCAAATAACCAAAGCAATCATAAGAAAAAAAGAACAAAGTAGAAGTATCACAGTTCTTGACTTTAAACTGTACTACAAATCTACTGTAATAAAAACAGTATGGCACTGACACAAAAATAGACATATAGGCCAATGGAAAAGAATTAAGAGACCAGGATTAAACCCTTGCTTAATGATCAACTAATACCCAATGAGGAAAGAATAGCATTTTCAATAAATGGTTTTGGGAAAATTGGATATTAGATAAACACATGTAGAACAAGGAAATTGGACCCATATCTTGCACCACTACAAAAATTAACTTCAAATGGATCAAAGTCTTAAACATAAGATCTGATGCTATAAAACTCCTAGAATAAAACCTAGAGAAGTACCTTGTCTTGGAAATAATTCTTTTGGTTATGATACCAAAAGTACAAACAACAAAAACTAAAGTCAACAAGTTGGGACTACATCAAACTTAAAAGCTTTTGCACAGCAAAAAACCAAAAACAATTAACAAGATTAAAAGGAAATCTATAGAATGGGAGAAAATTTTACAAACTATTTATCAGACAGGAAGTTAATATGCAAAATATATAAAGAACTCATACAACTCAATAACAAAAAGATAAATAGTCAAATTAAGAAATGGGCAAAAGAACTAATTAGACATTTCCCCCAAGTCATTCAAATAGCCAACAGCTAAATGAAAAGTTGCTCAAGATCACTAAGCATCAGGGAAGTGCAGATTAAAACCACAATTAGTTACTGCCTCACACTCATTTGAGTAGTTATCAAGAAGACAAGAGGTAACAAGTTCTGGGAAGGTTGTGGAAAAGAGGGAATTTCATGCAGTTAGTGGAAATGTAATATGGCGCAGCCAATGTGGGAAAAACTGTGGCGTTTCCTCAAAAAATTAAAAAAAGAACTTCCATATAATCTAGCAATTCCACTTCTGGGTATTTATCTGAAGGAAACCAAAAAACGGTTTCTAAAAGATGTATATACTCTCATGTTCAATGCAGCACCGTTTACCGCAGTCAAGCTATTGAAGCAACCCAAATGGCCACTGGTAAGTGATTGAATAAATAAAATGTCTTACATAAATATAATGGAATATTATTCAACCATAAGAAAGAAGAACATCCTGCCATTTGCAACAACATGAATGAAACGAGCACATTATGGTAAGTGAAATAACTCAGAGAGAGAAAGACAAGTACTCTGTGATATCACTTATATATGGAATTTTAACAAGCTAAACTTGTAAAAACAGAGAATAAAAAGGTGGCCCCCATGGGTTGGGTGTAGGAAGACAGGACAGATGCTGTTTAAAGGGTACTAAGTTACTACAAATAGTACATAAGCCCTAGAGTTATAACTCCAGTACAGTGAATATAGATAGCAAAGATACTAGAATTTTAGTATTCCAACTACTAAAAAGAAAAGATAATTATGTAGTGTGATAAAGGTTCTAAGTGTCACTACAATAGCAATCATATTACAATACAGAAATGTATCAAATTAGCTTGCTTTACCCATGAACAGAAGAGCCTGATGGGCTACAGTCCATAGGGTCGCAAAGAGTTGAACACAACTGAATCGACTGAGCAAGCACGCATACATAACTTAAATTCACATGATGTAATGGATCAAATATATTTCAGTTAGAAAAAGAAAAAAATTAGAAAAGAACCTGAAGTAAGGCAGTAGCAGTGACAGTGAAGGGAAGTGGACAAATTTGAGAGTTAATTAGTGGGCACAGTTGACTCAGCTGTAGATTGGCTGTAGAAGGAAAGGGACAGGATGATGCCAGAAATGATACTCAGGTTTCTGACTTGGGAACCTGGGTGAATGATGGTTACTATAAAAAATTAGGGAAGAAGTAAAGAATTCAGTTTTGCGCAAAGCGGGTTTGAAGTGTATACAGGACATTTAGGCAAAAATATTCAATGGTCAATTTTGGAATCCAAAGTATTTATGTGAAAATTTGGTATAGGAAAGAAGATGTTATTTGTGATATGAGAGCAGGAAAAATATATCAACCAAGGGAAAGAAGAAAAGGCTGAGAGCAGTAACGAAATTTTTAAAGAGAAAAGTGTTTACCATACTAAACTAAAGATACTAAAGAGGAGGATAGGAAGAAAGGACAAAGAAAATAAGAGGAAAATGAGATGTGGCATTTTAAAAGCCACATATGGAGAGCTTTTCACAAACGCACAATAAAAATTATTCATACTCAGCCATAAAAAAGAATGAAAATTTGCCATTTGCAACAGCATGGATGAACCAACCTAGAGGGCATTGTGCTTGGTAAAATAAGTTAGATAAATGCTGTATTTTTTCACTTATGAAAAGTAAAAGTGAAAGTCACTCAGTCGTGTTCGACTCTTTGCAGCCCCATGGACTATATACAGTCCATAGAATTCTCCAGGCCAGAATACCAGATTGGGTAGTCATTCCCTTCTCCAGGGGATCTTCCCAACCCAGGGATCGAACCCAGGTCTCTCACATTGCAGGCGGATTCTTTACCAGCTGAGCCACAAGGGAAGCCCATGTGGTATCTAAAAATAAAATAAATTGTTAAGTTTAACAAAACAGAAAAATACTCACAGATATAGAGGCTGAACTAGTGGGTACCAGTGGGGAGAGGGAAGCAGGGAGGGACAAGATAGGGGTAGGAGATTAGAAGGTACAAACTACTATGTATAAAATAAATAAGCTACATAGTTGAAGTTTGCAGCACAGGGAAGAGAGACAATATTATATACTATCTTTAAATGGATATAATCTATGAAAATGTTAAATCATAATGTTGTACACCAACAATTAACATAATATTGTAAGTCAACTATATTTCAATAAAAAAATAATAAAATTTAAAACCAAAAGTTATTCAGGAGCATTATTGGAAGAGTTCCCAAGGAAAATAATGAACAAGCTGGAGAGTTCCAAGAAGATGGTTGAGCCATTACTTATATTGAGGCAGGGAATCTAAGTAAAAGCAATAATGGCACCAGTTTTATAGATTTTGGGGAGGATAAAATTAAATAATTCAGAAACTTGGCACATAGTAAGTACTCAAGTATTAGCTTTCCTTGCTGTTTTTATAATTATTAGAAGCATTATTTTGAAATCCACTTAATAACTATGGGTTTTTTACCTCCTGTTTCATGTCCTTTCATCCTCCTCCCCCTCTCCATTTCTCACCCTTACCACAATGAATAATGCCTAGCATGATAAGATGGAGAAGGAAATGGCAACCCACTCCAGTGTTCTTGCCTGGAGAATCCCAGGGACAGGGGAGCCTGGTGGGCTGCCGTCTATGGGGTCACACAGAGTTGGACACGACTGAAGCAACTTAGCAGCAGCAGCAGCATGATAAGAACACTGTGAAAAACTTGAACTCTATTAGCAACCCTTTTGGTATGGTCAAGTCAGTAGATCAAAAAAATTCACATATAATGAAATCAACTATAAAGACTGACCAAGCAGAGTCCACCTATTTTTAGAGCTTTTCTTTGATATATTTTTGTTCTTTCTGCAGTTAGACATAGCCTTATTGTGTGTCTCTTCACATGTTTTAAAAGACATCACATTTATCAGAGGACTTCATAGCATAGTAAAGGACATGGGTAATGATGAGACATTCTTATGCTACTACCTCAGAATTTTTAAAAAATTTCATTAAAGTTCAGTTCCCTTATTTGTAAAATTGGCATTATAATAACACAAGAGATAGTAACGTCAAAGCATTTTATGAGTGCTTTTGCCTTTTGGAATTCACTGTTCCACTTGAAATGTTTCAAACTTCTAAAGAAAAAAAATCACAAATTCTCTTGAGGTAGAACAAATATAAAGAATAACAATTCTTTTTTCCCGAATGTAGACATAACTCTTAACATTCCGTAAGTAATGTTATATTTCATTGTGCAAATGATGCAACTAATCCTCTATGTTCTTTCTATATCTGGAAGAGGATGGATAGGAGTCAGGGTGGAGGGGCTTGTGTAATCTTAGCTTCTGAATGGCTCAGTACCTAAGTTTTTTCTTTATTAAAAAAATAATAATTTGTACCAATGCAATTTCTCCCTTAGAACTTTTGTGATAAAGAACAGAATGTCTCTAGTAAATAGGATGAGTAAGAGAGAAGATCACCGTAGGTAGGGATGGGTAAAACTGAAACAGAGAATAAATAGGAGTTAGCCAGAAGAGGGGAGAAGGCAATGGCACCCCACTCAAGTACTCTTGCCTGGAAAATCCCATGGATGGAGGAGCCTGGTGGGCTGCAGTCCATAGGGTCGCTAGAATCGGACATGACTGAGTGACTTCACTTTCACTTCTCACTTTCATGCATTGGAGAAGGAAATGGCAACCCACTCCAGTGTTCTTGCCTGGAGAATCCCAGGGACGGGGGAGCCTGGTGGCTACCATCTATGGGGTTGCACAGAGTTGGACACGACTGAAGTGACTTAGCAGCAGCAGCCAGAAGAGATGGAGAAGGCAATGGCACCCCACTCCAGTACCCTTGCCTGGAAAATCCCATGGATGGAGGAGCCTGGTAGGCTGCAGTCCATGGGGTCGCTAGGAGTCAGACACGACTGAGTGACTTCCCTTTCACTTTTCACTTTCATGCACTGGAGAAGGAAATGGCAACCCACTCCAGTGTTCTTGCCTGGAGAATCCCAGGGATGGGGGAGCTTGGTGGGCTGCCATCTATGGGATCGCACAGAGTCGGACACGACTGAAATGACTTAATAGCATAGCCAGAAGAGATGAGCTTCCCTGATAGCTCAGTTGGTAAAGAATCTGCCTGCAATGCAGGAGACCCTGGTTCGATTCCTGGATCAGGAAGATCCCCTGGAGATGGGATAGGCTACCTACTCCAGTATTCTTGGGCTCCCCTTGTGGCTTAGCTGGTAAAGAATCCACGGGCAACGTAGGAGACCTGGGTTTGATCCTTGGGTTGGGAAGATCCACTGGAGATGGAAAAGGCTACCCACTCCAGTATTCTGGCTTGGAGAATTCCATGGACTGTGTAGTCCATGGGGTTGCAAAGAGTCAGACAAGACTGAGTGACTTTCATTAATTCAGCCTGAAGAGATTAGATGATGAGGCTAATAGGAAAGAAAGCTGAGTGGAGCAATAGCTAGGGATATCTTCCTGATAGACTGTTTTAACCTGCATTGTCCAATATAGTAGCCACCAGTCCTAAATGACATTGAGCATGTGAAATGTGACTAGTCTAAATGGAGATGTGCTATATGGCAACCCACTCCAGTACTCTTGCCTGGAAAATCCCGTGGGCGGAGGATCCTGGTAGGCTGCAGTCCATGGGGTTGCTAAGAGTCAAACACGACTGAGCAACTTCACTTTCACTTTTCACTTTCATGCATTGGAGAAGGAAATGGCAACCCACTCCAGTTCTTGCCTGGAGAATCCCAGGGATGGGGGAGCCTGGTGGGCTGCCGTCTATGGGGTCGCACAGAGTCAGACACGACTGAAGTGACTTAGCAGCAGCAGCATACATGTAAAATTACACTGGATTTCAAAGGTTTAGAATGAATAAAACATTTTAAACTTTGTCATTAGTAATTTTTATGTAGATTACATGTTGAAATGATATGTTCAATTTATGGGACTAAATAATATATATTCAGTTCAGTTGCTCAGTAGGGTCCGACTCTTAGCAACCCCATGGACTGCAGCACACCAGGCCTCCCAGTCCATCGCTAACTCCCAGAGTTTACTCAAACTCATGTTCATTGAGTCGGTGATGCTATCCAACCATATCATCCTCTGTTGTCCCCTTCTCCTCTAACCTTAAATCTTTCCCAGCATCAGGGTCTTTTCAAATGAGTCAGCTCTTCGTATCAGGTGGCCAAAGTATTGGAGTTGCAGCTTCAACAGCAGTCCTTCAAATGAATATTTAGGACTGATTTCCTTTAGGATGGACTGGTTGGATCTTCTTGCAGTCTAAGGGACTCTTAAGAGTCTTCTCCAACACCTCAGTTGAAAAGCATCAATGCTTCAGTGCTCAGCTTTCCTTATAGTCCAACTCTCACATCCATACATGACTACTGGAAAAACTGTAGCCTTGACTAGACAGACCTTTGGTGGCAAAGTAATATCTCTGCTTTTCAATATGCTGTCTAGGTTAATCATAACTTTTCTTCAAGGAGTAAGCATCTTTTTATTTCATGGCTGCAGTCATCATCTGCAGTGATTTTGGAGCTCCCAAAAATAAAGTCTGCCACTATTTCCACTGTTTCTCCATCTACTTGCCATTAAGCAATGGGACCGGATGCCATAATCTTTGTTTTCTGAATGTTGAGCTTTAAGCCAACTTTTTCACTTTCCTCTTTCACTTTCATCAAGAGGCTCTTTAGTTCTTTTTCATTTTCTGCCATAAGGGTGGTGTCATCTGCATATCTGAGGTTATTGATATTTCTCCCAGCAATCTTGATTTCAGCTTGTGCATAATCCAGTCCAGCATTTCTTATGATCTACTCTGCAAATAAGTTAAATAAGCAGGGTGACAATATACAGCCTTGACCTACTCCTTTCCCTATTTGTAACCTGTCTGTTGTTCGATGTCCAGTTCTAACTGTTGCTTCTGGACCTGCATACAGATTTTTCAATAGGCAGGTCAGGTGGTCTGGTATTCCCATCTCTTTCAGAATTTTCCACAGTTTACTGTGATCCACAGAGTCAAGGGCTTTGGCATAGTCAATAAGACAGAAATAGATGTTTTTCTGGAACTCTCTTGCTTTTTCGATGATCCAACAGATGTTGGCAATTTGATCTCTGGTTCTGCTTTTTCTAAATCCAACTTGAACATCTGGAAGTTCACGGTTCATGTACTGTTGAAGCCTGGCTTGGAGAATTTTGAGCATTACTTTACTAGCGTGTGAGATGAGTGCAACTGTGTGGTAGTCTGAGCATTCTTTGGCATTGCCTTTCTTTGGGATTGGAATGAAAACTGACCTTTTCCAGTCCTGTGGCCACTGCTGAGTTTTCCAAATTTGCTGGCATATTGAGTGCAGCACTTTCACAGTATCATCTTTTAGGATTTGAAATAGCTCAACTGGAATTCCATCAATCCACTAGCTTTGTTCGTAGTGATACTTCTTAAGGCCCACTTGACTTCACATTCCAGGATGTCTGGCTCTAGGTGAGTGATAACACCATCATGATTATCCGGGTCATGAAGATCTTTTAGGTATAGTTCTTCTGTGTATTCTTGCCACCTTTTCTTAATATCTTCCGCTTCTGTTAGGTCCATACCATTTCTGTCCTTTATTGAGCCCATCTTTGCATGAAATATTCCCTTGGTATCTCTAATTTCCTTGAAGTGATCTCTAGTCTTTCCCATTCTGTTGTTTTCCTCTATTTCTTTGCACTGATCACTGAGTAAAGCTTTTTTATACCTCCTTGCTATTCTTTGGAACTCTGCATTCAAATGGGTATATCTTTCCTTTTCTTCTTTTGCTTTTTGCTTCTCTTCTTTTCACAGCTATTTGTAAGGCCTCCTCAGACAGCCATTTTCCTTTTTTGCATTTCTTTTTCTTGGGGATGGTCTTGCTCCCTGTCTCCTGTACAATGTCACGAACCTCTGTCCATAGTTCATCAGGCACTCTGTCTATCAGATCTAATCCCTTAAATCTATCTCTCACTTCTACTGTATAATTGTTAGGGATTTGATTTGACCATTCATACGTGAATGGTCTAGTTGGTTTTCCCTACTTTCTTCAATTTAAGTCTGAATTTGGCAATAAGGAGTTCCTGATCTGAGCCATAGTCAGCTCCTGGCCTTGTTTTTGTTGACTATATTGAGTTTCTCCATCTTTGGCTGCAAAGAATATAATCAATCTGATTTTGGTGTTGACCATCTAGTGATGTCCATGTGTAGAGTCTTCTTTTGTGTTGTTGGAAGAGGGTGTTTGCTATGACCAGTATGTTCTCTTGGCAGAACTCTATTAGCCTTTGCCCTGCTTCATTCTGTACTCCAAGGCCAAATTTGCCTGTTACTCCAGGTGTTTCTTGACTTCCTACTTTTGCATTCTAGTCCCCTATAATGAAAAGGAAATCTTTTTTGGGTGTTAATTCTAGAACGTCTTGTAGGTCTGCATAGACCCATTCAACTTCAGCTTCTTCAGCATTACTGGTCGGGGCATGGACTTGGATTACTGTGATATTGAATGGTTTGCCTTGGAAACAAACAGAGATCATTCTGTTGTTTTTGAGACGGCATCCAAGTATTGCATTTCAGACTCTTCTGTTGACTATGATGGCTACTCCATTTCTTCTAAGGGATTCTTGCTCACAGTAGTAGATATAATGGTCATCTGCATTAAATTCACCGATTCCAGTCCATTTTAGTTCTCTGATTCCTAAAATGTCGACCTTCACTCTTGCCATTTCCTGTTTGATCACTTCCAATTTGCCTTGATTCATGGACCTAACATTCCAGGTTCCTATGCAGTATGGCTCTTTACAGCATTGGACCTTGCTTCTATCACCAGTCACATCCACAACTTGGTGTTGTTTTTGCTTTGGCTCCATCTCTTCATTCTTTCTGGAGTTATTTCTCCACTGATCTCCAGTAGCATATGGGGCACCTATCAACCTGGGGAGCTCATCTTTCAGTGTCCTATCTTTTTGCCTTTTCATATTGTTCATGGGGTTCTCAAGGCAAGAATACTGAAGTGGTTTGCCATTCCCTTCTCCAATGGACCACATTTTGTGAGAATTCTCCACCATGACCCATCTGTCTTGGGTGGTCATACATGGCATTGCTCATAGTTTCACTGAGTTAGACAAGGCTGTGGTCCATGTGATTAGATTGGTTAGTTTTCTGTGATGGTGGTTTTCAGTCTCTCTGCCCTTTGATGGAGAAGGATAAGAGGCTTATGAAAGCTTCCTGATGGGATAGACTGACTGAGGGGGGAAACTGGGTCTTGTTCTGATGGGTGGGGCCATGCTGAATAAATCTTTAATCCAATTTTCTGTTGATGGGTGGAGCTGTTTCCCTCCCTGCTATTTACCTGGGGCCAAACTATGGTGGAGGCAAATAAAATAACAGTTCAGTCCAGTTCAATTGCTCAGTCCTGTCTGACTCTTTGCGACCCCATGGACTGCAGCATGCCAGGCCTCCCTGTCCATCACCAACTCCCAGAGTTTACTCAAACTCATGTCCATTGAGTCAGTGATGCCATCAAACCATCTCATCCTCTTTTGTCCCCTTCTCCTCTTGCCTTCAATCTTTCCCAGCATCAGGGTCTTTTCAGCTCTTCACATCAGGTGGCCGAACTCCAATATTGGAGTTTCAGCTTCAATATCAGTCCTTCCAATGAATACTCAGGACTGATTTCCTTCAGGATGGACTGGCTGGATTCATTTGCAGTCCAAGGGACTCTCAAGAGTCTTTTCCAACACCACAGTTCAAAAGCATCATCACTCAGCTTTCTTTATAGTCCAACTCTCACTTCCATACATGACTAATGGAAAAACCATAGCTTTGACTAGATGAACCTTTGTTGGCAAAGTAACATCTCTACTTTTTAATATACTGTCTAAGTTGGTCATAACTTTTCTTCCAAGGAGTGTCTTTTTATTTCATGGCTGCAGTCATCATCTGCAGTGATTTTGGAGCCCCTCAAAATAAAGTCTGCCACTGTTTCCACTGTTTATCCATCTACTTGCCATGAAGTGATGGGACCAGATGCCATGATCTTTGTTTTCTGAGTGTTGAGCTTTAAGCCAACTTTTTCACTCTCCTCTTTCACTTTCATCAAGAGGCTCTTTAGTTCTTCTTCACTTTCTGCCATAAGGGTGGTGTCATCTGCATATCTGAGGTTATTGATATTTCTCCGGGCATCTTGATTCCAGCTTGTGCCTTCTCCAGCCCAGCGTTTCTCATGATGTACTCTGCATAGAAGTTAAATAAGCAGGGTGACAATATACAGCCTTGACGTACTCCTTTTCCTATTTGGAACCAGTCTGTTGAAAAAGATCCCATGCATATATTGCTACAGTCTGTGCCCCCAACCCTGCAGCAGGCCACTACCGACCCATGCCTTCGCCGGAGACTCCCGGACACCCACAGGTAAGTCCGGGACAGTCTCCTGTGGGTCACTGCTCCTTTCTCCTGGGTCCTGGTGCACAAGGTTCTGTTGTGCCCTCCAAGAGTCTATTTCCCAGTCCTTTGTAAGTTCTGGCAGCTCTTTGGTGGGGTTAATGGCGACCTCCTCCAAGAGGATGTATGCCATACTCACACCCAGAGCCCCTGTCCCTGCGGCAGACCACTGCCGACCTGTACCTCCACAGGAGATGCTCAAACACAGTTCTGTCTGAGTCTCTGTGGGCTCCCTGGGTCCTGGTGCGCACAAGGTTTCTTTGAGTCCTCTAAGTGTCTCTGGCGGGAATGGGGTTTGATTCTAAAGGCGAATTCACCCCTCCTACCGTCTTACTGGGGCTTCTCCTTTGCCCTTGCGCCTGGGGTATCTCCTCACAGCTCCTCCAGTGCCTACCATCTTACTGGGGTTTCTCTGACCTTGGACTTGGGTTATCTCCACACAGCCGGTCCAGCGAAGCGCAGGCGCTGCTCCTGACCTTGGACGTGGGGTATCGTCTCACAGCAGCTGCTCTTATAATATAATCTTATAATACTCAGGCTGCCTGAACCTCTGCCTCCACCACAACCGAAGGCGCCGCAGCCGCAATAATCCAAGCAGTTTTCCACTCAGTCGCCTCAGCCGCTGCCGAGAGCTTGGGCAGACTCCGCGGCCAGCCAAGCATAGATGTCAAATAATATATATTAGGAAAATTAATTTCAGGTGTCTCTTTTTTCTTATTTATATAGCTAATAGAATATTTTATTTTAAATTACATATGTGGTTCACATTTGTGGCTTTCACTGTGTTTATACTGAACAGCATTGGTTTGAGCAGTAGGATCCAGCCATGCATAAATTACATTAACTCTGGATTAACACGTCAGTAAATTCCTGTTTTTGCTTAAGCCATTTTGAGTTGAGTTTCTGACCCTTGCCACTGAATGATTCTAATTAGTATATTTGCTTAAAAAAAAAAAAAAAAAAAGGTTGTCAAATAAGTTGTTTATCATACTGGGAAACTGGAGAAGATGCTAGAGACATAGCAGTTTAAAAACCTGATTTCCTAGGAATTCAATAATAGAGCATTTTGTTCAGGCAGTATTGCTTAAGAGTAGGGGGGATAATCACCTAATTTCATTGTGCCAAGAATCAATCTAGTTATTAAAGTATCCCTGCTTGTTTAGGTTGACCAGATACAAATTTTTAGTCATTTATATTTGATGTACTTTTAAGGCTTACATTGTGGGTGAGCATTCCAGTCCAAAAGAACTCTGTCTCTGCTTAGGTTGGTTCTTCATATGAACCCTCTATAGACAAAGGCTTATGCATGGAGCTCTTACAATCTACGAAAATGTCATTAGCAAAAAAGAATTGTTTTAGTTTTCATTCTTTATTTCTAGTTTTATTTGTGTTGTTGCTGATGGGTAGATTTTTGCTTTAGAATGATATAAACTACAAAAGCACTAACAGACATAATGAAGAGTTTTACCTGCTTTACACATAAAAAAAAAATCTGTTTGTAGAGAAAATATTCTAGATATAAACTTCTAGATAGCAAAGAAAGTACAAAGAGAGTATCCTTGTAACAAATAGCGTAATTAAATCAATTTACATTATTTTCCAGTAGAGTTATAGGTCACAGATTCATGTAGAAGTTTTTCATTTATTTGAGCTAAAGAAAATCTCTAAACCCATTGAACCTTGGAAAACATGCATCAGAACTATAATAGAAACATAGCTGTGTTCTTCTCATAAATCTGTTATCCAGCCACAAAACATTCCACACCTTTGCCAATGATGAATTGAAATCAGCAGAGATGGGCTAAGATGATAAAATTGTGTTCAGGAAGATGCGTATGAGGGGGAAAAAACAGATATCTTATGTTGACTCACAGACAATCCCATACATGGAACATTAACTTTAAGGATGAGGGGACACAAAATGTCTACAAAAGTAGGATTTTTTATTTGTTTTTTTGCCAGCATATCTCTCATCATGACTGACTTCAAAGAAGACCTTAGGGCTAAGTCAAGTTTTCCTCTATGATAACCAAAAGAGATTAATAAACTGAAAGTAATCACTTTCACACCAATTGTCCTCATTATTATATCCCTGAATTTCAAGGAATTTATTGAGTGACCAAATTATTTTAAAATATGCAGTGTTTCATATGAGAAGTGTATTTTTTATCTAAGTGATAAAGATGTTTTAAATTAAAAGTTTAAAATGTTTAAAAATTAAGTTTAATGTTATCTCTTTACAGAGAGTCATTTTCATGAAAGCACAAATAGTTTTTAAACTCTCCCAATGCTGGATACCCCAAATCACTAGCTACTGCTGCTGCTGTTACCAGTTACTGTTATTAAATCCCAGGGATTGTGCTTGGTATTTTACATAAGGTTTATTTGTTTGTTTGTTTTGCTTGTTTTTTTTTTTTTATTTTTGCTGCACCATGAAGATTGCAGGATCTCAGTTCCCTGACCAGAGTCTGAATCTGGGCCAAGGCACTGAAAACTGGGAATCCTAACCAATAGGCCACCAGCAAACTCCCTACATAAGTTATCTTTCATCTTTGCAACATTACAGGCCACATTATCACCATATTATCATGTTTAGCACTAAAAAAGAAATGTGATTCTCTGAGGCTAGGTGGCATAACCAAGACCCCATAGCCAGGACTCAAAACCCAGATCTAATGTCAGACTTTGGGCTCTTTCCACTGTTTTAAGTTTTTCTTTACTTAGTTGTTGGGACAAACTTTACTGAATTTGAAGGGCTAATAACTGGCCTTTTTTCCTCACTTGATTTCTGAATCAATGGGAAAATAAGTCATGAGTAATTCATGTGGGAGCCAAAAGAAATCACCTTTGTTACGAATGAAGGTTACATTGGAGGGTTGATGTCTGAGCAAGTGGGCTTCTTAATACTGTTGCTGTCCAATTGCTAAGTCATGTCTGATCTTTGTGACCCCATGGACTGCAGTATGCCAGGCTCCTTCACTATCTCCGGGAGTTTGCTCAAATGCATGTCCATTGAGTCGGTGATACTATCTAACCAAATCATCCTCCTAATACTGAGTCTAGCATTATTCAGACATATGTCCCCAGTTGCGGCAGTGCTGAAACTGGGCAGACCCCTCCATTAGCCCCAGCATGGGCGGTGCCTGTTGCCAGAAAAGGAGCAGAGAGATAAACAGGTACTCTCTCTCTCTCTTTGACTGTATCCCAAGAAGAAGAAGCTGAGCTGTTCATGCTCCACTTCTCTTTTCAAATATCACCCCCAACGTGGAGTGAGTGCAGGGTTGGCAGAAGATCACGAGCTCTACTCATATACATGCTAATGGGCTCCTGTCAAATGGGAAAAAACATAAGAAGCAGGGAAATGTATCTTCAATAACACTAATAGCATACTCACAGGCTAAATACATCTATTTGTCTATCTAGAAGGTCCCAATTGATTGATTTATAGCTCTTTCTAATAATCTTGATAAAAATTTATTTTTACCATTGCCTTATAAAGTACAAGAAATTGCCTTGCCTATACTCAGAGTTTTAATAGTATCATCACTTTATCATTACAAAGCAATTATTCTAAGCACCTACCTGTATGTAACCTTGGGATAGATACTTTAATCTGCCGTTTTACCACTGCTATGATTTCAACAGAGGACATTTATTTTAATAGATTATGAAACATGAGAGTATAGATGAGCTCAATGCAAATGAAAGCTCCCAAAGGCCTTTATCTATCTTATTCAGCACTGCTCCCAAGCTCAGTGCATGGCACATAAAGAGTCTCAATAAATATTTATTGAATATATGAACATACTTTATAAAAAAATCCCACATTTATTTAGATGATCCACATTGAACTTAGTATTTATTGTTGTTGTTTAGTTGCTGGAACTCATGTCTGACTCTTTTGCTACTTCATAAACTGTAGCCCACCAGGCTCCTCTGTCCATGGGATTTCCCAGGCAATAATACTGGAATAAGCTGCATTTTCTGCTCCAAGGAATCTCTTACCCAGGGATCGAGCAAACGTCTCCTGCTTTGGCAAGTGGACTCTTTACCACTGAGCCACCAGGGGAGCCCAATGCATTTACAGGAGAGCTTTAATATTTGCAAAGAAATATGTTCTGGGAGACTTTTCAAATGGGAAAATTCTCAGTACTGTATGAACGTCTAAGCGAGAGAAGAAAGGCAAGAATAGAAGATACAGTTAAAATACAAAGTGCAATGCTCCTTTTCCAGATGGATATTCACACATATTCTTCTCTCCACAGCATTTTTTCCACTCCTCACTCTGGCTTTCCCTTGCTCTTTCGTTTCTTTATACTCTTCTCCTTCCTATCTTTCTCTTCCTCTTCTTTACAAAAAGAGGGGCAGGTTTTATGCACGAAAGAGGTATATCAATGAGAGCCCTATCTTCATTAGAGGAATCAGGGATTTCTCTGGAATGGGGAACTTGAGTAAATTGGAGAACACTAAAGTCTGCAGCTTTCTAAATCAATCATGATACCAGTATTTCTCAGCACACATCTTGCTCGGTATAGATAAGGAATTTTTAGGTCCATAATGGCTTATTTAACTTATATGCAGAGTACGTCATGAGAAATGCTGGGCTGGAAGAAGCACAAGCTGGAATCAAGATTGCTGGGAAAAATATCAATAAACTCAGATATGCAGATGACACCACCCTTATGGCAAAAAGTTAAGAGGAACTAAAAAGCCTCTTGATGAAAGTAAAAGAGGAGAGTGAAAAAGTTGGCTTAAAGCTCAACATTCAGAAAACTAAGATCATGGCATCTGGTCCCATCACTTCATGGGAAATAGATGGAGAAACAGTGGAAACGGTGTCAGACTTTATTTTTCTGGGCTCCAAAATCACTGCAGATTGTTGATTGCAGCCATGAAATTAAAAGACGCTTACTCCTTGGAAGAAAAGTTATGACCACCTAGATAGCATATTCAAAAGCAGAGACATTACTTTGCTAACAAAGGTCCGTCTAGTCAGGGCTATGGTTTTTCCTGTGGTATGTATGGATGTGAGAGTTGGACTGTGAAAAAAGCTGAGCACTGAAGAATTGATGCTTTTGAACTGTGGTGTTGGAAAAGACTCTTGAGAGTCCCTTGGACTGCAAGGAGATCCAACCAGTCCATTCTAAAGGAGATCAGTTCTGGGTGTTCATTGGAAGGACTGATGGTGAAGCTGAAACTCCAATACTTTGGCCACCTCATGTGAAGAGTTGACTCATTGGAAAAGACCCTGAGGCTGGGAGGGATTGAGGGCAGGAGGAGAAGGGGACGACAGAGGATGAGATGCCTGGATGGCATCACCAACTCAGTGGACATGAGTTTGGGTAAACTCCAGGAATTAGTGATGGACAGGGAAGCCTGGCATGCTGCAATTCATGGGGTCGCAAAGAGTCGGACATGACTGAGCGACTGAACTGAACTGAATGGCTCTGATCAAGACTATAGGCAAAACTCAAAGTAAGTATAGTTTGCTGATTCTCATTTACTTTCATATCTGCTTCTTCATCTCTGCTCCTCCAAGGATCTATGCTATTCCCCTGACCAAAGCCCCCCATCCTTTTTCTGGTTTGTCTTCTCCATAGCACCATATTAAGTATACATCTGTCTTCCTTCCTACTTCTATTACTCCATGGCATTAGATAGAATTGTAGGAGTGTATTCTAGCTAGCTTCAGCAGAAAAGAAACTTATTAAAGGACATTAAGTAACTCACAGAATCTCATGAAAGATGGGAGAACCAGGCCTGGAAGAACAGCGTCCAACTCATATGGCAGAACCCTATCAGGGAAACCTCACAGCCGCTGCCACTGACTCTAATCTGGGACAAGGACCTTTCCAGTAGAATCTCTGCTACCATTCCTTGGGAATCTTAACACCCCTGCCTCACTCTTGCTAAACTGGATACTACCTGCTTTCTTACCTCTCTAGCTTCCCTTTCAAGTGCGTTAGCTGCTCAGCCAGTCTGCTTTATCTACGGAATTCTCCAGGCAAGACTACTGGAGTGGGTAACCATTCCTTTCTCTAGGGGATCTTCCTGACCCAGGGGTCAAACCTGGGTCTCTGGCATTGCAGGAGGATTCTTTACCATCTGAGCCAAAAGGGAAACCCAAAGAACTCTGGCACAAATGTATCTGATTGGAGAAGCCTAACTTCAAGGAAGGCTGAGGAAGTGAGCTTTAGCTTCCATTTAATAGGGTAGAGAAATCGCCAAATACAAGAGTATTCAAAGGTTCTGGGCACCCAATAAGAATAATAAAGTTGCAATACTCTGCTCCAGTTAACTTCTCAACCCTTACCAATCTGAGCCTGGTACAGTATTCAGCAGCTTGAAGTAATTCACACATAAGTATGGATGACTGTTGATTTCCAACTTTGAGAGTTGGCAATTTAAAACTTACCTTACTAACTCATATAAACCCTCAGTTGTTAAACTACCTGTATGAAAAAATACTTTAAAAAAGAAAACTTCCAGAGTTCCTTTTATTTCTTCATTCAATTCACATTTTACTGAGCTTACAATGTGCCATATAGTAGGCTAAGTTGAGGAGACCTGGTCCATGCCTGTAGAATTTGATAATATCATTGGGGATAGAAAAATTTAAATGAAACATAGAAACAATGCAGTAAATGAAGAAGTATGATTTAATAACTATTTTATTACATATATATGCATATATAAAAAATGCCTAAAATGTATATTTCCTATATGTGTGTATATGTAGAAGTGTGTATGTGTTGTTCATTCACTAAGTCGTGTCCGACTTTTTGCGACCCCATGGACTGCAGCATGCCAGGCCTCCCTGTCCTTCACTGTTTCCTGGAGTTTGCCCAAGTTCATGTCCATTGAAGTGATGATGCCATCCAACCATCTCATCCTTTGTCACCCTCTTCTTTTCATACACATATTAGTATTCATATGTGTATATATACACAAATGGGCTTTCTGGGTGGCTCAGCAGTAAAGAATCCACCAGAGCTGCAGAACACGCAGAAGACACTGTGGGTTCGATCCCTGGGTCAGGATGATCCCCTGGAGGAGGGAATGGCAACCCAATCCAGTATTCTTGCCTTGAAAAATCCCATGGACAGAGGAGTCTGGCAGGCTACAGCCCATAGAGTCACACGGAGTTAGACACAACTGAAGGGACTGAGCACACATATACATGTACATAATATTTCTATATTGTTATATGTATGTGTGCCTGTGTAGATGCGCATACTATGTAGTATTCCCATATATTTTAAGGCAGTCTGGGAAAGTTCCTTGGAGGGCAACTTAGTCAGACATAAAAATGAAATAATTTCATAGTAAAGATGGGCAGGGTATATGTATTTGAGGAAGACTTTTGCAATTTGATTTTACTAGAGGAAAAACTAGCAGGAAAAAAAGAGGTGAAAGATGAAATGGCAGAGACATAGGTAGGAGAAAGATGAAGATACACCTTCCTATTTTATGTTAATAAGCTTAACCTTTTCCCTGAAATTGATGGGAAAATTCAAGTGAGGGAGTGGAAATTGGGTAAAGGTGGTCAAAGGAACAAATATTTAGTTATTAAATAGTAAGTACTGGGGATATATGACATGATAACTATAGTTAACAAAATTATATTGTATATTTGAAAGTTGCTAAGAGAGTAGATCTTAAAAGTTTTCATTATAAGAAAAGAAAATTTGTAACTATGTGTGGTGATGTATGTTAACTAAACTTATTGCAGAAATTATTTTGCAGTATCAAATCATTATGTTGAATACCCTAAACTAATACAATGTTATATAATTATTAACTATATCTCAATAAAAGTTTTCATTAAATAAATAATTCAAATAAGGGATAAGATGATCAAATTTGTGTTTTAAATAAATTGCTCTGGCTGGTGGATGGAAGACGAATTTGAAAGGGGTCAACACTGGAAACCTGGAGAATGTAGATTGTTGGCAGCCATCTAGTCAAGAAGTTTCAAGGGCCTGAGCTAGTGATTTTAAAAATAGAAAGGAAGGGACTTGGCTAAAACATGATGTAAGCTTGGTCTTGAAGAATGACTAGGCATCCACCAGACAGAGAAGTGAAAGCACATTCTTAGGGAGGTGTAGAGGCAGGGAGGTATGGAAAAGCAAGAACTGCTCTGAGAAGTGGAAAATAATTCAATGTGACTAGAGCACAGGACCACTACAGGGAACTGTCAAAGTAAAAGCAGTGCTGGACGGTAGTTAAAGTAGTGAAATTGTTGTCTAATCCAAGTTCATGTGCCTGATGAACACATGGTGAGGCCAAACAAACAAAAATGCCAGTGTCTGGAGCAGAGAAGGCTTACTACAGACTGCCAAAACCCGAATTCCCCAATAGCTCGGGGGGAAGTTTGCAAAGGTAAGATTTGGGGTGAGGGCCGCAAGGTATATGACTTTCTTCTGCTTGGTTGGTGGTGAGGTAACAGGTTGACATTTCAGGAATGTCAGTCTTCTGGTTCCAGCCGGTCTGGGGTCTATGTGCTTGTGGTTAGCATGAAGTCACCATCCTCCACCTGGGGGGCCCTTAGTTTCATGAGAACAACTCAAAGATAAGTATGAGATTGTTATCTGTTTCCTATCAGGGAAATAGGAGTCCTGTGACTCTGTTGTCCTGTGAACTGCTTGAGCTTGCTCTTTGAAACTTGGGGAAGGCTTAGGAGAATAAAGTTTTCTTTTTCTTGTAAAAATAAGAAACAGAGGACACAGAAGGACTTTTGTAAACTGTGAGGGCCTTGCAGGGTCCTGCTCTGTTTCAAAAGTAGATTTTATTCGGGAACTACTAGGGTAAAGGGAACCTCAGGATAGAACTGGGCTCCATTTGGAATATGAGGGAAAGTGGGGATTTACAGCCAAGGAATGGGGGGAGGATATGAGGGGGAGGGTGTCAATCCATGGATAGAAAATTACTGAGGGGGTAGGATAACTCTTGCTGAACTGACCTAATAGTATTCTGGCTGAAAGTAGGACAGAGTGATTAGATATCACCTGGTAGATGGTGGAGGATGACAAATTTGACCAGATTTTAAGGGTGATCAGCTATCAAGGGTGGGGGATTCTCTCTAAACTGATGTAGCAGATTCCTTTTGTTTTGGCTGCGCCACATGGCTTGTGGGATCTTAGTTCCCTGACCAGGCATCAAACTCAGGCCCCAAACCCGGGCCCCAGCAGTGAAAGCACCAAGTTCTAACCACTGGACTGCCAGGGAATCCCCAGAGGTAGCAATATTCTTGATAAAAATAGGTGGTGTGAATCTAACAAAATTGGACCCTGAAGCCCAAGGTCAAGACCTAGTTTAGAAGAGGGCTTAGAGGAGCCTAACTGAAGTTTGCTCGAGAGAGTCTTTGTCAGGCTGAGGCTGACAAAGCTGTTTGACAAAGCATAGAATCAAAATCCAATTCTATGTCATGCTGAGGAGTTTGGTTTCCTTGGCAGCTTATGCTTGTATATTATCCACACCTACCTTTTCCTTCTTTGTAAGAAAGAGGCTCTGAACTTCATAAGGTACAATAAAATCAAGGAGTCATTAACAGGAGGGCCACAACCCCTCCAGAAATACTCAGAACCCTAATCAAGAACCCTCACACTGGGAGGATTTATGGCTTTTTTGTGAACTGCCTTTCAATCCTGCCAACCTCCAGGCCTGAATTACCTCTGAGTGTTATCCGAACACAGACTGTTCCTGAAGCCCCTAATTTCTTTACCCTGACTGTGGCTTTAGTGAGTCTATTGTTGGAAAAGGAAGCATTTGTGCCTCAAGTACAGGAAATCACCAAACAATTAACTTCCAGGGACTTGTGCAGCCTGGGCCAAATGCCTCAGTGTGACAGTCTTTGTTTCTTGTCAGGCTATTGAGGAAACATTTTACAGGCCAGAATCTTGGCTTCAGTGTGTTGTTTTGAGTCAATGGAGTCAGCCGTGAGACCTCAAACAGTAATAACCATCTACAGAAAAATGTGAACCTAGCAGTCAGAGGTCTGCCACAGAGAAGGGAAGTTTTCAGAGGGGCAGAGAGTTTTCTCAAAATACACTGTAGTTTGGATATTCAGAGGTAGGAAGGGCCAATTATACAGACCAGAGAGAAGCTAGTGTGGGAAGCAAGGCAAATGAAAATAGTTATTATGTTTTTGGTACGGGAAGACCCATCCCTGACAGGCAGAGAAGTTGGTGTGTCTTTCACACAAGGCCAGCCTTATGGGTACACAGAGACAATTGAGGAGCAGCAGATAGGCTTCTCTGACAAACAAACACTGAGTTCTTAACAGTATGTGAAGTATATTTATTTATACACCATTTTCTACAAAATATTTGAGAAAGTTTTTAAAGGCACATATAATTAAGTGCTTGCTAAGTTGTTTCAGCAGTGTCTAACTCTTTGCAACTCCATAGACTGTAGCCCACCAGGCTCCTCCGTCCATAGGATTCTCCAGGCAAGACTACTGGAGTGGGTCTCCAAGGCCTCCTCCAGGGGATCTTCCTGACCCAGGGATCCAATCCTCATCTCTTATTGCTTTGGCAGGTGAATTCTTTACCACTAGTGCCACCTGGGAAGCGATATAATAAAGTGAAAAAGTGAAAGTCTCTCATTCGTGTCTGACCCTTTGTGACCCCATGGACTACAGAGTCCATGGAATTCACCAGGCCAGAATACTGGAGTGGGTAGCTGTTCCCTTCTTCAGAGGATCTTCTCGACCTGGGGATGGAAGCCAGGTCTCCTGCATTACAGGCAGACTCTTTACCAGCTGAGTCATCAGGGAAGCTCATGAATATTGGAGTGGGTAGCCTGTTCTTTTTCCAGCAGATTTTCCCGACCTTAGTAAATTATAAATAAAAGAAGAAAAAGGGAGAAAATGAAGACTAAGAAAAGAAAAACGTTAGAAGAACTATCTTGTCAGAGACTCTGAAACAAAGGACTGAGCTAAACCATGTCCAGGTTCATGATGCAGAGAAAATAAGAGCTAAGGCATAAATAATATTTTAAAGAAAAAGAAAAGTGAAAGTGAAGTCACTCAGTTGTGTCTGACTCTTTGCAACCCCATAGACTGTAGCCTACCAGGCTCTTCTGTCCATGGGATTTTCCAGGCAAGAATACTGGAATAGGTTGCCATTTCCTTCTCCAGGAGATCTTCCCTACCTATGGATTGAACCCGGGTCTCCAGCATTGTAGGCAGACACTTTACCATCTGAGCCACTAGGGGAGTCCATAAAATAATATTTTAAGCCCTTAATAAGTGAGTGATATTTTATGTCACTCAGTTTGTGGTAATATTGCTTCACAGCAATGCTGCTGCTGCTGCTGCTAAGTCCCTTCAGTCATGTCCAACTCTGTGCAATAACTAATAAAACTAAGGTGTGGGGAATATCATATTTTGAAACTTTTCTCATTTAAGTCCTTTATTTCTCACCTATCAGGGTTGCTAGTTCACTCAAAGTTACTTTTAGAGGGCGCTGGCTCATTCTTAATAAAAGGACCCTAGTTCAGTTTAGTTCAGTTCAGTCACTCAGTCGTGTCCGACTCTTTGTGACCCCATGAATCACAGCACGTCAGGCCTCGCTGTCCATCACCAACTCCCGGAGTTCACTCAAACTCATGTCAATCGAGTCGGTGATGCCATCCAGCCATCTCATCTTCTGTCGTGCCCTTTTCCTCCTGCCCCCAATCCCTCCCCAGCATCAGGGTCTTTTCCAATGAGTCAACTCTTCACATGAGGTGGCCAAAGTATTGGAGTTTCAGCTTCAGCATCAGTCCTTCCAATGAACACCCAGGACTGATCTTCTTCAGAATGGACTGGTTGGATCTCCTTGCAGTCCAAGGGACTCTCAAGAGTCTTTTCCAACACCACAGTTCAAAAGCATCAATTCTTCAGTGCTCAGCTTTTTTCACAGTCCAGCTCTCACATCCATACATGAGCACTGGAAAAACCATAGCCTTGCCTAGATGGACCTTTGTTAGCAAAGTAATGTCTCTGCTTTTGAATATATTATCTAGGTTGGTTATAACTTTCCTTCCAAGGAGTAAGCGTCTTTTAATTTCATGGCTGCAGTCATCATCTGCAGTGATTTGGGAGCCCCCAAAAATAAAGTCTGACACTGTTTCCACTGTTTCCCCATCTATTTCCCATGAAGTGATGGGACCGGATGCCATGATCTTCATTTTCTGAATGTTGAGCTTTAAGCCAACTTTTTCACTCTCCACTTTCACTTTCATCAAGAGGCTCTTTTGTTCCTCTTCACTTTCTGCCATAAGGGTGGTGTCATCTGCATATCTGAGGTTATTGATATTTCTCCCGGCAATCTTGATTCCAGCTTGTGCTTCTTCCAGCCCAGCGTTTCTCATGATGTACTCTGCATATAGGTTAAATAAGCAGGGTGACAATATACAGCCTTGACGTACTCCTTTTCCTATTTGGAACCAGTCTGTTGTTCCATGCCCAGTTCTAACTGTTGCTTCCTGACCTGCATATAGGCTTCTCAAGAGGCAGGTCAGGCGGTCTAGTATTCCCATTTCTTTCAGAATTTTCCACAGTTTATTGTGATCCACACAGTCAAAGGCTTTGGCACAGTCAATAAAGGAGAAATAGATGTTTTTCTGGAACTCTCTTGCTTTTCCTGTGATCCAGCGGATATTGGCAATTTGATCTCTGGTTCCTCTGCCTTTTCTAAAACCAGCTTGAATATCTGGAAGTTCACGATTCATGTATTGCTGAAGCCTGGCTTGGAGAATTTTGAGCATTACTTTACTAGTGTGTGAGAGGAGTGCAATTGTGTGGTAGTTTGAGCATTCTTTGGCATTGCCTTTCTTTGGGATTGGAATGAAAACGGACCTTTTCCAGTCCTGTGGCCACTGCTGAGTTTTCCAAATTTGCTGGCATATTGAGTGCAAGACTTTCCCAGCATCATCTTTCAAGATTTGAGATAGCTCAACTGGAATTCCATCACCTCCACTAACTTCGTTCATTGTGATGCTTTCTAAAGCCCACTTGACTTCACATTCCAGGATGTCTGGCTCTAGGTGAGTGATCACACCATCATGATTATCTGGGTCATGAAGATCTTTTTTGTACAGTTCTGGGTATCTTGCTACCTCTTCTTAATATCTTCTGCTTCTGTTAGGCCCATACCATTTCTGTCCTTTTTCGAGCCCATCTTTGCATGAAATGTTCCCTTGTTATCTCTAATTTTCTTGAAGAGATCTCTAGTTTTTCCTATTCTGTTGTTTTCCTCTATTTCTTTGCACTGATCTCTGAGGAAGGCTTTCGTATCTCTTCTTGCTATTCTTTGGAACTCTGCATTCGGATGCTTATGTCTTTGCTTTTCTCCTTTGCTTTTCACTTCTCTTCTTTTCACAGCTATTTGTAAGGCCTCCTCAGACAGCCATTTTGCTCTTTTGCATTTCTTTCCCAGGACCCTAAGCCTTATCTAATTCAGGGAAACTGATATGGAGAGGAGGTGTATAGAGAATTCTCAATCCATTGATTTTATGCTGAAATGCACATTGTCTAAATCTATCCATCTATTTACCTATCTATCTATTTTAAGGTGGCTACCTCTGCTGAAAATAACATCGACTCTGTCTCAAATTTGGCAACTGATAACGAAAAATATCTACTTCTGCTTTATTGACTATGCTAAAGCCTTTGACCAGAGAAGGCAATGGCAAGCCACTCCAGTACTCTTGCCTAGAAAATCCCATGGACAGAGCAGCCTGGTAGGCTGCAGTCCATGGGGCCGCTACGAGTCGGACACGACTGAGTGACTTCACTTTCACTTTCACACATTGGAGAAGGAAATGGCAACCCACTCCAGTGTTCTTGCCTGGAGAATCCCAGGGACGGGGGAGCCTGGTGGGCTGCCATCTATGGGGTCGCATAGAGTCGGACACAACTGAAGCGACTTGGCAGCAGTAGCAGCAGCAGCAAAGCCTTTGACTGTGTGGATCACAACAAACTGGAAAATTCTTAGAGATATGGGAATACCAGACCATCTGACCTGCCTCCTAAGAAGTCTGTATGCAGCTCAAGCAGCAACAGTTAGAACTGGACATGGGACAATGGACTGGTTCCAAATTGGGAAAGGAGTACATCAAGGCTGTATATTGTTACCCTGCTTATTTAACTTATATGCAGAGTACATTGTGCAAAATGCTAGGCTGGATAAAGCACAAATTGGAATCAAGATTGCGGGGAGAAACGTCGATAACCTCAGATATGCAGATGACAGCATCCTTATGGCAGAAAGTGAAGAGGAACAAAAGAGCCTCTTGATGAAAATGAAAGAGGAGAGTGAAAAAGTTAGTTTAAAACTCAACATTCAAAAAATGAAGATCATGGCATGCAGTCCCATCACTTCATGGCAAATAGAAAACAATGGAAACAGTGACAGACTTCATTTTCTTGGGTTCTACAATCATTGCAGATGGTGAATGCAGCCATGAAATTAAAAGACTCTTGCTCCTTGGAAGAAAAGTCATGACAAACCTAGATAGCATATTAAAAAGCAGAGACATAAGTTTGCCAACAAAGGTCTGACTAGTCAAAGCTATTTTTTTTCCAGTAGTCATGTATGGACATGAGAGTTGGACCATAAAGAAAGCTGACTGCTGAAGAATTGCTGCTTTTGAACTGTGGTGTTGGAGAAGGCTTTTGAGGGTCTCTTGGACTGCAGGGAGATCTAACCAGTCAGTCTTAGGGGAAATCAATACTGAATATTCGTTGGAAGGACTGATGCTGAAGCTGAAACTCCAGTACTTTGGCCACCTGATGCGAAGAACTGACTCATTTGAAAAGACCCTGATGGTGGGAAAGATTGAAGGCAGGAGGAGAAGGGGATGACAGAGGATGAGATGGTTGGATGGCATCACTGACTTGATGGACATGAGTTTGAGCAAGCTCTGGAAGCAAGCTCTGAACAAAGAAGCCTGGCGTGCTGCATTCTACGGGGTCACAAAGAGTCGAACACTACTGAGGGACTGAACTGAACTGAACTTCGCTACAGAGAAATGTTTATACCTTAGTATTCAGTCCCCAGGTACACATAAAGCTGTGCCATCAAAATTCCTGCAACTTCCAAACCACTGTGAGGAAGCAGAGTGCAAAACCACACAGCCAAAGGGCCAAGCACTCTGCATCTGCCTACTCTGGATAATTCATATCTTCTCTGAATGCTGGAAGCTCTTTCTCTTTATGCCAATCTAACAAGCCTTCAAGGATCTAGATTTCAAAAACAAACATCATTCTCTTAACTAGGTGAAGGAAGCCTAGATCTTACCAAATAGAACACAAAGTCCTGGTTACTCTCCCCTCTCCCACCCCCACAGTCCCTCCAGAAAAGGAGAGAAAATAATGTCTCATTCCTTTGTGATGATTCTACAGAAACTAGAAGTCATTTAATTTGTCATTTAAGTTGATAACCACCCAGTCTATTGGGCAAGATGAAAACACACACTCCATTGTTAAGTTCTCAATATTGTAAATGAGTCTATTTCCTCAAGCAAAACAGTACCCCTTCAAGCTTCAAATTCTACAGGGGACTTTTCCCTTCAAGAAATAAGAGGATAGCAGTACTAAAATTTGCAGATTCTCATCAACTTAATGTCTGGATGTTAGTGAAACCCTTATGCAGTGACCCTGGGCTGGGCTCAGTTAGGGTATAGGGTATAGAACTCCATTACATCTGAGGTAATGAGAGGATTGAATGTGTGGTAGAAACTATATTGCAGAGGGACATGTAGGCATCATAAAGGAGATAGATTAAAACTGGATCAAATATACACAAGCTTTAAAAAAAAAAGCTATATTATTTACCACCATAGTCTTGACTGCTATGGCTTCTGATGCTTTTTTTAAATTTTTTTTACTTTGAAATTCACTGGACAACATTCTAAACTATTTATATAACCAAATCTGGGTTCTTCCAAAGAGATATGGATTTAGTTTTTCAGCAGTTCAAAACATTTTTTTTTCTTTCTGTTTTTCCACTATCTCTGATATTGCTGTATTATTCCTCCTACTCAAAAGCCAAGAAAGACATTCCAACTACTTCCTCCTCCAGCATACTTACAGGAAAGAATAGAAACAATTCTATCAACTCCAGCTGGGGCAACACAAACGCCAGAAAGCTTTTTTTAGATTTTTTTTTTTTTTTTAGTCCTTCGTGACTCTCACTGTAGGTGCTTTCCAACAATTCAGTTTTCTTTTTCTTGAATTCTGTTCTTGCTACAGAAACCCTCAATTGTCTAACACTAGTGGCATTTAGTAATCTTTGCCAAGTTTAATTCCAATTCTGTCACTTGGAAGGTTTCAGTGACCCTGGAAGAAGGTTTTGTAACGCTCCTTATTTTGTGCAACAGAAATTTGCTCAGGAAGTGTGAGTCAGGCCCCACTCCCTCCCTCACAGCAGAATAGAATTGATTCCCTTTTTTTCAGGCTAAGAGCTGAAGACAAACCAAAAACTATGACCATCACCCTTGCTCCTACGCCAGTACAAGTTAAATCTGCAGCATTGCAAGAAACAGTGTTTACCTAAGGGAGGTATATGTATCTCTGATAATACTCAAGGTCATTTTAGGTGGTAAGCAGGCAAATTTTTTAGTTTAATAATTATGCATTCATTTTAGGGTATATTAGAAAAGTATAACAACATTAATCCATCATTTCATGGATATTATTATTTCCCATTAGGCTAACTCATAATGAAAGAAAGTTCAATGAAAATATGAAGTAAATGATCATATGATTAGCATGCATATCCTGAAGGTGGAACGTGGAAAATGGTGTATGAACAGCTGATGTTTAAGAACATCGTCCAATTAAAATATACTCAAAATAGTCTTAAGACAAAACTATTTTGAATCCTAGCACTGTTACTCTGTAGCTGTGAGCTTGGTAAGTTTGCAAATTTTGCTGAACCTGTGTCTTCCTTTTGTAATGTAAGGATGCTTTCTACCTTACAGAGTTGTTGAGAGGAACCAAGCTACTGGATTTAAGTGTATTTTTATAATAAGCACAGTGTGTGCTTATTAAATGGTAAACATTGTATCTGATTCCTCTCCACTCTGTTTATTGTTGTTTATCTTAAGTAAAAATCTTGTAGCCACAAAGCAAGTAATCAGCATTCCTGTTCAACATTAGTGTCAGAAAATACTGGCGCCCTTGAGAAATAGGGAATCTAATGAATAGGGCACTGTTTTGAGAATCAGGAGATTTGGCTTTCACCCTGGACTTACTGCAGCAAGTGACTTAACTTACAAAGAGACCATGAAAACAAACCTTATGCCTGAATAAATAAACCATCTCAACTCTTTTCCTTGATGTGTTTGATTGTCATGAGGTTGTTTTCAGAACTAGGAGACCGTGACTCCAGTTCAGTTCAGGTCAGCAAGCATTTTTTTTCTTAGCACGCAGTCTGTGTCAGGCACTGTGAGTTCTCAGATATAATAATAAACAAGGCAAACTCCCTGAGCTTTCATTCACTCATTCAGTAGGTGTTTCCGGAGTACCTAGTAGGTAATAAAAACCTTGCAAGGGTTGGGAAGTCAAAGAAAAACAGTTACTGCCCTCATGGAAATTATAGGTACAATTATAGAGTGATGTATTACTAATTGTTTAAGAATTAGCTCTATAATAAAGAAATTAAAAAGGTAGATAAACGGCCTTCCCTGGTGGTCCGGTGGTTAAGATCTTGCGCTCCCGGTGCAGGGGGTGCAGTTTCAATCCCTGGTCAGGGAACTAGATCCCTTATGCCAGAACTAAGAGTATGCATGCCTCAACAAGAGATCACACATCTAGTGCAGCCAAATCAATCAATATTTTAAAAAGGTATGTGCATGTGTGTATTAAATTTTCTTAAGACAAAGAATGTGTATCACACAATTTTTAAATAATATATATACCTTTTTGTAGAGTCATTATAACAAATTGATTCTCATAGAATGATTTTGTAGATTTTTGCAAAATTCTTTTATGCAGGGCCAACCTATGATTGCAATTGGCAAGTGAGTGGGGTTCCACCTGAATGTTTGTTAATATTTTCATTTAAGTTAACAAGATAAAAGTGAAACAGGAAAGAGAAATGTCAAAACTTCATTTGTTTGTCAAAACTGATTGCCTTGATCAATGAGATAATAGTTTTCAAATACTTTTGGAAGACTATATCCTCAATTATTTAGTACTGTTCACAATCTAACCATTACAGACACATTACAAACACAATCTAACCATTACAACACACCTTTAAGTTTAATTTTACTACAGCACACTTTTAATTTATTTATGTGACTGCAGCCATAAAATTAAAAGACGCTTACTCCTTGGAAGGAAAGTTATGACCAACCTAGATAGCATATTCAAAAGCAGAGACATTACTTTGCCAACAAAGGTCCGTCTAGGCAAGGCTATGGTTTTTCCAGTGGTCATGTATGGATGTGAGAGTTGGACTGTGAAGAAAGCTGAGCGCCAAAGAATTGATGCTTTTGAACTGTGGTGTTGGAGAAGACTCTTGAGAGCCCCATGGACTGCAAGGAGATCAAACCATTCCTGGGTGTTCACTGGAAGGACTGATACTGAAGCTGAAACTCCAGTATTTTGGCCACCTCATGGGAAGAGTTGACTCATTGGAGAAGATCCTGATGCTGGGAGGGATTGGGGCAGGAGGAGAAGGGGATGACAGAGGATGAGATGGCCAGATGGCATCACCGACTCAATGGACAAGAGTTTGAGTGAACTCTGGGAGTTGGTGATGGACAGGGAGGCCTGGCGTGCTGTGATTCATAGGGTCGCAATGAGTCGGACACGACTGAGCGACTGAACTGAACAGAATTAATTATTAATATTTTCTCTATCACTTAAGTCTAGACAATGAAAATAACAACATAAATTCCTTATTTGTATCATTTTCTGATTTCTGTGCTATAAATACTCCCACTATTACCACTTTTAAGCTGCTAAAATAATTTCACTGAATATGGAGTTGGGAAGTATCACTGCAGGCATGTGTACACAGTTGTGTCTGGCTCTTTGCAACCCCATGGACTGTAGTCTGCCAGGCTCTTCTGTCCATGGAATTTTTCAGGTAAGAATACTGGAGTGGGTTGCCACTTCCTCCTCCCGGGGATCTTCCTGACCCAGGGACTGAACCTGCATCTCCTGAATCTCCTGCATTGGCAGGCAGGTTCTTAACCACTGAGCAACCTGAGAAGCACATCATTAAAATAGATGTAAATAATGTCAAGAAGACAGATAATAAAAATTCACTAAAATCATGAGGAACTGATAAATTTTGAGTATTATATATTTTTAGTATAAATTATTTAATTGCAAGTTGTAAACTGTAAGAAACATTGTAAGTTTATTTAATTTTTAGTAATGATTAGCAACTTGCTCACAAATTCTCGAACATAAAACATCTATTCTTGTGAGCCAGTATGAACTAGCTCCAGTACTGTTGGAGATGTTATAATATTTTTAAGTATTAACACTTGTTCTTTTTCTCCTATACTTTCTTGTAGCTAATTATTTGCCTGTAACTCAGAGGTAGCCATGCTGCCTTGAGAAGAAGCATGACAATCATAGTGCAAATGAGACAAAGGTTTTGGCTGTATATGTTAGATTGAACACATGTATTCACCACAGATTTCTCCTGAAATCCCCATAAAGGCATAAACCAAGAGGGACCAAGAGAATGGGAGAAGAGACAATATAACAAAATTTGCAGCATGGAAGCAGATGAATAACTCACAGCTAATATCCTAGTCAAGGGAAAGCTCAAATCTAAACTTGCAGAAGGGAAGGTACTAACAAGCTGATTCATGCTGTGAACTCTCACAAAGCTCAAGAATTGGAAAATAAACTTGGAAGGAAATCCTGAGAAAGTAGGATCAAAAAATAAAAGTTTTAAATTTAAAAAGATGGAAAGTGGAAAATAAATGAAAATCAAGAATTTCAGAAAGAAAAACACAGAGAAAACCGAGGGGAGGAGATTATCAAAGTCATAATTCAAGCAAGTTTTCCACAACTAAAAAGACATGACTTTCAAGAGTTAGAGAACTCACTAAGTGCTGAGCACAATAGCTTTAGGAAGACCATACTGAGGCATCTTGTGAGAAGTTTTATTTACCAGGGACAAAAAGAAGTTCCTAAACATTTCCAGAGGGAAAGAGAGGCCATAAAGAGCTAGAATTAGGAAGGAATTGACTCTGTCACAAAGCTTCATCCAAGAAGACAATGGAGCAATGTCTCCAGAATTACACGGAAAATGGAGTCAACCTAAAATTCTATATTCAGCCAGATTGTGAAGTGTGAGGATAAAGACATTTGCAAATGTTCATGTTCTTTTTTTTTTGGCCGCACCTCGGGCTACTTACCTGATCAGGGATCAAATCCACACCCCCTGCAGTGAAAGTGCAGAATCTTGACTACTGGACCAGCAGGGAAGTTACAGATATTTGTGCTCATCAGGACTGTCCTTAGTATGTACCTTTTGTCAGAATAAGCTTGAGGGAGATCCAAGAGCAATAACTGCATAGTATTTCTAGAGAACAAACTGTTCATTTGGAGGGAGCAGGAAGGCAGAGGGATCCACCAGGGATGTTGCTATCTAATGAATAAAAATAAAAATAACCTGATGTACTTGAACATCATGAAAGGAAATGTGTAATTCTGGAGGAATTTTAGAGGATGAGTCAGTTATAGGAGTATAGAAAACTAAGCCAATAATAAAGATAGTTTTTAATTGCAGGAAAAATTAAAAAATTGTACAAGAAAGGAAGTGTAATTGTTTTGCACTACTTGGTCATGTTGAGTTAATCAAAAGTTACATGTAGTATAATCATATAGGTAGAAATGAAGGAGGAAAAAAATGCATGTGAAGGTGTGAAGTAGGGCATGGGTGGGCAGTGTTACAAGAGAGCCTAATCTTCACCCTCCATAGTAGGAAGCTAAAAGATATAAAACTGAGCAATCTCAAAATAGCAGCAATACAGGGATGTCACTGAGAAAGACAGAAGCAAATACTAGAAGAATATTCAGCTAATATAATGGAAAAAAATGTTGTACTTGAGAAGTGGTACTCAGGGTAGAAAAAGAGGAACAGTATACCACTTTTTCCCATTATGAGTCTTACAGTATTATTTAACTTTTAGAACTCTGTTCAAAGATAAACTATTGTTTTAAATAAAAGAACAACAAATACCTACTTTATTTTTTCCAAATAGTCCTTTGAAAAACAAAGTGAATGAAGTGAGGAAAGTGATAGTGGTATATGAGGGAAAACTTCAGCCCTGATGGTTATATAGTTCTGGACAGTGGTAATTAGCATCAACAATAATCACGTGCATTCTCAGTTGCTCAACTGTGTCTGACTCTTTGTCAACCCATGGACTGTAGCCCACCAGGCTCCTGTGTGCATGGAATTATCTCTGCAAGAATGCTAGAGTGGGTTGCTATTTCCTTCTCCAGGGTATCTTCCCAACCCAGGGATTGTACCTGTGTCTCCTGCATTGGATTCTCCTCAGTGGTAAAGTGGATTCTTTACCACTGAGCCACCTGGGAAGCCTAAAATAATCACACCCTTAACTTTTATAAAGAAAAATTATAGAGAATTGAGGACACATAATAGGGGAACTCAATCCCATCCGGAGTTTGTGGAAGCTTTCCATGTAGAAGCTGAACTGTAAGCTTCTACATGGAAAGAAGAAGCTACATGGCAGCTTCTACATAATCTACCAAGGAGACAGATTATGAACAGATAATTTCAACACAAGGCAGAAGTAGAAAGGACAGAACTACACATAGATGGGTTTAGAGCACAGAGGAGGGGATATAGCCCAGTTTAGATAGGTCAGTAAAAACTTGATAGAGTGAAGAATGACTAAAGATATGCAGGAGGATTGCTGCTGCTAAGTCGCTTCAGCCGTGTCCGACTCTGTGCGACCCCAAAGACAGCAGCCTACCAGGCTCCACCATCCCTGGGATTCTCCAGGCAAGAACACTGGAGTGGGTTGCCATTTCCTTCTCCAATGCAGGAGGGTAATGAAGGCTATAAAACAATAGTCAACCTGAGCAACTCAGCTCTTTTTGTGTTTTATTTTTTTAACTTCCGTGGTAATATTTTAACAAAGAGCTCCTCAACAAAGACAAACAATGCTTTTTTCAAATCACTGTACATTTAATATTTCATTTAATCCTCAAAACAACTCAGTATGGCTGACAGATCATTTTTCAAAATGCTACTTGAGAAATAAAGATATGAAAGAAACCAGACACTGACTGACTGAGCCGCTTTTATACAGCTAGTTAGCTTTATATCTGAGATGAGAATTCAAGGTCAGATGAAAATTGGGAATTCAAGGTGGTAGTTTCTTATAGTTACTGAAGGGTGAGCCCCCAAATTAGATTTTTAATATCTACAACATTCGTATCTCTCCCTGAACCTGCTGGGGTCACCAATGCTGCATGACCCTACTGAAGGACTAATTGTTCCAACCCTAATACTTTGGTGAGTTTTATTTCTAAATTAAAAATCGAGGTTTGTAATCTAGCAAAAGATGTTTTACTAGAATGCATGAATTTATTTATAGGAAAAATCTTCAAGAAACATAAGTTAAAATCCGACAAAGGAATGACCTTTGCTATGGAAAAACAAAAGAAAAATCAGGTCTTTTCTGAAAAATCTGGGACACTGAATCATTAGCAATATGCTTCCCCCCTAGGGATATAGGTCACTTTCAATATTTGCCAAAGTGTTAGATCAGCCAGGCAGTAGAAAACGTTTTTAAGTTTAGTAACCGAGCTGCTTCGACATCTTTTGGTAAAAGTTTAAAACGTCTCTGGCCCCATTTTATAGAACATATATCTTTGGTATGTGACATCTCTCCCTAACTATATTTGTGAGAGAATAACCATCTATTTAACAATTTTTATTTTGTATGTAGGGGCTTCCCTGGTGGCTCAGCGGTAAATAAACTGCTTACTAATGCAGCAGACACAGGGTCAATTCCTCTAGAGAAGGAAATGGCAACCCACTCCAGAATTTTTGCCTGAGAAATCCCGTGGACAGAGGAGCCTGGCAGGCTGCTGCTGTTGCTGCTAAGTCGCTTCAGTCGTATTCGACTCTGTGCGACCCCATAGACGGCAGCCCACCAGGCTCCCCTGTCCCTGGGATTCTCCAGGCAAGAATACTGGAGTGGGTTGCCATTTCCTTCTCCAATGCATGAAAGTGAAAAGTGAAAGTGAAGTTGCTCAGTTTTGTCCTACTGTTAGCGACTCCATGGACTGCAGCCTACCAGGCTTCTCCGCCGTGGGATTTTCCAGGCAAAAGTACTGGAGTGGGTTGCCATTGCCTTCTCCAAGGCTACAGTCTAGAGGTCTCAAAAGAGTCAGACACGACTCAGAGACCAAACAACAATAATTGTGCTTCTAGTAAGTCTACCATGTATAAGGTTGTTTTGTTGCAAAATTACAGTGATTACAGCTCTGTAAGAGGGTTTGGGGAAAGAGGAGGAATTTGTAATCTGAATACGAAAAATCTTAATTATTCAACTGACTAAAAGTATGTCAGTCTTCTCTGCTTTGCAAATAAACTAGAAATCAGGGGCAAACTTAGATCAAGAACAAAACCTCAGAGATCTCTAGGCAAGAATACTAGAGACGGTAGCCATTCCCTTCTCCAGGGGCTCTTCCCAACCCAGGGATTGCACTTGGATCTCCTACATGAAGGCGGATTCTTTACTGTCTGAGCCACCGGGAAAGCCCAGTAACTAAGAAGACAGGCATTAAAAAAGAAACTGAAGCAAATTTGTTGTAGGGTGGAAAATGAGAAAACACAGATACTTTCTTTTTAAGAATTAAAAGCTACCTGAAATCCCACCAACCAGAGATAAGGATTATTAAAATTTTAAGAAACATCCTTCCATACTTTATGTGTATATATCCATCTGTACAATAAAAACTATATATTCTGTTTTATAACTTGGAATGGAAATTAAAAAATTTTTTTAAAAATTTATCAATATATCATAAGCATATTTCTATGTCAAGTGCTGCTGCGGCTGCTAAGTCACTTCAGTTGTGTCTGACTCTGTGTGACCCCATAGACGGCAGCCCACCAGGCTCCCCTGTCCCTGGGATTCTCCAGGCAAGAACACTGGAGTGGGTTGCCATTTCCTTCTCCAATGCATGAAAGTGAAGTCGCTCAGTTGTGTCCGACCCTCGGCGATCCCATGGACTGCAGCCTTCCAGGCTCCTCCGCCCATGGGATTTTCCAGGCAAGAGTACTGGAGTGGGGTGTCATTGCCTTCTCACTATGTCAAGTGAGAAACTAAAATGTCCTGTTAGTTATTACATAGTGTGTTATTAGATTAATTTATCAAATTTCCATAGAAATATCTTTATTTGGGAATATCAGAAAATCTGACTTTTGATGTATATAAACATTAAAATGGTAGACATTCTTATAACCAAAGTCTTTGGAATTCCTTGTTAGTTTCTGAAGATAACCTCAGAAATGGAATTGCAAGTTATATTGGTGAAGATTCTTTGGTTGCAAGCAACAGAAACCCAGGTAGAACTAACTTAAGGAAAAAGGAAGAATGCATTGACTCACATTCATTCAAGAATCTTTATGAAGTAACAGAGCTTTTGTTCATTGGAAACTATGAGGATACATTATTTATTTTCCAAGTTGGAAAACAGATCTGCTCAAAGAAAGCTATAGGAAACGTTTTTGTGTTTTTACAGTTCCCACTTCAGACTGTTCCTCATTTCTATACTCTGATGAGTAGTCAGCTAAACAACAAAGAGGAACCCTGCAGATCTGCAGTGCACTCTCAGTGCAGCAGTCTCCTCTCTAGTGTGTTGGCGCTGAGAGTTCCAGCTGCCTTGTCCTCCCAGGACCCCAACTCCATCTTCTCAACTCAGAGAGATCATGAGGCTCTCTGAGTTCCCCCTGTTTGCAATGCGGTACGAAAACTCTCCCAGTGTTAAAATGGGGGTAATCATAGAGCTAATTTTGTTTGTTACCTCTCTCAGAAATCACATCGTTCTGTACTGTCTGATGTCCAATATCTAAAAGCTGGTTTTTTTTTTTTGCCTCATGTATTTTCTCTGTCTTTTAAATTGTTTCAGAGGAAGGTAAATGTGGTCCCTGTCACTTGATCTTGGTCCAAAGTGAAGTATCTGTCTCAACAATGATTCTTGGCATGCCTGTCATGTGCCAGTCACTTACAATCCTTCCTTTTGTAGAGCAGTGGTCAAACTACAGGAAAGTCAGAAGTTGGGATAGCTCCAAGGACCTCAAGACCCAAGCATATAAATGCTACCAGATTTTAAGATCTCTGTTTTCTCTGTCTCTTTTTCCATTCTTGTGTCTCTGTATTTTTTTGCACAGTGATGTCAATCTTTGCTTCTATAGATGAAGTGAATTCATGAAGAGTACACAGACAAAGTAACTTGTAATTTTATTCTTTCAAGCTTATCTTTTTTAGAAGAAGATGAATCTTTTTCTCAACGTCAGTTTCACAAATCTCTGGGAAGGAATGATGAGCCCATTCCTTGAATGAATCAGCAGGGCTGGGGAATCAGAAATTTAAACTGACCCAGTCTGGATCATGGCCTACCTTTGTGCCCAGAGATCTGGAACTTTCCAATCATATACAATCACAAAGGAATCAAGTGAGCAGCCACTCCAATTTGCATCTACAGTTCTGGGCATACTATTTTTGATACTTAAAGAACTACTTTGAAAGAGTTTTAAACTTCATGACATTCGCCACTGGTTAGTATTAAGGCTCAGATGCTTGCCTAATATGTTGTGTAAAGAAGCTAAAGTAGAAGTGCATTCTCAGTCGCTTCAATCCTGTCTGACTCTTTGTGACCCCATATGCTATAGCCCGCCAGTCTCCTCTGTCTGTGGGATTTTCCCAGCAAGAATACTGGAGTGGGCTGCTATGCCTCCTCCAGGGGATCTTCCCAACCACAGGCAATACAGCACTCATCTCTTGCATATCATGCGTTGCTCTGAATTCCCTGGAGCTGCGAGCCACTGGGAAAGCCCTAGGTAGAAGTAGCCTTAATATTTAATTAATGAATATGGTTCAGACTAGCAGTATGTTATTTAAAAAAGCATATGAGGATCCAAAAGAACAAGAGAGAACATTAAAACGGCAAAGGAGACATTTAGAAACTACCAAAAAGGAACTTAATAATAAGTTTGGGAAATATTTTCTCATTCATTGAGCCATGGTCGAGAAATTCTTAAAATATCAAGGGTAGTTATGTCGCAGTCTGGACGAGAAAAAACTTTAACCTTGGAGTCATTTTTGATTTGTCTCCCCACTCTTTACGTTTTAAGCCAATTATTTATCCAGTCCTGTCAACCTTCATGGGCCTCTCCTTATCCAAGTCACTCTCATCTCTCACTTGGATACTGGAAAGGTCTTCTAGCCTCTTTATAAAGGAGGCTTGTGCTTGCTGCCCAGCATCAATTTCTGGTTTTTCTTGGTAGCTGGACTCAAAAATTTCCATTGGGGAAAAAGAAATCCCTATCTCATTCTCAATCATGTAATTTGGGTGGGATTAACCTCACCATCAATTCCAGAAGTGGATTTTGGTTAGTTTAGCTACTCAGTGAATTCCTAATGATGTAGTGAATTCACTAATTCACCTATTCCTCTGACTATACTGATTATTTTAGGCCAAATGAGACAAATGACATGTTTGTTGGGGACTTCTGGGAAGTAACTTCTATTTTTCCTTTGTTTCTGTATAAAAATGTCACTTTCTCAGGAAAATTTCCCTAATCTCATAATTTACATTGTTCTCTCATGCTGTACACCCCTATAATTATTTTTTATGATAAATATTGCCTTTGTAATTACTTATTTAAAGTTTACCTCTTTTTAAAGAATATGCTCTCCCTGGGTGCGGATCTTCCTATCATTGAAATATTCTCAGAGTCCAACACAAGACCTGAGACCGTATACACAGTGAACAAATCAACAGACCAAGAATGAACATGGAGCTCAGAACCTATAGAGAAGGTAAAAAATGTATTTTAAGAAGGAATGAGCAATCCTCGAAATCTAGCTTAAATGTCAAACTAATATTCATGAATCTGAGTATCTTGGTTTAAATTCCAACTTAGATTGGGCTAAGAGAGGAAATGTGAAATCTTATCATGCCTTACAAGTCAACTTTTGGCTATACGTTCCTTATCTAATGTGCTCTGTGAATTCATCTGTGTCTATGCCTGTGCGTGTCATCATTTTGGAATTTTCTTATTCACTAATTCAACGAGTTTGTATTCATTATCTCCCCTACTTACACCTGCTATAGATGCTAGAGAGAGGATAAATAAAATAAGATCCCATAAGAAATTTACAGTTTAATTAGAAAGGTAGATGTGTAAACAAATTATAATATGACATTGTAATTGCTGAAAGAAGAGAATAGTGATTATGACTTGCTTCAAACATGAGGTGTTATTCATCAGAGGTCTTTCAGTTAGAAGTGACAGAATCCCAACTTCAAATAGCCTAAGCAGAAAAATGCAATCTACTGGCTCATGTAACTAAGAACTCCAGGGTTGGAACTGAACTGAGGAACTCAAATAATATTAGGGTTGGGCCTTTCCATTTCTGTCTGGATTTATTTCTTGCTGTTTGGGCCTCATCTCCTTCTTCTGAAGATGGATTCTGAGGTGGATTCTGTGGTGTAGCATTCAGAAGCCACTTTTAGGATGGAAGTACTGGTTTCCCCCAGCTATGGGGAGTGTTGGTGTTGACGGCTTAAGGCTGATTGTCTCTCTCTGGGAATTGCCCTTGCACAAAGGAGGAACCTCACTCAGAGCAAGGGCTATGCTTCCTCCCTGGGAGTGGCTTGCATCCCAAAACTGACCAATGAGGAATACCAAAGCCTGGCCTCTTTCCTTTACCGAAGATATATCTGAAGACCCATTAAAGCTTTAGAACTATCCATATGGGAGGCTGAGAAGTTTGAGGAACTGAGATCTGACTTCTGGCAAATCTGTTCTATGAAGAAGAGATACTGAGTTTATTTTGTAAAATTCTGGATAATAGGGTAGTAGTGGAGAGAAGAGAAGAGGAGCAAATACAAAGTGAAATCAAAGATTATTCCAACTAAGACAAGACCGTGCACTTTGCCTCTGACTCCTCTTTAGGACTTTGCAGATCTCCATCAAGTATTTGAGTGCAAGTGTTTGTGTGTGTGTGTGTGTGTGTGTGTGTGCGCGCGTGTGTATGAAAGCAGTGAAGAGACTAGGCATCCTCCTCGGACTGCCTAGGATGGGGTGGAATACAGGTATATTTGTAAGTTTACAGACATAATCTGAGGAAATAAGTTCTACAACTTTGCAGAAACAGTGGGTAGGGCTATGAACACTATAGGTTATAAGGTTTAACTAGTGAATATCTGGATATATCTGCTACAGCAATAAATATTTTAGAGAATAGAGTATAACTTTATTCTCCAAACATTTGTGCAGGAACTAACAGTAAAACTAATAAATGGCAATATAATAAAATAAAGATAAAATGCTATGGAAATAGAAAGGTCCTGAGTAGCTAACTGATATAGTAAAGACAAATTTTGAACATCATCATTTAGTTTTACAATACAGAGAAAGACTAAGGGAAGAGTTAACTTTAGAAATAACCAGATCTAAATTTATTATAAAAAAATGAGATATCAAGAAAAATGGGAAATTCATTCTCCATGAAAATTTAAGACATAAATTATGTTCATCCATCTATCATGACATATATAAAATAATCAAAATTCTAGGCTCCAAAAAATATTTCCAAAATGATTTTCTTAAAAAATAAAGAAAAAAGAACCCTCAGAAGTACCCACTGAAGAAGGACCTCTACAAATTAATTTACAACTGTGGATTATAAACCCTACCAGAAGATAGACAAATATATTAGACAATTCCTGGAGAGCCATTTCTACCCTGTTCCTGGGGTTGTTTGATTGTGTGACTTAATGCATAAAAGCACAAAGCTGAACTGAAATAAAATAGCAAATTAAGAGAGCCATCTACTGGTAGCTCATTGAAATCTGTTTAATTTATCAGGATTCTCTGACAAATATATTTCCATAGGTGATACTGTGATTAACTTTCTGGCTAAATTCAATCTGACCAATCTTTTTGCCATACTTTTTATGGAGGATATCTCTAAATATCATAGTTATAACTTGAAGTACATATATTCACATGGAGGAGTTATTCTTTTACTGTTAGCCAACTAAACTATTACAGTAAGAATGGTAACAACAGGATATATGATGTTTAGTGATCTGTACAACATAAGAGCAGAAAATGTATGTCTAGTATGGCAGAAACCATCACAATATTGTAAATTAATTATCCTCCAATTAAATAAATTTTACAAAAAAGAAAGAAAATGTGTCTCTAGCACTGTTCCATGTATCTTACTTACATTAATTCTTAAAACCCCCACAAAATCTTATAAATTAAGAGCTATTATTATTCTCATTTTGCAGGTGAAGAAACTGAACATAGAGAAGCTAGATATCTCTACCAAAAGTCAAGCAGCTAAGAAATTTCAGAGAGTAGATTAGAATTCAAAAATTTGGAACAGACTGGTTCCAAATAGGGAAAGGAGTATATCAAGGCTATATATTGTCATCCTGCTTATTTAACCTATATGCAGAGTACATCATGAGAAACGCTGAGCTGGATGAAGCACAAGCTGGAATCAAGATTGCTGGGAGAAATATCAATAAACTCAGATATGCAGATGACACCACCCTCATGGCAGAAAGTGAAGAGGAACTAAAGAGCCTCTTGATGAAAGTGAAGGAAGAGAGTGAAAAAGCTGGCTTAAAACAACATTCAGAAAACTAAGATCATGGCATCTGGTCCCATCACTTCATGGCAAATAGATGGGCAAACAATGAAAACAGTGACAGACTTTATTTTGAGGGGGGGGCTCCAAAATCATTGCAGATGGTGACTGCAGCCATGATATTAAAAGACGCTTGCTCCTTAGAAGGAAAGTTATGACAAACCTAGACACATATGGATGTGAGAGTTGGACTATAAAGAAAGCTGAGTGGGGAAGAATTGATGTTTTTGAGCTGTGATGTTGGAGAAGACTCTTGAAAGTCCCTTGGACTGCAAGGAGATCCAACCAGTCCATCCTGAAGGAAATCAGTCCTGAATATTCATTGGAAGGACGGATGCTGAAGCTGAAACTCCAGTACTTTGGGCATCTGATGCGAAGAGCTGATTCATTTGAAAAGACCCTAATGGTGGGAAAGATTGAAGGTGGAAAGAGAAGGGGATGACAGAGGATGAGATGATTGGATGGCATCACTATGGACATGAGTTTGAGTGAACTCCAGGAGTTAGTGATGGACAAAAGTCGCAAAGTAGTTGGACATGACTGAGCCACTGAACTGAACTGAATTTGGCTGCAGAGTGTATACTCTTAGCCATAACCAGATGCAAACAGCTATTGAGTTCATATTATCTCATTAGCATTGTTATGGTTTATATAGATACTAAGTCAAATTTGAGAAAGCTACATTTACTTAGGATGACAGATGTAAATGTAGATAATTGTAGCAAAAATAATGTGGTAAGTTAATTAACCTATGTAAAGGATGCTCTAAGACCATAATGAAGAGGCACTTAGCTCAACCGGATGGAGGAAGAATGGTATAGTGTCTTAGCTTGTTTTCTTAGTCATGGGACCAAGCACATTAAAATATAACTACTTGCTTACCTTTCTAGAGTGCAAAGTCCCTGAAGTCAGGGGCTATGTCTGCTTTCCTTACTCCTTTATTCCTCATATTGCGCACTACGTATTTGTTTAATGAATGAATGCAACTCATTACTGTTGAGAAAAAATTTTGAGACACAGAGTGATGAAAGATGAGCTGGGAGAAGTGCCAAGGCCATTCCTAGAGGCCTTGATACATTACCCTGTGCTGCTGTGCTTAGTTGCTCAGTTGTGTCTGACTTTTTGAGACCCCATGGACTGTAGACAGCCAGGCTCCTCTGTCCATGGGGATTCTCCAGGCAAGAATACTGGAGTAGGTTGCTACGTCCTCCTGTTGATACACTATCAGTTCAGTTCAGTTCAATCAGTCAGTCATCTCCGACTCTTTGTGACCCCATGGACTGCAGCTCGCCAGGTTTCCTTGTCCATCACCAATTCCTGGAGGTTGCTCAAACTCATGGCCATTGAGTTGGTGATGCCATCCAACCATCTCACCCTCTGTCGTCCCCCTTCTCCTCCTGCCTTCATCTTTCCAGCATCAGGAACTTTTCCAGTGAGTCACTTCTTTGCATCAGATGGCCAAACTATTGGAGCTTCAGCTTCAGCATCAGTCCTTCCAATGATGTTTGACTCCTCAGTCACGTTCGATTTTTTGCAACCCCAAGGACTATACCCCACAGTAGTCTGCCTGTCTCCTCTGTCCATGAAATTGTCCAGGCAAGTATACTGGAGTGGGTAAACATTCCTTTCTCCAGGGGATCTTCTCGACTCATGGATTGAACCTGGGTCTACTGCATTGCAGAAAGATTCTTTACCATCTGAGCCACCAAGACTTAACTTGTTAATTTCTTCAAACAGAACACATTTCTCCTCTATCACCAAATCTGTTCCATTATCTACAGTCTTTTGTTGTTGTGGTTTGAGTTATGGTTCATATATTATTAAATTCATGCTTTTGAAGTATACAATTCAGTATTTTTTAAGTATATTCACAAAATTGTGTAACTGTCATCACTAATTTTAGAATATTTCATCACTGCTCCTCCCAAAGGAAATCCCATATCAGTAGGCATTTACCATCTTATTCTTCCCTCCTGGCAACCACTGCTTCAGTTCAGCCTATATGGATTTGCCTATTTGGACACTTCATAGAAATGAAACTATACAATACATAGCCTTTTGTGTCTGGCTTCTTTAATATAGTATAATGTTTTTAAAGTTATTGTTTATTATAGTATAATATTTTCAAAGTTCATCTGTGTTGAAGTTTATATCTTCTCTTTTTTATGACTAAATACCATTCCATTGTAAGGATAGGTCACATTTCTTTATGTATTCAGCAATTGACAGACGTTTGAACTGTTTCCACCCTTTGGCTGGTATGAATAATGCTGGTACAAATATTTGCATATAAGTTTTTGTGTTATATGATATATGTTCTCTTTCTCGAGTGTGTATGTACCTGGGAATGTTATTGCTGGGTTATGGGGTAATTCTACTTTCAACTTTTAGAGGAACTTATTTTCCAAAGCAGCTGCCCCATTTTATATCCCCACCAGTGATACATAAGAGTTCTGATTTTCCAAATGCTTGTCAACAGTTGCTATTATTTCATTCTTTTTCACAGCTGAGTATATACACCACGTCTTCTTTATTCATTCTTCTGTCAGGGGACACGTAGGTTGCTTTCATGTCTTGGCTATTGTAAATACTGCTGCAGTGAATGTTGTCATCTGTGTATCTTTTTAAATTTTAATTTTGATCCAGAATGGGATTGCTGGATCATAATGTAACTCGATTTTTACTTTTTTTTTTAAAGAACCTGCAAACTGTCCGTCCGAGTGGCTGTACCAATTTACATTCCCACTAACAGTGTATGAGGGTTCCCTTTTCTACCCATCCTCTTCAGCATTTATTACTTGTAGATTTTTTTGATGATAGCCATTCTGACTGGTGTGAGGTGATACCTCATTGTAGTTTTGATTTTTATTTCTCTAATAATTAGCAATGTTGAGTGTCTTTTCCTATGCCTACTGGCCATCTGTATGCCTTGTTTGGAAAAATGTCTGTTTGGACATTTTGCCCATTTTTTTGATTGGGTTTTTTTGTTTGTTTCTTTTAGAATATTGAGCTGTATGAGCTATTTGTAAACACTTTTTGTGGTTAGGGTTTGCATTTCTTTGATGCTAGTGATGTTGAACATTTCTTTGGAGAAATGTCAGTTCAAATTCTTTGCCCATTTTAGAGTTGGTTTGTCTCTTTATTTTTTAGTTCTTTATATACTCTGGAGATAAGTCTTTTATCAGCAACATAATATGCTTATTTTGTCACTTTCTTAATGAAAATAAAAAACTTTTGAAGCGAAATACACTTAATTTTGATAAAGTTAAATTTAAAATCTTTTTCTTTAATCATTTACGCTTCTGTTATTGTATCTGAGAAACTTTTGCCTAACTTACAATCATGAAGATTTACTCTTGGGCTTTCTTCTGACAAATGTATTGTTTTGGCTCTTACATTTAAGTCTATGATCTACTTTGAGTGGATATTTGTGTAAGGCATGAGGTACAGGTCTTTGCATTTGGTCCCAGAACCACTGAAAGGGAATCCATGGTGGCTCAGGGGTAAAGAATCCACCAACAAAGTTGGAGGACTCACATTTCCCAATTTCAAAAGTTACTGAAAAGCTACAGCAGTCAAAGGCAGTGGTACTGGCATAAGGATATATGTATAGAATTGCAAGTCCAGAAATACACCCATATATTTATGGGCAATTGATACTTGACAAGGATGCCACCACAATTTACTGGGGAAATAATAATCCTTTTTTTAAAATGGTGATAGAAAAACTAAATGCACACGCAGAAAAATGAAGTCATATCATATACCAAAAAGAACTCCAAATGGATCAGTCAAAGACCTAAGTGTAAGGGCTAACACTACAATATTCTATCTTCCTATCTTGCCAAAAAATACTTTTATAGCAACAAATTAAAAAATTGTTTAAATTTATGGTTTTATCTGACTGAACGTCATCAAAATAGGAAAGATGATTGAATTTAATTATTACTGTACATGTTTGTATATTTTCTCAATGGATTGGCAATGTCTGGATTAGTAAGAAAAAAAGATATGTATAACCCACAAATTATTGTTCAGTCACTAAGCTGCGTCTGACTCTTTGCGACCCCATGGACTGCAGCACACCAGGCTTCCCAGTCCTTCACTATCTCCCAGAGTTTGCTCAAACTCATGTCGATTGTGTCAGTGATGCCATTCAATCATCTCATCCTCTGTCACCCCTTCTCCTCCTGCATAAATTATTGCATGATATATTAGCTTGCTAGGACTGCCATAACAAAGTACAACAAAAATTGTGAATTAAGCATTAGAAATTTATTGCCCCACAGTTCTTGAGGTCCATGATCAATGTGTTTGCAGGGCTACGCTCTTGATGATGGTTCTAGGAAAGGATCTGTTCCAGGTCTTTCTCCCAGCTTCCAGTAGTTCCTTGGCTTGTGACAATATAACTCAGTCTTCAAATGGTGTTCTCCCTGTGTTAGTGTCTCTGTCCAAATTTCCCCCTTTTAAAAGATCATCAGTCTTATTGGATTAGTGATCCACCCTACTTCAGTGTGACTTCAGCTTAATTAATTACATCTGCAAGGACTCTATTTTCAAGTAAGATCATATGATGAAGCAATGGGGGTCAGGACTTCAACAAATGACTTTCAGGAGGGGCACAGTTCCATCAATAAGAGATTTTTTTTCATAAGTTAATATTTTTGCCTTCATTTCAGCAAAATAATTAGTAATACTCACCATCACCAATCATAAAAGAAAAAAAAAAGACAAGGAACAGTAGGGTAAATAGTTTAAGATTGACTACTTTGAATAATTCCAGTGGGCTCTGGACTATAGACTTGGTCTCTAGTTGCCTTATACCCAGCCCTGGGATTGTTTAGAGCAGGGGAGATACTAGTTTAGTGTGAGAGTTAGATAAAGAGATGGTTGAGGGTATAGACTCAGGATTGATTGGTTTGCACATTAAAGGCATGCTCAGTAGACAAATAGGTATTATCTGTAGGAATTAGCTAGCCTTTGGAGGAGTATTCTCTCCCTGGGTCTGTGAGGTCCCCAAGTGCCAGAGCATCAAAAATATAGAAAATAGGGCATGGGCTCTGCACTCAAGCAAGGAGATTGTGGCATCAGCTGGTTCTAGGTGATTTGAGCTCCAGTCAGGATGATCAAGGTTGTTGGCAGTGACTGGGGAAGAAAGTCTGCATTAAATGCAATACTGATGACACCACTGGGGACCTTAAGAAGCTGATCACAGCTCAAACTGGCACCTTTTGGAAAAATATGGTATTGAAAAAATGGTACATGATTTTTAGAGACCATGTATCTCTGGGGGACTATGAAACCCATTATAGGATGAACCTGGAGCTTTATTACCAATAGAGGAGAATTCCTCTTCCCTGCCCTTCCCTCTTTTCCCACATTCCTCCCACCCCAACTAATATGAATGCTTGTTTTTGGAAACTCATGTTGATAAAAACTTAGAGACTGAAAAAAAAAGAATACAGAAAAAAAAATAAACATAGCTAATACAAGATTTGACCTGTAATGATTGGATGCCAAAGAGGCAAACACAGAATCTAATAAAATATAGTTAGAACAACTTCATCCCTACTGGGAAGCCATAATCAAAAAATGAAAAATATTAAGTGTTGTAATATGTGTTGGAAAAGATGCAGAGAAGTGGGAACCTTCACACATTGCTGATGGAATATAAAATAGTACAGTTGCTGTGAAAGAGTTCTGCAATTTATCAAAAAGTAAAACAGAGTTATCATATGATCTAGTAATTCCACTACCACATATACACTCAACATAATCAAAAACAGGGATGTAAACAGATACTTGTGTGCTAGTGTTCATTGCAGCATTAGTCACATATCCAAAGAGTGTATATAACCCAACTGTCCATCAACAGATGAATGGGTAAACAAGTGGCATATTCGTACAATAGAATATTATTCAGCCATAAAAGGGATGTAGTACTTATAAATGCTACATCATAAATGAACCTTTAAAACTATAGGCTAAGAGAAAAAAGCCAGACAAAAAGACTATATGTTTATGATTCCCTTTATATGAATTAACCAGAATTAGCAAATCCATAGAAAGAGAAAATACATTACTAGTTTCCAGGAACTAGTGGAAGGAGTAAAAGAGAATGACTTTTTAATCAATATGAGGTTTCTTTTAAAGGTGATAAAAACATTTTAGGACAAGATAGTAGTGACAGTTGCCCAACATTGTGAATTTACTAAACGGCACTGAATTGTATAATTTGAAATGGTTGAAATGATGAATTTCATGTTATCTGTATTTTACAACAACAAACATCACACACACACAAAAAGCCCATCTTCTGTTGGGTACTTCAGGTTTGAATGTGACAGTGAGAACTTTCAGTTCAGTTCAGTCGCTCAGTCGTGTCCAACTCTTTGCGACCCCATGAATCGCAGCACGCCAGACCTCCCTGTCCATCACCAACTCCCGGAGTTCACTCAGACTCACGGCCATCGAGTCGGTGATGCCATCCAGCCCTCTCATCCTCTGTCGTCCCCTTCTCCTCCTGCCCCCAATCCCTCCCAGCATCAGAGTCTTTTCCAATGAGTCAACCCTTCACATGAGGTGGCCAAAGTACTGGAGTTTCAGCTTTAGAATCATTCTTTCGAAAGAAATCCCAGGGCTGATCTCCTTCAGAATGAACTGGTTGGATCTCTTTGCAGTCCAAGGGACTCTCAAGAGTCTTCTCCAACACCACACTTCAAAAGCATCAATTCTTCAGCGCTCAGCTTTCTTCACAGTCCAACATTCACATCTATACACAACCACTGGAAAAACCATAGCCTTGACTAGACAGAACTTTGTTGGCAAAGTAATGTCTCTGCTTTTGAATATGCTATCTAAGTTGGTCATAACTTTCCTTCCAAGGAGTAAGCGTCTTTTAATTTCATGGCTGCAGTCACCATCTGCAGTGATTTTGGAGCCCCTCAAAAATAAATCTGACATTGTTTCCACTGTTTCCCCATCTATTTCCCATGAAGTGATGGGACCCGATGCCATGATCTTCGTTTTCTGAATGTTGAGCTTTAAGCCAACTTTTTCACTCTCCACTTTCACTTTCATCAAGAGGCTCTTTAGTTCCTCTTCACTTTCTGCCATAAGGGTGGTGTTATCTGCATATCTGAAGTTATTGATATTTCTCCCGGCAATCTTGATTCCAGCTTGTGCTTCTTCCAACCCAGTGTTTCTCATGATGTACTCTGCATATAAGTTAAATAAACAGGGTGACAATATACAGCCTTGACGTACTCCTTTTCCTATTTGGAACCAGTCTGTTGTTCCTTGTCCAGTTCTAACTGTTACTTCCTGACCTGCATATAGATTTCTCAAGAGGCAGGTCAGGTTGTTTGGTATTCCCATTTCTTTCAGAATTTTCCACAGTTTATTGTGATCCACACAGTCAAAGGCTTTGGCATAGTCAATAAAGCAGAAATAGATATTTTTCTGGAACTCTCTTGCTTTTTCGATGATCCAGCAGATGTTGGCAATTTGATCTCTGGTTCTTCTGCCTTTTCTAAAACCAGCTTGAACATCTGGAAGTTCACAATTCACGTATTGCTGAAGCCTGGCTTGGAGAATTTTGAGCATTACTTTACTAGCGTGTGAGATGAGTGCAATTGTGTGGTCGTTTGAGCATTCTTTGGTATTGCCTTTCTTTGGGATTGGTATGAAAACGGACCTTTTCCAGTCCTGTGGCCACTGCTGAGTTTTCCAAATTTGCTGGCATATTGAGTGCAGCACTTTCACAGCATCATCTTTTAGGATTTGAAATAGCTCAACTGGAATTCCATCACCTCCACTAGCTTTGTTTATGGTGATGCTTCCTAAGGCCCACTTGACTTCACATTCCAGGATGTCTGGCTCTAGGTGAGTGATCACACCATTGTGATTATAAAACTAGAGTAGACTCTTTAAAAAACAGACTTTTGACATTCATCAGTAAAATTCGTGTACTTATTGAGTAAATAATAACCTTTAACTATCTACTGAGACTTAATAAACAAAATCCTTCCCAGCTTCTGTGTTTCTATAGACAAGGCAAAAAGAATTAATACAAAGAAGAATTCTCTTTTGGCTGTCTTTTTACTTTAAAATGTATAAATAGAAAGTTTTTCTAATTTTATTTAAAAGCTACAGTTTAGTGATATTAACATTTAATATTAACTTAATATTAATCTTAAATTATTAGTCTTTTCTGAACATTCTTCCAATTCGAAGTTTGAGTCCTGGCTTTGGTTCAAGTGACAAACTGTCAGTATTAGACTCCTTCCTCTTCCTCTAAGCTAACTGAATTCCTTGGTCTCCAAACACCCAAAATAGTTAATTTTCTATCAAAAGAAAGAGAGAGAGATTATTTTTATTATTTTATTTATCTATTTACTTACTTGGCTGTGCTTGGTCTTACATCAAGCAGGATCTTTGTTCTTTAATTGTAGCATGTGGGATCTAGTTCCTTGACCAGAGATCAAACCCAGACCCCCTGCAATGGGAGCATGGAGTCTTAGCCACTGAACCATCGGGAAAGCCCCACTTCATTTATTTTTATTGTAGTAAAATACACATAAAATATACAATTTTAACCATTTTAAGTTACAGTTCAGTAACACCAAGTACATTCATATTGCTGGGCAACTATCACCATGTCTCTAACACCATTCATTCACAGTCAAAGTTCTGGCCCACAAACACTTCCCCGTAGGAGGTTCAGTACTTGAGAAAGAATTTGTAATAAACCAAACCTCCTAGGATGGGTAGCTCCAGGAAAAAAAAAAAAAAAGAATCTTACAGAATCCACTCTATCTTGCAAAACTGAAACTATATCCATTAAATAATGACTGTTCCTTTCTCTCTCCCAGTCACTGGCAATCAGCATTCTACTTTCTATCACTGTGAATGTGACTACTCTAGATAAGTCAGGTAAGTGAAATTCTACAGTACAGTTGACCCCTAAACAACATGGGTTTAAACTGAATGGGTCCACTTATTCTCAGATTTTTTTTTTAAATAGTAAATACTACAGTGATATATACTCCAAGGTTGGTTGAATCTGTGGATGCAGAACTGTGGTTATATAGGGCTGGCTACAAGTTACATGTGCAGATTTTCAACTGCATGGGGATGGGTGCCCTAACTCCCTCATTGTTCGAGGGTCAGTTGTATTTGTTTTGTTGTGATTGGCTGATTGGCTTATTTGACTCAGTACAAGGTCCTCAAGTTTCATCCATATTGTAGCATGTATCAGAATTTCCCACTTTTTAAAAAAGTAATAATGGTACATTATGTCTGTACACCACATTTTGCTTACCCATTCACCTGTTGATGGACCCTCGGCCCGCATCCACCTTTTACCTGTTGTGAATAACGCTACCCTGACGAGAGTACACAATAGGCGCTGCTTTTTGTTAGAGAGAAAAACTTTTTCCAGAAGTTTTCTTCCCTTTGGCCTGGCAGATTTTCCCTCACATATTATTGCCTGAAATTCTCTCACATGTTCATGCTTAAACCAAGAGAAATAGGCCACAGTGTTTGCTTTAGAGTCTATATGTTAAGCAATTCACATTTTATGACTTGTAGGGCTTGGGTGGGGGTTATTTGTCTCCTGAAGCTCTTGGCTGTGAGGACTCTGAGTTCCACTATAAAAGAGAATGTGAGTGTAAGTCGGTGAATTACACTCTTGGCTGCCAAGACTAGTGAAGGCTACATATACAAATTTGGGTGAATGGAAGATTCATATAGGATTTCTATTTTTAAACCTTGAGGCTGGTGAATACTACCTCAGGTTCCTGGCTGGTCATCATTTTTTCTTTAAAAAATTTTTTATGATTTATTTTTTATTTTTGGCTGTGCTCACTCTTCATTGCTGTACATGGGCTTTCTCTAGTTAGGAGGTACTCTTTGTTGCAGTACGTGGACTATGCCTTGCAGTGGCTTTTCTTGTTGCAGAGCAGGGCCTCTAGGTATGCAGGCTCAGTATTTTCAGTTTGAAGGCTCAGTAGTTGTGGTGCACAGGTTTAGCTGCCTAGCAGCACATGGGATACTCCCAGATCACAGACTGAACCCATATTGGCAGGGGATTCTCAATCACTGGGTCACTAGGGAAGCCTGACCATCATTTTGTGTTTATTCTCACTTGTGCTTCCTTTCTTATGACCCAGTCTCCCACTACTTTCCTCCATTTGAAATCTTTCCATTCTTCCTCTGATGCTCTAATTTCCTATTCCCCGATTCTTCTCACTGAATTCTTTAAAAAATTTTTTTAATTTATCTGGCTGACCTGGATTTTTGTTTCTGCGCACGAGCTTTCTCTCTAGTTGCGGCAAGTGCGGGCTTCTCACCATGGTGACTTCTCCTGCTGTGGAGCACAGGCTCTAGGTGCTGGGCTTCAGTAGATGTAGCTCACAGGCTCAGCTGCCCCTCGGCATGTGGAATCTTCCCAGATCGGGGATTGAATTCACGTCCCCTGTATTGGCAGGTAGACTCCCAATCACTGGACCACTGGGAAAGTCCAACCCATGGAATTCTTCCTTCACTTTCTGGTCTTAATAAATACTGACTCTTCTCTGAAGATTCTGTCTCCCTGCAATTTTTTTGAATTTATGCTTTTTTTGTCTTTCTGATCTCATTTACTTATAAACACCAAGTCCAGGTATTTGACTCTCTCCTTATTTTTCAATGCTACATCTAAACCAGGAACCCTCTATTTTTATGTAAAACTCCCGTTCCTTTCAAAATTTCATGATATTTACTTATACTGTTCCCCACGTCCCTCATTTCAGTCACCTTTTGGCTTCCTGGTTACTAGCTCAGATCCCCACCCACCTGGTTCATAATCTGATCTATGCCCATGATTTCAACTCTCACCTAAAGCTAATGAGTCCCAAAGCTATGAAAGAAAGTGAAAGTGAAGTCGCTCAGTCGTGTCCGACTCTTTGCAACCCGTGGACTGTAGCCCACCAAGCTCCTCCGTCCATGGGATTCTCCAGGCAAGAAGACTGGAGTGGGTTGCCATTTCCTTCTCCAGGGGATCTTCCCGACCCAGGGATCGAACCCAGGTCTCCCACATTGCAGGCAGATGCTTTAACCTCTGTGCCACCAGGGAAGTTCCTGTAGATATATAGCTATATCCCAAAGCTATATAGTCAGCTCAAATCTTTCTCTTAAGCTCAGTAGCTAATTGCCTCCTGGGCACCGCCCTCTGATGGTGCTTAAACATTCTTACTTAACAGGTAGAAAATTGAAAAAACAGAAACCTGGGAGTCTCCCTTGCTTTCCCCCCACCTTATCCCACCCTCCTCTGGGTTCCACTGTCCTAATATATCTGAGCAGTTTTTTTTTTTTTTTTTTAATCTTCTCTTATTACTATGAAGGCAATGGCACCCCACTCCAGTACTCTTGCTTGGAAAATCCCATGGACGGAAGAGCCTGGTAGGCTGCAGTCCATGGGGTCGCTAAGAGTCGGACACGACTGAGTGACTTCACTTTCACTTTTCACTTTTCACTTTCATGCATTGGAGAAGGAAATGGCAGCCCACTCCAGTGTTCTTGCCTGGAGAATCCCAGGGACGGGGGAGCCTGGTGGGCTGCCGTCTATGGGGTCGCACAGAGTCGGACACGACTGAAGTGACTTAGCATAGCATAGCATCAGATCTCCCATTTTCTTAAAATCTGATTTATGAAAACAGTCTCCTAACTGTTCTTTCCATTCCAAGCCATTCTCTATAATCCTGCAACCAGCAGTCAAAAATGCAATCTGTCATTCCCTAAATGGTTTCCTTTATAACCAGTTTAAAGTTCAAGATTGTTACCATAGTATACAAGTGCATGTGTGTGTGCTAAGTTGCTTCAGTTGTGCCTGACTCTTTCTGACCCTATGGTCAGAGTGGGTTGCCATGCCTGTTCCAGGGGAATCTTCCCAACCCAGGGATCAAACCTACATCTCCTGCATGGCAGGAGGATTCTTTACTGCTGAGCCACCAAGGAAGCACAGAATATACAAGTCACACTTCCTAAAATTATGTGATTCAAAAAAAGACTTGAGTGCCTAGGCAGACTGCTTTGCCCCAGCAGTACTTATGTATTTGTTGAATGAAAATGAACATCTGGTCTAATTTTGACTCCTATGCAGTTTGCAATTGACTGAATGGGAGTCAGTTTAGAGGAGAGAATATTGCTGAGTGCTGCAGCTGTAAGAATCTCTTTTAAAAACCTAAAGTCTGTTACATAAATCATGTACTCTTTAGACTCTTTCCCACGTTCATTTATACAATTGATCATTGAAACTGCTTTAGAAATATGTGTATCAAATATTTAGCATATTTCAAAGCTTCCTTAATAACATCCCTAATAAGTGGATCTAATTATGTGTTTATTTACTACAAACACCTATGAATAGCAGATAACCTAATTATAGTTTATTATTACCTCTGAAGCATTCCCATGAAAATGTTTTCTCTCACAGAGTTCACATTGCTTTGGTGCATGAGTATAGAAAGCAGCAGATTGTTTTCCATGATAGTAGGTTTTAAATATCTACCTGCCTGTGCTGCATAATTTAGCACTAGGGAGTTGGATAGATGTCATGCCAAGGTTACAGAATATATTTCCCCTCTGTGACTTCAATGTGAAGTTGTAAAAGTGGAAAGTATTCTACTGTTTTACTAACCAATTAAAATTTGTTTTGTACAAGTAAATCCACAGAATACCAATGTTTGTGGTATACACAGTTTTATTTTGTATAATTACCATGTAGTTTAATGAAAGAATCAAAGCATTGTTTCTCACATCCTGTTATTGTATATTAAAAATAAAATTTATTTGCTCTTGTAATCTAAGACTTTATGAAAGTAACAAAAAATCATCCAGAAAGCTTGTTAAATGTATATTATCTGTCCTAAAAAATCAAAACAAAGTTCTGTATTTTAAAATGTGGATCCACCAGCTGTCTAATCAGACAAGAAAACAGTTCTTTTGTTCGCTCACTCTAATAAATGTTACATCTTACTATATTCTTTGTGTGATTGGTTATTTGGTTGCCCTACTGCATAACAGAAAATAAATAGTTGTGCAGTTACCTGTTTTTGTGAGAATAATAATAAAAATAATTCAAACCATTAAACACATAAAAAAATGAAAACGTTTCAAATCTAATTTTGAACTTTTCAACTCTGCATTCTGAAAGATTTTCTTTCCCATGTGGTTTCATAGTCCGCTAGTACAGACTGTTAATTTTTCACTTCTAGCTCTTACTGTAATTCCCTACGCAATTCAGAAGCATGTCTCGTAGCCCTTGTTCCAGCAAAATCTTACAGCATTACACTTCGCAATAATTTAGTATTTCTCTCAACACACCTTATGAAAGAGGATAAAAATTTCCATTTCATAAAAAGCCTTCGCAGACTGTTCTGTTTCAATTCTGGAAAATAAATATGGAAAATGAAAGCACACATTCCTTGATATTTTATAAGCATTTACCTATAGTCCCTTCAGAATACTTTCACAAAAAGAAAAGAAATACTTGTATTTTTTACCAAAGTGGAGCTCGGTAGAAAGGTCTACATTAATCTAAAGGATTTAGTCAGTCTTCAGAAACCGCTTTTGGGGTCTGCGGGTGTTTCGGGGAGAGTGAGAAATAAACGGCAGAGTGCATCCTGGATCTTGTAGTTCCCGCGTTCGAGGAGAGGGCGTGGTGTTCACGGCACGCTGGGAGTTGAAGTCTGTTCAACAGGAACGCAAGGCAGGAATGATGTTTTGTCTGTCAGAGACACCGCTTATAGGTGGATACTTTCCCTTGGTTCTGTGCTTGCTATATTGCTGGCTTGGAGCGAAAAAAGGATGGATGAAGTAAATAGATCAGGGGCCTGTCGGTATGGCTATTGCACATTTCAGTTCAGTTCAGTTGCTCAGTCGTGTCCGACTCTTTGCGACCTCTTGGACTGCAGCACGCCAGGCCTCCCTGTCCATCACCAACTCCCTGAGTTTACTCAAACTCATGTCCATTGAGTCGGTGATGCCATCCCACCATCTCATCCTCTGTCGTCCCCTTCTTCTCCCGCCTTCAATCTTTCCCAGCATCAGGGTCTTGCCATTGGTCTGGCTATTGCTGCCGCCAATCAATAGGCTTTAATGCCCCGGAAGTGGCTGACCTACTAGGTTTGAAGGGGGTGGGGTGGGGCGTTTCTCTGACTACGGTGGCCGGGGAGCTCGAGGTGCCTGTGGCTGCGGCGCTGAGGTCGGAGAGTCGGCTTGTATGCGCGCTGCTTTTGGGGCGGCTGCTGCTGGAGCTGGAACATTTCCTGGTTGGTGGCTCCTGCACATCGTTTACACTTCTCCAGTTCTCTTTTTGGTGAGGGAGCGACTTGAGGTTCTTCTGACTCTGCTAGCCTCAGGAGAAGGTTGGGACTTAAGAGTCTCTGGTCCTCTCGAAAGATCGGGTTCCTTGAGGAAGAAGCGGGGTTTGTCTTGCCCTCAGTGGAAACCCTGTGGCCAACCTTTTCGGCTCTCTGAGGGTTTTGGCGTCACCCTCATCTCTCCTTTCTGGTACCATTTTTCTGACTCTTTGCCCTTCCTGGGCTCCAGCGCTAACCCTAAGCCTTCCTGTGGGCAGCTGTTTCCCCTCCTCTAGAGGGTTTTCTTAGGTGTTTCAGGCACGATCTCTTTTCTCCTCAATTCTTGCATCTATTTAGCTCCTTCCCTATTTCTCTCCGATAAAAAAAAAAAAAAAAAGAAGAAGAAGAAGAAAAAAAACCCAAATCAGATCCTCAAGATCTTAATCTTCTCATTCCTCACTCCTTTATCCCTTTTTAGGCCTTTGTTACTGCTTCAGACACTTAATACATTTGCCTGAATATCTTAATGCTTTTCCATCCAGACCTTAACAGTTTACTCACTCTATTTGGTTCCTACTTATCCTCAACCCTTCCACCTCCATCCACATCTCAGGGCTTTTTTAGGTTGGAGGTTCAAATACATCGTTATGATGACTGGTGAATACGAGAGACTGTCAACTATCAGCTAAACGTGACTCTATGGAGTTTATACTTAAGATCTCTTTGGCTTACGTTTTCGGTTTGTTTTGATTATTTTCCCACAAGGGTTACTGCTACCCCATGGTTAGAGGAGAATACCTCCTCCTAGAGCTCCTTGTATCTGAAATACTTAGATGGAATCTTTTTCTCTTTTCCTACTCAAGACATATGTCCCCAGTGGAATTTTTGCGATGATTTTATGTCAATTAATAGCAGATAGACACAATTAATAGTAGATAGACACAATAGCTCTTTCCTCCTTTGTTGTTTATGATTGGTGATTAGATTGTGAGTCATTGAAAGTACCCAGAGGGATTGGAAAAGCTTTGAAAGGAAAAGTTTGTGTATATACCAATTTACAAAGTAATAAAGTGTCTTCCGTGAACAAGGGAGAGTTTCTAATTAGTTCAGTAATCTAATGCTGTGTTGAATTAATAATCTCACTGTAAAATTCTGGGAACTGTTTAAAGTTAAAAAGTAGCCAATATAAGAAATATTATAGGTTTGTAAAAAGAGTTTAAAACCCATTTTAACTGATCCTCTTTTTTTCCCTGTAAAATTGAATGCAAATATATTGAAGAGTTTATTTGTTGTGATTATCACATATTTCTATGTATTTTGATAGAGCTGGTAAAACTGCTTTATATAATTTATTACTCACTAGTGTTTTGTAGACAGAAACTTTTGTACTTCTTGGCTTTCTGGGGACCATGTAACTTCAGTAACTGCAGCTTTCTTTTATTCTCAGTATTTTACTACTCTAATAATAAAGTTATTGTTCTTCTTTAGGAATCAAATATAATCTCTATGTGTCAGTAAAGTATAAATATTAATACTTGTACACTGTCTACTTGGTGGGGTTATTCCTAATTAATCAGAAATGGTTTCAACCATGCTTAAGATTGAGGGTGAATGTACATATAATATTTCAGAATTAATTCACTCATGAATTCTTTATTGAATAAATGATGAGGTTAGACATTGCTCAAACTTAATATTTTTCCTGAGATTTTATTCATTTAATAGGCATTTATTGAATGCTTCTTACTGTTTAACTGTTGTCACACTATCATCAAAACATTTACTGAGAGCATCTTCTTGTCCTCAGCTCTGTACTAGATGCTTTAAAGCATTATTGTATTGAATCATTATAACAACTCAGTGTGCTATTGAGTATTATTTACATTTAGCAGATGAAGAAACTGAAGTTCAAGGAGTTCAAGTCATTTAGTCCAGTTCCTTTTGACTCTTCCCTCTTATTACAGCTGCAAAGATTTGTTCTATACCCTGGAGTATGTTATTGTTGTTCAGTCGCCAAGTCAACTCTGCGACCACATGGCCTGCAACATGCCAGGCTTCCCCATCCTTCACTGTCTCCTGGAGTTCACTCAAACTCATGTCCATCGAGTCGGTGATGCCATCCAACCATCTCATCCTCTGGTGTCCTCTTCTCCTTCTGTCTTCAATCTTTCCCAGCCTCAGGGTCTTTTCCAATGAGTCAGTTTTTTGCTTCAGGTGGCCAAAGTAATGGAGCTTTGGCTGTACTTTGCATTTAAGTTAAATAAGCAGGCTGACAGAATACAGCCTTGACATACTCCTTTCCCAATTTTGTTTCATGTCTGATTCTAACTGTTGCTTCTTGACTGCATACTAGAGAGCATTACTTCAGTAGATACTAAGCAGCTATTATGTACCAGATACCCTTCTAGGTGCTGGGAATATAACTGAACAAAAGAGACAAAAATCCCTTCTCTTAGGGAGCTTACACTCTATCAAAATGTATGACGTGTAAACCTTGCCTTCAGGAAACAGAAAATACAACCAATATGGGGGGCTTCCCTTGTGGCTCAAATGGTAAAGAAAATGCAACCAATATGCATTAGATTTCATCTGTTTTAAAATGTTAAGGTTGAAAGATTAACTAGGGCATATTTCATGAAGATGAAATATGATTTAGAGCTAAAGTATTGAGTAGGAATTTGGTAGATAGAAATTGGGAGGAAAGTAGTTCCAGTTTGAGCCATAAAATGAGCAAAATTCTAGAAAGAGATTAGTGGAAAGTATAGATAGCTAGACTGGTATCTTCAGTTCTTTGCATATAGGTGCACAGCGTTGACTGAATTTGAAGCAAATATTTAAATGAATGAAGCTAGGGCAAGAACTCAGCAGGCAACGTGGAATTAGATAAGTGTCATGTCATTATTCTGGGATTTAAGGAAAGGAATTGATTTGATAGCTGTTGGTGAAAGAACCAGTAGGCCCTGTTAATTATTGAATACTGGCAGTAGCACAGTAGCCAATGGAAAAGGGAGGTTAGCCTACCAGGTTTGGACTGAGTGAGCCAGATTTACCTGTTTCATCAAATCATGAGGTTTTTTTCCCCCTTGTTTATTTTATTCCAAGATGTGCCATTATTTTATGAACTGCTATGAAAGAAAAAAATTGCCAACTAAGCATACAGAAATTGTTGACTATAAGATGTATTCCGTTTCGGAGTTAAAGATGTAAAAATAAAAAAAATGAAATCACAATGTGTGATCTAGAAATGATGAAATAAGGTACTCCTTATAATTTTTCATGAACCTTATAACTACTTAATTTTTTTGACTATTTATAAATAAGTTTGTAATCTTTGACATGCATTCAATCATTTAGCATTTATATATTTATTTACTAGGCAGTTTTCTAGGCCACGGTGATATGGTGATGAGTAAATAGCGTCTCTACCACACAAAATGTATGAGGGAAGGCAGACACAAATATTCCATCAAAAAAGGTAAAGGTGCAATTGTTTGTTAAGTTTTGTGAAAAAAGACTAGATGTTATACAGAAGAAAAACTGTTTTCAGAGAAGATAGTGTAGATGACAAGAGGCCATATAAGAGACGATAATACCTTAGACAAAGTGATGGTGAAGGTAAATAAAACTGGAGGGATTTTAGAGATGTTTAGGTGTGGAATTTGGTGATTAATTGGGTATGAGAAATGAGGGAGAGAAAGGTGCCGTTGGCCACCACTAGATTTTTTGGCTTGTGTAACTAGATGGATTGTGGTACAATTCATGAAACAGAAAACAGTGTAAGATGACTGGGTTTGGGGGGGACATGCTTTGTTTTCACTGTGGCATCAGTGTTCAAGGTTAATGTCTTAATTATTCTTTTTTTCCTTTAATGTCATTGTTTAAGTATATTTGAGGAATAGTGTACCTGAAATAAGTTTTTTCAGTATTATTTTTCTTGAGTGGGCAGGGAGGAAGTTCTAGATGAAGGCCTTTGGAAAAATATTGGAATTTGTTTTGAATTTTTATGTAACATATTCAACCATATATATGAATAGATAACTGAGTAATAAAGCTATATATCATCTTTATTTTCACTTGGGATTTGGCAATAAATTGAGCATCTGGTTAAATTCTAACTTCAGTTGGTGTATATATAAACATAATTGTGTTTTAGGGAATGCTTTTGGTTTTTTCTGAAATGACTCCTTTATGTAATTTTTGGTAGATATTCGATCAATACAGTTGGTTATTTAAAAGTTATATCTCATAGTAAAAAGCTGTAGAGAGTACAGAGCAAAAAGCTTGGGCTTGGAGTCAGGTTGCCTGGATTCAAGGTGTGTTTTGCTATTTTGTAGCAGTATAATCTTGCAGCATTTAGCCTTTGTTAGTTTTTAAATCTATAAAATGAGTATAACAGTAATACCTGGCTTAAAGAGTTGTTGTGAAGATTAAATGAGGTGGGATGTGTGCATAGGTTAACAAAATTCCCAGTACAGAGTTTGTTTTATTATTGTTATGATTATCATTATAGTGATGTTGTGTCTGAGATCATCTGGATTTCTGTACAACATTTTAATTTTAGAGTTCCTTTTAACTTATAGATCTCAATTGGGTAAAAAATTTTGTTTGGTAGTCATATTTGGATTTGGGGAAAATATAAGAAAACTTTTGTTTATTTACAATTACTCATCCTAAATGAGTTAGCACATGTCATCTTTCCCAGAATTCTCACCAGAATCTGCCTGCCAATGCAGGAGACTCAGATTTGATCCCTGAGTTGGGAAGATCCCCTGGAGAAGGAAGTGGCAACCCACTCCAGTATTCTTGCCTGAAGAATCCCATGGACAGAGGAGCCTGGTGGGCTATGGTCCATGGGGTTGCAAAAGAGTTGGACATGACTTAGTGACTAAATAAGCTACAGCTTATTTATAAAATAAGACAGCAACAGCTACAATTGGAAATTAATGATGGATTGGCTTGTAATTACTTATTATTTGTTAAAATTATTACTTTTATTTTTAGTCCAACCTTTCTGGACTTTTATTGGCTTTTAGGTCTTATGGATAGGGTGAAGAAGTAGTTAAATGCTATAAAATCTGATCAGCTGCTCAACGTCAGTTTAATTTCCATCCTTCTTTTTTCTCCCAACTTACTTTCTTTTGAAAGTTATAAACCTATAAAAAAAGTCGAAAGAGTAATACAATACCTATATATCCTTCACCTAGATTCACTTGTTGTTAGCATTATGGCTCGTTTGCTTTTTCTCTAGCATGTGTGCACGCACACACACACATACATGCACTTAGTCACTTTAGTCATATCCAACTCTTTGTCACCCCATGGGCTATAGTCCACCAGGCTCCTCTGTCCATGGGTTTCTCCAGGTAAGAATACTGGAGTGGGTTGCCATTTCTTCCTCCAGGGGATCTTCTCAACCCAGGGATGGAACTCACATCTTTTACGTCTGCCAGCATTGGCAGGTGAATTCTTTATCACTAGTGCCGCCTGGAAGCACACACATAAATGCACACTTTTTTTTTCTTGTTGAACCATTTGGAAGTAAAGTAGAAACATCATGACACTGTCTTCCTAAATATTTTGTCATGCATCTCCTAAGATCTAGGACATCCTCTTAACATAACTATAATGCTATTAGCATACCCAAATAATTTAATTTTTATTTGATAATATTACCTAATGTACAGGCCATATGAAAAAAATTCAAATTTACCCAAATGTTCCAGTAATTTCCCTTATAACTTTTCAGGAAAAAAATATTAAATTTAAGAGGACATTATAAATTATACCTAGTTGTCACATCTCTCTGTTTCCTTTTATCTAGAACAATCCTCATCTTTTTCCTCCTGTCTTCCTTCCTTTTTTTTTTTTTGGTCTTTCAAGACTTTGACAGTTTTGAGAAGTCCAGGCCAGTTGTATGTAGAATGTCTCACAAAATGAATTGGATTGTTTCCTCACAGTTTCAGGCTATGTGTTTTTTCCCCCTAAGATTGTTATTATATGATAGTTATTGTAAACTTTTCGTTTGATTACATCGAGTAATATGATGATAATTTGTAAGTTATTGGTGATGTTAAGGTTGACCACTTAGGTTAGACAGATTCCTACATTCTAAAGATATCTTTTCTGTTTTGTATTTAATAATTAATATCTGGACGTGTTACTTTATCATTGGATATTCTGTTTTCTATTAATTTTTTTCTATAACAGTGGTTTTAGTAACCATAGATGATCCTTTTCTGAATCAACCATGGCACTGGTGGTTTGCAAATAATGGTTTTCCAGTTCTCTCATTCTATCTACATATGTTGGTTGACTATCTCTCGAAAGAAGATATATTCCTTCTCCTTTTCTTTTTAGTTTCACTGTGTACCCAACAATTCCTTTTTAAAAAATTTATCCAGTGTGATGATCTGTTACCAGTATTCTTTTAAACAATAATGACATTACTTAGTTTATTTATGGCTGTGTTGGGACTTCACTGCTGCACAGGCTTTTCTGGAGTTTGCCAAGTGGGCTTCTCATTGCAGTGGCTTCTCTTGTTGTGGAACATGGCCCTAGGGTGCACAGGTTTCAGTAGTTGTAGCACGTGGGCTCAGTAATTGCAGCTCCTGGGCTCTAGAGTACAGGCTCAGTAGTTGGGTGCACAGGCCTAGTTACTCGCAGCATGTTGAATCTTCCTGGATCAGGGACTGAACCCATGTCTCCTGCATTGACAGGTGGTTTCTTACCACTGAGCCACCACGGAAGCCCGTGTTAGCATTATTCTCTTTTGATGATTGAGTTATCTCAAATTTGATTAGTCCCTTCAAAGTAGTTCCTATGACCTTTGTATATGTCCATATTGGTATTTGGGCACCTTCTTCCTTTTTTGTACAATAAATGTTGCAGGCTTACCTTATCTATTCTCTGCTTGAGGCTTGGAATCAGCACTTTGACCACCCTTTTTTACCGCCAGCACCCTTGTTCATTTTAGTGGAAAATGGTACTTAGAAACCAAAATTGGGCATTGAAAAAACTCATTACTACTGGAGTATCGTTGCTTTCGGGCCCTTTAAATGGACACACACACACACACGTTTTAAAAGAAATCATGATTTTATAGGATACCTTCAAGTTCAAAACCACAGAGTTCAACTTTACCTTCCCTCAGTTTATATTTGTGTCTCCCTTTTCCTACAGGGAGAATTCTGATTCTCAGCCATATTAATATATTTACTCATTTATATTTACTCTGTCTTACACACATATATGCCTGGAGGAGGGCATGGCAACCCTCTCCAGTATTCTTGCCCTGGAGAATTCCATTGACAGAGGACTCAGGCAGGCTATAGTCCATGGGGTCGCAAAGTCAGACATGACTGAGAGACTAAGCACGCACGCACGAGTACACACACACACACACACACACACACCACACACACACACACACACACACACACACACACACACACACTCTAGTTTTGGAATTACTATACTGATACTCCCTCCTACAACAGATTTACCAAGTAAAGATTTCTTTGCCAGTTTATGTCCTTGGAATATATCCCTCTAAAGATGTATAGTCAAAGTAGATGTTCAGAGTTATTTGAATTATTTTTTCTGTGATTATATTATCAATTTAAAATATAGTTAAGTTCCTACTAAACTACTTTTTAATAGATTTCCTGTAAAATTGGTTATCTGTAAAACTACTAAAGTAGACATAATAATTTAAAATGATATCATAATATATAGTAATAGGAAACTCTAGAATAGAGAATATGCAGTTTTTATCTTTATAAGGCTTTAAACTCATACTTTATTTTCAAACTGGTGTTATTTTTTTATTATTTAAAATTAAAAATGTTGAGAAAAATGACATCAAACAATCCCAGTTGTAAGCCAGAACAATTGTGTTTGTGAACATTTTAAACAATGCTCTTCTTTTGACTGATAATACAATTCAAGCATTAATCTTTAACAATAGATATAATTGTTCAGGGTGCTTTAACTCACTCCTAAAAACTATGGCTAGTGTTTTCCTGTATTTACACCCAGAATAGAAAGATATTATATAAGTCCTTGTTCTTCATATTTAAAGAATGCCTTTTCATGTGTGAATATTCTCACTGGAAAGGGAAAAAATATTTGTCTTAATAATTGAGCATTTTATATTTCTAATGTGAGACATAATAGCCATATTCAGTCTTGCATTCTGATTAGTTATAAACATCTTGCTGATTAAAATGCCGGGTTAATGGGGACAGGAACTGGGTTTTGTGCTTATTGTATTTCCTATACCCTAGAAGTGAGCACTGCAATACTGGATGAATGAATAAATATGATGCTTTGTGTTTATATGATATGTAATTTCTAGTTTGAATAATATGGTTGCACCTTTTCCTTGACAAAAGTATCTAATGGAATGGGACTTAGAGGAGATCTTATCCAAATTTGTTTGTTACAAATCTCAAAATCACTGTGTCTCACACTGAATCCCCCATCTTTCTTTAGCTTTTTATCCCCGAGTTCCCCTTTTCTGTTAATAGTATCATTACCCTCTTAGACATCAGACCTGAAATCTTAGTCACTTTAGTCTCTCTCCTGTATGTGGGCATATAAATATTCATATACGATGTTGCTCATTCTGCCATCTCAGTTTCTTGCTTGTATCTCCTTATTCCTTATCCCCTTACCAGCACCCTGATTGAGGCACTCGTTACCACTCATATAACAATCCTCTGACTAACTGAAGGAATTAAAAATATTGAAAGTGAAAAGAGATGATGGGGTGGGGTGAGGAACAAGAAGTATGTCTTTTTTTTCTCTAAGATTTATTTTTGGCTGCACTGGGTGTTCATTGCTGCTCAAGGGCTTTCTCTAGCTGTGGAGAGCTGGGGCTGCTCTCTAGCTGTGTTTCACCGGCCTCTCATTTGGTGGCTTGTCTCGTTGCGCAGCAGAGGATCTAGGTGCCCAGGTTTCAGTAGCTGTGGCATGCGGGCTCTAGAACGCATGCTCAGCAGTTGTGGTGCAGGGCTTAGTTGCCTCCCAGCATGTGGGATCTCCCCAGAGCAGGGCTCAAACCCATGTCCTCTGCATTGGCAGGCTGATTCTTAACCACTCGACCATGAGGGGAGCCCAGGAAGTTTGTCTTAAACTTTCTGATGGGCTGTCAAATGGAAGAGGGATTGATTTCAGAAAACACAACTAGGAACTGTTCATGGAAATTATCAGGACAGAGACTTTTGGTTTTATATGTCATTCAAACAAGTGTAGGTGTTTAGAATTGTTAGTGGAAATTATCAGGACAGAGACTTTTGGTTTTATATGTCATTCAAACAAGTGTAGGTGTTTAGAATTGTTGTTGTTCAGTCACTAAGTTGTCTCGACTCCTTGTGACTCCATGAACTCAGCACGCCAGGCTTCCCTGTCCTTCATTATCTTCTGGAGTTGACTAAACTCATGTCCATTGAGTCAGTAATGCCATCCAACCATCTCATCCTCTGTTGTCCCTTCTCCTCCTGTTCTCAATCATTCCCAGCATCAGGATTTTTTCCAGTGAATTGGCTCTTGGCTTCAGGTGGCCAAAGTATTGGAGCATCAGCTTGAGTATCAGCCATTCCAGTGAATGTTCAGGATTGATTTCCTTTAGGATTGATTTGTTTAATCTCCTTGCTGTCCAAGGAACTCATTATGTTAGTAGAGAATAGAGAATAGTTTAAAATATTATCAAACTTTTAAACTTACAGCTGTATATTCAGCTCAGTACAAAGCTCATTATATACTGAGTCCCCTGTCTTAGGAGTGTTCACTCAGAGACTGGTTGAATGCACTTGGCAAGGTTGTTCTAAAGGAAATTGTGCTGCTGTATGAGTGGATGAACCTGATTAGTGATTAATAAGTCCAAACCAGAGAGCAGATCGGATTCCTGGGAGAAGAGTGATTATTTTTTTTAACTTACACATTTTCTTTCACTGCTGCTGCTGCTGCTGCTAAGTCGCTTCAGTCGTGTCCGACTCTGTGCGACCCCAGAGACGGCAGCCCACCAGGCTCCCCCGTCCCTGGGATTCTCCAGGCAAGAACACTGGAGTGGCTTGCCATTTCCTTCTCCAATGCATGAAAGTGAAAAGTGAAAGTGAAGTCGCTCTTTTGTGTCCGACTCTTAGCGACCCCATGGACTGCAGCCTACCAGGCTCCTCCGTCCATGGGATTTTCCAGGCAAAAGTACTGGATTGGGGGGTGCCATTGCCTTCTCCGACTGCTCCCACCCAAAAAGTGGAAGATAGAATTAGGAGAAGCTACTGGTAGATTGGAGTAGCTTTCTCAACTCACATCCATTGAGTCGGTGATGCCATCCAACCATTTCATCCTCTGTCATCCTCTTCTCCTCCTGCCTTCAATCCTCCCCAGCATCAGGTTCTTTTCTAAGGAGTTGGCTCTCCTGTATTCCAGGAAGATTCTTTACTGACTGAGCTGTGAGGGAAGCCCCTGTGCTTCACTGTCTCCCAAGAGTTTGCTTAAATTCATGGCCATCAAGTCAGTGATGCTACCTAACCATCTGATCCTCTGCCACCCCCTTCTCCTTTTGCCTTCAGTCTTTTCTAGCATCAGGGTCTTTTCCAATAAGTTGGTGCTTTGCATCAGGTGGTCAAAGTATTGGAGTTTCAGCTTCAGCATCAGTCCTTCCAATGAATATTCAGGATTAATTTCCTTTAGGATTGGTTTGATCTCCTTGCAGTTCAAGGGACTCTCAAGAGTCTTCTCTAACACCACAGTTAGAAAGCATCAATTCTTCAGCCCTCAACCTTCTTTATTGTCCAGCTCTCACATCCATACGTGATTACCAGGGAAACCGTAGCTTTGACTAGACGGACTTTTGTTGGCAAAGTAATGTCTCTGCTTTTGAATATGCTGTTCAGGTTTGTCATGGCATTTCTTCCAATGAGCAAGCGTCTTTTAATTTCATGGTTGCAGTCATCATCTGTAGTGATTTTGGAGCCCAAGAAAATAAAGTCTGTCACTGTTTCCACTTTATCCCTATCTATTTGCCATGAAGTGATGGGATGGGATGCCATGATCTTATTTTTTTGAATGTTGGGTTTTAAGTCAGCTTTTTCATTCTCTTTCAATTTCATCAAGAGGCTCTTTAGTTCCTCTTCACTTTCTGTCATAAAGGTGGTGTCATCTGCATATCTGAGGTTATTGATATTTCTCTTGGCAGTCTTGATTCCAGCTTGTGCTTCCATCCAGCCTGGCATTTCACATAATGTACTCTGCATGTAATTTAAGTAAGCAGCATGACAATATACAGCATTGACATGCTCCTTTCCTAATTTTGAACCAGTCTGTTCCACGTCTGGTTCCAACTGTTGCCTCTTGAGTTGCATACAGGTTTCTTAGGAGGTAAGATGGTCTGGTATTCACATCTCTTGAAGAGTTTTCCACAGTTTGTTGTGATCTACACAGTCTTTAGCGAAGTCAATGATGTAGAAGTAGATGTTTTTCTGGAATTCTCTTGCTTTTTCTCTCACCCACTGGATGTTGGCAATTTGATCTCTGGCTCCTCTGCCTTTTCTAAATCCAGCTTATACATCTGGAAGTTCTCGGTTCATATATTGTTGAAGCTTAGCTTGGAGGATTTTGAGCATTACTTGGTGACTCATGTGAAATGAGTGCAATTGTGCACTAGTTTGAACATTCTTTGGCATTGCCCTTCTTTGGGATGGGCTTCCCTTGTGGCTCAGCTGGTAAATAATTGCCTGTAATATAGGAGACCTGGGTTTGATCCCTGGGTTGGGAAGATCCCCAACCTGGGGAGAAGTTGGGGATCCCCAACTTTGGGAGAAGGTAAAGGCTACTCACTCCAGTATTCTGGCTTCGAAAATTGTATAGTCCATGGGGTCACAAAGAGTTGGACACAACTGAGTGACTTGCACTTTTACTTTCTTTGGGATTGGAATGGAAATGGACCTTTTGCTGTCCTGTGGCCACTGCTGAGTTTTCCAAATTTGCTAGTGTATTGAGTGTAGCACTTTCACAGCATCATCTTTTAGGATCTGAAATAGCTCAACTGGAATTCCATCACCTCCCCTAGCTTTTGTTCGTAGTGATGCTTCCTAAGGCCCACTTGACTTTGCATTCTAGGATGTCTTGCTCTAGGTGAGTGATCACACCATCCTGGTTATCTGGGTCATGAAGATCTTTTTTATACAGTTCTTCTGTGTATTCTTGCCACTTCTTAATATCTTCTGCTTCTGTTAGGTCCCTACCATTTCTGTCCTTTATTGTACCCATCTTTGCATGAAATATTCCCTTGGTATCTCTAGTTGCCTTAAAGAGATCTCTAGTCTTTCCCATTCTATTGTTTTCCTCTATTTCTCTGCATTGATCACTTAGGAAGGCTTTCTTATCTCTCCTTGCTATTCTTTGTAACTCTGCATTCAGATGTATATAACTTTCCTTTTTTTCCCTTGCCTTTTGCTTCTCTTCTTTTCTCAGCTATTTGTGAGGCCTCCTCAGACAACCATTTTGCCTTTTTGCATTTCTTTTTCTTGAGGATAGTTTTGATCACCACCTCCTGTACAATATTACGAACCTCCGTCCATAGTTCTTCAGGCACTCTATCAGATCTAATCCCTTAAATCTATTTGTCACTTCCACTGTTTAATTGTAGGAGATTTGAGTCTCACCTGAATGGCCTAGTGGTTTTCCCTACTTTCTAGAATTTAAGTCTGAATTTTGCAATACAACTCATATGTGAGGGTAAATGTCTATTTAGTACCAAGTTTTTTTTTTCATTTCAAATTTAAGAGAACACATAAATAGTACATTTTATTTATATCATCATTACACAGTAGCTGTGCATTGATTTAGTGTCTTTAAATGGAGGATGCAATCCTGAAGAATTCTAAGAATGTTTGCAAGATGTATACTTGAGGGAAAACTACCAAATCAGCTTCTGGATATGCATGCGTGCTCAGTCACTAAGTCTCTTTGCAGGCCCATGGACTGTTGCCCATCAGGCTCCTCTGTCCATGGAATTTTCCAAGCAAGAATACTGGAGTGGGTTGCCACTTCCTCCTCCAGAGGATCTCCCCAACCCAGGGATCAAACCCACGTCTAATGTGTCTCCTAGGTTGGCAGGCGGATTGTTTACCACTGAGCCACCCGGGAAGCCGCTGAATATACATATCCTGCCCTTACTATGTTTCTTGTTCCTTTTCTCAATCTTTTTATCTCGTATTGCCATTTACATTGCTTAACCCTTAGCTCCGAAAGAGGACAATCCAAGTAAATATTGCTTGTACTCTCCCTTTCTTCATATTTGCTACTTAAAACCTTTCTAGGTTTAAAAGCTGAACATTTTTAGGCTGGTTTTAGTTCCGTGCATGAAGATAGAAGACTGGCAAGTATAGGAAAAGAGGGAGTAGAAGTGAGTGTAACAGTTGATGTTTCTGTAAACAAAGAACTGAGATGGAGATAAGAAATAACAACAGAGATGCAGGCCAACATATTGAGAGACATTCAAGGTCAAACAAGGGATTGATATTTGTTACTAAAAAAGGAAGCAGGTAGAAAAGGTTGCTGCTGCTGCTGCTGCTGCTAAGTTGCTTCGGTCGTGTCCGACTCTGTGTGACCCCATAGACAGAAGCCCACCAGGCTCCTCTGTCCCTGGGATTCCCCAGGCAAGAACACTGGAGTGGGTTTCCATTTCCTTCTCCAATGCATGAAAGTGAAAAGTGAAAGTGAAGTCGCTCAGTTGTGTCCGACTCTTCGAGACTCCATGGACTGCAGCCCACCAGGCTCCGCCGTCCCTGGGATTCTCCAGGCAAGAACACTGGAGTGGGTTGCCATTTCCTTCTCCAGTGCATGAAAGTGAAAGGGAAAGGGAAGTCGCTCAGTCGTGTCTGACTCTTAGCGATCCCATGGATTGCGGACCACCAGGCTCCTCTGTCCATGGGACTCTCCAGGCAAGAGTACTGGAGTGGGGTGCCATTGCCTTCTCCTTGACTTACATACATGATGAAAAAATGACTATCAATAAGTGAAGTGAACATCCATCATCTTGTATATACAAAACTAAAGAAATAGAACATTTTTTTTCTTGTGGTGGGAATTCTTATGATTTACTCTCTTAACAGCTGTCATATATAACACACAGCAGGGTTAATTATATTTATCATGTTGTTAATTCCATTCCTAGTACTTATTTATCTTATAACTGGAAGTTTGTACCTTTTAACGGCCTTCATCCAATTCCTTCCTTCCATTTGAGACTTCTTCTAACGCACAGGGTGCAGGTTCAATCCCCAGTTGGGGAGGCAAGTTCCCATAGGTCTCGTATCTGCCCCCCTCCAAAAAAAAAAAAATCCAAAACATAAAACAGAAGCAGTATTAACAACACAATTCAGTAAGGACTTAAAAATGGTCCACATCAAAAAAATCTTAAAGAAATATATATATTTCGGTAGACTGAATGGCTGTGAGCATTAATTTATTCTTTTTCCCCTTTCCAGGTCTCATCCCCCTTTGTTTAAGGAAAAACAAAAATTATCAATTAACAAGGAATATCCTCCAAGTCATTTTATTTAGCCAAAGCTGCTCTAGGAAACTAGATTGAGGAAGTTAAGTTTTGCAAATGACTAAACAGCTGAATCTGATGTCTTTAGGAACCACAAGAATAATGCTGTTTATCTTAAAAAGGAAAAAGCACTTCATCTTAGTATTTTTATCTTTCTTATAGGCTGTTTAGCAATTTTGCAACAGAGTGTCTTCTCTGTAGATTTCTTAATTGAGCAGTTTCAGTTTTGTTAAGAGTTGAACATAGCCTGGACACATTTATAATTTGTGTATAGCCTGAACACATTTATAATTTGTGTATTAAGTTTTTCATTTGAGCAACTTATTTTTCAATAAATAATCTTGTTATTTTAAAAGAAGCTCAATGTAAATAATAAGAGAAGTACAAAAAAGGAAGAAATAACATTGCATAATATCAACATTTTTAAAATTAGTCTCACTGTTAATCATATCTTGTTATATAGAGCTTGTCCTAATGTTTAAAAAATGACCTCACATCTCTTAGAGTTTCCGCTTTTAACATTATGGACTTCTAGACATTTTTTTTTTTTTTTTTTTCGGAGAAGGCAATGGCAACCCACTCCAGTGCTCTTGCCTGGAAACTCCCATGTATGGAGGAGCCTGGTAGGCTGCAGTCCATGGGGTCGTGAAGAGTCAGACACGACTGAGCGACTTCACTTTCACTTTTCACTTTCATGCATTGGAGAAGGAAATGGCAACCCACTCCAGCGTTCTTGCCTGGAGAATCCCAGGGACGGAGGAGCCTGGTGGGCTACCGTCTGTGGGGTCACACAGAGTCGGACACAACTGAAGTGACTTAGCAGCAGCAGCAGACATTTTTTTATGCGTGTGTATTTGTGTGTGTGTAAATGTATGTACATACATAATACATGTGTAGGTAGATGTCTAAATTGTATTTATCTGGTTCTTTTTTTTCTTTCACTGCATGCCCTGGCGATATTTTAAAAAATTAATTAATAAACAATTTTTAGAGCAATTTTAGGTTTACAGCAAAACTGAACAGAACGTATACAGAGTTTCTATATACCTCCTCCCCACAACACACATGACTTCCCCACTTAAAAATCCTGCATCAAAGTGGTATATTTGGAACAATTGAAGAATCTTTGACATGTAATTATCACCTAGAGACCATAGTTTACATTAGGGTTCACTTTTAGTGTTGTATATTCTGTGTTTGAAGAAGTGTATAATGATGTGTATAGACAATTACAGTATCATATAAAATAGTTTTTCTGCCCTAAAAATCCTCTATGTTCTGCCTACTCATTCTCTCCCTCTAACCCCCCAGCCCCTGGCAACCACTTCTTACTGTTTCCACAATTTTGCCTTTTCCAGAACACTATCTGGTTAGAATCATGTGGTATTTAGCTTTTTCAGATTGTCTTCTTTTACTTTACATTTAGTTTTCCTTGATATCAGTTAATGGCTTGATAGCTCATTTCTTTGTAGTTCTGAATAATACTCCATTGTCTGTTTGTACTCTGGTTTATTTATCCATTCACTTACTGAAGGATATCTTGGTTGTCTCCAAGTTTTGGCAGTTATAAATAAAGCTGCTATAATATCTGTGGGCAAGATTTTGTGTGAGAATAAGTTTTTGTTTCATTTGGGTGTATACCAAGGAGCACAATTACTGGATCTTATGAGTATGTTTGGTTTTGTAAAAAAAAAAAAAAAAACAACTACCAAACCATCTTCCAAATTAGCTGCATTCCCACCAGCAGTAAATGAGAGTACCTGTCCTTACCAGCATTTAGTGTTGTCAGTGTTTTGGATTTTGGTAATTCACATCACTGCAGATGGTGACTGCAGCAATGAAATTAAAAGACACCTACTCCTTGGAAGGAAAGTTATGACCAACCTAGATAGCATATTGAAAAGCAGAGACATTACTTTGCCAACAAAGGTCTGTCTAGTCAAGGCTATGGTTTTTCCTGTGGTCATGTATGGATGTGAGAGTTGGACTATGAAGAAAGCTGAGCGCCGAAGAATTGATGCTTTTGAAGTGTGGTGTTGGAGAAGACTCTTGAGAGTCCCTTGGACTGCAAGGAGATCCAACCAGTCCATTCTGAAGGAGATCAGGCTTGGGTGTTCATTGGAAGGACTGACGCTAAAGCTGAAACTCCAGTACTTTGGCCACCTCATGCGAAGAGTTGACTCATTGGAAAAGACTCTGATACTGGGAGGGATTGGGGGCAGGAGGAGAAGGGGACGACAGAGGATGAGATGGCTGGATGGCATCACTGACTCAATGGACGTGAGTCTGAGAGAACTCTGGGAGTTGGTGATGGACAGGGAGGCCTGGCGTGCCGAGATTCATGGGGTCACAAAGAGTTGGACATGACTGAGCGACTGAACTGAACTGAACTGAATAACATACAAAATTATATTTGTCATGTTGTTCATTACATCTCTAGTACTTTTAAATGGAAGTTTATATCTTTTGACTGTCTTCATCTAATTTCTTCTCTCCTCACCCCTTGCCTCTGGTAAGCACAAATCTGATCTCTTTTCTTCGAGTTTGTTTTTGACATGTAATTGACTGACAACTTTTGTTCCTGTTTTACAACACAGTATAAGCGATATCATGTGATATTTGTCTTTGTCTGGTTTACTTCACTTCATATGATATTCTCTAGGTCCATCTACTTTGCTGCAGATGGTATTATTTCATTCTTTTTTTTTTTTTTAACAGCTGAGGAATATTCCATTGTATATGTACCACATCTTTATCATTTATCTGTCAGTGGACATTTAGGTTGCTTCCATGTCTTCAGTTCAGTTCAGTTCAGTTCAGTGTCTTGGCTATTGTAAATAGTGTTGCAATGAACATTGAACATCAGGTTGCATTTTGAATTGCGGTTTTGTCTGCATATATGTCCATGAGTGAGATTGCAGGATCATATGGTAGTTTTGTCTTCAGTAAGTAGTGTTGAGAAAACTGGACAGCTGTTTGTAAAAGAATGAAATTAGAACATTCTCTTAACACCACACACAAAAATAAATTAAAAAATGGATTAAAGACCTAAATGTGAGACTGGACACTATAAAACTCCTAGAGGAAAACAGAACACTCTTTGAAATTAATCACAGCACTGTCTTTTTGGATATGTCTTCTAGAGTGATGGAGGTGAAAAAAAAATAAATGGAATCTAATTAAACTTAAGAGCTTTTGCACAGTGATGGAAACCATAAACAAAACAAAAAGACAATGCACAGAGTGAGAGAAAATATTTCCAAATGACGTGACTGACAAAGGATTAACCTCTAAAATATGCAAAGCAGCTCATACAATTCAATATCAAAAACCCAAATACCACCACCAAAAAATGGGCAGAAGATCTAAATAGGCATTTCTCCAAAGAAGACATACAGATGGCCGATAGGCACATGAAAAGTGCTCAACATCGCTAATTATTAGAGAAATGCAATCAAAACTACAGTCGAGTATCACCCCACACTGGTCAGAATGGCCGTCATCCAAAAGTTTAAAAATAGTAAATTCTGGAGAGGGTGTAGACAGAAGGGAACTTGCCTACATTGTTGGTGGGAGTGTAAATTGGTATAGCCACTATGGAGAACAGTATAGTGGTTCCTTACATTCTCTTAAACATTTTTGATTTAGAAGATTCATGGTTAGTGGCTTTTTAAAGCTAAACTTTTAAAATTCTAAACATTACATATATTCTCTGTATAAGATTTGGAAAATCTGGGCAATAGTGATATAAAAATAATCAGTCACAGTTTGTTAGGGAAACTGTTGTCAGCATTTTGGTATATTTTTTTTTTAAACTTCCTCGCTTCCCCCTCAGATCCCAACCAGTAAGTATTATATGATACATAAAGTTTTAGGTTTTGTGTATTGTTTCTCCATTTTCACAGACTCTTCAGGGGCATTTAAAATGGATATATAACCCATCATATAGATTCACTATGTATAATTCACACATTTTATAAACTTTACTCCTACTTTTCCAAATTTTGTTAAATACACTTTTGGGAGGAAATTTTTTTCCTTTATTCTCGTTGTCAATTAAAGAATTCTAAATATAACAGGTAAAATACTGCTACTTTTCATTATCAGTTTGTGATTCCCTTAAACATTTTGAGGACCAATTGTGTGTCAGGCACAATTTAAGGACACTTAAAAAGTTTACTGGCTAGTGTAAGAGAATGTAAGAAACAAATGATTATAACGTGTGTGATGAGTACTGTGCTAGAGGAAGACATAGGACCCTAAGGGACTAAAAAGAGGGACTTCTGTATTGGTTTGAGGTTGGGACAAGGGTAGAAAATTTACTGATCTTACCGCAGGAGGAGAAACTTTTTTTTTCTTTTTTTTTAAAAAATTAATGTATTTATTTTAATTGAGGATAATTACTTTACTCTATTGTAATGATTTTTTGCCACACATAAGCATGAATTGGCCATAGGTGTACATGTATCCCCCTATCCTGAACCCCCGCTCCCAGCGCCCTCGCCGCACCATGCCTCTAGGTTGTCCTAGAGCACTGGCTTCGGGTGCCCTGCTTCATGCATCAAACTCACACTGGTCATCTGTTTTATATATGGTAATGTATATGTTTCAGTACTATTCTCTCAAATCTTCCCACCCTTTCCTTCTCCCACTGAGTCCAAAAGTGTTCTTTACGTCTGTGTCTCCTTTGCTGCCCTGCATGTAGGATTGTTGGTACCGTCTTTCTAAATTCCATACATATGTGTTAATATACAGTATTTGTCTTTCTCTTTCTGACTTACTTCACTCTTATGGACCCTGGGTTCATCCACCTCATTATAACGGACTCAAATGCATTCTTTTTTTTTATAGCTGAGTAATATTTTATTGTGTAGATGTACCAAAACTTCCTTATCCATTCATCTGCTGATGGACTTCCAGGTTGTTTCCATCTCCTAGCTATTGTAAATAGTGCTGCAGTGAACATTGGGGTACATGTGTCTCTTTCAATTCTGGTTTCCTTGGGGAATATGCCCAGCAGTGGGATTGCTGGGTTGTATGGCAGTTTTATTCCCAGTTTTTTAAGGAATCTGAGGAGGAGAAACTTAAACGTACTCATGATATAAGGCTGTCAAAAAGTGAGGGTAAGCCGAAAGGCATTCTAGATGGAGGGAGTGGCACATGCAAAGGCAAGGAGGTATTAGCATGTCAAGTTTAGGAAGCTTTAATATTAATATTAAAAATGGCTTCTGTCTATGGTGCATGTGAGGGAGTGGCAAGAGAGAAAGCTGAGTAAGTGGGCAGATGTAATTTCATGAAGGGCTTTGAATATCATCCTTAAGGCTGGGGTGTCATCATGAATGAGGCAGAATATATTAAAAATGGCTTCTGTCTATGGTGCATGTGAGGGAGTGGCAAGAGAGAAAGCTGAGTAAGTGGGCAGATGTAATTTCATGAAGGGCTTTGAATATCATCCTTAAGGCTGGGGTGTCATCATGAATGAGGCAGAATCGTTGAGAAACATGTTTATAGCTCTGACTCTTCCATTTGTACATCAGCAATTCTCAACAGCTCTAGCCCAAACCTCACCTTTGAGTTCCAGATCTATATATCCAACTGCCTTGATGGCCTCTTTAGAATGTCTAGAAAGTAAACTCCATGAAAGCAAGAATTTTACTCCTTTTGTCCTAAGCTGTATCTGCATTTCTTAGAACAGTGCCTGGCAATAAGTTACCCCGAGTGATTCAATTCAAAAGGGAACGATTCCTTACTATATCTCAGAGGCGTCTCGAGCTCCACATAAATCCAGGTCATGATCTTATCCCTCTAATCTGCCCTTCTCCTGATGTTGCTTGTTTAAGGGATTGGCACCATCTATTTAATTTCACAAGGTAGAAACCTGAGTGTATCTTTGACATATTTCTCTTTTTCACCTTTCACATTCATTTTATCACCAAGACCAAATGCATTTTTGACACATTTCTTCATGTGCTTATTTGTCTCCATCTCCACTGCTCTAGTCCAGGCTACCATCTTTCTCCTCACCCAATACAATAATAGTAAACTCTCACCCTTTACTTTTGTCCCTTTTCAATCTGTTTTCTCTGTGTTGGAGTGTTAAAAAAATCACACAAACCCACAGAATCGGATTCTGATATTCCTGTTTGCATCCTTTGCTCTTTGCATAAAGAACAAAATTCTTAACACAGGATGTAGGGCCCTGTGTGCTCTGGCCCATGTCTAACCCAATAACCACACACATGTCACTTTTTTGGACTCTGCTCCTTAGTCACATTGACTTTTTAAATTCTTCTAGTGGACCATGCTTTCTTCTGCCACAATTATAATGTTTAATTAGTTACTTCTAATACATATTATAAAATGGAATATCTATTGTTAGAGAAGCAAATGTACCAATCCCATTGAGTTGATATTTATAATTCTGAAAGGATAATGTTCTGTGTGGCATTCCTTTTCTTTTATAATTTTTTTTTTTTTTTGGTTGTACTGGATCTTCATTGCTGCATGCAGGTTTTCTCTAGTTGTGGAGAGTGGGGGCTACTCTTTTTTGCAGTATGTGGACTTCTCACTGTGGTGACTTCTCTCATTGTGGAGCATGGGCTCTAGGGTCTGCAGGCTTTAGTAACTGTGGCATGTGAACTCAGTGAATGCAGCTCCTGAGCTCCAGAGCACAGTAGTGCTTTAGCACAGTATGCCAAGTAGTTGTGGCATACGGGCTTGGTTGCTCCTTGGTATGTGGGATCTTCCCGGACCAGGGATCAAACCTGTGTCTCCTGCTTTGGCAGGCAGATTCTTTACCACTGAGTACTAGGGAAGCCCCTGCATTCTTTTCTTGAAAAGAAAACTGTCTGTGAATTATTACAAATAAACTGGAGTATTTTCAGTAATAATTTGTTCCTCTTTCAGATTACATATAACATATCTCAATTTTCCATCAAGTCATTTAAAAAACAAATGCCTATAAGCTACAGTTATTCTTGTTTTAGAGTAAGAAAGCATTGTCTGTTGTAAATTTAAGCCTTTCTATTTTTTTTAAAAAATGTGGCTGTAAGAAGGATATATAGGAAATATAGGAAATGCCTTAATTTAAAAAAAATGATTAGGCTTTATATGAAAGCAGTGACTTAATACCAGAGAAAGCAATAGCAAGCCACTGCAGTACTCTTGCCTGGAAAATCCCATGGAAGGAGAAGCCTGATAGGCTGCAGTCCATGGGATTGCTAAGCGTTGGACATGACTGAGCGACTTCACTTTCACCTTTCACTTTCATGCCTTGGAGAAGGAAATGGCAACCCACTCCAGTGTTCTTGCCTGGAGAATCCCAGGGACGGGGGAGCCTGGTGGGCTGCCGTCTATGGGGTCGCACAGAGTTGGACACGACTGAAGTGACTTAGCAGCAGCAGCAGCAGCAGTGACTTAATACAAGTGGAAGTCTCCATTATGAATATAGTTATCATTTCTTATGATTTCAGATCACTGTGTCTAATTACAAAAGAAACAAATCTTGGATAGTCTCACCAAAAATGAGTTGTATTACTGTTACTGTTTTTAATTGTGTGTATCTGTGGGGAGTTATTGTTTGTATTCGTGTGATAACTTTTTAAAACATTGATTTATTATTATTTATTTTGGCTGTGCCTGGTCTTAGTTGTGGCATGCAGATCACAGATCTTCATTGTGGCATGCAAACTGTTGTTTGTGGCATGTGGAATCTAGTTCCCCGACCAGGGATTGCACCTGGGCGCCATGCATTGGGAGCACAGAGTCTTAGTCACTGGACCCCCAGGGAAGTCTCTTGTGTGATAATTTTTATTGTTATGTATTTGGTATTAAATATATTTTGTAATTTAAAAATGTATAGAGTGTATTATATTTTATTCTGTAAAATGAAAAATTTGTTTGCTCATTTCCAGTTCAAATTGTATTTAATCGCTTAAGTAACTTTAGCAGGTATTATACCATAGAATATATACTCATTACTTATTTTTCTTTAACTTTTTCTTTACGTCAGAGCAAAAGACTAAACTTACAGAAGAATGCAATCAAGTGATGGCTTTTTCTTTAGAATCTGAATATGGAGGCCACAGGAACAGATGATGTCGATAAGCTGAAAACTAAATTTATATCTGCTTGGAACAACATGAAATATAGTAAGTATCATGATTTGAAAATTATATAATCCAAAGAAATATATGAAGATATGTATTATCTCCCTTATTCAGTCAGTAACAATTGCTGAGATTTTCCTTGAATGAAATATTTCTGTAAGGAATAAAATATAATATATTCTCTATATATGTCAGTTACAAAGTATATAAGAATACTTCCTAAAGAAAGAGCCAAATATCCTCATAAATATTGCTTAGAAACTCAGGCATATCATGTGGTCCTTTAAAAAGGAAAATGCCAAAGCAGATATAATTTATTCAGGTAATGGATATTACCTCAGTTTTTCAGACTCAGTTTCAGGCAGCCTCATGTCTGAACCAGGAACCAAGCAAAATAGATGTTGAACACACAAAGCAGACCATTTAAAGTTCATACTCTGATACATAACTTTCTTCTAGGAGCACACTCAGACACTTAATTATAACTTAGTTATTCTTGGTTTGCATACAAATCTGGTAAGGATCATATCGTTGTTTTGAAGCATACTTCAGACTGGAAACAAACTGTCAATGAAGAATCTTTCAAAGGTGGAGAAATACTCAGAGAATTATTGTCAACAGGAAGAAGTTCATATCCATAAAATAGGAATGGAAAAATTTAATAAAACCCATAGGCAGTGCAAACTCAAGTAAAACACAGTTGGCTGTTGGCTCCTGATTCACTGGAAATCATGGCCAGCTAGCTATTTAGACAGTTAAAACTTGGTAATAACTTAACATTAATAGCTTAACATTGCATTTTGAAGATTATAGGCATTAATTTTTTGAAAATTTGAGATAAATCATTTGCTACTAAAATTCACCCTTTCAAAATGTATAATTCAGTGGCCTTTTAGTATATTCACAGAAATGTACAACCATCGTGACTAACTCCAGAACATTTTTATCACACCTCAAAGTTGCCCTGTACCCATTAGCAGTATAAGAATACTCCCTATTCTTCACCGTCTCTCTCCAATCCCTGACAGCCACCATGCTACTTTATGCCTCTGTCAGTTCAGTTCAGTTCAGTCGCTCAGTCGTGTCCAACTCTTTGCGACCCCATGAATCGCAGCATACCAGGCCTCCCTGTCCATCACCATCTCCCGTCCATCACCATCTCCCAGAGTTCACTCAAACTCAGGTCCATCGAGTCGGTGATGCCATCCGGCCATCTCGTCCTCTGTCATCCCCTTTTCCTCCTGCCCCCAATTCCTCCCAGCATCAGAGTTTTTTTCCAGTGAGTCAACTCTTTGCATGAGGTGGCCAAAGTACTGGAGTTTCTATAGATTTGCCTATTCTGGACTTTTCATATAAATGCTATCATGTAACTTGTGGTCTTTTGTTTTTGACTCCTTTCACTTAGCACAGTGTTTTCAAAGTTCATCCATGTTGTTGCATGTATGTATCAATACCTCATTCTCTTATATGGTTGAGTACTATTTCACTGTATGGATATATGCCATTTTCTTTACTCATTAGTTGATGGACATTTGGGTTATTTCTACTTCTTGGCTATATGAATAGTACTGCTGTGAATATTGTGCACAAGTTTTTGTGTAAACTTAGTGTCAGTTCTCTTGGGTATATACCTAGGAGTAAAATTACTGGATCATATATTAACTCTAAGTTTAACCTTTTAAGGAACTACCAAACTGTTTGGACCATTATACATTTCTACAGCAATGTTGGAAGGTTTAAATTTCTCCATATCCTCAGCAGTACTTGTTAATGTCCATCTTTTTAATTAGATCCCTTTTAGTGAATGTGAAATATCTCACTGTAAGTTTGATTTGCATTTCCCTGATGACTATATGAAGGTAAGTGTCTTGTCATGTGTTCATGAGCCATTTGTAAGTATTCTTTGAAGATATGTCCATTTAATTTTTTACACATCTTAATATTGGGTTGTCTTTTTATTATCGGGTTCTAAGTGTTCTTTATATATTCTAGATGAAAATCCCTCAGCAAAAATATGATTTGCAGATATTCTTTCTCATTCTTCAATTGTCTTTTCACTCTTAATAATGTCCACTGAAGCATAAAACTTTGATTTTGATGAGGTCCACTTTGCCTATTTTTTTCTTTGTTGCTTATGCTTTTGAAGCTGTATTTAAGAAATGTTGATTAAATCAAGATCATGAAGATTTACACCTATTTTTAAAGATATTTTTTCTTTTTTAGCTCTTCTATTTAGGTCCTTGATCCATTTTAAGTTAACTTTTGTGTGTGATGTGAGAAGTTCCACTTCATTCTTTGTATGTGGCTTTCTAGTTGTCACAGCACCATTTGTTTAAAAGAATATTTTCCCATTGAATGGTCTTGCCACCCTTATCTAGAATCAGTTGACCATAGATGTAAAGAGTTTATTTCTGGACACTCAATTCTATTCCATTAATCTGTATGTTTGTTCTTATGCCAATACAACATTCTCTTGATTAGTTTAGCTGTTTGTGAAATCTGAAACTGGAATATATGGTTCCTTCAATTTTGTTCTTCTTTTCCAAGGTTGTTTTAACTGTTTTGGATCTCATGCATTTTCCCTATGAATTTTTGATCATCTTATCAATTCTGCAAGAAATTCAGCTAGGATTTTTATATAGATTTTAGTGAATCTGTAGATCAGAGTATTGACATATTAACAGAATATTTCCATATTAAGTTTTCCAATTCATAGACATGGGATGTCTTTACACTTATTTAGATTTTTAATTTCTTGCCATGACATTTTGTAGTTTTCTGTGTGTAAGTCTTACACTTCTTTTGTTAAAGTTATTCCTGTTTTATTCTTTTCAATGCTATTTTATTTTTAATTTTTTTCCAATTTTTGGCCACACCTTGCAGCATGTGGGATCTTAGTTCCCTGAACAGGGATTGAATCCTCGACCCTTGCTTTGGAAAGCAGAGTCATAACCACTGGACCACTGGAGAAGTCTTTCAGTGCTATTTTAAAGTGAATTGTCTTCTTAATTTCTTTTTATATTCTTTGTTAGTATGCTGCTGCTGCTAAGTCGCTTCAGTTGTGTCCGACTCTGTGCAACCCCATAGACGGCAGCCCACCAGGCCCCGCCATCCCTGGGATTCTCCAGGCAAGAACACTGGAGTGGGTTGCCATTTCCTCCTCCAATGCATGAAAGTGAAAAGTGAAAGTGAAGTCGCTCAGTTGTGTCCGACTCTTAGCGACCCCATGGATTGCAGCCTACCAGGCTCCTCCGTCCTTGGGATTTTCCAGGCAAGAGTACTGGAGTGGGGTGCCATTGTTAATATAGAGAAATACAATTTATTTTTTTGTGATTTGATCGAGTGTCTTGTAAACTTGATCTCCTTTATTAGTTCTAATAGGTTTTTGTGGATTCTAGAGGATTTTCTGTGTAAGCTCATGTCATCTGAAAATAGAGACTTACATTCTTTTCAGTCATTTAATCTGATGGATAGGTTATGTGATGAAGATTTCATTTATAAGGTCTGGAAATTATCATACTGGTACTAACACATTTTAGCAGTATCCTGCTACTGCTACTGCTAAGTCGCTTCAGTCGTGTCCGACTCTGTGCGACCCCATAGATGGCAGCCCACCAGGCTCCCCCGTCCCTGGGATTCTCCAGCAAGAACACTGGAGTGGGTTGTCGTTTCCTTCTCCAATGCATGAAAGTGAAAAGTGAAAGTGAAGTCGCTCAGTTGTGTCCAACTCTTCGCTACCCCATGGACTGCAGCCCACCAGGCTCCTCCATCCATGGGATTTTCCAGGCAAGAATACTGGAGTGGGGTGCCAGAATCCCTAATCTCTGAAGAACAGAATGTTCAGGGTAACTACATGTTACCCTGAAGAAGGGTACCCTCCAGAAGGTACCTTCTGGAGAAGGACATGGCAACTCACCCCAGTATTCTTGCTTGGGAAATGCCATGGACAGAGGACCCTGGCAGGCTACAGTCCATGGGGTCTCAAAGAGTTGGACACCACTTAGTGACTGAGCAGTCACGTGTTCTAGATAGTTTTGAGTTATAGAATAGTATTTTACTGCTAAGTCACTTCAGTCGTGTCCAACTCTGTGTGACCCCATAGACGGCAGCCCACAAGGCTCCCCCGTCCCTGGGATTCTCCAGGCAAGAACACTGGAGTGGGTTGCCATTTCCTTCTCCAATGCATGAAAGTGAAAAGTGAAAGTCAAGTCGCTCAGTTGTATCCGACTCTTGGCGACCCCATGGACTGCAGCCTACCAGGCTTCTCTGTCCATAGGATTTTCCAGGCAAGAGTACTGGAGTGGGGTGCCATTGCCTTCTCTGATAGAATAGTATTTCAGTTTGATTTTATTGATGAAAATTATTCTAAAATGTTTAATATGTATTCCTGGCTTAGAGTTTGTATTGTATGGGTGGTTTGTGTGCATGCTAAGTCACTTCAGTCATGTTCAACTCTGTGATCCTGTGGACTATAGCCTACCAGCCTTCTCTGTCTGTGGGATTCTCCAGGCAAGAATACTGGAGTGGGTTGCCATGCTGTCCTCCAGGGGATCTTCCTGACCCAGGGATTGAACCTGTGTCTTGTAGGTCTCTTGCACTGGCATGTGGGTTCTTTACCATGTGTGGTTTAAGAAGTACTAAAACATTTTTTTGAATTTATTTGGTTTTAATTGAAGGATAATTGCTTTACTGTATTATGTTGGTTTCTGCCATACATCACCATGAATCAGCCATAGGTGTCCCTTCCTTCTTGAACCTCTCTCCTACCTCCCTTCCCATCTCATCCCTCTAGGTTGTCACAGAGCACCTGCTTGAGCTCCCCAAGTCATACAGCAAATTCCCACTGGCTATCTGTTTCATGTATGGTAGTGTATGTGTTTCCATGCTACTCTTTCCATTCATCCCACCCTCTTCATTCCCACGCTGTGACTATTAGTCTGTTTTCTATGTCTGTGTCTCCTTTGCTGCCCTAGATCTAATAGGTTCATTGGTACCATCTTTCTAGATACTGTATATATGTGTTAATATATGATATTTGTTTTTCTCTTTCTGACTTCCACCTGATTAGAACTGACTCACATGTATTCCTTTTTATGGCTGAGTAATATTCCATTGTATATATGTACCATAGCTTCTTTGTCCATGCATCTGTCATTGGAAAGGGCTTTCCTGGTGGCTCAGACAGTAAAGTGTCTGCCTGTAATGAGGGAGACCCAGGTTTGATCCCTGGGTCAGGAAGATCCCCTGGAGAAGGAAATGGCAACCCACTCCAGTACTCTTGCCTAGAAAATCCCATAGATGGAGGAGCCTGGTAGGCTACAGTCCACGGGGTCGCAAAGAGTCAGATATGACTGAGTGACTTTGCTTTACTTCGCTTCTGTCAGGGGATATCTAGGTTGCTTCCATGTCCTAGCTATTGTAAATAGTGCTGCAATGAACATGTGTAGATGGGGTTCAGTTCAGTTCAGTTCAGTTGCCCAGCCGTGTCCGACTCTTTGCGACCCCAAATCGCAGCACGCCAGGCCTCCCTGTCCATCACCAACTCCTGGAGTTCACTCAAACTCATGTCCATCGAGTTGGTGATGCCATCCAGCCATCTCATCCTCTGTCATCCCCTTTTCCTGCTCCCAATCCCTCCCAGCATCAGAGTCTTTTCCAATGAGTCAACTCTTTGCATGAGGTGGCCAAAGTACTGGAGTTTCAGCTTTAGCGTCAGTCCTTCCAATGAACACCCAGACTAATCTCCTTTAGAATGGACTGGTTGGATCTCCTTGCAGTCCAAGGGACTCTCAAGAGTCTTCTCCAACACCACACTTCAAAAGCATCAATTCTTCGATGCTCAGCTTTCTTCACAGTCCAACTCTCACATCCATACATGACCACTGAGAAAATCATAGCCTTGACTAGACGGACCTTTGTTGGCAAAGTAATGTCTCTGCTTTTTAATATGCTATCTAGGGTGGTCATAGCTTTCCTTCCAAGGAGTAAGCGTCTTAATTTCATGGCTGCAGTCACCATCTACAGTGATTTTGGAGCCCCCCAAAATAAAGTCTGACACTGTTTCCACTGTTTCCCTATTTCCCATGAAGTGATGGGACCAGATGCCATGATCTTAGTTTTCTGAATGTCGAGCTTTAAGCCAACTTTTTCACTCTCCTCTTTCACTTTCATCAAAAGGCTTTTTAGTTCCTCTTCACTTTCTGCCATAAGGGTGGTATCATCTGCATATCTGAGGTTATTGATATTTCTCCCGGCAATCTTGATTCCAGCTTGTGCTTCTTCCAGCCCAGTGTTTCTCATGATGTACTCTGCATATAAGTTAAATAAGCAGGGTGACGATATACAGCCTTGACATACTCCTTTTCCTATTTGGAACCAGTCTGTTGTTCCATGTCCAGTTCTAACTGTTGCTTCCTGACCTGCATACAGATTTCTCAAGAGGCAGGTCAGGTGGTCTGGTATTCCCACCTTTTTTAGAATTTTCCACAGTTTTATTGTGATCCACACAGTCAAAGGCTTTGGCATAGTCAATAAAGCAGAAATAGATGTTTTTCTGGAACTCTCTTGCTTTTTGGATGATGATCTCTGGTTCCTCTGCCTTTTCTAAAACTAGCTTGGACATTTGGAATTTCACGGTTCACATATTGCTGAAGCCTGGCTTGAAGAATTTTGAGCATTACTTTACTAGCGTGTGAGATGGGGTACATGTGTCTTTTTCAGTTCTGGTTTCCTCCAGGCATATACCCAATAGTAGGATTATTGGGTCATATGGTAGTTTTAGTCCTAGTTTTTAAGGAGTCTCGTATTATCCTCCATAGTGGCTGTATTAATTTACATTCCTACCAACAATGCAAGAGGGTTCCCTTTTCTTCACACCCTCTCCAGCATTTATTGTTGATTTTTTGATGATGGCCATTCTGAACAGTGTGAGATGATACCTCATTGTAGTTTTGATTTGCATTTCTCTAATAATGAGCGATATTGAGCATTTTTTCATGTGCTTATTAGCCATCTGTATGTCTTTGTAGAAATGTGTGTTTAGGTCTCTTCCCCACTTTTTGATTGGGTTGTTTGTTTCTCTGGTATTGAGTTGCACAAGCTGCTTGTATATTTTGGAAATTAATCTTTTGTCAGTTGTTTCATTTGCTATTGTTGTCTCCCATTCTGAGGATTAGCTTTTCAGCTTGTTTATAGCTTCCTTTGCTGTGCAAATGTTTTTATGTTTAATTAGGTCCCACTTGTTTATTTTTGTTTTAATTTCCATTCTACTCAAGGGAGGTGGGTCATAGAGGACCTTTCTGTGATTTGTGTCATACAGTGTTCTGCTTATGTTTTCCTCTAAGAGTTTTATAGTTTCTGGTCTTAAATTTAGGTCTTTCATCCATTTTGAGTTTATCTTTGTATATGGTATTAGGAAATGTTCTAATTTCATTTTTTTACATGTAACTGTCCAGTTTTCCCAGCACCACTTATTGAAGACCCTATCTTTTCTCCATTGTATATTCTTGCCTTCTTTGTCAAAGATAAGGTGCCCATAGGTGCAAGAGTTTATCACTGGGCTTTTATCTTGTTCCATTGGTCTATATTTCTTTTTATTTTGTGCCAGTACCATACTGTCTTGATGACTGAAGCTTTGCTGTATAGTCTGAAGTTAGGAAGGTTGATTACTTGAACTTCATTCTTATTTCTCAAGATTGCTTTGGCTATTCGGGGTCTTTTGTATTTCCATATGAATTATGCCTTTTTTTTGGTTTTAGTTCTGTGAGAAATGCCATCAGTAATTTGATAGGGATTGTTTTTGGTAATATAGTCATTTTCACAATATTGATTCTTCGAACCCAGGAACATGAAATATCTCTTCATTGTTTATGTCATCTTAGATTTCTTTCATCAGTGTCTTATACTTTTCTGTATACAGCTCTTTTGTCTCCTTAGTTAGGTTTATTCCTAGGTATTTTATTCTTTTGGTTACAGTAGTAAATGGGATTGCTTCCTTAATTTCTCTTTCTGACTTTTCATTGTTAGTGTATAGGAACACAAGTGATTTCTGGGTATTGATTTTGTTTCCTGTGACTTTACTGAATTCACTGATTAGCTCTAGCAATTTTCTGACACTATTTTAGGGTTTTCTGTGTGTAGTTCATGTTATCTGCAAACAGTGAGAGTTTTACTTCTTTTCCAGTCTGGATTACTTTTATTTCTTTCTCTTTTCTGATTGCTGTGGCTAGGACTTCCAAACCTATGTTGAATAATACTGGCAAGAGTGGGCACCCTTGTCTTATTTCTGATCTAGGTGAAATGCCTTTAGTTTTTCACCATTGAGATTAATGTGTGCTCTGGGTTTATCATATATGGCCTTTATTGTGTTGAGGTAGATTCCTTTTGTGCCCATTTTTTGGAAAAATTTTTATCAAAATTATTTTGTGCTGAATTTTGTCAAAAGCTTTTTCTGCAAATATTGAGATTATCATATTATTTTTATCTTTCAGTTTGTTAATATGGTGTATCATATTGATTGATTTGTGTATATTGAAGAATCCTTGCATCCCTAGGATAAACCCGACTTGATCATGGTGTATGATCTTTTGAATGTGTTGTGTTGTATGATGTTTGAATATGTTGAGGATTTTTGCATCTATGTTCATCAGTGATATTGGCCTATAATTTTCTCTTTTTTTGTGATGTCTTTATCTGGTTTTGGTATCAAGGTGATGGTAGCCTTGTAGAATGAGTTTGGAAGTGTTCCTTTCTCTGCAGTTTTTTTGAAGTTTGAGGAGGAAGGCATCAACTCTTTTCTGAATGTTTCATAGAATTCACCTGTGAAGCCATCTGGCCCTGGGCTTTTGTTTTTCGGCAGATTTTTTATCACAGTTTCGATTTCAGTGCTTGTGATTGGCTTGTTCATAATTTCTATTTCTTTGTGGTTCAGTCTTGGAAGGTTGAACTTGTCTAAGAATCTGTCCATTTCTTTCAGATTGTCCATTTTATTGACATAAAATTGCTTATAATAGGCTCCTATGAGCCTTATGTATTGTTGTGTTGTCTGTTGTAACCTCTCCTTTTTAATTTCTAATTTTGTTAATTTGATTCTTCTCCCTTTTTTTCTTGATAAGTTTGGCTAATGATTTGTCAATTTTATTTATCTTCTTGAATAAACAGCTTTTAGTTTCATTAATCTTTGTTATTGTTTTCTGCATTTATTTTTCATTTATTTCTTCTCTAATCTTTATAATTTCTTTCCTTCTACTAACTTTGGGGTTTTTTTGTTCTTTTTCCAGTGTCAAGTTAGGTTGTCTGTTCGGTGTTTTTCTTGTTTCTTGAAATTGGATTGTATTGCTATAAATTTCCCTCTTAGAACTGCTTTTGCTGCATCCCATAGGTTTTGAGTCACTGTGTTTTCATTGTCATTTGTTTCTAGGAATTTTTTGATTTCCCTTTTTATTTCTTCAGTGACTAGTTGATTATTTGGAAATGTGTTGTTTAATCTCCATGTGTTTGTGTTTTTAAGTTGTTTTTTTTTCTGTAATTTTTATCTAGGCATTGTGGTCAGAAAAGATGATTGATTTCAGTTTTCTTAAGTTTACTGAGACTTGATTTGTAACCCACGATGTGGTCTGTCTTGGAGAATGTGCACTTGAGAAGTACATATTGAGAAGAAAGTGCACTTGAGATGCACTTGAGAAAAAAGTGTATTTTTCTGCATTTGGATGGAATGTCCTGAAGATGTCAGTTAGGTTCATCTGGTTGAATGTGTCATTTTAAAGCTTGTGTTTCCTTATTAATTTTCTGTTTTGATGATCTGTCCATTGGTGTAAGTGAGGTGTTAAAGTCCCCTACTATTATTGTGTTACTGTAGTTTCCCCTTTTATGTTTGTCAGTGTTTGCCTTGTGTATTGAGGTGCTCTTATGTTGGGTGCATAAATATTTACAATTGTTATGTCTTCTTCTTGGATTGATCCCTTGATCATTATGTAGTGAAGAAGGACTGAAATTGATTGAGCACCCACTAGTATATTATAGCTTATGTACCTTATCAATTAAATCTCATATCTTTCTGAGTTAGAGATCTTTCTGAGATTTAAATCTCCTATCTTTTTAAGGTTTTCTTTTTTTGTAAATTAGAAAACTGACATTGACATGTTCAAGGTCACATATCTAGATAAATCTTGAAACGTATTCAAGTCCAGCCTCCCTTGGCTCCCTATTCTTGCTGTTCTCTGGATACACTGAACATAATTTAGAATTATTTTTTTATCAATGTCAGTATTATGATATGAAGACAGAACTAGAAATGGCATAACACTTACATTTTAAAGGAGACTGGAGCTTACTTTCTTGAAACAATGTTTAATTTTTGCTTTCCTCCCCCCCTTATTTACATGACTTTATGAGGTATATAAACTTGATTTCCTTTTTAAAATATTAAATAATTCATCCTTCTTCTAAATCATCCTTCATGATTTCTGTTCCTCCAGAAAATTGTTATCATCTCTACTGTTTCTATGTTCTTTGACTTGTTTGCATCTTTTAAAGCTTTATTTGTGATTTTAAAATTGCTAACTTAATGGACTGTAGGTTTTGGGTTAACACTTTGTTTATGGTGACTCTCCTAAGACAGTCCTCAGTGAATCACATTTTGTGTTGTCTTTTTTTCTCATTTGAATCTGGGCTGGATTGTGTCTTACGTCAACCAATAGAATGAGAAAGGAGGCTATGTCAATTCTAGGCCTAACTCTTAGGAGACAACTTCTACTCTCTTTGTGCACGATAACTTACTGCTTATGTAAAATGTAGATCATTACAGAGCCTCAGACTTGGACTCAGATTCACTTTTCTTTCTTTTGGAAGGACTGGTGACTGTTAAGAGGGTGTAGGTTGAAGGTAAAGTGTAGGGACAGAGAAGTCCTCCTTAAAGGCTTTTTGTTTGTTTTTAAGGTTGTGTTTATGAAGTTCTTAGGACTTACTTTGGAAATATTGCCTTTTGGGGAGGGGGGAATTGTTACTGGGTTGGGGGTTAAAATCATTCTAGCATGGTACTAATAACACTCGTAAATTGGGAACAACAAAAACTGCATGTTTGAATTAGAAGATTTAAATGGATTGAAATGGGCTGATATTGGGGAGGATAGTTTTGTCATGGAATAATATGAACCAAATAGTAAAGCCCACTTTGAGTATAGATGAAAATTAGTGGAAAAGATAGCTCTAAAGGTAATTTGTATCATATTGAGGAAAGTCTTTAGTATCACAGAGAAGTTCATTATAAATCTGTTAGGTTAATGAGTCATTGAAGTTGGTTTTTGAGCAGATGAGTAGATGAATTACCTAATCAAAGCTGAGCCACAGGGAGATTAATTTGGCAGGGATAAGTGGCATATGCTAGCATGGGGAAAGACTGATGACAAAGAAGCCATTTGGGGGAGTACTGCAAATTAGACTTTGGAGTAATCCAAAGTCTAATCAGTGTATTTGACTTTCCATTCTCTCTGTTTCAGTACCAAACTCAGATACTTGTATGATTTTTATTTTAAATACATATTTTAATGTACTTGTTCTTTGTCCTTATTTGTATTACAGTCTTTAAGGAAGCACTTTCATAAAAGTCACTCATTTAAAATTTGTAACAACTCTGTTAAATATAAATGCTGGTCTGCTTAAGACTAGACCTAGTCTTGATTCCCAGTTTCAGATTCTGTTTCTATGTTCTTACATTTTAGGAGCTGCTTTTTAAGGCTACATTAGCACGTAGGAATTTCATATACTTGGGAATATTCAGGAATGTAATGGGCAAGTGCTTTTCTTAGGAAATTGAGAATATTAATGGCATCATAAAAAGCCAAAAGGGTAGTACCTTTTAGATATAGACAGTTTAGTAGGAAGAAAATTGAAAGTTAGAGTTTGCAGCTAAAAGTTGAGGATTGAGGATTTGGTTTGGGAGGTGGAAAATTGAGATGAAAATGTCTGAAAGCTTTGTATATCACTTTCGGAAATCCTTATTAAGCCGAAATGATGGGGTTAAAACAGATTTCCCTAGGAAACTTCAGAGATCTGCTTTTATCATAAGCACCAGTATACTCTGGGAGAAGGAAATGGCAACCCACAGTACTCTTGCCTGGAAGATCCCATGGACAGGGGAGCCTGGTAGGCTACAGTCCATGGGGTTACTAAGAGTCAGACACGACTGAGTGATTTCACTTTCACATTTCACTTTTATGCATTGGAGAAGGAAATGGCAACCCACTCCAGTATTCTCGCCTGAAGAATTCCAAGGACAGAGGAGCCTGGTGGGCTGCCGTCTACGGGGTCGCACAGAGTTGGACACGACTGGAGTGACTTAGCGGCAGCAGCAGCAGTATACTCTGTGATCTTATCCCTAAATTACTTAATTGGAATGTTCAAATATTTTTAACTTTTAAGTTATCTAAAATGGAAGGAAATACAATAAATTGGTAATACTTATTGCCTTTTGGAAGATGGTTGGTGTCAAGGAAACTGGAGTAGAATTTTTAACTTTTAATTTTTATACTGTGAAAACATTATGATCTATTGGAAAATAAAACGAAAATTTCTGTTTTCTCTGTTAAGTAGATAGAATGTGGTTAAAATACTTAGCTTTATTTTAAAATATTTAATATAAGTGCCCTGTATTTTCAGTTCATTGTCAACATATTTTTGCTCCACTTATAAAAGATGTACATCTGTATTGAGAATTAGTGATTTGAAATGAAATAAAAGAAAATGCTGCTAAACTTTTAGTCTGAAATCCCTTAATTGCAAAACTGTCTTTCTCTTTGTCTCATTTAGGTTGGGTGTTGAAAACGAAGACATATTTTAGTAGAAATTCTCCTGTATTATTACTTGGAAAGTGTTACCATTTTAAATATGAAGGTAAGTGCTAAATTTGTAAACCATTTAAAAATCTTTGTAGAAACTCACTGTTTTGTTTTCATTATTTTATTTCTAGATTAATCTACATTTGACATATTTCTTTTGTTTTTCACTTCCAGTTATTTTTATGTATTTAAGTGGTAAAATACACATAACACAAAGTTTGCCATCTTCGCCATTTTTAAGTGTACAGTTCAGTGGTATTAAATACATTCATAATGTTGTGTTATTATCATTACCATTCATCTATAGAACTCTTCATCTTGTAACACTGAATTCGGTACCCATTAAACAGTAACTCCTCATTCCTCTCTTCCTTTCAGCCCCTGGCAATCTGCATTCTACTTTGTATGCATATGTTTTGGCATGTATCTTTTAAGAACCTGTATTTTATGTAACACATAAAATATGGATAGAAGGTTAACTATGCTAATTCCTAACACATAAAATATGTTACATAAAATACTGCCATGTGGTTTGAGTTTCTTGTAAATTCCTTGACATTAGAGTTCATACCATTGTACTCCATTTATTATATTCCCTCATAGTTTTGGACTTAGAGTATGAGTGTTAAATAAATATTATTTGAATTGATATCTTAATATTTTTTATCAAATTGTCTGATAATTTTAAAGTGTATGATAATAATTAAAAGTATACCTTCTAGTTAACCTAAAAATGGTAAGTTTTCCAGTTCGTAAGGATGCTCCAATTTCTGAAATTGTTTACTGTATTTGATGTTTCTGAAGTCTCACATATACTCATCCTTTCTGTTATTATTGTATATTTTCTTTTAATAATTTATACCCTTTATTGAGTGCCTGCTATGTGTCAAGCATCATGCTAAACTCTTTGAGAAATGTCTTTAATTCTCACAACAAGCCTACAAGGTATATTTAAGTAGGCTTAATAGTAATATAATATTCTGTTTATCACATTTGAAATATTTTAATGCTAATCTTTTCTTTCTTTGTATGTCATTAAGGACTCATAGGTTTTTAGGTTCTATACTGTGCATTGGTCAGTCTCCACCAGTAATCTTCTTATGGTACTCAAACAGTTAGCCAGTGGAAACTTCTTTCAGATTGGCTTATCTTTCAACAAATGCTAAGTAATTTTTGGAAATTTCCTATTTTCTTCTATAAGTAGGTGTGCCATGCCCACTTTATACTTTTCAGCCTCAGATATGAAATCAGCCATTCCCAATGAACTCTGGTTTCTCGTGTAGAAAAAGGTTTCATTGTGGAGATAACATTTCCCCAGGCCACTTGAGTGGACAGAGCCAGAGAAGATAAATATTTTTTTCCTTTTTTTTCTTATAGAGCCATCAGTGTATAATAGTTGTTTTCAATCTAGTTCTGATAGATCACATTCCCACTTAAATTCTTGATTTTTAATTATCTTTTTTTATTATGTAAATATTTTCTAATAGTTTTTTCGTTTTGCTAAGGGTTTTAGTCAAATTACTTTAACCAGAGTCACTCATCTCTCATTATTTATTGACATTTATCTGGTGGATAGTTTGTTCAGTTGTTTTGATTCCCTTTCAGTTTGAAGGTGTTGGCAATCTGTTTCACAGATCTAAGTGCTTAGAAAATGGTGTCTTCCAATCACAATGGTTTTATTTTGCCTCCCTCTGAGTTATCTACAATGAATTAATTTATGATGATAAATAAGTATAAGATTCTTGTAAGGTTATAATCTTAATATGATTATATTACTTTATGCAAAGTCTGACCTGCTTTTTCAAGGTTTAAATTTATCTTGCTACCTTTCTTGAACTACAAACTTATATTATGCAATTTTTCTTTCCCAGAGTTTGATATGCTGTGCATTGTTAAGTCAATGTTCATTGTATGTAAATCCAAGTGGTCCTTCCAATCGGTATTATTTTGATCAAATACCAAAATTTAATAAAAAATTAAGGTATCTCTAAGAGAAGCAGTTAAGGATTTTATCTTATTTTAAGAAAGCGTCATTTCCCCTTAGATACCATGCCCCAATCTGGCTAGGATTTTTTTAGATTTTCTCTTAGATGGTTCAGGACACGATGGGTCCAGAGACCATTAAGGAAAAAATGTATGTGTGGTTATCTCTAGCATACAAGTTCTTTCTTAGGGACCCAAAGGATTTAACAAGAATAACTGGAGATAAGGCTCTCTCCCTCCTAATTTTGTGGCTGAGGAACGCCTATAGACAATCATTCTAACCTATGGACAAAAAAAAAAAGTACATGGAAAAAAGGGGAAAAAAGTTTTTAAGAAGTAGAGAGGGTAGCACAGAGGCTAGAAAATAATAAAAGTTTTTTTCTGAGCTGAAGCCAGCCCAGGGTGGAGCTTTGCCTAGGGATCTCTTTATAGAACAGAAGAAAGGGCATGGAATTAACATATCAAAGGGTCTTCTTGGATATGGTCTTGGTTCTTGTGCTATCTCTGCTATTTTCATGGATCTCTCTTATTCCAGATATTGCCAAGATTATGCCTAAATGTTATGGAAATAAGATCGCACAGTGTGGAATTTTTTGAAACATGGTTTTTTGCCATTTACTAAGAAAGGGTATGTAGGAAGAAATTAATTATTTAGAAGTACATTGCTCAATTTGGACATTTTCCAGATCTTGTTCTGTTATTGATTTTTAATTCCGTTGTGTTCAAAGAAAACCCTTTTATGATTCTAATCTCTTTAAAGTTATTGAGATTTGCTTTATGGTCTAAATATGGTATAATGTTCTAAATATGGTAAATGTTCTTTGTGTGCTTGACAATAATGTGTATTCTATTACTGAAATGTTCTAAAAGGACAGTTAAGTCAAGTTGGTTGAGTTCAAATCTTTATTCTTGCACTGTCCTACTTGTTGAGAGGGATACTGAAATCTCAGACTGTAATTGTGGATTTGTCTATTTCTCCTTGCAGTTGTATTAGTTTTTGCTTCATTGATTTTGAAGCTCTGTTATTGGATGCATAAACATTTAGAATTGTTTTGTTCTGTTAATGAATTGACCCCTTTATAATTATAAAACCCTTCTTTATCCCTGGTGATATTTTTTGGTCTGAAATATACTTGTCTAGCAGCAGCAGCATACTTGTCTTATATTAAGCTTTCTTTTGCTTAGGGTTATATGGTATATCTTTTTAAATATTCTAGAACATTTAATCTATTTGTCTTTATGTTTAAAGTTTGTTTCCTGTAGGAAGTGAATAGTTGAATCTTGCTTTTTTATCCAATCTGATAATCCCTACCTTTTAATTAAGTTGTTTAGACTATAGGCATACTTTGGAGATAATGTGGGTTTTGTTCCAGACCATTGCAATAAACCAAATATTGCCATAAAATAAGTTGCACAAATTTCTTGGTTTCCCAGTACATATAAAGATTGTATTTACATAGTATAATAGTGTAGTAAGCATGCAGTAGCATTATATCTAAAAAATAATATTGCTGTTTAGTTACTCAGTTATGTCCAACTCTTTGTGCCTCCAAAGACTGCAGCACATCAGGCTTCCCTATCCTTTACTATCTCCCAGAGTTTGCTCAAACTCATATCCATTGAGTCGGTGATGCCATCCAACCATCTCATCCTCTTTCACTCCCTGTCCTCCTGCCCTCAATCTTTCCCAACATCAGGGTGTTTTCTAATGAGGTGGCCAAAGTATTGGAACTTCAGCTTCAGCATCAGTCCTTTCAGTGGATATTCAGGATTGATTTCCTTTAGAACTGACTGGTTAGATCCGCTTACAGTCCAAGGGACTCTCAAGAGTCTTCTTCAACATCACAGTTAGAAAGCATCAATTCATCAGCCCTGAGCCTTCTTTATGGTCCAACTCTCACATCTGTACATAACTACTGGAAAAATCATAACTTTAACTATATAGACCTTTGTTGCCAAAGTGATGTGTCTGCTTTTAATACAGTCTAGGTTTGTCATAGCTTTTCTTAAGGAGCAAGTGTCTTTTGAATTTCATGGCTGCAATCACCAATGCAGTGATTTTGGAGCCCAACAACATAGAATCTGTCACTGTTTCCATTTTCCCCCCATCTATTTGCTATGAGGTGATGGGAACAGATACTATGATCTTTGCTTTTTTAAATGCTGAGTTTAAATGCTAAGCCAGCTTTTTCACTCTCTTCTTTCAGTTTCATCAAGAGGCTCTTTAGTTCCTCTTTGCTTTCTACCTTTGGTGTCATCTACATATCTGAGATTATTGATATTTCTTCTGAGAATCTTGATTCCAGCTTGAGCTTCATCCAGCTTGGCATTTTGCATGATGTACTCTGCATATAAATTAAGTAAGCAGAGTGACAGCATACAGCCTTGATGTGCTCCTTTCCCAATTTTGAACCAGTCCGTTGTTCCATGTCCAGTTCTAACAGTTGCTTCTACATACCTTAATTAAAGATTACTTTATGGTTAAAAGGTGCTAATCATCATCTGACAATGCAGGGATGTCAACCAAGCTTCAGGTATAAAAAATTCACTATTTGCAAAGCACAATAAAGTGAAGAATAGTTAAACAAGATATGCCTGTGTTCACTTTTTATATGGTTATTGATAAAGTAAAGTTTGTCATCTCATTGTTTACTTTCTATTTGTTAAATCTGCTTTGTTCCCTTTTCCTCTTTTCTACCTTCTTTCAGAATATTTGACTATTTCTGGTTTCTATTTTATCTCTTTGCTGGCTGATTAGCTATAACTTTTTATTATGTTATTTTGCTGGTTACTTTAAGGTTTTGGTATACATCTTTAACTTATGACTGTCTACTTTCAAGTGGTATTATATCAACTTACATATAGCATAAGAACCTTGGAGTGGTGTATTGCACTTCCCTCCTCCTGGTCTTTATTATGCTATTAGTGTCATATATTTTATTTATTTGTGTCTCATACATGCCACAATACATTGTTATTGTTTTTGTTTCAACATTCAATATCTTTCAAGAGATTTAAGTGGTAAGAAAACTTACATATTTGCTCATGTAGTTATTTCTGGTATTTCTCATTCCTTTGTAGGAATCCATATTTCTGTCTGCTAAATTTCATTCTTTTTCTGCTTGAAGGACTTATTTTAACATTTCTTACAATGCAGGGGTGCTGGTGATGTATTCTTTCAGCTTTTGTATCTCTGAAAGGGTCTTGCTTTCATTTTCAAAAGGTATTTTTGCTGGGTATAGAATTTTGGGTTAATGATTTTTTTCTTTCTGTGGCTTTAAAGATATTGACTATTATACAGAGTGAAGTAAGCCAGAAAGAAAAACACCAATACAGTATATTAACGCATATATATGGAATTTAGAAAGATGCTAACAATAACCCTGTGTATGAGACAGCAAAAGAGACACTGATGTATAGAACAGTCTTACGGACTCTGTTGCAGAGGGAGAGGGTGGGAAGATTTGGGAGAATGGCATTGAAACATGTGTAATATCATGTATGAAACGAGTTGCCAGTCCAGGTTCGATGCACGATACTGGATGCTTGGGGCTAGTGCACTGGGATGACCCAGAGGGATGATATGGGGAGGGAGGAGGGAAGAGGGTTCAGGATGGGGAACACATGTACACCTGTGGCGGATTCATTTTGATATTTGGCAAAACTAATACAATTTGTAAAGTTATTAGCAAGATGAAAAGACAGCCTTCAGAATGGGAGAAAATAATAGCAAATGAAGCAACTGACAAACAACTAATCTCAAAAATATACAAGCAACTCCTACAGCTCAATTCCAGAAAAATAAATGACCTAATCAAAAAATGGGCCAAAGAACTAAATAGACATTTCTCCAAAGAAGACATACAGATGGCTAACAAACACATGAAAAGATGCTCAACATCACTCATTATCAGAGAAATGCAAATCAAAACCACTATGAGGTACCATTTCACACCAGTCAGAATGGCTGCGATCCAAAAGTCTACAAGTAATAAATGCTGGAGAGGGTGTGGAGAAAAGGGAACCCTCTTACACTGTTGGTGGGAATGCAAACTAGTACAGCCACTATGGAGAACAGTGTGGAGATTCCTTAAAAAACTGGAAATAGAACTGCCTTATGATCCAGCAATCCCACTGCTGGGCATACACACTGAGGAAACCAGAAGGGAAAGAGACACGTGTACCCCAGTGTTCATCGCAGCACTGTTTATAATAGCCAGGACATGGAAGCAACCTAGATGTCCATCAGCAGATGAATGGATAAGAAAGCTGTGGTACATATACACAATGGAGTATTACTCAGCCATTAAAAAGAATACATTTGAATCAGTTCTAATGAGGTGGATGAAACTGGAGCCTATTATACGGAGTGAAGTAAGCCAGAAGGAAAAACATCAATACAGTATACTAATGCATATATATGGAATTTAGAAAGATGGTAACAATAACCCGGTGTACGAGACAGCAAAAGAGACACTGATGTATAGAACAGTCTTATGCACTCTGTGGGAGAGGGAGAGGGTGGGAAGATTTGGGAGAATGACATTGAAACACGTAAAGTATCATGTAAGAAACGAGATGCCAGTCCAGGTTCGATGCACGATACTGGATGCTTGGGGCTAGTGCACTGGGTTGACCCAGAGGGATGGTATGGGGAGGGAGGAGGGAGGAGGGTCTAGGATGGGGAACACATGTATACCTGTGGCGAATTCATTTTGATATTTGGCAAAACTAATACAATTATATAAAGTTTAAAAATAAAATTAAAAAAAAAAAAAAAAAAAAGCCAGTTGGGGGGGGGAAGAAAAAAAATAGAAAAAAAAATAAAAAAAATAAATTATATGATATATAAAAAAAAAGATATTGCCCTTTTATCTTCTTCAGTTCAGTTCAGTTCTGTTCAGTCGCTCAGTCGTGTCCAACTCTTTGCGACCCCGTGAATCACAGCATGCCAGTGGAAACAGTGTCAGACTTTATTTTTTGGGGCTCCAAAATCACTGCAGATGGTGATTGCGGCCGTGAAATTAAAAGACACTTACTCCTTGGAAGGAAAGTTATGACCAACCTAGATAGTATATTGAAAAGCAGAGACATTACTTTGCCAACAAAGGTCCATCTAGTCAAGGCTATGGTTTTTCCAGTGGTCATGTATAGATGTGAAAGTTGGACTGTGAAGAAGGCTGAGCACCGAAGAATTGATGCTTTTGAAGTGTGGTGTTGGAGAAGACTCTTGAGAGTCCCTTGGACTGCAAGGAGATCCAACCAGTCCATCCTAAAGGAGATCAGGCTTGGGTGTTCATTGGAAGGACTGATGCTGAAGCTGAAACTCCAATACTTTGGCCACCTCATATGAAGAGTTGACTCATTGGAAAAGACTCTGATGCTGGGAGGGATTGGGGGCAGGAGGAGAAGGGGACGACAGAGGATGAGATGGCTGGATGGCATCACCGACTCAATGGACATGAGTCTGAGTGGACTCCGGGAATTGGTGATGGACAGGGAGGCCTGGCGTGCTGTGATTCATTTATCTTCTTACTTGTTTTGTTTACTGTGAGAAACCTGATGTTATCCTTATCTTTCTTTGCACATAATGTCTTTTTTACTCTTGACTGCTTTTGAGATTTTTTTCTTTATCACTAGTTTGGAATAGTTTGACTATGGTGTTGAAGTGGTGTTGTTTTCTTCATGATTGCTTGGGTTTTGGTGAATTTCTTGAAACTGTTGTCTCATAGCTTTCACCAGTTCTGAATTTTTTCAGCCATTTTGTCTTCAGATATTTTTTTCTATCCTCCCCTCTGTTCCCTCTCCTTCTGGATCTCCAGTTGGACATATATTAGCACGAATGAAATTGTGCCACATCTCACTGATATGCTTTTATTTTTTTAAAGAATTCTTTTTCTTCTCTGTGTTTTAATTTGTATAGTTCCTATTGCTTTGTTCTCAAGTTCACCAGTCTTTTGATCTTTTCCTCAGCAATAGCTGTCATAAATCCAAGTCAGTATATCTTTTATGTTGGACATTGTAGTTTGTATGTCTAAAATTCCAGTAAAAAGACTTGTTTCTACTTATCTTTTTGAACATATGTAATACTGTTGTGAGGTTTTCCAGGTGGTGCTAGTGGTAAAGAAACTGCCTGCCAGTGCAGGAGATGTAAGAGGCATGAGTTCAATCCTTGCCTGGAAAGATCCCCTGGAGGGGGGCATGGCAACGCACTCCAAGACTCTTGCAGCATGGCAGGCTGTATATAGTGAATCTCATGGACAGAGCAGCATGGCAGGGCTATAGTTTGTAGGACTGCAAAAAGTTAGACATGATGGAAATGACCTAGCACAGCACACCACAATATTATAATATTAATAATTCTTTTAATGTTCTTGTTTGCTAATTCTAGCACTTTTGTAAGTTTGGGTTCAGTTTTGATTGACTGAGTATTTTCTTTTTGGCTTGTGTTTTCCTGCCTATTTGTATGCTCGACTGATTGCCAGACATTGTATTATTTACTTTTTTGGGTGCTGGATATTTTTGTATTCTGAGTATTGCATTGTATGAATATGCCACTTTATTAATCCATTTTACTTGTGGTGGAGATTTGGATAGTTTTCAGTTTTTGGCAATCAGTAAGAGCCCTCCTGTGAATATTTTTGTACATGTGCTTTAATGAACATGAATATGGATTTTTGTACAGTGTGTATACCTGGGGATGTAATTGCTGAGTCACAGGGTATTCATATGTTCAGTCTCAGTATATACTACCAGATAATTTTACAAACCAGTTGTGCTAATTTATATTTCTGCTAGATGCGTATGAGAATTCTGCTTGCTCTCAGCTCACCAGTACTTGGTATTTTTCATATTTATTAGAGAAACATTTTATCTTAATTTGCATTTGTTTGATAACAGATGAAACTGAGCATATTTTCATAGATATTTTTCCATTTAAACATGTCTTCTATTAAATTGTCTCTCTAGATTGTCTTCATATATTTTGGGTATGAATCCATTTTTGAATATATCTACAGGAAATGTTGTCTCCTACTCCCTTAGTTACTTTTTCATCATTTATCTTTTGAAGAGCTCATAATTTTAAAGAGTTCATAATTTTAATATAATCTGGTTGACTTTTTTACTTTCTTAAATGGTTAGTAGTTTTTGGATTCTGTTTAATAAATTTTTGCTCACTTTAGGACATGATTTTCTCTCTCTAGTGTTTTAAAGCTGTCATTTTGTGTGTGTATGTTTTCTCTCTGGTTGTTTTTAAAATCAGCTCTTTGTCTTTTGTGTGGGCTTCATTTTATTCTACTCAGAATTCATATATTTCTTAAAATCTGAGAAAATTTCAGTCAATTTTAATTATAGTTTTTCTCCATTTTTCCTGTTCTCCTGTACATCTTTGACAAGCTTTTCTGTTATTAGTTTTTTTTTAATGTCTCTTAAATTCTTTGGTTTTTAGATATTAGTTATTTTGCCTCTCTGTGCTGTGTTCTAAGTAATTTCTTTAGTTTTTCTGGTTCCTTGGTTATCTTCTGAGCTATGTGTAGTTTTCTATTTAATCTATACCAAATTTCTATTTTCTGTTATTATTATTATTATTTAATTTCTAGTAGTTCCTTTTGGTTTTCTTTTACATGTGCCTGGTCAATTTTAATAGTCTATTTTATGTTATTTGTCCAACTTTTTTTGTTGGTGAGAGGCAGACTTTCACTGAGCTCTCAATATTGCTAGCGATTCTCTTCTCTTTCCTTTATCAGCTTTCTTTCTCACTCTTTTAGTGGTTCTTTTAGGCATTCTCATTCTTCATAAACCTCTGCTCAGAAATCTGTTCCATCATGGGAAACAAAAGCAAAGCAAAACAAAATTTAAAAAACATCTCTTCCTTTGATTCCATTTATCTTACATTCACCTGACAAATGTTTATTGTGCATCTTCTATGGACTGAACTCTGTTAGGCACTGAACATTCAGAGGTCCAGAAGATAAACACATTTCTTCCTCTCTGGTATACTTGAAATCTGGATGGAAAGCAGATGTAAATAAAAAAATATTCTTGGTATAATTAATACTGTAAAAAGGAAAGCCAGTCAAAGAGTGGAATAGAAGGAACAGTATTATAGTAGAAAGTGAACAGGACCACAAAGTTCATTTAGTACTAGGAGTTTTCCAATAATATTTAGAGTAAATATTAGAGGGAGACTAGATCTTAAAAGGATAAGGAATTAGTCACTTTGTCAAGGTAGGAAATTAGGAACTATGTGTTTGGCAAGCCACAGGATAAGGTGTGATAGTTATGTGTTATTGTATTCAATTTAAAACAAATTTAAATGTCTCCTAAAGTAGAAACTTTTGACATATTTATAGTGCCATATTCAGTTTCCAGGCATTTTAATTTTTATTTATAATTAGATTCAAGGTTTAGTATTAAGAGAAATTCATTGATAAAAGAGGCTTGGCATGTATTCTTTTAATTATTAAAACTATATACTACAATTTAGCTCCATTAAACTGAATATTATGAAGTTTGGGTGATTGTAATTTTTTCAGAATGAGCTTGAAGAGGGATAGATGCAGAAAACATGAGGAATAAAAGCATGATAAAACTGCTTTAACATCTTGCAGAATGGCATTAAAAATTAAACTCCTTGGAGTTGAGAGTTATAGGCAGATTTATTTACCTATCCATCCATTCACCCAAACCAGCCAACATTTATTAGGATCTGTTTGTGCTAGGTACTGTATGCATGCAGAAGCTGAAAAGATGACTAAGACTTTCTCTCTGGAAAGATCAGGGAATGTTAGTTCATTCTGAGCACTGGTGTTTTATAAATTATTGGGCAAATAGTGACCCTAGTTTTCACATAGAAATTGTATTCAGTTCAGTTCAGTTCAGTCACTCAGTTGTGTCTGACTCTTTGTGACCACATGAATCCCAGCACGCCAGGCCTCCCTGTCCATCACCAACTCCTGGAGTTCACTCAGTCAGTGAGTTCACTCAGTTCCATCGAGTCAGTGATGCCATCCAGCCATCTCATCCTCTGTCGTCCCCTTCTCCTCCTGCCCCCAATCCCTCCCAGCATCAGAGTCCTTTCCAATGAGTCAACTCTTTGCATGAGGTGGCCAAAGTACTGGAGTTTCAGCTTTAGCATCATTCCTTCCAAAGAAATCTCAGGGCTGACCTCCTTCAGAATGGACTGGTTGGATCTCCTTGCAGTAGAGAGAATCAATTTGTAAAGGCTTTTAAAAATTACATATGTGAGTGGCAAGAATTAAAAAATATATTTTAACATGATTGGGTAATAACATACTTAATAATTTTATTTGTTGTTGTTGTTCAGTTGCTCAGTCATGTCTGACTCTTTGCTACCTGATGATGGACTGCAGCACTCCAGGCTTTCCCATCCTTTACTGTCACCTGGAGTTTACTCAGACTCATATCCATTGAGTTGATAATGCCATTAGCTTATTAGTTTTGGTTTTATAATTTGAGTATAAATGTTCCTAACAATAAATACATCTATATTTTATTTGAGCTAGTTATAATATGATATAGTTATCATATGATTATATACATTTTTTACATATTGGCAAATTATGATATTTTATTTGTAAATCTCATTTTAGAGAGTACTAATACCTGTATATTGAGCCAAGTGAGGCAAAAAGGAAACATATTTTTATATTATCTCATTAGAGTTGATTGTATTTGGAATATAGAATGTTATTGTTAACAGAATTACTGATAATATCTTATATTAGTTAGTACCAAAGTGTACAAATCATTTCCGCATTCATTCTTATTTGATTTTCATAACAGCCTGAACAGAATGTAAGATTTATCTTCATTTAAATCTGAAGAAAGAATTGGATTGTGCCATACTCCATATGAACAGTAATGGGAATATATTACCATTACTGACATTTTTTGTATATATTTATATATTACTTTGTATATATTTTTTTATATTTTTATTTTGTAGATGAAAATGAACTCTTACCTGCAAGATCAGGGTGTACAATAGAAGATCATGTGATTGCAGGAAATGTAGAAGAATTTCGTAAAGATTTCATTTCAAGAATATGGCTTACCTACAGGGAAGAATTTCCTCAAATAGAAGGCTCAGCTTTGACAACAGACTGTGGTTGGGGGTGTACATTAAGAACTGGCCAGATGCTACTGGCTCAAGGACTCATACTTCACTTTCTTGGTAGAGGTAAATCAGATTTTAGGTTTTGGGGGTTTTATTGCTGTTGTTTAAATTTGAAGTCTAGCTTCAAATTTCATTCTAGCAAACTGAATGAAATTCCCGGATGTTAACTTTCTTGACTCTCTGATGTCTTCTGAAGTTGTAACTTATTTAGCAAGTAACATAACATCTTTGTTGAATTGGGCCAGTATGACTTTAACTTTCATGATTCACCTTTCCAAAATACAGGTTGAATGTAAATATTATTCATGGCTACCACTATGAATTAAGTTCAAGTTTTAGTAGTCTTTGGATTTTTTTGTTTTTGTTATTATTTAGTTCTTTTCAATTGGACTCTCTGGATTATCTGCAGTTTGTAAATTCTGGCAGCAATGACAGAGCAGATAATTATTGTGCAGTTAATATTTTTACATTAAAATATTTTTATATTATTTAAATCTTAAGAAGTTTTATATTGGTTTCTTTATTTTTCACTCTACATATCATCAGTAATGCTTTAATATTATTTTTATTTTTATAAATATGGCTGCTACTGCTACTGCTAAGTCACTTCAGTCATGTCCAACTCTGTGCGACCACATAGACGGCAGCGCACCCGGCACCCCTGTTCCTGGGAGTCTCCAGGCAAGAACACTGGAGTGGGTTGCCATTTCCTTCTCCAATGCATGAAAGTGAAAAGTGAAAGTGAAGTCGCTCAGTCGTGTGGCTATAATCAGTTAAATTGATTGTTATTTTCTATTAATAAATAAAGTCATCATACTTTTAGACTCTAAAAAATGTCATTGATACCTAACTTACATATATCTATTTTTTCTGATGTGCCACCTTTCTTAACATTTCCACTAGTTTATTTTTACGTAATATGTACATTTGTAGGAAGATTTTAGTTTACCGTTTTAGGCTATCATATCCGGTTGATACTAAGTATCATTATATTTTTTTAGGTGTTAGATAATTTTTTACAATGCCCAGCAAATATTTAATAACCTTTCTGTAGGTATTATTGATGAGATCATTTAGAGAGAATATTTATTCCAGAATGGTGTAGATATTGCAAGGAAAGGAACTTTTCAGCTTTTCCTGGGATGATTCATTTGTAGTCTCCTGCAAACATGGACACAAATTGGAACACTTTTCACAGTCCTGACTTGGCCTCTGAACCTGTGACTCATTTGGCTAACTTAAAATTGCATGAATGTTTGGGGACTGTCTTATTATTAAAAAGAATGAGGTAGTGATATAGTTGATTTTGTGTGGGGGGACCTTTGATCTCTAATGACTTTATTAACTTCACTTACTAGAGAATTGATATTATTCCCCAAAGAATAATTAAATTATTTTGAAAGGAGTATATGAGGAAAAAAAAAAACCTTGAAAAGAAATATTAAACTTCCACGGTCAAACTTTTATTTTAAGGTATAACCAAAACAAAACACATTTTCTGAAATGAATCTCTCATGAATACTGTGAATGATATTCAATATATTTATTGTGCCTTTGGGTAGTCAAGATCTGGTGAGCAGTATTGGTAATGGAATGTAAAAAGTCTTTATCCCATCTTAGTACTATAAAAAAGAAGAAAAGAAAGGGAAACATATTGAAATGTCCATTTGTACCTAAGTTTACTATTTTTTTCTCTTTCATTTTGGTAATTTTTTCCTGATTATATGTAATATATTCCCATTTAAAAATTTTTAGAAACTACAGAAAAGTGTGGAGAATATTATTTCAACTCTAAAGAAAGCATCATTGATAAATTAGCATGTTTTTTCTGCTTGTACCTTTATTAAGTACCTTTATTTTTTTAAGCACCTTTATTAATCTACATACTATAAATACACTTATTTAAAGTGAACAATATTTCAGTGGTTTTTAGTATATTTACAAAATTTTACAATTATCCCCATAATCTAATTTTAGGACATTTTCATCTTCCCCCAAAGAAACCGCATGCTGATAGTGCTGTGCTGTGCTTAGTCGCTTAATTGTGTCCAACTCTTTGCAACCCCATAGACTATAGCCTGCCAGGTTCCTCTGGATTTTTCCAGGCAAGGATACTGGAGTGGGTAGCCATTCCCTTCTCCAGGGGATCTTCCTGACCCAGGTATTGAACTGGGGTCTCCTGCATTGTAGGCAGATTCTTTACCAGCTGAGCTATATGCTATGCTATGCTAAGTAAGGGAAGCCCATACTAATAGTGGTCATTCCCAGTATTCCTCCTTCCCCATATACAACCATTAATCTACTTTCTGACTTTATTATTTTAGTTTAGTAACTCATGTATCTTTAAATGCTGCATACTTATTTGAGTAGAATTGTTAAAGTCTAACTATTTAAAAGATCTGAATAATTTGCTTTGTAACTACTATAGCTTGGACCTGGCCAGATGCTTTGAACATTGAAAATTCAGACTCTGAATCATGGACTTCCAACACTGTAAAAAAATTTACTGCATCATTTGAAGCATCGCTTTCAGGGGAAAGAGAACTCAAAACCCCAACAATTTCTCTGAAGGAAAAAATGGAGAGATATTCTGATGATCGTGAGATGCAAAATGAAATTTATCACCGGAAAATCATCTCTTGGTTTGGTGATTCCCCCTTGGCTCTCTTTGGTTTACATCAGCTAATAGCATATGGAAAGAAGTCTGGGAAAAAAGCTGGAGATTGGTATGGACCGGCTGTTGTTGCTCACATTTTAAGGTAAAACTGTTTTAAAGTCTTCCATCTCATGACAGAGGTCCTCAGGCTCAGAGATACTGATTTTTGCAGTGCATATATCTTATTAGAACTTTTAAAATCTAACTGTATGAGAATATTTATAAAGGAACTTCCATTTGCTATTAGGGAAAAGATAAGACATATTGTGACTCTAGTCACATTTAATTTATCTACTGACAAAGTTTTCTTCTTTTGCTCATAGGTATGGATATCCAAGGTCTCTTTCTAACCAGGTTTTCACTAGACTACCTTATTGAAATGTTCTTAAAACTAACAACTCTTTCAACCTTGGAACATGCATGACATTATAGTTTTTTTTTTTAAACAGTGTAACCTGGGGGCTATAATGTACTGATAGTGTAATGAAATGTCAAGAGCTAAAATTGATGTTTCCAGCATTTCTTTGCACACATCAAATTCTTGTGAATTGTAAATGTATGGGATTATTAATATAATTATATCATAGTAAAAGTAAAGGGTATGTGATATTCAGAGTACTTAGAAAAAAGTTGAAAGTCAAATTTCACTATACCTCAGGTTTATAGTGCCATTTACTACTGAAGTTTTAAAAAAATTATCTTATTTGTTATATTTCCCATTATTATTAACTGAACCATTAATAATATCATCAAATTACAGCATGTTATAGTAAATTTAGTCCATTTAGAATAATATACAAAATCCAAATTATTACAGTGTTTTTTTGCATATTAAAAGATTTATATTTTATAGGCCAAATGCTTGCAGTTGAAAAAATATTTGCCTAATGTTATTAAATGGATTAGTAAGAATAATATCAAGTCCAGTTTAGTATGACATTTATAAAAACATAATCATAAAAGCATAGTTTCTGCTCTTTAAGATGTTACATTCTATATCCCCGGGGATCAGGGCACTTTTTCTGTAAAAGACTTGATAGTAAATAGTTGAGGCTTTTCAGGCTCTATAAGGTCTCTATTGCTCATTTTTCTCATTTAAAAAAATTTTTTTTGTTTTACAGTTTTTGAAAACTAAAAACCATTTTTTAGCCTCAGGTTGTACAGAAACAGGCCTCAGCTCATGTTTGAACTGTGGGCCATAATTTTCCATCCCTCTTTTATACTAGCACATAAAAACATGCAAAATAAGGCATATTAAAGTAAAAACAAAAAAGATACAGTTAAATAAAAGTATCTATTTTTCTACAATTTGTGTAATTTACTTTTACAGATATTATGATTTTTTTTTTTCATATCTTGTGAACCATTGAGAGCATTATATTCACTTGGAAAAAATTTTCAATTTGCAGTTTTACTTACAGAATTCTAAGACTTGAAAGTAGGAAATTCATCTGTTCAGGTCCTATAGGTTTTTGAATGAAGGAAAAAAGTCATGCTATTGTTTAAAGAAAAGATAAAAAACTTCCTTAAATGTACTAGAGAACAATCATATTTTGCTAATCAGTAATGTAATGATGGGCTTCCCTCATAGCTCAGTTGGTAAAGAATCCACCTACAATGCAAGAGACCTGGGTTTGATCCCTGGATTGGAAAGATCCCCTGGAGAAGGGAAAGGCTGCCCACTCCAGTATTCTCCCTGGATTGGAAAGATCCCCTGGAGAAGGGAAAGGCTACCCACTCCAGTATTCTGACCTGGAGAATTCCTTGGACTATACAGTCCAGGGGGTCGCAAAAGTCGGACACGACTGAGCGACTTTCACTTTCATTTAATGTAAGTTAATATGAAGCAAACCTTGAAGCGTATTGTAATAGCACTTTTTAGAAAGCATTTAATATAGCCAGGGGAGTTTGAGAGAAATTCTTTTGGGAGGACTGGGTAGGGTTCATGCCTTTATACCCAAGAATTTAAAATTTTAAACTTATGTTTTTATGTTCTTTGAGTAATTTAGAGTAATATTCTACTTTGAAAAAATTGACGTGATTTTTTAAAAATACCATTCAGGTAATAGTTTTGAAAGCAGGCACTAAAGGTTAAATAGGAAAGTCTAGAAAATGTTGGCTTTCTTTTTCTTTAAATGAAATCTTTAGTTATTAACTGGAAATGTTAGGATTTTAAAGGATAATCCTTATTATTTTCTTAGAAAAGCAGTTGAAGAAGCAAGACACCCAGACTTAAAAGGAATCACTATTTATGTTGCACAAGATTGTACAGGTGAGGAATCTATTATATGATTTTACTTTTCATCCACTTATTTGGTTAGACCTTTTTAAAAATTTAGGTATAATATATAGCATTACATTAGTTTCAGATGTACAGCATAATTTGTATTTATATATACAAATTTGTATGTTGCATTGGTTTCAGATGTACAACAGTATTTGTATATATTGTGAAATGATCACAATAAGTCTAGTTAGCATCCATCACCATCCATTCTGTCCATTCCGTTCTCATTGTCCAGTTGTGTCTGACTCTTTGTGATCCCAGGGACTGCAGCTTGCCAGGCCTATCTGTCCCTTACCATCTCCTGGAGTTTGCCCAAGTTCATGTTCATTGCATCGGTGATGCCGTCCAGTCATCTCATTCTCTGATGCACCATTCATAGTTAAAAATTTTTTTGTGTGTGATGAAAACTTTTAAATATACATTATAATATTATTAACTATAGTCCCCTTCCTGTACATTACATCCTTGTAATTTATCTTATAGCTAGGAGTTGTACCTTTTAACCCCCTTCACTCTTTTTGTCCCCCAACTCTACCTCTGCCAACCATCAGTCTGTTCTCTGTATCTACGAGCTTGGTGTTTTATTCATTTTGTTTTGCTTTTTAAGAGTCTTCATATAAGTGAGATGATACAGTATTTGTGTTTCTCAGTCTGACTTATTATACTTAGTATAATGCTCTCAGAATCTATCCATGTTGTCACAAATGGCAAGATTTCATTCTTTTTTATGGCTAAATAATATTCTTATATATTTATAAACACATATACATACACCACATTTTCTTTATTCATTATTGATGGACACTTAGGTGGTTTCCATATCTTGGCTATTGTAAATAATGCTACAGAAAACAAGGGGATGCATTTATCTTTTTGACATAGTGGTTTTGTTTTCTTCAGATAAATACCTAGAAGTAGAATTGTTAGATCATATTGTAGTTCTATTTTTATTTTTTTTAAGAACCACTATAGTGTTTTCCATAGTGGCCATGTTAATTTACATTCTCACCAGCAGTGCGCAAGGGTTCCTTTTGCTCCACATCCTCAACATTTGTTGTTTTTTGTCTTTTTTGATAATAACCATTCTAACAGGTGCGAGATGGTATCTCATTGTGGTTTGATTTGCATTCTCAGATGGTTAGTGAAGTTGAGCACTTTTTCATGTATGTGTTGGCCATTTATATGGCTTCTTTGGAAAAGTGTCTCTTCAGGTCTTCTGCTCATTTTAAAATTGGATTACTTGTTTTTTTTGATGCTGAATTGTATGAGTCTTTTTATATATTTTATATACAAATATTTTTGTATATTTTGTATATTAACCCCTTATCATATATGTGATTGCAAATATTTTCTTGTATTCAGTAAGTTATCCTTTGATTTTGTTGACATTTTCTTTGACTGTAACAGAAGCTTTTCAGTTTGATGTATTGCCATTGTTTATTTTTGCTTTTGTTGCCTTATGATGCCCAGTTAAAAACATTATCACCAAAACCAATATCAAGGAGCTTTCTGCCTGTTTTCTTCTAGGAGTTTATGGTTTCAGGTCTTACGTTCAAATCTTTGATGATCCATTTTGATTTAATTTTTGTGCGTGGTATAAGATGGTGGTCCAGTTTTATTCTTTTGCATGTGGCTGTACAGTTGTCGCAACACCATTTATAATTAGATTTTTCAAAAGTATTTAGCTTGTCCCAATTATACTGTAAATGATTATGAAGGTGGGGACCATGTTTTCACATTTTTGTTCCAACATGGCACCCTGTGTAGGCACTCATTAAATATTTCTTGATTGAATATATACTATGACTTATAAGTTGCAATATTAAAATAAATTCTTGAGGGAAATTTCAGTATTTAAAATGACTACTTAAAAAAAGATAGGTGGGAAAATTTAACATAAGTATATACTTGGTCTGCATGTCTGCCAAGTACCTCCTCATTGGTGAATTTGTTTCAAGGGAGGAAAATTCTCAGTTTGACTTGTCTCTTACTAGTCCATCAGTAAATCATCTGATCATGATGCAGGTATTGTCCTGAATGTAGCTTTGTTTTTTGTTTTGGGTCTTCTGTTTAATGACCAGTATTTATAGTAATTTTGAAACTCTGTTGGGGATAAAATAGAACCTTAATTTCCTGATAAAATAAAGTGCCTTCAAAATAAGCCACCTCATATTGTTTATTTTTTACAGAAATGCTTTCAACAGGACAAAGTATGTTAATGTTGGGGAAAGTTAAGTTATACTTTAATTATGTTTAATATAATGGTGTTTATAAGAGGTTTGAGAGTACCTTGGTAACTGACTAGTGCTGATAGTGTGGAAATAATGGTTGGCAAATACACATGCATTTGTTTGGGCTTTTGTTAAGGTTAATTGGATTTTTAAGAAAGACTGATAAGCCATGATTATAACCATATGAACATGAAAGTTTTAAGTTTTCAGACAAGTGCATGAATTTTCCAGATACTATATTTGTTTTTCAGGTAGGAAATCTTACAAAATAAAATATACTGTGTTAAGAGTTCTAATTAAGCCAAAGGATGTACGTAAACAATTAGTCATTAAATAATTTATGAATTTGCCTTTTGCATTTTGGTTAATATCAATCAGCTTTGGTCTTTAGTGTCACATACTGTTAATTAAAGAACACAAAGCTACTCAATATCTAGGTGGTTTGTGTAATTTGAAGTAGACATTTAAAATTCTGAACACTGATATTTAAAATTATAAAGGGAGAATTTATATTACTGTAGTGCATTTTGATAGATTGTGAGGTTAGAAATTAGGTGAAGCCAGAGTCAATTAATAATTAATTCCCCGCCTTTCCGCCATCTTCGTTAGTGCTTTTTTTTATTGGTGTTTTTAGAAGATCCACTTTCTGTTATTTTCTCTCCTCTCATTCTGTATTCTTTTCCTTTGTAATTACATATTTTTCCATGGCTTTAAATAGTTAGGACTAGGATCTATATACTAGGACTTTAACCCTGCACTTCTAGTGCTGCTGCTGCTGCTAAGTCGCTTCAATTGTGTCCAACTCTGTGCGACTCCATAGACAGCAGCCCACCGTCCCTGGGATTCTCCAGGCAAGAACACTGGAGTAGGTTGCCATTTCCTTCTCCAATGCATGAAAGTGAAAAGTGAAAGGGAAGTCGCTCAGTCGTGTCTGACTCTTAGCGACCCCATGGACTGCAGCCTACCAGGCTCCTCCATCCATGGGATTCTCCAGGCAAGAGTACTGCAGTGGGGTGCCATTGCTACTTGTGTTAATATGAGGTAACTTGTATTTTCTGCCATCCTTAACTATTTCCATGTAGATGTTCTACAAGCACTTCAAATTCAGCACATTTAAAATTAAACCTATCATTTCTCTCTGTACACGGCTCCTTTCTTGCTTTCTATTTTCTGTTCACTCATAGTATCATGTCCACATGCATGCTTACTTATTCTTGACTCTTTTCTTATTGCTAATATCTAGTTAGTCAACCAAAGCTTAACAAATTATACTTAAAAACAAACATGGTTCTGAAATCTGTCTCTTCTTCACTCATTGATACAGATCAGACCCTTATCTCTAACTAGGCCTTGAACATGATTTCCCTATCTTTCTTTTCTATTTCTCATTCATTTTGTCAAAAGAAATTGATCATGTCCCTTAATTTGAAAACCTATGACTGTCTGTTAACTCCAGTCTCAAGTTATTGTAGCATTTAAAATACAGCACATGAAGTCCTTTACCAATTGTTTTGACCTACATTTCCAGCATCGCCTGTCAACTGTCTTGCATGCTAGTACACCAAAGTACCATCAACCTGCACACCATTTCTTGGATATACTATCATTACCTTTCTTCCATGTCTTTGTTGATACTATTGCCTCTGCTTAAAATGCCCCTTATTATTAAAATGCTTTGTATTAACTTTTACTCATTCTTTAAGAACATGCTGTGAAGCCTTTTCCAGCTCCTATCAGGTAGAACTAGTTTTTTATTCTGTGTTCTGTAACATTGTGGAAATACTTATATTAAATATTGCATTTGTAATTCACTTTTAATAATACCTTGTGCTTATCTGTAAGTCCTTGTAGATCAGTGTTGGGGGAAAGTACCAGAACTGTTTGGTTGGGAATCACTACTGTAGTAAGCCTCTGTTATGGAATTGGACTGTTTTATAGCCCTTCCATTGTGTTGAAAGTGGAGGAAAAATACCAAAACATTGAGGCAGACACTGTGAATTAAGGATCTTATTTGCTTTTATATTTCCCTGGCATAGAAAGCTTCAATAAATAGTTGGCCCTCAATAAATGTGTGTTGAATGAAATAGAACAATAAGAAGAAATTGAAGAGTAAGAAGCACTTGATAAGGAAGAAATTGTTGTATATGTCAGGGGAATATTATTACTTTGTCTTTTTGCAACAATATTTGTTTCTGAAGGAAGTAGTCCTTTGGAAAAACCCATTTGATTGGAGTATGTATTAGTTCAGAGAAGTCAAAGATAGAAATGGTCATGTGTGTACTGTCTCAGAAAAGTGAGAGAATTTAGAGATTTATAACCAGAAGTTTTACTGAGTAGCTTGGCAAAAGTAAGATGAATTGAAACATGGAAAGAACTGTTTTTCCATTTCTGTAGCTTTGGTGTAGACTGACCATGGGAGGTGCACAGTTCCTGAGTACATATTTGGATTTACTCAGTCTCGTGGCTTTACAGTACCATCTGTCTGTCAGTTCCCAAATTTTTAGCTCCATCTCAGACCTGTCCGCAGATAGAGACTTTTTATGTCCTTAACTGCCAACTTATCATCCCTGCTTGCATGTCTAGTAGATATCTCAAGTTTAGCATGTCTAAAACTGAATTCCCGTTTCTCCTTCCTGTATTTTCCCTTCCTACAGTCTTCTCTGTCTTTGTAAATGGCAGCTCGCCTACTCTGTTTGCTTATATCAAAACCACGCCAAGCATCTATGACTCCTTTTTCCTCTCGTATATTATTTTTAATGTATCACTTTTCACCACCTCCTCATGAGCATCTTGTGACCATTCTGCATCTTGACAATTATTGCCTTTGTTCAGGCCACCATCATCTGTTGCTGGATTCTTGCGGTGCCTTCCTAACTTCTTTGTGTTTCAGCCCTTGCCCTCAGCAGTCCTGTGTTAATAAACACAGGAACCACACTGATAAAATATAAATCCAGATCAGGACATTTGTTTCCTAAAAAACTCTTCAGTGGCTTCTCATCTTACTTAAAGTAAAAACTGAAGTCTTTATAATGGCTTTTAAATTTCCTACCATCTGTCTTTGTTCTCTCTCAATTTGTAACCTTATCTCCTAACCTCATTATCTACTATTGTACCCTTACTCACAGTCCCTCCAGAGGCACTGGCCTCTTGGTCCTGGAACAAGCTGTCCTAAGACATTTGCACTTGCTCATCTTTCTGTCTGGAATCTCTTCCCCCAGGTATCTGCACTTCTTGGTTTATTACTTTCTTTAAGTCTTGAGTTCCCTACCAGCTTATTTTAAATTGTGCTCCATTTCAACATTTCCTATCTATCTTTCTTCCCCTCTGTTTTCCTTCAGAGCAGCTATCACCATCTGTCTTATCTTATATTTTACTCATTTATTGTCTACTTCTCTGTGTTAGAGGATATGCTCTATGAGGTCAGGGGTTTTTCTCCATTTTGCTCACTGCTGAAGACTCAGTGCCATAATAGTTATTTGATAAATACCTATTGAATGCATAAAGGATGTGGGTAATTTTTAACTCATTGAGACCTTGTTAATGATGTTAGAAATTGCATGACTGGCCATTGTTGGGAGAAAAATTAGGGTACAAGTGTTTCTGAAAATTATTTTTATAAAATTTAATATGTATTAATTGTATTTTTTCTCAGTTTACAGTTCTGATGTAATTGATAAACAGTGCACTTCCATGGCCTCTGATAATACAAATGACAAAGCTGTTATTATTCTAGTTCCTGTTAGACTTGGTGGAGAAAGAACCAATGCCGACTATTTAGATTTTGTAAAGGTATGAAATAAGAACTAAAAATTTTTTGAAGGCAATGCTAGCTAACATGAAAAATACAGAAGGTTTGCAGTCTTTTTTCTATGAAATGGAATGATTTTATAGTTGTAGATTGATGATTTTATAGTTGTAGGTTGTAAAATTTGGCATTATAGATTTTAAATTTCAGTATTACAAGATCAGTGTGATTTGAAGAGTAAGGTGTTCAATGACAAAATAAAAAGCCTTTTAGTCTTTGCAGCTAATCAAGGGGATACAGTGCAGCAATAATCATAATCTGAAATAAGTCTATAGTTCCCATTATTCTTATGTGTGATTTTTAAATGTATGTACCTTTATTTATTCATAAACCCACATTAAACTATATCTAGGTAACTATTTTAAAAATTACTGCTGCATTATCTTCTACTTTGTTTCATGTGCTATCATAAGGTCCATAAGTAGGAAGAATACTTATTTATGTAGACAGAGATGATGAAGATAATGTTGGGGAGGTTCCAATTTTGTTTTCCTTATATTAACCAGTTACAAATCTGTTCTATTTCAGGATACATAATTTTTTTTTTCAAAAGAACCTAATTAGGTTATCTTGTCACAAAACTTTACCTTTTGAAATAGTCTGTTTGAAAGTTAGTATTTATATTATTTGCATAGTTTTAATAAAATCAAGGCCAGAGATGGAATTCCTCTTTGAATGGACTGTCATGGCATATACTCATCTTGAAATAAAGTTTAGATTTGTACCTCACGTGAAACACAATAATAGTCCCATACTGTGATCCCAGTGTATACAGGTGGAACATGTATCCTCACTCTAGATTGTACTGATTCTAAAAATCTAGAGCAGTTCATTTCAATATATGGTATATGCAAGTCTTCTAGCTGATATCTTGGCTTTTCCTAATAGTTAATAAAAATTTGCAGGCTACTTGTTACTAAAAATAGCAGTGTGTGCATGCTGAGTTGCTTCTGTCTTGTCTGACTCTTTGCAACCCTGTGGACTGTAGTGCACCAGGCTCCTCTATCTATGGAATTCTCCAGGCAAGAATACTGGAGTGGGTTGCCATGCCCTTCTCCAGGGGATCTTCCTGACCCAGCAGTGGAACCCATATCTCTTATGGTCTCCTGCATTGGCAAGTGGGTTCTTTACCATTGGCGCCACTGTAACCAATAACTTATGAATCCACTAGATAAAAGTGGGGCTTTGATTTCTAACATGTGGACTCTTCAGTAGAATTTTGGGTGCAATATGAGAAGTTATAAACCATTTCATGGGGGCTTTGAGATTTCTGGCATGCTGTTATGTCTCTGTTGTAACCAAATCTAAAATGGATTGCCTGCCTTCTCTACTACCATGAGAAGATCAGAAACTGAGGCAATTTTGGAATCAACTTGCTAAAACCCCATTTCTGGTGAAAAGGGTTGCAGATAGCTTCATCTGGCTGAGGGCTTCGCTGTTTGGTGGCATTGAGAACAGTTATCAGATGGCAGGGCTGTGTAATCCTCTTGAGTGATTCACTGGAGTCTGCATTGTAGTGAAATAAACCACGGTTAGCTGTTAAAGTGATCCTTAGTACCTAGCATATAGGAGTTGCTCGACAGGTATTTGTATAACACTTGTAATACAGATTTATCTCATTTTGCCCTCACACTAGCTGGGAACTCAACTGCCTTTATTAAAAAAAAACAGAAGTGACAAAAGTTAAGTGATATGTTCAACTTCAGATAATAAAACTATTGACAGAGACCTGACCTTTTTTCATATGTTCCCGTAGAATCTGGACTTCCTAAAATGTAACATTTCTTTGAGCTCCTACTAATTTAATTTATGCTACAGTCCACTTTTAGAATAGTATTAATAACTATTAATATGTTTAAGATTTTTGATTATCAGGTAAAAATGTCTAAAATGGCTGAGTGAAGTAGGTGTTATGTTAGGTGTGGTGCTTGGTCACAGGATGGCTGGGTCAAAAGCCATAATGAGATCATGTAGAGAGCTATTCATTTAGGAGTGAAAAAAATAGTGTGTCTAATAGACCTAAAAGAAAGGTAATCGTCCTTTTCTTCCTCTTTGGTTTCTGCTCACTTTTCTTCTGTTTCCTCCTCCTCCACTTCTACCCCCACCTCCCCACGCACTCCCTCTCCCTCTTCTCCTCTCTCTGTGCTTCTTCCTCATCCTTTGTCAGCGTTGTATTTTTTCCTGCCAAACTACTGTACATTATACTCTCTAAAATTCACCATTCAATTCTATTATCTAAATTTATTAACCAAGGTAATTCCATGGTGTTTCGGAGATGGTACCATTGCCTGCTACATTCTGTGAGGAGAAAAATTTGGTGTGGTGCTTTATCAGTCCCTACCACAAGAAGTTTACTTATTTATTTATTTTTAAAAGGACCTGGAATGAGGAAAATCCAATATGTTCTCTTTCTTCAGCAAGACAAATTAGGACTTTCCTTCTTTGACTGATTACTTCAGTCTTATTTATTGCTTCATGGATACAGCTCAATCAATGCTCACCACTAGATAACTGTGAAAAAGCTTTTTTAGGAACTGAAAAGTGTTTCAAGTTTCCAGATACAGCTTCTTATGTGTAATGACATTTTAGCTCCTAATCTGCTTCTAAGTGTTTATTGCTAAATCTGCTCTATTTTGTTGAAAAGGAAATATAGATGTCAAGAACCAAAGTCTTTCTTCCATTACCCAAAATCACTCTTTTTTCTGATAGTCTGTGATGATTCCTGCTATGCGTTTTTTTCTTTTTTCTCTCGATTTTGAGGGACTTAGAACTTTTACTTTCTCCTGGGTCTCTGTATCAGAAACATTGTATTTCAGCTGATCAGATTGCCTCAGGTTGAAGGCACTCTCTAATTGTGTTAAAGATCTTTATTTTGGGGGAACACAGTAGAATAATAGTACTGTAAATAGAATGATAATAACAGAATAATAATAACTATTATTATCAAGATTTTTGGTATAATTGCATCTTAATTAATTTTTGTTGTTGTTATTTAGTCACTCAATTGTGTCCGGTCCATCTCTTTTGTGACCCCATGGACTGTAGCCCACCAGATTCCTCTGTCTTTGGGATTTTCCAGGCAAGAATACTGGAGTGGGTTGTCATTTCCTTCTCCAGGGGATCTTCTGGACCCAAGGATTGAACCTACGTCTCCTGCATTGGCAGGCAGATTGCTTACCACTGAGCCACCTGGGAAGCCCCAATTGATTTTTCTGTTTAATTTTTTCAGTTGCAGTTCTCCTTACCCCACAAAAAACACCTCTATGATATTTTCACAAAGTATACACAGTTTGCAGCCATTAAACCTTGTAATATAGATCTATAGTTATTGATAGGAAAATGTTTAAGAGATCATGAATGACAAATGTTACAGTGGCATTTGTTATATAATGCCATGTTTATATAATTGTATTTATAAATCTATATGTGAATATATGTAATATAGACATGTCAAGACGGTATTCCCCTAAGTGTGGTTAATGATGAAATCTGAGTGTTGGTGTTTTGAGAAATTTTTGCTTTTTGATATATTTTCTTTGTGTGTTTTTCAGTAAACCACATTACTATTTTTAAGAAAATCATTAAGTTTAAACAAAACTGTTCTGTTTACTTGTTAAAAGGAAAAAGCATTTGATCACACAGTCTATTTTTGTGTCTTCTAGATTTTGAAACATCCTCTCATTTAAGAGAAGGGAAGTTTATTATTTAATACTTTGGGGGGTTTATAGCATAAACTTTATCATTATTAGTGTTTTCTACCATAATATATGCTAAAATTAATATAGAAGCTATTGACAGTTTCTACATTAATAGAATATGGATATTAATTGATTCCACTGGGCATATTTTTAAATGACTCTACTCCATGGACATGATTTTTTTTTTAAAGTGTAGAATTATTGAGGCCAGAATTATTCTCTGTTGGTCCAGTAGTTAAGAATCTGCCTTGCAATGCAGGTGACGCAGGTTTGATCCCTGATCAGGGAACTAAGGGGGCTTCGGCTTCCCTGGTGGCTCAGCAGTAAAGAATCCTCCTGCAATGCAGGAGATGGGGTTTGATCCCTGGGTTGGGAAGATCCCCTGGAGAAGGCAACTCACTCCAGGATTCTTGCCTGGGAGATATCATGGACAGAGGAGCCTGGTGGGCTGCAGTCCATTGGGTTGCAAAGAGTCCCACATGACTTAGTGACTAAACAACAGGGGAACTAAGATCCTACATGCCTTGGGGCAACTAAGCCCACACAGCACGATTGAGCTGGTGGGATGCAACAAAAGGTCCCCTGCGCTGCAAGTGAGACTCCACACAGCCAAAATAATAAATGAATTAATTAATTTTAAAAAAGAATTGTTTGACCCACCTTAAGCAGCTGCTTAGGGAACTTACTAAATGATTTATTGAGGTATCATTGATATTTATGATTAGTAAACTGACTTTAAATACAAAAATAATTATTCTTTTCCTTGGATTAGATTGTTTTTATTAGTCTGATTTTATTCCAAATGAAGTAGCACAAAATTTTCATCAAGTGAACGCCACTGATTAAAAATGATTTTTAGTTTGTCGTTTTAAGACAAGTTTCAGTGAAAGCAAGAACAATGTCTAATAATTATTTCTAGCATTTCAAAAAGTGTGATGAAAATATTACATTGATCACAGCAAAGGTGCACCACCTAACTGACAGGCCATGTGTTTTGACTTTGGCAGAAATGTTTATTGCCTTTCCATAGTTATGTTGTTTATAACTGGCACGTAGTAATTGTTTAATGTTGTTAAATGGAAGATAGTTTGGTAAACAGAAGGGTTTCAGAACATGGGGGAAAATGTAATAAAAATAAAACTGATGGTGAAAAATTTGCGGACTACTACTAGTAATACAAATTTAGTTGTTTTGAATAATTATCGTTTGTCTCTTGACCCTAAATCTGAATTAATTTATTTTGGCAGGGAATTTTAAGCCTTGAATATTGTGTGGGTATTATCGGTGGCAAACCTAAACAGTCATATTACTTTGCTGGATTTCAAGGTTAGTGGTTTAGTAAAGTATATTTCTTCTTTGTTTTCTTTTAAAAGTCAGAAAGTTAACATAGGATCATCCAGAAACAGGATGAGTAACGGAGCAAAATGAGTACCTTATAAATTCATCAGTCCTGCCATAGCCATTCATTTGTCATTTGGTCCATAGTATAATTGGATTCTGTAAAATGTATATTTAATTTCTGTTATTGCATAAACAAGGCATAATTTATTGATTTTTACTAAACTTTAGAAGACATTGCTGCCATATTCTGACAGTTGCTATTTACATATTTACCTTATACCAGTTTTAGTGGTGCTAGTTGATGATAAAATGACAAGCAATATGTTCTTCCTGTCAGGATAAAGTAGTGCAATGCATTTTTCATATGCAAACTGTAGAATATAATTGTGTGTTTGTGAAAGTAATTTTATCACCAAAAATTAAATGACAGTCTCATCACTTTATAAAAATTCTGCTTATACAAGCATATTTGATTATGCAAAAGTTAATCTGTCCTGTGCAAACCTATGTTTCAGTCAATGAATATCAGTCTGGCAAGCTGTTACTCCCAGATTTTTTTCAGCTATTCTACATAGAAATTGGATTGTAAGCAGTGTAATAATAAGGTGTTTTTTGAATTACTTGTCTTCTGTTTTGTCCTTGTAGATGACAGTTTGATTTACATGGATCCTCATTACTGCCAATCTTTTGTAGATGTCAGCATAAAGGATTTCCCTCTTGAGGTACTGTGGATAAAGAGCTGGCACTGCTTTCTTACCATATGAAGCAAACTCTTAATTATTCAGAGATATGCTAAGCAGCTATGCTTTTATGGTATTCCAAGTTAATAATAAATATTTTACTAATTTACAAGTCCATAATACATACAGTGGTCAAAGGTTAGATAATTTTTGTTGCTGAATTTTAATTTATAATACACTGTCTTCATTTATCTTTGTCTCTAACTTGTTAGATATCCTAGCCCTACCAAAATAAATGATCAAGCTTCCAAGTAATTCCAAGAACAGTACTGAAGAATTTAAAATGTTAGACATGTTTAAAGAAAGAAAGGGGGAAAAAAGAAAAAGAAGACAATGGAGTTGGGTTAGAATGACAAAATGATTGAAGGGGAGTGTGACATTATTTTGCTTTAAGTATGTAATTAAGACAAGTTTCAGTGACAACAAGAGCAATGTCTAATAATTATTTCTAGCATTTCAGTAATTCTTAGCCTCTAGTTAAGTTTCCATGAATTTTAGTTGGGTTTCTAATATTTATTTTAGCTTTGATTTCTTAAAGTCTTCTTTTCCTTCCTGTTTTTTTTTTTTTTTTAAATATGGAATGCTTCACGAATTTGCGTGTCATCCTTGCGCAGGGGCCATGCTAATCTTCTCTGTATCGTTCCAATTTTAGTATATGTGCTGCCGAAGCGAGCACTTTTCCTTCCTGTTGATCATTTTCTGAGCCAGCATTTACAAAATTTTTAAATTGGATTTACAATGTTTTGTTAGTTTCAGCTGTACAGCAAAATGAATCAATTATAGAATCCCAGGGACAGGGAAGCCTGGTGGGCCACCGTCTATGGGGTCGCACAGAGTCGTACACAACTGAAGCGACTTAGCAGCAGCAGCAGCATACTTGTATAGGATTATATTTCAGAAAATTTTGAGAGTGCATAAATGAGAAATGTAACTGTTACATGGTATCAGTTCTTATTTTCCCAGTTGATGCTTTTAGAGACTTTTAAAGTCATCTTAATCACTTGAGTGGCACATGGATCACTAATTCTCCAGGGCTTGACAAGTTGGAAATGTGGTTTAGTATTTTGTTTTAGTAATAGCTTGTTAGCTAATATTAATACCTAATTATGAAGATGGATAAAGCACAAGATTAAAATCTGGTACTAAGTGATACATTATAAAACAGCCTAGCATTTTTTGTAGACTATTACCTCAACTAAAGTACGAGCCAGAGAACAGCTTTGCTTTCTACTTTCTTCCTTCACTATACTTTGCATATAAACTTTAATAAGTATTTCCGGTTGACTGATTAATACTGTGGGAGGAACTCTAGAATTGTGCTATGTGAACCACACTGTAAATCTGTTTCTGCTGCATTGTGATCTTGTGGCACTGATTCCTGTGTCTTCAGTGACACATGATTTCCCATGTGTCAAATTGACTCCTTAAAAAAAAATAAATACTTGAGATTTAGATGGAAACTTGTTCATAGTGTTCTAAGCATTATCTAAAATAGGCAAATTAAAAGATTATTAGGTCGGCTGTTTTGACCAGTAGAAAGAGATTATTCATCTGATATTTTGAGAGACTCTACAAAGATGCCAGGTGAGTGAATATCCATGTTATCCACACTGTTATTAACGAATGCCTACACAATCGATATTGGGAAGGTTGTAGCTCACTGGGGGAGAAGGCAATGGCAACCCACTCCTGTACTCTTGCCTGGAGAATCCCACGGACACAGGAGCCTGGTGGGCTGCCGTCTACGGGGTCGCACAGAGTCAGACACGGCTGAAGCGACTTAGCAACAGCAGCAGCAGCTCATTGGGAGAATGTTGCAACACTTCACAGGCGAGTCAATAGAAGCTTGAAGTGGGTGGTAGTGGGAATGGAAAATAATTTCATTTTAAGAGACTTTGTAGGTAAAATTTGGTGAAATTAGATAACTTCTGAAAAGCACAGAAGCATTTATTTTTTATATATTGAGATGCCAGAAAGTGAGAGTAAGATGAGATTTAGCAGTGAGGCCATGTTAAACTGTGGGTTCTCATTGTTAGTAGTTAGGACAGGGCAGAGTTTCAATTGTTTGGATGAGAGGACTAGTGGATATACATTATCTTATACACATTTATAATGTATATGTGTATGTATGCAGGCATGTATCTGTGTGTGTGTGCATATATTTAAGGTAAGATTTCTTAAAACCAGAAACTATTGCTTCATGCTATTTCTGATATACTTTCAGAGTGACCTGATTCTATCTCTTTACAAATACTGAGAATATTTTATTATTAAGGTATTGTTGTACTGTTCGTTGTTTAGTCGCCAAGTCACGTCTGACTCTTTTGTGACCTAGGCTCCTCTGTCTATGTCCCAGGCAAGAATACTGGAGTGGCTTGCCATTTCCTTCTCCAAATATTGTGTTACCTTAATATTAACATTCTACTAATAAGATTAAAAAAAACCCTTATTACAGAAATGTTAGTCTCTTCTGATTGCTAGGCCCCCAATTCCAAGTTTCAGGTTTTAGGAGGTGTATACAGTGGTGATTATTTTAATATATCCTTGTAAATTCAAAGCTTAGTGGCACTAAAGCTATTAGAATGATGTAATGTGATTATGTTGATAGATAAGTGAATTTCTCAGTGAAAGATGTACCCTTTATGAATTACACATGTGAACTGCAGTAAGTAGGAGGTGCTTTTTAGTAAGGACGTATTCTCTAATTAATTATATTAGGAAGTTTTATCTAAATCACCAAAATAACAGAGCTACATCTAAAATTATTTGTTTCAGTATTATTTGTATGTTTAGGTAGTAGAACCCACTCTTCAATATAATAAGTCTGGAAGAGTGCCTACCATTTGGTAGGTGCCTAATAACTATTTTTTGAGGCAATGAATAAATATTGTACCAGAAAAATGAAATAAATGGGAATTGACTCACTCCGGCCAGTTTTTTCAAAAACGTAAGTGCAGAAATGTACCTAGTGATACTTGCTAAAATGTGCTTCAGTAGAAGCTGCTACTCTTACCAAATCATCAGAATTTTAAAAACTAAAAAAGAAATCTAAGTGCATGCTGCTGCTGCTGCTAAGTCGCTTCAGTCGTGTCTGACTCTGTGCGACCCCATAGACGGCAGCCCACCAGGCTCCGCCGTCCCTGGGATTCTCCAGGCAAGAACACTGGAGTGGGTTGCCATTTCCTTCTCCACTGCATGAAAGTGAAAAGTGAAAGTGAAGTCGCTCAGTCGTGTCCAACTCTTAATAACCCCATGGACTCCAGCCTACTAGGCTACTCCATCCATGGGATTTTCCAGGCAAGAGTACTGGAGTGGGGTGCCATTGCCTTCTCCTCTAAATGCATAGCGCAGAGAATTATCACAGAGTGAACAGAGCTGTGTAATGCCACTTGGGAAAAATACCATAAAGTCTAAGTTGTTCTACAATAAACAGAATTGATTTTGAATTATAAATTAATCTTGGTTTGATTAATCTTGGTTCAGAATATTCTTGGGTGAACAAACAACATGATTTAAATGGTATAAAATGCCTCTCTGTAATGAGTCCTAGTACTCATGTAGGAACACCAGATAGCAATTTGCAGTTTTCAATCATCAGAGATTTATATTTGTGTTTTTGTGAATAATTTTAAAAGTTTTCTATAGATATGAAAATAACTATGCTTAACTAGTGTTTGTCATTATTATCTATGGTGATGGAGACAATACAGTGAAATAGCACTAAGCCTATATTGGTTTAGTCTTAATGATCCTTAATGAAAACTTTAATCAATGCTTTAATATAATTTAGGGCATCCATATAGACAAGTTAAGAAAATGCTTTGTTGGACCATGCAGACTTTTGACTCTTCTTTCTTATCCCCAGGTAGTAAAAGCTAAACAAGCATTTCTTATTACTGGCTTTTGGAAAGAGGAGTAAATGACTATTGTTAGATAGCTTGTATGTCAAATAATTTTTGTTTTGTAAATATGACCTAGAACTGTCTGAGCCTTAAATAGTAATACTCCTGTATATTGTTAACTACCAAATTTACCTAGCTCTTCTATACCTTTCCAGATCTGTTTTTTAATATCTTTTTATAAACAAAATCGGTAAAACAATGTTAGAAAAGTCCAGCTAAGGCAGTACTCATATTGATTAGAAAGATGGACGTTCCAGTTTGGCTGGGTTGAGTCTTACTGTACAGTAAGTGTTAGCTAAGGGTTTCATAGTAGTCATAGTTTTAAAAACACATTTGTTTGGTTATTTACTAGCATGATGTTGGATTTGAAGCTAATACATGACTGAACTATTGATAAGGGGAAAAGAACAGTTTGAATGTATTCGTTTTGCTTAACCACTGGTGATAATATGGAATATTAATTGGATCACAGGATATATGTAGGGGGAGAGAAAAGAGTGGTTTTGACTGATCTACCATGAACATAAATACGAAAGTCTATATTTTTCTGCCTTTTTATAGATAATTCCAAGTTTAAATCCCTTAGTTTTAGGCATTAAATGTAGGGAAATTTTAAGTTTATGGATTTATATCCAGCCTAGATTATTTCTTGAGCAGCTTATTCTTTAATTAAAAAATATAAAATGAAGAATTTCTCACACCTGTCTCCCATCTGCCAAGTTTTCTCCCTTTTCTCTAAATTTGTTAATTTTTGTATATCCTATGCAAATATGAATATATATTTTATGGCCCTCCTTTTTAACATAAACATCTTTTTCCTTATACATACAAGAAAAAGATTTGGTAGCATCAGTGATTTTTAAGGACAAGTATCTGAGCATTTATGCAGTTAAAAAATGTTTTAAACCAAGTACTAGAGTGTCGTGGTGAAGAAAAAAGATTGGAATGATTAGCTTTATATTCTACGCTTTTCCTACTTTTGCATTCTCTAAAGATAACCAGATTCTACTAATAGCCACAGCCTGCTAGCAAAAGTAGAGTCTAGAGCAGTATTTTTGGCCCATTTGCACCTTTAACAGTGTAACCACTGGAGAAGAGGGAACTAAGGGAAGAGCGCAGGGACCATAGTAGAACAATGCTCACCTTATCCTGTGTGGGACTAAACAAGAACTGAGGTAAGGCTCAGTAGAAGAGTGGGTTAGGACAGTGCAGTTACGTGCTGGTTGTGTCAGTTGCTAAAACTCTCACGTTGACCTCTTCATATCATCATGGAACATGTTCATAAACCTGCATATTTGTTTACAAAGTCTTGGTTTTTTTATTCCAAGGTTTATAAATATTAAAAAATCTCTAACTGAACAGACTTAATTGCACTTCCATAGAAATAGCTAACTCGATTCTAAACATTGTACTAGCTTATTCATGTCTTTTTCAGAGATACATTTTTTTCCCTTCTGCAAGTGTTAGAAATGCACCCTGCTTTTGACACACTTCTTTTCTTTTGCAGAATGGCCCTAATGTGTAAGGTGGAGATTTGGTAAACTGAATATACACAATGTTGGCTCTTATGTTTTACAGCTTTGGAGACTGGGAGGGATCATCTGCATAGGATATACTAAAACACCATTTGAAAGCATGTTTATAGTTTGAAGAATAGCTATATAGCAAATTTTAAATGAAGTGATATTTTTGTATATAAAGTACATTAAATAAAACTAAATTAATCCTAAAGAACTTTTAAAATTACAGACATTCCACTGCCCTTCTCCCAAAAAGATGTCATTTCGAAAAATGGATCCTAGCTGTACAATAGGATTTTACTGTCGAAATGTTCAGGACTTCAAACGAGCTTCTGAAGAAATCACTAAGGTACTTTTATTTTAAATATTACAATAATATTTGTAAATGATCTAATTTTTATTATAGATAGCCTATCAGAAGATAAAAATCCATAATTTATAATATGGTTATAAAATTTCCCCTTGAATGTTAATATTATTAGGAATATTGTGAACCAGAAAATACAACTATTCGGGGATTCCTAGCCTTTGAGGGTGATGAAACTTTTTGACCAGTTGAAAGTATTGACTGATCCACTAGGTGGCACTGTTGAAATAAAAATCTCTGCAAACTGTAGCCATGTGCAAGCAATTAGGTTATATTTTATTTGAAGATTTTAAAAGGGCAATACCTTAGGGGGTAGAAAAAAATTAATGAAGTATTTGATCAAGCCAAATTGTGCATTATTTCTTGTTAGTCCAAGTGCTTCTTTGATTTTTTTTTAAAGAGAAATGGTATTTTTGGATTTCTCAGAACTGCTTTATCAAATGAGCTGTGTTGTTACCTTCCAATAAGCTTGTTTAATCTGATCTATTCTACTTATAGGGTCTCTGAAATAGGTTTATTTGACTCCTCTTATTACCTTAAACTTCTGCATTTTTCTGGCCATTGAGTACTGCTAAAATATTTATAGAGCCTTAAGGTCTGTGTATATTTAGTAGTTTGGAAAGATTACTTATTTAGGAAGTAAGCATAATTGGATGGCTCTTTTTATTAGTATCAATAGTTACAGATTATCATTTATGGTAAGTAAAACCAGTACTAGAATCATTTTTAGGAATTCTTAACTTGAGCTCAGTTATAATAGTATGCCTTATAACTGCTTTATTTCCAGTTAATTTTATTCAGGAAAATGGACATACTGGGTTAAAATTTCATTTTTGTAATGTAAAAATAGAATGAAAAAGTTAAACAAAAAGTTTCATTTGAGTTAGGTTTAGTTTACTTGACTTGCCATGTAAAAGGAAATTTAACAGAAATATGACAGAAAAATGAATGAGAAGAGGAGAAAATGAGATATGTGAGAACATTTTCTTATTCCTCATTTCTCACAGTTGTCGTCTTTTCACTCTCCTTTTCAACCTGAAGGGCCAAGTGAACATAAGGAAATATGTTTTATCCATTTTCTCTTTTTTATTACTTGAAATTAGTATATACATTTGTATATTTCATTTTGACAATGCTCTGTCTTTATAAGGTGTTATGTACGTACTAATATACAGATGCAGATGATGCTGTAATATAGATTGATGTTGATGAACATTTTTCCATTAAAAAGTCCCATTTCTATTTCTGTTAGTTTATTTTCTATCTAGGTTGAAATAAGTATATTTAGAACAGTGAAGTACTTACCTCTGGAATAGAAAACAGCCCAAATTACTATTATCAAATTGAAAAACAATTATATTCATAAATGAGTTGCATGTTGATATTTTCTGATTAAAAACATAGTTTTTTGGGTTTTATACTAATAATTATAGTTTTTATGCTGGAAAACTACTTCAGAGTTATTGCACTTGATGTATCCTAGTGATATGCAATGTTAAAGCAAAGAGAAAACATGCTGAAATATTATGGAAGTATTGAGAATTTTGCTAGACTCTATTAACTTTGGTTTAATTATACTGTTGTTCTTAAGTTCATAGCATTTTGTAGCAATATCAGAAGTTCACTTTGTCAATTAATAGCTCGGTCATTTACTTTTGCTTGGAAGATTGTAAGTTAAGCAGCTTTCTTTCTTAACAGCTGAATTTGGCATTTTTAAACTGTAATTTTTTTTCTTTGAAAATTAAAACTTCTTAAAATATTTGTTTCTATATAGGATATGTTTTCAGTTTTCTCATTTTGAAAATGAGGCCAGATAATCTAGATTCTCATGTTTAATTTGTAATGCTACATGAATGAATATTCTAATGCTTTTACCACATGAATTTTAAATGTTAATAAAACTTGTTAAATTAATTCAGTGTTTAGCAGAGCTCAGTCCAGCAAGTATCTGAATAACTATCATGTTGAAATCATAAAATGACCAAGCCATAATCCCTGCTTTTGCCCTCAAGTGGCATTTATAGTTCAGGAGGCAGAATAAGAGAAGATATGCATTACATTGAATGTGATAAGCATTCATACAGAAATAGAAATAAATTGATAGGGGAAGGAAGAAGGTTAAAATGAGAGAGATGTCACATCCAAGTCAAAGTTCTTTATTGTGATGGTGATATTTAATATGGGCCTTAAAGTATAGGCTTAATTTCTATTGGCTCAGGGAGAAGGGAGTGTGCTTCAAGCAGAGGAAATAACAAAAGGAAAGGTACCAGAAAAGAAAAATAATAGTTTCTTTAGAAAATGGCAGATAGTCCAATTTGTTAGGGGCCATGGATACATGTAGGGCAGGGCTTCTATCTTCTAACGGCCTGAATCAGAAGTCTTAGAGATTTGGCCTGGGAGCTTTCATTTCTAACAAACCTCCCAAGTAACCTTGTACATCAAATTTGAGAACCACTGATGCACAACCCAAGGTGTAATACTTGATGTTTTTAGGTGACAGCAGGACAAATACTCTAATACTTATATATATGTGTATTCATAATAGAAAAGTATAGCTGGCTTGTTAAACGTGATTTCCTCCTTATCATTGACCTGTACAAGGCTATTTGAGTCAAAATTCTGAAAAGAGGCACTTCTTTGGTGGTCTAGTGGCTAAGACTCTGCACGCTCGCATTGCAGGGGGCCTGAGTTCAATGTCTGGTTGGAGAACTAGATCCCACATGCCACACCTAAGACTAAGCGCAGCCAAATTAATTAATTAATTAAAAAAATAAAATTCTGAAAAGAAAAATGTTCATTAATTGTAATAGAGATGACATATATAGTGAAAATAAGGAAACACTATAGTAAATAGTAAAGGATGAGGCTAGAAAAGGAGGTTGGAATAATAATGTAGAGAGTTTTGAATGCCAGGCTGAAGAAGTTTGTACTTTTACAATATGTTGACATTATTAGACTAGTTTTTAAAAATGTGAAGCATACAGAAATATAGAGGATAGCATAATAAATACCCATGGGCTATCATTAAGCTTATGGAAAAATAAAGCCCTCATATATTGTTGAAGTGTATTACCCTTCCCCAATGTTATTCCCTTATTTCCTTCCAAGTGGCAGCCACTATCCTAAATTAGTATAAATTAGTATACTTGATATATCCATAAACAAAATACACTGTTTTCTATGTTCTTAAACTTGTCATTAATTATATATTTATATAAAAATATATATATCCTTTTGCAACTTGCTTTTTCATTTGACTGACTTGGAGATTTTATCTGTTCATGTTGGTCTAGCTGATTCATTTAAACTGCAAAAGAGTAATACTTTTTACAAATCTGTCACTTCAGTCACTCAGTTGTCTGATTCTTTGCAACCCCATGGACTGCAACACCCCAGGCTTCCCTGTCTATCACCAACTCCCGGAACTTGCTCAAACTCATGTCCATCGAGTCGGTGATACCATCCAACCATCTCATCCTCTGTTGTCCCCTTCTCCTCCTGACTTCAGTCTTTCCCAGCATCAGCGTTCTTTTCCAGTGAGTCAGTTTTTTGCGTCAGGTGGCCAAAGTATTGGAGTTCCAGCTTCAGGATCAGTCCTTCCAATGAATATTCAGGTCTGATTTCCTCTAGAATGGACTGGTTGGATCTCCTTGCAGTCCAAGGGACTCTCAAGAGTCTTCTCCAAAGCCACAGTTCAAAAGCATCAATTCTTCGGCACTCGGCTTTCTTTAAATCCAACTCTCACATCCATACATTCTGTTGCTGCTGCTGCTAAGTCGCTTCAGTCGTGTGCGACTCTGTGCGACCCCATAGACGGCAGCCCACCAGGCTCCGCCGTCCCTGAGATTCTCCAGGCAAGAACACTGGAGTGGGTTCCATTTCCTTCTCCAGTGCATGAAAGTGAAAAGTGAAGTTGCTCAGTCGTATCCGACTCTTAGTGACCCCATGGACTGCAGCCTACCAGGCACCTCCATCCATGGGATTTGCCAGGCGAGAGTACTGGATTGGGTTGCCATAACCTTCTCCACATCCATACATGACTACTGGAAAAATCATAGCTTTGACTAGATGGACCTTTGTTGAAAAAGTGATGTCTCTGCTTTTTAATATGCTTTCTAGGTTGGTCATAGCATTTCTTCTAAGGAGCAAGCATCTTTTAATTTCATGGCTGCAGTCACCATCTGCAGTGATTTTGGAGCCCAAAAAATTAAAGTCTGTCACTGTTTCCATTGTTTACCCATATATTTGCCATGAAGTGATGGGACCAGATGCCATGGTCTTTGTTTTTTGAATATTGAGTTTTAAGCCAACTTTTTCACTCCCCTCTTTCACTTTCGTCAAGAGGCTCTTAGTTTTTCTTTGCTTTCTGCCATAGGGTGATGTCATCTATGTATCTGAGGTTATTGATATTTCTCCTGGCAATCTCGATTCCAGCTTGTACTTCATCCAGGCTGGCATTTCACATGATGTACTCTGCATATAAGTTAAATAAACTGGGTGACAATAGATAGCCTTGACGAACTCCTTTTCCAATTTGGAACCAGTCTGTTGTTCCATATCTAGTTCTAACTGTTGCTTGCTGACCTGCATACAGATTTCTCAGGAGGCAGGTCAGGTGGTCTGGTATTCCTATCTCTTTAAGAATTTTCCATTTTGTTATGATCCACACAGTCAAAGGCTTTGACATAGTCAATAAAGCAGAAGTAGATGTTTTTCTAGAATTCTCTTGCTTTTCCTGTGATCCAACGGATGTTAGCAATTTGATCTCTGGTTCCTCTGCTTTTTCTAAATCCAGCTTGAATATCTGGAAGTTCACGGTTCAGGTACTGTTGAAGCCTGGCTTAGAATTTTGAGCATTACTCAGAATTACATTTTACAATATAATACATAAAAAAATTTTTTTTAATTTTTGAAGTATAGTTGATTTACACTTAGGTTAATTTCTGCTGTATAGTTATAAATATATATTCTCAGTTATATGTTCATTTTCATGTTATTTTCTATTGTTTTATCATGATATATTGAATATAGTTTCCTATGCTATTCAATAGGACCTTGTTGCTTCAGATCAGATCAGATCAGTTGCTCAGTTGTGTCCAACTCTTTGCGACCCCATGAATCGCAGCATGCCAGGCCTCCCTGTCCATCACCAACTCCCGGAGTTCACCCAGACTCACATCCATTGAGTCAGTGATGCCATCCAGTCATCTCTTCCTCTGTCGTCCCCTTCTCCTCTTGCCCCCAGTCCCTCCCAGCATCAGAGTCTTTTCCAATGAGTCAACTCTTCACATGAGGTGGCCAAAGTACTGGAGTTTCAGCTTTAGCATCATTCCTTCCAAAGAAATCCCAGGGCTGATCTCCTTCAGAATGGACTGGTTGGATCTCCTTGCAGTCCAAGGGACTCTCAAGAGTCTTCTTCAACACCACACTTCAAAAGCATCAATTCTTCGGCACTCAGCTTCTTCACAGTTGCTTATCTATTTATTTAAGTATAGATGTTGAACGTCTTTTCATGTGCCTATTGGCCATCTGTATGTCTTTAAAGAAGTAACTATTTAGGTCTCTTTCCCATTTTTTGATTGGGTGGTTTTTTTTTTTAATACGGAGTTATATGAGCTGTATGTATATTTTAGATATTAATCCGTTGTCAGTTGCATCATTTGCAAATATTTTCTCCCATTCTGTAGGTTGTCTTTTCTTTTTCTTGATGGTTTCCTTTGATGTGCAAAAGTTTGTAAGTTTGTTTAGGTCCCATTTGTTTATTTTTGCTTTGCTTTCTTTTTCCTTGGGAAACTGATCTAAGAAAATACTACTATGATTTATGTCCAAGAAGGTTTTGCCTGTATTTTCTTCCAGGATTTTATGTTTTCATGTTTTATATTTAAGTCTTTAAGACATTTTGAGTTTATTTTGTATATGGTATGAGGGAATATTCTAATTTCATTGATTTATATGAGGCTGTCCAGCTTTCCCAACACTACCTGCTGAAGAGACCATCTTTTCCCCATTCTTGCTTCCTTTGTTGTAGATTAATTGATTGTAGCTGTGTGGATTTATTTCTGGGTTCTTGCTTCTGTTTCATTCATCTATATGTCTGTGTTTTTTCTTCCCCCACGTACCGTGCTGTTCTGATTACTGTAGCTTTTCAGTATTGTCTGAGTTCTGGGAGAATTTGTCTCCAGCTCTGTTCTTTTCCCTGAGGATTGCTTTTACAGGGGTCTCTTGTTGTTCCATATAAATGTTAGGATTATTTGTTATAGTTCTGTGGTAAATGTCTTGGGTAATTTGATAAGGATTACATTAAGTTTGTCAATTCCTTTGGGTAGTACGCCGATTTTAACAATATTAATTCTTCGAATCCAAGAGCATGAGATCAGTTTGTTCTTTGTATTTATGAATCTGTTTCTGTTTTGTCTGTTCATTTGTTTAGTTTTATAGATTCCACATATAAGTGAAATCATGCAGATACTGGTTTTCTCTGACTGACTTATTTCACTTAGTATAATACCCTCTAGGTGCATGTTGTCTCAAATGGCAAGATTTGATTCTTTTTTTTGTGACTGAGTAGTATTCAACTGTGTGTGTGTGTGTGTGTGTGTGTGTGTGTGTGTGTATGTATGTAAAACATCTACTTTATTCAGTCATCTATCAGTGGACATCTAGGTTGCCTTCATATCTTGGCTATTGTAAATAGTGCTGTGATGAATATAGGGGTACCTGTATCTTTTTAAATTAGTGTTTTCTTTTTCTTTGAGTAAATAACTTAATTAGAATTGCTGGATTGTGTAGCAGTTTGAGTTTTAGTTTTTTGAGGAACTTCATAACTTTTTCATACTGCCTGCAGCAATTTACATTCCCATCATTAGAGCATGTGCTTTTCTCCACATCCTCACTAGCACTTATTTTTTGTCCTTTTGGTAACAGCCATTCTGATAGGTATGAAGTAATAGCTCGTTACGGTTTGCTTTGCATTTCCCCAGTGATTAGAGAAGTTAAGTGTCTTTTCATGTGCTTGTTGGGCATCTGTGTGTTACCATTGGGAAAATGTATATTCTCATCTTCTGCTCGTTTTCTAATCAGGTTGTCTGTATTTTGATATTGAGTTATATGAGTCTTTTTTATATAATTTGGATTTTAACCCCTTATCAGGCATGTAATTTGCAAATATTTTCTCCCATTTAGTAGATTGTCTTTTAATTTTTTTGATGGTTTCCTTTGCTGTGCAGAAGCTTTTTAGTTTGTTATAGTTCCACTTTTTAAATTTTTGCTTTTGTTGCTTTGGGGTGTTAAAGTTTAAAAAATCATCACCAAGACTAATGTCAAGGAGCTTACTACCTGTTTTTTTCTAGATGTTTATGGTTTCATTTAAGTCTTTCATCCATTTTTAGTTTATATTTGCATATGGTGTGAGAAAGTAGTCTGATTCTTTTACATGTGGCTGTCCAGTATTCTCAATACCATTTATTGAAGAGGACTTTTTTCTGCCATTGTGTATTGTTGTTTCCTTTGTCTTAGATTAATGAAGCATATGAATGTGAGTTTATTTCTGGGCTCTTTATTCTGTTCCATTGATCTGTTTTTGTGCCAGTACCATACTGGTTTGATTACTATAGCTTTGTAGTATAGTTTGAAATAAGGGAGCTTGAAACTTCCAGCTTTGTTCTTCATTCTCAAGAATCTCTCTGGATATTTGGGGTCTTTTGTGATTTCATACAAATTTTAGAATTATTTGTTTCCTTTATGTAAAAAATGCCATGGTATTTTGATAGAGATTACATTGACTGCAGATTGCTTTCAGTAGTAGTTTAATAATATTGAGTCTTCCAGTTCAGTTGTCTTCTTTAATTTCTTTTGTCATGTTTTCAGAGTACAGGTCTTTCACCTTCTTGGTTAAATTTATTCCTAGGTATATTGTTCTTTTTGGTGCAGTTGTAAATGAGATTTTCTTCATTTCACTTTTTGATAGTTTATTATTAGTGTACAAAAATGCAAAAAAAAGAAAAGAAAACTGGAAAAATGCAAATATTTGGAGGCTAAACAGTGTGCTACTAAACAATCAAGAAGTCAGTGAAGATATCAAAGAGAAAGTTTTTTTAAGAACCTTGAGACAAATAAAAATGAGAACACAACTTTCCAGAATCTGTAGACACAGCAAAAGCAGTTCTAAGAGGGAAGTTCATAGTTATAGAGGCCTACCTCAAGAAATAAGAAAAATCTCAAATAAAAAAATCTAATTTTATATTTTAGGGAACTAGGAAAAAAAGAACTAACAAAACCCAAAGTAGTAGAATGTAGGAAATAAATAAGGATGAGAGCAGAAATAAATGAAAGAGATTTTAAAAGCAATAGAAAAAAGATTAATGAAACTAAATGTTGGTTCTTTGAAATGATAAACAAAATTGACAACGTGCAGCCAGACTCATCAAGAAAAGAGAATCCAAATAAATAAAATTGGAAATGAAGAGGAAAAATTGCAATCAATACCATAGTAATACAAAAGAGCATAAGAGGATACTATGAACAATAATCTGTCAACAAATTGGACAACCTAAAGGAAATGGATAAATTTCTGTAAACATACAATCTTCTAAGACCAAATCACAAAGAAATAGAAAATCTGAATAGATCAATTGCTAGTAATGAAGTTGAATCATTAATTAAAAAAAAAGCACTCCCAGCAAAATCTAGTTCCAGCTGGCTTAACAGATGAATTCTACCAAACATTTAGAGAAGCATTAATTCCTGTCCCTCTCAAATTATTCCAAAAAATTGAAGAGAAAGGAACATTGGCTAGCATTAACCTAATACCAAATCCAGACAAAGACACTACAAAAAGAGAAAGGGGTGCGTATCAGTATCCCTGATGAACTCCTCAAATAAAACATAGACAGCAAGCACTTGCTGTTAGTCTTAGCAATGTTTTTTTAAAATATATCTCCTCAGGCAAGGGCAACAGAAACAAAAATAAACAAATGAGACTACATTAAACTAAAAAGTTAATGCACAGCAAAATCATCAGCAAAATGAAAAGGCAACCTATGGAATGGGAGAAAATATTTGCAAATGATATATCTGATAAGTGGTTGATATCTAAATATTTAAAGAACTCATACAACTAAACAGCAAACAAAACAAAACAAAAAACTCTATTTAAAAATGGACAGGAGACCTGAATAAACGTTTTTCTAAAGAAGACATACGGATGGCTAACAAGCATATGAAAAGATGCTTAACATCACAAATTATCAGGGAAATGCAAAATCACAATAATTTACCATCTTATACACACACACACTAGATGGTTAAAATTACAAAGACAATAACAAGGCTTGGTGAAGATGTGGAGAAAGGAAACTGTCATGCACTGGTGATGGTAATATAAAGTAGGACAGCTGCTATGAGAAATAGCATGAAGATTCCTCAAAAAACTAAAAATAGAACCACAATACAATCCAGCAATACCACTTCTGGATATTTATCTGAACAAAATGTAAACCCTAATTTGAGAAGATATATGTTGACTTACAATATTATGTTAGTTTCAGGTATATAGTGTATTCAGTTTTCTTCTTGTAATTGATTTCTTGTTTTATACTATTGTTGGTTGTGGTTGAAAATGATGTTTGGTAGGATTTTAATCTTCTTAAATTTATTGAGACTTGTTTTCTGACCTAACGTGTGATCTATCTTATAGAATGGTCCATGTGCGTTTGAAAAGAATGAGTGTTCTGCTGTTTCTGACTGGAATGTCCTGTATATATTTATATTGAGTCCATCTGGTCTAATGTGCCATTTAAGGCTGATGTTTCTTTATTGATTTTTCTGTCTGGATGATCCGTCCTTTGATATAAGTGGAGAATAAAAGTCCCCTACTTTTGTTGTATTGCTGTGTATTTCTTCCTTTATTTACGTTAATATTTGCTTATATATTTTGGCGCTCCTATGTTGGATGCATGGGCTTCCCAGGTGGCTCATTGGTAAGGAATCCACCTGCCAATGCAGGAGACTCAGAAATGGGTTCAATCCCTGGTTTGGGAAGATCCCTGGAGGGGGAAATGGCAACCCACTCCCGTATTCTTGCCTGGATAATCCCATGGACAGAGAAGCCTGGTGGGCTACTGTCCATGGGGTCACAAAGTGTCACACGACTGTGCGACTGAGTGTGCACACACCATGGTGGTGCTTAAATGTTTACAAAATGTTGTATCCTCTTATAGGATTGAACCTTTTATTGTTATAATACCCTTCTTTGCATTTTGTTAATAGTTTTTGTTTTAAAGTTTAATTTGTCTAAGTATTGCTGCTGCTGCTGCTGCTGCTGCTAAGTCACGTCAGTCGTGTCCGACTCTGTGCGACCCCAGAGACGGCAGCCCACCATGCTCCCCCGTCCCTGGGATTCTCCAGGCAAGAACACTGGAGTGGGTTGCCATTTCCTTCTCCAGTGCATGAAAGTGAAAAGTGAAAGTGAAGTCGCTCAGTCGAGTCCGACTCTTAGCGACCCCATGGACTACAGCCTACCAGCCTCCTCCGTCCATGGGACTTTCCAGGCAAGAGTACTGGAGTGGGGTGCTATTGCCTTAGCCTAGCTTTTTTATTTCCGTTTTCATGGTATATCTTTTTCCATCTCTTCACTTCAATCAGTGTCTTTAGGTTTGAAGTAAGTGTCTTGTAGGTGGCATATGTATTTGCATTCCTTTCTCACTTTCTTTTGTATATTTACTTTTTTTCCTTTGTGCTTACTGTGAGATTCACATATAACATTCTCTGTACATAGAAATCTCTTTTAAGTTGATAGTAACTTAATTTTGAACACATTCATTTTGACTCCGTGTTTGATATTTTTGCTGACATATTTTACATCTTTTTATTTTATGTATCCCTTGACTAATTATTACATTTTCAAAGTTTTTGTACTGCTTTTGTCTTTTACCATTTGTACTTTATAAATGACTGATTTACTACCTTTATCATTTATTTACCTTTTCCACTGAGATTTTTACATTTATATGCTTTCTTATTAATTAGTGCTTTTCTTTTTAACCTAGAGCAGTCCCTTTAGCATTTTTGGTAGCATTTTAGTGGTGATAAACTTTTTAGCTTTATTTATTTGTAAAACTCTTAATCTGTCCTTCAATTTTGAATGCTAAGTTTGCTGGGTAGAGAATTCTTGGTTGGCAGTTTGAATATGCACTTTGAATATGTCGTACCACTCCTTTCTTGGCCTGTGAAGTTTCTGCTGAAAATCTGCTCATAGCATTATCGGCTTTCCCTGGTACAAAATAAGTTGCTGTTCTCTTTCTGCTTTTAAGATTCTCTTTTTATCCTTAACTTTTACCATTATAATGTGGCTGGTATGTTTTCCTTTGGGTCCATCTTATTTGGAATTCTCTGGGCTTCTTAGACCTGGGTATCTGTGTCCTTTCCCCAATTATGGAAATTTTCAGACATTATTCAAATAACTTTTTGATCCTTTCTCTCTGTCTTCTCCTTCTGGGATCACTATAATCGAAACAGTATTCTGCTTGATATTGTCCTGTCTTCTTTTATTTTTTCATATTGCCGCTCTGTCTGGATGTTTTCCATTGCTTTGTCTTCTGGATTCGTGTTTCTATTTTAAAGCCATTCTGCTCTTGAACCCCTCTAGTGTATTTTTCAGTTGTTCCAACTTCTGTTTGGTACTTTCTTATATTTTCTGTCTTTTTTTGAAATTCTCATTTTGCTCATCCATTTTTCTCCTGAGATCATAGGATCTTCATGATCATTGTTTTGAACTCTTTATCAGATAGGTTGCTTATCTCTGTTTAATTAAGGTTTTGGGGGAGGGATTTGCTTTGTTCTTTGGTTTGGAACATATTCCTGTGTCTCCTCCTTTTGCCTGTTTGTCTGTATGTATGAGCTACAATGGCTGCCTCTGTCTTAAGGAGTGATCTTATATAGGAGCTGTACCATGTGGCTCAGAAATGCACTCTCCCCTGGTCACCAGTGTCAGGTACTCTATGGGAGTCCTTTGTGTGGGCTGTGTGCCTACCAGCTGTGAAAGGACTGAGGCTGCTGTGTGGGGAGGGTTGGGCTCAGGGCCCTTGCCTGGTCTGATTGTGACTTGGCCATTGTGCAGGGAGGACAGAACTTAAATTGCTTACCTACCCCAGTTGTGGCTCAATGTCTGCATGGTGTAGGTAAGGATTAGTTAAAGTTTTGTATTTGTGAGGGGTGGGTGGAGTTCAAGGCACTTGCCTCACCCTTTTGTGGGTCAACTGCTGCATGGGCATGGTGGGGCTGGGGGGTTTGCCTAGCCATCTTGTGCCTTGACTGCTGTGCACCAGGGCAGGACTCAGGGTGCTCACCCATCCTGGCTCTTTTTGGAGTATCTCCTGGTTTATTCTTGATATACCTGTGTTGTTGAGAGCCTACTGAGACCTGTCAGTGTTTCAAGGGGAGGAACCTCATTTAACACCTAATTTCAGGCTGATGGGGGGCTAAACCCTCAGTCAGCAGCTTTTAAAATATGCAGCTAAATGCAGTTTTGGGTCTGGATCTTGTTCTGATATGTGGGGCCATGCTTAGTAAATCTTTAATCCAGTTTTCTGTTGATGGGCAGGGGTGTGTTCCCTCCCTATTGTTTGAGCTGAGGCCAAACTATAAAGTGAGAAAGTGAAAAGTGAAGTCACTCAGTCGTGTCCAACTCTTTGCAATCCCATGGACTGTAGTCTACCAGGCTTCTCTGTCCATGGGATTTTCCAGGCAAGAGTACTGGAGTGGGTTGCCATTTCCTTCTCCAGGGGATCTTCCTGACCCAGGGATCAAACCCAAGTCTCCTGCATTGCAGGCAGATGCTTTACCCTCTGAGCCACCAGGGGCCAAACTATAGTGGAGGTAATGAAGATAATGGCAACCTCCTTCAAGAGGTCCCATGCATGCAGTGCTGCACTCAGTGCCCCCCACCCTTCAGCAGTCCACCACCGACCCATGCCTCCGCTGGAGACTCCTGGACACTCACAGGCAAGTCTGGGTCAGTCTCTTGTGGGGACACTGCTTCTTTCTCCTGGATCAATCTGTCCCATCAGGAAGCTTCCATAAGCCTCTTATCCTTATCCATCAGAGGGCAGACAGAATGAAAACCACAATCAAAGAAAACTAACCCCACATTGATCACATGGACCACAGCCTTGTCTAACTCAGTGAAACTAAGCCATGCCGTGTAGGGCCACCCAAGACAGACAGATCATGGTGGAGAGTTCTGACAAAACGAGGTCCACTGGAAAAGGGAATGGCAAACCACTTCAGTATTCTTGCCTTGAGAACCCCATGAACAGTTTGAGAAGGCAAAAAGATAAGACACTGAAAGATGAACTCCCCAGGTCAGTAGGTGCCCCATATGCCACTGGAGATCAGTGGAGAAACAACTCCAGAAAGAATGAAGAGATGGAGCCAAAGCAAAAACATCCAGTTATAGTTGTGACTGGTGATGGAAGTCCAATGCTATAAAGAGCAATATTGCATAGGAACCTAGAATGTTAGGTCCATGAATCAAAGCAAACTGGAAGTGGTCAAACAGGAGATGGCAGGAGTGAACATTGACATTTTAGGAATCAGTGAACTAAAATGGACTGAAATGGGTGAATTTAACTCAGATGACTGTTATATCTACTACTATGGGCAATAATCGCTTAGAAGAAATGGAGGAGCCATCATTGTCAACAAAATAGTCCAAAATGCGGTTCTTGGATGCAGTCTCAAAAACAACAGAATATCTGTTCATTTCCAAGGCAAATCATTCACTATCACAGTAATCCGAGTCTATGCCCTGACCAGTAATGCTGAAGAAGCTGAAGTTGAATGGATCTGTGAAGACCTACAAGACCTTCTAGAACTAACACCCCCAAAAGATGTCCTTTTCATTATAGGGGACTGGAATGCAAAAGGAGGAAGTCAAGAGATACCTGGAGTAACAGGCAAATTTGGCCTTGAGGTACAAAGTGAAGCAGGTCAAAGGCTAACAGAGTTTTGCCAAAAGAACGCAGTGGTCATAGCAAACACCCTCTTCCAACAACACAAGAAAGACTCTACACATGGACATCACCAGGTGGTTGATACCGAAATCAGATTGATTATATTCTTTACAGCCAAAGATGGGGAATCTCTATACAGTCAGCAAAAACAAGACCAGGAGCTGACTGTGGCTCAGATCATGAACTCCTTATTGCCAAATTCAGACTTAAATTGAAGAAAGTGGGGAAAACCACTAGATCATTCAGGTATGACCTAAATCAAGTCCGTTACGATTATATAGTGGAAGTGACACATAGATTCAAGGGTTTAGTCTGATAGAGTGCCTAAAGAACTATGGATGGAGGTTCATGACATTGTATAGGAGGCAGTGATCAAGACCATCCCCAAGAAAAAGAAATGCAAAAAAGCAAAATGGTTGTCTGAGGAGGCCTTGCAAATAACTGAGAAAAGAAGAGAAGCTAAAGGCAAAGGAGAAGAGGATGAATGCCTCTTTGAATGTAGAGTTCCAATGAATAGCAAGGAGAGACAAGAAAGCCTTCCTCAGTGATCAATGCAAAGAAATGGAGAAACACTAGAATAGGAACAAATAGAGATCTCTTCAAGAAAATTAGAGGTACCAGGGAAGCACTTCATGCAAAGATGGGCTCAATGAAGGACAGAAATGGTATGGACTAACAGAAGCAGAAGATATTAAGAAGAGGTGGCAAGAATACACAGAAGGATTATCCAAAAAAGATCCTCATGACCCAGATAACCATGATGATGTGATCACTCACCTAGAGTCAGACATCCTGGAATATGAATTCAAATGGGCCTTAGAAAGCATCACTATGAACAAAGCTAGTGGAGGTGATGGAATTCCAGTTGATCTATTTCAAATCCTGAAAGATGATGCTGTGAAAGTGCTGCACTCAGTATGGCAGCAAATTTGGAAAACTCAGCAATGTCTCCAGAACTGGAAAAGGTCAGTTTTCTTTCCAATCCCAAAGAAAGGCAATGCCAAAGAATGTTCAAACTACTGCACAATTGCACTCATCTCACATGCTAGCAAAGTAATGCTCAAAATCCTCCAAGCCAGGCTTCAACAATACACGAACCATGAACTTCCAGATGTTCAAGCTGAATTTAGAAAAGGCAGAGGAGCCAGAAATCAAATTGCCAACATCCATTGGATCATTGAAAAAGCAAGAGACTTTCAGAAAAATATCTACTTCTGCTTTATTGATTATGCCAAAGCCTTTGACTGTGTGGATCACAACAAACTGTGAAAAATTTTTTAAAGAGATGGAAATGCTAGACCACCTGATCTGCCTCCTGCGAAATCTGTATGCTGGTTAAGAAGCAACAGTTAGAACTGGATATGGAACAACAGACTGGTTCCAAATTGGGAAAGGAGTACGTCAAGCCTGTATACTGTCACCTGCTTATTTAATTTATATGCAGAGTACATCATGAGAAATGCCAGCCCAGATGAAGCACAAGCTGGAATCAAGATTCAGGGAATCAATGTCAGTAACCTCAGATGCACAGATGACAACGACCTTTATGGCAGAAAGCAAAGAAGTAAAGAGCCTCTGGATGAAAGTGAAAGAGGAAAGTGAAAAAGTTGGCTTAAAACTTAACATTCAGAAAACTAAGATCATGGCATCCGGTCCCATCACTTCATGGCAAATAGATGGGGAAACAATGGAAACAGTGACAGACTTTATTCTTTTAGGCTCCAAAATCACTGCAGATGGTGACTGCAGCCATGAAATTAAAAGACGCTTGCTCCTTGGAAGAAAAGTTATGGCCAACCTAGACAGCATATTAAAAAGCAGAGACATCATGTTGCCAACAAAGGTCAAAGCTATGGTTTTTCCAGTGATCATGCATGGATGTGAGAGTCAGACTATAAAGATAGTGAGTGCCGAAGAATTGATGCTTTTGAACTATGGCTTTGGAGAAGACTCTTGAGAGTCCCTTGGACTGCAAGGAGATCCAACCAGTCAATCCTAAAGGAAATCAGTCCTGAATATTCATTGGAAGGACTGATGCTGAAGCTGATACTCCAGTACTTTGGCCACCTGGTGCGAAGAGCTGACTCATTTGAAAAGACCCTGATGCTGGGAAAGATTGAAGGCAGGAGGAGAAGGGGATGACAGAGAATGAGATGGTTGGATGGCATCACCGACTTGATGGACATGTATTTGAGCAAGCTCCGGGAGTTGGTGATGGACAGGGAAGCCTTGTGTGCTGCAGTCCATGGGGTTGCAAAGAGTCCATCATAACTGAGCGACTGAACTGATGCAGTTTTGTAGGGCCATAGTCAGTAACTGCTGGACTCCAGACCAGGAGGTTTGATGGTGTCCCCTGGATGACAGTTACAAAAAGTGGGGCTCTTGACAGTGTCTAAGCTCCATCCTGGGGAGTCTTGCTGAACTGTAGTGAGGCTACAGGAGTGCTCAGGGATGGTGTCTCCCTGCCTAATTGCCCTGGGAGTGCCTCCTTTGCCTGTATATTTGAGGGTTACTAAAGCCTGTCCCTTGGGATGAAACTCTAGTTAAGTAAATAGGCCTTTTTACAGGAAGACAGGGTAGTGTTTCAGTCTCCTCTCTGTGTAGTACTCTGGTGGTGGTGGCCTGTGAAGAAATGTGTGTGTGTGTGTTAGTTGCTCAGTCGTGTCCGACTCTTTGCGACTCCATGAACGGTAGCCCACAAGGCTCCTCTGTCCATGGAATTCTCCAGGCAAGAATACTAGAGTGGATTTCCATTCCCTTCTCCAGAGGATCTTCTTGACCCAGGGATCAAACCCTGGTCTCCTGCATTGCAAGCAGATTCTTTACCATTTGAGCTACAGGGAAGTGTCTAGTAATATTTATTTCCTTGAAGCCTGTTTTTGTGTTTTATTGTTATATAATTTAACCCTATACATATTTTAAATTCCACAAGGTGTTATTTTTTAAATAGTCAGTGTTATCCTTTGTGATGCCCTTCAATCTTTCCTGTATTACTTTACTTCCCTCTGGGATCATTTTAACTTCTTCCTGAACAATTCCTTTACTGTTTCTTTTGTGCTATTTGCTGGTGATAAATTTACTCAGTTCTTGTTTAATGCATTTTGTTTTGTCTTTATTAAAAATTGGAATAATTGCATCCTTATAGAAAAGTTGTAAATATAATACAAATAATTTTTTTCTGAGCTGTTTGAGAGTAAGTTACCGACATGATGCCCCATACTCTTGAATAATTGTGCAGTTCCTACATTCTCTTATCTGACTACTGTGAAAATGTAAGTGTTCATCACTCAATCGTATCTGACTCTTTCTGACCCCATTGACTGTAGCCACTGGGCTCCTCTGTCCATGGAATTCTCCAGGCAAAAATACTGGAGTAGGCTATTTCCTTCTCCAGGGGATCTTCCTGACCTAGGGATTGAACCCAGGTCTCCTGCTTTGCAGGCAGATTCTTTACTGACTGAGCCACCGACCAAACAATATCAGCAACAACATAATGTTGTTCACTAATCACATGGTATACTATGATTACGTTTCTTTTTTCTCTAAATTTTATTTTCTTGGAGTAAATACTACCTCTCCCCTTTTTATTTCCTTTGCACATACTGAGTTGTTGTTTGTCGTTCTTTAGTCACTAAGTCATGACCGACTCTTTGTGACCCCATGGGCTGTAGCCCACCAGGCTCCTCTGTCCATGGGATTTCCCAGGCAAGAATTCTGAAGTGGGTTGTCATTTCCTTCTCCAGGGGATATTCCTGGTCCAGGATTGAACCCATGTCTCTGGCATTGTAGATGAATTTTTTTACCACTGAGCCACCTGGGAATCCCATACTGACTGATATTTCTTTTAATTTTTTACTCATATCTGTCAAGTACCTAGCAGCAAATTTTTCATGAATATAAATGTAAGAAAATACATCATTTTCTTCTTTCCTTCTTTTTTCTGGAGACTTTTCTCTCTCAGTTTTCTCTTGGCTGCAGTCTTCTTTCTTCTCTAGACTTGATGCAGAATTGTCTGTTTGGAACTCCCTGATGCTGCCTTTCTGCGTTGGATCCCCTATCTTCTGAATCTTTATTTAGTTTAATCCCTTGTTTTGCTGAAGCATGGGCTTCCCTCATAGCTCAGTTGGTAAAGAATCCGCCTGCAATGCAGGAGACCTCGGTTTGATTCCTGGGTTGGGAAGATCCGCTAGAGAAGGAATAGGCTACCCACTCCAGTATTCTTGGGCTTCCCTTGTGGCTCAGCTGTTAAAGAATCCGCCTGCAATGTGGGAGACCTGGGTTCAATCCCTGGGTTGGGAAGATCCCCTGGAGAAGGGAAAGGCTACCCAGTCCAGAATTCTGGCCTGGAGAATTCCATGGACTATACAGTCCATGGGGTCACAAAGAGTCAGACACGAATGGGTGACTTTCACTTTCATTTTGCTGAAGCACAGTTTCTAGTATGAAAGCATACTTTCAAAGAAAAGTATGAGTAGATGATAAAGTTTTTGAATTCTTACACGTCTGACCATCTTTATCTTTTCATTTATTGATATTATATAGAATTCTAGAATGGAATAATCCCCTGCCTCCTGTCCCACCAAACGTTAGAAACATTGCTCTGCTCCCGTCTAGCGTCTAATGTTGCTGTTGAGAAGCTTAATGTCACTGTGGATTATTTTCCTCTGAATGTAAACATTTTTTTCTTTCTGAAAGTTTTCAGATTTGAATCCTGACTCCACCATCTCATGACTGTATACCTCTGGCCTCACTGGTTAACCTCTCTGTGCATCAGTGTTCTCATGGAATGAAAATAACAATAGCTACCTCTCTCAGTAGCATCATTATGAAAATTAAATGATTATTAGATTAGTACTCTGTAGGTACTATATAATGTGTTAGCTATTACTAATTATCCCTAGTATTCTAAAACTTCATTATGTGTCCTGGTTATTCCTTTTCCTTGAGTCTTGTTTCCTTCCAGTCTGAGAAGAAAAAATTTTTAAATAGATATAGCATTATTTCCTATCTTTTGTTTTCTTCATTCTTTCTTTCTGGAATTTTTATGATATGGTTGTTGGATCCTCTGAATTGTCCTCTGATTTTCCTGTATTTTTTTTCCTTTTATTTTCCTTGTCTTTATCTTTTTGTATTAGGAGATTTTCCCCATCTTTTAATGCTTTTGTTTTTAAATTTCAATCATGATATTTACATTTCTGGGAGTTATTTATGTTTTTCTATTACTCATTCTTCATGGGATTCTTTCATTTTTTAATGGGTGTATTATCTTCTCTTCTCCCCCAAGGAAATTAATTATAGTAATTTTGAAATTTTCCTCCATTTCCTTTGCTTTTTATGTTCCCTTCCTTTTGTTTGGTTGGTTTTCTATTTTTTGTTTTAATCTTCCAATTTTCCATTTGATGCTTTCCTCCAAATGACTGGTGATCTTCTGTGTCTGTTTATACTTGAAAGTGGGGCACTAAAGAGCTGAGTAGATGTTCCCTGTGTTTGAGTATGGCTTTTTAGCTGGTGACCTTCATACTAAGGTGATCAGGTGATGAGCCTTACTTTTTACTAGGTGACCCCCAAGTGTTATTAAGTGGTAATCTTTTCTCTAGGGTTGTTTTATTTTTTTTTCGGAGAAAAAAGTCTACCATCTCTCTGTAGAATGTATGTTGCCTCTCTGTGCTCCCAGAGCAGGAAGTGAAGATTGCTGAGGTCCCTGTGGTTTAGTATTTTAGACTGTCACTTAATCCCTCAACTTTTATATTCATCACTCAGCCGGGTATATTAGAGTACATGTATTTATTTGATTTTTCTAATATAAGTCTTTATTTTCTTGTATGTAGATGGTTAGTTCCTGGTGGCTCAGATGGTAAAGAATCTGCCTGCAGTGCAGGAGACCTGGGTTTGATCCCTGGATTGGGAAGATTCCCTGGAGGAGGACATGGCAACCCACTCCAGTATTCTTGCCTTGGGAATCCCCGTGGATAGAGGAGCCTGGCAGGCTGCAGTTCATGGGGTTGCAAAGTGTCAGACACGACTGAGTGACTGAACACAGTAAGGGCTAAAAGTTCAACTACAGGGATTTAAGATTGAGTAGTGAGGGAGCAGAATGGAATTATCATCACATGTACATTTAACTTCGGTTCAATGGTACGTATTTGTGCATGTGTACTTCTTATTTCATATTGTGCATTGCTGTATACCACACCATATTGTACACTTATACATGTTACTAAACATGGTTGTATACACAGAATTATGCACAACACCCTTTAAATAATTTAAAGACTTTTTGAAGGTAATTTTTTTACTACATTTGATTTTCACATTAAGACCTGACTTTAGAACCTACCCCCTACATAATATGTACCTCCATCGTGGTCAGCATGGACCACATAGGTACAGACTGCTGTGTGCTGGGTCTGATTTGACATGTGTGGTGGCAGAGACTTGCAGAAAAGGTTCTGGGGCTAGGGAGAAGGAGTCATCTGGTTCTCTTTCTGTTCTTACTTTACAACTGCTAGCTTTATGATGGAAGAAATTACTTGATTTTTGTCCTCCAGGTTTTTCCTTTGTAAATTCTGAAACCCATTAATTTAGCACATAGGAAAAATTATATAAAATATTTGACCTCTTAAAAAGACATTTATGATTTGCCTTTTCGACAATCAAGCCTCTTCAGTGTATCTTTAGCTGTCTTATTAAACTAGAACAGAAGACTTGCCTGTTCTAAAGATATTGTTGAGTAAACTACTGAACTGCTTTAGAAATATAGCTATGGGAAGTAAATCCAGTTAGCTTAAATTAAAAACAAATGAACAAACTTGGTTTTCTTCTCACTGTATAAGAAATACATATTAGAAATTTTGGAAGATAAAAGTATAAAAAAAATCACCATTAAGTCTTTCATTCAGAGATAACTGTTAATATTTAGTTGTATTTTTTTCAAACTTCTTAAAGTACGTGTTTAAAATTATTTTAACAAAACTGAGATTAAATTTTATATCTAGTGTTATATGCTGTTTTTCCTTTACCATTATATAATAGTTATTTCTCTAAGTTATTAAATAACTTTCATTATCTTTATTTTGTATATTATCTCAATTGATATAATACCCCAAGTCATATAGGTAACCTAATGTGCAATTTTTTTGGTGTAGATTTTATATTATCCATTATGGAGGGACCTTAATGTTTTGACAGTGCCTCCTATTTTGTAGTATAAAAAAGAAAACTAAACTTTTCCCTTCTGATAGATGTTTAAATCAATGATTATTCTTTTAAAAAATCTGAAAAATTTTTGATATGGTACTTAGAACTTTGAAAGGCTTGTTGATAAGGCAGTGTCTCAGTAATTCATTTTCAGTTTATCTCTTTTTGCTGTTATGTCATCTTGGAAAAACAGTTTAAATCCTTTGGGTCTCAATTTTCCCATTTATAAAATGAGAATAAGCTAGATAATTTAAATCTCCATTGGCATTTTTATTTTTATTTGTCCTAAATTTACTTCTTCCTATCATATCATGTTTATATTTGTCAGTTTATCACTTAACATTGCTCAACTCAACTGTGTGTGTGTGTGTATGTAAAAATGCGTGTGTGTGTGTCTGTGTATATATAGAGAGAATCACACAGTATATAGTGTATATAGTAATTTTCTCCTGTCTGGGTGTACCACAGTTTATCCACTCATCTATTGAAGGACATCTTTGTTGGGTTTCCAAGTTTTGGCAATTATGGATAAAGCCACCAAAAACATTGTGTGCAAGTTTTTTTTATGGTATAAGATTTAAACCTATCTAAATAAACCAAATTTTCATTTACACACTTTTTTCCATTTATTTTTCATCTTCTAGTCTTTAAAAATGTTTAAACCTAGAAAAGTTAGAAAATATAATTCTCAAAGCCTGAATCAATAAATATGTATGCTGCTGCTGCTGCTGCTAAGTCACTTCAGTCGTGTCCGACTCTGTGCGACCCGACAGACGGCAGCCTACCAGGCTCCCCCGTCCCTGGGATTCTCCAGGCAATGAGGCCTTATAAAATTTGATTAATTTTAGGGTGCTATCAGTTTTATACCATAATTTATGTGTCACTGAAGAACAAAGAAAACAACCCATGATAAGGAAAAAGGGACCCAATTAAAAAGCTAGGACACTGCAAGTCTACAACTTAGGTAAATATAAAATTAAAAGGGAAATAAACTTTCCCACAGAAAAGGACAGAAAAGCTTCCACTTCTCAACCTTGGCACTGAGTCGAGGGAGTTAAAAAGAACTTCCCTGAGAATTTGAATTGTAAGCCAGTACTGATTCAGGTTTTCAGCCTGAATTCATGCTGCAGTATTGTACAAAACCGGAGAAGGCAATGGCACCCCACCCCAGTAATCTTGCCTGGAAAATCCCATGGACGGAGGAGCCTGGTAGGCTGTAGTCCATGGGATTGCTAAGAGTCAGGCACAACTGAGTGGCTTCACTTTCACTTTTCACTTTCATGCACTGGAGAAGGAAATGGCAACCCACTCCAGTGTTCTTGCCTGGAGAATCCCAGGGATGGGAAGCCTGGTGGGCTGCCGTCTATGGGGTCACACAGAGTCGGACATGACTGAGCGACTTCACTTTCACTTTTTACTGTTAGGCATTGGAGAAGGAAATGGCAACCCACTCCAGTGTTCTTGCCTGGAGAATCCCAGGGACAGAGGAGCCTGGTGGGCTGCTGTCTATGGCATCGCACAGAGTCAGACACGACTGAAGCGACTTAGCAGCAGCAGCAATGAGGCCTTACATTGCAAGTGGGTTTGCAAAAGTAGGTGCATTTTATAATTAAAGGACTGGGAGTTCCTTTCTAACATTTTGCCTTGGGGCACAGATTTGAATTTTAGTTAATGTACAACTAATAAACCTAAATGACTTAATTCTTGATTTTGAAAGAAACGATGAAGAGATGATAATGTTAGCTCTGTTATGTTGAATTAAAAATGATGCAATGATACCTGCCTATTAGATACTGGACTTTTACAAGTGACATTAAATGAATATAAAATGATAACAATTTTGGCTTGTATTCCAACCATTGGCTGGAGGTGAAAGATGCCAGCTCCCTCTGTCTCTTTTTCATTTCCACATTTTTGCCCTTCTCTCTCCCATTTTTTTAGAATATAAATTAAATTTGAGAATAAAAAGTAGGATCACAATATGAATTTATAGGATCAGGTTTTCATCACATCTGGCTTTTTAAGTACTTGATTGTTTTTAAATGGTTCATTTTCAGTGTTAGAAAATGTATTTCACATTAACTGTCTGATTGAAATATTTTAAATTTAACATTGTATCATATCCTAGGGCTACCTATTTATTTTAGCCTTGTTTCAAGAGAATCTGTAAATGTAATATATAAGAATTTGATGAGCCTTCGTTTGAATATCAACATTTGAGAGAATTTAGTTTTTGCTCCTAAAATTATCCTTAAACAAGTTATATTTAATTGATTGTGATTAATGATGTATAAATACTATTGATATTTTTTCAGCATTCTTTGTAACTCACATAAATTTTTCAGAATCTTTCTTATAAGCCCTGATTACCAATAGAAATGTTTATTTCTATAAAAACATTCTTCACTCAAAAATTTTTATTCACTTCAAAATTTAAATTGTTTTAATTTTTAAGTAGACTGTTTAACAGAAAGACTTAAATGGTTTAGAATGAGTTAATTGACTTGTCAGTGAATCCCAAATTAACAGAGGTTATATAAAGGTTGTTGGTGTTCCCACAAAATTCCAGGTATTACTTATTTTACTTCCATATTATATAACATAACTTTAGAAGGTAATATGTAAAGTGTGGATTATTGCAGTATATACAAACACTGTTTTTGTATTGACTAGATTATTGCAGAAATATATTTTTTAAAATGGAAGTCTTTGAAAAGACCAAACTTATTATTTTGGTCTTTTAAATAAAACTTGTTTATTTTAAAAAATAACTTTTCATTGCTTTTTGTCATCCTAACTTTTCTCTGAGGTAAGGAGATTGGATATCTTTTGCCCACTTTTATAAATGAGGTATGGGGAGGGAGGTGGGAGGGGGGTTCAGGATGGGGAACATGTGTACACCCGTGGCGGATTCATGTTGATGTGTGGCAGAATCAATACAATATTGTAAAGTAATTAGCCTCCAATTAAAATAAATAAATTTATGTTTTTTAAAAAAAGAAAAAAAATAAAAAATGAATACCTAAAAAAAAATAGATGAGGTAGAGTGATTTGTCAAAAGTCACATCAAAGTAAGTTGTAGAATTGAGATTAGAGTGGATATTTTTGACTTAGTTTAATTTTTTTTTTTTTGCATTATGGTACTAAACAGTCATTCACAGTATTTTGCCATAATCAGTGATACCGTTTTGTTTCACTGTCTATTACAGGAGATAAATCTTAACTCACTAGTAACTCTTCAAACAATGTGACCAGAAGACTTTACTTTGGGGGGCTTGGGGTAGGAATGATAATATACTTAATTTTTGATGGTCTAATCCTAATGAGGAAGTAGGTATTTAGCTGGAAATAAACCGTACAGTAAGTACTGGTCAACTTTTGTCTTTTAGCTAGAACAGTAAAGCAGTAGCACTGGGTAAATGTCACTGGGAGAAGCTAACAGGAGCAGTTCAGGGCTAGAACTTTAGATTTCATCATGTGGTCCTGCTGTGCGCTATTGCATCCAATAAGGGATTCTTCTGTACTTTCTGTTACAGATGCTGAAAATTTCTTCTAAGGAGAAATATCCCTTATTTACTTTTGTAAATGGTCATTCCAGAGACTATGATTTTACATCTACTACAACCAACGAAGAAGACCTTTTCTCAGAGGATGAAAAGAAAAGAATAAAAAGATTTAGCACAGAAGAGTTTGTCTTGCTGTAAAGAATAGCACATTTGTGCTTGATGAGAAGAAATCCTTTGAAGGTGGAAAAATGAAGAGAAACAAGTACATTCAAAACTGGTTTATTTTCACCAGTATCTTAATTTTATATGTTCTTTTAAACAAAAGAGCATTTGAAAATATACACATTTTAAAGATATTTTTCTGAAAGAGAAATGATTTACTGAATCCTGATTTCTAATAAATATTAAGTGATTCTATTTCCCTGAAGTTCTGCTAATGATAAATCTACCTTAACTGCAAATCTTCTAGTCTTCAAATTCTTCCACTGGGGTCCACTATTCTCCTGGAGGTTTTCCGGTATTGGGCCCCCCAAATGGCATCACCCAATAGTTTCAAAAGCTTCAGTTTATACTAATCACCAGAAGACCAGAGAAAGAATCTTAAGTGCTGCCTAAGCCCCCTGATATTAATGCAACCAAAGGACACTTTTGGATATATCTTGATATATTAAATAGTAATTTTTAGCTGTGATATGATACAATTATATGAGAATTTTGAGTTAAGGTAATACTTAACAGTATGATTCTTTAACGGTTTTTTATTTTGCCTGCTGTTAGCCTTCTCTGAGGAATAAAGGTAAAGTATTGGTTTCCCCACAGATTTAAAGGTTATATTACTAATAACAACTACATCTAATCAAAGCAGATAAAGGCAAAATTGTTGTTTCCTATCTCAAAAATGAAATTTATGGAAACTTGACTTATTTTACAGTTTTGAAATCTAAAGATAAGTACCAAGAAAGCTATCATTAGATGTTCTTCTATGTGATTTTTGCTATTTGTATAAATCAGTGTGGTGGTGTTTAGAACTGAGACCATCTATAAGGTAAATCTGCCTTAAGTGTATTATGTATTATTAAAGACAAATTTGTAATAATAAAAATATGAGTTACTATTGAGTCAGGTTTACAAAGTAAGTACTTTAATAAAGATATAAGAACATAAAATACCTTTGTTTTGGTTTTAATGGGATTATTTTAATCCTTTCACTTGAAAAATCATTGTCTCAAATGAATCCTGTTTATTTATAATGAAGGCAAATATTGTTGCTTTGAAAGCAAAATATTAACTTATTTTATGAAGCTTCCATGTTTTAGTGTGAAAAAGTGACTCATAAAGACATAAAATTCTGTATCATTTGAACTCATTGATTTTTTTTTTCTCCGTCAGGAAGCCTGTTTGTTAGGTTTAGAGTTGCATGCAAAACAGAAACAGAGAGTGGGCAGATAGATTGCTTTGGTATGCCCGATGAGAGAGATCAGGTTTGGCATTTCCCAGTGAAGATAGTTACTGAATTGAAAAAACTATCAGAAATCTAAAATTTTCCTTTATCCTAGATGAAATCTGGACAAGTTAAGTCTAGTACTGATTTTCCTAGTATGCAAAAGTAGTATAGGTACAAGAAGCCAGTGGTACACCCGGTTTTATACAATGCAGCTTTATACACGATTTTTCACACTCTAGTTCCTTCATCTAAAGTATTACAGTTGGTTATTCCTACATACCTGCAGTAGTCACAGGATTCTACCAATATAACAAACACATCAGATGAGAGCACCATATCTTCAAATGAATCAGAACTGATTGTAAGTGTCCTCTTACAATAACTATATAGAAGCTTAGAATTAGAGAATAGCATTCTGTTATTGTCACAGCATATTTGGGGATCATTTTTAAGTAGGAATTGGAATGAGACAAAATTGCACCTGGACAAAGTTGAGGTGAGAGGAGGCAGAAACTTCTTTTCCATTGAATATATATTGAGGATACTCAGAATATTGCAGAGACAAGACAGATCTTAAAACACAATCATTCCCACATCTGAGAGTAAATGGTTAGGATCAGCAATTATCAGAATAATAAATGCATAAAAAGCATTCAACCAATATGCATGAATGAATGCATGTGTTCTTGGCAGTTGAGAGATAGACTGATGGATATATCTTACTTATTAATAATAGAGAAATCAGCTACAGCCAAGGACCAGCCAGAAGTTGTGCTAATCTTTTATAGGAAAGGCAGCAACAAGACTACATTATTAGAATAGATGTTTCAGACTTTGAACACAAATTTCATTTCAAGTTCTGACAGCCAGTAAACTCAGTCAATAAAGCTATTGGATGATCTCTTTCAGTCTGGAATAAAAGGAAAGTAAAAAAGGACAAAATTCTAAGATGGGTGTTCTGTTAGAATTATGATAGAAGGATCCTCCATTTGGACCTCAATATTAAGATACTAGATTTTACCATTAACATTTCAGAAATGAATTTTTAAAATATTTGATGTGACTTTTTGGTGGTGAAGGTTTCTTTACTCTCTTCTTCATAAAATTTGACACTTTGAATCCCTTTTTGTCAGTGTATTAACTGGCAACAGGCAATCTTGAGAGTCATCATTTGTTGAATGACTGAATGGAAAGATCCTTTATAGTGTAAGTCTATCCAAAAGAATTTCCCTGAGGTATCCATTTTTCTGTTTTTACATTAAACCAACCCCATTAAATTTGTATTAGTGAGAAGACAGCTTCAGAGAATTAAAAGTTAGGTCACTTTTCTATTCTGTTAACCTGTGTGCTTAGTCGCTTCAGTCGTGTCCAACTCTTTGGGACCCCATGGGCTGTAGCCTGCCAGGCTCTTCTGTCCATGGGGATTCTCCAGGCAAGAATCCTGGAGTGGATTGCCATACCCTCCTTCAGGGGAACTTCCAGACCCAGGAATTGAACCCAGGTCTTCTGCCTTGCAGGCAGATTCTTTAACAGCTGAGCCACCAAGGAAGCCCAAGAGTACTGGAGTGGGTAGCCTATCCCTTCTCCAGGAGAACTTCCAGACCCAGGAATCGAACTGGAGTCCCCTGCATTGCAGGCGGATTCTTTACCAGCTGAGCTACCAGGGAAGCCCGTTAACCTGAGGATGTAGCATTGTCCAAGGACAAACATATCTAAAATATATATATGTCAATTTCCTCTTATTTTTAGAAGAGTGGAGACAAAAGAGTAAAAATAACTTATCTGTATAGTCTGTCTAATTTTAAGTCAAAAATCTCTATTTTTTAGAGATCTCTAGTTACTTTTTATTATTCCATGCCAGAAAGTGCTGTGTTTCTGGTAAAATCATACTAATTCAGTCTTTTTTTCTTTTCCTTTTCTCCACTGATTTCTTTGCTACTAGGAGAAAGTTTTATTTTCATGGTTTATCACAGTTCACTTTCAGTAGCTTGCATTGTACATCTGTGTCTTGACTATTTTCATATACCGTCGTAAAAACACTGAAGGATTTTTTCCGAAAGTGGGAGACAGGAGGAAGAACAGATAATGAAAAAATGCTTTGAAAATATTAAATCACTATATGAACTTCTATTGAAATAGAGACAAGGAGGATACTGAGAATTTAAAATAATAGTGAAATAGAAGCAAGATATCCAGAATATATTGATAGAGGTAATTTCTTAGAAAGGATGATGGATTATTATTTTCTATAAAAAAGCAGAGCAATGTCTTTCAAAAAATTTTAGGAGAATAAATACTTAGCCAGTGATATTTATTATAGCCTCAGTATTGTCAATTAACCATACTTTAATAGTACTATATTATTCAACATTTAAACTGAATATCTTGAGGTACCAATTTGAAAAGTTCAAACATCAAACCAGGAAAAACTGGAAACATCGTGGAGATCAAACCCAGTCAATCCTAAAGGAAATCAACCCTGAATAGTCATTGGAAGGACTGATGCTGAAGCTGAAGCCCCAATACTTTGGCCACCTGATGTGAAGAGCCAACTCATTGGAGAAAACCCTGATGCTGGGGAAGATTGAAAGCAGGAAGAAAAGGGGACAACAGAGGATGAGATGGTTGGATGGCATCACCAACTCAATGGACGTGTTTGGGCAAACTCTGGGAAATAGTGAAGAACTGGGAAGCCTGGCGTGCCGCAGTCCTTGGGGGTCACAGAGTCAGACATGACTGAGCGACTGAACAACAACAAGTTGATTCTAAAATGTAAATTTTCTATTATTTTATAGTTTGAATCTTAGGTCAGTTTAGAAATCTTTAGCATTTTTGTGTGATTTTCATGATTCTACAAAAGTCTTCCTCATTGTCTATAAACTCTGGAAAATATATTTAGAATCAGTATTGTAGACACGTTTTTGAATTAGCATTTTCCTCTTTCTTTCTTACAGTCCTCCTCAACTTTACTGGGGGCAAGCAATGGCCCAAAACATTCACAACTACTATAAAATTTCACTTATCCTCTCACAGTAAGAAAACTTTGCTAAAAGTAGAGAATACCGATTTGTGTTAGGTAGAAAAATTATTGTGCCACCCTCTAACCAATTCCTCCAGAAATTGAGAAGCTCAGTCTTCCCCTATTTTAAGTCAATAGTCATTAGATACTGGTGTCATTCAAGAATGAATCACAAAAAATTCTACAGAGAATTATCTTTCATTTAAGTTATTAAAAAATATAAATATAGTACCTATTTATATTTTATACTCAGATTATATAATAAGAATTGGGAATTCATGGGTTTTAAAAGAAGTAATAAGCAAGAAAGGTAAACAAAGGAAAATAAGTCCAATAGTAGTCTGATAATAGAAAGGATGAATTACTGATGGCAAGTTAGCGTGTCTAGGCAAATACACCATACCAGACTGATACAGATAAAAAGTATGAAATAAAAAGGCTTGAAGGCTGGTGCTGGGATGATTTAAAATTTGGTGTAGACATTGGAAGAAAATAAATACTGATCCCAAAGGGTAGATATGTGGCTTCCATGTTGCACAACTAATGAATGGCACTTCTGGAATTGTACAGTGTGGCATTCTTGTAGCTAACATCTACACGCATGCCTGCATGCTCAGTCGTGTCCAACTCTTGGCAGCTCTGTGGACTGTAGCCTGCCGGACTCCTCTGTCCATGGGATTATCCCAGCAAGAATACTGGAGTGGATTGCTATTTCCTACTCCAGGGGATCTTCCTGACCCAGGGATCAAACGTGTGTCTTCTGTGGCTCCTACATTGACAAGTGGATTCTTTACCACTGAGCCACCCGGGAAGCTCTAATATCTACATACTACTTGCTAATTTACTCAGCACTGTTTTGATCTATTACGTTGTATTAAATTGAACCTAAAATGGGGAATTAGACCTGGGATTAAAGAGACAATTAAGCAGTCCTGAGACTTGGATGATCTCATAATGGCAAAAGTCAGGAGAGTCCACAGTTAGGACTCTCATTAGTTATCAAAGTTTTAATGGAGAGATACCTGGGTCAGGAAGATCCTCTAGGGAAGGGAATGGCAACGCACTCCAATATTCTTGCCAGGACAATCCCATGGACAGAGGAGCCTGGTGGGCTACAGTCCATGGGGTCACAAAGAGTTGGATACGACTGGGCAACTGAGCACACGTGCAGGCACACATCAATTATTTCCAAGAAACTTTAAGTAGATGTCATAGGAAAAAATCCACCTACACTTCTGGTACCTCAATGTCACTTGTCTATATTCTCTTCTTTTTTGTGTTTAATAAGTTGAATTTTGATACTTATTTTTAAAATTTAACTGCATTCTATTTGATGGAGAGAGCCACCAGTCTTTCAACTTTTTATTTGTGCAGTGATGTCGTTTCTCTGACTTTTTTTTGTAGTCCTACCTGTGTCTTGTGACTATTTCCTAAACCTGACCCACTGACTTAGCAACTAAACAACAGCAATGATCATTTATATATTAATTATATGAAATTTGACACCTACATTTCTTAACATGTGCACGTTCATTTTTGTATTTTCCTGTCATGTTTACAAAATAAGGAGAAATGGAATGTTAAACTAATATTGTGTAAGCTTCTACACAAAGATCATGCTATTAACTGGCACACAGCATCAGCTCAGAGCTCGTAGTGCTTCTTTGTCAGCTGATGTTCCAAAGTCTAACTTTTATATTTAAGGTCATTTAGGAGACAAGAGCAGGTGTTTCAAAAGTAAGACTTTACATATTCACTTAATACTACTAGTTTGTAAAAAATTATGAATCCTTATATTTAGGGAAAAACAGATACTTCGTCTCTCTGTTGAGCTCCAGTGGTACACCGTGGAGATGGCACTAAAGAACTGGTTAAACTAGAGTCAGACTGGCTCTCCTCAAATTGAGACTTCAGCACTTACTAGCTACATGTGTGTGTGCTAAGTCGCTTCAGTTGTGTCTGACCTTTTGCAGCCCTGTGGACTGTAGCCCGCCAGGCTCTTCTAGTATCCAGGCAAGAATACTGGAGTGGGTTGCCATGCCCTTTTCCAGGGGATCTTCCTGACCCAGGGATCGAACCTGTGTCTCTTGCATCTTTTGTATTGACAAGTGGGTTCTTTGCCACGAGCGCCACCTGGGAAGCCCTACTAGCTACATGACCTTGAGCAAATAATTTAATCTCATCTATAAAATATGAATAATAGTAACTATCACATTGGGCTATTGTGAGGATTAAGTGGAGAGGAAACATGCAAAAACACATAGTGAGTACTCAGTAAGTGTTAACCTTTAAAACTATTGTCAAGATTTCATTCATCTCTGTCTTAAGATTTGGAAAGAGAGTATGCTTAAAGAGAGTATGCTTTTTTTAAAACTGGCATTGAAGACCAAGAGTTAGAAAAGAAAAAACAAAACAAAACAAAAAACAACCTAAAACTTCTTAATTCCATTCCAGTATTGAGTGTCAGGCTCTGCAGAATACCTTGAGGTAATAAAAATGACGTTGCTTCTGTCAGGAAGCTTAGAAATTTACCTAAGCGTAGGGGAAATACACACAAAGAAATGGCCACACTTTGTAGAGGAAGAGAAGACTTAAAATAGAAATTCTCTAACATAGAATTGTATTTTGTTTCATAAGAGCGCTCACAACTGGTTATGGAAATTAGGAACATCTTCATGGAAGAGGCAGCATTTGAGATGAGCCCTAAAAGTCTGATATATAGGCAGGGACGAAGTAAGTATTGGGGCTAATAAGGAAACAGCACAAATCCCTTGGGGCACATTTGAGGTACATGTGGCCAGTTTTGGTTGTGCTACTAACTAGGGAGCACTAGTGGCATTTAGTAAGGGGATAATGATGATAAACATTCTGCAATGATGTGGATAGAAGAATAAGTGATAAGAATGAAACATATGTCAAAGCTATATTACTGAAGGTCTTGAGGGTCATGCTGAAATTTACATGTAAGTAGGTAGATGCCTCCGAGTAGGAAATGGCAACCCACGCCAGTATTCTTGCCTGGAAAATTCCATGGACAGAGGGCTTGATGGGCTTCAGTCCATGGGGTCGCAAAGAGTGGGACAAACTGAGCATGTGTGAGTGAGGTAGATGTCTGGGAGAGAGCCACAGGGGGAAGGATGCTATGATGGAGGGAAAAAACGGGCATAGAAGTCAGAAGAACTGGGGTTTAGCTCTAACACTTTAAAATATGAAGATTTAAAATTGGAATATGATTTCTCAAGCCCTACCCTTCGAGACTGTTCTACTTTGATTAATTCTATAGTCTATGGATGAAATTAGTAAATTTAAATGGGGCTGAGGAAAGGTCAGTCATTTAATGTAGAGGTTCTTAACCTGATGAACCCATGAGTAGAATTCAAGGGTCTGTGAACTTGGATGTGAAAAAAAATTACATCTTTATTTTCCCTATCATCTAACTAAAACAGCATTTTCTTCCACATTCTTCCAGAATGTAGGCAAAAATATATAGTAATATCAACAGTACCCAGGACATTGTCACTAATAGAAATCATACATTCTTTCATGATCATTGTTGATATGGTTATCTTGAAATATTTATACTGCTCTGAAATTACAGTTAGGACTTGCTGCTAGGACTTATTAATGTATTGATGAAGACACAAATCAATTATTTTATATCACAAAGTTTAAAATATTTTAATAATTATTCCCCTGATAACTATGTAAGTTTAATTTCTGTTTAAAAATATTTTATTGAGAATGGGTCCATAGACTTTACCAGACTCCCAAAGGATTTAAAGTGAGGAAGTGGAACAAACAGAAAGATAGAAGATTGTGTGGATCATAGGCAAGGCTTGAAAAATGGAGCATTTTGGTGTTGAAGTAAATGGATGCACATCAGGAGGAGCGGGGTGAGAGATGAAGATAGAGCAGCACCTGGAGGCAGGAATGCAAAGTCAACCCCATTCCAGTGGGAGATATTCAGATGGAAGGAAGAGTTGCTGTTCATTTCAGTTCAGTGGCTCAGTCGAGTCCGACTCTTTGCGACCCCATGAATCGCAGCACGCCAGGCCTCCCTGTCCATCACCAGCTCCTGGAGTCTATCCAAACCCATGTCCATCGAGTCGGTGATGCCATCCAACCATCTCATCCTTATGGTCCCCTTCTCCTCCTACCCTCAATCTTTCCCAGCATCACGGTCTTTTCCAATGAGTCAGCTCTTTGCATCAGGTGGCCAAAGTATTGGAGTTTCAGCTTCAACATCAGTCCTTCCAATGAACACTGAGGACTGATCTCCTTTAGGATGGACTGGTTGGATCTCCTTGCAATCCAAGGAACTCTCAAGAGTCTTCTCCAACACCACAGTTCAAAAGCATCAATTCTTCTGCTTTCAGCTTTCTTCACAGTCCAACTCTCACATCCATACATGACCACTGACCACTGGAAAAACCATAGCCTTGACTAGATGGACCTTTGTTGACAAAGTGATGTCTCTGCTTTTTAATATGCTGTCTAGGCTGGTCATAACTTTCCTTCCAAGAGCAAGCGTCTTTTAATTTCATGGCTGCAATCAAAATCTGCAGTGATTTTGGAGCCCCCCAAAATAAATTCAGCCACTCTTTCCACTGTTTCCCCATCTATTTTCCATGCAGTGATGGGACTGGATGCCATGATCTTAGTTTTCTGAATGTTGAGCTTTTTTTTTTTTTTTTAAATATTTATTTATTTGACTGTGCCAGGTCTTAGTCACAGCATGTGGGATCTAGTTTCCTGACCAGGGATCGAACCCAGGCCCCTCTGCATTGGGAGCTCAGAGTCCTAGCCACTGGACCACCAGGGAAGTCCCATGAATGTTGAGCTTTAAGCCAACTTTTTCACTCTGTTGGTTGAATTTAAATGAGAATTTAGTATTGCCAATTGATGCTTTCAAACTGTGGAGAAAGCATCCACAGTTTTGGAGAAGACTCTTGAGAGTCCCTTGGACAGCAAGGAGATCAAACCAGTCAATCCTAAAGGAAATTAACTCTGAATGTTCAATAAAGGACTGATGCTGAAGCTCCAATACTTTGGCCACCTGAAATGAAGAGATGACTCATTGTAAAAGACTCTGATGCTGGAAAAGACTGAAGGCAAAAGGAGAAGAGAGCGGCAGAGGATGAGATGTTTGGATGGCATCACCAACTCAATGAACAGGAACTTGAGCACACTCCGAGAGGGTGAAGACAGGGAAGCCTAGTGTGCAGCAGTTGGTGGGGTGGAAAAGAGTCAGACACAACTTCGTGACTGAACAACAAGTATTGCCAAAGAAAAATTTGAGTTAATGTGAAGAGAAGACTCAATGGACATGAACTTGAGCAAGCTCCAGGAGTTGGTGAAGGACAGGGAAGCCTGGCATGCTGCAGTCCAAGGGGTCACAAAGAGTCGGATATGACTGAGGGACTGAACTGAACTGAAGAAAAAAATTAATGAATGCAATGATGATAACAATAGCAACAGCTGCCATTTATTGGGTACTTTACTAAGTATTTTATTAAAATGTATTATTTCCTTAAATCTACACAAAAATCCTGGGAAGTTAATTATTTTTATTACCATCATTTTACAGATGAAGAAACTAATGTGTCAGATATGGTAGCTTGCCAAGTTAGCACAGCTGATAATTTGCAGGGCTGGGGTTTAAACCTCTCATGATTCCAAAGGCTTTCTAGTTTTCTCTGGAAGGTAGTGAGTTAGTGGCTCAAAAGAACCTAGAAGTGGATGCTAGTGAAAATGGCCCAGAGAATGAAGGACAACTGAGCTGGATGGGAATAAAAGTAGGGCTGCCCGTGGAAGAGAAGCCTTTGACCTAACATAGCAGCATTGTGGAAAACTGGGATTAAAGACATAGTCAGTTTGAGGAGGTTGAGTAAGAGAAGAGATGACACGCGACAGATTGGCTTACATTTTACTGGCTTTGCGAATCAGATTCCTGTTGTTTCAGAAACTGCTAAATAGATGGGAAGTTTACGTAAGATGCTCCTTTTCTCTCTTCCCTTCACATAGTACATCCTGCTCACCCTGAGGTGAAGAGTCTGATCTTAGTAGCCTTATGAAGCGAGCCTTCTCTTCTTTGCCTGGCCTTCAGACCCCAATTTTCCAGAGACCACAATTGAGAAAGACCTTTTGTTACTATACAATAGAGGGAAAACTCCCAGTGGTAGAAAGCAGACTGAGGACTTTGCAAAATATAGCAAGTTCATGTCTGCTAATATGTTAAGTTATTTGGCCTCCCTAGTTTAAGCAGTGATTTGTTGTTTTCATGCTAATACAAATTCTTGTATTAATAGGAGCATGGCCCTGGGTTTCTTCATCCGCCTGGGAAAAAATTACTTGTTTGATGGTAAACAAAGAACAGAAGAATTGATTCACTGTCCTCGTTTTAAAAAAAGATGGTATGAAGCAATAGTGGAATAATTTTAATTGTAACCCTCTAACACATGCAATCAGTAAGATCATTTGTGTTCTGTTTTTAGGAAATGGAGTATTAAAGAGTACATAGTGCATTAGAAATGCAAAACATGACCGCATGTTCTCAGGATTTTGTCAGTGTTACATGAAAGAGCACTTGTATTGGGATGCTCAGCTCTGAGGGTATTCTCTGTTCAGTGTGTATTTACAGAGATGTATGAATATTTGATTAATGAGTCATGGTCTCTGGAGAAATTTAATAACTGTATTGCTGTACAAAGCCAGGCCCTTAACTGTTAACACAGCTGCCAATAGTGTCATTGACACTGCAACCCTTTCTGAATCTAATATATTCTGTGGAGTAAATTCCTTGGTCAAAAAAAGATCTCTGAGAGACATTATTCAGTTATCTGTTTTGAACTTTACTCAATTTACAGGCTCTGATTTGTAAAGATTTTTCCAGTGAAAACAAGCAGTGATATGGAAACTTTAAAATGACCTATTTTAAATGGTTACTTTTCCCAGAAATTAGTTGAAAAATCATTGATAAACAAAAAGCAATTGATAATTCTCTTCAAGATCATCTGTCAGGAATTTAGCAGTAATGTTGTCTTGCTTATCATACAAGAAATATCTACGAGAAGTAGAAACATGAGATACATTTATGATGTAGATATAGATCTCAGATCTATTTGCATGCCATAATCTACATTCATTATTAAACATAATTTAATGCTTTTTCAGGAATTATGGAAGACTAATTTATCCCTTCTTCATCTATTTTTCTGTTTTTAATATCTGTGGAGAAATCAATTCTAACTTTCAAAGTTAGGTAGGTATTTTACTATTGTTACCTCATTTAACTGCTTGGGTAACAGGGAGAAATGTCAAAAAAAGATAAATTTAGTGCAGAAGCTTTTGCTGGAAGCTGTAACTGCAGGTGAGAATTATCCATGCTATGCAGAATTTCCTGCAACACTTCTCCTTAGGGCCACAATGCATTATAGCAGACGTATAATGAAGCTGCTATAAAATCTCTGGTAATTAAGGGGGATTTGACAGTAATTGCAACAGTGAATCAACTTAATTATTACCTGCTTCAAAGAGAGCTAACCTGATGTTATAATCTAACCTTTTCTACTTTTAAAATGGGAGATTACACAAGTATATGTAGCATTTAAGAATTAAATCTGTTGAGATAGAATTGCATTAATATACTTCTAATATACATTTTATGCACATGTACACATCAGCCTCTCAAGGAGAACTAGAATTAGGCTCTCTGTCATCCTCTGAAGTTATCTGGTATGCTCTGAAAATTGAACCAAATCCACACCTCTGATTCAAGTCTGCTTCTCCTCAAGCCCAGACAGATTTACCTTGATTATGCTTTACCTGACTTCCCCAATATAAAGGATGTTTTCTTAATATTAACATGTAAAGAAAAGAAACACCATTATTATTATTACTGTTTGCATTTAGATGACTAACTCTTAGAATCTCAAATCTCATCAAGAGCTACAAGCAAGCTGGTATGAAAGTGAAGATGTAGAATCATCTGAAAACTCTTACATAACTTGGTATATTCAACCCTGGGTACAAAGAACAAGACACCCGAATCTCAACCCAAGTTCTGTCACTGGTAAAACTTCTTGTAAACTATATTCTCCTGTTTCCTGTGGACTGCTGTCTTCTTTCTCACAGGAGTGGGGATGGAGAAAGAAGTCAGTGCGATTTTTCAAGTTCATGTCATATACCATGTACTATTAAGGACTTAGAACAATTAATACCTGGTTCCGTGATTATGATTTGACCCCCCTCCCCCACATACACTGGCCAACTGCCCCTCTCTTTTCTGCTTTTAAGCCATGTCTTCATCAGCTTTAGCTTTACCTCTAGCCATATGAATTCTCTATAATTATAGAACTTCAGGACTGTTGTTTGGGAGCGTGAATCTTTTTGTATGGTTTTGTGTTTGCCTTATATGGAGACCCAATGATAGGCTGACTCATTTCATAAGAAACGATCCATGAGGCATAGATTTGGTACAGTTTGGGATGGAACAGTCTTACCTCCACTCTGTTTGCCAATGAACCAGAATTGATTCTCCATCTCAGGCAGCAGGTCTGCTGGGCAGGCTTTGATCATTGATCTTCATAAGATTCTTCTGGTATGTTGCAAATTCAGCCCGGATTCCCTGAAGGAAGATTGAGAACATGTGTTATATACCTTGTTTTCTAATGTTGCTTCATACCACTAACCAGATTCCCAATATAGGAACCAAATATGTATGGCTAATAATGAATAACTTATTAGGAAAATTAAGCAAAATGAGTTTTAATTTCAATTTGGTTACTAATTTGGGAAAAATTGTCTAGAACTTCTTTTCCTTTTATTCTTTTACTAGACTGAATTTCAGTTATTCCACGGGATTTCCTAAAACCCAATCCACTTGTTTGTCTGTTGGAAAACTTTTACCAAAGTGGAAGCTCACCTAAGGAGTGGCCTTTGTAAAGGTAGTTAGTACAACTTTCTAGGATTCATGTTGATATATGGCAAAACCAATACAATATTGTAAAGTAAAATAATAGTAATAATAAATAAATGATAAAAAAAAGTACCTATTTTGTGATCAGGTATTCTCCTGTTCCATGTGAGCCATGGTTGTCTTTAGTTCATGCTCATAACTTTTAATTTGCCAGGGATCAGTGATTTATGTAGGGTTTATCCCTCTGAGTTTTATCTTTTAGATGATTCATTCCTTGTTAGTAATGAGCAGAGGAGGTCAAAGGGCATGAAACTCAAATTAAATGATGTCTATTTGATAAAAAATGTAACAAGCCATGGAAAGAAGTTGGAATCATTGGTCAGATAAATAATCTTTGACTTACACATCTTGTCTATACACTTGATATAGAAAGGTAAACAAAGACAAATCTCTGCTCTCATGGAACTCATATTTAGTTGTAACTTCCATTTACTAAGTGCTTGCTATTCTAGGCACTTTATTTGCATTATCTCATTTTTATGCCAAAGACAGAAATCTACACTTCATAGGGAAGAAACTTGAGACTCAGAGAGATTAGTCAGATTGCCCAAGGCTACCCAGCTGGAAAATGATTCATTCAGGATTCCACCCCAGATCTATTTGATTCCATAAATGGTTGAAACTGCTCAATTTGGGGATTGTGTATGGAATTAATGAACCATATTTTTCTTTTCCTAGATATAAGTGAAAACTAACTTTACCATATTTACCAGGCCAAATATTTACCATATTTTACTATAATAATGTAATAGCCCTAAGCTTTTATTTTTGCTTGTTTTTTACATATAGACACATATGACACATTAATACCTGTTTCTGACAAAACCCAGAAGTTAGCAAGGTTTCATGAAGATACCTGAAATACAACAGAATTTTCAGTGTTAACATTTTCACTATCAGATATAACATAAGCACCAGTAAATTTTGAAGCTATTGTTGTTGTTGTTTAGTTGCTAAGTTGTGTCTGACTCTTTATGACCTCATGAACTATAGCCCATCAGGCTCTTCTATCTGTGGGATTTCCCAGGCAAGAATACTGGAGTGGGTTGCCATTTCCTTCTCCAGGGGATCTTCTCAACCTAGGGATCAAACCTGCATCTCCTGCATTGCAGGAAGATTCTTTTACCACTGAGCCAACTGGGAAGAACTTTGAAGCTGTTACCTTCCATGAAAAAGCTATTACCTTCTCTCAGTTCCTCTCAGATCTTTCCCATAAGCTAAACATGTACTAAGTTCTTTTGAACTTTATGAAGAATGGGTATCCTGCATGGTAAAGACAAATTATCTTACTTCTTTGTTCTTATAGAATGATGGAGTGAAAAAAATTAGGATTATGCTTTCTGAGAGAAAGTTAGTTATACAATCACCTCAATTATTCAAGGATAGAATATTAGATTAAGAATATATTCATTCCTGCCTTGGGCAATAGAGAAGGATTTTTTTAGTTGACAATAACAACAAGTTTGCAATAAGGGATTATGAGTGATCTGGCATGACCTAAAAAATGACGTATGTCTTTGAAAGGTGGCCAAGTTTTAGGAAATTTAAAGATTATCTAGTCCACTGTCTTCATTTTACAGATGAGGAAACTGAGGCCCCCAAAGATAAAATTACTTGCCCAAGTTACACAGCTACACAGGACAGAGCTCTAATTAGAATCCAGTTTTTTCTTTTAGCTGAGAGACAATTCGTTTTAGAGTTAATGTTAGGCAATTTGAATACAAAGAGCAGAACATCTACTGATGTCGTTTTAAAAGTCTACTCTTATTTAAGTAAATTGGATTGTTCAATTGACTTTCAAAACTAGAGTCTGGAAAAGAGATGGAGTTCTTCTTACAGAAGTTGCCTTTCCTCTGGTGTCCGGCTTGAGTGTTGATGTAGACTTGGGATAGTGAGTGAGTGAAACCATGAAGAGAGAAAATAGAAAACTATTTTCCCTGGTGGTCCAGTGGCTAAGACTCTGTGCTCCCAATGCAGAGGGCGCCGGTTTGATCCCTGATCAGGGAACTAGATCCCACATACCACAATTAAAGATCCCACATGCTGCAATGAAGATCTTAGATCCCATGTGCCACAACTAAGCCCTGGAGCAGCCAAATAAATAAATATTTTAAAGAATTTCTCTTAAAAAAAAAAACAAAAACAAAACCTAATAGCAGAGGGAATCAATCTGAGCTCCTTGAAAAATTCTACCCCTTCCTCCCAATTCATATCTTGGCTTTTTGTGTTATTGTTATTGAGTCACTTCTGCAAGAGGCATAGGAATACAGGTGATAACTACCAGTTGCCATAACTTCAAAAGGAGGGTAAGATATGAGAAAAAATGAATGGAGATCTTTAATGTAAAATCTGTTTCAGTTATCTATTGCCATATAACATATCACCTGAATATATCATGCCTTAACGTAAGAACGATGTCATTCCTGATGGTTCTGCAGGTGGATTGAGCTCAGTTACAAGGTTCTTCTGCTCCTCATGGTGAAGCTGCAGTCAGCTGTGTCTTGGACTAGGATATCCAAAATGGTCTCTTACTTCTAAGATCACTCTCAAGTTATCTCTTGTCATTCTAACCTGAACTTTTTAGTGCCTGGCAACACTTAAGAGAGCACAAATGTGGTAGCTTCTGGGCCTTCTCAAAGCTCATACCAGAATCTTGCAAGAATCACTTCTGCTAAGTTCTATTGAGCAAAAGCAACTCAAAAGACCAGCTCAGATTTACAGCTAGAGGAAAAACATTCCATTTACTGAGGAGAAAAATGGCAAAGAATTTTGTGACCACCTTTAATCCATTATAATCTTGTGTCTAGATCTCAGTTTTTGTTTCTCAATCAATCTTATATCTTAACTTTTTTTTACCACCTTAATGTCCATATCAAACACTCAACAAGTGCCAGTATTTCCTTAGCTCAGGCAATAATCTGCCTCTTTCCTCGGTTTCCCCCAAAGACAAAGAAATTCACAGACACACACGACTTAGGAAAATGCTAGGATTATGATGTGAAAGCCTAGATTTCAGAGATTACAAAAAGATTCCTAATGATCTGCATGAGAATGGAAGTGAATTTTCCAGCCCCCTGTACTCTCTAGGGGTATAAAAACAAGGCCTCAAATCCTAGGAAAGTTAAGTTTTGGAATGAAAAGAAATATGAACATGTAAGAGTGAGCCAGAGAGAGAATTTTGGCTGGAAATTTAGATGTGTAATTTGGTTCAGCAAGAAGACCCAATCCATTTTCCCTTTGGCTGCTGCATTGTGATTTCTCTAATAGAGTCTGAATTTAGAGAATCATCTCTTCTGACCAGGTACTCCTCTGCCAGAACAATGGAAAGTGCCAAACTACCACGGTGGTGATGGCCAACTTGACATAGAGACATTGGAAAAATAGGAATAAGGGATCAGCTTTGATTTCCCTAAACTTTATTTTAAAAAAATACTTACAAAGGCACTACACACAAGCACTCAGTCTGCTTTTCTGCTGAAAAGGCAGTGATTGCACTGCCAGCAGGACCCTCTTAGTGAAGCATGTAGACAATGGTGGGAATGAGTGTTATGGAGTGGATTATACTGCAAAGACAGCAATGTGATTTTGAATCCTCTTTTCCCTGAAGGTACCAGCAGAATCACCAAGAGGCCGCCTCTTCCCCTCAAATGAGATACAGCAGTTTATCATGTCAGATTACGCTACGGAGGGTTAAAGCCTACAGGGCTTCTGGCTGTCAGGAACAGGATTTCATATTGGGGCCCCTCGGGCCATATGGAGGAAGACTAAGAAATTCATTCTCCTTTTCTCATTGTCTAGCATCTTGTCTCCTTTTCCCATCCCAGTCTCCTCTTGACCAACCTTATAGCCCAAGTTCAAATCATGTCTTTGAAATAAGCATTGTAAGATTTTCCTCTTATCCATCAAGAGAAGGTTCCCAATCATGTCTGAATAAATTTAGTAAAAAGAAATATAAAGGAATGGGTTTTTATCTTAATTTATAAATTTTCATAAGCTTCCACAAACTTAGGAAACTGTCTTTTAACATTTGGAACAATTCTGTGAAAAGAATTTCAAATTATTTCTGCCTAATAAAAAATAATCTATAGAGGCAGCATCATGAGAGAAATATATACATATGGAATTCTTTTGTAAGCTACTATATTAAGATTCCCTTCACCGCTCCTATTGGAGTTCATCACCACCTATTTCAGATTTTGCTCATAGTAATTATTTCATTGTAAAAATCTTTTGTATCTATTTTCTGAATTGCTATGTTGTCTATAAATATTTAGTGATAACTCATGATTGGGTTGTATTTACCCCTGTAGTTATGTATTACAAATGAAAAGGCAGCATCTGCTGAGATTAAAAGTGGCCGCATTTTCACTGGAGCTTAATTAAATGCCAAAATTTATCTACATTAACAACAAAGTGGTGAAATTTATTGATCAATTCACATGATATAAGTTGACAAATGGCTTAAGCAATTTCCATAATTTTCTACACGTGTTAAAATTTGTAATGAAAAAGAACACTATATTAACATTAAATGAGAAATGAAAGGGAGGTTTTGTACTGGGGCCAGTGCCCTGGAGCAGTGTACTTTGTTTTTCGGGTCCTGTCCAGGCTTGCTGTTTGAGCTGTGTACAGATGGGTCTCTGACAGTCCTACAGCTGTTCTCCTAATTGTCCATTAAGTGTTCTATTGATTCTCTGATTCAAAGTACATGTCTTTCAGCTCAAGCTATCGTGTGAAGTGGCAGACACATTCCTTGTAGAATGACAGAGCTGCTTAAAACCTAAAAATGTGGTCTGCCAGTTTCAATTGAGGATCCTGCTTTCAAAGGAGAAGGCTTGGTTAAAGGCCCTTTGTAATAGCTGGTTAGGTTTTATTTTCTAAACTTTTAGCATCAATAAATTAAAGCAGCAGCAGTACGAAGAGTTTTAATTCCTGGTTAAGCATGTACAGATTGCACCTGGCTGATTCAGGATAGTGTGAGGCGATTGGGATTGGTAATAGAAGATCAGCCTTCTTAAACTGTATGTAGATTTTTTCCCCCTTGCGCACCTGACATGCGCAAAGTCATTTTCATTTGACTTGCAAGTTCACTTTTAGCATTTTTTAAAAAATTGAGATCATCTGCAATTCCAGATTATGCCAGTCAGAAGCCTGTTTAAAATCACCTTTCTTTAATCTGGAAAGTGAAAGATAAGATGCATATCTGTTGCGAGGACCATAAATCTTCAGAGAAACAAATAACCATAGATAAAACTGTAAAAGTTATTTAGTTCTTCACTGGAAGAGGTTTATTAATCTAAAATTTCCAGTCCACTGTGTCATGATTTGGTTAGCACTCTGTATCTCATTTTGTGCAATGGTACCTCAAGCAAAGAGCTGATCGCTTCAGAGTTTGAACATGATCAGTTGTGTAGTTAAGTGCAAGGACTAAAACAAATGCCCCTCTCCCAGAAAAGTTCCAAACTCTAGTTTAGTTTGCCCCCAATACTATTCACTTTCTTTTCTTAATGAGATGATACGTTCTAATGCTTTTACCACTTCGGTTTAGCTGTTAATTGCTTTCTAATATAATATTTCAATAGGAAGCAGTCTTATTACCTAGTAATCTTCCCGTATAAATGAAATGAACAAATAATGTTTGTGGCCTCCTGTGTATCAATTTAATTAGGAGCAATCCTAATGGCTCTAATTACAATTGAAGTTCTCTAGTGTGATTTTAGGTATTAAGTCTTGAGATTCATCTAGATTTTTAAAGGGGAAAAAGACTGTCATACACACTTATTTAAATATGTTTAATGTATTAAATATACATGTTTAAATGTGTAAAAAGGAAAAATATACATTAAGAAAAATCACTTTAAAGGAATGATTAATTAAAAACTGCTCTGTTTCTCACCGTTAGCTGTTCATTCTTTTTTTTTTTTTAATGTCTCCTTTGCATCCTTTTGAAAAATACTCTTCTTTTCCTCTCATTATTGTTGGTAAGGGAGCATGGCCACTAAACTAGTGTTCACCTTGTCAAAAGCAAGTGATTTGTATCCTGATGCTCTGTCTGAAGGTGGACTCTTTGCTCTGACCCTCCCAGCCCATAAGCCTCCACACTGTAGTATCTTAAGTAGGGAGTGAGTGACCCACAGTAAAACTGCTGAAACAAGGACAGAATTTATGTACTTAAAATGTTTTTCTAGTGTAATGTGTTTGGGATTTGGAAGCATTAGGAGTTGCATAGTCTATTTGCTTTTAAAAATATTTATTATGAAATTACCGAAAATAGGTAAATGAGTGGAATATAGGGTACATGTTCCAGAATCAAATCTGAATTTAAGCATTTGTATTTTTTTCAGAATATGGAAACTTCAAGCAAAATGTCCTTTTACCAAAGGATGATAAATCCCCCATATATGCTTTTTCTTGGGAAACAAGTGAAAAATCTATTTCTAACATAGTAATACAATATATATTGATACCTGCAAAACATTATGTGAATCTAGTTAGACACCAGCACTTTCAATTACACTGTTAGCCAGTTTTTAAAAAAGATTTTTAGAAGCTTTCAACGGTAGACTTTTGTCTTGTTGAATGAACTTCAGCTACACTAAATTTTAAGTAAATTTGTGATGACTGAGCAATATACATTGGCTGAGCTAGAATCCAATAACCCACAGGACAAATTAATTTTCAACAAAAAGGGCAGAAACCTCAAGTGCCATGAGTATATGGAGTCTCATTCTATCTCTCTGGAGCCATTTTTGCAAATCACTACAGCTATTCATAATCTAAATCAGTCTCCTTTAGCAGCAGAAAGATCTTTTTTCATGACAAAACAGAAGATGACATTCATTAGTGCCTAACTTGCATAAGCTACCTTAAATTTATTGGTGCTCTTCTACTTATCTGAGTAAGAATTCCTTTGTCTACAGCTATAGGAAAATTCCAGTTGTACTACTTAAAAAATAAATTGTCACTTTTATCAGAACTTTTGGCAGTTTACTTTATTTTAGAAGTAAAACTGGTGGTTAAGGTTTTAAGACTTCCAATGGGCGTTGTTTCAATCATATTTAATAGGTGCCTAGGATAGTAACAGGATTATGTATCAGCTTCTCGGCTGCAAAAAAAAAAAAAAAAAAAGCGCCACATTTTCATCCATGCACTGCTGGAGAGGTGTATGGGGGAGCCAACCTTTGTGGTGGTGGATATGGCTAAATACATCATCTTTCCTGCCAGTTATGGACACACGTAAAACCAACCAACCTGTTTGCTCATGTATTCAAGGGCTATGTGTGATTTTAAAAGGGTCAAAATGCTTATAAAATATTATTTTGAAAGGTTCCATAAACTGTTCTAAGCCTTTTTACCTAAGAAAAAGCCCAATCAAGGGGAAGCTTAGTCTTATATTCACAATCTTCTGATTAGAACCCTTTTTTTGCTGTTCAAATTTCCCTTTCAGTTTATAAGAACCAGGCTTGGATCTGTGTGGAAAAATTATGTGGTAGCTATATCATTAGGACCTTTTTTTTTTTTTTTTTTGCTTTTTGTCCACTCTTGCCTCCATCCATGCTGGTTAAAAAGACATAATGAAAAATTGAGTATACTTAAATTTTGCAATGACAGTTTTTGTTTTCTCCTAAAAATGAGATGTTTGGCCTGGTGAGACAGTGAGGAGAATTATCCAGCAAGAGTTACTTTGGCAGGGCAAAATGGCACCTTGGTGCTTCTATGTAGGGCAGGAGAACATGGGAATGTGCCTTGATTAAAGCTGGCTTGGCTATGGGTTTATGGTGTGTAAGATTCTGTGTCTACACAGCATCTAATGCCTGAATTCACATCTCTGTCTGTTGCTAGTCATCATTTAACTCAGATGGTGACATTGCAGCAAGACTTGGCTATGACCTGCAATGAAGGGAGAACTGAATATTACTCCAAGTCGTGAGGTCCATCAGTTGGAAGATGTCTTCTACTTTCATTACAACAACAACAACAACAAAAACCGGTTATTGTAACTGGGAATTGTGGGAAATTTGGGATTTAAGGGAGATGAGAAAAGGGCGCTCAGGGATAATTTCTAATTACATATTTGCATGAGGCTTTCAGAGGCTCTTTGTTGTCTTGGTTTTCCTCCTCCTTCACTGCTCCTTCTAAAGTTCCTCCTCCTCCTCTTTAATCTGTAAGTGTTGGGGTGCCCTAGAACTTAGTCCTTCGTGTTTTTTTCTTCTCTCCCTTGATGATTTCCTCCATGTTTGTGACTCTAAATAATTATATGGTGGCTATTCCCAAATATATAACTCCAGCTTGAGCCTCTCCCCTTAACAAGTTGCCTTACATCTCCAGCTGCATATCTAGTGGGCATCTCAAATGTATCAGTAATATACACTTGATCTGATCTGATCTCTCCTTCCCATCCCCAGGGTCCCCCCATCTCTGACCAAACAAGCTGTGTCCTTCACAGTCTTCTGTCTCAGTAAAGAGCAGTTCTAGCTACTCACTTGCTCAGGCCAAAACCCAGAAAGTTGTCCTTGACTCCTCTCTTTCTCTTTCTCATGCCTTGTGTCAATTCCATCAACAAATCCTGCCATCTCCAGGGTTGGGAAGATCCCCTGGAGAAGAGAATGGCTGCCCACTCCAGTATTCTTGCCTGGAGAATTCCATGGACAGAGGAGCTGGGCAGGCTACAGTCCATGGGGTCGCGAAGAGTTGGACACGACTGAGCAAATTTCACATGCATATAAACTTGTTGCCAGTATCTTCTCTGACCACCTCATTGAAGACTGACACCCTCCTATCCCCACATCCACATCAAGCGCTTCCTATTTCTGTTCTCTGTTCTTTCTCCACAGCACTTATCATTAGCTGTCATTCTATATATTTTATTTGTCTGTCTATTGTGTCTTTCCTTATAGAATGTAAATTCCTAGAGAGCATGTTTTGTTTACCGTTGGATTCCTAGTGCCTAGAACAGTGCCTCTAGCATATTAGACCTCAATAGATACTTGTTGAATGAGTGAACAAAGTGCTTAGAGTGGTTCCTAGCACATAACGAGCGCTCAATACATATTAACTGTTATTTTAAAACTTGTCATGGTGCATAGTATATGATAACTATAAGCAAGGAAGCTACTTATACATATTAATGATTCTAAAACTCTGAACAATAATGCTCTTTTATTTCCCTTTAGTGTTAAAATATCCCTTTTGAAATATCCTAGTGCTTAGCATCATGCTTTGTATACCCTCGGTAAATGTTTAATAAAATGAGTGGTTCAGCTTCGAATTGAGAATATCCTCTTTAGAAGGCCAAGACTAGAAATTCAGTGTTCTTTGGGACCAGTTTCCTAATTAAATCATTTCAAGACAAAAGCAATAAGGATACCAGAAATTTACAGGTTAGAATTTCCCCTTGTTTCATTCTAAGACTTTGTTCTTAGCCCTGGGTCCTTTTCATTTAATTTAAAAGTACAGGGCAATTTCAATAGTTTCACTTTGTTTTTCACTGTAGAACTTGGTGTCCATGTGCATGATAATATCATAGCAAATGATAGACATGTTCATGAAGATCCCTTTGCCATGTCAGTTCAACGTATACAGAGATTTGCTTACTGTGCTAAGTTTTAGGGATTTGTAGATGAATATTACTTGGTTCTGCCTTTGAAGAACCCAAGAACAATGGAGAAGACAAACACATAAATAATTATATTTCAATACAGTGTAATAAATGCTGTAAGAGAACCATATGAGAGGTATAGAGGTAGCAAATAGGAAGGGGTGATTAACTTCGGGAGATGATGAGAGTTGGAGAGAAGATTGAAAGAAGGCTTCTTAATAGTTGCGCCTAAGCAAAGCTCTTATGTACAAAAAATGTAAACATGAATTATTATAGTGAGTGAGGTGGGGGCTGGAGTGGAAGGAGGCATTTCAGAGAGAGGGAACATCATGCAAAGGCACAAAGATGTGTAACAGCCTTAGGTACCAGAAAATCACAAGTAGTTTGGCATCACTGAAGCACAAGGGATGTGTGTGTATGTGTGTGTGGTGTGTAGGGGGTGCTGCCATGTGTGAGAAGTCACAGAACATGAGGCTGCAGGGCCTTCCATGCAACATTAAGAGCTCCCATGTGGTCAGTGGGGGGCTATTCAAAACAGAAGCCAAGTTCTAAAAACTACTCTCCTTGCTCTACAAATGGTGTACTGAAGAAGATAAGAGTGGAAGGAAGGAGGCTACTTAGGAAGCTATTGAAAAAGCCCTGGGGTAAGATGATGATGGCCTGAACTAAAGCAGTGTTACTGGGGAATGGAGAAGAAGAAAGGGCTTTTGAGACTTAGGAAAAACAAATTTGATTGATTGCACTTAGGGGACGTAAGGATGAAAAATATCTATTTGCTTCATAAAAATACATTTCTTATCCCCAGATTCTAAATATTTTTATTTTATTTTTAATTGAAGTATATTTGATTTACAATGTTGTTTCAATCTCTGCTGTATAGCAAAGTGACCCAGTTATACACATCTATGCTGCTATGCTAAGTTGCTTCAGTCGTGTTCGACTCTGTGCGACCCCATAGATGGCAGCCTACGAGGCTCCCCCGTCGCTGGGATTCTCCAGGCAAGAACACTGGAGTGGGATGCCATTTCCTTCTCCAATGCATGAAAGTGAAAAGTGAAAGGGAAGTCACTCAGTCACATCTGACTCTTAGCGACCCCATGGACTGCAGCCTACCAGGCTCCTCCATCCATGGGATTTTCCAGGCAAGAGTACTGGAGTGGGGTGCCATTGCCTTCTCCAATACACATCTATACATTCTATTTTATATTCTTTTCCAGTATGGTTTATCACAGGATGTTGAGTATAGTTCCCTGTGCTATACAGTAGAACCTCATTGCTTATTCATTCTATATATAATAGTTTGCATCTACCAACCCCAAGCTCTCAGTCCGTCCATCTCACTTCCCCCATTGCCCCTGGCAACCACAAATCTGTTCTCTATATCTGTGAGTCTGTTCCCGGTTTTATAGATAGGTTCATTGGTGCCATATTTTAGATTCCACATATAAGTGATATCATGTGGTATTTGCCTTTCTTTTTCTGATTTACTTAATATGATAATCTCTAGTTATATCCATGTTGCTGCAAATGGCATTATTTTGTACTTTTTCATGGCTGAGTAGTATTCCATTATATATATATAAACACACACACACATATATACCACAACTTCTTTATCTACTCCTCTGTCAATGGACATTTAGATTGTTTTCATCTCTTGGCTATTGTGAATACTGCTGCAATGCACATGGAGGTGCATGTATCTTTTTGAATTATAGTTTTGTTTAGGTATAGTCCCAGAAGTGGGATTGCTGGACTCAGATTCTAAATAAGCTAGAGCCTCATCATTTGCTGAGAAGGTGCATTCTGAGAATGAAGCTATGGCAGGTCTCTGCACCCCACAGGTCCATGGAAGAGCTGGGTTCCTCTGGAGTTTCATATCCAGAACTGAATGGTAGGTTTCCAAGGCTGAGAACCCTAGCCTGGTCTCTAAAAGGACAGTCTAAGAGGTCATTTAGTTGAAGCTTCTACTTAATGCAAGAACAATTTCTTGCATTAAGGATTCTGAACACAAGATCATCCAGCCTCAGTTTGAAATCCACTTTTAGAGATGAGGATTTTGCCACTCCTTAAGGCAGCACTTTTTATCTTTGAACAGTTCTATTAGAAAGTTCTGTTTATACTGAGCCAAGAGTGTGTTAGTTGCTCAGTCGTGTCCGACTCTTTGTGACCCCATGGACGGTAGCTCACCAGGCTCCTCTGTCCATGGAATTCTCCAGGCAAGAATACTGGAATGGATTGCCATTTCCTTCTCCAGGGTAGCTTCCTAACCCAGGGATGAAACCTGGGTCTTCTGCATTGCAGGCAGATTCTTTTTACTGTTTGAGTCACCAACTGGTCCTCTAATCTTTGGGTCTGATTATATCTCATAATGCCACACAAGTGTGTTTCTTTTTCAAGAAGAAGTCTTACTCAGAAATTAAAGATGACTTTAATTTCTTTGTGGGACATGGTTTCTGGACTCATTATATCTTGTTTGTGTGCCTGGAAACAAGTATGAACTATTGGTGTTCCTATCAGAAGCAGCACCAACAAGCTGTCATCATTCAGTGGGCCTGCTCCTACAATGTGGAGGGCCAACTGTACTATACTATTATATATGAGGGATTTGAGCATGTACAGATTATAGTATCTGTGAGGGTTTCTGAAGTCAATCCCCTGCATATACCAAGGGACTACTACACTATCCATAAGAGCCCGGTGGTCTGGACATGTATTTTCATTATGTAGCCTGAGGTTCACAGGTGTTGTAGCAGCCAACTCATTAGCACCTGCTGAGTTTCTGGCCACCCAAACCCCCAAGGTAAGTCTTTCTTACCCTGTCAGTCCTATTCAGTTCAACTGATTTTTTAAAAAATATCTCTTTTTATTTATTTGTCTGTGCTTAGTTGCAGCACACAGGATCTTTGTTGAACTTTGCATGTGAACTCTTAGTTGCAGCATGTGGGATCTAGTTCCCTGACCAGGGATTGAACCCAGGCTCCCTACATTGGGAGTGCAAAGTCTTAGCCACTGGACCACCAGGGAAGTCCCAGTTCAACTGATTTTGATAATTTATATGCAGGACTTTTGAGAATACATTCCTGTGAAATTTCTCCTTCTTGGGTTTGTAGCCCCAGACTTTGTCTGCGATGGAAGTTTACTGGTTCAAGACTCAAGACAATCATGTTAACCATGCTTTTAGTTTGACAAGTGTTCCTGGAGGCAAATCTCTAACTCCATCCCCTCCTCACCTTCAAGGGTTTATATTCCTTTCTTGTCTTGACCTTTTCCTGATTCCAGAGCAGCTCTGCAACTTTAATCGATGGTTTGTTCTGCTGCAGCAGCTGATGAGACCCCATCTGTTGCCCCTGAGCCTCTGTTGCTGCGCCACTACCCTGCTGTCACACCTGGTGAGAATAGCCGACTTGGGTGTGTCTTTGGAGTTTGTCACTCCCCAGTGCACTGCTCACCTCCACATTGTTGGTGACACTGTTTTCATTCCTTTTGCTTCTAGTCATCCTAGTCCTTCCCCTGCTCCAGCAGGCCCTGCACTCAGACCGGGAAGACCCCCAAGGATCACACTTCTTACATGTCACAGAGGAGGGCATACTTTGTGTACGTGTGTGTACATGTTCTAATACCCCATCTGTGTTACAGACCTTATTTATTTTGCCCTACATTTGTGTTCTTTTACAGACTCTCTAACTCACCCCTTTGGCCACCTGATGCAAAGAACTGACTCATTTGAAAAGACCCTGATGCTGAGAAAGATTGAAGGTGGGAGGAGAAGGGGACGACAGAGGATGAGATGGTTGGATGGCATCACTGACTCAATGGACGTGAGTTTGAATAAACTCTGGGGGTTGATGATGGACAGGGAGGGCTGGCATGCTGCAGTCCATGGGGTCACAAAGAGTTGGACACGACTGAGTGACTGAACTGGGCTAACTCACCCCAGGATTCTTTCCAGGCTGAGACAGAAGACAATACAGGTAGAGAGCAACAGTCACCAGCTCTGATGAGGGCTTGACATAGAATTGGAGCTCAGTGCCCAGAGCATATCACCCCAAACTGTCACTTGCCCCCAGTCCTCCACCAGCGCCTCTACCTCTAGCTACAGAAAATGAATTCTGCGCACGCCTCCTCGGTTCTCCCCTTTCAAAGCCCTGCATGAGGAGCTGAAGACCAACCTTTGTTGCCTAGAGTTAGGCCAAGAGTCTGTCCTGGAAGTGAAGACCAGCTCTAACCTCTATAGTCTTTTTGGAGTTTTGCCTCTTCACACAGGTGGGGTTTGCCCTGGTGGCTCTCATTGGCCAAATTCTGAGGCAAATCCCCAGAATTACTACTCCCTTTTGTGAGACTTCTCCCTTGTCTTTTATTGAATATGTATGCTTCATTGGACCTAAGGAACTTGCATTTGGAGGTTTGGCCCTGTCTGTAGAACCTTTTATACCTCAGCAGTTGTGACTTAACCTCCTTTAGCATAGCCTCCCCTCTCTACAAAATGAGGAAGATAATACCCTTTATTCCCTCAAAGGATTTCTTAAGGACCAGATGAAACACTCTATGTATTTTACAAGTTTTAAGGAACTGTGCAGGTATTATTATTACACTAGAATTGTCCACGGTCCAAACTAGCTGTAAGGGTCTAACTCAGGCTGCTGGAAAATATGTTACCAGTGGGAGGGAAGGGGGTTTCCCTGGTAGCTCAGACTGTAAAGCGTCTGCCTGCAATGCGGGAGACCTGGGTTCTAACCCTGGGTCGGGAAGATCTCCTGGAGAAGAAAATGGCAACCCACTCCAGTACTCTTGCCTGGAAAATTCCATGGATGGAGGAGCCTGATAGGCTACAGTCCATGGGATTGCAAAGAGTCGGACAGAACTGAGCAATTTCACTGGCACTGGAGGAAAGGGGCTTCCCAGGGGACACTAGTGGTAAGGAATATGCTTGCCAATGCAGGAGACATAAGAGATGTGGGTTCAGTCCCTGGGTCAGGAAGATCCCCTGGAGAAGGACACGACAACTCACTCCAGTATGCTTGCTTGGGGAATCCATGGACAGAGGAGACTGTCTGGCTACGGTCCACAGTGTCTCAAAGAGTCGGACATGACTGAAGCGACTTAGCAATGGGAGGAAGGCAGCTAGTCCCTTGGGAGCTACAAAAACTGTCACAGGATCAGAATCTTCAAATTTTAGAGTAAATGGGGTCTCACAGATCACTTGGTCCAACCCCCTCACTTTGCTGATGAAAAATCACGAGAGGAGCAGGGGACTTGCCTTGAGGTTTGTTTGAGTCAGAGGATCCACAGAGAAATAATCCTCAAAGCTGGAGAAGGTGAGAGGTCAGCCAGCTATCCAGAAATGAGTTCAGTCTTTCCCCAGGTCAGGGACACTATCCATCTTTCTACCAAGTTTTTTTTTTACCTCTTCCCTTATCTTTGAGAGCAATGTCAGGCTTCCTGTGTCTCAAAGGTTCCTCAAAGTTCCACCCGTGTCCATTTAGTGATTGACTTTCCCAAGAAAGCATAACCATGTTGTTGTTTGTCTCTCAGTCGCTCTGCTGTGCAGGGAATGAGGGTTCCAGTCTTGATCAGCTGGGGACTCCAGTACCCAGCCTCTGATATATCGTGCAGGGACTTCAGGGCATCTGAGTTGTAACAAGAACAAGATGAGCTTGTGGCCTCGGGCTTCTAACCTGCTCCTCAACCCACACTTCAAAGAAAGTTATTACACAAGAGTTAGACTAAATCAAACCAAACTGCAGTGTTTGCGTACTGTGGCCCATTTTCAGATCTCACTGTGTCTCATGGCTACTCCCTCAGAAACCCAGTTGCGAGCAGAACAAAATGACCCAATGATAATTTAGTTTGTAGGTCTTTAAAAATGAACCCCATTGATTTATTTTGAAATTTCAGTTAAGCACGATGTCAAGAAAATCTCTCTGGCTATTTATCATCTTTTTTCCTCTTGCATACTCTGAATAGGCAGAATAAAATTAGAAACTGGCTATTCACATGCTTCCAGTTTTTGTTGTAGGCAGGTGTTGTTACTAGAATATCAGAATGTTAGGATGTTCGGATGATCATTTTCTGCCAAAAGAACACTCATCATAGCAAGAAAGCTGTTTACTAGGCCATTTACTTTCTTTATTAACGACGGTATACAAGCGGTATAGGAAAAGGTACAACAGATAATCTACAGATATATGTTTCACTTTGGTTAGATCACCTACTCCCATTTTTCCAAATCACCTCAACCTGAAAGCATGAAAAATTGCATTTTTCTTTTGTAGCTTTGAACCGTGGATATAAGATCTGTAAGTTTTTTGAATCATCAAAGAACTAAAGGTTATATTCATTGTTGTCTAGAGTTGAGCATGTTCTGTGGGATGCTACAGAAAACTTTGTATGGTTCATGTGGCAACTTTCACTTAATCTAGTCATTGAACCATTAAAACCCATCCTCTAGCCATTCCCCATGCATTGGTTGTGCACAACAGGGAAGATTTTAGACAATTCTTTAGTTCCAGCCATGAATCATGGCAGTATCTCAGGATCGTGGCAGGTTGGGGCTGGGAGAGATGGCCCAAGTTGATGAAGAAGGAAACCAAGACCGCAAAGACAGGTAATTTACCCAAGGCCGCACAGCCAGTCACTCAGAGCCGTGGCTAGGATTCAGGTCGGACACTTTCTGCTTCTGCCCCATACGTGGCACCTCTTTTATTAGATCAAGGATGACAGACCGGAAAACCAAAATCAAAGATTTTTACATGAGCAGAGACAAAAGCGAACTTTGTAATCACAAATCCAAGGCCAATATGCAGGGGGAAAAAAAAAAAAGTCAGACCAAGCATCCAGCCCAAAAGGCGAAATGAGAGGCTGCAAAGCCCAGGGAAAAGTTATGACCTGGGTCTGAAAACAAGAGGAGACCAGGGACTGTTTTGGCTTCTGTGGCCTGGACACATCTATGGTGTAGGAATGGAATAGTCTCATGGTTCCCTGCCCATCTTTCTATTTACTGCTCCAATACTTGTGTATTATCCTTAGATTTCAAGCTGCTTTGCTTTGGAAAAGTTAGACCAAGATGCTGCAATCAAGACCCCCCTCCTCCACCCTGGTCAGCACCTGCCCATTTCCAGAAGGGCTTGCCACCACTTATCTTCTGAGCAAGAACATGAGTCAGTCCATTATCCAGTCTTTACTCAAACTCAGCCCCAGATACAAAGAGGGTCACACAGTCACTGGCCTCAGGAAGATCATAATCTGTTTCAGAGGTTTCAGGGGTTAATAGCACCTTGGAATTATCTGCAAACTTTCATGTATTTTTTTACTTAAAAATTACCTTATTATCCTCTTTTTGTCACAATACCATCTGTAGGTTTAACTTTACTAAGAAAATATTTTTTATATTTCAGAGAGCCAGTAAATAGGTGTACATTCTGGACTATGCTCTAAACATTATAGGTACTGTCTATTTTTATATTTATGGAAAATATATAAATGTTTCTGGTGTTCCATGTCCCATGATTTATTTTTCTGCAGGGCTCACAGTGCTTGCTCCACCCCTTCTTCTCCCACATACCCCACTATGTCCTCTTTGTTTACTCTTACTGTTGCACTCTGCTCCTTGGAGAAAATTGAGGCTCTTCCACATTAGGCACAAAATATTCAGTTCAGTTCAGTTCAGTTGCTTAATCATGTCCGACTCTTTGCGACCCCATGAAACGCAGCATGCCAGGCCTCCCTGACCATCACCAATTCCCAGACTCCACCCAAACCCATGTCCACTAAGTCAGTGATGCCATCCAACTATCTCATCCTCTGTCATCCCCATCTCCTCCTGCCCTCAATCTGGCCCAGCATCAGGGTCTTTTCAAATGAGTCAGCTCTTTGCATCAGGTGGCCAAAGTACTGGAGTTTCAGCTTCAACATCAGTCCTTCCAATGAATACCGAGGACTGATCTCCTTTAGGATGGACTGGTTGGATCTCCTTGCAGTTCAAGGGACTCTCAAGAGTCTTCTCCAACACCACAGTTCAAAAGCATCAATGCTTCAGCACTCAGCTTTCTTTATAATCCAACTCTCACATGTATACATGACCATTGGAAAAACCATAGCCTTGACTAGACGGACCTTTGTTGACAAAGTAATGTCTCTGACTTTTAATATGCTATCTAGGTTGGTCATAACTTTCCTTCCAAGGAGTAAGCGTCTTTTAAATCATCTGCAGTGATTTTTGAGCCCCAAAAGTAAAGTCAGCCACTGTTTCCCCATCTATTTGCCATGAAGTGATATTCAAAAGCAGAGACATTACTTTGCCAACAAAGCTCTGTCTAGTCAAGGTTATGGTTTTTCCAGTGGTCATGTATGGATGTGAGAGTTGGACTGTGAAGAAGGCTGAGCGCCAAAGAATTGATGCTTTTGAAGTGTGGTTTTGGAGAAGACCCTTGAGAGTCCCTTGGACCACAAGGAGATCCAACCAGTCCATGCTAAAGGAGATCAGTTCTGGGATTTCTCTGGAAGGAATGATTCTAAAGCTGAAACTCCAGTACTTTGGCCACCTCATGTGAAGAGTTGACTCATTGGAAAAAACCCTGATTCTGGGAGGGATTGGGGGCAGGAGGAGAAGGGGATGACAGAAGATGAGATGGCTGGATGGCATCACCAACACGATGGATGTGAGTTTGAGTGAACTCCGGGAGTTGGTGATGGACAGGGAGGCCTGGCATGCTGCGATTCATGGGGTCGCAAAGAGTCTGACACGACTGAGCAACTGAACTGAACTGAACTGATGGGACCAGATGCCATGATCTTCGTTTTCTGAATGTTGAGCTTTAAGCCAACTTTTTCACTCTCCTCTTTCACTTTCATCAAGAGGCTTTTTAGTTCCTCTTCACTTTCTGCCATAAGGGTGGTGTCATCTGCATATCTGAGGTTATTGATATTTCTCCCGGCAGTCTTGATTCCAGCTTGTGCTTCTTCCAGCCCAGCGTTTCTTATGATGTACTCTGCATATAAGTTAAATAAGCAGGGTGACAGTATATAGCCTTGACGTACTCCTTTTCCTATTTGGAACCAGTCTGTTGTTCCATGTCCAGTTCTGACTGTTGCTTTCTGACCTGCATACAGGTTTCTCAAGAGGCAAGTCAGGTGGTCTGGTATTCCCATCTCATTCAGAATTTCCCACAGTTTATTGTGATCCACACAGTCAAAGGCTTTGGTGTAGTCAATAAAGAAGAAATAGATGTTTTTCTGGAACTCTCTTGCTTTTTCGATGATCCAGCGATGTTGGCAATTTGATCTCTGGTTCCTCTACCTTTTCTAAAACCAGCTTAAACATCTGGAAGTTCAGAGTTCATGTATTGCTGAAGCCTGGCTTGGAGAATTTTGAGGATTACTTTACTAGCATGTGACATGAGTGCAATTGTGCGGTAGTTTGAGCATTCTTTTTGGCCAAAAAGTTTGTTTGGATTTTCCATATCATCTTATGGAAAAACCTGAACAAACTTTTTGGCCAACCCAATATTGCTATTCTTCTGTCTTGGATGAAGGGTTTATCTCTTTTACTCTAAACTGATCTCTAGCTGTACTCTAAATTCTATCTATATTTCCTCCCTACTTCAATAATTGTGTTGCTTTCTCTTTATTCCCTTTCTATTCCATATATATGTGAATATCTTTGAGGGAAGAGTCAAAGAAATATCTGATTATCAGAGGGTTCTATGACTCAGTTTAATTGGTCCAGTTGGAGAGACAAGACTAGTTTACAGAATCAGCAAAATAAAAACAGTACATGAGACCTTTGTGAGATCAGGGTGGGCAACATGAGAAGCTTCCAGAATGAGGTGGGGTTTGTAGGTGTGTCTTGAAGGGTACAGGATTCCTGGATAAGCAGAAAGAAAAGGGAAAGTGTGCCTGACTGGGAGAACACAGTGGATTGGAAACTAAAATTTATTCAAAAGAACACATATCTATCCGGTACCTAACTGCAGAAGGTCTCAGTTAATCTTCCCAACAAAACAGTGAGGTGAGGATTATTTCCATGTTACAGGTGAAAGCAGATTTAGGGAGGCTAGGTGCCTTGTATGCAATTGGGAGTTGGCAAAGCCACATTAAGATCCCCAGTCACTTAGTCTTGGGTATGAATTGTATAGTGTGAGGAATATAGTCAGTAATTACACTGTATCTTTACATGGAAAGGGATGGTAACTAGATTGTGGTGATCATTTTGAAATGTATAGAAATACTGCATCACTATGTTATGTAAGATGAACTAAAATAGTGTTGTAGGTCGACTATACTTCACAAACAAACAAACACACATAGAAAAAGAGATCAGATTTGTGGTTCCCAGAGGCAGAGTATGGGGGTAGGAGAATGGGATGCAGTCAGTCAAGATGTACAAACTTCCAGATAAGCAAGGACTAGGAAGGTAATGTACAGTGGGATAAATAAAATTAGCACTGCTGTATGCTGTATATAAAAGTTGTTAAGAGAGTAAATTCCTTGTCACACGGAACAAAATTGTTTTTCTGTTTCTTTAATTTTGCATCTTTATGAGATTATAGATGTTCACCAAATGTCTGGTAATCATTTCATGATGTGTGTAAGTAAAATTATGCTGCATGCCTTAAAACTTACACACTGCTGTATGTCAGTTATATCTCAACATAAGTGGTAGCAGAAAAACAAAACCCAGGCCTTTGACCTCAAAACCTTCTTGCTGAGGGTAGGGCTCATGTAGTTACAGTAGAATTAAATGCTGCTGGGCTAGGATTATTACTAATCTTTATTGAGCATTTACTATAGGCTTCCCTTGTGGCTCAGCTGGTAAAGAGTCCACCTGCAATGCGGGAGACCTGGGTTCAATCCCTGGGTTGGAAAGAGCCCCTGGAGAAGGGAATGGCTACCAACTCCAGTATTCTGGCCTAAAGAATTCCATGGACTGTATAGTCCATGGGGTTGAAAAGAGTCAGACACGAATGGGTGACTTTCACTTCACTTCACTTCATGTGCCAGTCAGGATGCAAGCTATTAAACTTATTTAATCCTCAAAAGGAAGAGAGTCAGACACAACTGAGCGACTTCACTTCACTTCACTTCAATCCTCAAAATAACCCTCTGGCAGAATATTGTTACTGTCCTCATTTTTCAGTTTGGGAACCTCAGGTTATAAGTAGTTTGTCAAGGGGAATTCCCTGCTGGTGCAAAGGTTAGGACTCCTTGTTCTCACTGCCAAGGACCTGGGTTCAATCCCTGGCTGGCGAACTGAGATCTCTAAGATCTCACAAGCTGTGTGTGTGGCCAAAAAAAGAGAAAAAAGCAACAGCTTGTCGCAGTTCACACAGATAATGGGTGCCTGAATTGGAGTGATTTGAAATTCAAACTTAGTCTGTTTAATTCCAGAGCTAAATTCTTGAAAAATGCTAGAAGATGAACATTTGTGACTGCTCACAGCGTGCCAGGCACTGTGCTGGCATTTTATACATATCATCTCATTCAATTCCACAGACGCCCTGTGAAGGACATATAATACTGTTTCCTATATTGTACAGATGGGCTTCCTGGGTGCCACAGTGGTAAAGAATCCGCCTGCTGATGCAGAAGATCCAAGACACGCAGCTTTGATTTCTCGGTTGGGAAGATTCCCTGGAGTAGGGAATGGCAACCTGCTCCAGCATTCTTGCCTAGAAAATTCCATGGACAGAGGAGCCTGGTGGACTAAAGCCCCATGGAGTCGCAAAGAGGCAGACATGACTGAGCGCATACACGCACACACACACACACACACACACACATTGTATGGATGATAAGCAGAGTCACAGGTGAACTAAAACTCAGGTAAGGCTAAGTAACAGGTTCAAGGTCATGGTTTGGCAGGTCTGAAATCTAAACCTAGAGTTCTGGCTCTGAAACCTGGGCTCAGAACTCCTGTGGCACAGTTTGCCCAAACCAGAAATTCAGGGAGTGGAGGATTCAAGACACTTCTCTTCACTATGCCCTCTCCTCCCACTGTATTTCTTATCTTCTCTTTGGTGATCATTTTTTCAGGCCACTTATTACTTCTGATTAGGAGTAGTGGCTCTCTTATTACTTCAGATTCTCATATACATTGGACCCAAATCACTATTAAAAGAAAGCTTGGGATAAATGTTTTTCTGTAATGTTATAAATGGAGGTAATGTGATTAAGATCTCATTTATTCATTGATCCTACTGAGGGCTGCTCAGGGTACAGGGAATATAAAGACACAAAGAAAAGGTCCTTCTCTTCAAGGACTGCATAGTCTTTTAAACAGGATGAACACCAAGCACATGGACCAGTAACTGAAATGCAGTGTGATAACTGAAATGCGGTATGAAAGAGGTAGGGATGAGTAACATCAGAACACGAGGAAGGAACACCAAACTCAGGATGGGATGTTGGTCGGAGTTGGGGAAGGTATCCCAGAGCCAGTGATGCTTCAATACACTGTTTTTGAGCTCAGATTTTCTTTCATGTTTTCTTTATGTATGGTATTTTGAAGCTGTTAGTTCAAGATGGTAAATACAATGTCACTTAACTGTATTTTCTCTCTTTTACATACACACAGACACACACATGCAAGGCTCTCTCTTATACTAATTTTTCTAGCTAATTGCACCATATCTTTCTTTCTTAATTGAAGCATAGTTGATTTAAAATGTTGTGTTAGTTTCTGGTGTATATCGGAGTGATTCAGTTATCAGTTCAGTTCAGTTCAATTCAGTCGCTCAGTCGTGTCTGACTCTTCGCGACCCCATGAACCGCAGCACGCCAGGCCTCCCTGCCCATCACCAACTCCCAGAGTTCACTCAAACTCATGTCCATCAAGTCGGTGATGCCATCCAGCCATCTCATCCTCTGTCGTCCCCTTCTCCTCCTGCCCCAAATCCCTCCCAGCATAAGGGTCTTTTCCAATGAGTCAACTCTTTGCATGAGGTGGCCAAAGTACTGGAGTTTCACCTTTAGCATAATTCCTTCCAAAGAACACCCAGAACTGATCTCCTTTAGGATGGAGTGGTTGGATCTCTTTGCAGTCCAAGGGACTCTCAAGAGTCTTCTCCAACACCACACTTCAAAAGCATCAATTCTTTGGCGCTCAGCTTTCTTCACAGTCCAACTCTCACATCCATACATGACCACTGGAAAAACCATAGCCTTGACTAGACAGACCTTTGTTGACAAAGTAATGTCTCTGTTTTTCAATATGCTGTCTAGGCTGGTCATAACTTTCCTTCCAAGGAGTAAGCGTCTTTTAATTTCATGGCTGCAATCACCATCTGCAGCAATCTTGGAGCCCAGAAAAATAAAGTCAGCCACTATTTCCACTGTTTCCCCATCTATTTCCCATGAAGTGATGGGACTAGATGCCATGATCTTAGTTTTCTGAATGTTGAGCTTTAAGCCAACTTTTTCACTCTCCTCTTTCACTTTCATCAAGAGGCTCTTTAGTTCCTCTTCACTTTCTGCCATAAGGGTGGTGTCATCTGCATATCTGAGGTTATTGATATTTCTCCCGGCAATCTTGATTCCAGCTTGTGCTTCTTCCAGCCCAGCGTTTCTCATGATGTACTCTTGTATATATAAGTATATAAATACATATATATATTCTTTTTCATATTCTTTTCCATTATCGTTTATCACATGATATTGAATATAGTTCCCTATGCTAACAATAGGACCTCATTGTTGATCTATTTTATGTATAGTAGTTTGTATCTGCTAATCCCAAACTCTTAATTAATCCCTTCCCCACCATGCTTTCCTCTTTGGTAAACATATATTTGTTTTCTATGTATGTGAGTCTATTTCTCACAACTGCCTTCTATCAATATGCCAGGAAATTCAGAAAACTCAACAATGTTCCTAGGACAGGAAAAGGTCAGGTTTCATGTCAATCCTAAGGAAAGGCAATACCAAAGAATGTTCAACTACTGCACAACTGCACTCATTTCACATGCTAGTAAGGTAATGCTCAAAATCCTTCAAGCTGGGCTTCAACAGTAAAATTCAATTTTAAGATTATAGCTTGAGTTTTGACAAATGTATACAGTTGTGTAATTATCATTACAATCAGGATACAGAATATTTCCAAAACCTGAAAACATCTCCTTGTGCCCTGAATTCAGTCACTGGTTTCAATCCTAGTGAGACATGTAGTAGGTAACTACTGAAAAATGACTGGAGAGCATGACCAGTCTAAGGAACTAATATTTATTGAGCACTTTCTGGATGCTTTACCTAAGTACATGTGGAGATTTATTTATACCAACCCCCCCCCGCCCTACCCTGGCCAAACCACATGGAGGTTTTATCTCCATTCTACAGAAGAGGAAACTAAGACCCAGAGAATTTAAATAACTTGGTCAAGGTCATTGAGCTAGACATGGTGAGGCCAGGATTCAACTTACATTTCCTGCATTAGCTTCTCACTGCTCCCAGATGGCGCTAGTGGTAAAGAACCCGCCTGCCAATGTAAGAGACATAGGAGATGGGGGGTTCAATCCCTGGGTTGGGAAGACCCCCTGGAGGAGGAAATGGCAATCCACTGCAGTATTCTTGCCTGGAGAATCTCATGGACAGAGGAGTCTGGCAGACTGTAATTTATAGGGTCACACAGAGTCGGACACAACTTAGCACACAAAATACAGAGGAAAAAGAATAAAGAAATATTGGAAGCCAAACATGAAAGAGTAGATATCACCTGATTCTATGTGTATGAAATTCTAGAAAAGGTAAGACTAGTGATCAAAGCAGATCATTGCTTATCAGGGATGTGGGAAGAAGATTGACCGCAAAAGGGCCAAGGGAGCGTTTTCAGGTTATGGAAACATTCTGTATCTTGGTTGTAGTGACGATTACACAATTGTATACATATATTGTATAAATTCAACTTAAGGTTGAATTTAATATATGCAAATTATACCTCAGTAAAGTAATTTTAAAAATCTAAAAAGTATAGAAAGACCTTGGAAATATCCTTTGGTTTTAAAATCACAACATTGTCAGCTTTAAAAATGTAACTTTTGCCATATCAAATAATAAAAGCCTAGAAATAATTTTTCTGAAAAGTTGCTAAAATGTTAAAAGGCTAGCAAAATAAATCAGTGTTCATTGTGACTTTGAAATTATATCAGCAAACTCAATTTCCTTGCATGAAATGAACAATCCAATACATACATTTCTGTATGTATTTCTGACTCTTGTAAACGTCTGGTGTAGGAGGGTCTGATTAAGCATGATCCAAAAAGAGCTTGCAAGTAGGACTGTTTACTAACATTTCAATTTCTATGCCTCATTTATTAGACTTAGAATAAAAAGGTGAGAGGGCTGTTTGGGATTGTCTTTAACCTTGATGATATTTCCACTGAAGCAGCATAATGGCTCTTAATTGCTTAAGTGAAGAGAACATGTTGACGCGTCCTTCTTTGGACTAAGAGCTCAGAGCCTAAACCATTATGCTAATTCAAGCATTATATACACCAAAGTATTTATGGGACTGACACAAGTGATGTTGCAGGTAAAGGGCTGTGAAATGGTCTGTAAACAGAGAGAATTGATTTGAGGCCCAAAAGCAGTGCTGTTAAAAGTCACAGCCATTGAACAGCCAACCCTACAATTTCTATCCAGATTGTCAAACTGGGTCAGACAGTGTCAGCAGGGCTGCCATTAGAGATCAGATGGGTGGTTTAATAATATGTAAACCAACCACATAAACAGGCAATTCTTACGGTAGAGGTCCATACCCACCTGGTGTATGTGTGTGTGTGTTAATTCTCATTATGAAAAGTTCACAGTGCCATATTCAGTTAAATATCAATGAATTGGTTTTTGATAAAAGAAAAACTTCCAGCAAGTATAAGTTAGAAAAGAAAGCAGTATGGCAAAAACCACTACCATATTGTAAAGTAGTTAGCCTCCAACTAAAATAAATAAATTAAAAAAAAAACAACAAAAAACATCCAGAGAGTGAATCTGCAATTATACAGGGAAGCAAGGACAATCAGACCTGTGTATTTGACCTTCCAGACTTTACCATCATTTTTTAATGTGTTTCTTTCTGTAATATGACTGAACATTTTTTAAACCAGCCTTAAAATAATTTCATAAAGCTCCTCATCACCTGCATTACCAGCATGCCTTACTTTGGATGTTAAAAAAACGGAATCGATTGTTTAAAAACTACTTATACAATCTCCAAAATGACATCTGGGTGGCTTAGTTTCAGCTTTGATTTAAAGCTGTGAAAACCAAAATTGTCCAGTTATTTAGTGTGATTTTAGAAGTTTGTTGTGAATAATTTCATTTCATCCCAGCCAGCTTAAAGGCAGAGGAAAATATCATGGTTCCCCTCCTCTTCTTTCTAAAATAGGACAAAACAAAAACTTAGAACTGTATTAAGAGGAGTGGAGCATAATGATGAAGATTGTGGACTTGAGTTCAGATTCCTACTCTGCCACTTACTGACGTGGGGCGTTATATAACCTCTCTGCATCTCAGTTTCTTCCTCTGTAAAGTGGGACATTGATCTCACAGGATTATTATGGGCCTGGATACATATAAAAGTGCCTGGCGCAATGTAAGCATTCAAAGAATATTACTGATACATATTTGGCCTCATAAACTTCTACACCAGGAGCACATCTTTCTCATTTAGTTTCAATGTTGGTGCAGCTTACAATGGAGTTCTCTAAGAGTGGAATAATTCTGATATCCTATGCTGACTTATCGGAGAAGAAAAGTACCCCACTCCAGTACTTTTGCCTGGAAAATCCCATGGACGGAGGAGCCTGGTAGGCTGCAGTCCATAGGGTCGCTAGAGTCGGACACGACTGAGCCACTTAACTTTCACTTTTCACTTTCATGCATTGGAGAAGGAAATGGCAACCCACTCCAGTGTTCTTGCCTGGAGAATCCCAGGGATGGCGGAGCCTGGTGGGCTGCCGTCTATGGGGTCGCACAGAGTCGGACACGACTGAAGCAACTTAGCAGCAGCAGCAGCAGCAGCAGCAGCATACTGACTTATGTGGGTCAGTTAAATTCTTCAGGCCCCTTTTTTGGACAAGAACCTCTATAATGCTTTTCCTTTTATTAGATTGATATGTTTATTTTGCTGCCCTTCCAAGTCAAGCTTTTAGTGTACAGTTCTGCATACTTTGGTTAACAGTTTTAATTAAAGTATTATTTTCTAGGTATACAACTGCTCAGGAAATGTTTATGAATTTCAGAATTGTAAGTGATTGTATTTAAAATGGCATACTGTGAAATCAAGACACGGTTTTGATTTTACTGTTGTTTTAACAGTCTTCCTTGAGAATGTGCATGGATGAGAAGGTAATATTTTGATTTAATTTTAATCAGTTAGCTCATCAGTTCTAGGGGTAAATTGTATTATGGCATTTTCTGAGAACTTAACATGTGGGATCATATCAAAGATAGTAAAATTGTGGTTAAAAAAGGTTCTATTTCAAATTTTACAATATGCTACAAATGGACATTTTAGAAAATACACATTAAAAAAAAATCACTCAGTAGTGTCCAACTCTTTGAGATCCCATGGACTGTAGCCCACCAGGCTCCTCTGTCATGGAATTCTCCAGGCAAGAATATTGGAGTGGGCTGCCATTTCATTCTCCAAAATGTACACAAAGTATCCCTTCATCATAGACGAAAGAATTTTTCTAATTTCTTTCACAACATTTTTGAGCTAGAGGTTTCTTTAAACATTTGAACATATGTGAATTTTTTCAGAGATGCTGTTATTAACAGCTGGAGGATGGAATCCAATAAAGAGATGGTTTCTGAGATTATTCTGGACTAATAAGGATCTTGCTTATTTACAAGGGTATGACAGACTTTTCACAGCCTCACATAGTGACACATTCAGAGATTCTATAAACCAGGCCAACAATTCTTCCATAAAGTTTAAACTAAATCAGAATGGTCCCAAAGTACAGCTTTAAAGATTGGACATCTCCTGTCTTCTAAACAAAGTCAAGAGATGTGCAAACAACTTGAATTGGTTCTCTGGTCCCCTTAAGCCACAGAAAAAAAAGCCTTCAAGTCTCCCAGGGATGACAAATAGATTTCAGCATGAATGTCAGTTCAAATGGATCAGTTGCCTGGAACAAGGTGTTGGAAGACTTGAGGCTCTGGCCAGGATCAGCAGGAAATCGTGCCATAATCTATTAGCAATGCCTGCCATGGTGAAGGGGTAAAAAACGGGAACAGCTTTTTTGCTAGGACATGCTATTCTGAAATTGTATGTTGTATGTTCTCTGTTGTCCATGCTTCTCAGTTAAAGTTATTGATACTTTGTTAGCAAACAAGTAGCAGTCCAGGTTCCTACAAAGCAGATGCTTTCCTACTCCTGCATCACATTTTAAAAATTTTGTATTGATTTGGAAAACATCCTGGATACTCCTCCCCGCTCCCCCCGCCCCCCCCCCAAAAAAAAACAATAAATAAAAGTTTCTTCTGAAAGCTGGAAACTTCTACTTCACACACACACACAAAATATCGAGTACCTACTATGTGCTAGGCATGTACCAGGCAGGTATGGTTAAGTATTAATGGACATTTTATTTCTTCAAAGTATCTTTACTAAATATGTTGAAACATATGAATCCTCCTTAAAATCCCTAGAAATGTTTTGTGTTCAATAAATCTGAATTATCTTTTTCAGATTTGGCTAAACATGCTCAGCCTATCAGCATCCCCTTTCCCCTTCCCCAAAAAGAAATGTGGTAACAGCCTGACTTGGGATTTGAGAGATTTGGTCTCTGGTCCTGGTTTCATCACTAACAAGCAATGGGACCTTGAGCAAGTCCTTTCACTGGCCTGTGCCCCCATTCCCCATCTGTAATGGGGAACACTACTGACGCCCCTGGCATGTTGTGGGGCTGGTCATGTGGCAAAGGAAAGCACCTGGAGCAAAAAAGTGTCTTATGCCAATGCTTTCTGTAACATCAACATGGAGTATTGTTTAAAATGAACAAAGGAGAAACTCAGGGGCCAAGAGAGATCACAGCAAATATGACCTAAAAGCATGTAAACATTACATCTTCAAGTCTTGCAAATATTGGGAGATAGCAGACAAGGATTTGACCCAAGTCTGGTTATGTCAAGAGTTAAATAGGCTTGCCTTCTAATGTGGCTTCTGGCACCTTCCAAAGCTTTGGAAAGTTGCATAACCTCTTATAAACCTCTGTTTCCTTATCTATACAATGGGCATAATGGTAGCACCTAGCTCAGGGGTTGTCTGTTGGATTCAGTAATGATGAAAAAAGGTTAGTATGCTGTCTGGAATATAATAATATTTAAATGCATTTTAGTAGGATCATATTGCTTGGCAATGCTATTTGGGTAACACACAGGAATATGGTGTTTTCTCTTTATGGTTATAATAATCCCTTCCATTTGTTAACGATTACCAAGTACCATTACATAGCTTCCTAGTGCCTTGCACAGCCAACATTTTGGAGATTCCTGGAAAATAATATTTGTTGAATTACTTTTCTTACTGAATCCTCACAGAGACCTTGTGAGATGTGTGTATCTGTCACAGAAGAGAATTCCATAAGATTCAGAGAGGTAAGTGGGCTGCCCAAGGTTACAAAGCT